>NC_055699.1:10818713-12161630 GCF_017639745.1 Melanotaenia boesemani | reverse complement strand
TTTAAGGGTGATTTCAAATGAAGATCCCAAAGACTCCAAAGAGAAAAACATAAATCTATTTGTGTGCCAGTCTGTCTGATTGTGTCTGAATGTGTTTTTTTTTATGGGAATTGTCCTTATTTCTTCATAACATCAACTGCCATCCAGCAGGGGGCAATAAAGACCATTACAATGCACAGTTTTGAGTTTCTTAACCACATTCGGGTTATGTGGGAACATGACGGTGGGGCTATCCAAGGCCAAATTATGTTATTAAAGTGCACCAAAATAACCCAGAACATAGACAAGTCAGAACAGAGGACAGATAGTTAAGGAAGATAAGGTCATTGCTGCTTAATTAAGTTGGACCAGTGATGAATTCATGAATATATTTGTCTACCACACACAGAAAAATCACTTTAGATGCAGGACAAAGCTAATTTATCGTGTATAAGATAAATACTCTACACAATTTGTGTCTTTGAATTTAAAATAATATAGAAAAGTGGATCTGAGGTCAGCGGAGCTTCACAGAACATGTGAAACTTGTTGCTGGATGACAGTGACAGACACACACCACGTACCTCACATAGCCAGCAGTCATGAGTTTGTCTGAGATGAATATATCCATGCATCGTGACACAGGGTGCACACAGAGTGCACGCAGAGTGTATGTGACTCAGCAGTCGTGTGTGTGTGTTTATGATTCATGCTGCTACTTGTGATACTGCCCAACATGCAATTGAGGTAATCTAGTTGTTGCTCATTCAGAGCCTTTTTAGAAACCCGTGCACTCGGCATTCATGACTGTGGGAGAAAAACCTGTTACATTAAATAATTGAATGCTATGGTGATTAAATATTGTTAACAAAAAAGCTTCTGCTAACTGTGTCTTGTAGCTTAGTTCAGTTGTTGAAATCATTTTTGGCACATCGAGGAATATCTTATTTATTCATCAGACATTTCTTTGCCAACTTGCTTTGATGCCAGTAGGAAGCCCAATTAGTTAAAAAAAGCCCCATCTGTAGTTCAGACCTCAGTCTTCCTTAAGGAATTAGAGGGAAACAGGCAATGTACTGTAGATACTTTTTGTTTTAATAATACAATCTTTAATTCTAGCTTTTTACTACAATGATCTGACTTTAATACTTTTTGCTTCCACATTTTGAAGAAGTGTCAGAGTGACATTAAAGTGCCAACACTGCTCACTTCCCCTCAGTCTATCATATGCTCAAATACTGACTGCATGACTGTCACACATGTTTACGCTACACATGACTCAACAGATTTCAAGATTTTGAATAGAATTTCTCATAACAGCTTTTCTACGCAGCTGTTTCATTATATTGTGTTTGACGTAAGAGCAGCTTAAAGCTCAGTGCATCAATCCAAAACAAAAGACATGAGATGATTGCTCTCAAATTGTGCTGCCAAATATTTACAAAATCTTAAGCATGCATCAAGTCATAATTTACTGAAAAGGAAAAATTGAAAAATAAAAAATTGGGTCTTTGGGGCCTTCCTGTACTATCTGGACTCCTTGCTCCTTGTGGCTGCTGGTTACCTGAGTCTGCTTCTGATCCTTACAGGAGGCACAGCTGCATTTGCACCATAGAAATCATCATTAAACACAATTCATTCCTTATATTTTCACTCACACTCATTCACTAACACTCATGCTTTCACAGTCACTGTATTGTCCTGCAGGTTTAATCCCCAATAGCTACATACAGTCATGTTTATTTATATACTTCGCGTCGGATGGTTCACGCCTACATGTCGTCCATTAATTTATGATAATGGCCACCTCGTTGGGCATTATCCCTTACATATATGTTACATTACACTAATTTTACATGAAGTTATTAAAAGGTTTGTGCTTTTTAATCAGAGGTCAGATATTTACATATCATACACAGCTGCTGTTGGAAAAGCAAGTTTCAGAGGATGTTGTGGTAGCAGTATCAGTAACTGACAGTGAAGTTTTATAACGCCCCCCCCCCCCCCGAACTGATATTGAAACTTGAAACAGTTTGCAAATTTGTTGCATGTTACATGCATGCAGAAGCAACAAGTGGAAAACAACCAAAAGAACTTATGTGATGATGATAACGATGCTGTTCGTTGCTGGAAATGCAAAGCATCGTAGAGTTTCTGCCATTTGCCATGCCTCAGTGGACACAGTTTCAAACCACATTTAAATCTACATTTGAGAATATGTCTCAGTTTCCGGCCTCCATTTTCATGAATCTCTCTTCTTTTAGCAAAGAGAAGTGAAGAGGATGAAGAGGATGAGGAATAAAAGGAGGAAGAATGAAAGGAGTGTGATAAAGGTGTTTATATTTATCCTTTAGCTGAGTCACAATTCAAAGGCAGAGCTGGAGGGAAACCAAAGCTTGAAAAAACATCACCAAGCTTACTGTCTGCAAGAAGCATCATTACTGACTTTTACTGAGGATTAAAAACAAACAAACAACTATAAAAATCTTAGATGTTAATTTATGCATAATTATAAGAAACTAATAGTAGGGATCAACACAGTCAATGATAGAGTCTCTCTCTCTTTGAAGAGAAATAATGCACATTAAAGATGCTTTTCTTGCTGTCTGAGAAACCAAATCTTTATATGCATTTTTTCCTTGCATGCAACAGATTCTAATTAGTTTTAGCATTTCACCTAGGCTACAACATGTTTTGGAGAATGGTGAAGAAAACAGAACAAAACTAAATCCTTTTCTGCTCATTTGTCTTCCATGACTGATGGAAGGATTTAAGTGGGAATCTGTGTGTCATCAGACAGAAAGAAAGAAAAAAAACCCTCTTTCCACCTCTAAAGTTCAGAAACACAGTGTCAGCTTCTCCCAACACATGGCTGTGATTTCTTTTAACAGTCACCCCCATCGTTTCCAAAAGACAGGATGACTAGTGGTAATGAGTAATACATTATGTGTATTCTCTGTGTCCTGAATGCTGTTTTGCAGGTGTGTGAGCAGTGTGGTGTGCCTCAGTGAAAACGTGCTTCGGTACAGCTGAGTGGGAGTGACTATGACCTGATCCATCCCTTCTTTGTCCCTGAGAGTCTGGACAAGCCCCGCCTACCTTTGCATGGCAGCGTGCACTGCCATGCCTGCATGGGTTTGTGTGTCAGCGAGAGTGTACGTTTCACACGTGTGACCACAGTGAAGGAGGCTGGAGCTTCTAAGCTGCTTTGCAAAGCTTAGAAGGGCAGAGGCTCACCGGCCAGTCAAACACGCCTGGAGGGGATGCCGGCATAGCTGAGCACTGGAGTTTGGTGCCCAGGGTTTCACATGACAGTGCTGGGTCAGGGGCAGTCCACAGAGGCACTGCATTGAGCTGTGCTTCCTCTACAGTCAAAGAGAGTGCTTATCTTCCCTGGCTGCTTTGTAATCACAAAGAATAGCTTTGTAAGTGCAGAATGTACATATATATTGAAATTTTCTCCTGTGTTGTATCTGGTGCGCAGATATGCAGAAACAAGCACTGACACAGTTTTGGTTGTGGATGATAAATTGTGGTGCATCAGTGCGGTAGATACAAACATGCATGCATGTGCTGTAATTGTCTGTGCTGGACTTAATGTTCACTGCTGTCGATATCACACACAAGCACACATGCACTCTCCCTCCCAGTAGGTTCAGAGCAAGTCGAGAGCAGGAATATCAGGTTTCCAGTCTGTGTGCACAGTTTGTACTCACAGCTTCACCTTTGTTCTTCCTCTGTCAGCACCCTGCAGCACTGCAGGCCACTCTCTGCTGCTATCTAAGGATAACCCAATCCAGCCACTGTCACCAGCAGATTTAGAGTTGCCAGGAGATAATAATCACAGGGGGTTAAAACAGCCTTTGTCTTTGTCTGGATAATTGGTAGCATATGAGCAATAATGAGTCCTAAAAGTGTTTAATGAGTTTTTCTTGGTTGGTACTGGTGTGCTTTGGCTGGCCCCAGCATTTTGAGCTTTGTATGAGGTTCATTCATGGTTTCATTCTGTAAAAATGTAGGACTGTAGTTTCTACACATTCCCCTCAGCTGCCTCAGCCCCAGATGACCCTTCTGTGGCGCCAGTCGAAGCTAGCAAAGGAAGAGGACACGGACTTAAAAGGATGTTAAAAAGATGACACATAACATATAATACAGCAATGGATTCACATTTAACTCAAGGAAGGACAAGCAGGGTGTTACTGTTCAGTTTCCCTATAATTTCTAAGAAATGAATTGCTCCTGTGTGTATGCTTGCCTTTATCTAATAAGCCAGTGCTGAAGTTAGTTAATGTTTGCAAGTAATCAGCTGCACCAGGAAGGAGCTCTGTGACTGTGGTCCAGCAGAGCACTGCCTTTTGAAATTTGATCCTCCGTGTGAGACGTCACACAGCGCAGCTCCTGGAATGTCCTGCGTAGACAGAACAAACTCAAACAGAGGCCAACTCTTATCGCTTATCTCTGGCTGTGACACTTTGTTCTGCAATACCGTCAAATAAGCACATATCTGCAGAACTTATCAAACATAAGCCACAATATTGACATTTCATAGCTGGAGAGAATCTTTGTGACACCTTGCATGCTTTTCACTTCACATATACATGAGCAGTGTTTTATCTGAAGCTTTTATATCTCATTTCAAATGTGGATAAAAAAGAAAAGGGAATGAAAGAAACAACTCACTTATTTTTCAGCTCTAGATCTGTTTAGCCTTACTACAACAGTAATATTTTGTGCTTCTCTCCATTTAAGCTTTTGAGAAATATCCCCTCCTATTGATGTCATCAAGAGTTAAACTTGGCTGCATGGATTTGATGAAAGATGATTTTGTTGGAAGTTTTTTTTTTCTGTCTTTTTAATCATTGTGAAACCACACGTGCAAAAGTCCCTCTATTACACAAGGAAATGGCTGTGTATGAGTTTTATGTCTGTGAGAAGACTTGGAGGCACATGAATAGGGCACAAATGAGCATAAATGTAATTTCATTACAACTAAATTGCTGGAGTAAGTCCTTGTTAGATGAGTATAAACTGATTACTCTAGTCTTATCAGCTTTTACGCTCATATCACATCAGATAAAATAACACAGCCACCTTGCAGTACTATTTTGATTAATCACTAAGACAAAACACAGCCTCATATAAAACCTACATATAATGCACAAAACATAATTTTTGTTTTTGCTACACAGTCTGTTCAGTTATTTATACATATCAATATTTTCATGTTATTTCTTCATTTTATGTGGCTTTATTGAAGCACTGTCTGTTTTGGTTATACCAGCCCACACCACTGGAGGCAGGGCTCTGTAGGCTCTCTGCTGTCCTTTCTCATTAAAAGCAAGAGACACACAAAGCAACTGTGGTGAACATCATTTCACAATACTGCTGCATCTATTCTGTCATGCACTGTGCAAATTCATAACTTTAATAGAAAAGTGTAACTTCAAACAGAAAGAGGTTGTGGTTAAAAAAAGGGGCTGAAAATTCACCAAATTCTCCAAACGGTACGAATCATCCAGAGTTTAAAAGCTGAGCTGTATTTTCTGTGGCTGTATGAATATTGTATCAGGAACTCAGGTTTTCTGTTGCACATGTGATACTTTGCAAGTGCACATGCAAAATCCCCCCCACCCCCCATCTCTCTTACACAAGGTAATCATCGGATGTGTGCATGTGTGTGTGAGAGAGTTGTGAAGGCAGTGGAGCACAATGACCGGTACAGAAATGATTAATTACTGCTGCTTGAACAGAATTTCAGATAAAAAATTGTTATCTTTGTGCAGTAAAACATGGTAAAAATGATCTGTACATATACGTCATTATTGCATTAACACACCCTTGTTAAATCCCCTGTGACCTCTGCTTAACACCTTTGGCTGTTATTCTGGTTTATTTTTCTCATAAATCTCTTCCAGCTGAAGATCTTGGAGTTTATCTGCACATCTGTACTTTCTCATTTTTGTTTATCAATATGCACCTGGGATGCCAGGGCGCTGTAGTGTTATTCATGTGCAGCAGAACCCACCTTGAGTTGCAGGCTTTATCGTATCTGATTGCGTAAGAGCTTCATTGTTTATAGTTACAGCATAAGATAATCTGGGTGAAAAGGTGGCTCAGATTACGTCCACATTTAGATGTGTGTGCGTCTGTTCACTGTGGAGAGATTTCAAAGAGTGACACATAAAAACATCATTGTTGGAGCTGGACTCTGCAAAGGGAGGTTGGAGGAAAAATGACAGAATGCTGATTGTGTGTAGTTCTGCTGAGCTCTGACTGTACATCCCTTCACTTCCCTTCTCTCTCTACATGCACACCTCCGCACCAAACTCTCTGGCGTGTGCACGAGGCACGACTCTGGTCACTGTGGATATTAATACACTGCTGTGCCACTGAGTGTGCTCAGCACAGGAGTGAAAATATCTGACAGAGACTATTTATAGACTCTGCAGGCGGACGGGCGGAATCCACAGCAACTTGATCCAGCCCATTCGTGTTCCACAGAAATCATCTCGGCAGAAAGGAGCTGCAAAAGCCTGGGGCCAGGAGCACAATTTAGCCATTACAGGGAAAGTTTTTTTTCTTTTTTTATTGATGCAGGTGGCAGTTATAGATGGGGACAGCTGTTGTGGAGATGAAATATGCACAGGTGACTGTTAAAGCAAAAACACATGTAATATTCAAGCAGGTGGGCACATTTTCTATGTCACTCACACATTTCAGACACACACATGCACCTTTGGTGAGGATTAGCATCATGGATGTATAACTAATTCCTAAAATCAGAATATGATGATTTGCAAATGTCAAAAATTGATATTTTATTTACAATACAGCATCACAACTTTGGGGTTGTAAAACAGACACAAACTATTTAAGAAGGGTATATGTTTCTGCTCATGTGAAAATAATTAGAATTCTGCCAGCAGCATGACATTTCTATTCATTTTACCTTTAAGCTTCTTGGTTAAGTAAAAAAAAAAGGACATGAACAGAAAGGTGGGGATAAATGAATGATGTGAAAGCAACTAGGATGCATGTTGGTGTCCGTCACCTCCGTCATTATGCAAATTCCAGACCCAGGAGCAGTACAGTATCTCCTTTGCTCTTCAGATCCACAGCGGAGACCTGAGCATGGCTGATTTTTTCCTCATTCATCACCAGTGACATTTTAATAAGAGGTGCTTGTGATGGGCTTGCTGCTGTGTCCCATCATAACAATTTGATTTAGTTAATTGGGAATCTTTCCGTTCTATAACACGTCCATCCTAATCACACAAGGCTGCCAGACACTACAGGCCATTTATTGGGTTTTGCTGCTGGCAGCTTTATAGCCTGGTGATACTTTGCATTGTTGGATATTAACCACAGGCTGAAACCCTGCAACTGTGTACTGGTGAAAAGTAGAGGCCAAAGTGGAAAACTCACACACAGTTATTTTAGCGATATACAGTATCAAAATGCTACATTCAATTCTGTATACATGCCAATATGCAACAAATCCTGTTTTTGTACTCATGTGATATTAGAGATATTAAAAATAATATGATATCTTTTATTTATAGCCTCTCCAAGCACTTTGCCCCTTTTCCCTAAAGTTTCAATGCAAAACAACCCACAAGCACAACACTAACATGCTTCAAGATTTGTGACAGTTGTTTCAAAAAACTGTGCACATGCACCTTGTGGAACATGTTTGTGATGCATTGTAACATTAATTGACAGTAAAACTGTTTTTACAATGCATTGCTCCAAGGTTGTTGTCAGCTTGGGAAATATGTTTCAGACATAATTTCAGAATATCTGACAACAGAAACAGAACAACCTGTGAATGATAGCGCTTGACTCGGGAATTTGTCATTATCAAAACAGAGTATATGTGAGACCAGGAGAGGAGACAAATAAAAAAGAATGATGATGATAAGCTTCTTTGTACAGATATTGAATGTGCGCTTTGTAGACTAGCTTAGATGGAGGGGTTGCTATGGTCCTTGAATGAGGGGACACTGCTAGACTCTACTAGACTATAGTAACCATACCAACCTGCATGATGAGCTGCATTTTCTTGGTTGCTGTGAGGACATATTGCTCAATTTATTGCATGATTCCAGTTGGGATTTAACATTATTAGCAGTGATCCCAAGACCTTGAACTAAAGGCTACTGGACTCTTGTCTATTGAAATGTTTAACAGCTCAACTAAAAGGCTCTTTTACTTCTAAACTAACTGGTGAGGAGCTCCAGCCTTATAAACAGTAATATGGCCATTCACATTTGAGGGTCGTTAAAGTCACACGAGTGTCTGCTAGCAGAGAGTGTCTCTTGTCCTTAAGATGTAGGTGGACTTCTAGCAGTCTGTTCTTAAGATAAAAACAAACTTTAGCTAACCAGTTTTCTAGGCCTACCTATCTGGCCAGGTTAGAAAAGACCACAGATCTCTACAAGAGAATGCAGATTTAGCAGATTATTAGATGTAGCTTTTAAACTACTAAAGAATGTTACTGGCAACCTGAAAGATATGTACAAACCTGATAATAGTTACTTGAATTCGGCGTCTGACAATGGAAAGTTTAAATAAGAACAGTTACTTACTGTTTTCACCAAACAAAAAGGAAGTAAGCTTTGTGAGAATATAATAAACCAAGATTGTTTAATCTTGTTTTAACTTGGTTCAATGTTCGCTAACGTCAGTTAACCACATTTATTTAATCTCATTCTCAATTTCTACTTGTAATCATCCTTGTTTGGGAACTATCTCACATCTTCTCCTCTACTCATGGATTTGCCCAACGCCCTTTGCAGCAGCAGCAAAACTACATTTGAGGTTCAGTAGTTATGACACATCTTAGCTCTGCTGCTCAAGGGTGGCCTCCTCCTCTTTTTCTGACCTCCACAAAACAGTGTGGTTATTTATGTGTGTGTTGTGTGCATGTGTCACACCACACAGGGAGGCAGACAGAGAGCAGTTAACAGGCGGACTGGCAGACTGGTTATCTGCTTGTTAAGCTCCCACTCTTGCCAAAAGTACCTGCAAGTCTGAATAAAAAGAAGGGATTTTGCCTCCTGTTATTTGAGTATGTGTGCTGCCTGAGCATGTGGAGGGAGTCACATGTTCTCCGCCGTGCTTTCCAAGCCTGTCTGCTCACCTGGTGGTTGCCATGGGAACAGCCAGACAGCGGCAGACTTTGCACCAGCCTCCTCAGGGGATTTTGAGAACAGAAAGCAGGGTTGGGAGGTGGGGGGACAGTCTCTTTAAAAGAAAAAAAAAAAGTGCAAACTTTATACTTTTAGTGCTTGAAATGAATAGTTTTTGATGATTTCTGCATACTAGTTTTTCTACAAGATTTTAACAAGGACTCTTTGTTCTATTTTGTGAAACCATAAAGTTTTAAAACACCTTTTAACAACTGATTTTATATGAACATCCCACTGTGTGAATGCAGCTCCTAAAGAATGGAAGCGTTTAGGAATTTGAGACAAAGGGAGTTATGTTTGCATGCACTGATTATGAGACCTCCATAACACTATCATGACAAGACATCTCATGTTAAAACACACACGTGCTTTGTAGCCCCTGAGTATGTCTCTGTCTAATCATTTCCATTCCTATGAGGTGAGAACAAAAAAGCACTGTTGTCCTTTTTTTCTGTGTGCCAAAGACAACCCACAGCTGGGCCGATGAGCTGAGCGCTGCTGCAGCATTCAGCACTTGTTCTTGTGGTTTGGGGAATTTTTTTTCCCCTAATTTTGCCTCCAGTTTATTATGCTGACGCTTGAATAGCAAGATGTTCCCAGCTTTATCGCACCAGTTGCACACTTCTCTCCTTTGTGTTTTGCCAGCTGCCCTGAGAGAAGGAGGGCGGCCAGCAAGGGGAGGTGGGGTGACTCAAAGCAGAGTGTGTGTGGCGTGTTTGTTTGTACATGTGTTTGATGTTGTGTGTAAAATGTTTTTATATGAATTTTTAAAGATATTTGTGTTTACTTTAGTACTTATGTTACAATATGGTGTCTTTCATGTCGCTAAGTTGTGTTTTTCTTGTGTGCAAAAGGGAAGATTTCAGCCACTGGTTGTTTTTTGGGCTCCCTTCTGGTATCTTCTGTGTCTACAGGAAAGAAAAGTCAGCACCTCTGATCTGTCCTCCATTTTTCCCACCTCTCCTCCCCTTTCTTTGCTTGCCGCCTCTTCCTCCATGTTCCAGCTGCAAGTCCTCACAGCCGGAGGTGAAGCAGGGAGCAGCAGCATGAATGAAAAAGGAATGGGAAGATGCTGATGGGATGAGCAGAGAGACAGAGCACAAATGAACACACAAGTGAACCAGCAAACGCTTAAGACCCAGAGAGAGAGGGAGATAGATGATAAGTGCTTAGTGCCTGTGGCTTGGTCCAGCTGAACCCTCCTCCCGTTTACCCATGTGGAATGACCACAACACAAACATGTGAGGCTGTCCAGCAGTCTCACAGGATGCTGGGAGACACTTACATAAAACGACTTCCATTCTTGCTTGGCTCACTCTCACATGGGGGAGCATGTGAGACATTCACTCCATGTTGTTGCAGCAGCTTTTATTCTTTCTCACTCTTTTTGTCTGACACTTGATCTGGACTCCACTGCGAGACAGAACTACCTCACAGACTAACACCAAGTGTGTTCTTGCTGCTCTCTGATCAGCCTGTCTTGCAGAAGTAAACTGACCTCATCACCCTCCCCCTAAGAAAACTGGCTCCTATCCCCCCCCCTGGTTTGCTTTTATCCCTGTCTCCCCCCTATCGTGTGTGCAGGATTCTCAGTGGTTCCCTTCCCCCCGGGCAGCATAGAGGATGGCCAGAGGTCAATGTGTGATGTGCAGCTGTATGGCAAAGAAGAGGAAGAGGAGGAGGAGGGGAAAAAAGTGCTGACTACACTGGAACGGCTACCCACATGACATCACAGTCACAGTTTCAGCTCACAGCATTGTGTCTGTGCCAGTCTCCCATGCTGCCTGTGTGGTGTGAGCAGCACAGCCTCAAATAAACATTCACAACTACACTGACTGCAACAGTGGAAGAGAGTCATGTCTGTGATGTAACATAAAACTGTACTGTATGTTGTGTTCAAAGGGGGATTTTGAGATATTAAAAAAAATATTACATATTGAGGTTTATGGAAGGTCACTCTTAGGGTGCATTAGGACCAACCAGATCTTAGAGTACTCCTGGGGTAATGGGAACTAGGGAGTTTTGAGACAGAGCTTTTATAGGAAAGTCAAATTGATATAATTAAAACATGGTGATATTAGAAGAGTTAAAATCTTAGTGTAAAATAGGCTGATAAACTCTTATATAAACTCTTTTATAAGGTTGTATAATAACTTTCAGGTGACTTTTTATTGTTGTTTTGGTTTGTTTGTAATGACCTCGCTTGAGCTCCTACTTTCCACCAGTCACTTAACTGACCAGTTCATCTTCACAGGTAGTTTCCTTCATGCTAGAAAAGCCTCCATGGTGGAGGAGGCACTCAACCTGGACTGGACTACTTTTACTAGATCCTTGCTGATGTAACAGGACTGTTTTGGACTACTAAATTCATTTGCATGAATACTGCTGATCTTTATGTAGCATGTAAAATGCAACAATTTCGTAGTTTTAGAATATGAGAACATGTATCAAGGGTGCCAAATTACATTATACACTGTAATGCTGTAATCAGCATTTAACAATTTACAAATAAACTCTAAATTAAAGCGATCCAGTGACTCTTTTTGTATTTTAAAAACACAGTTAAATTTATAAATGAAGGAGACGGACCTCCAGGTTTTTCATGTTTACATATAAATTATGCATTTTTACTGCAGAACAAACTCATTATAAATGACCTGATTTAATGTTATAAACAGCAGTGCATAAAATGAAACAAATAATTAAAAAAATAAATAAATAAATTAAAATTGTTGTGGAAAAAATGAATAGGCCTAAACAAAGTTGTTGCACGAATAAAAAAAATTTATTAATTTCCTACAACATCCTACACCTTGCATAGGAGGTGAACAGCAAGACAAACTTTATATACAATCCTCAAATTAAAAAGATTAATGATAAAACTATGAAAATATTCCCTGTTGTATGAAAATACCTCCTGTTATGTTTTTGTACAACAAACTTGCATTAAATGATGGATGAATCTTTTTTTTTTTTAACTAGGTGATTATTCACTTAATCTGTTTAAAGGGACACTATTATGCTTTTTTAACTTTTCTAAGCTTTCCACAGCATCATCAGACAAGTGAGCAGCGCCGTTTTTTTAATCACATAAACGCACGTTTGAGTTTTCCAGTGTGTTTCCACATTCAGTTTCCATGGTGCTGAGAACACTAGATTTTAGAGAATTTTTTCTACTTGGATATTTCAGAGATTACGTCCCAGGGAGGGACTCAGTTATTGGTTATCTCCTCCAGGTTGTGCACGTTGACAGGAAGAAAGCCACACCCACCTTCACTGCTCGACACCGCAGTGGATGCCGAGTTTTCAGGATCAACATGTCACACAGCAAATGCTTCTTCGGCTGTGAGGGAAAGCTACGTTTGTTCAAATTCCCGAAGGAAACAATGGTTAGACAGCAATGGATGGGGTTTGTTTTTGGGAGCCAGCCACAAAGTTGCACCATTAGTGACCAGTGTTACCCGCCTTATATATTTGTACATCCCCCTGTTAATAGGTGCACATGTGGCAAATGTCCCACAATGCCAACCGAAGTGGACACCTTCTGCCAAAAAATAGATAAGATAATTATGCTTTTTGCTAACACTTTCATGCATTGTTACACTATAGTTAGCTTTATTTCTAGCCACTCCTTGTGTATTTTGTTTTACATGGCTAAATAATTTTATATGTGTAGCATTTCCATCTACAATGCTGATCAAAAACTTTACATGTGTGTTACCTGCTGGTGGCGATCAGGTAAAGTAAGTGTGGGCTAATTCCTTTAGTTTGACCGTTGCTCACACACTAACTGTCAAAACAAAACAGACATCTTATTTGGTTTTACTTGCAACTTGTGGGATCAGGATCGGAAATGTGGCCCTTGATTGTAGGAACAGACCCTCCTTTCAGCTAAAGCCTGGTGCCAGCAAGTAACCCTATATCGGACTGATGGGTCACCGTGGAGTCCCTCAAAAAGTTTGACAATTTGTTTGGATCTTTCATAGCATGATGTGTGTAAACTCCTGACAATAAAAAATAAATAAATAAGTACTTTGTAACTTCCGTTAGGAGCAGTATTCAAGTACAGGAAAATGGCTGACGTGGTGTCCATTATCAGAAGGTAATGGATGACTTGGAACGGTCATAATTTCTGATAATGGACAACTCGTAGGGGCATTATCCCTTCATTTAAAAAATTCGGATTTATCCGATGATGAAACCAAATACATCACAAGATTGGGAAACTGAACATTTGGCCATTGAGTTGGTTCATCTACCCATGTATCGGCAGGGAGACGATAAAGACATTCCTTTAATCCTACTGCCGTTAGCTTCACCTCGTATCTTTTTTATATGAAAAATCAGTGGTACAAAATGTGAGACTATGATGATCTGATGCACACTCTAACATAGACGCTTGTTGGATTGAGGGTCAGTTTTCACCCACGACTAGTTTGTGGTCACGTGACTTCGTGGTTGTGACGTAGGTTTGGTCTCACCCATAACTGGTAACCAGAGTATTTACCAAACAGATACGTCCTGCACGCTAAGCTACTCCAATCAGAGGCAGCCCACATCAGGGGGAGGCGGGGCTAATGTAATAAAAGAAGAGTAGTGAAGAGTAGTGAAAAATATGACCTATATAAACAATTTCAACCATGTTACTCAGACCAAGAAATATCAACAAGACAAATAAGCTCATCAAGCTTCCATATCTTTAACTCATCACTACTTGGCCCTCTCGTAAGTAACTCAGATGACTTGCTGATTTTTGCTTTTCTTTTCAATAAATCAAGAAAATTCCTTGAAGGTATTCAATTAATAGTGGTATAAATCATATGAAACAACTAATTATGAAGTTAAAAAATGAAAGCAAGGATTTGACATTTTACTTAACAAATGATCAGTGGTACTCAGGCTGTTTCTTTTTAACTTTCTTTTTTGGTAAATCCATGACCATTTTTTTTTAAATTAGGTGGACATGCATGTTTCTGGTTTCTGGTTCTTGTTGTGCACATAACCAAAGTCCAAACCAGGCTTGTGGCAACATGATGAACATGTTTTTCATCTTTTAGATGGTGGCAATAATTTGGTTGTTGACCTGCTGAAAGGAAATATAAACATGGTAAACCTCTAATTGGCCAAGCTCATTTCATCATTATCATTTTGTTAATAATTTTAATACTTTAAAAATGCTTCTGCTACATAGACTGAAACAGATAACTTGTTTTGATTAAAGGGGTTTGTGAAAAATCCTGGAAAAGAAAAGGTACATTAAGGTTCACCTGTAAGTTACGTCACTACGACAGACTCCAAAAGCTGCTCTTAGATGGACAGTGAACTCCTGCAGTGCCATGACTTGGCAGGCAAGCACTAGTCTTCAGCTTGATGCACCACATGCAGATTTAATTGCACATCCAGCCCAAAATTAATCCTCTGCTCTGGAAGAAAAGCAGCTGCATTGCCTCCTGTCACCTGTAGAGACACCATGCTGTTCCACTGCTGCTTAATGTGTGGTGAAAAGATCCCTCAGATTGTTATCTATCTGTACACATACTCTGGGCATGCTTCCCAGTCGGCAGATCGCCCTTGGCACTGCGAGACGTAGTGAGCGCTGATGCCTCCCTGTCCTTTATCTACGTCCCTGCAGCTTTGCTCTGGTTTGCCACCACCGGCCAAAGCACTGAGGCTCCCAGGCAAACAAGCACAGTATTGAACTAGATGGATTATCTACGTCGAGGGAAGAGATTGAGACAAATTATCACATAACAGTCCTCACCATCAGTATTTCACTCCCTCCAGGGAACCCAACAAAAAGTCTCTCACTTACACAGATTACTATCAGCAGAATTCAGTGGTTAGCTCATTAGAAACGGGCTTCAACAAAAGGGTTTATTGCAGGCATCCTTCCTATTTGTACACAAAAGATCAAGCATTGATCTACCTCTGAAAACTCCAGACACATAACACTGATAATCTCATTTATGGTTGTCAGACATAAATTGTTACAACGGAACAAAGCTGCGAAGAATTAATGAGAGTTTAAATTAAAGCATCAGCTTTTTGTGACACACAAAACAATTAAAGTTTGCTTTGCTGTAAATCCGGAACACCGTGTCAGCATGTTTTCTTGTTGATAATGTCACTACATCAGAGGGAAAACATGCTTTCACTGTAGATGTGAAGTGATTGTCTGTATGTTTGCTTTTCAGAACTACTAGTCTGGAGGGATTTAGACTGAGAGGTCATAACCTATTTAGGTACAGTGTAAAGATTCATCTTGTGTCTTGTTTGTGCTGTTTCTAAACAAAAAAGAGACTTTTGTTTTCACTTTTTAATGCTATAAGGCTTGCTAACTGTCCTTTGGATAACAGTAAAAGAAAGACTAGGGCTGTCTTAGCACACTTTGAATGAATGACACCCATGGGAGTGAAGCCTGTGTTAACTCTGACCTAATCTAAATAAAGCATCATCCCGCGGCTTTGTGGCTAACTCGCCAGAGGCAGTGACTGGCTGAGATTACTACACTTCTTGGGTTTTGGCAGTTGCAATCTGCTGTAGATTTATGTCATGGGCATTAATCATTTTGGTTTTTCAGAGGTGGATTATCTTTGGATTGTTGCCATTTAGAAAGAATTTACTAAAAGAGCTGCTGTGGCTGTTCAGAAATAAGCTCTGTTTGCATGCTTGCAGTCTGCTTATTGACCTATATCTTATTATTTATTTATTTTATGAAGCTAAATTCCTTATGACGCTGCTGTTGCTCTTTAGAATGGAGAGACATCGAAGTGATCTTGCAGACTGTTGCCCCTGCTAAATGTGAGGGGGAAAACGGGCTTATAGATGTTAACAGTGGCAAAGAGCCATGGTGTCTCTTTCATATGGTTGCCGTGGTAACCATGACATCAATACAGACATAGTGATGCATGAAAACTCTAATAGCAGGGTGCTGGTTGCTAGGCGACCTGGAGTCAGGGAAGTCATGGGGCAGACGGCCAAAGTCTTGTGAAGTGAGGGTCGGGGGGGCGGCTCAGCAGAGGAACAGTGGGATTAGTTTCCCCTCTGAGTCTAATGTGCAGCACTTTGGTTTTAATTTCTGAATGAAACCTCATCTCATAATAAAAGAAAGAAACTTGCACTTTCAGCACTGTTTGTGATATCAGTCATAATATTTGTTCTTTTAATGTGAGTAATGCACAGATCTTAAGAAATAAAGCTTACAATATCTTTGTTAATGCACCATATGCACCATAAGCATTTCATGCAATTTTCTGCTGAAAAACAGGCTTCCTTTGACCTGTAAGTTCACTGTTAGTCATTTCCAGTTATTAAATGTATCCAGAAAGCATTTAAAGCTGCCTTTTGATCCAAACCTTATTCATCTTTTACTTTCAAACTCTGCAGATATTAAAGTGCATAAGCTTGAGCTGCAAAGGCAGAAGAGGACAACATGTTGTCCATCAACAGGTTTTCGTCCAGAAGTTGAAATTTTTTTGCACAATATTAATCGAACCAATAAAATATTGGCCGATATGTTTTTTTTTTTTTTATCGGCCTGATAGGTACATTTTTCCAATAAAAAACCCGATAAATTAATGAAGTTTGGGGGTATTTTATTTAGGCAGAGTAGCCCTAAAGTAGGCGATGATGGTGAAGATGCGCAGGTTATGCGTGTCTTCACCATCTTGGCCTCATCTGGGTCCTTACAAACAGGACCTAGGCTTGGCCATGTCACTGCCTGACTAATAATGCAAGCATGTCTTTACCAGTATGGGCATATTTCTCGGTCGCAGACAACAGAATTGTTGTTAGCAAAAATCTGTTCAGCGAGAATTCTGAGAGGAGGAAAGAAGACTTCAAGTTTTAACACAACACATCTAATATCTCACCTGAAAAATCCTCATTGCAGCGAAGCAGTATGGAAAGAAAATGAAGCAGCCGCGGCAGCAGCTAGCAGTGCTAAATCTAAAGCAACAACCCCACACAGGGTCTGTCAAAACTTTTCCAGAGACAGTGAAAAGGCTAAATCCATTAATGACAAAGTGATGGAATTTATAGCGCTTGTCCACTAGCCTTTTTCTGTTGTCGAGAACCCAGGTTTTCCTAAGTTAATAGCACATTTGGAGTCACGTTACACCCTTCTGAGCCGATGCTTTTTCTCGGATGTGTCCCTCCCTGTCCTTATTGATATCGTTGCCACACACATCAACGGCTTGATCAACAAGAACGGACTACATACAAGTTTTACCACAGACATATGGACGTCCGATGTTATTCTGGTCAGCATGCTAAGCTTGCTGCTATACTTGCATGCTATACTTTAAGGAAGGTGTTGCACTATGAGGGCGTTTATTACGTAGCTGAGGCATCTATCGCTATCTGGCTGATACTCCGCCTCTCAGGTAAGGTTGGCTGTGGGAGCACAACAAGATTACCGTTTACAAACCATATTTGCACCCTAGCCATCCCATCTGACCCACATCTTTTGGTGTACATGAGGTTATGTTGTGAATCCATGAAGTTACTAATGCAAAATCTACAAATTCCATGTTAAGTTAAGTTCATAGTTTAGTTAATAAATATATTCACATACATATAGCACAGCCATGATGCATCTTACTCTTTGAAGTTTCCAGAAATTTGAAGAGTACACTTTTTGTGTTTGCCATTGAAATAATGGTCTAAACGTGGCGATAATGCCCAAGTTCTAAAAACAAACAAACAAACAAACAAACAAACAAACAAACAAACAAACAAACAAACAAACAAACAAAACAAAAAACAACAACAAAAAACAAAGCTCTACAAACTGAATCTCAATTCCAAAGGAAGGTCAATTTAAAATATAATTTGCAAGGTTCTGCACAAAGATGTGTAACATCAAATTCTAACTACTTCATGACATTTTTTACAGATGCTTGCAGGTTGTGACTTTTATTTCCAAGGCATCCAATATTTCAGCCGTGAGTATCACTGACATATTGCCAATGAGTCCTCATTGCACAATGATGCACATGCTAGCTATTTCAGGAGAAGTCCAGAAAGAAGATGAACCAGCGGTAGTGAAAGCTGCAGGGCTGGTAATGAAATGGGACTAAAAAAAAATGGCCCATATTTAAATTTGATTTGTTTCTTGTGTTCTGCAAATGCACCAACAAACAAACAAACAAACAAACAAGATACTGCATGTTGTTTTAAATTTACTTAAAGAAGAAGATAAATTACTTGATTAAGGTGTGAAAACCCCTTCTGTCCAAGTTCAAGTTAATACACTGGGCAAGCAAGGAGGCAGACTGAGTGGGATTTATAACCTGTGGATGATCAAGGTACTAATACTGTGACTCAGGATTAAATCAACTTCACAATGGAAGATGGATGATGAGTTGCTCCTCTCTCCCTCTCTTGCTCTGGTAGACCACATGAGTCACGCTCTACAGAAAATCTGTGCCCTTATGAATGAGGCTTGTCAAAAACTCTCACTATTATCGACCTAATTAGAGAGGGGAATCGTGCAAGCATTCACAAAGTCTGTGGTGTTTCTGTGCTGATGAAAGTGTTAGTCATAGCAATCGAGAGACACCCCGTATACCCATATTACTGAAGTGAAAAGTGATGCAAACAGGTGTTTTATCAGGAGCTGTTATCTTTATTCCCTTACATCACTCTATAGAGACACCACCATCCTGACCTTTGGATGTGATATGAGGGCCCAGGCTATTTTTATTAGGATTTAATTGGAAAATAGTAACTGTGCTTTTCCCCATATGTGGTCATGGGTAAATAAAGAGAAGTTAAAAGAGGAAACAAACTGCGCCACTGTGGTAAACTGAGGTACTTATGTCATCTCTATGGCCTTGGGTGAGACTATTTATAGGAACTGTTGCCTTTTATACCAATGCCAGCAAACAGTGGCCTTTTATCGTTCACAGTCAGAACAGTGCAGCATTAGCTGCTGCTTGTTGATGTGGCTGTAACTCAATGACTCACATGCATGACCACAAAACATGGCCCCCAAATAGATTTGAAGACTGTTAAACTTCCAGTGGGGCACTTTTCAACCACTGGATATTTACTGTAAGGATTACAGGGCCTCCTCAAATATCACTTTTATTCCAGTTCGGGTTGACTTTTCCATGGCTTGTGGCATGCAGAAACAGGTAGCCTTTTTGCCCCCCCCCCAACATACCAGAAGCTAGTTACCAGAATCATATTTCCTTAAACTATTCATTCTCAGAAAAAAAAGAAAAGAAAAAGTAAACAAGCCCCCAGCTAGAGGAGCCTTTGCGAATGAAAGGTTTTGCAATGAGGCTTTTTTAAAGAGACCAGTTGGCTTGTTTTCGCACTGAAATGTGATAGCCCCTTGGGACATACCAGTCACTCTTCACCACCCAGGGACTTCTTGGGAACAGAGGGCTGCATCTGCAGAACAAACAGCATGTCGCCCTCACTGCCATCCTGCCAACTACCCTTTCTTCTGGTTACTATGACAGCATGGGGAAGACTCCTCAAAGCAAAACATTGCTTTGAAGAGAAAAACAATTCCTCAATTGCTCATCACATTTGTGACAAAATAAAATAAAATAAAAAATAAAGAAAGAAAGAAAGAAAAATCTGAGTAAGGTATTTAATCCAAACAAAGTGTTTACTTAGAGAAAACGAGGGAAATTAAAGTCTCAGTGGCACCAGGTGGGACCATAAGGTGAAAGGCTTCAACCTATAATAACACACAAAAGCCTCTGCTTCTGGCTGATGGTTGCAGCCCCTACAGTAGCCCCCACCCCACCCCCTTTCACCCCAGCAGCGTGAGAGTTGCACAACACCGCCTGGCTGGAGTGTCAGTCACCATGGTGACAGAATATGCACTGACAAATATTGTTGGGGGAATTGCTCAAGTTTTTTGCACATTGCTAGTGGCTTAGTTAAGAGAACAGCCTTGACACAGATCGACCAGGGAGCCTCCGAGTCTTGCCAAATGTAGGACAAAGATCAGCTAGTCCACAGAGTAGGCTGATTTCTGCAGTTTCTGCCTAGTGCAACAATATCCACAGGATCTTGGAGATGTTTAAAATAGATGTTTTAGAAAGAGAGGGCAGAAGCATATGAAGGCACAAAGAATGCAAAGAGAGTAAAATGTGTCATTCTATTCCTGCTCAGCTCAGGGTTTATATCAAGTTCAGGGCAACTTCAGAGCGACTGACAATCCGACTGTCACTGTGAATGACTCTGTAGAACTAATGTATGCCTGACCCAGGGCTGCTTGTCTTCCGTTTCATCTCTTTCCTCCTCTCCTGCTTTCTGGCATGACTCATGTGTGCCTCTGTACGCCCAAACAGAGACAGATTCATGACTTGATGATTTCTGGCTATGCCATGAGTCAGCCTCAGCGCATGCCTCCTCCGTAGCAGTGTAGGCTCAGAAAGTGCTGGCCACCTCTTTGCTTTGTCATCAGCTCCTTGTGCTTGAATGTATTGCACTGCAGACTCAACTGAAGATCTGTATGTATCACATCATTATGGCTACTTATCTAGTTAATCGGTTTTATGCAGTTTGGGATTAAGACGATTGCAACTTGTTGTGATTATTAGAAATGCAGCCTGTTATGTCACCCCTTCATGTTGTGTAGTAACATGTCTATCCTCTAGGAGGTAGAGGCACCCTGAACTGGCACTTTTTAGCCTTCAGAGCACTGGTGATAATCTGTATTTATACAGACTGGGAAGGGTTTTAATTAGCATGTTTTAGTTGATAATATCAACTTAGTGATCCCTTAATTGATTTTTTTAGCTAGTCAATAGTTCAATGCTACAGTTCAGACTTGGCTGACTGAGATTTTGCTGCAGATCATACACACTCAATGTGAGACATCTGTGTCAATATTAGACTAAAGGTAAGAGCATGACAGCAAGTTAATTGTTAAATAGTTAACTATTCAGGTAAATCATACATGTTAGATCTTATAATCCACCATCCACTCCAAAATGTCAATTCTGAAAAATGTTTTTGATTTTTCAAGGATGAAAGATAGAGCATGAGTCTTGACATTATTTTAGATTTAGAAAAATTTTTTCTCAACATCGAAGAATCTGAGTGTCATATTCTAGTGTTTTGTAGGAAAAGGACAAATATTCAACTGCGAAGGTAAAAAGTAACACATTCAGTAACAAAATCTTCTGTCAAGAGGCAACACATTGGTTGAATATCATAACAGTGATGTTGTTTGGAATATATTTAACAAAAAGAATAGAAAGACATTTTTATAATGCTTTACACTCAACCGAAATCTTTTTTCAAATTGGTGCCTCATGTTTGAGTATTTTGCTCCTAAGATGATCTTCAAACAGTTGCTTTTATAAGAAGAACTCTGCACCTTATCTTCTGTACACAGCTCAGAAAATGTTCTGTTTTGTGTTTAAATAAACACACAAGTAGTCACGGCTATTCAGAGCAGGAAGGCGTAACCAAAAATGTGAGTGACCAGTGTTCTGTGTGTGTGTGTGTGTAACCCTGAGGCAGACTGGTGCTGCATGCAGGCGGCAGGTGGGGCAGATTGTTACGAGGCTGGAGCACAAAGGTCACGTCTTAGGCCAGCGGTATCAGGCAGCAGCTGGTTGTGACGTGCACACGCTGTCACTCGCGCCAGCATGCACACCTACACACGTCTACACTGTGTTACACTATGTCCACTCAAATCAGGGTCAGGTAGTTAATGAATGTCAAAAGCAGATTTGAAACAGCCTGCTTGCTGTTATACTTTGGAGTGATTCTGAGTTTTTTGGACATTTTTTCTTTTTCATATCTGTGTGTAATTGTGTGTGTGCCATGCATGTTGTTAAAGTCTTAGTAGTTTTGTACTGTTGCATTTGTTGATTAAAACTAAAATTACAGATCTGACACTTTTGCATGTTGCTAAATTTCATGCAACAGAAAAGACGGACACATTTGTGTTTTATTGTGTTCTGTTGCAAACTAAGGCATTCAAATACCACTGTAACTAGATTTCTTTATTCTTTTTTCTTGTGTGCACAATTACCCCTTTCGTTTGCTTTTAATTGTTTTCAGCTTATTGCTTTTTTTAAACAAAAAGGATAAAAATGAAAGGATTACCATCTTTGATCAAATTTCTTCACACAACACAAGTTTAGGAAACAAGAAATTGTTTCACATCTACATGCAAAAATAAATAGTCACTTTCAGAAATAAAATACACATCAGAAATTATGCCTAGCTTAAAAATTCTTTCACTTACCTGTATAGGGTGTTTGGACTTGTGAATTCATAACTATCTTTCAAGTAACACAGTGGGAGGTGGAACAATGGTTTGATTGCATAAGATTTCTCCCAGCATTGCAGCAGTAAATCAGACCTCCCTGAGCTGATGTAAAATATTAGTAATTATGCCATTATCCAAATGGTGTTGTTACCTCAATGATGCCACAGAAGAGAAGATCCATTTTTATGAAGAGGAGCCACTACGGAGCAACCTCTGCATTGCAAATAAAATAAGTTTATGGTTGCCTCTAGATGGGCTCATCAAATGAGGCCTACGTGTATTATTCATAAGATAACTGCTTGTGAAAGGTATTCCAATCTTGTGGATCATAAATCTGCACAGACTGTTTGAATGCTGATGACTGCCCTGTTTAAAACTCTATCAACTGTGTGTTTTATTGAGTCATCGTGCATAGCCTGTGGCACCACACCTGCTGGGGATTTCTTACATCTGTAGCCACTGCTCAGACTGCGTGAAGGAATTCTTTGGTCTTTCTGTCCTGAAGTCAACCAGCTCTTTGTCCAGCAGGTCTATCCTAGTCCCAGACACAGGGCTCCTCCATGAGAGAGTTCAGCCTCCTCTGAATCTCCCAATTAGCTGATCACAGAGAGTCAACTCAGGGGCCAGGCTCAGCTTGATTTCACACAAACCTTAAGTAAAAAGCTAAACTTTTAGAACATGTGAAGATCTTTTCTTACAGCTTCACCACCCAAGTTCTTTATTAGCTCGAAAGCTGCAAGTACATTTTTATTTCATGACTCTGTAAATTGTCACTTTTCAGTCAATGAGTTAATCATCTGGTGTTTAAACCTATATTCCAGTTTGCCAGAGCCCCAGCTGGGATCCTCAACTTGTTTTGTACCGAATCCTAGAAACAGTCTTTTACTGTGCATCACATGTCATCCTGCTTCAGTCTGACGAATTCCACGTTCAGATCACAAGCCTCTGTTTATTTGGGAGCTTGTTGAGAAATTAGGATATGCTGAAAACCTTTCTGAGATGCACAGACAGCCCAGGCAGGTCTATTGTGTCAGTCGCTCTGTCTCCCTGGAGCATGTGTGGCATGTAAACACACCACTGTACCACACCACTGTAGGAATTTGTTAATCGGGACCTCTCCCAAAACCTGTGGAATGTGTGAATCACATGCACACACAGGAATGTGCACCTACACTTCTCAACAACTAGCCATAGTCAAAAGAAAAAAGCACAAGTGGTGAAAATAAGAAAATAGATAAATAATAATGAACTTATTACTCATTTTGAAGCAAATGATGAGTTTCAAATTCTTAAAAGCTAATTGGAGACAACAGAAAGTCATGACCAGCTTAGGTTGGATGTTGCTGCTGTCGGGCACAAACCTCCTATGTCCAAAACTGTTATTTTTCAAAATATAAATAAAACTGTATGGTTTTAGTATAATTGGACATAATGTAATCAAACTTGGTATTGTGTTTTACATCATATATCTTTGGTTAAATTATTGTATAACTACAGACAGACATTAAGGGTGAACAATAGTACTGATTTATGAAAAAAAAAAATCACGAATTTTGGAGATAGGGATTTTTTGCCCGACAGCAACGATATATGGCTCTCAAAAAAGAGAGAGAGAGAGAAAAAAAAGAAAACAAATATGATAAATGCAGAAACTGATTGTTGGAATTTGGTGACGGCCCTGACTTCTCTAATTCTGTTGAGAATAAAGTTTTTTATGTTGAATTGTTTCTACTCTTTATTTAATTTATTACTAAAGCAATGTGAGCGATACCATAGACCTGAGGTGACCACAACACTCAGGAAATAACAGGGTAAATCATAAATAAAACATTTTAGAAAACAGCAATCCAGAACATCCAAAGGAATGTCAGAGAACAACAAATAAAAAAAAACAAAAAAAAAAACAAACAAAAAAAAACCCAAATTAAACAATAAAGTCAATAAAACAAAGAATCAACAAATCTTTGGCGAGTTCTCAGTTTGGTGAATCAGTGTTTACTGACAGGTGAGCTACGACTAAAAGTTACTTAAAACAGGGCTATAAAAGATTATTTTATTTTTTTTTGCCATCTGCAACAACTCAAGAACAATTATTATATTGTGGATTTTAACAACTCAGGACTGGGTCCATGCTAAGTTGTAACATAGTGCTGACCACGAGGCAAGATGGACTTTCTTGGGATGACAATGTTCAAACAACTGTCGAATGCAGAAAAGGTGACTGTACAGCTCTCACTTAAGCTACCATAAAGTTTATGAAGTTTGAGTTGTTTTAGATGGCAAAACAAATTTTCTCTCTTTTGGTTCTAAGTAGCTTTTCATTTGGTTCAGCCATGATATTTGTTTTTGGTCCACACTGAAGACATTTTGACCCCTTTTAATTCTGAGTTTATTAAAAATAAATGAATAAGCAAGCAAGCTGTTATTGGATATGTAAAAAAAAAATGTGAATAACTGTTTTTTTTCCCCCACTAATGACATTGGATGTTTGCATTGCAGTTTTCTGTTTCTTATTTATGTTTTTCTGGTTATTTGTCAAGTGTTGTAGTGCACCTCAGGTCTATTGCATAACTCACATAGCTTCAGTCCAACAGAAATAAATTAAATAAAGTATACAAAAAATATAACTAGCAAATGTCAGGACTTCAACTTGTTTCCAAGGAGAGGAAAGCATTTATAACATGCTGCTTTTTAGCTATTGTACATTCCCACAATCCAAAAGATTAGCACACAAAGAGGAAGTTTGGTAAGTGAATGGAGATGCCAGCAGATGAATAGTAAATAATGTGGAAACTGATAATGCTGTTTATATGAATATAACTGGATGTTCATCCATTTTAAAGTTTAACATAGAAACCATCAATTAAATGTCACAGTGTAACATAAAATACTTCTCTCTCCCTACATTGTATTACAATGTTTGCATGAAGATAGCGGAGCAGCAATTTTTTTTCAGCCAAAAATAAGCTGGTACTTTTAATATTTCAGTAGTATTTGTATGTTCTTTCATTGGTTTTAACAGGAAATGTGCTCTTGTTTTTCTTAGTTTCTACCACTGAACGGTTGCTAGCTGCACCTGAAGATTCAGCATTATCAGCTGAGCTCTGCACTGTAACCACAGGACCCCAGAGCACAAAGCTGTAACCGCTAATGTTGAACAGATGTTTATCAGCTGGTGAAATAGGATGAACTCTTCCTGCATGGTGACTGGTTTCACTGGGGCTTTAGCTGCATTAGGGCATCAGTGCACTTTATTTGCTTGCTGCTGTACAAAATCAAGGTAAACGGTCATGACCTAAATTCACTGCCCAATTCCACAGCAGGGGAAAGATGTTTGTAACATATCAAACAAATTCTAAAACAGAATATGTGTGTGTGTGTGTGTGTGTGTGTGTGCGTGGGAGGGGTATTAGTATTAGACTGAGTGATGTGTCCATGATTTGACTGAGATCTGGTTCACAATTCGCTCTTAACTCATGGAGTTAGAGTTACTCCGGTGACCCAAAAAGAGATTGAGAGGGATTGCAGGAGCAATTCCTGTGACTAACCCGGCGACACAGATGGGCCATGTGGGAGGAAAAGGCCAACAGATTTCTGAAAAACCCAAAGAGACAGAAAGATTCTGTTTTCTCAGAGTGAAACGTAACCTCAGCTTTCTTTTCTGAAACAGACACAGAGGTCAGATGAAGTATAAGTCTTTATTGCCTTGGACAGTTTGTACCCATATTACCATATGATTAGCATTTCTCACAGGGAAATGATTTATCAACCCATACGGCAATCAGTGAAGGGAGAGAGGAAACCTTAATCAGCCAGGGGATTGGAGGACATATGGTTGGCTGATTATACCAGTATTCACCTGCTAACTGAGATCCACATCTTGAATTAAGATACCTCTGTCCCAGCAGGAGAGGGATGGTATCCAGAGAAGCTAAATGCAACTGTTAGACATGCATCTCCTTAGCAAGCTCAAAATCCTACTTAAATTCAGGGTCATATGGTACAAAGGAGGAAGCTCAGATCCACACAGTAACACAAATGTAGGTTATACAGTAGGATGTGTGTGCGTTTTATACAACAGGCTTGTTACAGTGCGTTTATGTAAGTGGCCCTGGCAGTGTGGGTCAGTAGACCTGTGTGTGAAGATTGGATGTCTTATCCACAGCCATTTGATTGACTTAATGCCGGTCAGTTGTTGAAGTGACCCACATAGCCCAGACCTGAGCTGAACCATGGCTTTAATATAGACCATTACATTTTATTTATTTTTGTTATTCCAAAGCTAGGCAGTTGCACACAACTGCTCAGTCAACACATTTACATGACACTAGAAATAAAACAAATAATTCTGATCAAAACTAGACTGTAAAAATGCCCATTAAAGCCACATTATTTGGCTTTTCCCCTTTTTCTTTTGCTCTTTAGCATCACTTCACTTGTGGACTGGAACACCAACCTTACAAGAATTAACAATGATAAATCTACACATCTATGATCTGATATCTTCAAGAAATAAACACACACACACACACACACACAAAAGAAAATGAAAGAATTTAAATGTTTTATCTTTTTGCTTTTTATTGTTCTGTTTAAACATTTGAATGTGACAAATGTGTGAAATCAGTACATGTGCAATTTAATTTAGACGTAAATAAAAAACAATCTGCAATTATTTTAAATCCCATAGGCCCATATTTTATTTATAATAGACCATAAACAACATATCAGATATTGAAACAGATATTTTACCAATTCATAGAAAACATGACCCCATTTTGGATTTGATGGCTGCAGCAACACATCTCCAACAAAAGTTGGAACAGAGGCAAGAAAAGCCTGACAAATTTTAGAAAAAAATTCCTCAGTATAAAAACACAAAGACTTTGAAGATCATTCCATCATCTACAGTGTGTAATATCATTAAAGATTCTGAGAATAAGGAGGAATCTCTGTGGGCATTGGACAACATTATAGGTCGAAACTAGATGCTTGTAATCTTTGGACTCTCAAGTGTTACTACATTAAGAAAAGACACACACTGTCATGCTCTGTGAAAAGAAAGCCTTTAACCATTATGACTCCAACTTCATTCATTCATTCATTCATTCAAAATAAGATTGAGTATGATAAAAGCCCTGAAATGATATGATAAATACTTCATATAAACGATGAAAAGAGATAATTAAAAAGAAACTGGACAGTGTACAGACTGACATTCAGTCACACTGTGATGTGGTAAAGTTAATCAGTCTTAGCACAACAGTTTAAAATGTAACCATTGGCAGCAATATTCCATGAAAATAAATTTTAAGTGCTTAAATTTGAAACATTGAAATTATGGTGGGCTATATTAATGTAGCATTAAATTTACTTTTGTCACTTTCTTCTGGTTTATTTTCCTGTATGTGTACAGACTTTCAGGTAACTATGATGGTTATTTTAACACAGTTTAATCAGGATAAGGAAAAGATCATGTTGTGGACTTCACTTTGTGAGGAGATATATAGAAGGACACATTGGACTTTTATACTGAGAAACTTCAAGATAACATGTATCCTGAATTATGTAATTCTGATCCCAGACTGGAAGGACTTACACTACAAGCATCCCTCCAACTTCATTATGTAAACTTACATAACCATGTGTGTTTTTGTGTGTAAAACACATACTAAAACTAGGCATTACATTTGATGCAACAACAACTGCATTGTTATATATTTCATAATTGTTAAGCTGGCATTTTAGTTTTTCAAGCTCTCAAATTTGCAGCTCTTTTAGAGGCTTTATGACTGTTTTATTCCCACAGGTTTTCTTTGTCTTTGGCAAGAACTGCAGCATTCGATTGTTAGTTATTTTACAGCACAACTTACAGTACATCTATCCCTCTTTTTTCTTTTTTAAGAATGACTTTTTGCAGTGTAGTGCTGCTTGCTGAAACATCATTCCCTGCTTGCCAGTGTTGGTGAAACTGACTGCAAAAATTGCACAACCTTATTTTAAAGTTTAACTTTTGCACAAATTGTTACTGTTGTGGGGCAATAGTGAATGTTGTAAAAAAAAGGTGAAACAGTAGCATAAGCAGAAAAGGCTGATAAGATTTGTAAAGTTGAGTCAGATATACTGTAGGTTGTAACATAGCGGGTAAGGTTGTAGTAGCAAAACTCCAGCCTGAACTTATATATTATTTGACCATTTTATATTCAAGAGGAAAACTTTTTTTAAGGTTACAAAAACAAAATGTCTTATTATATTGATGCAACTTTAACTTTAATGAATTTATTATAAGCATAAATAATTATTTGCATCGGTTTTTGGTCTGAACAGCAGCAACAAGTCAGTCATTTTACTCTCTTTTGTCCATTTGAGTTAGAAGATTTTAATTTCTCTGAGTTCTCTTCTCTCTCACGCGCTAACCATCCCTCTACAAAACCTCCTCACATTCCATTATGCTCCTATAAGATGACATGCCATCACTATGTAGCCCAGAGAAATGTATTACTTCACAGGACACAATGGCTGGGGTTCTTTTGCAGCGGTTTATTGTCAATGACAAACTCAACTCTGTATTGGCATGGTGAAACAATAAAAGCACAATAAAAAGAAAGACAAAATATGGCAGTGGGCTGTGGACATTCACCAAAGTAGCCTACATACAAAAGAAAAAAAAAAATCACAATCAGCCCATCAACTGTTAATGTTGACTCTTGACTGTGACTCTTGATCTTTTTTCAGAGAAACATGGCAGCCTCCATGTAATCCATTTCACAATACCTAATCTCATTAAAATACAAACAGAAACATCTTAAATGTAACTCCTAGTTCACATTCTAACAAGAGCTGTGTATATTTAACTTTTGCTAGAGATCAGTCTCTATTTCACAATGAAATTGGTTCTTAATTAGCATTCTCCATGCATCTTTAGCCACGGCAGACATAAAACAGGACGGAGTGAAATGCTCCAAAGTGTCAGCTGACAGACATAAACTCCTGTGACACTGTTGTCTGTTGGCCAGAATTTATAACATATTGGGTATATATGCTTGTACATGCATAAATCAACAAAATAATACAAACTGTGGCAGAAAACAGATCACAAGCCACAAACATCACAAAATAAAATGAATAACAATTCTATCTTTTTAAAAAACCTCAAAGGGGCATATCCTGTGCCTAAGTGAAAGATTAAATTAATAATTTATCACCTGGCTACAACTACTTGTTACACACACAGGAAATGGCAGCGGAAAATAAGTAGGCCACGCTAGCATTATCTGTTTTTCAACCTTGGTTCAGAGGAAAGCTGACAACTGCTGTATGTCCGGTAGGGCTTGCAAGAGGAGGTAAATAGACAGTGACATGTCTTAATGTAAAGTGAGCTTAATATGGACACTGTGGTAAAAATCTTGTGTATGGAGGGTATGACTGCTGCAAGCAGCTGATTAATTAACCTTTTGAAGTTTGTGTGCGTTTTTTGGCACTCTCTCTTTATGAGCCTCCTAATTTTCCTTTAAAAGTATGGTTTTTTTTAAAATTAGAAAAGCAGGAAATGCCTTCAGTGAGCTGCTGTGCAGGTATGGTGAGAGCTGTCCAAGATAACAATCAAACAGCAGATGGTCCACTGACCCCTCCATATGTGATCAGGCTTTTTAGGACACCCTCTCAGAAGATCTCATTCTCTGCTTATTATACCATCCACAGCTCTGTGTGATACGCACTGGCACAGATTCGGCCTGCTGCATGACGCAGTGCATGCATCTGTTCTCTCCTGATGTATGAGATCCTGCATCTCAACAAAGGAAGCAGAAATAGATGCCTATAATGTATGTTTCTTATGTCTGCTGACGGTGCACCGGGAGTTGTGAAGCTAAATTTATATATCTGTAAAATGTTCAAATGGGGGTTTAAAACAGGAAGGGACACTCTTTTGTCTCATAATCCTGATAATCTTTGTAAAATCCCTCAGTATCGACTTGGATTAAGTATTCCACTGAAGATCCAGCTGGCCATTATTAAATGTTAAAGGGGTGTAAGCCTAATTAGGCGAAGAAGTCCACTCCTGGGGCAGTCTTGGGTGAAAAGCCTTGATACTGGTGGATTTCTGACCACCATGCACAAACACAAGGTCTCCTGCAGTCTCTCTTAACCTCTTCCAGTACCTTTTTTTTCCCAAGGTTCAATAATTGAACAAGCTGCGGCCTAATTCAGTGACTGTGCCACTAAATGTTGCTTTTGTTGCAGTTTCCTATGGCGTGTGCTCATGCACATGTTTCTGTTTTGTCAAGCCTTATAAGATAAATGACTGAACAAACAGATTTTAATCAAACTGAAAGGAGGAAGTTAAAAGAGCAGCTGTGTCTGTGTTTGTGGGTCAATCACTGCATGTATCCAACTCAGGTTTTTCTCAGAATAAACAGAAGAAAAGTAAAAGCAACCACATTCTCATTGTTTCTCAAACACAGTACAGTTCTCACAACTAATATGACACTCCAGTCCTTCTCTGCATGATCCAAATTTCTCACACATCCCTTGTTTCCAAGGAAAACACCCAGACAAGTGATAAAAAACCCACACACACATGCACACACAAAAAAACTTCATACAATCTCTTTTTTTCCATCATAACATAGATACAATGGTGCATTCATCACACTACACTGTGCTAATTTCCCTGTAGGCAACATGCTCCATTTCACTCTCTGTCTGCCTTTAAAAAGCCACCCCACCTCTCACATCCCCTCCACCCTCCATCTTCTACTTCCTCCTGTTAAGCAAAATGCTGATATGTGCGTAAGAGTGCTTATTTTTCTCATCCATTACCAGATTAATTAAAGTGTGGCTTTTGCCAATGCCCAGACGGATCCTCAATACTTCAAATGAGCTTAATCACCATACACTCCCTAATCTCGGGCTAATTTAAAGAATTGCCTGGAACATACTGATGACTGGACTCTCCCAATTTTCTACCAGAAAGCTTTATCTGAAAAAATTCCCCATCTAGCTGACTAGTTCCGCTCCAGAACCAACAGCTTCACAGTATTTCATGTTCAGCTGTGCTTTTTGATGGGGCTTTTTCCTTTGGATATGGTGCTTAAAGATTTCACTGTTTGTGTGACATGTAATGCTCCCTGTGCATGGGGATATGCTTGTGTTCTGGGGAGATAGTGCACTGTGTGCAGCCTTCTAAGACGCAGTGTGGTATGTGTGTGTGTGCACACTAAAGCAGACATTCTTGTAGCTCTTTGTTGTCCATATGTCATGATGGATTTGGTCATTGCCAGCAGTGAGCGAGACTGACACGAGAGCATGCAGCGCGCCTCCAGGAAAACACAAGCTCAGCCTATTGCATCTATTTCACAGTAGTCTGCAATAACCTAGTGTCTAATGTGAGGCAGGCACACTGTTAGATAATGCAGATTAAATCAAAACCTGCATGCGTAAATCATATTACTCCTCAAGCAGTATGTCATTTTCCTCCTTCTTCATTCATTTTAATTAAATGGTGCTTTATCTCCTCATTGACCGTATAATATTGTGTATTTTCTTTAGTATTCCCATAGCTAAATAATCTAAATGGGTGCTTATTCAAATTTTTATAATGCTTCTAGGCAAACTTGTCTGCTAATCCCAGAGGTGGTTCTGTATGCCGTGCTTATATCTTTAAGATAATTAAAAATTTTTTTTATTAAATTAGTCATAGCTTGATGACTCTGAAATTATACACATATCTTGCTTTGAACATACACAAATATTGCAAGACTGAATATATGTATCCAGGTGTCAGGTCAATCAGGTCAATCAGGTCAATGTGTTACCCACAGAGAGAGCTTTTATTCCTCTCCATACTCCCAAATCACCGGGTTTGTATTTCTATAAGTGGAGCAGTGCAATGGGCCTCTCATTTTCCCTCTTCTCACCTGCGTCTCCCTTCATGCTTGTACAACAGCATAAGGATAGATTTGTTTAAAGCGCCAAATCGCCTGATTCATCAACAAGGACAAAACTATTGACGCCATCCATCTCTGACAATTGAAAAGCCGTCCTGAATAAATCATTCATCCTTCTGTAACGTGTGAGCGACATGCATGCACAAGACACCTAATGGATCCTCGATGGGGGGAAATAGCTGAGAATCGACCCATCCTTGTGGCCCTTTTGTTTGTGGAGGAGAATGGCATTGGCCTTGTCATTGGTTTTTGCTTGGCTGACTGTGTTCAGGCCTGAGGGCAGTGCAGAAGAGAGAGTGGGGTCACATTCTGCTGCTGCTGGGTGGAAGCTCCTGCCACGCTGCAAACACCCTCAAGGCTCGGGCAGGGGGACAGGAGTATGTGTGCATACCCCTCCCTCCCTATGAGCACCATCTGCTATCCCACTACTGAGCCACCCAGGATGGGGCCTGAGGAAGGGCAGCTGGGGGTGCTGCAGGGGAGGAAGGATTTTAAAGTCCTCAACTGCATCCTGTTCAACATGATATTCTCAGATCTGTGCACAAAATTCCAAGTAGCAATGTCAGGCATTAGATCCTGATTAACACAATGCATAAAATGAAATGGACTGTGTAGACCCTGCTGAGATCAGGATAGAATTACAATGAAAGGGCCAACACAGTGCAATCCTGCTCTCACAATATAGCAGCAAACTGGTCCTTAACAGCCACAGGGGGAGACAATGATGTTTGTTCATTAGCAAACCCTGTAGGAGCTTGCAGTCAACCAACCTACTGAAAAATCCTGGTCTCCACTCTTGCATTCAGCTTTATCTGACGCACAATCAATATTTAAATAAGAAATGATATGGTACTGAAAAGGGAAACCAGTTGTTCTTTTGTTTGTAAACATTTATTTCATGGGACATGAGCACATTCTTTCTCAGTTGAATGTGTGAGTGCGTCTGAGCATACAAGGCTCATGAGCAGAGCCTAAAGTCATTAATGTTAATGTGAGTGTGCATCCCTCACTATTCCCTGTGCGACTCTATATATAGGGCTGTAATGATAGCCAGCTCGGGGAGATGAGAGTAGTGAATTAATAAGCCTTAGTAGAAGATCTCTGCACTGTCTCTAGACAATGCTCAGGTTCTCTAAGGAAAAGCAGCAGAGATGAGACGTTAACTTTATTTTTTCTTTTCTACTTTTCTACTGAGCGTTGGAATTGAATTGACTTCTGGTTGAGGGAGAAATGGTTCCTTTTGAGCTAGATATTTATTTTAATCTCAACCTTGTTTTGAGATACTGAAATGAAGGGCTGATTTATTGATGAGGTTTGGGGGCTGAGTAGAATGGGTCACATTATGATGAAAGGGAAGACAGGATTACATTTAACACAAGTTTTATGTTTAACATATATATATATTATATATATATATTAATATATATATATGAGACTGATAAAAACGTTCATAATATTAATTTTAAGTGCAGAGAAAAAAGAAAACAAAAAATAATTGAAAATTATTAAAAATGATTGGTTAGATGATCAAAATGAAAGAGTTTGTTAAAAGATAAAATAAGCAAATGTTAAAATTTAGGCCAGTGTTATCTTTGCTCTGTGTTATTTGAAGATAGGACCCCTCCCTGTGTTTCCACTGCTGTGGAACTGAGCCAGATGAGCCTGCATCCAACCAGAGAGGTTGAGGCTGGGACAAGATGCCCTAGATGCCAGGAGTGATTGACTATCTCTGTCCCTTGGATAAATGTATGTGATGTGAGGACAACACACAGCCCTCTGGTTCCCAGAGCTTTTTGACATCCAGTGATTTGCCTCTCAAGCCAAAGCAGCGACAGCCTCACTTCCTGTGACCTGGCAACCTGCTGGTAAATGCATAGACTCCCTGTTAGCAGCGTCATGTCCCCCAGTTGTGCGTATTAGAGTGGCTTCTGAGATGCTTTTATTGTTATGGTTTGCAGCACATTGATGAAATTCATACCATTTTAATTTCATGAAAACATTCAATTTGACAAGCTACAAATTCTAAAATATAAATGAAGTGCTGTAAATATAAATAATGTAAACTCGTTTTGCTCTGTCTCAAATGACATTATGCAAGAACGGCACAAATTATTTATGTGATATTAACTTGAATGCCAAGTAAATAGTTAAATTTAGTTCAGAGATATTTGGACACTGACAAAAATGTTTGTTTTTTATTAATTACCGAAACACATTCAAAATTCAGTTGTGTGGGCTTAAAGTGCAAAGCCATAACTTCAATTTTAGGGTCTATATATATATATATATATATATTTATATAATATGTACATTGGGGCTGAGCATGTTAGCACCTTATCACATTAATTGATTAATGCCGTTAATTTTTTTTTCTTTTTTTTCTTTTTTTCAAGTTCTAGTAGAAAGCCCGGTGGGATCAGCCAGCAGCACTTTGAGTCCTTTCATGGAGCAGAGGTGAACACTTCCTGCTCTGGAGGTTGGAGCTGGAACTGATGCTGTGAAGGACCGAGGCTGTTGAATGTTTTTAGACAGGGGAGGGGCCTGAGTTAGCACCGCTGCTCATTGAGAAGAGTAAACATTGTATGCTTTCACGTCAGTCTCCAAAATTGTCAGATATCACCAGAAAAAGTCTCCACATTTGTTTCGAGTTGTTTTTAAAAAAGTAGAATCAGAGGAAGTCTGAAAACTCGCTAAATATAGCGGGCAAGCTCTGCCGAGTGTGTATCGGAAACCATTGTGCTTTTTTTTCCTTTTTTTTTATTGAATGAAACAAAACAATACAAAATATAAACATGACAGAACATATGGTGATAAAACAAATATAGAAGAGTTATATTCAATAATATAAACATACAGTAACTTCTTTTTTTCTTTCTTAATACAGTAATGTATAAAACGCTAGGGGAGAGAGGACTTAGTGGAGAGTGACATTATGTTTAAAGTAGTGTACCTTATGTTACTGCTACTGCCAATTGCTGGCAGCTGCAGCTCCTTACTGCCATTAATTGCCTGTGTGAAGGCTCTGTCTGGAGTGGCTGGAGCCGGCACACCTCAATCTCCTCCCTTCTGACTGGTTAATCATCTGACCAATCAGGCTGCAGCTTAGAAGAAGCTCATGCTGAAAAGGCTGCAGCAGAAGCCAGTCAGGAAGGGGGAGAGCCAGGAAGGGGGAGAGCCAGAATGGCTCAGGCTGCTTTCCCTCCCATGCTGTGCACTGGGTGTGTGTTGTGGTGTTAAAGTTCAATTGTGATTAGTTTTGTGTTGGGCTAGGTTAGCGTGTTATGTTGTGATGATGGTCACTTTAGTTTATGGATCTGCTGCTTTTCATTTGGTTTTAGGTGTCACCCCGAGTTGCGGCTATGTTGTTGGTTGCACTTGGTGGATTTAGGGAGATGTTTGGTTTGTTTCTTTCAGCAGGTCCGCTAACTCCAGCACTTGTTTACTTTGTGTATTTTCCGTTACAGGCTTCATTCACTGTTCACGAGTTTTAATAAAATGTGCTTATTTTAAATAACCATCTGTCCTCAACGTTTTTGTTCTTTGTTACACCCTTCCTCATACCCCTGAAAGGTGGGTCGTAACACCTTGTAAAAAGCTGAAAAGGTATTGATAGATTTCAAATTTTTAGAGTCTTTAAGTAAGTAAATGTATTGTCTGAAATCCTGAATAAATGCAAGAAAACGAGGCTGTCTTCTTGTGCATTTACATTTGTGAATATGAAATTTTGCCCTTAATATCATAAGGCTGATTATGTATCTGTTCATAGTATTCACTTGCTTTTGGTCATTTTGAATTTTAAATAATACATCTTTCCAAAATAGTACAAAATTGTCAACAATGTTATCTACAATAAAACTACACAAGTTTTTGCCAAAATATGTGAACATCAGGACAATCCCAAAACAAGTGTACAACAGATTCTGGAAGTGTTTTACAAAAACTACAGCTCACATCAATATTTACCTTAAACTTTTCTTTGAGATAGTTTTTGGTTGGATAAATTCTGTGCATAAGTTTAAAAGAAATTTCCTTTACTTTATTGGCAATGAAATATTGATTAGGTAGCCGCCAAGCTTCCTTCCATATGTCATTCACAAAACGATTCCAAAAAAAGATTGCTTTTGGTAATGAGGTCATATTTTGTTTAAACAGGGCTCTAATAGCTTTGTTATTGCTTTTAGAAAGTCCAGAAAACCACATTTTACCAATAGGAGTGTGTAATGGAGAAAACAAGGACAAATGCTGAGTATGAACTCTCGGTTGATATCTAAATAACAAACTCCAGAAGGAATTGCACCAAACACTAAGGCATAATCTCCTGGAGAAACATTAATGTTATATTCTAAAAGAAAATCTTCATAGGAGAACAACAGGCCATCTGTGTTAAATAACTGATCGACCAGTATAATATTATTATTAAACCAAAAATTCCAAAATAAGAGATTTTCTTTTATATAAAATGTCCTTGTTATTCCATAGTAGATAATTATGCGGGCGGAAGTTGTGTTTGTCCATGAAAAAAAAAGCCTGGCAGTGAAAGGCAGACATTTTAATCAATATCAAAGTTACAAGCAAGAAAAAAATGGATGCCACCCAACTTACTTACAATATAAACAGGTATAGCGTTCCAGAAGGAGGTAGAGTTTCTGATCGTTTGTTTTAGCCAATTTATTTTAAATGTGCTATTTAAAGCATGGAAATCCAGAGCATTAAGCCCACTATTGTCATAAGAATTCAAAAGAACAGCCTTTTTCTTATGTAATGTGTCCTATTTTTTCATATGAAATTGAAGAGTAGTTTGTCAATTTCTTTTAAGAGCTTGTTATCAAGATGTAGAGCCAGAGCCGTGTAAGTGAGACGGGAGATTCTCTCTGCCTTAGAAATCTACACCCTGCCTCTCAGTTAAGATCTCTTAGGAGCCATAAGTTTAATTTGTTTTTTTGTTTTTTTTCTAAAATAGGCATAAAATTTAGATTTGTTCTTGTTTTTTGATCCTTAGTAACTAATATGCCTAAATATGTAACCTATTTTTTAACAGGGATGTTACAGAGAATGGATTCTGGGCAATCTTTAATGGCCATAAGTTCACGTTTATTAATATTCATATTAAACCCGGAAGTTTTGGAGAACATGTTAACTGCATCTATGGCTATTGAAATTTGATCGTTATTTTTCATAAACAGAGTGGTGTCATCTGCCAACTGTGTAATGATTAAATCTCTGTCAATGAAAGAGATTCTGCATCGTTGATTTGATGTGTACTGATAAAAGCTAAGTGACTAATAAGAAGAGGTAGGGGGAGGTGGGACAGCCTTGTCTGATACCGCGATGCAAATTAAATCTTGGGGATGTACCACCCATTAACTAACTTGATACTGCTATTACTATTCTTATACAGAGTTTTTACTGCTGTACATAAATAATTACCAAAGCCAAATTTGTTTAAGGATTTGAAAATAAAATTATGCTCTACTGTATCAAAGGCTTTGTAGAAGTCCAAAAATAGGATGAAGCCGTTACTGTCAATTAGGTTTAAGTAATCCAGAATATCCAGAACTAGTCTGACATTGTTTGTTATATGTCATTTTTGCCATGAAACCCGATTGTGTTTCATCAATGATTGAGTCCAATACCATCTTAATTCTTCTGGCTAAAATCAAAGCAAAGATTTTGTAATCTTTAAGTAAACAGATTGGACGCCAATTATCGATCAATAAATTATCTTTTTTAGTTTTGGGAATAAGAGTAGTCAGTCCTTGAGTCATAGTAGTAGGTAATTGTGCTTTTCCTAAGCTTTTTGTAAAAAATCCTAATAGGAAAGGAATCAAATCCTTAGAGAACATTTTGTAAAACTTTGAAGTTAAACCGTCAGTACCTGGTGATTTATTAATTTTCAGCAGGTCGATTGCATTTTTGACTTCTTCTTTTGAGATAGCTTTATCACATAGTTCTGATTTGTCTTTATTAATGAGTTTGATTGACAGAGATTTAAAAATTTTTTCTGATGAAGTTTGGCAAAAATTAGAGCTATATAAATTTTTGTAGAAATGGCTGCAGTGCTTGGAAATGAGCTTGTAATCTTCAGTAATGACTCCATTTAAGTTAAGTTTGTTAATACTGTTATTACTGCCGTGATGCTTTTCTAAATTGAAAGAATAATGCGAATTCTGTTCCCCTTCCTCGAGCCATTTAGATCTGGACCTAACAAAAGCTCCCTTTGCTTTTGGATATATAAAATGTCTACTTTATCTTGTAAAGTCATAAGATCCGATTCTTCTTCCTCTGCTCAGGTTTCCATTTGCCTGTTAGATAGTTGAGTGGTTCGGAATATAATTTTCTCCTCTTCCGCTCTCCTAGATTATGCTTTTTCACTACCAACCTTTCTTAAATATTTACTAATTTCAAACTTTAAAAGTTCCCAACTATTCCCAAACTGTTTGTCTTTTCTAGTTTTGGACCAGTAATGTGTAATTAGCCCTGAGACGACTCCTTTCACCTCATCATTTTGTAGCAAAGAATTATTCAGTTTCCAAAATACTGCTTTGGCAGAACATTTAGCAGAGGACGACAGGTTTATTTTGATATAGATTGTTTTATGATCTGTAAGAGGAGTGGGCCATATACCTACATCTATGCTGTCTTTGTTAAATTTATCAGAAATTAGCCAAAAATCTAATCTTGATTGTTTAGCATTAGTTTTATTGCTCCATGTATATTATCTATTATTGGGATTTTTGACTCTCCAAATATCTATGAGGTTAAATCGATCTATAAAAGTTTGGAGTATACTTCTTTTATTTTTTTATTTGATTGACCAGGAGGAAATTTATCTAAGTCAGCATCCAAAATACAATTAAAGTCACCTCCTAATAATAGGGTGGCATCTGGGAATTTAACCAACCAGTCAATTCAAATTTTTTCAATGGAAGAAATAAAAGTGTCATTTTCAAGTTTTGTGTTAAAACCATAAAAGTTAGTTATGAGAAATATCTGGTTGTCAGCTCTTATCACTTGGCATATTTAATGACCAGATGGATCACGCCCTGTAAGAAGGACATCACCATTATACCTGTTTTTTTAAAGAAATAAGGTTTAACTGCTATAATTAAAGCAGACTTATTAGTTGACTATGATTCTGATTCTGACAACGAGATCAGAAACCAACTTAAATCAAACGTTTGGCATAAACAACCATGCTTCTTTAAAATAAAGATGTTACAAGCCCCTTTTAGCTTGAGTCCTAGTCCAAAGATAACCAGGAGGTAGTAAAGGGAATGCGTACTCCGGAAGTAAAGTTAGGTGGAGAAAGTAGTAACAGTTAAATTATAAGTGCAATATTACGACCGGGGTTGTAAGAGACCCCTAAAACAACAATCACATACAGTGAACCTGAGAGATCTGGAAGTATGCAAGTGCACACTATCCTCTTGTGTCTATGGATGAATTTCAGATCCATTTAGAAAACCTTGTCCTCCTCCGAGTAAGCCGATTTCCCTTCTTCTCGTGATTTCTTAATAATAGGCCACAGTTTCACTCTATTTTCTCTGTCTTCTTTTGTAAAATCTTCTGTGAATTGTAGACCTTTGCTCTGAAGGAAAGTATTGTTTTTAGCTGCTTTCCACACCACATCAGGATTACACCGAGGATTACACCTCTGGGTCTCCGGTCGTTCTGATGGATTCTCCCTGAGCAATATCCATAGCATCCTCGAACTTATGTTTTTCTGGTGGTAGCACCTCCTGGCATATGTTAATCACCTTAGCCCGTTAGCAGGGTGGGTATGTATGTAGAGAGCCTAAAACTAAAGACAAACGTCTGGAAAAGGCCTTGTAAAGCATAATTCAGGAGGATGTCTATGTGTTCTACACATCAACCAGTTAAACTCTCCAGTAAACTCAACATGTTAACATAAAAGAAAATAAAGGAAGAAGGATAAGTAAAAAAAAGGAAAAGTAAACAAAAGACCGTAAAATAAAAGAAAATAAAAGAAGAGAAACACTGACTTCAGTGCTTTTGGAAAAATAAAAAAAAAACTGTAAAAGTCTAAATATTTTATGTACTGGCTGTGATAAAGATTCGCTTGATCCATTTAAGGCTGACAATCATTTACAGAACAACACAAATTCATTAGTTAAGTTTTACGTTTTTTTCCCCACTGTCTCCCTGTAGGGGTTATTCAGTTCAACATAATTTAATGTCATCCTACATCCAACCAGTGTTTTTCTTCCCCACAGGGCTGCATATAACTATCAACCTGCTGTTTGTTTCCAGTTGTCTCTAAAACCCATCTGATGCGAGGAAAGAACATTGTGTCATGTTTTATGAAGTGAGATCTTTGTTTGGATTTTAAGAAAGTGGGAGGTTTAAAAAAACATTTCCAGGAACAGCTTTGTATAAGGCTTACAAAAAAAGAAAAAAAAAAATCTGTTATGCACTTGCAGTCTCAAGTCCACCCCCCTCCCATCCAGAGGTCATGCCCCCTCTCTCCTGTTCATTTAAGTCAGTGGTTTTATGACACAGGCTGTTAATCCAGACAAAACAGTTTTTTTTCCTTTCAGTGTGTGCTTCACAAGGCATCCGTACACTACCATTAACATTCATCTGAGCAAAGTCACATTCAGACGCTAATCAATTGATCAATATTTGCTCCTCTGTAGCATTTACTGCATACTGAGCCTAACAATATATAATGTGGCTGACTGCTGTGCTTTCTAACATCCACAGTTTGTCCTTAATGGTCTTACAGTGAAGCAGAAATTAGTGTTGCCTTTGTTAGTTGATGGGCTTGCCAGGCTGCCATTGATGCAGACCAGGGCCCATATTCCAAAAGATTCTAAAAATCCTCTCAAAAAGCTCCTAACTTAGCCTAGCTAAGCAAGAAGTCTTAGCTTAGGAGTGATTCCAGAACATTCTCAGAGAACAAGTAATGGACAAAAACTTCTACCTTAATGAGAAGTTGTGGTTGACCCTGAGCTAGGTATGAGTCATCATTTCCAAAGCTGTGACTGGTTGATCCTAAAAACTAGATTAAAATACACTTTTAGTGATAATGGGAATAGAATGGACCATCAAATCAACAGACTTAATCTTAGAATCTAATCTAAGAAGTGTGTAATTATAAATTATGGGGGTGGGTTGCTCTTGGGCTCCTGTGGCCCTGGGCTCTGTCCACCTTTAGGGGGCCGGTGTCTGGCGGGGTCGATGGCAGCTGTTCCTGGCCTCCAAGGGCCTGTCCTCTGTGACCGTGGGGCACTTTGGCTGGGACCTTCCTCTGCCGCACTCTGGACGGACGCTTTGTTGTCCCTGTGGAGGGCATGCTGAAACAGTGACTGTCTCACCCTGTGGGTTTAATCACAAGCTTCTATAGTTATGCTCATGTTTTTCTTTGTGCTGGTGATGCTTCTGTTGTTATCAGGTCCCCCCTTGTCAGGTCAAACATACAATATGTCAATTCAACAATAAACTAACTTAAAAATTAAAAATAATACTCACACAATACAGCAGCTTGACCATCATTCTGCTAGCTATAATACTGGACACGACAAGATAAAAAGAAAAAAAATATCTACCACAAACCAGTGAACAGCAATAGAGAAAAAAAGAACAAGGAAACCCAGCTGGACAGATGAACAGTGTTTGCTTCTGGCTCAATTGATCAATGAGCATAAAAGTGTTTTGAGAGGTAGATTTCACAAACAGCCAGGAACATGATTCCTGCAACATCCGATGATTAGCATTTAATTAATTCACTGTCATCCAGTGTTTGGAGAAATCTCTCCTGCCTCTATGTCTGCCATTTTCTCCTCTGCTTAGGGAGCTCCTAATCCTCTTAAAAGTCCACTTCCCTGCTCTTAACATTAGGAGCTCTTCTTAGGGCTAAGATTCTTTAGGAATACATTTTAGATTTGTACTAGGATCTACTCTTCACTTTTAGGGAAATTCTAAAAAAAAAAAACAAAAAAAACATGATTCCTCGAATTTGGCCACTAGGAGCAACTCTTTGCTCTGATACGGCCCCAGGTTTCTTATGTTTCAAAGATAAATATAAGTTACAGTAAGTCTGTGCCGGAGGACGTGAGAGCAGGGAAGAACATGTAGTCTTTACCTGTTTAGTTCCTGCTGACTATCAGTCTACAACAATGATTTATTCTGGCAGAGTTTAAGCTAACGAGCTACTGACAGCAACAAAGTAGATAACTGATTATTAAACCAAACAGGGAGCAGATTAAAGTAAAAAAAACTTTGTAAATTTGATGTAAAATATAATTGTAAATAGCATATTGTCAATTGTACTTTTTTTCTTTCTCTTTTAAATGTTTTTTATCTGGAAATATATTAATTTCTAATCTGTTATCATTTTTGTTATTCTATTTAGTATTTTTGCATCACATAGTTCATTTAATTTCATTCTTATTCCCATATTATCCCATAATGCTGCTGTAACAGTCTGGGATCAATAAAGTACATCTGATTCTGATTTATACAGCCATTTATGCTAACTTTTTTCTTTTTTTTTTCACAAGATAATGTATTAACTTTTAAAACTATGAACTATGAAACAGGCTTTTGACAAGTATATGATCATTTTGTTTTCAAGCAAGCAACACATGTGAAAAAAATGTGAAAAATTAAAATAGAAGAAAGTGGGGTGGGTGCATACTATTATAACATGTTCAGAACATGTTTTCCCTTTGTTATATAAGCAATGCCTGAAAAGCGATAGCATAAGTTGCTCCAAAAACCCGTTCTCTGTGTATTGTTCAGAAATAATGATATATTTTTTTAATTTGCACCTTACACATGCAATTCATATTAATGCTCTAAAATATCATCCTAACTTTGAACTATGCAGTGATAAGAAGTAGCCTCTCCACTTCAGTCACTAGTGTGTGGTGTCCATAATTTCCTTGATTACACTTAAGCAGTCATGCAAACGCTGTAGCCCATGGAGGATGGCTGTGTTTATTGACCTTTTTTAATCAAAGTTTTTGAACTTGTTTTTGTCTATAAAATGACAAACTGATAATAAACTTTTAGAAGCGTCTTATAAGTAAGGTTGCACTAGCTGAATACCAAAAATGCTTTACATTGTGGGGTAAAGCTGATGCAGATCCACATGTTACCATTATAAAGCTCAGTCTCTCTGTGGCCTTTTTTAAAAAGTTTTTCTAGAAATGCTGCCAAATCAGCCTTAATTGTTGTAAGATGTTCTAGCAAGTAAACTTCAGTCTCATCCTCCACCTTCATTTAAAGTGGCTGGCATCAAATTTAACTTTAAGTTAAACTTTTTTTTATTCCCCTTTTATAAATCTTGATTTTAACATTTCATATGTTTTTGCAGAACAATTTTTAGTTCAAGAAAGGGTGTAAATGGTTTGCACCAAATTGCACCCTCTATTTTTTTCTTTTATCAGAGTCCCCTTGTTGAAGACACATGGTAAAAGAAGCCACCTGAAAAAGAACAGAAGCAACACGGAGAGACTAAAAGACACGCCACATAGTCGCTCTCTGCAAGGTATTTAAGCCTCATTCTTCTCCTGCCACCAGAGTCTTTTATTCCAGGCCTCCCACTGACTAGATCCACACCAGCTCTTAGTTTTTCAAAGAGACCTTAATCATTTTAATATGAAAGCTGCTAAGTACCCCCAATAATCACTTTGATGAAATGGAGGACATTTTAAAAAGCCCCCCACTGCATTTCAGCTTTTCACCCCAGCCTTTCATCATCCTTTTCATCATTGCAGCTCCACTGACTACACTTGTTCTTGATATGCTACGTAATTTACAACCTTCCAGCCTTTTCCTGGCTTTGTCTAACTTTTCCCTGATTACAGTGACTCTGGCCATTTACTTTATTTTTTTCTGGAAATGTTTTCCATGCAATACTTTGAGAAAGCTCGGCCTTGTTAAGAGCCATTCAATAAATCAACATACACAAAGATCAAGTATGAGATTTTTCTTTTTTCTTTTCTTTTTTTTTTTTGTATTGACACCTGTGTACATTGGATGTGAATATATTTTTCCTTGTATAGCTGCATTGCACATCTTGCATTTATTTAAAGGATCAGTTGTGCATATCCTATCAAATTATACTAGTTATGTCTATGAATAAAAAAGAAGCAGTATACAGACAACCGGTAGATGCAGTCATTATGTTTTTTTGCACAGTTAAATCAAGCTGCAGTAATGGCTCAGCTGAGCCATTTCAAAACTCCACATTGCTACCATTGTCAATAAATTTAGTTAAAGCTTGTAAGCATTAGGCTTGTTTTGCTTTTATTATAATGTTACAGACCAAAACAGTTCTATAACTGTTGAATCAAATAGCTTTACACCTCTGTACATTTTATATGTGCTGTACTTTTATCTTTTATCCACAAATGAGACAATTAGTCCCTTTCTGTAATTCTCTGTTGTTCTCTGCCTGGGTCAAAGTCAGAGGCTAGAACAGTGAACGATTTGCAGAGGACCTGTTTAGGTCAAGTTGGGTTCAATTAAAGGTATACATGCAGAAGTAATTAGACTCTCGGCCACATTGTCTTGTTGTGCTAATCCGCCTTTGAAAAATTCAGTTTTAGTTAGACTAACAATGATTCAAATGGTTTCAAACATCATGTAAATGTAATGAGTTCAGATGTAATTCTCAATTGTTTTTGCTTTTTCAACTGTGATCTTAACATAAAACAAAAGCTAATGCTCTTTTTTATATTTGTATGTAAAAATGGATGGATCCTTTGGATTTTAAAGTTCTGTTCATCCCCTTTAGTAATTGATATAGTACAGAGGCAAGCTGAAGCAATACTACATAATTCATAAGGTCATTTTGCTCATCCCTGGCCATGCAGTGTTCTAGGGTTGAGAATCTGGTTTTTGCACTCTGGGGCATTATGTGAAGCCTGGGTTTTGCTTTACAGAGCTACATCATATGCCAGCAACTGGATATCAACACAATGGTTGTTTTGAACATGCACCATGGCTGATTCAGCAAAGAAAACGAAGAGAACATCACTGGGTAAAGTGAGGAGAAGAAAGAAAGTGACACAAGTCATAAAATGATTCAACATGGGACTGACTTTTATTCAATCAAGAAGCACAAAGAAGAAACAGGATGCGAGACGGGTGCCAAATTAGCCGTTGTTAGGAGGTATCAAAGTGCAAAAATCTGCTAGTACAGTAGGGCTGCTGTAACAACCAAACAGAGAAGCGAGCTGGTTGCCTACCAGCATATGAGCACAATGTTGAAAAGCACTTATATTTCTGGCTTAACATGCTACCTATAAACACTTGGTAATTGATGTAAGTTTTAAAGGGTGTTTTTTTAGTCCTGTTGCCAGAAGAAACGCAAAGCCTGCAACATGACTCACATAAAAAAACTAATAGTTAGCTGCTGTCCAGTTGCATTTCCTATGAAAAAGTATCAGATCACAAAGTAGAAATTCACCTACTTTTAAAGTTCACTCTGTACCAGCTTGCAGAATCTAGGACAAGGTTTGTCTTTTTCTGCAGACCATAACTGGAGCAAAAGTGGCAGTGACAGAGCTGGAGCCCCTAGCTGCTATTCTGTTGCGCAATACGATTGTTTTCCCAATGCTTGCCTAAAGATAAAGAGGTCTGCTCTGTTTGACTATTACTTGGCATGTAAATTGATATGTTAATAAAACCAGACTTGTCAACTGCTAGTTTCAAATTTATTGAAATAGCTATGATTCGATGATGGGTTACAGTAAAAAGTAGTGCTTATTTTTTATGTAATGAATCTAGGATCATGTTTAAAAAAATCACTGCTGAGAAAAGGCAACTTCTTGTGAGTTACTTTATCTTCTTTACGGTACACATTTTAGCAAAGCCCAGTCTCTTTTGAAATACTTAAATCCTCCTGGTACAAATTGTGCTTCTACATTAAAGCACTTCTGACAGTAAATAGTAGCTTAGCTTTCCATCTTGTACCATGGGGAAAGGGACAACAGCCCTTTTAAGGATCTTACTTCCTGATTTATTTTACCCATACTGCCCTTTGTGAACTTAAGCAAGCTTTTTAAAAAAAAAGAAAAAGCTTTTCCTTTGATGGTCAGACAACTCTGAAGATCAAAAGCTATATGAAGAAAATGCCACTCTTAATATCCATTTGTGCTTAACTTCTCTCGTATTTCAAACAGCAAGTTGTGAAACTTTTTAAAACGTCATTAAAGCATGTCTTATTGTATTATTTGTATTATTTTCTTATCTTTTTCTCTGTGTCTGCAGAGTAACTTTGCATTGTTGTATTGTATAGCCAAGGTCTACCCTTTGAAATGCAATAAAAAAACATAAATAAATCAGTAAAGTTGCTAAACAGCAGAAATGAAAAAAATAACTAAATAAAAAAACATAAGGTTAAAGCCCTTTCCCCTTGAGTTATATTTAGCAGTCATGTGGAGCAGAGTGAAGCATAACTTGCCTGCTATTGTTCCAAAAGGATGTATGCATGTGCAACGACATACTTGCTACCTCTCACATCCAGTTGAATGCAGTGCCAGGATGACAGTGATAGAAACCAAGTGGTGCAAATGAGTCTTTGCTGACTTATTTATCACCTCTTGTGTGTTACCTTGGTATCTCCCTCTGCCTTTTGGCAGTTGCACTGCCTTGTGGTTTATTTATACCACATCTCATCATTTATTAAAAACTCAGTCAGTGGGGCAGGCAAAAGAGCATTAGGGAGCGAAGTCGACAGGCTGCTCAGGAATCATCCTCCATTCATGCCAAGTGGGGCTGCTTCTGCCCTCGCTCCTTGTATCGAGCGCCAAAAACCTGCAGAGACAGAAAGACAAAGGAAGGTTGGGCGCGAGCTTGTGTTCACTGAAAAGTAAATTCCATACCCCTCCAAATAAGACACATGAGGGGTTTAAGGAATCTGGGGCTTTTATTATATTAATTTTTGGAAAAGTGCATTTTGTTGTCCTTTAGGGGATTGAAGTTATTGGCATCGGATGAGAAACCAAGTGTGTGCATCTTTGCCAAGCAGATGAACGACCACATGTGCTGTGGAATATGAAAACTATGAAACATTAGGAAAAGCCCGGAAGTCTCTATAAATATCAGTGGGCATTTATTATATGCAGAAGTTCCTGTCGTTTAAGATCAGGAGTAGAAACATTTTTAAAAGCAGTGGTTGAGCTGGAGTCTTGAAATTATGTGAATTTTTCCATTTTGGTATAGTCTTATTATTCACAGTAAATCTAAAATCCTGTTTCCAAACATGTTGGGGGACAATGTTCAAAATAAAAATCAAATGCAAATACTAAAAATTTAAACCAATCAAATGTTGAATAAGAGAATTATTGTCATGGTTCTGTTGGACATTTATTACAATATCCAATTTTTCTTATTAAGTGTGTACATGTTTGACCCAAAAGAAAGGTTAGTCAATAATATGGAACCAAAACGACCCTCTTGTTTTGATGCCACTCACAGCTGTTGGAGTGGGAAATACATTTTCTTTAAATTTGAGTTAAGTGACCCTTCAATGATCCATGCATTCCTTTTCATGACTCTCTTTTGTCCAAAGCACAATAAAAATTCTTAAAATTTCCCAAACACTGATGAGAAAGGGCAGACCCTGTTGTAACCTTGGAGAGGAATGTTACACAAGTGTCAGTATCTCACAAGTGCAGCTGTGTGAAGGGAAGTGGCTTTTATACCTACTTAAACCCAAGTATAACCTGTGACAGTGTGAGAGAATTTGAAACAAAGCAGCAATGTCACTGGTTCCGTGGAAGTGAATGCACATTTGGCTCTGTGGCTCAGAATTAAGAGCACATTGTGGAGAATCTACAGCAAACTTTAATTTAGCAGTTTATGCTTTGTAGTTCAGTGGCCTCTGGCCGACTGTGTTCTTTGAACACCCACAGCAACTGGCACAAGCAGCCACCTCACCATTTAAGGCATGCTTTCCCTGTGGTCTTTTACTATTTTACTTCTATGGGTTCAGTCAGCTGTCATGACTGACAGAGAATTAAGAGAGCCCAACATAGCATGCAGGAAAGATTTAGCAAACTGTTTGCTCTCTTTTTTTTTTTTAGTATAGTAAAATCTTGTTAACAGAGTGCAGCAGTTCAATATATTGAGAAGGATGTTGAAAGCAGGAAAAAGATGACAGTACTGAAGAGTTCATTAAAATAACTAACCTGGAAATTTATTCATTTCGACTGTGGAGGAGCTTGTTTGCCCCTAATGCATGGATGTTCCTGGGTCTCCTCTCTTTGATCTGTGTGAATACAGAGGCATCAAAGGAAGCTGAGGGCGCTCTGTGTCTGTGTGTAATGAATGGGGAGTAATCTCGTCATAAGGAAATTGTTTAACACACAGTAGTTTTGATGGATGTGCCACTCTCTACATGAATTGCAACAATAACATTTTAGTAATCACAAGTTGCTATCATTAAGGTAGTCATTATGACTTGTCAGACTATTTCACTGCTGCATTGGGGAAGTGTTGAAATGGGACCTGATGGAGAAACAACTTTCTCAGTTTTCTTTGCACAGTGTGGCTGTAAGTAAGCCAAAATATTTCCATTGGCAAACTGCATTTGCAGAAAAGAAAGGATCACCAGGTCAGAATTATCACCTGTGACTGCAATGATGATGACATGGTGAAAAAGCTTATGAAAACCTCCAGCTTTTCAGTGTAAACAATCAATGTAATTCTCTTGCAGGAAGAAAGTGAAGAATCGTGGACACTTAAAACTTGCAGTTGTTAGTTTGAGAGATAAAATCCTAAAGGTAAACCTAAATAACGAAACAGAGACATATCATGTTGGTGTGATATCCAAGGCAAAACTACTGTAAAAAAGAGATCATTTGTCATCAGGATCAAGTCTCTAAAACAAGTCATCCCCATCATGGATGCCATCCTAATTGTGCTCAGCCATCAAAATTAAAACACTGTAGTTAAACTTAGAAAAGAGTTATAGTTAATGCTAAAACACATTCTTTTTACAATGCAACTCTCATCTTCATGGGTACCATTCTTACAACGCTCATTTTCACAACCTCTAAAAATTGCAAATTTAAAAAAAAAAATAAGTATAGAGCACTTTTCACACATCAGTTCTGCCAATTGACTGCAACAATGAGCCCCTCTCTATAGGTGCATTCACAGCAGCCCTTCTGATCTGAATCATAGTTCAATACCTCAGAAAGTCTGGTTCTTTTTAGGAGGTGTGAAACAAACTCTGTAGGACCAAAGAGGCAAACTCTGGTATTCCTCATAACATAGGTCTTGGTTTGCTTAAAGTGAACCAAATGCAGGAAGCAGACTACAACGCATGGTATTGTGGGTACAACGTTGGGCATCTTGGGTAAACACAACCAAAACATAGACATGTGTAGAAGAATTGCCATGAGAAATGGCTTGTGGTCAGACGAGGACTAAAAATGGGTTAAAAGCTCTGATAGAAATATGGTCAGTCCAAGACCAGTAGGATCTGATGCAGCTCCATGTTTTGCGTTTATGTGGTGAAAACAGCAGTTGCCCACCAAAAGATTAGCAACTTTTCTTGTAGTTGTCTATCTTGTCTTCTCCTTTAGTAATTCTTGATGCAGTGTCACCTCTGGTGAGGAGGAGATAACGTTATTCAGCAGATTCAGTTAGTTGGATTAAGAGCAGTGTGAACCCCCAATCAAACAGACTTCCCAATCGCACTAAATCTAGTGGACTATTAGGTATGAATGCATGTCAAATTAAGCAAACAAGCCAGCCTTATCCTTTGCCAGTGTATCTTTTCACAAATCCAAATGTGCCAATCAGAGGAGATGTGGCATGACCTTGGTGCTGGCATGTATAAAATCTACTTCTGATATAGCCATCATACCATCTCTCTAGATAGCCATTAGTAGAACCCAGTGTTAGGCATGACAACCACACAGTATTTAAATCTTTAGACTTGTTGCACTGCAGTATGTATGATACAGGGTGCAAGTCCCATACATCATACACAACATCACATTCTTATGCCATGCTGGCTTGAGGCACGAAAGCACACATGAGGCAAGCTCATTTAGCGTCTGTTACTACCTCCAGTCCTGACTCAGAGGTGTATCAGAGCTCGGTCAACTTTGACCCTCCATTCCCACTCAGGTCTTTCACAAACCAAACCAATTTGTAACAAAGAAACATCTGGTCCAATCTGAAATAACCTGAAGTAATCAGAGCTTTCATTAACAAATGCCCAGTACAGATGTATTTGAACAGAAAACAGCTCTCAACATCAAATATCATTATGACTTCTACATTATGTGATCAGCAAGTGTCAGAGGTGCTAACAGACCTCTGCTGTTTGATGCTATGAGAATGACAAACAGGTTGGCATTCGTGTTGAAAAGGTGATGATGATAAAAAATTTACAAGACTTTCACACAGAAATAGAGGTGTGTTTTCTATCTTGCAACTAAAATGCCTTTAGGCTTAGTTTCATCAGTTGCTGTGTGCTTCTGTTTCTTTTTACTTACTTTTACACCTTGTTTCAAATTATTTCTGGACTCACATTTTCAATCACTGCTGGTTTGGACAACAAAAACACTTGGCTAGATTTTATCATGTTTCCACCACATGTTGCAAAGATCTTTCATAATGCTTTAAAAACTAGCTAACACACAGACACTAATCACTTTCTCACAATTTTATAACTTTTTTTTGTCCACATAGCCTCTAGAGATTTGATCAATACTGATTGCCTACAGTCATCCTGCTTCTGATTGGCCAGGTGTCAGATGGTACAATCGGGACGTTATTAGTTGTAAAGGAGGTGTTGCCTCCTACACTGTAGACCTTAGATTTTCTTTCCCTGGATTTCTGCCAAGTTACCAGGTAGCAGGCACGAGGAAAACAAAACAGATCCTTTTTCCCCTCCTCAGTTTCTGAGTTCTTTGAAGTTTCCATACGTTCAGCAGAACTGGAATCAAAATGAACATGGGGGTGTTTGTCGGGAAACCCCACCCCTCTTGTCCAGTTGTTGACTTCTCACTGATTTTAAGGGCTTGGTCTTATGTTTTCCAGTCTATGGTTTTACCCTTCGTTTGCACACTGACATCATACATTCCATTTAGTGAAAATCACCTCCCGAAGCAGACGTACTTATATCCGAGTGTGTGTGGGTGATGTAAACCATGTAATTATGTGTCACTGACACACACCTTGCTGTGTGAGAAATGACTGTTTGTTAGAAATCTAAAGACTCATTACTTTTCAGATCAAAATGATGTAATTTATCTTTTCTCTAAATACTTTTTTCCTGGTCTGCTTATTCTGAAGGGATTGACTGAGTATCTGTTACTCTTTTTCTGGTTTTCCTTCATGCATTTTCATTTTACATTGTGTTCTGGTGGGTTCCTTGTGCTGCATTGATATCACAGCTGAAAAAGACTAATGCCAGTAATAATTTAGAGAAGATTTAAGGGATAGCATTTGGGAAGCTATCCACAGTATCTTCTTTGCCAGAAGGAAAGAGCCTTAAAATAACAGGCTTAAGAGTGAGGGAATATTTCTGCTTTTGTTCACTGTTAGTACAGCTAACACGTTTTTTTTCTTTGTTTTCTTTCAGTTGGAAATGAGTCGAAAATTCACTCAGGCTGCTGGTAATCAGTAGCACAGAGGACTTCCCAAGAAACAGAATGAAAGAATTTACACTATAAAATGAAGCTTTCTTTCTTCCTTTCTTTGGAAAAGTTCCTACACAAAAGTGTCCCTTACATTAAGGTTAACATTTATCCCAACACTTTTTTGGATGACACTAACCTGTGTCCAACAATATCTCCACAGCTTGCATGATACATGCTGTCTAACAGCAGAGCAGCAGAGGCTTCCCATGAAAAACTTTCCACACATGAGGAGTTTAGGTAGTAGTACTGAAAGGGGTGTCAGTTTGTGTTCAAGTAAATTGGAATAAAAGATCTGGTTTGTTTGGTGAATTTTACGGAACATTTATTCAAGCTTCCATGGGTTTGGAAGAAGTTGTCCTGCATCCATGTCAAGGAGGCTGTGCACATCAATCAAGTCAACTTTATTAATTTAAAAACCAGAAGGCTGAGGGAAGACTGTCCCACAGGGTTTTTTTCCCATAGTTCCATCAGCTATTAAATATGGCTGTAACATAACATGGTGAGGATATGACATCACGGACACTCAGCTACCTGTCTTTTTTTATGTGTGTGTGTGTGTGTGTGTGTGTGTGTGTGTGTGTGTGTGTGTGTGCGTGCGTGTGTGTGTCTGTTCTTGAATGCCATCTACCCATTTTCTACTACTTGTCTGAGTTTGTCCATACTGTTGAATATTCAGTAAAAATTTGGTTAAACAACAGAACATACAGAATTAATGACACCAAAGTCATAAAGATTTGCCATTCTGTGATTTTTAAATTGTGTTTTTATTTCATGTGTATTTTATACGGTCTATTTTAGTGTATTATGTCTGTACTGAACCCATTATTTGGCAAATGACTACTTCACTGGACATACAAAATGGCTCTGCATGCTAAATCAGGCTACATCCCAGCTACTTCATTAAGATCGGTCTTCAGCAAAAACATTTGAAAAAACTTTGATAATGTTGATTTTGATGTCCTAGATGAGAACGTCCTCCAAATGGTCAATTACATTGGAATTAAGGATTTCACTCATTATCCTCATATCTGTCCAATTTAAGCTTTTTGGTCAGTCTGAAATACTTTACTTACTTGTGGCATACCACAGGGCTAAGTCCTTGTACCTCTTCTGTTCTTTATCTTACTTCTTGTGGAGCTAATTGATTATACTCAGCTGTACATGGTTTTAAAACCCACAGATCCCAGCAGCTACTGGTCTCGCAGCTTGACTTTGTGACATTAAATCCTAAAATTTAATGATAAGTCAGAGGTTACATATAGCCCTGTTGGACTATAGGGGAGTGCTTATATATTTCATTATAACTTTGGTTTGGATGTTCAAGTCAAATATGTTGTTGAGTCTTGCTTCTGAAAAAAATAAGACCATTATTTTAAGTTGCTCAGTTACAAAAAGTCATGCACAATTATTGCCATGACTTCTGTAATTCATGTAGGCCTACTCAGATATTAACCAGGGCTCCCTCCATTGTCTCAGGTGGTTCAAAATACTGCAGCAAAGCTGTGTTTGCCTCATGTACTGATTCCCTGTTAGACTTTGTATTGATTTACAAATTTTACTGCTCACCTTTAAAGCCTTAAATGGTCTTGCCTCAATTACATCTCAGACTTATTAACCTGGCATGAGCCCACCTGACCATTGAGATCTGCAGATTGTTCTCAGCCAACTATTCCCAAGTCACATTTTGTGACACATGGAGATCAGACCTTTTCCATGGAAACCCTCATGTGTCCGCTGATCACAGACTCTGTACTCTGTATCTCTAGGTATCATAAAATATGACATTCTTCAAAGCCATTCCACACATTTTATTATTGTGTTCTTGTAAAACACTTTTTAACATTATTCTTGTTCTTATTCTTGTTCTTGTTGGTGTTATTTATTTATATTAATTAAATTTTTTTTGTTTGTTTTTTTTTTTTTTTAATGATAGTAATGCTTCCCAGGGGCATTTTAGCAAGTTTTATGGCTCATCTCTTTTGCTTATCAAAATTGGAACATACAGTAAAGTGTTTCTTTGTTGTAGGATGATATCTTTTTAATTCATCAGTATATTTACACACAACACCACAGAGGGGATTTCTTTGGAAGGTCAGGGCTCTACAGCTGAATCAGCCTATGTGATGCAGCCTGCCAGGTGTTTATGCAGTAACTGGAAAACCCAAGCAAAAGCTACAAACACTCAAGAGTTGTTTGAAGTTGTTTTATGTGAGTGTTAGTTGGCACGTTCGTACTGTACTCAGTAAGCTAGTGTTTAGCCAGGATGAGGTGTTGTCTATCATTGTTGGTATCCAGTTTTGTAAGAATATAAAAAAAAATGTATGTAACCTGAAGTTTTCAGATGATAAGCTATGACTTTTTAAAGTATTTGTTAATCAATTATTATATTTCCAGAAGCCACAGTTGTTGCGATTATTTAAACCCCAATAAAAGTTCAACACCCCCTTGTCAGTAGGCACAAAATGTGTCATACTAATTGCAGTCTTGTGAATAAGGCCCACTCTCTGTCTCCTCTGGTTTGAAAAACTGAAGTTTGAGCCTAACACCTGTTGTTGCTGTTATAAATAACTTCAACATATCCACTTCAGTTATTTTGTGTATTCCTGGATTTCAAATGAGTCCTCCCATCTATCCCCCATGCTGAGAGTTGCTTCCAGGTCTGATCTGATGCAGACCACATGCAGAGCTTGTGTATGATGGTATTGACTTTACATTCAGCCTGCTTACCCTCCCAGGATTTCCCTCTGAGAGGTAAAATAGGGTTCCTTTTGCCTTTTGCAAAACCTCACAATAATTTTTGGCATGCAGGAAGGATTCGTGAATTTGTTTTGGGACGTGAAACATGTTTTTTTTTTTTGCACTGATGACAACATGCAAATGTGATAGAGAAATTGTCTAGTTCCAGAAAACAATCGAGAGCAAAAACCAGCACAAGGTATAAATTGACAACTCTGCTTTCATGCCTCTGTTCCCAAACACTCTGTGCCAGCAGCAGGCTGTCTAGGAGCCAGAGCATTAGCATAGAGGCTAGACATGTCCACTTTCAAACTCAATCACTCAAGCTGTCATCTTTCTCCTACTGCTGCTTGTTGCTTTGAGCCCCTTCCAGGCCTAAGCCTCAAAATAACTACAAATAATATTCAAAGAAATGGATGTATTCCATAAAGATACCGCTCCTGCAAAGCTCATCTCTCTGCCATGCTGTAATTGGGGTGTGACCTAAATATCTGACTGTAGCTGCACTTGAGCGAGTCTGCAGTCTTATTGACCTACATTTTAGGAGAACATTGGTAAAGCTTTGCAGGAATCAATACACTTTAATGTCTGTGTACGGTGCTGCAGGATTGTTTATTTGACTGAAATTAATTGTGTTGTTAATTGTCATGGGAAGCTAATAATTTAGAATTATTCCTTTTATTGCTGTATATAGTGAACCAGACTGTTAGGTATGTACTATCAACCTGTTGGACAGCTGCAAACATTTCATTAGTAATTTTGGATTTCTATCTAAATTTTTCACTTTTAAATAAATATCATGATGTTCAGATTTAGGCGTGTTTAAATATTTTGGCAAATAATCACTGTTAGTTGTCTTTGTGTGGCTATAAGCTGTTATTCATTGCAAGTTTCAGAACAGCTACTGCAAACCTTTTCAGTTTGCTTTTGATTATGCATTGCATGTTTTGACAATACCGTCAAATGTTTTTGTCATGGTTGTGGACACAAACTTTTATGGTTTGAACATTGCAATTGTGACCTTAACAGCGCTGATGTGAAAACAAAAACCAAGTGGCTAACAGTATGCCAGTATAATAAGTTTAGCTTAAAATAGACAATATCCTTAAATCAAGATCTATATGGCTGCTGAACATCTGTGCTATGAGTTGAACTGAAAATGTCAAATTTCCTCAATAAATTTTCATTGTTTTTAGGTGCCTGGCTTAAAACAATTCTATAAATATTGGGAATGCATCGTGCAAACACAAAATATGAAACAAGATTCATGAATTTTTAATGCACAAAAGTTTGTCACTGTAGATAAGTTCTAAATTTAGAAACCAAGGACAGACAGAAGTTGGAATGAAAATTCATTAGAGCCATTCCCTATGGTTTTGTAATTGATCATGACAGATCCACCTCCTGCTGATGACAGGCTCCTTTCTACTGTGGGCGCTTGAGTGGGATTGATTTAGGACTTCCTCCACACTCTTCTCCACAGCCATGGCAACAGCAATAAAACTGGCTCCTGCCTGATGTTCTTGTGCTCTTACCCCTCCAGGGGAAACCAGGATTGGTTTGGTTTGCACGCGCCCTGTAATTAGGATCATCCTCTGGGTCCTGTAATGTCCATGAATTAAGAATTGCTTTGTCAGGAGGGGGCCAGCACTAGCATGTGAATTTAAAGTGTAGAAATGAGAAATTCATTTTACAGCGTGTGGACACAATGTTTAATTACAAGGCTGTATTTGTTCAAATGTTTGTCATTTGCAAGAACTAGGGGTGAAGCTAATTAGAAGTTTGGTGTACTGTGCTTTAATGAATGTTTTCTTGTAGGTATTGTGTTACATCTTTGACTTCAGATTGTTCATGTCAACATAGTGTGTGAAACACTGCTGTTTGCATTCTCAAGTGTACAAAAGAGATACTTAAACTTTCTCAATAAAGAACAAAAAAGCATAGTCTAAATGGTCACTGAATGTACTCCTGCCATGATGAAGTTAGGACTTATACAGCCCTGATTTTAGAAATTTGGGGTTTCTTTATACACACATGATCTTATAAAAGATTAACAGAAACTGTCATGTTTAGGCCTTCAGGTGACATTACATTAAAAAACACCATTCCATAGTGGTCATTATGCCATAGGCCCAAGAAAACTTGTGAAAACCACTGTCATTTAACTTAATCAATTGTAGTATTAATAAACATGTTAAAAGTCTGCTGAAAACACATATGAGTGCAATTCTCCTCTGAATGTGAGATCACTGAAAAGTGTGAACTTACAAACTGTCTTGTGATGTGATAAATGAAGCACCAGATTGTTCCTCTTTTGATTGAAGATTGATTGTTTGCATTTGTTTGCTTTTATCCTGTGCAAAGAGAAAGTTATGAAAATTCATCTAATGTGGAGGCTACAGAGGAGGGTTTGGATGCGGTCTTCTGGCGCACCAACATTACATTGTCCCTTGGTGATGCCTCTGTGGGAGGACCAAATGCTTTATGGATGATATTAGTTTGAACTGAAAAGACGAGAAGCAGTGGTCTTGAAAATAAATCAAAGAAACATCTTGTGATGCATGGGAAATGGCAGTATTTTTATAAACTCTCTTTTCTGTTTTCCATGGAGCAGTTTTATATTGTCTAACAAACTATTAGATTTGTTTCCCCCACTAAGTTGAAGCTATACAACCAGCAACAGCTGATGCACAAACAAGCAACTTAGGGCACAAATATACTTTTGTGGGCTGTCTGTTAATTTCTCTTACAACCAGGCTTCCTTTCAGCCAATCAGCATTTAAGAGAGTAGCGCCATCTCCAGAGGCTATGTTATGTAAGCTTTGTGGAGGAATGTAGCTCTCTTACTTCGAAATTACCAATGTGTAGGATATTGTCTTGCAAGAATAAACAGGCCCTTACATTTTAGGTTGCTCCACATATTTTTCACATTGTCCCCCAACCCAACTGGCTACAACAGTAATATACACACAGCTTAGTACCAACACAGGTGCTTTGCTTATTTCAGTAAGACAATAATGAACCAAATTTTGCAATATTACAACCACATGGTTAAGTATTACAAAGTCCATTTACAAAAGTGTCCTCTCTGTAGTCTAGATAAAATCATTACAAAAAGTGTGACGGCGATCCTGAATTTTTGAGAAGCTGAAGTCCTTTCAAGAAATATTACATTTTCAAAACTACACCATACGGACTCTATAAAAAAAGAAAAGTTATTTAATCCTAACTCAGCTTCAATTTATTTGTCTAATTATACCTCCTATGGAAAAAGCTGTCAGCTAAGTATCCCATATCCAAAGCAGAGCCCTTTTAGTTGGAAACAGATGTAAAGACAATCTGCCATCATTGTGTGATTTATACTTTTTTTTTAAACTAAAGAAACCTTTTAAAATTTCAAACATTTTTAAAAGAACATGTTTCATTGAAGATGTCCAGTTGTTGTTCCCTCCAAACTTTTGCAGAATAGGACATGTTCGTAAATATTGTTAATGTCAATGTATTGAACAAAAGCAACAAGTTGTGGATTTTCACTCCCATTTTTAGGTTCATCCAGCTGAAGTGCAAATAAGTCTCCATATTTTCCCACAACTTGTTCAATAATGTCTGCTCCCATTTTAACTAGCCTATGCTATGCGGTGGAGAATTTTAGCATTGTGTCTTGTGAAGACTTGAATTTAATTTCCTCCTAAAAAAAAATAAACTCTGGTGTCTGACCAACATAAAAGGTGAACTTTTTGTTGTTCCGGCTTCATGCTGCTGTTAGCTTCTTTCTACCCACATAATGTCTTGGGTGGGCTTGGGTTTGCATACTGGCTCTGCTTTCACCTTCTTTGGCTCTTTTTTTTAGCAGCATCGCAACTACGATTCAACCACCAATCCACTGTTTAAAGGTTTTGCTGTGACAAGTGATTGACAGGTGACATAATTTGGTATGAGCCAGAATGTGTGAAGAAAATACTGGTATGGGGGTGGCCTAGGTTTTGATACAATGAATTAAACTGAATATAAATTTTAGTTAATAAACTTTCATTTGTAGTTTGTTTATTATAAAAATTTACTACTTACTTTAGTTATTATTTTTCTATTTTCTCATGTAACCCCTGGGGTGTCTCCAAGTACCCCAAGGGGTACATGTGCCCCCATTTGAGAAACTATAGTGTAGGAGCCAGATGAGGTGGATCGGGCATCTGGTCAGGATGCCTCCTGGATGACTCCCTGGTGGAGTGTCCTGGCCATGTCCCACCAGGAGGAGGCCCCGGGGAAGACCCAGGACACGCTGGATGGACTGCATCGCTCGACTGGCCTGGGAACACCTTGGGATCCCCCCGGATGAGCTGGTGAATGTGGCCAGGGAGAGGGAAGTCTGGGCTGCTCTGCTTAGGCAGCTGCCCCCGTAACCCAACCCTGGATAAGTGGAAGAAAATGGATAAATGGATGGATGGATAAATGATAAATGTAACAATTAATATACAGGTATTTCACCTTTCCATCACTCAGTGTCAGTTATTGTTTTGATCAGATTTCCTTCTCATCCATTTTCCCTCTGCTCTTACATAGTGTCTCTGTTGTACCATGAAGCATAATTATTTACACGTGATCTACAAAACATTGTCTGGGCCCCTCCACCATTAGGAAGTTGCTTTTCTTTGACCAGCAGCCAGAATTACAGGCAGGAAATTGAGAGCAGAATTGGTGCCAGAGGGTGTGTGCGTGTTTTGTAGCAAAGGGTGTTTTGTGGAGACAGCAAGTTGGATTGTGGATCCCGTCCCCCGCTCTGCGCCATGAGGCCCACGCACAGGAAGCTTCTCCTGCTAAATACAGCTAACCCCCCTCCCTCCCTTCTTCCATCTACAGGTTTGCACACAGACAGTGAGAGTTACCTCGCTTTCGTCCTCTCTAATAATTTGCAGCTCCTCCATCTCCCCACAGCTGTGTGTTTTAATGAGTTCTCAACTTTGGTGATTGTTATGACTTGATAAATTTCAATTTGTATATGCCCATGACCGTGATCTGACCTCATTCAACAGTCAAACAGGCGTAGCTCCACCTCTGTGGTAAAGACCCTGTAAAAAGGGAGACATGGTCTGTGGTGTCGGAAACAGGATTATTTATGACCTCCCTTTTCTTTCACGGGTTGCTTTGGAGTTACACCCTTTCTTTGCCTTTTTGGATCCTGAACAGAGCTCCTCTGTCAGCTTTTAACAATATCATAGAAGATAAGATGGAAATGAATTCAGCTCTCAGCCCATTTGTGTTAATAATGTTCTCTCTGTCAATACTATGTTTCTTCTAATCTTTAAAAGCAAAACAGTTTGTGAAAGCAGCGGCTATCTGAATAGAGTGCTGTCTAACTGGCTGCATGTCAATCTCTTCAGCTTTGGCTGAATCGTAGAAAATTGTGTACATCAGCACTCTGCAACCACCAAGTAATTTAGTGGCATTAACTTTTTGGATTAAGTGTCACACAAATGCCTCTCCTCCTTTTTTTGGATTGAAACCAAGCAGTTCCTCCATTAGCAACAAGTAATTCAAAGTAATTTACTACTAGATTTATAATATGAAATCAGAAGTCAAGTATTAACAATTTATATTGCATATTTTTAATTGACTAAAGTTAATTTCTTTTCAGAGCAAAGTAACTGAGAAAATGGCAAAATAAAGCAAAACAATGAAAACAAATAGAAATGACCCATCTACACATCTGCCTATGTTATTCTGTTAAAGGTTAGAGACAGGGTGAAACCTGGACAGGTTTAGTCCATCACTGAGTTGCAAACAGAAAGAGACAGGCAGTGATGTACGCTCATGTTCACACCTACTGTCAGTTCAGAATTCACATTTACTTGAACAGGCATGTCTTCGAGCTGTGGGAAGAAAATAAAGTACCACACAGCCACAAGGAGAAGATACAAACTTCACACCGCTGGAGGAAGATTCAATGTTTAGCAGAGGTCTTCCAAAGTCTGGGAGTGGAAACAGACAAAACCTGGGCAACCTTTTTTTTTTTTTTTTTATACCCTTTGAGTAAAAAATATTGCATCAATATTTTTAAATAAAAAATAATCCACATCAGCAAAGCTACAAGCTAAAGATAAATGGGAAATTTGGTGGCTACACTCGAGCTACATGCATGCTTGAACAGGCTGGATGTAGACTTATAAATGATCAATCTTTTATCAGCTGAACTACAAACCCTCTGAACCTGAACCTGCATTAATGAACTATTTCATATTACAAGAGTCATGTTTAAAAAACATCAATTGTTTAACGTATTTTTATAAAGTGTAATTTTTTGTCTTGACAAAATGATCTAAAATGACATTACACTTAAATGTTGTTGTTTGATTACCTCAAATACAGAAAGGGGGGTTTGTTCAGTGAGGACAACATCAAAACAATAACTAGGAAACCTACATAAACAACATTTGTTCCTACTTTAACTTTGAGTAGTGTCCAGTATTCCCTACAGACGCTCAGTGAGATGAGGCTGCAGACTGCATGGAGATCCAGCTCTGCAGGAGGTAGAAAATAAAGGAGATAAGCAAAAAAAAAAAAAAAAAAAAAAAAAACGCATTAGGATAAGATTAGGAAGATACGGTTAAAGCTTAAAGGGCTGGGATCAGAGGAAGAACACAACTTAATGACAGATCCTTTATGAGTCAGTACGTGTGGAACTTTCAGTTCCTGTCTCGTCCAAATGACCCTAAAGGTCTGATCTGAGATTGGTTTGCAGTTAGATGGAACTTGTTAATGTAACCTGTTGCAGGAATCTTCCAATATAACATGTTTGGGATGCTCTCAGACTGGTTCACACAGTTAATGAGAAAAAGCATCATAATGAAGACACACATGGTCTTTTTGTTTTTACTTGGAAGTTGTGTGCTTGTGACGCAAGAATGAGTCAGGAATGAAAATCGTAGTCAAAGGTATGCAGGTGTGAAGAAACAAGTAAGTTAAGAAATGACAGGCAGCTCTGTGACGTGTGCTTTTTTAATCATAAGTGAGTTGTGCATGTCATACAGTGATTAAATAAACTAAATGTTATTATCATTAAGTGCTCTTATGAGGTGCTGCTGGTGATAGTTCTTTGATTTTTCTATTAAATAAGCCAATCTCAGCCAAATGATTTGCTAAAGGATTTTAAGCTCTAAGTGAGCTGAAGTGGGACTGATTAAAGTGGTTGCAGTTCCGTGTAAAGATTTTCCAGATAATAGGCACATTTTGCATGTTTTCCATCAGGCGTTGCTGGTTGTGGGTATAATAATTGACGGGTGGTGCAGAGACAGAACATTGATAGCTAAACATGGAGTGAGTAGGCTCAGCTGTTTAAGGTACTCATCTGTGCAGTTTCTGCTGCTGTGTATTAATGGGGCTTTGGAGTGCTCCTGAGCTCTGCAGAGTCCTTATCCCCATCACTGTTGTGTAAAGAGAGGGAGTCTAATCCTATCTGGCCTGCAAAAATCCTCCTCTGGGGCCCAGACTGTGTGGAAACAGGCAAACCAATGCACAGGCGCCTGACTGGCCCTCTCTCTGTCTTTTGTACACTTAGTCACACACGCACAGACACACACACAAACCTCTGGATAGCAGCCAATGCCACTGCAGTCACAGGTGAGTGCTGTAGTTTACTACAAACAAAGAAGGATTGTCGGGATTCTTTTCCCGTCACATACACAGTGGTAGAAAGTGTCACCTCTTGTTATGAATAGTAATGTAGATCAACAAAGTAAGGACTGTAAATAGCTGAAATAAATGCAAATCTCTCATTTCAGACTACATTTACCAGCAGTGAATAAAGAGTCTTAATATGCGTGTCCTGATGTCAACTCTGTCTGGTGTTCTTTTACTGTCCGACAGTTTGCCAGTTGATTATTACACTGCGGCCAAGCAAACCTGACCAAATGAAAACAGTGACTTCCCCTCACGGCCTGTTCAGGAGTCAGAGAGAACAGTTCTCTAATTGTTGCTTTGCTGCTCCGCTCGTCTTTGCCAGCCAGTTACATTATCCCTAAATGACAAACATAATGTTATTTTGGGTAATCCGCAAAACTGCAGGAGTCAGCAGGACTCTCCATTAAAAGACTCACAAATGATAGTCTGCCAGGTTTGGTACACAAATCATCCACTAGAAATAAGCAGTGTGTATCCAAAGCATCCATATGTTTAGATAAGGTTTGCTTTCATTTCACAAATAAAACCAAAAACTCTATGTTTTAATTTCAAATTGCAGGTTATCGCTTGTGATTGGGTTTGTCCTATTTATTTTAGTCTCTTTCTGTTTGGTTTTGGAATAGTTTTGAATACTGTACCGTCTCGAAGTAAATGTTTCATATGTAAATTATGTTTGCTGAAATGGTCTTTAGCTAATATAGCTCATTGAAAAAGAGGAAAAATAACATGTCATTTTCAATCCAAACTGTGGTCATATGACAAAATAGACAATACACACAGTGTCATCCATTTTCATGCCGCTGACAGGAAACAATTTGCAAAGAGTTAATAGGACGGGGTATTCCTCTGTAATATATTAGTGGTTCCTCTTCTTCATTTGACTAACAAACGATTATAACCATAACATCATGTTGCTTTTGAAAGCTTACACCTTGCTGAGTTCCTGCAAAAACACGTCAAAGAAATACACGTGCTAAGTCAGGTATGTTAGGACACATTATAGAGCTTTGTAGTTCTGATTTGCATCATTCAGTGTGTATAAGATGAGCATTTTGCTTACAATGGATAAAAAGAAAAGAGAAAGAATAGTTGTGTAGCTGTAGAGATCTCTTTCCACGACACATAACATGCAGGTCGTAATTAGCTTAGCCTAGATCAGTTTAGCTCAAAAAATTTGAAGAATGCAGGAAACAGCTTGTCTGGCTACCTTGCCTTGTTTTGGTACACATTTATCTGAAAAGAGTTTGGTTAAGAGACTAAATCTGAAACATATGTAGTTTACTGGGGGTCCAGTATTTCTCTCTGTCTTACTTCTCTGCTAATAGTGTCCTGGACATCGAAAGAATTTGAACCTACCAGTATCTCTATCAAGTATAATTACTTTCTAACCAGACCAGTCTCCCAAGATTGTGTAGCTATGAAACATTTCTAATAAACCACAATTATATCTGATATGTTCATTCCTCAGATGAAGCAGCCATGTTGTCTCTCCTACCATGAATCACATTTTGTGATTCACACTTAATAGCACAAAAACACTTTCTTGTTTAAGGTGGTTTTTGCTTGTTATAAAGAAGATTTGATGCACAGAAAGGGGAATGGTAATTCTGACCCAGCATGGGTTATTTACCTGGTAAATAACCTGGTATTTAACTTTCCCCAAAAAATATATACCAGGTAAAATTAAAATGAACCCCAAGGCTTTTGTAACAGAAAGGTTTTTGAAAAAGATAGTAAATTTGCCAATAATGGGACTTCAACCCACAGTGAAACAGTGATATTCAAAGGAAAACAAGGGAGCCTTTTGTAGCCACCACCACCCCCTCCTACCCATTAATAAGCGCTTGTTTGTTGCTTGGTTAGGCTAGTATATGCATGTGTCCAAAAAACATGTGAACCTAAAGTTAGTGTTGTGGCTCTCAAAAAAAAGAAAGAAAGAAAAAAAAAGAGTGACTGTAAAATAACACTGTTACAGGAATGTGGCATGTAGGGGAGAGCTGCCAGTTTGATTTCCTTGGGGGTCATTTTCTCCTCTTTATGTTGAAGCTAAGGTATTTCAGAAGTAGGTTTGTATTATTTTGTTTTGTGGTTAGATCAGTTGTTCTTATTTTTTTTAGTTAGGGGTGTTTTGTTTGTGATGCTGGCCTCGGCTCTTCCTGACGCTATTGGCCCTTCTGCATTTTAATTGCCATACAAACATTAAAAGTAAATTTCAATATTCTCTCCTCATTGGCATCTTCTTCCCCTGGACCTGCCTTAACACATTATTCCGTTTTCCTGAAAACAAAACATTTTCTTGTTACCTGCAACTAACGCTTCCAAAGACAATCACATAAACTACTCCATTAAAGTTTTATTTGCTTATTTTCATCTTGGTTGTCCAGAATAAAAGACCACATCTTGGCTAAAATCCTTCTATAGGGCGAGCAGTCCTCAGGACGCACCAACAGGTTCCACAGGTAAAATTTAAGACTGCCTCAAGTCCACCTCAATTCCTTGTCATATTGACCCCATTCAACTCACTCTGACACAATCCAACACTCCTCCATTGTTTCCTCCAATGAGGACACTGGAAGGGAAAATTAATTTTGTGAAAGCAGTGCATCCAGACCAGCCTGTACCACATCAGCCTGCAACAAACATAGGTGAGCACCAGTGACGTTCGGTGAAGTTTATGGTTGGTGAGGCATTGATTTACAATTGTAAGAACTGAAAAAAGCATCTTATTTCAATATTCATTCAACAACATGCAACTGGTAATGCTTCATATCCTATCAGTATTCCTCTTTCAGTTACACTCACACACCCACTGTTACTAACTCTTCAGTGAGAAAAGTAGCTACTGGCTGTCCTAAAAGTCGCTAGAAGTCGCCAATTGACATCATCTAATGTGCATAATAGCCTGGTACATAGTAATGGAGGCTGCTGTGGAGAGAAATGTCATGGGAAAGGCAAAAATGGACGAAAAGACAAGCTAAAATGTTTAAAAAGGCAAAACTAATAAAAATAAAACAAATTCTTTGGTTAATATTTTCTTTTATTGTAGTTTAATTTTATTAAGTGTAGTTTTTCTAAATAGGAGGCTGCAACATTTCACAACACTTGTTTTCCTCCACACTCTTCATAAAGAGACGTTAATATCTGACGGTAAGCCAGCGCGAGATCATCCTGCAGCAGCTTTGAACGTTTCATTTTCAGCCTTGTCATGAAACAGGTGACCATCTCCTGCTCTGAATGCAGCTACTGCTGCTGCCAGAAGCCTCTTCTGATTGCTTTTGGACAGGAGAGGGGCCTGCGCAGCAGCACCCACTCCTCATTGAGAAGAATAAACTACTTTCATATACGTCAGTCTACAAAAGTCTCCAATACTGAAAAAGTCGCTAGATTTGTCGCTAGTCGCTTTAAACAAAAAAAAAAAAAAAAAGGTTGCTAAGTTAGCAACACTGTGAGTGCGCCCCCTTGAGGTGAGGCAGAGTACTGTTTGCCTCACCTGCTGACATTTCTCTGCACTGTATTGTACGGTAAACGGGAATATTTCTCTCACATAATCATTACATACATTACACAGACTGTAGAGAGTCATGGTGTATAACAAATATTTCTGTAAAGTTCATATTGACGATATGCTGAGGAACAGAAAAAGGCACTTGCCATGCAACCCAGTTTGTATTGGATGGCACAGTCAGAGCTGAGGCACAGCTCGCCCGTGCCTCCACCAGGTTTCTGCACTGGATTTGATCGGGAAATACCCAAGTTTGGCAATTTTTACTTAATAAACTGTCAAAAACGTGTTAGAGTCATACTGAAAATGCATTTTTAACACTGCCTCACCTGACCGCACATCACTGGTGAGCACCTACCTAAACATAAGCAAAAATAAAGCCACAAGGAAGAGAAGCAAATACAATCTGAAGAAAAAGCAGGTTACAACATGTACTGTGGGTACTACTGAACACGTGATCTCTTTGCAACAATAAAGGTCAACAGAAAATCAACAGAAAAAAAAATCATTCCATCACATCTGAGTAAATTTGCATTTTCATTAAACCCAAATCTGCCTTGAATTGGAATTATTCTTCACCGATTAGCTCTTTATTCCTCAGAGGCTTATACTCCAGTAGTCAATCTATCTCCGCTCTGCAGAGCCCATAAATTGTGGCTAAAGAGGGTAGACAAACACAGTAGGCAGGCGGTGTGGGAATCAGCCGATTAAATCCTTTGTCATTATCTGGCAGGCCCTGCCAGCAGACATCTGCTTGTGAATGCAATTTTCAGGAGTACTGGGAAAACTGGTGTTACTTAGGTTAGAGGGGAAGCGACACACCCTGGTTCCTTTATGCTGCTAACATGCACTTCATTAGGACTTGAGTGTTCTTCTTAACAATGGAGAACAGACCCTGTCGCTGATAGCTTTATCTCTTGGTGGCAAAGCAGCTGCCACAGTTGGCCCAGAGGTGGTCCAACCTACTGCAAGCTTCAGCAGAAAAACTATCATTTCCTGCATCCTGCTGTGATGTGCTCTGCAAGATCACTGAGCTGGGTTAATAAAGGTAAAATGATGAGTCATGCTTGCAAACAAAAACCACAGAGTACCATAAGAAAGAAAATATGCAGGACAGTCTGTCTGAACAGTTTGTCATTTTAATATGAAGTGTACAACTGCAGTCTGGCGGTCAATTTGTAAGAGTGGAAAAAATAATCTGTTTCACAAAATGTACTGCACAAAAACAACCTAAAAACTGTAATGCCTCCCTCCCCCTGAAAAAAATAGAAACGGAAAGCTGATCCTGTTTGTTTCTTAAAAAGGACCATTGGAAAGGCAATGTGGCAAATAGAGGAAAACATAGTCGATGGAAAGGATACTAATCTAGAGGTAATCCCCTCAGCATCTGTCACTGATGCATTAATCAGACAGAAAGGAAACATGTTATTCTGTAATTCCTCCTGTTGTCTAAAGCCACTGTTGTTGAATTCAGCAGACTAGATGCAAGTTACAAGTTTCTTTTTTTTCTAGAAAACACTAAATTAATGTCTCTTTGTATTGTCAAAACTGTACAAAAGAGGAGAACATTAATTTGAACACAGTTAAGAGTACATGTCTAAATGGTTTGGAGATGATTTCCAAACAGCTTGTTATTAGATTATACAAGATTTACAGACTGCATATTTCATGCTTGTTCCCTCTTAAAGGGCTTTTAATAAATTCACTGCTTTTGCCATTCTGGTGGTGGTTGCTGGTTAATTGCATTAGGGTAAATTGACTCATGAGGGTTTAACAGCACAGCCTCGTTTTCTTTTCTAATCACACCTGCCCACTCGGCTACGACCTAAGTCCCTCAAATTTCCTGGAAGTTGAAAGAATTCATTTTCTGTTTAATCAAAAAATGTCTAGACACAAATCTGTTAGCGAAATATGTCAAATGAGTGTTGTTCAGCAACACTTCAGGGTTAATTAGAGTATCAGGATGCCATTAGCACATCGACGTAGATCATTCAGCCCTCAGTTTGTCTGCCATTACACCTATTCTGGCAAAACAAACACTCATCATCAGAGGTACCACAGTCGTTACCGTAAATGACCCTATGAGGCTGATACTATGGTGATAGATTCATGGCTGGCTGCTTGTGCATTTCGATCAATTGTGTAGGGGATGGAGGTTGTGTATTGTTTAGATGATTAACAGTACCTGGAGGTGTGATGCCATGGTCAATGATGAGCTTCTCTCTGTGTGTTTAATCATAATGAAACACAAGCTGTCACTCACATCCCTGAGCCCCATCACTTAGAGAGGGGCTTATGCTGGGACAATCCCAGCGGGACTTCTGCCACCAGGGATGAGTGTAGGGGGGAAACAGGCAGCAAAGCTTCATATATATACATATAGAGTATGCTGGTACAGTGTGATGTCACATAAGGCCTGAGATGATTAAAGCCACAATATAAATCAAATCTCAAGCACATCACGGAATCTACAGCCATAATCTCCCCAGAAAGCCTCGTCTTTCCATGGACTAAAAACAAGCTCTTAGGCTCCTTCTAAAGACATAAAAAGTGTTTACACAGGCTGAGGTCAACTGCTCAGCACTGATTGGATTCACTTTGTTGTCGTTGTTGTTTTTCTTTTTTTATCAAGTCAGGTTACAGCCAGGGAAGATGAATTCAAAGCGTGGATGGACTGTTTTAAAAAGTCTTCACTTGCATTTTTACCTCATGCAAGTAGGATTTCAGATAGAAACTAATCTATTTTATCACCAAATACACATTGATTATGTAATGACACAATAAAAATAGCTTTTTAACACTTTTGTTTCTTAGTTCAGTCTTTGCTTTTCTAGATTAGTCTCAGCAAGATCACAGATCTGCTACAGCACAGCCAGTATTTGGCATCAGAGACAAAACAATTAAAATTTTGCACAAGAAAAAGATGAATAATTTATACATCAAGTAATATCGTTACTTGCACAAACATATACAAAAACAGATTATTCTTGAGCTCCTGACAAATAGTGTCCTGTGTCTGTATGTGATGTGCAACTCTCCTATTTCACCCTGACCTTCCTCCTGGTACACAAATATTGCTCATTACATGGGGGTTTATGTGCTCGATATAGCCATTGACCCTCAGCCTGCCTCTGGCTCTTGCCTTTCCTTCTCTCTTCCTCATCTCCTCCCCTGTCGATGGCTAGTTACCGATGGGGCAGTAAATTATAGTGGCTGGGCTGGGATTAGGTATGAGAGGGGGATGTCTGAGAGAAAGAGTGGCAGAAAAAAGCACACACACACATACAAACACACACACACATTCCCACACAGATGATTGTCTATTCGTATGCCAGACAACTCAAGGCATTATATGGCTCCTCCTTCTTTTCCACCTGCAGATTGTGCTATCAATCAATCTGCTTTCCTGTTCTTACTTTTTATGTTTGTAGAAGTCTTGGTTGGAATACACATCCAGCTCATTTTAATTGCAGAAAGGGACCATTTTTTCTGTCTGTTTGGACGTGAACACGAGAAATTAAAGAAGAAAGTGAAATATCGTTTTAAAAAATTAGGTAAGGAGGTTTAAAAATTGTGGATATATTATGTTTGCAGTGCATGTATGAGCTAAGAGGAGCCTGCAGTCTTAATATAGGGGGTGACCTCAGCAGTGTCCTTTCCTCAGCTCCTACTATAGACTGTGCACACATGGACTCATGCTCAGGGCAACCGATGGAAATAGACTTGCTGCAAGGATTTCTCTACTAAATGACCTGGAAAACTCTGGCTCTTGTGGGAAAACATGTGTATCTCCTGCATGTATTTGCACTTCTATCTGATATCTCAGGAGTCATCACTATTTCACTTGCTTAATTAAATCAGATGCAGCTTTTGCACCATAAGGAGTAATATGCATATAATGATAAGAGCCATTTAAATGCCTTAAATATCAGGACTGTGTTGGGTTGTAAAAACAAATTCACTCCCAGACTAAATGCTAAACCAGTTCAAGACTGCTCTGTTGGTGTGACTCCAAATTCTTTGGCATTCCTTTCTCAGTTCTCTGCTGCGAGTGCTGCCAAAACATTTTAGAAATAATTCCATGTACTTGTGTGAATACACTTCAGAGTCTCCTTCTCCTTCTTTACCCCTGTCATTCTTCCTCGTATGTTCCAAAGCATATATGCAAGCATTCATTGTGTTTGCATGTTTGCATGTGCAAGTGTATGCAGCAGAGTCAGCGTGTGGGGTCTTTGTGTCCAGGAGTGAGAGACCTGCTCCAGTGATTAATGGGGTTCCTGTGTGAGGCACCGCAAGGCGCAGTACACAATCACTAAGCCAGACCGCAGCCCCACCAGGCTTGTCCTTCACATGAGAAGAGAAAGGCGGGAAGGAGGGAGGGCAAAGGGGAAAATTTTCCCTTGCTGTCCTTTACTCTCTCTTTCCCTCCCTCTGCCCATCCATCCTGCATTTTTCTTCTCAAAAAAAGAAAAAAAAATCCACTCTTACAACTACTCCCACCTTTTCTGCCCCTTCTCCCTTTCCGTTGGCCCCTGTCCTCTGTTCAGCACACTGTGGCACATTCATGCTCACCCACACGTGCACACAGACACCATATGAAATTGGAAAAAAAAAAACATAGGCAAAAAAAGGGAAAAGCAAAACTACAGACAGAGGGGGAAAACAAGATATAGTATGAAGAGCAGGGCGAGGAGCCTGACTCCCTCCCCCCCAGCTCCCCTTCCCTGCGATTCGGGTATGTGGCCCCTCTTCTCAGTGTTAAACAAGCCTTTTAAATAGGCTTTAACCTGGGCCCACCCTCAATGGGGCCATTGTGGGAACGGATGTGTGGACAGTAGTGCTCGGTAAACACAGCTACTTGTCCCTTTCTCACATTCTGAGGCCATTCAGCCCCAACTAGCCCGGATGCTGTGCACTGGTGGGGGGAGTGTGTCTGTGTCAGACTGGAGGAAGGAGAAAAGATCAAATTATGTGATAAAGAAAAGATCAGAGGGTGAAATACTCATATAACTGTTAAAATGAAACCACATATTAAAGTAAAAAGAGAACACTAAGTCTAGTTGAAAAATTTTCACGTGGTGTGTGACATCCATCCAGACAACATTTTTATTAACGCTAATTTCTCTTAACTTATTTAGTTAACCCACATCAGTCTGTGACTGGTGTTCATTATTTTCTCTCCCTCTCAGGGTCTCTAATTGGACCTCGTCGCTGTCAGACAGGTACCTGCAGTTGTCCTGCATGTCATTATAGCTGTGGTGACAACATGCTGATTGTATAACCCCCCCCCTCACGCCCCTTCCCTGCAGCTCCCCCATTACCACCACCCCGTTGTCCTCCACTGCCCCCACACACACACAAAAAGGAAGGTTAAAAAACACACTCATTAGAAATTATGTGGTGATTGTGTTTGACGACAGCATCCATTGCTGTGAAATTTCAAGATAAAATTTCAATAAACTAGGTTTATTTTGATGGCCTGGTTGCACACACAGCATGAGTGAATTACATAACCAGAATAAGATAAATGATTGCATTATGGGAGTTTGCAAGAGAGGAACGTGTTTAATATTTAACAGGAGACTTTGATAGTTTCTGAGAAAAAAGCAACATTAAAATTAGGGAAAAGCTGGAAGCATCAAACTTTTATATCATATCTAATCCAATTTGTATGTGCACAAAGTAAAACTTATAAGAAAGAGACACGTTTGAAATAGTTTGAAAGACTTAACGGCTTCATTAACCAAATTAGGCAATGCTTTAGCCCTTTCAATGATTGCACTATGAACCACAAGCTTCCTCTGAACACTTCAGACAACATCAGCTTTCAGTAGTCCCTCTGAATTTCAGTTTACTGGCTTGCTTCTGTTGTGTGATATGGTGTCTGATTTGAAATTTCCACACAGTAAGTAGGAACAAAAATAAAAGGAGGAAGTGCTTGGTTTGTGACAGGAAACTTGGCAGTGTGTGATTTCCCTCTCCCTATGACAGTGAGAGCGTGACGTGACAAGGGACTTCCATTGCATTAGAGCAGATTCTTGTCTTTTGTTGTTGAGAAATTGTTGACAAAAACCGGTCTGTTCCTAAGAAGTGTGCCACTAATAGAAGCATACATAGAAATATAAGAAATGTAAGAGCAAGCGAGTGATTACTACTAAATTATTCCATAACAACAAGTGTACATTTTATTACCTTTTTTTCAATGATTCTACAAATACCCCAGAAGTAGCATGCTGAATTTCCTGCGATCTTGTTATCCGTTGTTATGATCAGTATCAGAGGAGATATGTGCTGTGCTTCAGAAGCCTCTCTCTTTTCTTTGAAAGCACGTGAGCTGCATGTAAACATTGCAATAAGGAAGTGCTGCAGTCAAAAGGAAAATAGGCTGATGTGGGGTTTCACTTTTGCTGTCTGGCACTCATCTGAGCTAATATCTCTATCTGCACTTCTGCACTACGTCTTTAAGAGCTGTTGTGTAGCCATAAAGCACAAGCTGCCATGTATTGATTTCTTAGCAATGCAGGGGACTGTCAAGAGCTGTAAATTCTGGAAGACATGTGTCCCAACAACACTGCTCCCCTAGCAGTGATGGTAGTTTCAGAGCAATTGAGGAGAGTGTGATGGCAGCTTAGAGAGCTACAATGATCACAGCATCTCAGTGATGAAGTGACCCTTTGAAGGATCCCGTCTGGAAGTGAAGTTTAGCTCAGTCCTGTGAATCATGACTTGCTGTTCTGCTGAGTGATGGGATTGAATGGGCTGTCAGTCATCATTAACCCTTTCAGTGTGGGATTTATGCAGCATTTTTCCTCTTTGTATGACAGCCTCCTCAGAGCATAATTTCAGTGCAGTGACACAGTTTGGTGATTTTTGTCAGGTCAATTCACAGAATAAAATACTGCCATAGCAGATTAAGCTTATTTATTCTAAGGTACCATTGTTATCTGTCTCAGGTCAGGCTTTAGAAATGGTAAATCTAGGACTACTGATCCAATCCAATATATTGTCAAAACATAAAACACCTATTTCCATAGATGTCAATCTACTTGAACTGGATCATCCAAGCAGAAACTAAAACAGAAATAAGTGAGAAGTGAAGGAGGCATGAGTCTGTCTCAGCTGTCAGTGGGCAGGAAGCAGGGTACACCTTGGACAGGTTACCATTTCATGGCAAGGCCATAACCAACAACACTGGGAGACTGTGGCTGTTATTAAGTTGTTTGACGAAAGCAGAACAAGAGTTTTACTGGCTATTTGTTACTGACACTGAAGGGGTTATTACTGGCTATGTTACCTGTTTTCTGTATAATTTGACATATTAGTGCATTTGACATGGCAACACCTATTAATATTGGCATGTACAGTTTATAAAAACATATATATGTTTGTGTGTGTGTGTGTGCGTGTGTGTGTGTGTGTAGTCTATTTTCATGTTAAGGATCAGAAACAGGCTTGAACAATATGTCTGCATGAGAACTTGAAAATTCCAATTTGAAACTATATGCTAATACGATTTGTTTCTCAAGTCAGATCTCAATGCCATCGTCAGCAATGTTATTTGCAATTGAATTAACTGTAAATTATGTGCTCAAACATCACCAATCCATCTGTATGAGTGGAGTTCGTTATGTTTTAATATCTAAATTGTTTGTGGATTAAGAAGCTTGGGTTGAAAGGACTGCACTGGGTGCTGCCAGTTGGCAGGTTTTTGGATACTGGTCAATCAAAATAGAGGAGGTGGGGCTAATATTGTCTTAAGGTTCTACTGAGATGACTGCATAACAAACCATATTAGAAGTAAACTGTTACACCCTCTCCTGGTCCAGTCTTGTTCCACAGCCACCACCCCAGATTACTCATCGATCACACCTGCTCCAGCCAGTCCTTCCCCAGTCTCCAGACCAGTCACACCTTTTCCTAATTCAGTCTCTGGGCTTCATATGCACCAGCCTCACGATCACTCCTGGTCGGACCTCGTTTGCACCAGCAACTTACATACATTGCACAATAAAAAGAACACTGATAGCTACTAGTTCTAGGTATAGACTGGGATGTTTCATGATGCACTGAGCACTTTCCTCCATTTCTTTCTTTTTTCTCTATAAATTTATGCTATTATTATATAATCTTGTGCCTTTGTTTTTCTTTCTCAGCAGGTATCTCCTAGTGTTATGGTGCTTGTTGACCCCTCTATCCTATCCTCTCCATTCACCTCAACCAGTTAAAGCAGATGACTGCCCTTCCTGAGTTTGGGAATTCATTCTTTTCCACCGTTTTCTGGCACCCTATGCATGCTTTTGGATTGAATCAAAGACTAAATCTGATGATTAATTAATAATCATTTATAATCGTTGATTACCTAGACAGTTATTTTTATTAAATGGTTTTTATTAACTCTGTTATTAACTGGAGTCATTTGCATCATAAAATGGAATGGTTTTAAATGGACTATAATAGGACTACAATGAACTGCCTTGAAATAGACTCCATAGCTTGAGATACAAATAAAGTTGAATTGAATTTAGTTTTCTCCATTTTAAAGCAAACACAATCAATTGATTAACAGTTATAGATACTTAATATTCTTTGTATTCCTTTGTTTTTATTCACAATTGAACACAAAACATAGAGGTGTCCTTAACTGTCAATGTCTTGAGCACAGCCTTTCTTTTGATACTCTATCAGGAAATCAATAACATTATGTTGGAGGGAGTCTGTAGCACATCTCACCAATGAATAAAACATAAAACAAGCGTCCTCAGAGAGACAATCTAGAGTGCATTAGTCAGACAACCATGTGACGTTGCCAAGTAAACAAAACCCAAACTGGCAGCTTTTCTTGCCCAAAAGCCAAAGACACGTTCACAAGTAACAAGAACCCGTAAGACAAAACACCCATACTGTATGTTGGGAGGACGTTCTAATACATAGTACTTGTTTGTTAGTGAATGAATAGAGCCACTGAGAACTGAACATATCTTGTCACAGTGTAGTGGTGACAAAGGAAGACAGCAGAGGCAAGATGCTGAATTTGTGAATGGTGCCTGTCTCAAAGCTGAACAGCTGAACCCATGAATGTGTCCTTGCCATTCACTTCAGACAATCCTTAAATGTGAAATGGGAATTTTATTTAAACAAAAACAGCATGAAAGGAAAAATGAGTCAAATATGATGGGAAATGTTTTTGCTCCTCAGAAGTTCAGGAACACTGCATCACATCTTTCCACTCAGTGGTGGAATGAAGAGGAAGAAAAGAAAAAGTGACCTCTCATTTAATGGGCAGCTGATGATGTCATATCACTATCACTACACAGATTCTTTGGTCTCCAAGTAAACCAGCTCCTCTCCGTGCTGATTGGCTAACTGTCTGTGAGAGGGGGAGGGTGTTTTTTTCTTTCCCTCTTGCCTCTGGATTAATCCCTCTGCCTGAGTGAGCTCATCTTTGTTTTGTTTTTTTCCTTTCTCATGTAACTTTAACAATTATTCTTAATGTCCAACTCCTAATTGCATATAAAGCTGGATCATTTAGAAGCCTGTACTGTCATTAGAAGATTATGAGGCGCATGTTTTCTTAATCTTATTAACAAAAACTGTGGTGTTGAATTTCTTTTTTGACTTCAGATCCACAAAAATTAGCCACATGCATGCTTTCTCTGGCTAAATCTGTTTTCCCCAAGAATTCTTTTTACTCCTTGAGTCTTATCCTCCTGTCATTCTGCAGCTTGTTTTCACGGCTGTGATGAACAGTGTCCTGAACTCTGCACTGCACTGGCTGCCCTCTGCAGTGAAACACAATGCCGTGTGCCTCCATTGCACTCATGTCTGGGGCTACAGGTGACCAGCTGTCTGCCTGCGCTCCTCTCCTCTGGGACAGCTGGAGCCATCAATCAGATCCCCCTGAGCCTTGTTGTGTCCGTCTGCCCTGCCTGACCACCGCAACAACAACTCATATATCTGGGGAGCACATGAACCTGAATTTCTATTAATCTTATTTCCTGGATTTCTAGACAAGTTGTCTAAATTTCAGCTGACATTCTTGTGCAGTGAAAGCTTTTTGAATCATGCATATATATTGAGGACTTTGGCATTTTACTCCAGTGCCCGAGTCTTTATCTAAGAAGTAGTTTTATGATGGCCATAAACCGATATATTGTGGAGCCCACTCTACACAGCACGTGCAGTCACAGGCCTTTCTCCCTCTGCAGATGGAAAGCATTGAAGCCCATTATTGTGCTCTTGGAGGGGCGTCTTCCACCATGAACTCTTTGGCACACTTTTAAAGAGAGTGGCCTTAATGTATTCAGGCCTGATTCACAGTGGCTTTGGCACTACCATCCCCCCATCCTACACACACACACACACACTCGCTGATACACAGCTCTTTTTCTTAGATGAAAGGGATAAACATGTGTGAGTTGCAGAGTTCTCTGGAACTTTTCCTTGTTTATCAAAAAGGGAATTGATGGGCCTGGCAGAGCAGCATAAAAAAGCATGACTTCTATCGCCAAGACATTTCCTGTTTATCTCATGAGAACTTCACGAAGGACAGTTCATCAAAGACCCAAACACTCACAAACTCAGGAGAACTTTTTATGCTGCCCAGATCTGCCTATTACATAATGTGTGTCTGTTGGAACAACATTGTTGAACTTGTGTCAGTTATCTGATGTTTGCCAACTCTGCTGCTATATTTAGGCTTTATGCTGAAGTTAACCATAGAAGTGGCAGAATGAGATTGTCTCTGAGCTCTTGGGGACAAGCACATGGCTAATTGTTAAGACTCTTAATTATTAGGGTACTTTTTTTCTTTGAGAGCAGAATTCCTCAGTAAAGGCTGTGACTGCTACTGCTGCTGCTGCTTTTCATGTGACTGCGGGTCTGTTCCTCTGGGCTGTGGATGGCTTTATTGTTGTGTCTTAAAGAGTTGCCGGGCGACAGGGAAACCGATTGGGTGGAGACTGTCTGGACAGACTGACTCCCATTCTCTTGCTGGAGCATTCACACACCCTCACCTACCAACTCTGTTACACATAGTCGCATGAAAACAATAACAGTCATCTAGATAACATCATTATTAACACATGCTCATCCAAGATAATAAATCATGTTTATTTTAAATACCCACCTCAAATCAAAGTGATAAATCATTTTTAAAACATTCAGTTAAAGTAATAAAAATGTTTCACAAGAAACAAGAGGAGTGACTAAAACTATAGCCTTCACCTGCTTTCATTTTCATGTGAAACATGAATTTGCATCCAACACATCTACTGCCGTTTATCAGTGCGGGACTTTTCTCCGACTTACACTCTAACACCAAATTACTCCCTTGCGTTCACAAATAAGTTTCATGACAAGCTGTAATCTTGTTATCTAACACGTTCATTATCACAAAGCCTTGTTTAAATGCTAATTTATGTCTCCAGTGAAACTACCACCTCCAAAGCAAAACATCACTCGCATAATGTTAATATTGTGCCACTCATTCATTTAAAACCAGTTATAAACAGATACACTGCATGTGTTCCCCTGGGTCTGTTTCTGCTGTCATTCAGCTTGATGTGCTTGTTTGGCCATTGAGGGTGACTCCCTAAATAGAGCCCTCAGGCTCAATAAATTAGTGAGAAAAGGGCCCTCTATTAGCAGGAGACAATTAGCATAGGGCTATGTACACAGCTTTGAGAGACCCCTCCCCAAATATCTGGAACAGAGCACCTGTATTGACTTTGGCAGAACACTTTGCCTCAGTGTTCAGGTCCAGCTGAGAAAGAAAGCAACGCATCTCAGCGCGTGGGCAGCTAGACTCGTAAATACCTGTAGGAGAGTTCAGCAGAAGAGGGAAGGATGTGTGTGTGTGTGTGTGTGTGTGTGTGTGTGTGTGTGTGTGTGTGTGTGTGTGTGTGTGTGTGTGTGTGTGTGTGTGTGTGTGTTTGTGTGTGTGTGTGTATGTGTCAATGCTGCTTCCACAGAAAACTGCGAAGAGATCCCATAAGTCGTTACAAGACAGCTGAATTTCAAATATTTAAGTGCTGGTGGGAAATGATTAAATGTACTTTAGTGTAAAAATTCCCTATTGACCTTGGCAGCGATAAGTTCAGAGTCATAGACGCGGTTTTAGAGATACTGAGGTTATGAGTCAAGTCTGACCAAAACCTCACACCAAAACACAATCTATCCACTTTAGTCTTTTATTGACTTATCTGTTCAACCAGGTTCAGTTTGTTGAAGTGTGAGTTCCTCCCAGGAAATTCCCTTTAGAAGATCAGCTTCTGGTTAAAAGGTGTTAAAATAACTTTAACAGAAGTTTGACTGACTAGAACTGGAAAACAAACTCATTTATTTGAGAAAAGAAAAAGCCAGTCACAAAACGAGCCTTGTTATGTGGGGTTAACACGGCTCATTTTTTCCTTTTTTTAAAACACAATTTTTATCATCATCATTCACTAATTAGTTGTGTGGTTTTCCATGTTCAGTCCACAGTGTCTGATTCAGTGTGTGTGAACTGAAATAACACGAGTTTCTATTATTTGCAACAATCTTTTTACAATCAACTCAGTCTCAACAGAAAAATTGTCCTGCAAATTTGTCCACATGTCTAAAAGGCTCTGGTTTCACAGTCCCTGGTTATAAACTGTGAGATGGAAGTCCCTACAGCTGTTGTTTATGTATCAACTAGTGTGTAAGCTGCACACCTGTATAACCATTTATTTTTGTAACATTTAGTCCTAACCAAGTACATTAATTCTAACCCAATAGACTACTTTTTAGAGTAGAGCAGCTGGCCAGATGAGTGTATTAGAGAAGAATCACCACTGAGAAGAAAGTATGACTGTGGAGGACATGAATGTTTGAACTTAGCAATCAAGTTGTTCTTCGGCTATCCTCTCTTTCCGCTGTATCATCTTTGACCTGCTGATAAATTTAAAGTTAAGCTGTATTTGTGTAGGAAACAGTGTCAGAAAACTAAGTCATTTTTTAGCATTTAAAGTAAAAACTTCAGCTTTTAAAGATGTGGACCAATGCATCTGTTTCATATTCAGTCATGGATCGGGTTGTTACGGCAAAGGAAGAAAAAGAACCGGATTTATTCAACCATTATGACCTTACAACTTTATGGAAGTCCTGACTGTTTGTTATAAGGCACAGTTTCATTTTCAGTAAAATTGTGACCTGACCTTTTTATTTATTATTTTTTTAAATACATTGACAGTAATCCAGACTGAGACTTGATCTGTTTTCCACAGTAGGGGAAGATTTACCATAAACATATTGAAGATGAATGTTCTACATTAAAACCTATATTTAAAAAAAAGCCTCCACAAGCAGAAGCTTTTTTTTTCCTTGTAATTTTCTTGTAAACCTTTAAGTCAAACTAAAACTTGATATAAATCATCTGAAGAAGCGGACAACGTCTTATAGTAATAGATATAGTTTCCTCTGAAATCAAGTATCAATATTAAGTTCTGTTTTTAAAAAAAGTTAGTGAGTCATAATTTCATGTAGCTTAGTCAGTGTTTTCCTTTAACTGGAAATAAGCCACACCAAACAGCATCACTGCTCCTCCCACGTCCCACACAGATGATATTTTCATCTATCTATCTATCTATCTATCTATCTATCTATCTATCTATCTATCTATCTATCTATCTATCTATCTATCTATCTATCTATCTATCTATCTACTTCCATGTACAGGGATCCGTGTACTTCATTTTTCTCACGCAGGTAGTAGTAGGCTATACAGTAACACAGGAGGACAGGCAGGAAGCAGCGTGGGCAGCCTCCTTGTGTCACCGCCTGCGTCAGACCAGACGCCAGGAGGGAGTTTTCCACTGACGAAAAAGGCTGCGCTTCTCGGCAGTCTGCTACAGACAAGGGAAGCGCTTCAGCTGCAGCGGAGCCCCGTACGGCCGTCACACGCAGACAATAGCACCGAGAGCCGTGCGTATACGCGGGGATCAGCGCTCTGTTTATCCGTGCCATTTGGATTACTTACACCGAACATCTCAACGACTGTTTATCCAACACTTGTTTGGTTCCTAATGGTGATCGGACGCTTGAATTGGTGGTGAGTAGCCTCTAAACCAGCAGAATCAAGGGGAGGGGGGAGTTCGCTGTTGGGTTATTGAACACCATTTATTTGTTAACCTCAGCAGAGGAGGGGAGATACATAATTTCAACGATATTTTTCTCTTGTGTCGGAGGTATTTAAATCCCCGGTTCTGTCGTTGGGATTATTTGGTTCAAGGCATCACTTTTCCTGAATTTCTTTAATAACTCTTTACATTTATTCGCTTAAGTTGATTGTGCTGACGCGCTCAAAACCATGTTAAAGTGAGTTCTTAATGTTTTTATGGCTATTTTGCAAAAAGGTGATCACGCAGGCAACTGATGACAGCAAATAACTTAAATAGTTAGTTGATCGATGTGAGATTCCAGCAATCTGCTTCATTCATTTATTGATAGTATATTGATCACTGTTTATATATTTTATTTATTTATCTGTGGAAACTTTACAGCTCACACTTTACAGCTCACGTTACATTACAATGTGTTTTCGGTTGTGGATTCATTTTTATCTTAAGTGTTTGATGAGGTCGGCTTTGTGTATTGAGCCTGTGTGTGGAGTTGTTCACCTCAGCGGTGCTGGTGCGCCTCTTGTAATGAGAGCGACTCCTGAAGGCACTACATCTGAGCACACAGCTGACAGAGCTGCTGTCATTAGAATTAGCATTAATCATGAGGAATGATCGGGTCAGCGGGGGGAGAGCGGGAGAGAAAGAGAGCGAGAGGGACAAAAAGCATTGGCTGGCCTCGCCACACGCGTGTCCGGTCCAGATTTGATAATTGATTCTTGATTGATTTATTTCATTTGTTGTCGGAGACCTCGCGCAGGTGGCTGTGAGCCAGGTGCAGATATGGAATGCTGAGCTCTTTCATTGTCTGAACCAACAGTTTTCTAGTAACAGCATGTGGGTATTTTCTGTAATGAGTCGCTTCTCACTTAAGTTCGTGCTGATTTCTAGAGGAAGAGGCGACTCTTTTATAATTTATCGTCATTATCACCCAAAGCTTCGTATTAATGGCTTTTGCAGGTATGGCAGTGTTGTCTGAGGCTCTTTATTTTTCAGAGGTAGTTTAATCGTCTCTAGCGCGACCTCACCCGGATCATTTTTGGAATAATGTTTTCTGGAATTAGGCTACAGAGATCTGAATGATCCTTTGTTTACTGAGAGGGCATGTCGCACTTGGTGCTGTGCATTTAATGTGGCATTCCTTTCCCTGGAATGTTCAGAAATGTTAAATAACTCTTTATCTCCTCTTGTATAACACACTTTTTCCATTTATAGCTCAACTTTATACCCTGATTCCTCTGAAAATTATATGACAGGTTTGTTGTCCTCTACTGTAAATTACATTAAGGCAACAAAAGCTGTGAAGTATTTTAAAGGAATTTCAATCAAAACAAATATCAGTACTTCCCATCTGCCTCATGTCCATCATGTGATCCAGTGTTCAGTTAACCTTGCTGTGCCTGCAGCTGTCAGACACAGCAAAGATAATCTGGATGGCTACTTCCTGTACGCTGCAGTGTATGTTTCACAACCTCAGGAAGCTTGTGCTTTTAGTATCTGTCTCCTCAGCTGGGAGAGGCGGCAGGAGCAGCTGAAAGCTGGGTTCAGACAAGGTTGTCTGTGCCTGCTTCATTTTGGTCACGCAGGATGGTCCCATGCTTTTGTGCCTATAGACGAGAGAGAGGAGAAGGAGGAGGAAGAAGAGGAGGAGGGGTTGAGGAACAGGGTGCCTGCAGATAGTCTCCAACACAGCAGAGAGCTGCAATTTGGCTTTGTCCTCTCCCAGCATTCCATGTAGCAAGTGTCCCAGACTGAAGCATGACCCCTGAACCCACAATCTCCTCCACCCTTCCTACACGCACACACACAAACACACACACCCTCTAAAAGCAGAAGAGATTCTCAAGTTTACTGGGGTTTTTTCAGCCTGCACAGACTCTGATCCATGTATTTAGTTGAAGAATGAAACAAGACAAATGTTTCTTTTGGTTTCTAGGAGTAAACTAGCCCAAATGATAGTTTCCACAAGGATCATCTGACCATTCATGTCTGCACTGCACAACAAATTACTGGCAGCTGAGGGCACGTGAGGTCCATGTGCAAGCTAATACCCTGTCAGGTGTGTCTATAGGAGAAGTCTGCCCAAGTGCCTTAAGGGAGCAGGACTTTCCAATGGTTAGCAGAAGAAAACACATCTGGGTTAGATAGAGCCTGTGTTCTTCTCCCACTGTTACAGCAGGAGAAGCACTGCCAGAATGGAATTCCTGTGGCTTGGAGACATGACATTATTTATTTGTTTTGCACAATCCATCCTCCTTCTTCCCACTACCTCTCCTTTTTGGAATCAGCGTGTGCACGGGTCGAAGCAGAGGAACAGAATGTTTCTGTGGCACAGTCACAGTAAGAACAACAGGCTCATAGAGCAGAAAGCAGGAGCTCTGCCCGCTTAACTCCAGCAGGTGGAGCACTTCTAACTAACAGCTGGGTTTAAGTAACGAGCCAGAGTTTTCCCCCAGCTGTGCAGGGAGCAGGAATCCAGCCCACTGTCAGCTCAAGGGGTCTGATCAATTACCTCTGAGCTGGAAGTGAGAGGTGCAATACTACGAAGCCTGCTGGGGATGACCTGCCCAGACACGACTCCACACACGCAGGAAGACTCCCAGGCTCATCATTATCACATTTTATGAGCACTCAGTCAGTCATTCAGACAGTGCACAAGGTTGTCAGTGTGCCATGTAAATGCTCTCGGCGGGCTAAGATTAGCACAACTTGTCGCTCCCACCCACAGTGTTATCAGCTGCAAAGGGGCTGAACGGGCTGTACAAGGGGGCAAAGTCAACTGTGACTTGTCCTGCCGGGCTGCAAGGCAGATGAGGGGGAGTTTTAAACGGGCTGCTTCTTAGCATCCAGAGATGTGTATAAACATGCAACCTACAACAGATTACAGTTTAATTTTTTTGTGCTAATAAAATTTCCATTTAAATTAATTCCTTTTTCATTTGAGTAGAACTGAACGAAGAGTGTCTTATGAAGATGTTGAGCATAATTCTTGTATTAGGCTTATTACAGTTTTTTTTTCTCATTTTGCAAGTAAATTTAGCTTTTTGTTTACAGCCTTATTTCCTCTGTTCGAATAATTTATGGATCCCTAATAAGGAGTGCATCATCTGTCCCCAGACAAGGTAGAAAAGTGATTTTGAAATTATATGAGTCTGTTTCTGCGTGTATCAAGATAATCAGATTCGACACTGTTATGCATCTGACTTGAGCTGTGTAGTACTTCTGGTGACAAATCTGCCAGAGATTTATCTTCCCCAACTCTGTGACAACTGGCTGGGGAGCACCTCAGTGGATGCGTCCTTTATCTGCCTGTCTGTGTGTGGTTGATGGAATGACAGTGATGCATAATTTAGAGTGCGCTGAAAACATGCTGTGCTCTCCCTCTCTTTCTCTCTGGCACGGCTGTCCGATCACATCCATTCTCCATTTAGAGCAGACATTCACAGGCACGGCCTTCTTGAAGAAGCCAGCTCTGAATTCCTGTCTTTTATCTTTGTTCTTTTTCTCCCTTTTCCTCCACCCTTTTGCAAATGAGCTGCTGCACAGCGTTGTCTTTTTACCCCTAGCCCCTTGTTCCATCCTCTCTTCGTGCTCTCTTGGCCTTGTTTCGGGTGCAGCGACTGAGAAGCTCCAGATTGACTACAAGCCGTCCCCTTGCAGGATTAACCTCTCGCCATTGTTTCTGCCCGTTGAACAGGATTAACAAATCAATGTGTCAGGTAGACTGCAGTCAAGAGACAATGACCCAGTTCTGACACCACTGTCCCCCTAGCCTCCCACCTCTCTCTCTTCCTCCCCTTCTGCCTCACTGCAGCTTTTAATTAAAAAGACTTTGCTTAGCTGGCTCTATGCACTCCCTTGAGGATGCCTCGCAGCTTTGTTTTGTTTTCTTTCTTTTTTTTTTTCTTTTTTTGCTGAGAATTGGGGGTGGGAATGCTGGCAAAAATGTAAGGTGAGCCCTTGTGTGCTCCTCTATTTTTTTTCCACAGACATATGAAGAGCGTGCTGCTAAACAGCATTAAGAACACACATGTTGTCTGATAAGCTAACACATAAGCAACAGATGCTGCATCCAGGTGTTTAAATTCTTTCAAGACAATTCCGCTGATGTGATATGAGGAGCTGTGGAAAGCATTTGGATATTATTTTGTGCTTGAGTACATTCATGGTTTGGGGAATTTAGTAGCTTCTTTTTACATTGGTTCGCTAATGTGAAACACGCTGAGGTGGCTACTATTTGAAAGCAGGCTTTTTGTGAGTTGCAGAGATGGTATGAGCCAGCGTGACCTATTGCAAGGTGATTCATTCATCATACGTGCACTGGGGACAACAATATCTGACTGCAGCAATAACAGAAACTACCTACATACAGCTGCAAACCCTCCCCAAACTGTCCATACAGAGATGTCAGCATCTTGCCCTTGACTGGGGCTTTTTGCTTTAATCTTTGTTATAAGCACTGCATAATTGCCCCCCTGAAAATGACCCCCTACTTGCATACCTGTCCCCCCTCTCTAGTCTTCAAGTGCTGACTCTCTCTTAACAACTGGACAAGACAACCCAGAGATGCAGGTTAGAGTTGAAATTCTTGTAAATTCATTAGAGGATTTCTGATGTCTTGCCTTTGGCATAATAATTAGTGGAGTTTGATATGTCTGATGGTTGTTGGTTGTTGTTGTCTGAGCCATCCTCTCTCAGATGGCTCAGGCACCTCAATATATTTCGGTAACTGACGTAGCTAAGACTAAGAAATTTAGTGCAAATGTAAAGATCCCCACTCTGCAATTTGCAAACAAATATACCTTTTGATTGTGAGTGTCCTTTCTAATTGATAGTTTTTACCAGGATGTTTAAACAAACACAGCTGAAAATAACCAGTAAATGAGGTGGATGCATTTCATGCTCAAAGTACAGCAGCTGTAAAAGATTTGGCTGTGATTCCCAATTAAACAGTTTGATGGTGAAATGATCTCTTTATGGGTAAAGTAAAAGTGTCCTTTCCCATCCCACATCATCGTAGGGAGTGTCTGCACTGGAGTAGAGCCCAGTCATGTATTCCCTCACCCCTCACTTCCTTTCTCCCTCCACCCGTCGATCCCTCCTTGTTTAAACTAGCAGGAGCTCAGCCCCAGACTGAGATGATGACCTGCCCCGTCTAGCAGCTACCATCGCCTTGCACTTCCCAGAATTTGTGAAAAGCTATGTGACACTTTAATATCCCGTAACAATAAAACACACAACCAGTACTCCTCCTCATTAAAGTCTGCTAATTTTTCATGTCATGACTCTCTCTTCTGATATTTTTTGCTGGAACTGCTCAAGCTTTGATATATTTATTAAACTTACTGAAATAAAATTTAAACAAGTACATAAAAGGACTTTTATAGATATGGGGCAATATTTTTAAAGATTAGAGGATAAATGACATCCTTTCTTTTGGAGAGCATTCATTGATGATCATCTTGTTTTCCCCTTCTTGTTTGCCTGTCTCTCTCAAAGGATTGATTGTCTTTTAATGCTGAACCAGCAGCCTCTCTCATGGGAGCTGTGAAGAAATGTAGGGGTTTCATAATGGAGCATCCCATCTACATATAATATATATATATATATATACCTATACCCTTTTTTATGAAGAGAATGATTTAAATGTCTTTGAATTGATGATTGGGTCACCTTTGTTCGGTCTCTCCTATAATGAATGCATTTGCTGAGTTGATGGGATTTGTAATAGGATGAAGGGTCCACTAATTGTTGACTTAGGCAAATAGGACTGATTGATTGCTTCCCATTCCATGGCTAACTCCCACTCTCAGCTGAGTGCAGCACAAGACTTTGATGCTTACAGTCTCTCACATGGCAGAGCACAGCACTCACTTGTATCAATGGCACTTGTAAATGTGGAAAAGCTTCCGTGTAACATGCAGATACTTCTTGTTGGCTCATTTCACAAGATAAGGTCTGACTTCTTTGAAAAGAAAGTGTGAATAATTTGCTAATGACCCCTGTCTCTGTTCCTTCCTGCAGATTGTTCACACTGACGCCATGAGTGGGCTTCTTAAGAGGAAGTTTGAGGAGGTGGATGAGGACCCTTGCTACTCCTCTCCTTCACCCTCTTCCCTCTCCTCTGCCTGCTCAGGCTGGGACTCGGAGGGGGAGAGCTGCTACTCGGACACCCTGGATTCCACTCCCAGCAATCCCAGCTCCCCAGCAACCAATTTCAACAGTGAGTGTTTGTTTGCTCCCTTTGATAATAAATGAAAGAAATAGCTGATAGTACATGCTGTTTCTTTTTTTTTTTTTTTGCATTCTCTCACCTAGTCTTAAACGTCCACTAGAGCTCTGATAACAGCCCATAAAAATGGAGGAGAGGTTAAGGAATTATGCAGCTGGCAGCCCATGAAACACTTTGCAGAAATTATTTTAGACTTTTGCAATGAATACTTCCTTTGATTTCATGCCCTAAAGCTGCAAGATGGCTAATCGCATTATGCAGTGGCTGCTCACCTTGGCTCCATCTCTGCCTTCCTCTTGAAGCTTTGCAGACAGTCATGGCCTAACCTTTGCTTTAAAGATGCAGGTTCAGTGACTTCACAGTGTTTCTGTCTGGACCTGGGTGTGCCTGCTGGTCTTTAGGGGCCCGGGGCTGTGCCGGAGAGTGATTGTGTTATACAGGAGAAGGGCAAGCCGTTGCGTGGTTTCTAGGATGGTGGGGCAGGAAGCCAGGAAGAGAGGCATGGCAGATTGCCATGGCTGGGAACACACACCGCCTTGTCTGAAGCCCGGGCGTGCACCCAGCACAGGTGCTGAAAGAGGAGGAATAGAAAAAAAGGGGAGGTGAGGGGGGGCAATCAAGAAAAGAGGCATGCACACACATTTAGAAGAGCTGATTGAGCGGACTATTATGATCTAGTATTTGTGTTAGATTAGAAAGTTGTTTACCATTGTGAAAGGGGGGCAGTTTGCAAAGCTTTCTCATTTAGAAGCAGTAGAGAGGGTGTCATTTGTCTCCTGTTGGTGTCATAAGCCTGACTGGATTTGATGGATGTGAAGCTGAACCTGGTAGTTTGTTTCATCTGTATTACTCCTGGCAGCAGATTAAACAGCATAGTAAGATTATTGTGTAGTGCTTACCTGCATTGAGGTAAAAGGTTACTTTTCCCTCCTTTGAGCTTCAGTTGTCACATCAAGTACATGAAATTTTCCTGTTCACCTTCTGGGTCTTTTGAGGCCAGTTGTTCAGGGTGTGTCACAAGAAAGCTTCTTGGCTTAGGAAAAAAAGGACTTTACAAGGAGTTCCCTGCCACATTATAAAGGTAATGGCCACCATATGTATTGGGGATTACCAGCCTTTTCTTTACACATAAGTTCACATCAAAAATGGCTCTGGCAAGCTTAGGCAGTGGAAAGAGTTACTTGTCTTTTATTGAGGCTAAAAAGTTGAATATTCCTGGGTGGAGGAAGTGGAATTTATACTAAAGTTTTGAATAATTGGACTTTTTCCTCCCACATATGGTTCCACTTTCATTCCCATAATGCTCTTATAGTCTGGGCATAGAAAGGTAGCTCATCGATGTGGGTCCTGAAGTGTTTAACAGAGACGACCTTTGACTCTGGGTCATTTGTAGGGATTGTCAGCTTCCAGAGAGACCAGGGTGGGCAGGTTTTATTGCTGTCCTGAGAGCTCGACTTCCAACTTCCCCGTAATCTGGAAGCCTCAAACATTTATCCACCACATTGTTATCCTGGCTGTTCTGCTTCCCTCACTGAGTCGGCCACCAAAGGGAAATTCCTGGGCTGGGTGGTTTTTGTCACTGTAGGACAAGAAACAAAGCTAGATGGATTCCCAGTAGTTTAGGTTTCACTTGACAGGATGTAAGTGTGTTGGACTCCTGTTGGCTGTGTCTTTTAAATGGGTACATGATAAGGCCAGGGCAATGAATCAAAGGGGTGTCCTTTTACAGTTTGTTTAGCAGCATTTCCACAGTTCAAGTGGTGGGGCGTTATGCCATCTAGTGGCCCAAAGACTGCAACATCACCTCTATTGTTTGTTTTATTTTTTAATGTATATATTTTAACCTGTTTTTTGTCCTTTTTTTCCATCTATAGCAACATCCATCCTAAAGAAGTCAAAGAGAGCACGACGGGGCAATGTGACGTTCGATCAGGTGACAGTGTTCTTCTTCCCTCGGTGCCAGGGCTTCACCAGTGTTCCCAGTCAAGGAGGATGCACTCTAGGCATGATGCAACGCCACAGTGCACTCCGCACGTATACGCTTGCAGAGTTTGCTGTGGAACAGCAACTCCTGCGCCGGGAAAAACTTCTCAATAGACTCAGGGAAGAGAAGCTGGAAGCTCTTAAACTGAAGGTGAGAGATGCAAATGTTTAGTCTAAAACTTGTCAAATCAAATTTGCTCTTTTATTCAGTGTAACAATTAACCATGGATCAATTTTCTTTGTTTCAGTTGACAAAGAATGGAACCCAGGAGAGTGAGGAAGCAGATCAAATGACAGTGGATGACATCCCAGAGCAGGACATCGACATCAGTGGAGCCAACCTAGATGAGGGGTCATTCCTCCAGCCTTACCCATCTAAACGCCGCTATGCACTGCTCAAAGCAGCTGGTGTGAAGAAGATCGACAAGGAGGAGAAGAGGCAGCTGGAAGAGCTGAGGATCTCCAGGGAGAATTGTGGCTGTGATTGCCAGGGCTTCTGCGAGCCAGAAACATGCAGCTGCAGCCTGGCTGGTATCAAATGTCAGGTAAGAACTGAGAAAGCCCCTAAAATTTCAGGCTCACAAGTTCAGCCAAAAACAGAACATCTGGGAGTTTCGGTTACATGACAAAAAAAAAAAAAAAATCTATTTCCTTCTGTTTCTCTTAGATGGACCATTCTTCCTTCCCATGTGGCTGCACCAAGGATGGTTGTGCAAACACAGAGGGCCGAATTGAGTTTAACTCCACCCGGGTACAGACACATTACATCCACACCATCATGAAGCTGGAGCTGGAGAAGAGACTGGAGGAGCAGTCGAGCACAGAAGAGGAGGAGGAAGAGAACATAACGGGTGCCACGTCTCTACCAGCAGTGCCCTCCTTCCCCTTTAGCACAGAGCTTACAGCAGCTGGGGAGAACAGTTGCAGCAGTGATATGACAGACTTATCAGACTCTTCAGTTGAGGACTCAGAGACAGGCGAGACCCAGTGCGAGAATCACAGCCCACTGGATGTTGATGAAAAAGGCCTGAGCCGCATACTCTGTTTTAGCGACACAGAGAACTGCTCAAGAACTAGCGGGGACAGTGGGGATAAGAACTGTAAAAACACATGTTGCCAAGATGTACAACAGGAACAACAGCAGCCATCCACAGAGGCGTTTACTAGCTTTAGCATGGTGGACTTTGCTAATGAGAATGACAATACAGACGCTGCGTTGTTGGACTCTGCAGATGAATACACAGACAATCGAGCAACAGCCATTTCTGAACTTTTGGATGAGAATGCCAACCAGGGAAACGCTCTATTCCACAGCAGTAGTGTACCACACACACCCTCTCCCACCATCGATCGTTCGGCGAGCTACAACATGGACCTGAGCCTCTCTTCTGAGTCAGACCTGGAATTCTTTGATGGTTTCCCTTGTTTGGGGCCCAGCTCACTTTACAACTCCCTTAAGGAGTATGAGCACATGGACAACTTTTTTCAGTTTCAGTTGCCTAGTTACCCCAGTTTCCCTGCAGCAAGTGACCCTGGGACCTGCCTCCTGGAGTCACTGATTGGCCTTTCAGAGTCCGTCCCAGAACCCCCTGCTACATTTACAGACAATCAGCTAATGGAGGAAGCCATGAAATTGTCTGTGATGGAATCTGTGAAAGTTTGACTAAATATTATTGATGGTGTACTAAAACCAGGGGTTTGGAAGGAGAATGAAAATGCACATAAGATGTCAACGTGTTGGAGGAATCTGTGATTTCCCTCTTGCCTAATGTTCAGATTCCACACTTGCCTTCAAAATGTTAGCAAAGCAGTTTGGGATTATCGCTGTGTGAGATGGCAGCTAGTGTTAAAAGTGAAATAGATAAATTTGACCAGGCCCATAAAAACACCAATGATGGCTCTCAATTCCTAAGAAAGCTCTTTTAACCAAACTAAGATCACCAACCATATGCTAAACAGGAATCAACTTTAACTGTTGCCAGGTTGGGAATCTCAACACAGCTGAATGTGCACCTCAGGGAATTTTTTTTCTAGCTTTCTAGCTTTTGGAGGCAATGTATGGTGACCTTTGCTGTGATGGCCTTCATATGAAACCTGAGTCAAATTGCAACATAGTCCTGTTTGTGTCCTCTTACTGGGCTTACAACCAGATGACTTAAGCGATCAGGGTCCTGGCTATGCTAAATCCTAAAGCTAGTGAACTTTTTCTCCTATCTAAACCAAGGGTCTTATATGGTACAAGGAAAAAAATATCCCTCTAAATGCTCATCGACCAGCACTTTATCTGTGAAAATAGTTATGTATGCATAGGCATTGTTTTGGTGTTATGGGATGGATTCAACAGTTCAACTCTAAATTATGGAGATTCTTATTTATGTGCCAGGCAACTAAAATGAAAGCTCATACTCTTCATAGCTGTAGCTGTATTACCTTTATTACTTTTGTTTAAATTATTTCCTTTCATGATTTAGTTTTATTTATTTCAGATAAAGCCTCCTTTCATGCGAGCAGCACTGTGGGTTTTTTTTTTTTTAACCTAAAAGTGCAATCTTGCTTCCTTTTTTCCATATCGCATTATGGGAAATGGGACCACAAGTCCATCAGAAAGTATTTAATATCTATTCTCTTATATGTTTAACCTTTTTTGTAAGTTATTCTGTCATTTTATTAGTTATTTAATTTAAGGCATTTTGGAAATAACATGGGCTGTTGTAAAGTTTACTGGATGTGCCTGTTTATCAGGGGAGCCACGCCTGATGTATGCACAGTGCTTCCATTTAAGCTTTGGGACTGAAAACTGTGGAATCTCCCTAATCACTGAAACAAAATGATGGGTCTATTGTATCGCTGCCTATAATATAACCATAGAAAATTACACTAATATTTTGTAACTAATTTATGTAGGATGATGAAAAAAATTCTAATCACTGACAAATTGAATATTTTATTAAGGAAGTAAAATGAGTAATTTTCAATCTGGGACAACCTTTGTAATATATGAATTGTAGAGAAATGTATACTTATGAAGGGTATTGCTCTCCAGCATTCTGAAGTATTTTTTAAAGGCAGCCTTTTGGTTGGATATCTTAGAGAAATGCCACTAAAAACTAAGTAAACTGCAAAGATCAATTTGATTGTACTCTGAATTTGTTCTTGGAAGTCTGTGACTTGGGTTTAAACATGTTATAAATTACACATGTGAAGGGGCTTTGTGGATAAAAATTGCATATATTATACAATTTTTATCGCTAGCACAAACCCTGAAATTTGAAGAGTTGCCTAATTATTTGCAGAACAAGACCTTTTAAGGTGATCGTGTGCCATCACCTGTGTGAAGAGCTGAGGGACACTAGAGTTGATGTACATATCTCACCCCTTTCTACAGCTGTTTCCACAGCTTTTCTGGACCCTTTAGAAATTATGCATGCAGGTCCTGTTTGTTAAAACTTCTTCTGATTAATTGTATACTTTGAAAAGTGCAAAGTGCACATTGGAAATGTATTATTCGCTTTTTGCCTTTATGATTCTTTTTGAAATCCATCCGATATATGTTCTTACGCCACAAGAAGGCACTAATTTCTGGCAAGCAGACCTATGTTTCTCTTGTAAAATGTCAAATCTCACAAAGAAATTGCAACAGTGAGTGTTTATCAGTGTAATGTATTACAGTACAGTTTATTTTGTTTTCAATACAAAGTGTCTTACTTTTTTTGCCTTTTTGTGTTGTGCATATTTCTGCTTGAAAGGTCCTGCAGAGCAAATGAAGCTGCTTTATTTTTTACATATTCACACATTAACCTGCTGTTCAAAAACAGTTTGTCTCATTTAAGCCATTTTTGACAGCTTGTCCCTCCAAATAATAATAATAAAAAAATCATTTTGTAAATGCTCAATTGTGGTGTTTGTCTTGTGTTGTTGTCTACACATGCAGTAGATAGATCATTTCATTTTAGCAAATGCACGGAATTGCTTACACTGTAAAATAGGTATCTGAATAAGTTTTTTCCCTTTTAAACAAGATAAAATAAAATCCTCTGTGGGTAGAAGAAAAAAAAAAAAAAAAAAAAAATCTTGAATCGAGAAGATTCCGACTGTAATCAAATAATCTGCCAGAGCAAGGATATCACTTAGTAAGATTTCCTGGAAAAAAATCTAAATTACGACTAAAAACAAAACAAAACATTTAAAATAAATGAAATCAGTAATAATGGATTGGATTTATTGGGTTTAAAGTATCCAAAGAATTCATATTTCTTTCATTCCACATTACCACACTGGTGGTGATCCATCAGTCTCTCAAAACATGATTGATAATCTTACACCTTCTGCTCTTGCCTATATCATTCTCAAAACAAGATCTAAATGACTTTTTGGCTGGATATGAGATTGTAAGATTTGGTTAGACGGACATTTTTACAATGTAAAAATGGGGCATCTCCATTAGTTTTAACCTAAACAATAAGGCAGGGACTGTTAAAGAGCTGCTTTTTAAGTCATCACAAAGCCTTTTTTCTCACTCATTACATAAAAACAAGAGCATTAAAGAAAATCTGAATTATACCGTATTTAGTTTAAACAACTTTTTTACTTAACCCACATAACACATATCTGTAGTTTCTGCTATACATGGCTTAAAGGAAAAATACTTAATATGATGTCATACTTTAGTCTGCTAGCCACCATCACAAACATATGGCTCCAAATTCCAGCCAAGAAGGTAATGTCAAGTCTGTGACTCCATATAGCCCACATTTGGCCACAATTAAGATAAAAGTTTGGCTCTTGTTAGGACACTTTGTTTTTGTTGAGGCAAACATTGTACAAATCTTTTGGCTGTCTTTAATCCCGACAACATAAAAAACTATTTACCTCTTTGGCACTTAGGTCTTTTTAGTCCGATAGAGGTCTGTTCCCTGTTATCTTTGGTTTAAAACATTCTTTGGAATTTTCCATCATCTCAGGCTCCAGCTTGGGAGGTCAGAAGATCAGGATCAGCCTCTGGCTGTCCTCTATACACTGTAGACTGGTTGTGAGCCAAACACAGCAACACAACATACATTCATAAAGAAATGTATTTCTGAAACTGAGGGGAAGTACAGGAGTGCTAAGATATGCATCAAAAAGAACTATTGTGTTGTTTAGTACAAACAAAACACACTCTTGCCCCCTTTTGGTTATCTTAAGAACTGCAAGTAAAAGATGAATGAGTTGCTGGTGAATTTTATTTCACTGGTTCCATCTGACAACTTGAAGAAAGCATTCTGCAATCTAAAGATTTAGTCCCATAGCCTAAAAAAAGAGAAAATAAAATGAATAATAGTAGTAAATAATAATAAAACACAATGGTGGAGGTTTCACAAGGCTTACTGAATACATCCAGTCGAGGAAAGATGAGACTCGGGTGAAGACAGTAGGTTTAGACACTTGGTTACACATGCCGGCTGGTCCATAACTGACGACACCATGGACTCTCCAGGCTCCATCCGTGAAGCAGTTCAGGGGACCTCCAGAGTCGCCCTAGCACAGGAAACAAAGAGAATATCTGTCAGTATTAATTGCCATGCATCGAAGTGGATGGTGCTTGAGATTATCAAGCAATAGACATTAGAAAACATTTTAAAAATGCAGGAATATTACACATAATGTCGTCACTGTTTTCTATACCTGACAGCCTGATATGACTCCGTCCCCTCCAGCGCACACCATGGTTTTCAGAGCGATGTCACCCCACCACTCAGGCTGGGAGCAGACTGAATGCTCCACCACATCAATGGGAGCCACCTGCAGTTTGTCAGGGATGCTTCCTATGTCTGGGTGAGCAAAGGCAGAGTGTTGACATTTCTTTTTTCCATGTATTTATATTAACGTGCATGTGCCTGTATGTGTGTACTCACAGTCCATTAATCCCCAGCCTGTGATGTAACAGGTGAAACCATGAGGCAGCATCTGGTCAGGGTAGGGAAGGTTTGCAATATCCACATAGCCGTTGTTATACACAGGGTTGGCCAGTTTCATGAGAGCAATATCATTTCTGAGAGGAATATCAAAACATTTTTTTAGCTTATAAGTAGCCTCATGGATTACATTAAAAAGTGATCAGGAGTAAAAATGAAATTGTAAAGGAAAACTGGCAATGCCTCCAGAAATCAATGTGAATATAAATCAGATGTTAACTTGAGTGAGTTAATATGATCTTTTGGTTCTTTACCCTTTGGCAAGATCGCCGGTCCAGTCAGGATGGACAATGATTGTTTCCACTCGGATGAACTGCTCACTGCCATCATATTCAAATAGGTTATACTCACCTACCACTACACGATACTGATTAGCATCCATGCTGAGAGGAACAACAGAGAAAAGAGCTTTTAATGATGATCTACACTCAATTATCCAGTCCAGCTGATAATACAGTATGCATCTAAGATGTGACACGTAAAAGCCCAAACCTGAGGATACAGTGAGCTGCAGTCATGATGTGGAAACTATCAACAATGCTGCCTCCACAGATGTGGCCAAAGGAGCCATCACTGTATGAATCCAGCTGCAGAGAAACCTGAGAGAAACCAGACACAGCAGTTTTAAGCAGTTAAGATGACAATTTTATTGCAAGATTAATAGAAAACTTGAAAAAAATTATCAGACCAATTTTTCTTTTTCTTTTTTTTTTCTTTTTTTTTGTCTCTTTTTGGGGGGCAGTCGAATACACTTTAAATAGAAAGTAAGCAGCTTTACAGACTAAAAGTAATGATGATGGTTTCATTAGATGAGATCAAATCACATTATCATAACATTTGTATTATCAACACAATATTTATATTTCATTCTTTTGATACAACCGTAATACTGGTATGTTGTAACACCACTACACAGCTCTGCCTACAGACCAAGGCAAATGTTAGGTTAATGTTTGGTGCATTGATGCATTTGTTACTCAGTAAAATGTTGTCAATGTCTATATAGATAAAGAAAACAGTATTGCACAGATGCTTTACCTGCCATCTCCAAGTGTTGGGTTTAGCATCACTTCCTCCTATGACCCTTCCATTGTGCACATTATGGTTAAAGGGTTCTTCGGCACAAGCCAGCACTTTAATGCACACATGGATGCACACAGAGGACATGGTAGTGTCATTGACAAAAACTACAAACAGTAAAGAAAAAAACTAAATTATGAAAATAGATTTTACTACAGGTTTACCTGTCCATGACAAAAGAGCCAAGAGGCAAATCATCTTGGAGGAGTGAAGTCAAACTTTAGTGGGCTTTACACTATTTATATCAGTGTCACACTGGAAGACCTTCAAAAAGTCCTCCATATTACACAGATGTTAAGTTACCTGCCAAAGTCAGCAATCCATGCGGTCATTCTACAAGACATGCCCACAATCAGGACATAATTATGAAAATCTGATACTGGTGAGAGCATTAGTCAGTCTCTCAGACGTCATCAAAATCCCTAAATATATTCATATATATTTATCTTATTAATATTTTAAGCACTGAATAACTTTGAAACAAGATGACTTATTTCTTATCTTCATTCATTATCATTGTGGGAGAAAAAGGCAGCTGGAGTTTGTGGATGGCGTGCGGCCACAGTGAGGCAAAGTCAACTTAACCATCTGTGAAACATGTGAGTCACACAGAAATTTTCCACCAGATAAATGTCTGACAAATCAACATACAATCTAAAGAAGAAAATGTTCTACAAACTATAACATTATTATTATTTAAACACAAACTATGAATGGCAGATTTAATTTTATTTCAGCAGGAAACATATGTGTATTTTATGTAATTCATTGCACAAAATTAATATTAAAAAAATTATGTTCCCGATTTTTTTTGCCTGATAACAGATGGGATAACCTCCAGACTCCCTGCCCCAAACCTAAATTGGAATAAGCTGGTATAGAAAATGGATGTATGGATGAATGAATGGATGTTTTGAAAATTTTTTTATAATGCAAGGTTTTTGAATGCCTTGGCAAGGGTCTTTCTGTGTGGAACTTGTGTGTTCTTCCCATGCATGAATGGGTTCTGTCCTGGTATTCCATCTTCCTCCCACATTTCAAAAACATGCATATTAGGTTATTTGGTGTTTCCAAAATCTCTTAAGGAGTGGGTATGAATCACTGTGTTAGTCCAGAGATGGACTGGGTGTCCAGGATGTCCCCTGCTTCTCACCTAGTAGTAGCTGGGATAGGCTCCAGCCCCCTGTATTAGAAAAAGCAGGTATAGATTTGGATGGAAGTTTTTAAAATGTGCCAAATTGGTTATTTTACTCAAGAGATTATCATTTACAATTATAAAAAAAATTTTGGTTGTTGGTGGAACAAAGTAAACATCTTGATGGTGATGTTTTGAGACCATTTTAACATTTTTACAAATATAGTCATACATATCAGTATCGTCTTAGACAGTTATTCTGTATTAAAGCCTTGTATAACTTTAAATACATGTTCCCCTCATAAAGTTCTATGTAAATTGCACAATGTACATTTGTATGGAGTATTCGTAAAGCTCCGTGTTAGCACTAATCATAATATTTCTTCCGCAAAATCAGTTTTGAGGAATCAGCTAGCTTGTAATGCTTCTGCATCGGTGTTGTCTGTTGCTAAGCAACCGCGTAGAAACCCTGAGAAGGGCAGCTAATCGACAGGAGTTCTCCTGCTCTGCTCTGCTCCGCTCGAAGCACTGAGACAGGTTCGATTTTTCCGGTATCTTTATTTATTAGCTTTGCCTAGCTTTCCAACACCTTGCTTCTATCAGTCTCCTTTTGTTGTTAAGTGTTACCAAGCTTATAACAGTTCTACCTCAGTGACATTTAGTTTTAACTGTAATCGCTGAAGGCCATGGGGATATCGCAGAGTTTGTTTTTGTCGGACGGTGGGAGTAACAGTGGATATCATGTTCACGGGGTACGTTGTAGCGTGCAAGGTTATAGGGGTTGTTTAAACGGGAATTATTCATTTAAGGTCGTTGACAGCTGTCTATGCTTGACTTAAACTAAATTAGCTGCAATGTTGATCATTAAAGAGCCGGACGCGTTACTTTAAAAGTGTGCTCTTAAAAACCGTGGTCAGTCCTAAGTGGTATCCGCCCATGATGAGGTGGCATTTGGCATAAATCCAAGCTGTTAAGCGTTTCTAGATAACAGAAGTAGTTAGTGTTCACTGTAGAAACTTTACTCAATAAATATTGAAGTAACTTTAAAAGTGTCACCATGCTAGTAGCCTGAGCTTTACCAGGTTTAGCAATCAGGAACCCCCCCCCCCCCCAAAAAAAACTGAAATCTGCAGTGCCTGAAGTTGACACAGGGGGGCGACAAAGTACTAAATCGCAAATGTGTTGTTTCACATTTCAGGTTCAAGAAGACTCACCTGCACAGAAGGCTGGTTTGGAGCCTTACTTTGACTTCATTCTCTCTATAGGAAACACCAGACTTGTGAGTAGATGCTTGTGATGCTTAGATCTGCAGCGGTTTGGCATGTCCCTGTAGTAAATGCAAATAATTATACCGTAGCAATAACTGGTCATTCATATGACACTGAAAATAGTAACTGAATCTGGAAATTGAAAGATTAGTTTAGGACATAGTTTTATAAATAATACTGCAATTATGAAGTAGTTCCTTAAAATATAGAGATATGGTGGGAATACCATTCAGAGGAGACCATCATTGCTGTGTAACAGTAATGGAAATCCTTCAGCCTATTTTTGCAGATGAGTTTTAAAGCCTTACCTTTAAACAACTGTTGTATATGTGGTTGATTTCACTACTTTCACAGGGTTTTGTATTACAAGACCTAAATATTTACATTTCACAAACAAACTTTACACAACATAAGCCTTTGGTCTTCTGGAACATTATTATTTTGTCCTGATTTTTTTTTATGTTCTGAACTTTTATTATCCAGTGTTGTGTGTTTCTCTTCTGTGTTTTACTGCAAACCCACCAAGGCAGATCAGTTTCTATCCCTCGCAATAAAATGAAAACTTCAAATTTAAATTATAGCCTCAGCAGGAATTGTGGCCAGTCTGCTACAATAATCTCATTTTGGCATACACAACATCCTTACAATGACACAGCTGGATTTACCCACATTCCTCTTGTTTCCTCAGAATAAAGAAAGCGACTTGCTGAAAGACCTCCTGAAGGCCAATGTGGAGAAAGCGGTCAAACTCGAAGTGTACAACTCAAAAACCCAGCGGGTGAGGGAGCTGGAGGTGACGCCCAGTAACATGTGGGGTGGTAAGGGTTTGCTGGGCGCCAGCGTACGCTTCTGTAGCTTTGAGGGAGCCAGTGAGAACGTGTGGCATGTTTTGGTAAGTCAAGTCTATTTTTCCTCCTGCTAACTTTTGGCTCTCACATAAAAGACTTAACATGTTTTTGTTTGTTTGTTTGTTTGTTTTGGACAATTATGTTATTTTTTATTCGTAAAACAAACAAACATATATATATATATATACATCCAGTGATAACTTGGTTTTGATTCATTCAGTGGTTTTGAAGAAGAATGCTTTTTTTGCCTTTTAGGATGTGGAAGCCAACTCTCCCGCATCACTGGCTGGACTCATTGCACACAGTGACTTTATTGTCGGAGCTGACCAGGTGTTACAAGATGTAAGATATATTGTCTTCTACTTTAATTTTATATTAACAAATCATAATAAAAATGCAAATGTCATAAAATGATCTATTTTGTCTAACCCCTGCAGTCAGAAGATTTCTTTTCCCTGATTGAAGGCAGTGAGGGGAAACCTTTGAAGCTGTTAGTTTACAACACACAGAATGAACAGTGCAGGGAGGTAGTGGTGACTCCCAATGGAGCATGGGGAGGTGAGGGAAGGTTGGTATTCATTCTGTGCTCAAATTAAAGCTTATACAGTTAAATTTGAAATGCTTTATATGTGATCCAAATTTAGATTTGTAGTGAATGTTTTTGTCAGACCAGTAAAATTCTTCTGGCTGGAAACTGTGTAAACCAAAGAGGAAAAAAAAATGTTAATTATGGGTTTCTTGTTTACAAACATTACATGATACACACTCAACCACGGAAAAAAACCACCACTGGAAAATTGTCATAAACTCCGTTGATAAACCTACATTTTCCTCATTTGTAAAGTCTAATGAAATGACTCCATCAAGAAAATGCTACTTCAGATTTCAGACCTTTGATGTCAGCTTGTAGAAAATATTATCTGCCAATATTTATGAATGAACTTTTCTACTCTCCTTATTTGGCAACACATGCAGCCTGATTGAGTGTCTCTAAGCTCAATATGTAGCTTAAACTTTATGTCCTGTCACATTTAACAGAAATGACACATCAAACCATTCATTGTCAGGAATATTATTAGAATCACACACATTTTTGGTATATTTGATTCAAGCTTTCTTTATTTTTTTATACAAAGTAGAGCAGACCTCGCTGTTAGCGGTCCAAGCCAAAAATATAATCAGTTCTAGCCACAGTGCCAGACTTAAGCTGGCTGTCACTTTTTAAAGTGAGTAATTGCATGTTCTGATCGTTGAGAATGTCACTGAATGCACGCAGGAGCATCTTTAGACGCATATTTTTAAGTTTTCTGCGTAGTTTGAAGAGATAAATCTTAGGATGTGGGATTAAAGTTTTACATTTTGAGACAGCGGGTGAAGATTGCAGACTTCACTCCATTTGGAACTCGCAGGATCTCAGTCTGCTTTTATTGGCATGGATCTACAATGCTCTTCCGCTCTTGGGAAAGGGCTGTGATTTTATTTCAATTCTGAAGAATTATCATCCATCTCTTTTAACGATTGGTAACGGTAACTGCCCTTTAATCTCTGTTTAGTAGCTTGACTGCCAAACAATCTGGGCTGAGCACTGCTTTCTACCTCTTAGCTCCACATGCACCTCTGTGATGAAGTTTTGGAGAATCACATCTATATTTCTACTGAAAACCACCACCATGAAGCCAGTTTCTGTGCTATTCTAAATAATTGTTAGAACGTTTGCTATGTTTTCAAGCATCTTAAGATACATTAAGATAAGTTTATACTTTAGTTCAAGTCAGTAATAAGTAGTCTATTGCTAGTCATAGCTGTAACCAAGAATTGAGGGTTTCTGATTGATCATTCTGGCATCTCATGTTATAAGGACATCTCAAGATAAGATGCTGCACAAGAACTGTGTCTATGGATGCCGAACAAGGATACATTTCCTCCCAAAGACAGACACACCACAGCTCTCCTTTCCTTTGCAAAACGTTGGATGAGATGAAAATGAATTGGCAGGACACAGGGGCTTCGATCTGGGGAAAGAAATGAAAAACACTCAGCATGTTCGTGGAAATGTTGTTGTTGAAGAAAAACCTGACTTTTGGTTGCAGTTGTCATCTTCATTCAGGAGAATAAAAATTTTAAAATTGAAATTCACTGCAAATCTAAATTTTGCATGGTTTGAATAATCCAAAATCTTTTCTAGCAGAATTTATTGCTGTTGGGGGAGACCTGGGTGGGCCTGGGGGTGGTGTACCGTGGGTCTGGGTTCTCCCACTGTTCTCCTCCCCCTCCCCCTTCCCCCCTTGGCATGTGGTGGGTGGGTGCTTTCTGGGGTCGGTTTCGGGTCATTGGCTGAGGTTGCTATGTGGCCCGGTTGTGGGCGACGGCTGCTCCTGGCCTGTCTTACCCTGGGGGGCCTCCTGGGGAATAGGGGTGCCTACTGCCACCAACGGCTCACCTTCTAGAGGGAGGTTCGCTTCCCTCTGGACTTACATCCCTGGATCTCTCTCCTTCCCTGCTCTCTGTTTCTCTCTCTCACACACACACACAGACATACACACACATGTAGGGACTTGGGATATGTGCGCGTCGTGCTGAGTGGAGGGGAGCACCCTGGCTGCACCCTAGGAGACTCGCCTCTCAGTTTTAATCCCCCCCCATTTAAATCGCAAGCAGCACACTTCAAAAACAGTCATGAGCAGGGAAAGTGAGGGCAATGGGGTCCTCTCATACCCCTGTTCCCTGGGTGTCTACGGGGATGGGTGGAGGGAGATGCTTGCCCCAGGGGCTGGGATCCAGGCTGGCTGGTGGGATGTGGTGGAGGGGTGACTGGGCATGGTGGTGGCGGCCGGATTTGGGGCTCACTGTCCTCTGGTCCACTGGGGTTGTCTCCCACAAGGCATGGTGGGAGGGTTTAATGTGATGTGGATGTGTGAAAGTGAGTGTTCCTGTGTACGGCGCAGTGGAGGCTGAGTGAGGGGTTATGGGGTGGATAGATGGGGGTTGGGGGGCAGGACAGGTTTAAAATAAAAAGCCTAATTCTGTTGCTTTTTCCATTAAAAGCCTTGATAAGCGAAGTAAATGACTGCATTACCGGTGCCTCTCTTGTGCTACGTTTTAGTTTAGGTTGTGGTATTGGCTATGGCTACTTGCACAGGATTCCAACCCATCCAGTCCAGCTTAACTCCCAGAATAAAAGTCTCCTTCAACCAGAGGTCACTGACAGCGGTGAAGAGGGAGCATCAGCTGACCATAGAGCGGTAAAGGTTATTGTATCTTTTTATTTAAAAACTATTCTTTTGTAGGCACTTCTATAATTCTCTGTCTCCTCAGGTGCCTTCTATAGCTAAAAGTGGCCAATCTAATGAAGCAGGTTCACAAATTGAGGGAGTTGCGCACAATCAGATTGCAATCTCACCTGCACAGCAGGCTGCAGACCTGGGTAACCACATCTAATCTGAAAGCATATTGATCTGATTGATATTTTGTGAGTTTACACACAAAAAAATTGACATTTGAGTCATGCTGTTTTCAGACGTTTCCAACACTCCTGAAGCCACGACTTCAAATTTGTCAGACGTCATTTCCACCAATGATGAGGCCCACGGCTCCATGTTTGCTAATTACAGAGATGACATGGGTGATCAATGTAGCTTTGGTAAGTGCTTCAGTCGTGATTAAATTGTGCAGCTGAATAGAGCAATTACGTGTTTATGATGCCATCTTGCTTGAAAAGAATAATGAGCGCACTTAAAACAGCAATTGTTGACACGCCTTACAGTTCTGGGATCATTAAACCCCTCATCTGGTGCATTGTTCTCTGTCCCTGCAGAATCAACCTACTCCACCAAAATAAATGGAAAATTACTTCTTGCATGGATATTTGCAACACAGCCAGAATAGCAATAGCATACCTTTTTCTGCAGTCTATAACCATGCTATGTTTTTATTTTTTAATTTAAACATAGGAATTTATAACACGTCTGGTCCCTCCCATCATCACTTAACATTAAAGTGCTGCATTGCCTCACATCCAGCATCTAAAACCACAGCAGTTACAGCTCCTTCCTGTAGTTTCTCTATATAATTCATTCTTCTTCTTCTTTTAAAAGATAATTCATCTTTCGACCAAAGACCTTCATCTCCAGAGAGGGAGGAAGAACCAGACATGCAGCACACTGGGCAGGGGTGTGGTTTAGACCTGACCAGCAGCACGACTCGCACCACAGAGACTGCAGACAACACCACTGACCTTAAAGCCACCACAGAGAATATGACAAGCATCCCAGAGATGCAGGAGGTTCATTCTGAGCCTTCAAGCTCGGGCCATATCTCAGAGCCTGCTGTGTTACACACTTAAAAAGAACTGCGGCAACAAAGAAGTGGCTCCCCAGCTGAGTTGCATAAAAGAGGATTAAGAGTAATCCATAATTTTAAGTTGTATCACTGGAACAGTTTTTATTTTTACAAGTATTTTATTTATATACAAGTACCATTACTTTACACTAAATTGAACATATAAGAATAATATTACATTGACTTGAAATACAGATTGTAATGCAATATGAATGTACTCAAGAGTTTAGGCATACTTTATGTTTCAGTATCAGACAAAATCAAGCCTTTGTTGAATTATTTGCACAAGAAAAGCCACATGTGAAGAATATGCAGCTTTGTTCTACTAAATATAATCACACTTGAAGTTTAAGCTGAAGTTTTGGTTTTTAGAATAAGGATTTATGTTTTTATTTTCTAGAGGATAGGTGTATATATATATGTTTTTGAATCTCAGGCATTTACAATTTAAGCCTTTCTGCCTTCGTGTCTTGTGAGAAATACCTTCACTTATTTGTATGTTTGAGTTTCAGTTGGTGTAAATGAGTGAGCTGCGTTCGATGCAGCTTTCTGCTCCGTTTGTGTTTCTTTTGTTTCTATGGGTTCATTGAAATAATGTTTCAGGTTTATATGTAAGGAAGCAAATTTATATAAAAGAAAATGCTTTTAAGTGCAAATTCTGAGTTTTTTTTTTTTTTTAACCACAGAAGAGAAGATGATGTCAGTCACAGCTTGGACATTTGGGTTCAGAAGAGTGATTCATGCTTTCAGACAGCAGGTGTCAGCAAACGCCTCATTCTATATCTGAGCAGAGTTTTTCCTCTGCAGCTTCAAAAATGATGACAGATTAGGACTCACATTTTCAGAAATGGATGGAGCCATGAAATATTTCTGTGCATCTCTCTTTTGAAAACCATATCTTTTGTGTGGAACCAGTGTGATTTATCTCTTAGACCTGCCAGAAAAGGAGCAGCTTGAATTACAGATGGAAAAAAAGGCTGATGTCTTATAGACCCAGTGCCATTTTATCATGTGTACAATTTATATCTTCCAGTGCTGAGGCACCATAAATCCAGCAATGGACATATGAGCCTGCCTTTTGAGTCTACTAAGCTGGTAAACATTCAAATGTGAAGCAGGAAATGGTAAATCCTAAAATGAGGCATTTATGTAGAGGTCTGTTTTATTATTATTATTATTATTATTATTATTATTAGTGTTAAATTTCATACCAGAGAATCATTGTCTTCTGACATATCAGCCAGGAATCAAACCACATAAACTCAAAATCTCATACATTTCATTAATTCTAGATCAACACGGCCAAAAATGGGTTGCAATTAAAGAAAACATTAGGTAGAGAAGCCATCCAGTAGCAAAAGGGGAATATACCTCAATTATTTACCAAGCCACTTTCCTCCTCACTTAAAGGGGGGGATGGGCACCATTGGGAAAAGAGAAAGACTGTGTGGGGGAAGAAAGATAAGAAGGAGATGTAAGTCTACAGTATAGTAAATCAGGATCAAATTCATATGAAAAAGTAGCAGGTTTAAAGCTTTGAATCTTCCTACATGCTGATGTTTCAATGTTAAAATTTCTGAAAAATGTACACCTCATAACAGTCAAATCAACACCTTTTCAGCTCAGCCTTGGTTTGTGTATGCGTGCAATTAATATGATTATTTTTAAACTTATCTTCAAGGTGAATTTATATTTAACTGTCTTCACGTGAGGTCTGTAAAATAGCATTCTTTAAAAGAGGCAGCCCAAGGCAAAAGCCAGCATCTGTGTGCCAAGAGGAGCTGAGAGGTGAAGAGTACAAAGGAGGGGGCTGCACCTCTGGAGGAGCATGCCTTGCCTTCCTTATTCTTCCCTCTCTGAGACAGTTTCAGAGGACACTGTGACGTAGCTGAACCCACACGTCAGCTTAGCTTTATCTCAGCCCCCGAGACGCTCAGCTCACAGGCACCAGCATAGTGCCCGTTGCCTTAGCCCAACGTTGCAGCATGACAAATTATGAAATAGCATGAGTACAGAAAAAATACAGGGGAGGGGGGGCAATACAAGGATGGAGGAAAGGGATGAAAAGGTGTAGATACAAAGCTGAAGACTTAATTTCTTGCTGCATTAAAATCCAGCGTTGATTATGAGAATTTTCAAGTGAAATAGATTAAATGTAGCAGTTCATTCCTTTGTTTGTGGTAGGTAAAAGTGAGATAGAACACTGTGTATGTGTGAAAAACAAAGCCCCATCCTCCCTCACAGTCCTTTATTTTCACCCTTATCACAAATATGTTGGCAAGATGGTGCCGGTATTTGGAAAATCTGCAAGGTGTATTTGCATACTGGAATCATGCAGGATTCTTCACAGTGTGCATGCTAGAGTCTGGGAATAATCTGAGTAAATGTCTGTCTGTGTCAGACCACCAGTGTACAGGCAGTAATTACATTCATTCATGCAAGAGGACTGTCACTCTGAGGGGTCTGAATTCATCACGATGTTGTTTGCATCTCTGGCCGTTGACTCCAGCTGGCTGTGTTTGCCTCTGATTGTGCGGGAGATTAGATTCACTCCCAGTAAACGTCACTGTTTTCCCTAGATTTACTTCAATATTACATTTTAACCACTTTCTCTTTTTCCCCTCTCTCGCTTTTTTTTTTTTTTTTTTTAGCTATTTAAAATTAGAAGCAGTCTTTGCACAAAAGTACATGCAAAGTTGAAGTTGTATCATGTTGAATTTGGGGTTTTTGAAGAGTCATTTTTTGTTTCCATGGGTTACTTAAGGCCAACTTTATTATGCATGAGCTCTGGTTTTTAACCATAAGGTTAAAATTTTAAATCACACACTTCAGTTAATTTGTACCTGACAAAACCAAATTCTAAACATTTGAAAGAGTAACATGAAAACAAAAGGTAGCATCTTTTTCAGCATCTATGAGTAAAACTGTGTGATGAAAACAGTCTGTTATAAAGATATTGTAATTATTCTTGGGGGATGTTGTTAAATAAGACAAAGATACGATTACTAGCTACTACCAGCTTAATGCTAACAACCATTTCGGCCTAAGACCATAAAACAATAGTATGAATGTAGATATTTTCAGCAGGTAAATAGCCCACCCAAGGAGAATGCCTTTAGAAATACAAATATCGTCCCAAATCAAACACAATTTAGGCGATCATGCAATCCCAAGATTAAAAGCTAATAAAGCTAAAATGGTAATATTTTAATGCCAAAATGAGAAATTCAATTAATTTTACAGCATGAAATAACTTTTTTCATTCACTACTCGTTTGTCATTATTAAAAAAGTTATGTACAGGTACTGCTGTGGGCTAGCATGACCTACTTTTGGCAACAGTTTTTTGTTGCACTGGAACTGAAGAAGCCTCTGACTGAACACATTCCTTGTTTTATCACTGTGTTACCTACCTACAGAGTTTATTATCCATAATGTTAAGAAGCTTTAGCTTCATTTTTCTTTACATAATCAGCTTCAAGGGTTGCAGAAAGGTCTCCAGCAGAAAACCAGTCATCTTCATTAGTTTCTATGATTCACCAGATCTGACACTACTGCCCAACAAATGGCCACCAAGCAGATTGCAGATATGCAACATGTTGCAAACACTGAAAGACCTAAGCAGTTTAGTCTGCTCTGTCCCTACTTGCAGACAGCTTAAGTGTTGCTGAATACGACTTGCAATCTGTTTTCAGATTTGTTTCTTTAGCAAAAGTCTTGAGCTTAAAAGATATTTTAAGCAAAATATACATAAACTGACAGTGAAAGATAACGGATACATCCCAATGATGCCCTTACATGCAGCACAAGTGATGTTATTTAGGGTAAGTGGGTGTTATAACCAACAGACATCTGACCCCAGTTTGCATCTCAGCAGCAATTACCTAAGAGCTGTCTTCTCTATCTGAAAGTTACCTAGTGCCTTTCTCCACAGCTTCATTAACAGGTCTGAACTGGCTATTCTCTTTTCCTTCAAAGTGATGTCTTGTGGCAAGTTTGCTTTATAAAGTGAATGTCCGGCAAATCTCTGCTAACAGCTCTACTTCACAGGGTCTTTATCAGGACCTTGATCTAGTGCTTGACATCAGATCAGAACATCTCTAATCTAAATCAAATGTCCTGTCATTTTAAGACTTGACTGAATATTTCAGCCAAACCCAAAAGCCAAATTATCACCAAATTTTGTGGCAATCTACTGAACAGATCTTAAGATATGTTGTTCTAGAGGGAAACAAACATGGTCACCAAAGAGATATACTTCAGAGACAATGGATTTTTCTCATTGTTGTCCAGAAATGAATCCACGATGGCAGTCTACATCATGGCGGGCCAATGAATTAGATTTTCTATCTTCACACTGAAACAGCAGGTGTCTTGTGTCCCAGTTCATCCTGAAACTTTTCCCCCCCTTTTTTTATCAAAGGCTTCAAAATTGATAAAGTATTAGTCTTCTTTAATTTGTGATGGTTGCCTCATGAAAAAGGAGCAAAAGAAAAGGCAAATAACCACAGTCAGCAGGAAGGTTAAGTGTGGGTGCCCTGCTTTATTTGCACTACTAATTGCCATTCTGCTGGGGTGAAGAGCTGGTCACACAAGACAGCACACGCAGTGCTGCTGTCAGGGCGACCCTGCTGATGTCAAGTCTAAACCCATCTGCTTCTGTGGATCCCTCTTAACCTGAATACGGAACTTCACTTATGTGTACACCATCTTTTTGCAAGTCCAGTATATTAAAATAAAATTAGCTGAGATTTGGGTGTCAGGCCAGGCCTTCCCCCAGAGTGGTGATTGGCTCTCAGGCTCATGAGTCTGTGGGTTATGTTCCTGACTAGTGCTCGGGTGCTGGTTCCTGGTGGGGCTGGTGGACCACTGCCACTGGTATCTCAGGGCTCACACCTGGTGGCAGTGGAGACTCTGGTTGCAGCCTTTCTCTGCCTCCTTTTGGGCAGGCATCCCTGCGGTGGGCTACCTAGGTTCTGTGCTCTGTGGTGCCTACCCAGGGCTTGGGAACCTCTTGGTCTGCCTCTGATCCATTGAGGGGGCGCGATTGCATTTGCATGATCACTCAACACAGCTCCCCCCTAATATTTTCTACACACGCCTGTACCCACACCCCTGCGTACCTCTCCATTAGCTGAGATTTCTTGCTCTTCATCGCCATTTATTTTAAATAAAGTGCCTCTTTTTTTAGCATCAGCGTTCAGACAATTTTATGTTATCAGGTGTTCATTAAATTCCTTTTTTCCAGATAGCTTGAAAGCAAGATTTTCTCTCCTTTATATTGTCGAGGCACCTCTTTGAGATAATGAAGTAAAGTCAGAAAACAATGCTGCTGCTTTGATCAAAACAAAGCAAAAACAAGAAAAGCTAACTTGTTGTGGCTGCCTTCTCTTTATATTACACAAAGACTGCCTGAACACATCAAACTGCTGCAACTTTATAGAATGTCCTCTTACTTTTCTCACTTTGTTAAACTAGTCAGGAAGCCTTTTTGTTATGGTGAGAAACAGCAAATGAGGCAGGCAGAAAGAGGTTTGGCTCAGCATCACACAATAAATATCAGCGGATGCAGAAACACGACTCAGGACGCTCCCTGCTGTTTTCCTGTGTCTGTGACATATTTGCTGTGACATGCTCACTGCCACCCAGGCTTGGTTTTGACCCTATAGGGAGCTGTCTCTTAGAGTTAACCTCATTTAGCAGTTAACTATTACCCACAGGGAATTGCAGGCCTGGTTTGGGCTTTCCTACACATACACATTAGCATTGCATCATCCTCTTTGTCCTCTAGAGGCCAAAGTTGTGAAAAAGTAAGTACATCTCATTAAAACAGTTGACATTTATACAACAAATGTAAACAAATATGTAATGGCTCCTTTTTAACTGATCTTAACTATTTTAAATGAATTTTATTGCAGCAAAGTCAAATTTTAAACAAGTGATACATCCCAGAAAATCTGACCCAAAGCAGACCACTGATGACCCAGAAGTTTCATCAAAGTGTGTGATGGTTTAATTTTTGTAGCTGTTTGGGTTATTTTGTCTCCAGTTAGAGATGTGTTGTTTTAAAGCCTTTGGTAATCTAACTTATTTGCACTTCTAGAGATATATTTGGCTCCAGTTGACTAAAAACAGCTTCAGGGGAAAGAGTTTATTCTCAGTATGAAACTCAAAGTTGAATATGTTATGATTTGGAGTTCTGCTGCATCAGAGTCTTACATAGTTGATTTTGTAAATTGTGAATTTTTCGTCTTTTCAAAGAGGACTTAAAACACATTTTTTTTTTCAAAAAACTACTGAATCTTTGTGGAAGCTCAGTTTCTTGATATGAGCCATGACTGATCAGTAAGTTGATCCTATGTCAATCCGGCCTAGGATTGGATTTAGAAGTGACTTGAATCACATCTGATTTGATTATCGTGAATGCATACTCAAGCTGTCCGAAGGGAACTTACATCAGTATTTAATGTTGTCAACTTGTGATCTAAGAACAGTCTCAAAGATTAGGTTAAATAGGAGAATGACTTGGGACTTTCAAAAGGTCATACGTGTAAAATCAAGTTCACACTACAAGATTTTAAGACTGATTACATCTCAGACAAGTGTGGGTTGTTCACATTCAAAGATGTGATATGGGAGGCATGTGGATGTGTCCAAGTCTTTGAGTAAATATCTCCTTTAATATTCTGAAGCAGTTACTACAGGAGGAACTGGTAAATAAGGAGCTACAACCTCCTTAGGGCACAAGTGACAAGATCAGGTGAAACAACAGCAGGAAACCTGTAAAATGAAAATAACAAACATACAAAGAGACATAACCTTGATGGAGAAACAATGTCTGCTTAGAAAATGAGCTAAATTTAATAAATATTGGTAAGACACATAAGCCTCTTTGATGTTTTTATTGTGCATTATCGTGATAAACTCAACAGAAAGAAAAGCAATGCCAGAGCCTTTAAAACTACTCCTTGCAGCAGATTACTCATGGAGTGTGAACCCCCCAGGGCTTAAAAGCCACAGTCACGATAGAGGAATGCCACTTATTGTGAATGATCCAACAACACTGATGATTTTGTTGTCTGACCTTGGCTTAAGGGGCCATATATACCAAACTGTCAAGCAAGAAGACAGCTTACAGTGCAGAACAGGCCACTGGCATGTATATTACACAATTAGGGAAGCCTAAATACCACATAGATTAAAAAAATAAAAATACAGTAACGTAGCATAGTGTGTGCTTTGTGTTTTTTGATAATGTTGGTCTTTATTGACCCATGACTATCAGTTGATCTTCAGTTTCTTCACTCCAGACATTTTCCACAATGCTGTTCTAGAGAAATAAAGAAGACAGATCAAAAAATAATTGTATCACGTGAAAATTTAGCCTTTAGCAAGGACAAGGCCAGAAAGTGTGGCCTAAAATCTGACTGGCCATCCAGGTGCATCCCCAAGAGTAGAAAATCAAATTCTAATATTTGATATAAACTGACCTTTTCCTGTGTAAAGTTCAGATGCCCAAATGCAAGTGAATGGAGCATATAATGTACGTATGATGCTTTACACTAACAATGTTCTTTATCATAATGCCACATTCATACAGGAACTGCCTACACGCGTGAAATTTGTCCAAACTTTTTGCACTTCATGAAGAGGACGTAAAGGTCATAAAACCACCAGATGTGACAAATGCACAAAGCTAAACACCAAAGAATGCTGAAGTTCAAGTGCTGAAATTTTCTTTGTTATTAATGTAGTGTGTAAGCAGTGGTTAAATACACACAATGCAGGGCCATTCCAAGTAAACTATAAAACTGGCTGTTAGCTTTTACAAATTTGTTTTTGTTTTTACATTAGTTTATTATTTTAGCATTATTATTTCCTAAAATCTAGACCTTTTTGTAAAACATGTTGAGCCGGCTGAAAAAACTAATGTTGCGAGTCCGACAATGCCTCACAGGAATTCTGCAGGGTTAGTTGCAACAGCTATGTAATGTCTTTGTGTTTTCAGAGACATTTTTAGGAAAATTCCATGTAGGCGGTCTTCATTTTTCACTTCTTTACATAAAGCTCAATTTTGATGTTAATCTTTTGCAACACAATAATCACAGAAAATCTATGCTGTTTAGGCCACATTCTGAAAAAAGCCTTTGCCATTTGTCTTACGTCAATAATTAAATAAAAAATCCTCCGTTGATTTATCATCCACTCACACAAACAGCTCCAGCACTTGTTACCAATTGTACCTCATTCAATCAGCTCTGGTCCTGCTCTGTGTTAGTCTGTTTATGAACAGACGACAGCTAGAATTTGATAATACAATATATATCTTATGTTTGTGTAAAGCCAATAAGGCACTGGACAACCTATCAAGGGGTGTGTGTGTGTGTGTGTGTGTGTGTGCAGCTGGGGCGTATTCCTGCAGGGTGTTCAAAAGTTTGGCGAAGGGTACAAAATGTGCCTGCTTTTTGGAGTTAAATAGAAACAAACATCTTTTAATGCCAGTGAGAGGGGGATTAGAGGGGACGGTGGAGTTGATGAATACAAAAATACAGTAAAATGATCCAGGAGAGCTGTTGGAGGTGTGCAGATGGGTGAGGGCAAGTTGGAAAACTGGCATCCTGCCTTCTCTGGTATAACAACATAGGCAGGATTTTCTGCTGAGCCTCAGGATTATGGCTCTATGTTAACATTGTTTTTAGAAAACCTGAGCCTCATGACATAGAGTGTGATAGTGTTCAGAGTGGGGAGGGAGCAAAAACAGAGGCTCCACATAAGACAGCCTCTGAGACCCATATCGAAATTAGTGCAACCCAGTGGAAAAGTGTGTGTGCGTTGTGTGTGGAACATGCCTTGCTAAAGAGAAAATGTGTTGTTATCAGGTTAGGCCAGAGCCACATTCTCCCACAGCAGCTGAGATAAACAAACACTCAACCTCCCCTCGAGATTCCCTTTTTTTATAATTACTTTGCAGACTAGGGGGGCGGGTGACATACTTTTCTCCCACTGTCTGAAAGCCTCCTGCTTTTAAATGTGCTGACTTCTGTAAAAAGTTTTCATGGAACCCTAATCAATATTATTAATGTTTCACTAAATCCATTAAATGATTGCGCTATTCCTCATGCAAGTAATGAAACTGCCATTACATGAAGAGCTATCAGTTGATGGCATTATTCATCATCCATCATAATTGTAGTGATTGAATGAATGGGCAGGTTTTGCGTTGGCAGAAAGTGTAATCCATCTTCACTGTCCATGGAAACAGGCAAAGGACCCTGTGTCTGTGTCAGTGCAAAGCCAACACACAAAATGAAGGCTCTATTTACCCAGCAAGAAGCAAACAGAGAACGGCGGGTGGGTTTGGGTTGCTGCCTCCACCTGTGACTGCAGTTAGCCTGATAAATGGAGATCAGAGCACTCAGATGACTCAGAGCGACCAATCTGCTAGTGAGTCATCAGCAGATCCTATACTGTCAACATCATATATGTGAGCTGGAGAGAACATTGAGCATTTGCATCTGGATGTTTATGTGTGCATGTGTGTGTGTGTGGGTGGGAGACTTTTAAGAGACTGATGGCAAGTTTCCACTGTGGTCATCAAGTCTCATCTGACAATGTGACCATGGTCATTTTCCAGCTCAGCCTGGAGATACATGTGTCACACAGTCATGAAGAAGCCAACACAAGACGCTGGAAGGAGCACTTCAGTGCAATTCTCTGAAGAAGATTTTGTTCTCTGCGTGCTCCTTCACATTTGGAAACATGAGTGAAAAGGTTAATGAATTCTATAACATTACCTCAATCACTTCCTGTCATCTAAATTTGTCCTTTAGTCTTCAGGCAGGAAACATTGACAAGCTCATTTATTTATTAGAGTGTATACTGCATGTCTGAGTTCAGCAGTTAAAACTAGAGCAGCTTTTGTTTGCAAAAACACAAAAACACTGTAATAACAATTATAAACAATAATTTCCACCTTTTCTCTTTTAAATGATTACTTAAACGTTGTCCCTTGCAGATCAACATGCATGGTGTAATTTATTGCTTTGTCTCTGTCCCCATGGCAACTGGAAATTACCATGTAGGACCTAATCATAGGGTTCTGCAGTATGCCGAAAATTCATGAAATTGGCTTTTTATTGAACTTTTTATTTCAACACATATCCTCCATTTATTATCCCATTTTATGGGTTGAACTACTGAGCTGTAGCTTCATGGACAGTCTTCATCATTGCTGAAGGTGCCGCAGAGATAAATTCATATAGATCTTCAACATTTTCTTGGCCACTAAAGCCATAATTTAGCCCATTTAGTGTGGCAGGAATACAACAGCACCATGACGTTAACCAGCTGGCAGCTGCTGTTTTTTCTCTTTTGTTTATCATGGCCCTAATGCCTGCCATTACCTTTTTGGCAGCTGGTAGTAAGAAATGTTAAAAAAAAAAAAGAAAGAAAGAAAGAAAAATGGATAATATAACACTGTTCCCACCTCTGATTTGTTAAATCTATATTCAGATGACTGCTAGATGGAGAAGTGCAGACTAACACAAATAAGCTTTCCTATGTTTATCAAGTTAAAAAAGTAGAAAACAGTTAAAACACAATACAAAGGTCGGATTTTCTTTTCTCTCTTACTGTGATTCCGATATTTCAAGACTTAAACCCCCACAAACTTGATTTAGAGACAAAACCACTGTACATTAAAAATATGCATTAAACATTAATAATGAATTGTCTGCATTCAGTAATGTAACATTTCAAATTCTCTTCTTGAGCACATTTGCTTTTGCAGTGGTTACCTCAAAGCTCTCCTCTCTACTGACCCACTATTTACCTCTAAAACCCAACAATCAACTGATCGAAGAAGCTAAGTATCATCCATTTGATTTCAAATAATGGCCTCTGGCAGATTGAAGAAACATTATTTCTGCATGCTCCTCTGTAGTGAGGTGCTTTTCAGACAAGTGAACAATTGTGGTTAAAAATGGAGCATGAGCAGCTGGATGTGGGCTCTAAGCCACTAACATGGTGAGCTGGGGACTGTTTGTGCATACACTGTGATAAAGCAGTGTTTTATATCCCTCATAAAAAATATGTGTGTTTGCTCTCATTACCAAAAAAACACATTTAACCATCACAAAAAAGCTTTTTTTCTACCTAAACAAAACAATAAATTATGTGAAATAAAGCATTTTTATTTTTAAGAAATAAATATTTTTGCATTTAGTTCCACAATTGTAGAACTAGAAAAGCCACTAACACTGATGTGGTGTGATGACATAATGACTCATTAAAAAAAACAAAAGCTAAACCGAGTGGAAATAGCTCCAAGACTCCAAGCTGCTGTGCAAAAAAAAAAAAAAAAAGGCTGGAAAAGCTGCTTCAAAGTAGTAAAAAGAAAAGGAAAGGAAAGAAACAAAATGAGACATGGAGTCACGATGATGCATTACCACTTCTTCAACTAAAAAAACAAAAATAATAATAATGAAAATGTTAAAAATAATAAAATAAAATAAATAAAATAAAATAAAATAGAATAAAATAAAATAAAATAATAATGAAAATGTTAAAAAATAATAATAATGAAAATGTTAAAAATAATAAAATAAAATAAAATAATAATGAAAATGTAAAAAAACAATAAAATAAAATAATAATGAAAATGTAAAAAAAAATAAAATAAAATAATAATGAAAATGTTAAAATGGCTAGTTTATAGCAGTAATTTAATTCTCTTAGATGTGCAACAGAGAAACTTTAAAGGCTGTTTTGATATTTCATATTTACACAAGGCAATAGAATAGAAATATAGAAGGGCTAGAATCTGTAAAATCGCTGCCTTCCACTAATTGCTCCCCATTGGATTGTCTTCTGTGACAATGCTGCACTCAGGCTGCTGGCAGGGGGCTGATATTGTTATCTGCAGCTCAGAGTGGGGAGGGGAGCCTTTTATCTTTGCCTGTTGATTTAATAACAATACAACTCCAATGTTTACACACCAATACAAACATGCACACATGGATATGAGTGATAAAGAATCAATATCTGTGGTTCAGGCATAAAAAAAATGTATAAGAGATGTTCATATGTTGTAAAAGCTGAAGGTTTTACTCTGGCATATAAAAGCATGCCTATAGAATTTATATCAAGCCAATAGCATGACTTCTTAGTTTCCATTATCAAATATTTTCCACTTTTTAGCATCATATCAACATGAACATATATTTGAAATTGTGACACATCCTAAAATGTGAAATTTGTAGCATGTAAGACAAGGCAATGCAAGTTTATTTGTATAATACATTTCATGTACAAGACAATTCAAAGTGCTTTACATGAACCATAAAAGCATTACAGATGGTGCAAAGAAAGCATTCAGACCTAGTAAATGGCAGCAACAGCTAGCAAAAAAAATCACAATAAAAAAAACAGGTGTTTAATGCTGACCCTCTTCTCTTTCTACTGAACCAATTAAGGACCGCTCCGGAAAGTCCAATCCAGTTTTCCAGCCTTTACAAGAGGATCCTATGATCTACAAGACAGACAATATTTACAACAATACAACATTTACTTAAAAGTTAAGACATTTCACATTAAAAATAATAGCACCCTCCCAAAAAAGAGTTAATGGTAAAACAAACTGGATTTATAAACTCTGATTCATGCATTCTAGTGACAGTTTCAACATGGCCTTATCTGCTCTGCAGAGGAACCTGTGGTTAAGCTGCTTACAGTGAGTGTGTGCTTTACTGCATCAAAGTCAGCACATGAGTCAGCTGCATTTCCTTTTTCCATTTTCACACATTTACTCTTTTTTAATCCCTTTAGATCTGAGGCACGGATGATGTATTTAAAGTGAGTGGAAGCAGTACTCTGGGGTATACAGTACATTGCTATCATAACCATCTAACAGTTAAATGCTCTTGATATTCTATATAAACTTAGAACACAAAGGAAGGGTATTTCCATTTAGTGGACTATTTCTTTGTTACAGCTATGCTTCTTGGAAATAAATGATGTACCATTGAAAAGTCTGCTTATTTCCCTTTTAAATGGTGACACATTTGTAAGGAAAATGAGCAGCAGAGTTCATTTTTGTGGATTGTGCCTATGAAAAACTTGTTAAATCTTCTCTGCCTATGCAGCACTTGGCAGATTGTACTTCCAGAATGTGTGAATGGAGAGGATGAAATTTCCTGCTTGCAGTTCTGATCTCAACCCCATTGAACAATTGGGATCAGCATGCCAGAGTGACCATCACAACCACATTGGCTGAAAATGCTGGTTGAAGAATGATGTCATCTAAAGGGGGCTGGGGGCCAGCATGAGGATGAGGGGTCGGGTATGGTTCTGCAACATCCTTCTAAACGAGAGCCTTGAGGAAACTGACTTCTTTTTTGTTTCATTCGTATAATTTGAACCTTGAACCAAACTTTTACAGTTGTTCAAGCAAAGACTATTGTAGATTTTTACACTATGTCATTTCATCTTTAGACCTTTACACTGTCTGGGTTTGCATGTGCTTAATGTTGTTATAGTGTGTTATGGTATCTGGGTTGCAACATGGAGGTTGTGTGCTTGAAAAAATGTGGTAACAAAGTAAACAACTGTCTTATAAAGAAGCGATGCATGCAAATTTTTCACTTGGCAAAAAATAAGCATTTCTCATGGCCCTCCTCTGAGTGACACTTAGATATGCAATTAGCTTAGCTCTCCCCATCAGAATTCCTCCCTTATTATACAAATCAAGTGCACTCTGACCGTAATCTACTGCAGGTTAGACACTGGCCACTCAGAAGTATTTTACATAGTCCCACCATAAAAAGAAAAAAAAATCCATCTATTGCTTTTTTAAAACATTGTTATTACGCTTCATTTGACAGCCTAAAAACACATCCAGCTAACAGGTTAGGAGTTATTTGGAGTCATGTTTATGCTTAAGCCAAACCTAAAGGAGCAGTTTGTAGATGTAGTGACATTCAGTTATTAAACTACAGATTGCAATAGATAGAATGTCTCACCTACTTTGCACAAGTGTGTGTTCCTAAAAAGTAAAAAGATTTCAAAAGCCACTACATGATCTGTCTAATCTGGACTAATGTAGAAAGATCACTGTGCAATAGTGGAAGACTGCAGATATAAAATGACTTAAAGTGACTCTACTTTAATGATGCATAATTACTAATATTGCATTGGATTTCTGTCAATATATTTACCTAAATGTTCCTATTTACCTAAATGACTCAGCAGTTGCTAAATGTCATGTTTAAGAGGTCCTATAGTTGGTATATTTGCCCTCCTGTCATCTGTTGCTAAACATGTCACCTACAATGTGTTTATTAGAGTTTCGTGACAGATAACACCTCATAAACCAGCTGTATGGATGACAAGAGCAATGAGACTGAACAAAAATGGTTCATCTTTGGAGTGTAAAATGAAATCAATGAAACTGAAGATGGGAAACATTGCACAGAGCTGAAAGCAGCTGCAATGAAGTGATAATTCTCTGTGGGTTTGTAACAGCAAGTCATTTGTTTTACACTTCAAAGTTGATCGACTGATTAGACCTTCCTCCCATAGCTGGAAGATTTTAAGTATCATATACATATATCATTAGCCATAACTTCTCTTGTAGAAGGTAAGTCAATAAATGTTGAAAATTCAGCAATAATGTTACATCATCCAATAAAATGCACCAATAAAATGAATGAACAGTATGAGTTAGTAGGATTCATTATTGATCCAGGACAGATCCCCTGCCTGTCTTCATCCTCTGGGTTAGTGATTACAAGCCATAGCTGCTGCTGCTTACCTGACCTGTCCATTTGCGTCACCAGCAACATGACTCATACATCATTTTATCGTGACTATTAGTTCAAGCCCCTCCTCTCACTCTTCCTCCCATCCTCTCCACGCTGTACCCACGTTAATCTAATGAATTAGGAAACATATTGCTACTCACTATTATGCAAATGTACAACCCCGTGTTCATTTCACATCTATTGTTTGTCTGTCATATGAACACAAAAAGAAAATCAGAACAGATAATTACAGGAAATATTTATATTGTAATGTAACATTTTCAGAGGGACATGTTGATGTGTCAGAGAGAGCACAATAAAGCTGCCTGACCTGAATACTCATCCACTGTGTGTCTATGCTGTTCAGTTTGTGGCATGATGTATTCTCTCCTGAGCTTCAATTTAGTATTCAGCAGAGTCCTGGAAATAGCATTTCACATTTCAGGCTGCTCTGCTGACAGCTGCCTGGTCACATAAACAGGATCCTCCAGGACAGGCCCACAAGGAGGAAAAACAGCTTGAGAATCAAAGGCAAAGAAACAAGACGGTAACAGCTGGTAGGATTTTTATATGTCTCAGTTTACTATGTTCTCAGGTCACTGAATGATATCAAGAGGAGGTGCACCAGAAAAATTAGGGCAAGCAGTTTTTTAGAAACCTTTTCAGCACTCCTTTGTGTGAGGCGAAATGTCTCTGCTGGGAAAGAATCCTCCCTAATGAGGGCTTTTTGGGTTGAAGTGGCAGATAAATCAACAAAATCTCTTTACAGATCCCAGATAGTGCTGTACTAGCTTCACTAATTACTCCAGCAAGTGTCTCTGTTGTGGCTTACGGAAAAAGAAAAAGCTTTGAACCTCTACATTCAGTGCAGCTGTGCATTTTAAAATATAAAGTATAGAAAAAATACATATAGAAATACATATAAAATTTCAAATCTCAAAATGGAAAAAATGACTATGCATGTTATTGCATGTACCAGTGATATAATTAGTCCTGATTTGTTTAAAAGAATAAAGCTGCAGTTGCATACTTGCACCACTAAGCTGCACTAAAACAGACTTGAGCTAACACTGTACAACAAGCTAATTATAACTTAACACAACTATAACAGAGACAAATGGGGATGTATATTTGTGTATTGGATCACATAAGTATTGTTTGTTAATACTGACAAATTCAGGGTAAATATCTTAATTATATTCAAAGCAGTTGTCAAGAGGGGAAGTTGGGGGGGATCAGCTAATCAAAGAATGTCATTCATTCATTCATTTTCTGAACCGCTTAGTCCATTAAGGGTCGCAGGTAAGCTGGAGCCTATCCCAGCATTAACAGGTGAGAGGCAGGGTACACCCTGGACAGGTCACCAGTCCATCGCTGGGCCAACACATAGGGGACAAACAACCATTCACACACACACTCACTCCTAGGGAGAATTTAGAATAACCAATTAACCTAACATGCATGTCTTTGGATGGTGGGAGGAAGCCTCTCTCTGGGTAATCAAAGAATGCCTGAGCAAAAATTCTATGTCAGCCTGTCTCCCATTACACCTTGGGCAGCAAAATTTAAACCACCTGTGTAATATTATGTAGGACTTCTAGAGGATACCATTGTTTGTGAATAGTTTGGAGCAGGGCTACTCATTTCAGTGCCACGAGTGCAGTAGTCCTACAGGTTTTCAATGTATGTATAATGACTTGATCTCAGTGCTGCATTTGACACTATTGATTACAACACTCTGTTACAGAGGCTTGAACATGTTATTGGGACTAAGGGGAACTGCTGGTGTAAGTATTTATCTGATAGATTTTAGTTTGTTAATGTAAATGATGAGTCTTCCTCACACACCAGAGTAAGTCATGGAGTTCCTCAGGGTTCTGTACTTGGGTTAATACTTTTCAAGTTATACATGTTTCCCTTAGGTAAAATCATTAGATAGCATGGTGTAACTTTAATTGCTATGCAGATGATACTCAGATTTACTAATCCATGAAGCATGAAACTAATCAGTTTGTTAGATTATAAAGATGCCTTAAAGACATAAAGACCAGGATGACTCTAAATGTTTTCCTACAAGATGTTTTCAGACAAGACTGAAGTTGTTGTCTTTGGACCTGAAAAACTCAGGACAAAATTGTCTAGCTATGTCATTAACCTGGATGGCATTCATTTGGCTCCAGTACTACAGTGAGAAACCTTGGAGTTTATTTTTGACCAGGATTTGTCGTTTGGCTCGCATATAAAACAGGTTTCTACCACCTTCTTCCACCTATGTAATATTACTAAAATTAGGTACATCCTATTTCAGAGTGATGCAGAAAAACTCGTCCATGGTTTTGTCACTTCCAGATTGGACTACTGCAATTCCTTATTAACGCGCTGTTCCAAATATGCCCTGACAAGTCTCCAACTGATCCAAAATGCTGGTGTTCTGATGAGAACTAATACGAGAGATCATATCTCTCCAGTTTTAGCTTCTCTTCACTGGTTCCCTGTTAAATCTAGGATAGAATTAAAAATTCTTTTCCTCACATATAAAGCTCGCCATGACCAAGCTCCAGTGTATATCAAAGATCTCATAGTTCCATATATTCCCAACAGGGCACTTCACTCTCAGACTGCAGGTTTTCTTGTGATTCCCAGAGTTTAAGAGTACAATGGGAGGCAGAGCCTTTGGCTCTCAGACCCCTCTCTAATGGAACCAGCTCCCATTTTATGTTTAGGAGGCAGACACCCTCTCTATATTGTAAAATCAGGCTTAAATTCTTCCTTTTTGATAAATCTTATAGTTAGGGGTGGTTAGCCATCCCTTTAGTTATAATGCCATAGGCTTGGACTGCTGAGGGGCTGAGGGCCATTCCATGATGCACTGAGCACTTCCTTTTCATCTCTCTCTGCTCATTATTTTCCATGTATAAACATATGACAGTATTGGCATCATTAATGTATTTCTCCTCTCTCAGCAGGTCTTCCTGGCTAGAAGTTGTAGTGTCTTTTGGACACTCTTTCCTGTCCTCTCAGCCACAATTGTTTGAGGCAGATGGCTGCCCTAGCTTAGTCAGGTTCTGCCAGAGATTTTCCTTCCTGTTAAAAGGGAGTTTTTCCTTTCCACTGTTGCCCCTTGCATGCTAAGGATGGGGAATTGGATCAAAGTCAAGATTCAATGCAATCTGTTGTTTTTCCTTACTAGGCTATTGTTTATTGTGAATTGCCAAAAACTGATTTGTCTGTAAAGTGCCCTGAGATTACATTGTTGTGAAGTGGCACTATACAAATAAAGCTGGATTGAACTGAATTGAAATTGTCCCTGCTCCAACACACCTGACTCAAATTAATGAGTCATTGTGCAGAACTTGATAGGCCATTGGATCCATTTAATTTGAGTCAAATGTGCTGGAGCAGGGAAACATTGAAAGACTGCAGGACTGCGCCCCTTGTTGGACTGAACTGAGTAACCCTGCTTTAGAGACTGAATCCACATCTTTGGCTTATCATAGTCATTAATGAACATGGAACATTAATTCTTCAGGGGGAAGATTAAAAAGAAAACAAATAAAAATTTTATTGTATATTTACTGTATTATTTTTACCATGAAATTATGCAAAAGGTCTCAGAAACTGTATGTATCAATTATGATGCATACAACATTATAGGGATAAAAAAAAGCCACTGATGACAATAGCACTATTCAAATATTATAATTAGGCTGATGACAGTCCAGTTCTCAGGGTTTCCTGTTATTTTGTGATCTACGCTTATGAGTATGCTTTTGAATATTCAGTATCTGAATATTATGTCATTGTGCTGAGTGGATGCACAGTCAGGACACCTTACTGTGTATTTTGTGCATCTTTGCACCATGTGATATCAGCCATCTCCTCCTCATCCATCTGTTCACACCAAGAGGGTGCATGGGGCGTTTGTGTACCAGTGCTGACTGCATCCATCTGGTGACAAGGCGGTAAAGATAATGGTGATTGGGAAAGGTAGCCCCGTCAAGAAGACCCACAGCTTCTTCTGCAGGTCAGTGGGGATTTTCTGCTTGCTGTGGTGCGTAGGCATGGGTGGAGTGACAAACTAAAGCATCCTGTCATGGCCTTTCAGAGACTGGTGGTAAGACAGCAGGGGACAATGAGAACTCGTAATGAACAGGCAGTAATAAAACCTTCTATGTGACTCCTCTATTTTAAATGGTAGCTTCAAAATCATTTGACAAATTCCTTAGACAGGCATAGTCAGGTTTGAAGAAGTGTTGAGACACCTACATTTTTAGGCTCATTATAATATACTGGCAGATACAATACACTCGAGTATAACACACTAAAACTTTCTTGCACCTAATTTCCTTGTGCTATATAAATAAAAGCTGCTTTTATGAGAACACCAACATTTACTCAGTATGACTGATGTCCTTGTCTAAAAAATCATTAATGACTTACTAAAATGCATCAGTGAACTGATGAAGAACTATTTTAGGTCAACAAAGCAATCAAATCCGTTACAGTATTTTATTATGCTATGCAATCAATATCTTCAACAAAACAGATGTTTCATATTTCTCGCCTTGCCAGTAAAATTTGCTGTTTACAACTGACTATATTATCTCACCAACCCTGCCTCCTCTTCTCATTATCTCATTCAAATCCACCTTTTCAGCACATACACAAAATTAGCTCAGCATTGGCTTTTATGTCATGGCAACTGTGTTTACTGAGATAAATGTAACAGGGTGACATGGGTGCTTAAATCAATATTCTGTGGTATACAACGGCAAGCCGTGTTGGAAGAAAATGTTACTTTCAACTAAAATCAAAACAAACTGGCCTTGGATCAAAACACTATAGAACATCTGGAGAAGGCTGAATTTAAAGATGGACTGAAAATGAGTGTAGTTAGGGGTGATGGAAAATGGCATGTTAAAGCTGGCTTTACTTCCCAGTGGAATAGAAATAACCTTTGAAATTCAAAGTAATGTGGAAGGTGAAAAGCTTTTTTTTAATTGATAAAATTAAAGGATGAACAATGCTAATTTATTTTTTCCTTATCATCAGGTAAACCTTTTTAAAAAGCATAAAATTACAATTGACCAAACATTTTTTCAATGGGAGGATTTTAAGGTATTGTTTGCATCAAATGGAAATATTTTTTCAGCTTTGAGCTAATGCTAAGCAGGTACATGTGGGGTTGAAAATTAAGCTAAGCTGCCAATGATAAAAGCTTCCCAAAATGCTCCAAATGCGAGTTTATCCCCAAAGACCTGTACGTTGAACAACAAGCTCCACAGCAGAAATAAACTTGTTTATAGACACACGCATTCACACACACACAAAAAAAGGAAGAGAGAATAAAATTCAAACCTCATTCAAGCTAGTAGAGAAGTTAGCGCAAGCTAGGTGTTTCATTCTTATTGAGAAGGCAGCTGAAAGAAACGAGTGATGCCTTTCTAAGGCTATTTCTATTTCATTGAAAAGAAATGAATTGATAGTTTAACTAAATCAACACAACAAAATCAACTACCTAACTCACAGACCACAGTAAGTGAGGATGCATGACTGTGAATCGGTCTCCCCAGGGAACGGTGCTCTCACTGTATACTTCAGACTTCAGCTTCAACTCCAAATTTCCAAGTTCTTCGAAGACTTTATGAATGAAAACAAAATGTGTTTTTAACAGGAGGGTTTTAAATCAGCATTTTTGATCACCAGCTGATGTTGCTGGTTATTCTTCTTTTGTGCATGTGGCAGTGCTTGCAGAAGATTACTTCTTTTTATTTAACATCCTTTTTTGTCTCATCACCTCTTTATTGGTGACATTCTCCAGTTCTCCTTCCTCTTTTCTTTTTTTGTAACCAGCCTCGTTCTTTACATCATTCAACCACCACATTTTTGTTTGTCTTTATACACGTCACCTACTTCTTTTAGAATTCCCTCTTTGTGTAGCTGAACTTTTACCCAGGCAAGCAGTAGCTTCCAAACCACACAACCTAAAGTAACCACACAGCAAATGGATGTATGATACATCATGGAATAGTTTTCTTAGGACTTGTAGCAAAAGCACTGCCAGGACCAACAACTGAATTGTTTTGTTTCATTCATCACCTGCCAAACTGGTCAGTAAATTTGAATATACCCACCAAAATTAATTTTAATCTGCATTAGAGAGGTGAATTTAGAGCAGTAATAATAATACTTGCAAGTAATTTTGCGCAGATTCACACACTTACATTGTACCTACTCTTTAGGGGGGCTTTCCTTTAAACCAAAGGAGAAAAATGTATTTTACTATTTATTACAAAGTTGTCATATAAATGACCTACTTTCATTTTCAAGTAAGATACGGCAATAGATCTCATGGTGGAAATGTCTACATTTTTGCGTAAAGTCAATAAAGTACACATTTTGCAATATTAAGAACAAGACTGATAAGCAACAGTGCTTATGTTAATGGTACAGAAGGGACATGTCAATAAAAATATGATAATTTGAGTGAGGCTCACTTGTGTATTTCTGTTCAGCTGATCTTTGGCAATGTCAACCTGTCAGTAAATCAGTGTACCTCTTTAATCCTAACTGAAATATCTCAGCACTTACTGGATTGATCGCTTTGACATTTATGGTCCTCAGAGGAAAAAACATACTGACACTGGTAATTGCCTGAGGCTCCATTGTGAGGCTCACGTTTATAGTTTCAAATGGGATGTGTCAGATGTGTTCCAGTAAAATGGAATGAATAGTAATAACTGTGATCATCCCCATATTTCTCATCTAGCCCCATCATCAAATATTTTTAAAAACTTAATGTTTGAATTATAACATGCCAAATTAAAATTTTAAAAAGCATATTTATTTTGAGCATGGTTGCATGCTGGCCTTCGCATGCACATCATGCATTGTCTTGTTTTGGCCTTTTAGTGTAAAGGTGGAAAACATAGCTTCACAGGTGGTCCAAGTCTGTCTTTTACCCCCATCATAAAACATCTTGCCGTTAAAGTCTAACTTACATCAATATATAGTATTTTCTCATTTTATGGAGGGACAATAACAGTGAGAGGACATGAAATGATGGATGGGAGGACTTTGATTAAGGCCTGTTTCACATGAGGGTTCCAGTCAAACCATAACCCCCATAATAAATCACTCTGTTTTCTTACCTTCTTCATTCCCTCTGCACTATCACTTGACATTACTGCTTTGATGTATGTGATGATTAATTTCCTATTAAATAATGTATTGTGCTCCTGTTGCAATAAGGCTTCTGCTTATGATATAATTACTTGTCACAGTACTTATATGCCATTATATCATTACACAAAACTTCGCTTCTGCCCTTTTCTCTGCTGTTGGTCCAAAAAGAAACAAATACAGATACTGAACATGATAAAAGACTCATTTGTGGACATTTCCTTTTTTTTTTTTTCTTTTTTTAAAGTAACCTCGATAAGGGACTTTGACATGGTTATTCTCAGGTGCTGCAGTCAATCTGATTTCCATTTGCTTTTGTTTGAGATTGATTTCATTCAAGGCCTCAACAGTGGGGGTGCATGCCTCAGTGGATTTTCCAATGAGACACTGATGTGCAAAAGAAAATATACTATTGATCCATTTCCCTTCTATATGGCTCTATACAAGGACTATGGTACATTATAAAGCTGGTTCATTCCTGATCCCCAGTAAAACCAGTCGGTTATTCTTTGTGCTTATCTAAGTTTTGGCTGAAGTGAAATCATTGTCCTCTCACTTCCCGAAATTGTAATTTCCCACAGGTGTCTGCAATCTTTGTAGCTGACACCTGAACTGCAAATTTATAAAAACTACAGTCTCCACAGATGTCCTAAACATCAAGGTCTGGTTCAAAATGCTTTAACTTGATCTCATGCAGTTTGTCTTATCAACAGTAAAGTAGTCAGGCAAAAATGTCTAAATTAAAATCACTGTTTATAATGATGGTGACTAAAGAACAGGCTGCATCACAGTGTGTGAAGTGTTCTTGTCAAGTGTGTTTGCATATGGTTCACATTAGTTTCTCAGTTTTTCTTCCAAGTTAATAAGCCAAGTGAGACTGTGTGACGAAGACAAAGTGAGCAATAAGAAAACCAAATAGAATTTAATGGTGTTTCTGAAATTGGAAGAAATCTAAGATGTTGTTGGATGTAATCAGATTGTAATAGTCATTTTCACACCGGATCAGTGATGTGATCAGATTAATTTCTTGGATGGAGAAACTTCTTTCTGTGCCAACTGCTGACTTGTTTATAATCAATCTTACAACTGATGTAGCTGCATCCAGTTTGACCTGATGGTGTGAATTTCTAATTTGCACAATCACACAGCAGCATTTGCAACACCCTCTCTTATTAAACACTGTGATCGGCGCTGTTATTGTCCTGTGACTCTCAAGCAGTCGCAGTCTGTTCTTTTCTCACAGTGAGTGTTATTTATTCTCTCGCAGTTTGCTTCATTTTGCACTGCATAATATGACTGAAGTATGATTTTCATCTTCAGTAACTATGTGATGGATGCATGGGGATTTGAAAAGATGTTGTCGCTGCACTGTAATGACAACAAAGACAACAGAGCAACCTCCTGTGTTTTTCTGAGGCCTGCATATCTAGCAAATAATATGTACTATTAGAGAAAGGACAAAATGGTAAAACACAATGCATGGCAGAATGAACTGATAATTAAGCTGTGGGAGCCATAACATTTCTTACCATCTCTATGCTGATGATACTCACATTTATCTCTCACTCAGAAAACAAAAGAACCTTTCTCCTTTGATCCTGTTAGCCTGCAAGATGTTAAAAACTAGAAGGCACTTATTTTTTAAAAACTAAATGAAGATAAAACAGAAGCACTGCTCATTTGTTTCTCTGACCACACCTCTACTGGTCTTGGCTTCATTGCCCAGTATCAAAAATGATCTGTCAAAAACTTTGGGGTAGTTTTTGACAATAATTTAAGTTTTACTGACAAGTTAATTCTGTTGTCAAAAATGGCTTTTTTACTCAGAGAGCTCTTGCCAAGATCAAGCCAGTTCTTTCTATTAATGATTTTGAGAGGGTCATGGATGCTTTTATTTTCTCTCACTTAGATTATTGCAACTCTCTTTTTAAAGGTATAAACCAGTCTTACCTTAAACGCCTCCAGATGGTCCAAAATTAAACTGCTTGTCTTTTAACAGGCACACGTAAATTTGAGCACATCATCCCAATCCTTGCTTGGCAGGATTGATTTTAAGATCTTATTGTTTGCTTTATAAATCACTTCATGGTTTAGCTCCCTCTTAACCAGCAGATCTTTTATGCCATTACAGCCCACATAGATCCTTAAGTGTCCTCTGGCCAAAGACTCTTGGCAGTCCTAATGTATAGGTTGAACCAATGGGGAGGTTGTTCCTTTGCTGTTGTTGCCCCCATATTCTGGAACAACCTTCCCTCTCATATCAGGACTGTTCCTAACCTGGACATCTTTAAAAGTTTGCTAAAGATGCACTTTTACTCGTTAGCCTTCCCTGATGTGCAATAGTTGAATTTGTTTTATGTTGGTTTTTTAATTTCCATTTGTGTTTCTCTTTTCATTTGTTGTGTGTGCTCTTGTTTTCTTGTGCAGTGCACTGGCCAATAGTTCCTGTTTTTAAATACACTTTATAAATTAAATTGCCTTGCCTTTTGGTTTCTGTTGTAATTCTATGTTCACTACCCATCCAACTTCATATTTTCCACTTACTTTTTATTTTTTATATATATACTGTACATACATATATAATATATACATATAAAATAATATTTATACATGACTCAAAGATCAAATTAAATAAAACAAGCATAAAAACAAAAACATCAGGATGTCACACAAGAATAGGCTGTGCTACTGACAGATAGCCAAATCATTACAGTAAATGTCCTTGAAATTAATACACATTAATTATGCTCAGAGGAGTATTTATTACATAAAATAGTAATTATTAAACCATTCTGTCTTAAAAGGCAGAGTGTGTGAGTGGTTGATTAAAGACAACAGCCTTATTATGACCAGGTTACTGTATGTTTTAAAACGCAGACACAGTGTGGAACCAAAGCAGTAACAGTAATAACAGTCTGTAGCAAATTCAGTTGATTTAAAATAAATAACTTATAACAAGATATAATAGCACACAACAATGAATTGGACTTAGAATAGAAAATAAATGAATGAATGAATAATAGTATAGATATAAAAGTTTTGTTTAGTAGGAAAACAATGGTTTTTCCTAATGTTATTTTGACCCTCTATTCAGTTGGCCAGAAAAAAAAAATTTAGTTGCTGACCCCTTGAATACAATGTCTACTTTAAAGTCAACAAATCCAAGTGCTTATAATCGTCTTAAATACTGTTCATTACTGCTTGTGTCTATGTTTTATCTAAATGACTGTAAATCCAATAAACTTAGCAGGACATCATTTATTTGTGAATTGGCGTCAGAGCAGACAGTGTTTTATTGATGGCAGATGCAAAGGGCATGCATCATGTGAGAAGTGTCACATATACTGTGGATCAGAAGTAACACACTGGCACATACAGTGGCTGCTGCATCAAGCCTTGTAAGCCAGTCTGTAGCTCTACTCTGAAAGGGCTAGAGCCATCAGTTAATCAAAACCAGAAATGACTTTGGTTAAACCAACTGGGGCAAAAATGGATGTTTCTGTTCCAGACGGCCACTTGACTGATACTCTTGAGAAGAGGAAGGGAACTGTTGTTTTCTATTGTACTTCTGAACAAGTGAACAATTTTATTAGAAAACATTGATCTTTTCAGTGTCCCATTTCATTTTGTGCCATTTTAATAAGGCTTTCAATACAACACAGCATACATTTTTTTGTACACTGTTGAGCTCAGAGGCAGAGATCCCACAGTTACTCACTCATATGCTCGATTGGATTTAGGTCCACTCATGCTTAAAAATAAAAATGTCTCATCCACTTGAATGTTTTCATATGACACTTTTGAAGCCTTCAATTTAGGTCTGCCAAGCCCACACACAACAACAAACAGCACAGCTGTCATTTCCAGGCACATGGCATGAACACAACATCTCAGCCTACTCGTTTTAGCGTGAATTTAAGACCAAAGTTATGGAAGATGGTGAGCTGCACCAGTTCATACAAAGTGTCACCTGATGATGAGAAGGCAGCATGTTTATTATCATATCACTGTATATGCATTGAGCTAACCTCTGGTGGGAATTTCAGCTGGTTGATCAGTATGTTTTAAGCTGAATTTCCTGCATTACCTTTAAACATCTGAATTATAAAATATACACCCAATTTTAGACTTGCTGGCAAATGAATCGCTGAGAATATCCATGTAGATAAAATGACAGATGCACAAAATATGAAAAACTCTTCTTTCCGTCAACAATCAATCTTGCAAGACAAAACTATTCAAGATGCAGTCATTTATTCTACTTAAAGCAATAACAGGTCACTGTTTAGTACGGTTAAAAGCAAAAATTCCAGAGATTCACCTCTTTCTCTATCGACTGGTTTTATGAGGTTTTCTCTCCAGCAAATTAAGTCTCACAGCAAATCAGCTTGAAAAAAATTTAACAGCTGCAGGAGCTTCAGGACTCAATTACAGTTCAGGCTCAGCTGCTCTGATGAGCTGATATCACAGCAAGTGAAAAAATATTATGTGTCAAGTCTCATCGTCACATACACTGAGTACAAGTTTGAGCAGAAGTGGGGAAAGGATGTGGGAAAAGTCTGGAACATCCTTCTTTTTTTTTCTTTTGCTTCTGAAGTATAAACCAGCCACACTATATGAATATTTTTGCATATATCTTGGTTGGATAATCACATATCTGAATGGTGATTAGGGTAAGGGATTAAAAAGAACATGAATATTTCATCTGTGGAACAGAACAGAGCAGAGTGATCATCTTCGTATACAATATATGTTCATTGTCTTGTCAAAATCAAATGCAAGTGCCATATGGTTAATTAACTTCTCCATGTGTTGTCTTTCTCTGGTGTATTCTTGAATCCCAGTTGAGATGATACAAGATCATTTTCTGACACGCTTCATGAGGCTTTTGTGAAATGCCTCACTCACATATATACTGAATATGCATGAGGAAAGAGATGCATTTAAAAAAAAAAAAAAACTGCAGTCTAGAGAAAAATTGCCACCAAAGATTCAAACAACTGATTACCTGGCCATGTTTGTCCATATTGCTCAGATAAACTAACAGTAGTTTGTACAATGGCTCCAGGCTGAACTGAACCACATCAAATCTGTGATAGCCTGATCAGTTCTGAACAAGTTCTGAATCTACATGTGGGCATCCTCAGGTGTTCATCATTGACAGTAGCATTAGGTAACATAGCAACCTTTCAGTCACATACACTGTACAGGAAAGATGGATGCAGTTGCTCACTCTCACAAATAAAGCAATAAAGTCCAAAATTCTTGATGGGCAATATGCATTAGCTTCAATAGACTTCCTTAATATGAAATAATCTTCTTTCATGAAATACTAAATAAATAATATTTCCCCAGAAATCAGTGCATTAACATAACATTCCCTTCCCTCAATGTGCTGGTGGTTAAACTCAAAATAATTCCTAAATTATGTAGATATCAAGTGTCGTCTCTTTCAAATTCTAACTTTTGTTAAAATATCTTCCTAAAAAGCAACTGCTGATTGCCAATAACAAAGCTACAAAATGGCCATTTATCATCTCATTAATTACATCAAGGTAGCTATGTCATACAGATCTTCAGTTATGCCAGGTCATACCACCAATTCAGATTGGGAAAGATTACAGAGATTTAAAAGTTTTAGCTTTCAACAAACGTCTAAAACATTTGCATCCTTGATTTTTCAGCTCTATGATAATAGAATGTTTTAGTAAGAGGACAAATCTGTAAATCAAAGAAAGTTTTCAGGTCTTTGGGGTTTGGTTATTTTTGGTCAGTTAGAATTTGTAATTTGCTTTTTTAGATGTATTTTGGCTTCATTCTATTAGCTTCTGTTATTTTATTTAGGCTGGCTTTATTATGTGTTTTGTTCTGGGCTATGTACAGTTAGTTTTACTGTTTTGTTTAGTATTTTGGGTAATTATATGGATTTTGTTGTGTTCTAAATTGGTTCTTGGAAGTAGCATTGCTGTTAGGAAAATTCTTCCCAGCACCAGCACTACAAAGCTAAACCTTCAACCTAAGGAAGAACTACAGAGAGTTATTCAATGTACACAGTTTTACTTGCAAGGTGTGTACGCACCATACAAGGATACACTGAGTTTGTTCACACATTATAAGACATTATAAAGGAAGGTTCATGAAGTCCTTCCCAGAATTACACAGATCTCAGGTTACAGTAGTTTTCCACTAAAGATAAGAGTCAAAGATGCAGTGGTCTTCTTTCTGGCCCAATCATGTCTTTTCTTCTTATCCACAGCTCGACCTTGGTTCCCAAGCATAAACCAGCACACACATGCACAAAGAATGCTGCTTTTTCTAAATCTTAATGATTCTAAAACTTAATGAATAAATTATTGGTTCAAAGTATAATAATAAGTCATTAATAAAATCACAATCAAATAAAATAAACATAATGATAATCCACATAATTTTTTTTTTTACAATTGCTAACAGAGTTTCAGAGTTTGCCTTGTTTTTGTTGTTTTCCGTCGTTTACTTTCTCTCTTAGGTTTGTGGTGTTAGTTTGGTTCAGTTCTTGGGTTTCTGTCTCTAGCATGGTTCCCTTTCCTTAGTTTGTTATTTGGTTTTCACTTCGCTTCCTTACGTTTAGGTTGTGGCTTCTCTCAGAAGATGTGTGATGTGTAAGTTCTTAACCTGATCTCTAGAGCAGGTTAAGAACTTACACATCACTGCAATTAATTAAATAGGACAGTAAAATAAATAATGAGATATGTTAAAATATACAATTTTGTAAAACCAATTTTGTAAAAGTAAAAAAAAAAAAGATTAAAAAGATATGGCATAAGTTTTCTTTTAAAAATGTCAAATTTCTTAGCTGCTCAGGTCTTTGGGTAAGCTGTTCCACAGATGAGGACCGTAATAATAAAATCTGCCTCACTGTGTGTTTTAGTTCTGGTTTTAAGAGATTGATAAAATGTCTCTATCTGAAAACCTGAGTATTCTGGAGGGTTATAAATTAAAAGCAAATCAGATAAATTAGAAGGACTAAGACCATTAAGAGCTTTACTAAAAGCACATGTTTGCAAAAATTTGAAAAAAACAGAACAATGAAAAGAACTCCCGGTACTTCTGAGAGACTCTAAATCTATGGGGTGCTCTTATGTTTTTATTACACAATTTCTACTGTACCCATCCCAGTTTTGTTAATGTGTCATTGGCAAGACAAGTACTTATTATGCTCACATTCAATAGAATAGCAACAAGCAGCATTATTATACAGCTGCATGCTCAAAGAGAGGTAACTTCAATCAATTTCTTCATCAGTAGTAATAGCAACAAAACCACAAATCCATTTAGATCCTTCACCACCACACTTGATGTGATACAGGGAGAAAGATCTCTCCTTTTCTTTGTCAGTCAGGGTAGAGGAGAAAATCAAATCCAGAGAGGAAACCTCTTCAGCTCATACATAATTTAAAAGGCTCCATTTAGAACAAACTGCTGTGTTGGCCTATTTATGGTTTGTAGAAGTATGAGGCACTGTTTGATTTTGGGTTCAGCAAACACACAGAAAGCAAAAGCGTCGAAAGCTTTCTAGCAGGGATGGGCTTTTCTCTGAACGATGTCTGTCGGTAGCATAAAGCTGTGAAACATCTGACCTGGCCCTAGACATGTGGCTGAAAACCTTTGTTTTCAAATCGCCCCCCTTCCAATAACAAATGCACCATTTAAAATGGCTCTTAATATGTTTACAAGTTCTCAAATGTTTTGTTTTAAATCTGGATATTTAGCTGTAATCTTAATTGTTAGCACAAAATCTCTGGCGTTAACATATTCACCATGTTTGGTTTCCTCGCTCCCGTAGGTGAAATAAAAAACAAGAAAAACACACAAGAGCCACATCTATTCTTTCACCACCCACATTAAAGTTATTTGTGCCACCAAAATCAAATTTATTCACAATGCTTTCTTGCCATGTAACAACTCTGCACTCACCTTCTCAATTCTCCAAATCCTTAAAAAACTGACTGCCGATGTGCCAGCTGAAGGGATGATTTTTGACATCCTCTGTCAATAAAACAGTGATTGTTCAATCAATGACAGATGGCTGAAGCACCAGATCGAAGAAAATGAACTTCTTATCTGTCATGTTTTAAAGGGACCAGACAAGCAGGGAAATAAAAACCCACATTAGATCAATACAAAGCACATCTCTAGGCTGTGGTCTGTTATCAAAAAGCCTGTGGGGGTAATACACAGTTCCATTTCTATAAGAAATAGCCTCATTCCACACAATGAGTGAGATTATGATTGTGCAGCCATGTGCTCCCTGTGAGTATCTATTTAAAATTTTTGCCTTGAGATGTGAAAGTGAGAAAATAGCTTCTGGATTCGGGTAATAATGAAAAAAAAAGTCCTTTAAATGTCTGCCTAGCTTAGGTTCTCAATTTTATTTTCTATATAAAATCATAAAACATATCAAATGACCTTAAAAAATGTTTTTTAAACATTTCTTGCCTTGGTCATAGTTATGTTAATACATCATTGTATATATTGTTATACTGATTTATAATATTGGAGTATTGTATTAATTCAGTGTATGAGTGCAACAATTTGTACATGGCTGGAGTTTTTCTGCTGATTAACCAGATTTTGTGCAACAATGAATGCAAATCGAGTGGATTTTCCTGAGTGTAACTCTCAAATCATAAGTAAGATTTCTCAAGTTGCACTGAAACCTGTTTGGATCTAATCATCTAAAATTATTAGAATTCCGTTAATTCACTCAATGAGAAGAAAAACATTCCACTTATACTCAAAAACATAGCAAAATGAAACTTTACTTAATTGCACAAGATGATCCATACATTAATTTTAAAACTTTGCCTTTAGAGTCTCTGCCAGATATAAAATCTGTGCCCTGGATTAGTGAATAAGCTTAATTATCTCCAGAGATAATTAATAGAACAGAGTGATGCCTTCTAAATTGTCAAAGTCATCATGTGCTGTGGATGGTAAAATGACAAATACATTTGCCTTGCAGTTCTCATTGTGGCTTAATGAGCTGTGATTCATTTTAGAGTTTTCATGCATTGACCCAATCTTGTTGCAAAGACACTGGATGCTTGAGCAACCACAGTAACTATGACTACTAAAGTCACTTACATATAGAGAATTTACATTAAGCATTTACATTGAATTTTCCTGCAGTTTGCACCTGTCTGTGTTATTAAGTGTTGGTTTCTTGTCAAAAAGTAGTTGCCTATCTCACACAGTCCCTCCTCTTAATCTAACTTGTTAAATATCACAACATAAAAACGTCTTAAAATGAGGTAAATACAGTCAGACAAATGATGGAAAACACTGAACCCCACATTGTACCCCGATGTGTCTATCAAGGTATAATGTGTGTGACAGTTGAAAGCACTTAGTATGTATCAATAGAAGTGCTGTGTGAATGGGGGAATGTAACATCTAGTGTAAAAGTGCTTTGAATGGTCAACATGAACATGAGCACTAGAAAAGTGCTGTATAAATACAGTCCATTGACCATTTTGGTTAAGATTTTGCTAAATATTGAGAGTGTAATAAACCATGTGTTAATGATATGACATTACAATTGTTTACTTATAACACTAATTAGCTTATAATAAGACTAATAATAATAAGTGTTGGTAAGCAACTTGCCTAGATATCAAGTATGTTAAAAAAAGATGTTAAATGATCTTTTCTTTACCTTGGTGGAAAACCAGACTAACTCTCCCACTGTTTCCAGTCTTCAAGCTGAGCTGTGCTAGTCCCCTCTTTATCCTCTTTATTTATCAGTTGAATGAAGACTGATTATTTGACTGTTGCTAGAAAAATGTCTTTCAAAGAAACATATTTTGTGCCATAGTAAGTATAGGTATTGCTTTAATTCAGAAAACTGAAGGGATATTTATTTATATTATAAGTATTCTGAGTCTGAAAAGGCATACAGTAGCCTGTAGCAGTAGGTGGTGTAAATACAAGTTTAACCCATTCATGCTGAAATTTGCATTCTCTCCATCAGTTAAAACTACTTAAATGTTCTATATGTTGTTCTTAGATGTTTCTATATCAATAGTGATTTTTTATGTGTGTCTTCAATATAATATTACTTGGCTGTCTATTAATTTATTAAAAGATAATTAAATACATTTTTAGTGAATACATATTTTCTTTTCTAATAACCACTTACATTATATCCTTTAAAATGATGACTCCTTGCTTTTGGATTTGTCTCCATTGATAGCTTAATGTAAATGTTGACACAGTTAATTGCCACAACATCAGAAATCACCTTTATTGTGCTCTGTGCTCATTAAACTCACAGTCATGTTGCAGAGGTAGTGGCAGTGTGATCTACATCACTAGCTGAGATTCTTGTTGCATTGCCTGCAGGGTGAACTCCACAAACTAATTTTAGTGACTTCCGCTTCTTCCACATTGAGGTAACTATCATTTTCTTTCTTCACTGACTGGACACACAACATTTATAATCTCTTTTTTTTACTTATTTTATGTTGTCAGTAGTGCATTTGGCTCCCTTTGTGCAAAATTATACATTTAGTGTATGGAAGTGTATTTTTTTACAGTGCAAGTTGGGAAAAAGAAGTGAAGTAAATGTTGCAGGGAAAGAAAAAAACAGAATCCCAATGAGGATTATGGGAATTTAAATGACTTAAAATAAATGAAACAGTCAAGCCTGTTCACATTGAATGTAGGCCAATCCCAACATTTTGCTTTAAATTAGAAATGAAGCAGTGTATAACCAGTAACCTCATGTGTTGAATGTTAGAACTCCTGCATGTTAAAGATTGGAAGCACAAAATGGCTGCAGTTATTTCTTTATTTTATTTATCTCATCTGTGCATAATTTACTCAAATAAAAGAGTGCAGGAGTCTAATCTCATAATCATAGTGGTGATGACCCCCCCTCCCCCGCCTCTCTCTCTCTCTCTCTCTCTCTCTCTCTCTCTCTCGAATGCGAGCGACCCTTAGGTGGGGGTGCAGGGAGCTAAGAGAAGTGACAGTTGCTTTTCTCTTTTACTTCCCCCCACCCTCCCCCTCTTTACCTTCTTCATCATCATCATCATCCGCCTCGGCAACAGCAGCTTCATCGGTAGCACAAGCTGAGACAGAGTCCGTCGACAAGGAATAAGCTGTGCGCATCTTCAGGAGGTGCTTCACTTCAGGGGGGGAAGATGGGGAAATGGCAGCTGCAGATCAACAAATGTAAGGATCAAGATATCCGACAAAATCTGCTTTTATGACACAAACCCTGCTTTATGCATTAGTAGGAACTAATTAAAGAACAAAAGGTAAGACTTTAAAGTGTTTTCGTTTGCTTGAATCAATTAATGTTTTTCTAAAAGCAAAAATGCTAGTCTCTAAATCTAATAATAAGAAAGTATACTTTATATGATGACATAGTGTGTTTCTATTACTAAATGATTATCAGAAATACTTCCAATTAATCTTTTTTCTCCTTATATCGTTCTTGGATTTGCGAAAATAATCGTTTATACTGTTTTTTTTAAGCTGAAGTTGCAACATTTAGGCATCAATATTTGCAATGCGAACGATTAAAAGCACCTTTTTTTAACGCTCCTTTAGCAATTCAAAAGAAAGTATACCTTCTGTTTTCATTAGCTCAAATATTAACATGAATATTACTGCCGTTAATCATGGGAAGTGAAGTTATATTAATGCATATCTCAAGAAAGGAGGAGCAGCTGCTGGTTAGAGTGGGAAAGAAGGCCAATAAGAATATCTATGTGCCCCCTTGTGGTTTGATTCATGCTGTGTTTCAGGGTTGAAGGCAATATGATTTTTCCGGGAAATGTGATTCAGGCATAAAAGTATGCAAAAGAATAAATAAATAAAAATAAAAAAAAAGGGTTTTCTTTTCTACATACCTCCAGGGTTTACATTAAAAATGCATTAATTAAATCAGTCCAAAATTGAAATAAATCAAAAATGTCCCATGACTGAGTTGACTTTTCAAACTCTTCAGTACCATTTAACCCTCTCACACAGTCCTTTATGCAGGGGCTGCTTATTTATAATGTGCCACTCCATTCATCTCACAAGTGGCCCACATTTGAGTATCAGGCCCTCTGTGGATTCCTGTTATGTAATCTCATTCCCTTCAGACTGCATCAGGCTCAGTGTTTGCTGCTTGCCTTATATGAGCTCACATGGGATGTATATATATATATATATATATATATATATATATATATATATATATATATAATGTGTTTCTTAGATTTGCCCTTACTTTTTTGTACGTATGTGTGTGTTCTACTAGCACTTACATGTGTGTAGGTGTAGGAGATTTTTTTTTCTTTTTAAGAGAAAGAAAGATGAATTATGTTTGAGGAAAATCTCTATGTTAACTAATCAGAGAAAAGAAACTCAGATCACACCATATCTATATCTGAGTTTGACTTCAATATTATAATGAACTAATTTTCATTTCATTTTCTTTTTCTTAAGACTACCCAGTTTGACGGCCAGAAAAAAAATATGGATATATCTTCATCCTCGCTCCAGTATGGATCAAAAAAGCGGGTCAAGATTCACCCCAACACAGTCACAGTTAAATATGCCACTCACTTCCCCCAGCCTGGTGATGAAGGGTATGATGATGCTCCCTCTTTTGAGGATTTTGGCACCTTTGCAGATCCAAATGTCGGAAAAAGACTGGTGTCTGACACTAAAGGGGGCAGGACTTTCTTTGGAACCATGGAGACCCAGCCGAAGCAGCCAAGTGTGCCAAGAGACAAGGGTGTCGGAGGCCAGCTGGCAAGCTTCGGTGAAGCGAATGTGCTGGCGTCCAGAGTGACCTGGATGGCCCTATTTGGGGCAGCTGTGGCTCATGGTTGTGTGGCGCTGATTACTCGTCTGGCAGCAGACCGTTCTAAAGTTCCCTCCCTTGAGCTACTCTTCATCCGCTCTGTGATCCAAGTGCTGTCAATCCTGGTGGTCCTCTACTACCACGAGGCCCCCTTTGGCCCCAAGGGCTACCGACTTCGTCTCTTCTTCTACGGTGTCTGCAACGTTATCTCGATCACTTGCGCCTACACTTCCTTTGCCATAGTACCGCCCAGTAATGGCACCATCATGTGGCGTGCCTCCACCACAGTCTTCAGTGCAATACTGGCCTTCCTGCTGCTGGATGAAAGGCTGGGCTACACAGATGTAGTCACCGTGGTGGGAAGTGTGTTCGGTCTGTGCCTGGTCATGGTGCCAAATATAGCAGATGAGGAAAAGTCCAGGCTGGGGTTTTGGAAGGAGGCCTTTGGCTACACAATGACAGTGATGGCTGGCTTGACCGCTGCTCTGTCCATGATCGTCTACAGAGCCATCAAGGAGCGCGTTAGTATGTGGACGGCACTCTTTACCTTCGGCTGGACGGGCACGGTGTGGGGTGCCTCCACCATGTTTATCATGCAGGAACCCATCATTCCTCTGGATGGGGAGACCTGGGGTTATTTAATTGGGATCTGTATCTGCTCCACTGTTGCATTCCTCGGAGTCTACTATGCTCTAAATAAGTTTCATCCAGCCTTAGTTAGCACCGTGCAGCACCTCGAAATCGTGGTTGCCATGCTTCTGCAGCTCATTGTGCTGAGAATGATCCCATCTGTGTACGACGTCATTGGAGGCCTGGTTATCATGGTCAGTGTGTTCACTCTGACAGGAGTTAAGCTGTACAGAGTCAGCAGGGCAATTCGGCAGGATTATCAAGAGATCTTAGACTCGCCTATTAAATGAATTTAAATATGTCAGTCTATTTGTTTACAATGTTGCTTGGTTGTGCAATTTAAAGAATGTCTGGATCTTCATCAAATGGTTTTGTATTGTGCTGTTGAAAGAGTGCCAGTTGTGTAACTAATGTCTTAATATTTGTGTGTGAAATAAAAGACAAATGTAACACAGTGACCACTTCCCTCCAGTAGTGCTGCATTCATGTCAGACAGTATCACAAAGTAAAGTATGAGTAAAAAAAAAAAGGTAAGAATTAATCTAATTTGTGTCATTTCCTGTGCTCTAGTATATAAAATCGTATGGAGCATGATGAATCTGGTTTTCTTTTCTGCAGCATAAAGCCATAATATGAACAAGGTGTGTAAATAACTGCTGTCGTTCTGCCAAACTGTGAAAATGTAAGCCCAGAAAACATTTATAAATTAAATAAATTATTGAACATGAATATAAGAACACATTTTAATATGGTCACTGGTATTAATTTTCAAGCCTTAATCTTTTGCCAGCAAAGAGAGCTATTTTTTCCAAATCATGATTATTAGACTATTAGATCAAATCCTTACAATTAAACAAAGTACTGTCCAAGTAGATTCTAAGATTATTGGCAAAACAAGCAGAATTATACTGCTATCTCACAGCCATTTAAGTTCAGTCTGCAGTTCTGGCCCTGTCGGCTAGTTGATACTTAACACTGGTGATTACTTCCTTGGACATGGCTTCTGTTTGCTTTCAGATGCATGTCAAACTAATGCCCAGAGGCAGGTGCACTGTATTGAATTAAAGTCCCCTTTAACAACGTAAAGCAGTCTGCTTTTTTTATATTTGCCGAGTCGGTGGCTCACCAGTGACGTATACTTTCTCCTTTTAGCAAACCAAGCTTAGAAACGCAGTCTCTGTAAATTCTCCCCACAGGCAAAGCAACAGTGATGGCATGAAATAAAGACACAATGATGATGAAAAGTGGATGAAAGAGGACATGTTGCTAGGTCAGAACTGCAACAAAAGGCTTACTTTGGAAACAGCCCAGCAGGTGGCATTCATGATCTACTGCGGTTCTCTAACAGCCAGCAGTAGAGGGGAAAAAAAGCATCACTTCTTATGATGACTGTTAAGATGTTTGGTGGTGTATCTAGTTGTAAAAAAAAAAAGGCCAGCTCATGACTTTTATCATAAAAGTAACAGAAAAAATTACATAACACGTCCCCTTTTTATTCAGTCAGGACAAACAACCAGAAGAATATGACACATTTACTGTTGATTGTGCCTACATTCAATAATCTTTGAATTTTTAACATATTTGCACATAAAATGGGTGTAATCAGTCCAAACACAAAACAAGTTTGTTGTTAAACTTAAGTAATATTGTGAAATGACAATCTACTATTACTGATGTCATAGTCAATAAATAAAATGATGCACAAACCACAGGCCATAAACTTGTTTTTTGTTTACTTCACCAACATAGTCTGTCATCGCACACTTTCAAATACAAGTCAGTGTTTATTCCTTGAACTTAAAGTAGGACAAAACAGTTATTGGGTGTGTTTTACATTTCAGTGTATGCATTGTAGATTATACAGACATTTTTTGAGATGGGGTTTGGGTGCAGAACAGACACATAGAGGAGGCCCATCTGTTTGAGCAGGAAACAGATTGCATCCTGCAGCGAGCTGCACAATCTTCCAAATTACTCTGCAACTCTCCCCACCACAGATATATTTATTAGATGTATCATCATTTCCTGGGAGGTGGCGGGATAGAATTTGATGAGGGAAGATCACATGTACATTTGTATGGGTGAGTGCTTTTATGTTGATTGATGCAAATGACTGGGCGTTTTCAACAGACCCTCGAAAACAGCAGGATAACTACATTTGTCAATAACTGAATATATCAATCATTTAAACCGTACTTGTTGAACTGGAGACTTGAGCTGCAGTTATTTTTATATAATAATAATAATAATAATAATAATAAAAAGTTAAATTTAACTTTAATTAAGTTTAACTTTTACCTTGCTTGTTTTGTTTGTGATATATGCTTTTACAATTCATATTGAATTAGTGTACTGTAAATGCAGCAGGCTTCCCTGAGGATAAGTTTAATAAAATTATAAGAATCTGATATAGCTATCTAAAAGTTTCATTTTCAAATATTTCATTTAAGACAAATCAAGTTGAAAAAATAAATATGTATAACACTCTTACATTCATTTATTGTCATTTTAGAGAAGTAATCGCACTGATTTACTAGTTTTACAGGGCAGAAATCATGACGATGCTTTATGGGAAAGCAAAAAAACAAAAAACAAAAAAACAAAACAGCAGCTGCAGTGTGGTTGACTGACAGCTGAGTTGTCGAATCACAAGACAGTCAATTCTCCTTCAGCCAATCGTGTAAGAGTTGTCGGGACTAGAGCTGTCTGAACTGCTTGTGTAGCTGAAGCTAGTTAGCCTAGCCGTGCTGCTGAGCGCTGAGATGGTACGATGAAGAAATGCTACTTCAACGGGGCACAGCATCTAGTCAGCTAGGCTAGCTTCTTAGGTTGGGAAAATTAACTGGCTTGCTAGCAAGGATTGTGGACATTCTTTGCTTGCATCTTTTGTAAGACATTTCAACACATTAATTATTTCCCAAAACAGACAAGAAGAGGTGGCCATCAGCAGTCAGGTAAGACCAGACGTGGTGTGAATCTGCCTGATCCAGGCTGCTGCCACCGCAACGCTTTTTTCTCCCCGAGAGATAAACTAGCTCCTGCTTCCTTTGATTTTAACGTTAAAGCTCATTTAGGCTAACAGCTAACCCAGACAAAACCAGACAGTCGCCTTGCCAGCATACTGTTACAGATCTGCCTAACGGGTAGTTTGACTGCAACCGAGATATTTGTAACCAATGAGTGTTATTGTGAATATTCTTAGCCAGGTTAACGATAGCCAAGTTGGGTGGTGTGACACGCTGTCAAACTTAAGCTATGACATGAAATGTGAAATTGAAGTGCAGCACAACCTACTTAATCACGGACTTGTACTTTTTTTCCCACTTGTGTCACAGGATAACACGTTTATAACTGAGATTAAAAAGGAACCGCAGCATTTCACAATTTAGAGCATTTCCCACTTCTAGTGCTGTTTTTGCATTCTAACTACTAGCTCAAGCTTAAGGCTTTGGATGCTGTTCACTGATTCCTCTGGGTTTGGTCATGGTCATGCCAAGAAGGCATTCCCTAACATTACTGTTGGTTTATATTACTTTATGCTTATTTTGAATTATTATATGATCATCAATAAGTCCATTACCTTGAAACTGACAGATCAGCTCTGAAAAACTCCTGTTTAGTGTGATGAAAGATGCAGCTAATCAGTACATCTTCTCACTGAATAGGTCAGCATAAATGTTTTTTTTTAAAAATCCTAACAGCTGCCAAGGATTACCATTAACAGGAAGGCAAATGAACTAAGTGGAAAAAATGTTTTAGGCAAGATTTCAGATATTACATGCTGTTTATCTCCTAAAATAGTTTCTGCCTAACACAACCCAAACCAGACTTAATGTCATGCTTCAGCGCAATGGGTATTACAGCTCTGTAATTGTTGGCAAGTTCAAGCTCTAGGTGCTTATGTTTGTTTGGCCTTTTTGCAGAGATTGTTCAGTAGCACTGGGCAATGAACAACATATTATGATGGTCTGAGTATTTTATCTCACTGATATGAACTTGACAAAGTGCGGATGTTTATATCTGAAAGATGCAAAGGGAGAAACATTTCTAAACACAAACAGCTGCAGAATAGTGCTGTTTCTCTTGTAGTTGTCACACTAAAAGGTTTCCGGGAGAGGAAAGGGGGAGCACTGCTCTTAGTGGGAGTCAAGGGGAGGAGAGCCAGAGTTTACAAGGAGAGAGGTGGAGAAGTCACACTTATCAGTACTTTATGCATGAAAGTACACATTTTGTTTTTATATTCCGTGTGCAAAAATACCCTTAAAGCTATCTGGAAAATTTGCACCTGTCAGCTGCAAGCTTATGTGCATGATTGAGGTTTCCCCCTGAACTAAAGCTTTCACTGTTCAGTTAAATGTGTTATTTTGCACTGTTGTTTGTGTGTTTGCTTAATTTGTTTTCTACTCATTGCTCTTGTTGACTAACTGCTCTCTAATGGTTCCCTTGTCTAAATTTTATGATAGAAAAACCTTACAGATATGGAATAATGATCTTGTTTAATAGAGGATCCAGCCCTCGCCCCTTTCCCAGTGCCTGGCCGTGGGCTGCCAGTGGCCTCCAGGAGCCAAATCTGTCCCCACAGCCGAGGGGAAGATGACAACTGTGCGTTCCCCGATAGCCAGAAAACTAATGTGGCTGAAAATTTCCCTCATCAAATGACTAGCTTGTGAATTCAATCTATGAAGTGGTTTCTAATGAAGTTGAGAAATGGGGATTTTTTTTTTCTTCTCACTGTTCTTCTTATGGTATCCATTATATATAAGTTATTGCACTATTTGTCTTTCATTTCCTCTTTTTTTTCTTTTCAGATTTTTTTCTGTCTGACACATTTCTCTAGCAGTTGCTTATGCATGTTTGGACAATGAGCAGTAAATACACTTTCTTCATGTAAATTGAAATTGCTTGCAGAACACCAGCTCTTGACCTTTTTGCTTCTATTGCATCAGGCATTGCAGTTTCTTTTGGAACCGCTCTGTTCTGCTTGAATTTATAGTGAGGCAAAGTAAGCAAGCACTTCACTGTTTGAGATGTTTGATGTCTTAACTGTAAACCACAAGGTGCAGACTGTGTACGGTTGAAACATTCACAATCATTTATGATTTGGAGTAAGTGATGAGACTTACTCCTGGAGGCAAAAAAAAGAAGAACTGTGCAGTTTCAGATTATGTGTTTTTATCTTAATTACGGTTCGGGGTTTTTCTTTTGGGGTTTGGCAGAGTAAAAATGAGGATGTGTGTACTGGTGCAGTAGCAACACTCAGTGTTATGACAAACCTTATGAATCATTAACTATAAAAAGCAATTTTTTTTATTTTATTTTAAATGCAGATTTCTGACTTAATAAAACTTTTCAGGCACAGTTGAAGTGTTACTGATGAAGCATTAAAGATGTATGACGTCTGCAGCTCAGTTACACTTTGTATCCCAAGTGGAAATGTTGAGTAATCTCATGAATAACCATGCAGACCTGGAAACTCTTTTGGTAGCTCAATTTTCTTATCAAAGCATCGTTTATACCATATAACATAAAATAAAGGAGCATGTCTAATTCCAGTGCTAAAGCAGACTGAGTGAAGCCATTGATGTTATCTGTTTCATATCGGATGAGGACCAAATATAAAAAAACTGGGAGACAAAATTTCTGATGTGCCCTTACAGTTGTTGACAATCACATTATGGATTGTTAAAGAAGTTCCTGAGATATTTAAAATTATTTTTCAAGCTACTTTTAATCAAATATAAATATATGTGTGTCATAATTCATGATTTATTAACTTCCATTATGTTCATTTGTATATACTTGGTTTGATCCTCCTATGGCTAGTTACTTGTGACTAAGTTAATATAGAAATGGACATGAGAACACACATTATACTCTCTCTGATAATATTCCAAGAGCCCATTTTAATGTAGAACAGTCTTCTTGGTGTTTGAAATGTGTGTAGGCCGTCTCAGTCTGGCAGTCAAGAGGTGAACTTTTCTGGGGAAAATGTTTTCTTTCTTCTCTGTGTCCTATCAAAGATCTAGCAGATGCTGATTTGTGTGAAGAGCGTGATTTGTGTGTGTCAGTGTGTAATCTGAAATACTTCCTGTTCTCAAGATGCTCATGTACAAGTTCCAACAAGTGGCCCTCCTGGACTTCTGTCCCAAAAATCTTGTTTAGTCCTATTGTGACAGCATATCTCATATTTAACATATCTTAATATTTAAGGAATACTTGGATGAAGGTAATGTATTAAATTCATCTCCATGACGCAGGCTGTCTGGTATCATACAGTGTTTTTTTTCCAGAAAGCTCCAGTAGCAGCAAGGTGTGTAGCTGCGCTGTATTGCCCGACCATTTTAGATCTTATTGCATCGTCTTTTTTGCTCACCCTTTAATACTTAGCTTTAAGTGACGTGTCAGCACATAAAACCAAACCACAAACAGGTTTATGGCACTGTAGTACCTTGCGTTAGGAATCCTTCTTCTGTGTAAACTTGGATTTGTCAGTGGGAAATCTCTGGAGCTCAGAGAGCTTGTGTGGTAACCTGAAGGTTTACTTTATTGTTTCCTTAATCCAAAATTGCTCAGATGTGACCATCACTCAAGCCACTCAAGAAAACAACTGACAACCTCAGGGTGTGGATTAAGATGCGTAGGCTGCTGATGTAGGTAGGGTCTAAGGAAATGGATCTGTTCTTTCATGGAGGTATTATGTTCTGGCAGGTATCTGTTTACAGACTATTTTTCTGCAGGATCATCTCTTGCTAAAACATAATGTAGCTCAGTGACTGTGACTCACTGAAAACAAAATATTGTTTCAGAATTGACACTGTTTTGTGAACATGTGCAATAATCTAATGTTTTTGCTGCAAGCAGTGAGAGAAAAAAACTGCTTCCCGTTTTCCTTGGCTAATCTCGAAGTTTAGGATGCACTTCTTGATGCACAGTTTTTGTTAAGTTTACTGCATAGTATGCTGCTAAGGGGCTCCATACAGGCTTATACATTAAGCAAAGAGTAGCATGAACGATACATTTTCCCAGCCCTTTTCAGCACTCTCCAGTGTCTTTCTTCATAGTTGGAGGGACAAATGAGGAGAGTCATCCTTTCTTATTACAGTCTCACTGCACCTCCACTCTTTCCTTAACCCTTAATACTCCCAAGACATATTTTAGCTACTTTTGTTTTCTTTTTTTTTGTATTTATAGAATAGAAATACTTTATTAATCCCTTTGGAGAGTCCTCAGGGAAATTTGAGTTTAAAAATGAACGTAGAACCCCAGCTATTTTAAGCACAGTAAACATACACACTTTTTTCACAGCCTCAGGTTATGGGTGCTAAAATGATGTAAAATCATGATGTAATCATATAGCAACATTGTAGAAATAACACACAAATCAGCAGCGACCAAGCCTTTCCTGATGCATATCATTCCTTAAAGTATTGGCTTTCATTAAAACAAAAATGTTGGCATTAAAACAAACACACAACACACATTTTTTTTAATCTGCAGATATTAATGCTACTTTTTGCCTACTGTTGTCACAAAACCAACTTCTCTTTGCTTTATTCCAGCAATAGAAGATCATTATTTTTGTTCTTTTCATACAGATATTTAACTTCCTTACACTTGTTTATCTTTGATGGCTTCTAATTGGTAAAAAGTTTGACAGGCAGTTTCTTTATAATAATTTCTGGGTCAAAATTGAGGTCTCTTAGCAACTTACTACTTTGTTTTTAATTTGGAAACTATTACATAATCCATGCAAAATCATATATATATATATATATATATATATATATATATATATATATATATATATATTTGTGTTATTAGTCACTTCATTAAGACTTCATTAGACGCCAGGAATAAACACTGCATTTTGCAACTTGATTATAAACCTCTGAGATGGGATATAAAGCCTGGAAAACTTCCATAGATCTCCTAAAGGATGAGCTATTGATCACGATTTACCTCACAGTTACACACTACTCTCAGTTCCTGAGAAATTGACAATTTAGGCAAGAAGGCTGGGGGGTTTTGACGATCCACGGGAGTTTTAAGGGTCAGCATGGTACGCTAAGAGGCTACACATTATAGTTCTGCTTTCTACCTTTACACCTTTCAGCAAAGTTCTTTGGACGTTTCTCCTCTTTAACCTTACTCTTGTGGAAGTCAGCTTCAGTGCTCCTCCTAAATCTAAGGGCACACAGAGGTTTCTTCTTCAATCTTTGGGCTTTGGAACTAGTTAAAGCTTTAAAATGAAAGGAAACATAATACTCATGAACTGATCTTCAAAGTAAAGAGAGTTCACAGTAAAGAGATTTTTTTAATCTCTCAGATGTCTCCTACAAAATGATTAATTCTATCCAGCAAGTAGTGTTCAAGTCATCTCAAGGGTTTTGTATTGTTTTCATAAAACATGGATGTGTTTCAGTGCCTTTTTTCTTTAATATCTTGCAGCTCTATGTATTAAGTTACATATGCATCAGGCTTAAATTGAGGTTATTTTTGCAAATGCCTCTTGTTATCATTTTTCTATATTTAGCCTCTATAACAATGTACAAGAACTATGAATAATTCATTTGCTGTGGTTTTATGATGACAGTGCTTTGATCAGGCTGATACTGATCACTCAAACTTCATTTTACTGTCTTTGTTTTACTGGTTGTTTTTCGAAATCACCCCCATAAAAAACCCTGTTAAAGGTACTGTTTAATCTCATATCTCTGTCATCTCTTGTTCCATTGAAATGATCTTATTCGTAGATTTATCTATTATTACATCACCCCCCCCCCCCCCCCACCCCCATCCATCTTCAAAAAGCTTGTATTTGTAGGATTTTTCTTTTTTTAACCTGTATTTCACATGCTGCAGCATTACAATCTTCTTCCTTCATAAGATTTCAGATAATGACCGCTATTAGCTTGATTTTCATTTCTATTGTAATTTTCATCCAGAAGATGCTAATGATAAAATAAAAAAAATAGAAACAGGGAAGAAAATTATTTTCACCATATTTTGAAAAAAGTTTGACTTATTTTCTTGATTTAATTTATTAATTTAGTCTTTTTTTTTTAACTTAGTGAGCCTTGAGTGGTATGCAGAGAACTTTTGCTAATTATGCCTGCTCTTACAAATATTTACTAAAGAACATTAATTTCCATTTTCCTCTTATAGATGATCACCACAGTTGTTTTTTCCCATTTGTTTCTGGTTAGAACAACTACTTGTTTAGTTAAAGCAATGTGTCCCATACCACCACCCTCTGGTGACTCAACACAGACTAGTTTATCTGCTTCAGACTAGTCAATGAAAATGTGTGATATGCTGAATAGAAACCAGACTACTGGCTTTGAGCAGTATGGTCAAAATAAACTATGATCATTAAGAGTAGAATCACAATTTGCTTTCTTTATCAAACTGCCTGCATAATCAGCTAAATGCTTCAACCTGAGGTTAAAAGCTCTTGCTCACCAATATCTGCATCCTGTTTTTCTTTTTTAGTCTGATCAGAAGTGGTTATTTGAATTGCTGGTTCTTTTACATTTTTTGAATTTCCCATGTGGAGACAAGTTGGATTAGCATTGTTACAAAGCTGTAAAAAGCACATTTGATTATGTTCTGAATACATGCAACATAAAGGTAGTTTCTGAGATCAAAGCATTCCAGAAAAGGGAACACGAGAAATACATCTTCTTAAACTACAACCTTGATGTACAAAAATAACTGCAGAAGTATCGCCAGATGTTACTACATTTCCACTTTCATATGCACTGTCTGAATCAACCCCACACGTCATAACAGCGATGAAATAATTTTTTTAGAAACTTAAACACTATAAATGGATCATTGTGAAGCAGAAAAACAATTAAAATATGGCCAAGAAAATGTCTGTTTCTTATTTCTGAGTATTTAATCTAACCATGTGTTTAACATGGTTTGGCTTGGATTGGAGTGCAGGCATAATTCATTTGGCTATTTTGCATAAAATGTACCTACATTTATGTTCCACAGTGTGATGAGAAGCTATTTAACTAACCCAATTTCAACACTAAGGTGCATTGTGCATCCATTGAATCTCTTCTAATAATTCCACAACCAGTTACTCTCCCTTCATTGGTGGGAACATTTGGACAAAACTGTCACTATACAATGTCTCTTGCAAACGTATGACATGCCGAATTAAGATTGTATGAAAAATTATATAATTGGTTTGCCTACCACCGACTGCCATTGCATTTGGCATCTTATTCTTCCTTCCAGACATTAATAAAACAAGTCACCTAACCATCATTGCCATCTCTCTGTGGGCCAGACAGTAGCAACCAGACAGAGAATATGCAACCTTAATATACTGTGAAGTGAAATGGGGAAGTAAAAGTACTTGAGAGTGGAGTTTTGCTTGTTAATCTGCCTTGACGGTTTTATGGTTACATGTTGTTTCTATTAAATGTATAGTCATGAATATCCTGCGATGTAGACAGACCAATATGATAATATACTTGTCAGATAGTAATGAAGCGTACTGATTAAAGCTAAGCATATAGTCCTGATCAAGTACTACACTTGACTGTTTTTAAATCATTTTATAGTACGAATTGTGATATAAAGTTTTGGCTGGTACTTTGTGTTTTTGGGTTAGCTTGCCAAGTTTATCTATTAGTGGCATTTGTGTGGTTTTCACACAGATTTGTTTGGCGTGCAGATTGAAAACTTTGATGCAAATGTTTCAAGAAAGCTTGAAACATTTGCTCTTCGTTGTTTCTGTGAAGTTATTCTCAAAAGAAAGGAGCCACAGGCTATTTTAGGCTATTCCCCACTGCTGAGGGTGATCCCAAGGGGTGCATAACCAACTGCTTTCACACAGTCATGTGTAGCCTGTACACTTAACCCCAAACCCTAGAAGCCCCCTAATTAAATTTTAAGATGATTCTGCATCAGTGCGCTTCTCTAATGATGAATGATTTTCTCTCACCAACGATGGTGTTCAAATTAAACGAATCTGATCTTACTTTAACAAGGTACACCACACGCATCAGTGCAAAGATAATTTATCCGAACTCTTCTGAACTCTGAGGTCAAGCATGCACTCTATAAGATTGCATCACTTTCCCATCATCCGGTCACCCTTGTGTCCACACTTCCTGTCTCACAGCTGGCCTGCTAAGTCTCCCATGACCCTTTGCTGCTGTGCTGCTGTTTTGTTTTGAGAGAGTCCAAGACAGCGGGGATGAGATGTGGTCTCATGGGGTTTTGCTGCTGAGGTTCAGTGTGGCGTGTACTTGCTGGTCCATCGCTATCCTCCAGCCTGACTGTTTTGTGAAGCAGACCTGCCCTGTGGCTAAAATGCAAGTTTTGGTGTAAGTTGGAGGAAGTGCAGCAGTGCCAGAGGGGCTGAGTTAGCAGTGAGCACACGGAGCACATTCCAGAAGGCAGCATAGCCCTGTGATTTTAGCAGGCTGTCACAGGGATTAGGTTACCCTGTCTGCCTCTGTGAGCTCATGCTGTTGCTGTCTCAGTGCCTCAGCAATCCTGCTGAGCAGTAGTACACTGTTTGTTCCCACGGTGAGGAGAGACTAGGATCCATATTCGTTCTCTCAGGCTTATTTTGTAACCCACTTTTATGATTATTTTTTTTTAACAAAGATCTTCTGTCACTGATAAATATAAAGGTATACAGGGGAATATATTCTCGGTGCCAATACAGTTTTGATTTCTCTTTCTCACTTGCATGTCTCTAATGCAGCTTTTCAGTGAAAGGAAATTACCACATAGGCCACTAGATGTGCTCTTTGACTGAATCCCAGCTCGTGACTTCTTTTTTTTTTCCACTCTGCAGAGAAGCATAGGGTTTTGACAGCAGCTGTAGACTGCAGGATGTGGTGAACTCATGTCACTGTTTTTCATGCTAAGAAAAAAAATGCTCGCTAAGTTGCACTGTGCATCTCTCGTTTTACACCACTGAAATGCAGTTTTTGTGGCTTTTGGTTTACAGTATTGCATAAGTCTTTTCAAATGTTATTTTAAAGGTGCTTTGTGAAAATCTTAGCCAGGTCAGGGGTATGTCACTGAAAAAAAAACTGGTGTCAGTGGTCTTGGGAACATGAGTGGTTTACTGATAACAACACTGGGTGATTGTTCACTAGGACAGTAGATAGGTTACAGCTTTGTACGTAGTAGTTTACAAACGATTTACAAACAAATTTACATAACGTCTCCCTCATACTGCAGTCCTATTCTGTCTGTGCAGGAATAAAACGTCTGGCAAGAATTATTAAAATCACTGCTCATGGGGGATTTTTTTATTTTAGAATAATAATATTGCTAATAATAGTAACTCTTTGATATGACACAAAGGTATTTCACTTAATAGCAAAACATTCTGGCTTTGTAAAACATGTCTTAAAGTACCACTACGTTACTTTCCGATCATGAAAATATGTGTGTCTGACTCGTTTGATGGCACAGTGACATTTATATACATTCTATTCTGTCATTGTCCTGAGACTGAGAAACCACACTTTTCAACTATTTTCCTGGGATACTGCAGCACTTTACAGCAGCTGGATACAACACACTGGCTGTTTTGAATCTGCATTGTGGCTGATTTATCAAAGAAATGCAAGAGGACGTTATTGGAGGAAGAGAAAGAAATATATAAAAGAAAGAGCTAGACATAAGAGTCAACATCAGACTGACTTCTACCGGTGGGAGAGAGCTCAGAGAAGAGAGAGGATGCCAAATGGGACTGAGAAAATCTGGGGACCTAGTAGTTCTTTTCACTTAACCTACACAATCAAAAACCCTTTAGATGAAAAATGGCACTGAAGACAAGCCTAGAGCTAAGTGGATGAATCCCATAAGAAAATTATCTGCTCTAATGAATAATGTGACAGTTAATGCAATATTTGGCTGCCTTTTCATACTACATAACTTTTTTGCAAGCAGGTTGGGTTTAAACTTTGTGAGGGAGGAATGGTACCCAGAAAAAGTTGCCACATGAACTGGGAAAACCCAGCACTTACCACAGACCAGCAGATTTGAGCTCCTCACAACCACTTCAGGTTTTTTTTTTTTGTTTTTTTTTTTTCCCCCGGTGCTCTTGTTGACATCACTAAAGCTTTATATAAATTGCTTGCTTTTGCTTTATTCCAAGGGACTTTTTTTTGTTTTCAGTTGTAAGCCATTTTATAGGTCACAAGCCATTTGACAAAGAGCAGTGCTTTTATTGCATCACTACGTTGGACAGTCTTTTCCACAATATCATTTCCAGATCAGCAGTCCTTGTCCTTCAAGCTGTTATCTGCATGAGTGTCTCCCCTTCTTCTAATCATCAAAGAATTAAAAGCCAGAGAACTATCCTAACAACGTGAGTCATCATCAGAAAAAGGTTTCTTTTTTTTAAAGAGTAAATTCATGAAATTATTTGCGTTTTTTTTTTTTTTTTTTTTTTTTAATTTAAGAATAAATAGAAAATTAAAAATGAAGTTTCCATACTGCTTGTTTTGGGTTGGGTGTACCTGTGAATTCTGCCTGGTAGCAGAGTAAATGGAGATCCACAGTAGATGCAAATGTGACGCCATCTGAGCAGTTTGACCTGTCTGACCTACTGTTTAGTGCTTCAGAGTGGCGACTGGCCTTGTCTCAGTCTGCAGCTGCGCAATTTGCTCAGAGCATCTGTCACCCACCTTTCTGATCCAACCTCACATCTGCACTGTCGTAAGTCACTACAGAGTTATTGTGATCTTGGTGCTCAGTCACCTTAGATGTGGGGGAAAGATGGCAGCTGAACGGAGTGAGACTGGAATGCTGAGTTCTGTCTGAAAATAGGAGATAGCTGGGAAAAATGAATGATTTTGACATGCAGTTGTAGGAAGCGTGTAAAGTGAAAAAACGAGAGTAAGGGAGGGATGTTGTAAATGGAGATGGAGCACATATCCACTCTTGTCTAGTACTTTGGCAGACCGCTATGCAGCCCAGCCCAGGGAGTGGGGAGATCTTTGCCTTTGTCTGAGTGAATGAGGCAACTGAGGAGAGTAAATCAAGTCTTTGTTTTTGTGTGCCGCTCCTTACATGTCTCACAGTGTTTATTAATTTAATCAATGTTGGAAAAGAATCATGCCATAACATAAAACCACAGCATACGCCCAAATGTTATTTGGCAAATTAAGTAACCCTCCCCCCCCTCCTCATCTTTTTAATTTTCTTTTAATGTGAGCTCAGTTGATTGAATTATAGAGGATGTTTGGGAGCTTTGTCACACCTCCCAGCTCATTTCTCTTAACTTTCTTTTGTCTGGTGTAGTGAGTATAAAATGACATTTCTGTGAGGAAACAATTCTCCTCAGTATCTTGACTTTTTCTCCAGGGAAAAAATAATAATAATAAAAAAAATAAATAAATATACTCCTCTTCTTTTGGTTAATGCTGCTGAAAGTTAGTTTGCCTGCTTCACCTCATGTTTGCCCAAGATCAGGTTCTGTGGACATCTCAAGGCCAGCCGTGACCGAAACCTAGACACTACTGCTGCTTCAAATAAAAACCATGAGCTCTCTATCAATGAAGTCAGTGTCTGGTCCCTGAAGTAAGTTGAGGGGTGGTGGTGGGGGGGATGAAACTTCATCCACTCCCATGACATCAGAGCAACTATGCTGCTGCTTCAGTAAAGCCTCGCTCCCTCAGCGCTGACCCGGGGATCTGCAGTGTTAACCTAAGCATAGCTCGACCACGCTGGTGGCTGTATGGGTCATAAGACTAGTTGTTGTGAATGTGCTCATTGTTGAGCTTGAGCAAATTTTCACAGTGGATCACAGTCTTCCAAAATCATGATTTTTAGATGGCCTGGGGAGCCTATGCCACATTGCAGACATTCCTTTTTGTAACAACTCGCTCAAGTTCAGCATTTACATAGACTGCACGCATAAGAACGTTTCTAGGCCAGAGCTAAATTTAAAACCGGACCATACATCATTAAGGCTCTGTGAGAGAACTCGGACTTCTTGACGTAGTCTTCGCTGCTGACGTAAAGTTCCCCTTTTATGCATTTCCTCATTAGAGTGATGTTTGCCGTCCGTCTGGCTCGTGTTTGAGGCCCAACACAAAAGACAATCGTTACTACACTCCTTAGAGGAAGTTATCTGTTGTGTAAATTTATAAAAAAAAAATGTAGATTCTAAAAGATTAGTCTTGCTCTCTGACAGCTTTTGGTGTTGAAGGCTGAAAAGTAATTTTATCTGTTATTTCGGTAATACAATTGGTGGAGGGAAACTGTCTGACAAGACTAAACTGTGGAAATGGGTGCTGGAATTTCTACACTATTCAGGCCTAACTGTAGTATATTTGGATAACTCTGTCAGCATGTTCTTGGAACAAATATACTACAAGGATAATATTAAATGGGGAGCAGCTTGGTTGAAAAGGTTTGAGTCCATTTATAATTCTCTTGCATCATTTCTGATCTTTTCCAGGTCAACAGAAGCGTCAGAGCCTGTGAAGTTTCTCAGCTTTGATGCAGAACAGGTACGACTGTCCATCTGCAAGCAGTTTCTAAACCCACTTTTAAGTATGTTGTCTTTTTAATCACTGTGCCTGAAGGAAACATCACAGTCCTAAAATGAAATGTGTATGAGGCCTGAGTAGATAGAGAAAAAAAAAGACATTTATAATTAATATTAGTGTAAGATTTGTCACTTCTAAAGGAGTTTCAAACTATTTCAAAGAACATTTTTCTGGAAGGACTGTTGCAAATAATAATTGTTTTGTAAAGTAGGAAGGTTTTCTTGGCCATACTTATGTCTCTTTTTGTTTCACTCATCAGTTTAGCTACTGCAAGATGACTGAAGAAGTGATTGTCATCGCCAAGTTTGACTACATGGCCCAGCAGGACCAGGAGCTGGACATCAAGAAAAACGAGCGTCTCTGGCTGCTCGACGACTCCAAGTCCTGGTGGAGGGTCCGAAACGCCACCAACAAGACGGGCTTTGTGCCGTCCAACTACGTGGAGAGAAAAAACAGCGCCAGGAAAGCTTCCATCGTCAAGAATCTGAAAGATACACTTGGTAAACGAAATCTGTTTTTGAAGTTGAAGTTGATTTCAGTAAGAGGTGGTTTAATAAGCGATGAACAGAAAGCATGCTGGAGTTTGAGCTCTCCCCATGACCTTGTTTATTTTCTTGGAAAAGCTCATTATATTTCAGTTAAGCTGCATAGATAGCAGAACTCTAAATATTTATACTTCTTGGGTCCTTCACAGCATCTCCTGAGTGAAGGCTGACAAGCTTTCTGTTTCACATGCACTTTTTTACTAAGAGAAGGTGAGCTCTATCTAGGGCAGACCTCTCTCTCTTTTTGACCACACTGTGGTATATATTTTATTTCATGACAAGCATCACAGAAAGATTTCCCCAGTCTGCTGTCTGATTGGTTGAAAAACAAGACAGTTACTTTCTTCTCACCACACACTTAGACTGCGTCTTCAGAAACCAAGTTTGTCTGATATAAGACTTCGATTAAAGCGTTTACTTAGGTAAGGCAGTTTTATTTTTGAATTTCTGATCTTCATTTATAGCCTGTATGCTGGTATTTTTCTTTCATGTGTCCATTTTGTGTCAAATCTAAGTACTGCTGCTTTTTATTTGTGTGCAAACAAACACAACAGATGATTTTTGTTTTTCTGGCCTTTTCTATCATGACTGGGAGTAATACAGGACAAGTGTTGTCTCCTCTGTCAGCACATCAGGAATATTTTGGGACATTACCATCTGCCAAAGGCCTTTTACAGCCAGGAGCAAGCCAATTGTAACTGTGTATGTAAGCCAAGGTTACCATTTGTCTTAACTTTATTCTTCTTGATGACAGATAGTCATGATAATTTGTGATACACACAATGACCGATGGTATTCATCCTGGAACACAGTTAAATAGTTTGGCATCATTTCTGCCCGTGATTGCTTGTATGAAATGCCTCATTGAAGACTTCGTCTCTTGTTTCTAATTCTTGATGTACTATTTGCTCCGCAGGACATTTTTTATTTTAATTCAAGTTCAGGGGCATGAATGTTTTAATTGGTTTACTTTGTCCATGACTATTTTAGTTGTATGCCAAAGTGGACAAAAAGGCAAACGGCTCTGCATGATTCATTATTAAGTAGTGCAGTCAAAGCTACTACTTTATATACCCAAATCCCTCTCAGTGCCATTAAAATAAAATGAATTGCCTATGATGCAAGAGAATGTAATGTTAAAAGTTATGGAGATGGATAAAATCTTTTGGTTTTTAAAGTATTTCCTGTATACACACAATTAAAAAAGAAAAAAAAAAACACAACTTTATTTAGCTCTTTATTAATTTAAAATTACAGATGTCACAAGACAGATACCGATTTTACAGATTTTTACAAGCATGATTATTATGTGTTAATTTCACAACACAACAAATTATAAAATGACATGAACACTCCTTATAAATCTAAATAAGTTTTATCTATTACTGTCTTTAAATGTTAACATAATAAATAATATAGAAACGATGTAAAGTAACCAAGAAGTCTCATTCCAACGAAATCACCTGTGCTCTGTAAACAACAAATACTACATAATACTCTGGATTTCTCTCAGAGAAAACATGGAAAAGGCTACAAGGGTGTAAGCTGGACCTGGGTGGCTTCTTTCTGTAAACTACATCATGTAAATGGTTTTAAAAACAGAGTAGAGAATTTAGTAGCACAGAAAAAAAACGTCTAGGTAACTTTAGACTTCCAGGACTTCTAGTCCTTTAGCAGAAAGCTGCTAATTTAGACATTAATAATACTAGAACATGGAAAATAAATAAATAATATCATGTCTGTAATTACAGGCTGTTTCCCAGCCCAATTCAAACTGACTACAAGGCATCAACCTCATAACGAGTTTTTTAATTTTGAACAGTGAAACCATGTGAATAAAGACGTCATTTAGTTTTTCTCATCTGTATTATGTTCCGTTCAGGGAACGTCTACTCGAGTCATACATGATTACAAAATTGAAAATTCCTTTTATATTAATAAAATGAATTTGCTGTTGCCATGAATCGTGATTAACATCACACTTGATATCGCTTTAAGAAAGGATAAAGGTTTTTGTGGTTAGAACATTGATTATAGGCACTTTGAAGTTGGATAAAAGTGCAACAATGAGGCAGCCACATGCTGAACCATTTGACAAAAAACACATCAAACTCACTTGTGAGAGTGACACCAAAGGTGGTCCTTTTATTGATGTGGTGAGGACGATGTGTATCTGTGTTGGGAGATCCCTCTGAGGAAGCTGTTGGCCCCAAAGGGACGTTTCCTGCTGAGAAGAGTCAAAAGTGGAACTCTTCACCAGAAATGTGTCAGTCCATGACTGTATCGGACATGGCAGTGTTTGCAAAACACTTATCTGTTGGACATGTAAACTGCCTCTTCCTGTTCACTGGCTTTTTTTTAGTGTGTTCATGCCCACAAAGATTGTGGTCAGAATATGTTCATATTTGGGCAGCAGTGTGTGTATCTAAGCGCAGGGTGGCTAATTTTATTCAGCTCATGATTTAGCTGAACTGACTTTAATGAGGATTTCCATTCCCAGTTTGATTTAACTGCTGCACTCCCACGTTTGTCCAGCCCGTTTTGCCCTGAGGTGTGCAGGTTTATTTGACTGACGGTTATTTGTAGTGTGTGTTTATTTTTGTGTGGGAGGGTGTGTTACTATTAGCTAGAGCCTTGAGCCTCCAAACAACACCTTCCCACCTGTCAGCTCACCCATTGATCAAATGGCTCAGGTAAACAGCTGCACGGCTGAAGCAAACGCATGTCTAACTTACACTTAGAAAGATTTAACCTTTTGTTCGCATATTTCCTGATTAGATTTCAGACCATTGCTATCTCCACATGGTATATATGAGTGGGAGTCTAAGAGACACAGCCTGAGGATAACACTTTTGTAAGTTGTGTGGGAGGAAACGTGGATCTCTTTCTCAGTTCCGGGGTGTCATCATTTAAAAGAATGTGTAAGAGTGCGATCCTTCTGCAAAAGGGCTGTTTTGCTCTGTGTCTCTTTGCGTTTCTATGTTTGAGGACTCATGTTTCCTGGGTTTGTTGTAAAGTTATGAGTGTGTCTCCACAAACAACTGCAGTCATGTGACACTGAACAGTCACTGAGTCACTCAGCAGCTGTTGCGTCCCCGCAGCTCCTTATTTGTTCCTGTAATTCTTCATTTTTTTTTTTCTCTCTAAGCAGTGCACTTTACCATAAAGAATCTGCTGGTTCATGTTGAGGAAAAAGCTACTTCACTTTCCATACAGTTCTTTTCTTTCATTTTTTTTCCTTCTCCATGAATCCAAGCTTCAGTCTCCCCCCTCCTTCATTCTCCATGAGACTTCTGTAGTGCTGCCTTCCAGTGCTGGTCTACAGGCCTCTCTTTCCTGAGTCCTCGTTGGCTAAGCCTCGACCACATGGTCAAGGAGTGGGCTGCCCTACTCTGCAGTCCGCCCAGCTCTCTGGGTGTTCACATGGAATAACTCTACAGCTGCAGTGGGAAGAGAGCAGGGGCCGGGAAAGAGACAGACAGAGAGAGGGGGAGAGGCGGCAAGCCCAAAATGGACATGGCTAACCTATTCAAACATTTCTTTCGTGAGTTTTTTAACTTTTCTAGTCTTTGTAGCTCCTTACAGTTTTTATTTATGTGTTGTACAAATGCTCTGAGAATCTTTTTCTGAACTTCAAGAGGGTAGAAGTAGTTCAAGTTGTCTCTTAGATTTTTCACTTTGGTTAAAAGTTGGTTTCGGCTTCAAGGTAACCAAAGAAATATGTGAAATTCAGAGGAGGCGGAACCAAATTTTTTTTGTGTGTGTGTGCTAGCATGTTGTTTTGGCAGTGAGTGGGTGAGAGGGTGTCTTAACAGCTTTTGAAGCTGTGTCTGTGTGAGCGGCTGCAAAGACTGGGTGGATATGCTTTTGAAAAGCCTTCTGCTGAGCCGAAGCCTGTAATTGCCCCAGCAATCCTTCTCTGTCTCCTTCTTCTGAGCACATACACACAGTAATCCTACTTCATTTTTTTTCCCCTAACATTTGTCTCAGTGAGTGGGCTGCAACTTGGTGGATAACATTATCATGTTTGAAGACCCTTCCTCTCCTCTCTGTTTAGAAATATCTCAAGATATAGCCAATGCCTGTTTTCTTTTATGCTACCCTGAGGGCAAGCTCACTCATTCTGGGAGGGCCCCCCCCTCTCTATTCTTCCACACCCCACCACCGGTCATGAGCTACAGTTGAAGGGACGCGGGGTGCTCGTGTAGAACACTGTAGTCTTTGTGCAGAGAGGAGGAAGGGGTCCTTGCTGATTGATGGGACCTGGGTTCCCATCTCCTGCACCTCTCTCTGTTATCAGAGGAATGTCATTACTCGCAAAGCTCCATTGGTCGTGGATACTTTACAGCCACACTGACACACTTTTTCAAAAGGCCCTGGCACACACCCTTGCTGTAATCTCACCTTGTAGCTGTTGAGTGGTATCTTCTGGCTCTGTCTATCTTCCCTACTTGTGACCTTGTATATATGTGTGTGTGTGTGTGTGTGTGTGTGTGTGTGTGTAAGAAGAAGATATAGATGAGCTGACAAATGTTTTACTTGTGTAAACTGAGAGCTGTTAGCTCGCGCTCTCCCCTCCCTCTGTTTTCCTGTTTCCCCAGTGAGCGGAAACTCTAATTTGAGCCACATTTCTCTCTGAGCTGTGGAGAAGTGCAGGGCAGAGAGGAAGTAAGAAGTTAGAAGGAAGTTGAATCATGGCGTACGGACTCTCGGCTGGACTTTCTGGCAATCGATGCCCCTCAAGCTCTCATTCACAGCCTCCACTGCTTTTACTCAAAGCCAGTCACCTCTGCTTCATAACCGCAGAAGCAAAAAGACATAATTACGATTAGGAGACTGGTGGGAGAGTTGTCAGTTTCACTTAAAGCTTAAGATGTTTTTCTGCTGTAAAGTTGTCCTTTTTGTTTTTCTGCCTCCTCTTCCCATCAGAGGAAGTGAGTAGTGGTCTGAGCATGTTGGACTGTAGCCAGCACTGTGAATGTGTTGGTAGACAACAACATAAACCTCTACTGCACCAACTTAAAGGGCTGCTTTTTAATAACAAAATATATCATAATCATGTTTTTCTGGAGGTTTATTGAAGCAATAGTATCTATAATCTATAAAAGTTGATTGTTTGCCATGTAATGCAATTAATAGGCTAGATGTTAAATGTTAAGTAGCTAAAGCTGGCTCGTGCATGTGAACAGCAAGGATTACTTAAAAAATATTGCTCAAATAACATGGCAGTTCTTGTAAATAGCCCATTGAAAACCAAAAAAATTAATCTAAATTCAATATTTTTTTTATTGCTCACAAATAAAAAAAAAACAAAACCTTAAAGTTTGGAGATCCACTTTATTCATTTTTGTCTTTTTTTGAGACATCTTCAACGCTGTTTGTAAAATGGATTTTGATATTTAGTAGATTAAATAACATCAGATAAAGTTATGCTTGCACAGATTGCAGATCTGTGTGTTCTACAACACATGCAGTGATGTTTTTGTTATCAGTTGGTGTGTGTTTTCTTCAGAATAAATCATTTTGAGTAACCAAGATAAGGAAAATAGCATCAACTCTCATAAAATGGTATAAAAAATGTCAAATGATTTTCTTATGTCTAAAAATTTAGATTATAAGAAAAGAAGTTATGGGGTTTTAGGGAAAAAAAATGAAAAGAATTTTGTCTAAAAATACTTGATTAGAAATTCTGTGGCTGTCGGCTGAGGATGAACTTGTAATGCAGATCAACGTAAAATTACAGCCAGCAGGTCTTCGGAAACAAAGTTAAATATGATTTAAGAGATGACAACCTCAGACTGTTCCACATTTGAGAGAGGCTTGTTTTTGGTGTATCTCCGACATTAATGCTGCTCCATACAGAGCTGCACTTCTCCCTGAACTCTGTTCCATCACAGAGATCGATGGCTGCCGGCTTTTCATGTCTCAGACGGCTGAAGTTGAAAGAACTCTGCACATTTCCTGCAAATCTGTCATCCACGTTAGCAGCGCGATTGAAGCAATAGCCTCAAAAGGCAGCCCCAACCAAGAATACGCCAACTCACACTTGTGTTCTTTGCCTTTCATTTAAAGGGCTGAACACAGTTTCTGACTGAACATGCTGTCATTGCACTTAAAGCACACGTCTCACACAAAACCATGCGTCTGAGTGCTGTTGTTGTCCATTACCTGTCTGGATACCTATTGTTGTCAGGGTTTGAAGTTTTAACCACGTATAGATCACTTTGGATGATGACTCAGGCAACCTGACTGGAATTGTCAGGCTATGTTTTGTGTTTAGCTCACTGCTAGCAAAAGTGTGCTGCGTCAAAGCAGGCACTGTCAGACAGCCTGACGCGGGGTGTAGTCGTCCACAGAGGAAGAACCCTGGAATGGAGGGAAGCCAAGGGGTCGAAAGGGCCCTGGCAGACAATGGACAGCCAGCCATTGGAGGGAGGCGAGAGTTAAAAAACAAAACCAGTTCCTGTATGTCACTGGTAGCTGCACAAACTCCCCCGGCATTTTCTTCTCCTCATGGTGGTGTACCTAGGCTGTAAACAAGAAGTGATAATTTTTTTCCCCCTTATTCTTCTTCAGAGGCTGTTTAACATATGCGTGATATGCCTCCCGTCATTGTTTGGAGTGATTTATTGCCGTCTGATTCTCTGTAATTTTCTTCCTCTGCATCCCTTTCTCAGGAAATGTGCAGGAAAAAGCACATGACGTTTGAATGACAAAAGTTTCCAACATACGAGGAACTTGTGAATTCATGTTGTAAAGTTTGCTCAGTAGCTGAGTAGCAAAGAAACTGTGGTTTTCAGGGGAAGCTGAAAATTCCAAACACAGCACAGAGTTCATATAGTTGGCAGCATTTAGGTTAAATTTCAGGTGGGGAGTGTGAGTATAGGTAACATGAGAACTGGGGAAAGTTTATTTTTTAGTTTTCTTTTTATCTGCTAATTATTTTCCATGGATTGAAAATAATAAAAGGTTTCTTACCAAATATACATGCTTTTCATTTTCTAGTTCTTGGCCTAATTATTGTTTCTTTACACAATACTGTATTTGGGCACAAAAACATGGGTTTTATTGTGGTAAAGGTGACTTAACTGTCTTAAGTGCTTATAAAACCCACTGATAATGTCCATTGCATCAGGAATGGGTTGTTTTTGAAGTGCTTGGAATGAGGCTGTGGCCTAAATTAATTTATTTGTTCCTTGTCAGGTCAGAATATTTTGTTTGTGCTCAAGTTTCCTAACATTTCATTGAACACATAAACCTGTGGGAATATCAAGGAAATGCAAAAAATCAGTTATTGTCACCTGAGCAGAGTGCAGCTGTGCCCTCCTCTGGAAACTGTGGCCTTACTGGAAGTATTTCCATTCTGTGTGTTTGATGCAAAAAGATATGATCTCTGCTAAACCACAAACAGAAGTACAAACTTGCAGCTCTTCTACACGACTGACATGTGAATTTCTGTGATTAACCTGCAACAGCATGACAGATATGCCTTAGAGGAACAGTCTTAAAACAGCCTTATATCTTTTTATCATCTATCTATGCTGTATAGGGAAATTCTCATTATTACCTTGGTAGAGATTGAGCATCTAGTCAAATGTAGTGGATCTGCTTTTTTTAATGCAAAGTGTTCATGTGAGCATAGCAGGAAGCAGCAAAGAAAAATACCTGACAAGGACATTGATAAGAGTTGCATTACCTGGCCAGATAGAGATAAAATGTGAACTCTCAGTTGTCTCTCTGTTCTCAGCTTGAGCTTAAAAGACCCATAACCTTTGTTTGGCACTAAGTAGGTCAATTCCAACTGTGCCAAGACATCCTGGAGCTTGCACCTGCACAATCACTGTGGTTTTCATTGTGCATATTTATATTTTAGATATGTTGAATCTAGATTTTGTCAGCTATGCTTACATGATGTTCAAACACTGAGAAGAGAGGAGTGTTTTGGGTAATGTGTGTGTTCAATACCCTTTTCTTCTTCAAAGTCTGGAATTTTTTTTTCTTCAATTTCAGAGTACTTGTCTCTTTGAGCCGATGTGATTGCAACGATGTCTGACTAGCATCTGCGCAATACCTAACCTCCGCCTACAGACATCGGCTCTTAACACCCAGTCTGGAGTCTGTAGTTATGTACAGTGGTGTGACTAATAACAGGGTCTACCTGGAAGCAATTTGACATTGGACTCTCAGCGCTACCGTGAAATTTGTCTGAACTCCTTGAGTCAGAGACATCTTTCAGTAACAATCTATCTGTGGTAAAGTGTATTCAGGTTCCCCACTCGGATAAACACACACACCATCCTTCCAGTGCTGTCCTGAAGACTCCACCCTGCTACACTGTATAATTTTAACCAGCTGTCTTTTGATTATGCAAGCAATAGCTTTGCAAACGTAATCAAAAATGGGGTCTTGGCTTAAATCTCTTCACTGTGTCTGGTATCAGTGTCTGGTTAGCCTTTGCTTCAGCCATCATCAGCAAGGCTGATTACAGCATAGTGATTTAGAGATACCAAAGACTGAACATTAGAGCTTCTTTCTGGTCACCTGCAAAGTAGGAAGAGGGCATTATCTCAGCACTGCATCCTCTGCTAACTGCCCATGCAGCTCTTAAGCATGCCAGACTGCCAAGTAGAAATTCTTGCCCACTAAGGCTAACACAACAGGACCTTCCAGAGCCTGGCCTGGAGACAACAGAACCCTGAAACTGGCTCAAAGACAAAGCTATCCTTCTGCTCCTAGCCCCTGTGTTTAGAGACCATGTCTGGTCAGAAAGGTGTTGGACAATGCCAAGAGATTGGCTGAAGAAAAAGAGAAAATATTCCTTTTTGTCACTGATTACTCATGCAAGTTTTAACAAAATGGAATTTCTGATGGTTGAAAACATGTTCTCAATTATCCCCATGTTACACTGAGGTCAGATGGTCAGCTCGTGGTTGGGCAATGAGGAGTGGAGAATGTGCCGTGTACAGTTTTGGCAGAGATGTAAATGCGTCAGAAATCGAGTTGCCGTGCAAAGCGAGGCCGCAGGTGTCGGGGCAGCCAAGGTGATTAGTGCAATGTGATTAGCAACAATGAAATGTGACTGAACCTTTTTGTCTCACAGAGTTTAAGTCCAGTATAATGTGTGACTTATTTCAGCCTTGGGTCACAGTGCTTAAATAAAACCACTTAACATTTTTTTTTTTTTTTTTTTTTTTTTTTGCATCTGCAAGATTTATAGGACCATGCCAAAACAAGTTTTCATCCCACTCATTCTCCCCCCTACCACCACAATGCCAGTTTAGCGTTTTTTTTTTGTTTCCTCAGCATCTTGGCCTAATCCCCAAGAATGTATTGGGATTTGAAGTGTGGGGGGTTAGGGCACTGTGTGTGGAAAAGGAATGAAATTTAGCCCTGCTTCCCCACCCTCCCTGTACTTCAGCACAGCTCTTAATACTTATTATTACTCCCTGGTATTTGTCTGTTTCTTTCTGTTTTTCTGGGTGTTTTCTTAATGGTGTGTGCCTGTGTTTTTTTTATTTATTCTATTATTGGTAATTGTATTGTATCTACTAATTTAGTTACCTGTCGGATTCTGACCTGTTTCACTACCCTAAATTTAAAATATTCTAAGATTTCTGCTAATTATAACACCTCTCCTTGGTTATGTTGTTTTTTTAGGAATTGGGAAGGTAAAGAACAAGAAAGACATGAGGAACACTGCATCCAACTCTGACACAGATCCAAGTACAGACAATGGCGAGCGGCTGTATGACCTCAACCTGCCTGCCCTGGTCAAGTTCAGCTACACGGCGGAGCGCGAGGACGAGCTGTCTCTGGTGAAGGGCACGCGGGTGGTGGTGATGGAGAAGTGCAGTGACGGCTGGTGGCGCGGCAGCTACGACGGACGCTCTGGCTGGTTTCCGTCCAACTACGTGACCGAGGACGTGGATGGGACGGCGGGTGGTGGGGGCATGGGTGGGCTGGGTGACCCGGCCGGATCGCTAACAGAGAAGTTAGCAGCCGTGGTGAACAGCACCACGAACGGAAACAGAGTGCTGCACACTGTTCAGGCGCTCTACCCTTTCAACTCAGATAACGACGAGGAACTAAAGTTTGAAAGGGGTGAGGTAATGGAGGTGGTGGAAAAGCCAGAGAACGACCCAGAGTGGTGGAAGTGCCGCAAAGCGGACGGACAGGTGGGCTTGGTGCCTAAGAACTATGTCACTGTGCTGGACTCCAGCTCCCATAAATCCACAGCAGGGCCCACTGGGCCTCCCACACCTGACTGCGACTATATCTCGCCGTCAGGCAGCGGCCGCTTTGCAGGGAAGGAGTGGTACTACGGAAAGGTGACACGCCACCAAGCAGAGGTGGCCCTCAATCAGAGAGGCACAGAAGGAGACTTTCTCATCCGAGACAGCGAGTCATCGGTCAGTCGCCTCCTCCTGAGACAACCGTTTCTTCACTTACCTGTCACTGTTTTAAAATACTTCTGCTAACCTAAATTTTTTTTTTCCTTTCTAGCCAAATGACTTCTCCATCTCCCTGAAGGCCCAGAGCAAGAACAAGCATTTCAAAGTGCAGATGAAGGAAAACCTTTACTGCATTGGACAGCGCAAGTTCAACTCTATGGAAGAGCTTGTTGAACACTACAAAAAGGCCCCCATCTTTACCAGCGAGCAGGGAGACAAACTGTACCTGGTCAAGGCTCTGGCTGCATCCTGATCCATCTCTCACACACAGGCGTACACAAACAAACCCGCACCCCTACACATTAATCGCATCCAAATATAATACAGATACTTACATCAGAACACACACTAACGTTTCAGCTCCAAGCCTGAAGACTTAACACATCATCAGGACTTAAGGGCCCCCTTTGTGAGCATTCCAAGAGGAGGTATGGAAAAATCATGGGAGAGACATGGAGCAGGGAGACAAAAGACTCTGAACTTCTTAGAGTTGACTACAGACCTCTTGGTCGCCTATTTTAAATTATCCAGATGTGTTGGGTCATACGCAATGCCATGTATTTCCACCTTTATCTATTAGAGTTGCATTTAGTTTTCTTTGTTGATAATATATAATCTTTTTAGCAGTTTCTTTAAAAAAAATGTGACTTTTTTTTTTAAATAAAAAAACAAAACAAAAAAAAATAACTTCACAACACACAGCAACCATCTGACTGAGGCATTTTCAGACGTTAGCCCATTCAGAGCCATGCCTGCAGGTCTACATTTCAGCTCCTTTCTGTGTTTGTCTTAAAGCATTTTTCATGGTTGTGGACACTAAGCCGCAACTTCTACTAATCATGAATAAAACTTACGTGACCAAACTATATTTATTTACATTTCTGTTAGGATCAATATTGTCAAGATTGGAATATTAACACTGTGCATCTTTGTTTTCTTCTCTTTGTTTCCCCTTGGTGCAAAATCAAACTAGATATTCAGCTTTCTTTGTGTAGAGCAGAAGAATCTCACATATTGCTGTATACACACATGTGAATGTTATGAAGCTGAGGTGGCACAGATAGTCCCATGACTTTGCATGGATGCGCACACAAACAGAAAAGTGTCCTACCACCTTTACTTAATCTTCCACAAGAGATTGACAGTCCAGAATGGTGATGGGGAGTCTTCCTGCATCTACAAGTGTGAAGGGCCACAATTTTTCCCCCTACTAATCCCTCCCCCTTTTTCCTTATCACAGCACGCGTGCAACAGCTGATGCATCTTGTCAGTGTTGCCAGAGGCGATGACTTTCAGGATGGTGGGTGGTTGAGTGACGGGAAAAGAAAAAATAAAAAGTCAGTTCTGTGGAGCACAGAGGGGAAGTGGAGGGCCAGCCCAGGCAGTCCGAGGGATGATGTCACCGCTCCTGAATTAGTGATCACTGTGGAGGGAATGGAGGGAATTGAGGGTCACCCAAGGGTTGATATTGCGTGGCTGCAAATATATCATGCAAGGGGGACGCCCTCTTCCTTAAACAGGCACAAGGGATTTTCAGCAAACAATTCCTTATGTTAAAGCAGAGATTAAAGAAACATAATCTGGACTAGATGTCTGTTTTCTTTGATTTTTGGGCGTCTGTTTCCATGACTAATATATCTAAGAGTAAGTTCAAATGCTTGTGAAGTCTTTTAGCTTGGAATAATTTAGTTTGTTTCACCACATGTATGGTCAGTGTCAAGTGAGAATACAGTACATGGAAATGTTTTCAGCAGCACACATGCTTTATATTTACAGAAAAGGAATGAAGTGAATGGGTGTTTGAGCAAAAGAGGACCGAGTATTTGAATGTTGAGGGCGGCAAGTACCGCTGGCTGCAATCAAAGCTGCACTAGTGCTGGCAGGGAGCCACTCCTGCAGGGAGAAGATGATGATCATGATTCCTGTAATGATGACTTCTCCAGCTGTGGCCAGTTGGATCCGAGCACAAAAAGAGAAAAGGAAGAGGGATCTTAGCAAGGAGGAAAGACAAAATAGACTTGGAGAAAGAGGAGAAAAAAAAAAAAAAACTAAAGCAATGAGTGAGGAAATTGGGAGGAGACTCAGAGAGTGTGTACAGCTGGATAAGAGTTGACCACGCCCAGGTGGGCTGACGCTGATGTATCATAGCAAAGAATAAAAGATTTTACTTTGGCTTTTTTAAGGTCAAGTTAATACAAGCATGAGAAAAGTAATCAGTCATGCCACAAAGAACACAAAACATGGGTATGAACCTTTTTATTTTCCCCTCCATTCCCTTGTTGATTGACAGAGTTACAAAGGAGCTGAACAAGATTAACTATAAACAGTGAAACGATTTGCTCTCAATTTGATTTATAACGGGCTAAAAAAAAGAGCTCTTTTTACACTTTCAGTCGCAGTTGATATCTTAATCTAGAATACATAAAAATCCAGTGTTGCAAAGCTGATCAGGATTCTTAAGTTTTAGTGGTTCACGATCAATAATAAATTTATATATTATTTGGATTTGTAGAGGGCTTTAGTGCCTGTATTCCCCCAATATTCAGAAGAATTGTATTTAACTACACAGATCCTGTTATAACAGTCCCCGACTGCTCTAGAATTTCCTCTTTGCCAACACATGTGAGACACGGTTTGCTTAATGTAGTAACCATCAGTTTTTTTCCTGCTGATATTTCCTCTCTGGCTCCCAGTTCTATAGCAGCTGCGATGATGAAGTATTAAAGTGACAAATGCCAACGTGACTTGCCCCACTTTAAATGATTTAGGAGATTTTAATGTGCCTTCACAGCTTTTTAGCAACCAAAGGTTTAGTGTCCTTTTTTCTCCCTCCTCTTATATTCTGTGCTTCCCACTTCTTTCATCACTGCCACACACTATTTGGTTAAAGCTTTGCATGTGTGTCAGTTGAGTGATTAGCGAGTGATTAGTTGGGATGTCTGAACACATCCTTGTAGGAAAGAATATTTCCTCATTTAGAGTTCGCTTTAATGTGAGCTGAAAATGTCATGGTCTCACTTTTCTTTTTCATTTCGATCATGCATAAAAAATATTCCCTTTATTTGATTTGCGTTTAGTTTCAAGTGACCTTACCATAGCTGATATCATCAAGTATAACTTAAGTGATCAGTGAATGCCTACATGTACAATATAAAAGTATGTGCTGATGTTCAGTCAAACATAAACCCAGCTGTGATGTAATCATGGCCTGAATCTTCATGTATGAGCACCTCAAGTAACGGTATCACATGTTGGTTGTGAAGAGACTGTCACGGTTTCTAAGGATATCGTTTTATTTTATCTGTATGTTAAAGACTAGTGTAAGACATCACTTTTGCAGTTTAGCCACTTAAATGTAAAAAAAAACATAAATATTTTACTTGATATTGAAATACAGAACTGCAGTATCTCCCTAATTAGATATTGTTACTGGGATCTTTTTCATGTTACAACAAAGGAGGCCGCATGAGCAGAGCCTTGTAGCTGTACAGAAACTGTTTTAAAAGACATTGCAGTCAATTGTGACAGATATTATCAAGATAAAAACTCATCATCCTGATGGTAAACTACAGTGCAGCTGGAACTTTGTTTCTTATCTGCGAAACAAGCCTGAGATAACCTTGAATTTTCACATAGATGTCTTGATAATATTCAGAGCAAATGGCCCATGTTTAACTTTGGTGCTTTTGTGCTGCTTACATTTCTATGGTGTTCTTTGTCTCAAAAAGCTTTTTCTGTATAAGAGTGAAGAAAAAAAAGAGTCATGCTGTGGAATGATAAAGGCAGTGCTGTGAAAATTTAATGTCTTGCTCTTAATACTGTTTTTAATGGAGGGGAGATTGTCTTGAGGTGTAATAATTTAGAAGAGTTTTAGAGTGTTTAAAAGATGTAATAAACAGCATAAAAACAATGGTGTTCTTTTGTTAATGATTCGATAGTTTCGGTGTGAGTTGTGCTAAGTTATATACAGTTAAAAAAAATATGAGAATTGTCTCATTTGCTGTGCCTACAGGCCTGGAGAATTATTAGTTTTTTTGGTGCATGTCTGCCACCTGGTGGTCATTTTTTAAATTACATTTACCAGCACCAACTTCAAAGAAAGCCTTCAATGACACAATTTATAATTTTGTCACTTTATTTCAAGAGTACACTAGTTGATTGTAATATCTTAAAATAAAATGCTCTATGCAATTTCATTATTCTGTTTACAAAATACTTTTCCAGTAAAGGTGGGGTGGTAAATAACCAATCATGGCCATTAATCACATCAAAAGGCTTTAGTGTTGACATAGCATGCTGGATCTCATGGAGCGTGCAAGACAAAAGTGGGCTTGTGTTGTTGTTATGTAACTTTAGGGAGAGTCTGGCCAAATTGCACCGCGGCCTTACAGTAGCTGACCTCCGTTTGTTCCGGCGTTAGCCACAACAGAACAGCGGGAGCCTTGCAGCTTTGGTCGTCATGCCAGTGGGGCCCCAGGTGATTCCCATAGGACAACTCATTACAAGTATCAGGAAAAATTAAAGATAGAAAGGGGTGGGCCTCAAGTCCACTGCAAGGGACACATACAGTATTTAGGAGCACGTCATTGCTCTGCTCATACTAAACAAAAAGTAGTTGCTGTATGTCAGAGAATACATCTGTATAGATAAAATTCTGGTTCTTGACATACATACATACATACAAAAAGCAAAGTGCAATCATTCATTTGCAATTAAAAAAAAAAAGATTACATTTTAAGGCTTGATCAGTGAATGCTGAGGAAAACGTGAAGATCACTTTAGGTTTAAGTCTGCAGATCTGCATAATGCTACACAGAATATGCTACTACTGATCTGAAGGTGAATCAAAGGGAGATAATACAGGAACGGTGTTACGGCCCCTGATGCCTTCTGATTTAGAAGTAGAGCAAGTCGGATATGGCACCAGGCAGGTGGGTCATCAACTGAACTCTGATCCACCAGTGTGGCTCCATCGGGTTGTACCGTGTGTAAGGACGCTTTGATGTGATGGCATCTGTTATGTCATCCAGAACAGGGGCCGCGTCCCTCTGGCCACTGTTGCAGTAAGAGCGCACCAGAGACATGTAGTGATCAAAATGGGCTTTTCCATAATCCTCCTTCACCTCTGAGGGTGCCTCATTCCACAGCTTATTGGATGTAGTGGCCACAATGTCATGGGTCAGGATGCCGGTGGCCACGATGAAGTTCCCCGGTTCGATTACAGACACTTTCACTCCCCAGGCCTTCATCTCGTAGCGCAGGCAGTCAGAAAAAGCTTCCACACCGTATTTAGATACACAATATGGAGATCGCAGTAGGTTGCCCATCCTCCCGTACATACTGGCCAGGTTCACAACACGGCCTGTGGGCAGACATGGAACGCACAAAAAATGAACCCAGGATCAAATATAATCTGTTTAACTCAACACTTACACACAAGTGGCAAATTAAGTTGTTTTTTATACACTGCTACTGTTTTTATCCACTCAATGTCTGTGTATTTGCATCCACTGAATTGCTTCATCAGATTTTTTTTATTTCAAAAGTTGACACAGGTCAGATGGGGGCGTCTGTTAAAGCAGCTGGAACTAACCAATTACACACTTTTTAGGGGGTTTCTTTTTTTTTTTTGTATTTATTAAATGAAGTTCCCTCTTCAGCTTCTGTTGTCAAGTTGACATAATCACGCAAATGGATCTTTGTGTGCCATTTGATCAGGACTGAAGCTGCAACAGTTTCTTTACGAGTCACTTAGAAACTGAAAGGTGTAAAACTTCTGCTCTGCTGTTAGTTTGCAAGGCAGCTGAGTTTTAGCAAGATTCACTGCACCAGAATCCCGATAGAATCCAAGCAGTCTGAGGCCAAAACAGGAAACTCCTGCAGACCGGTCGGTGTCCCATTCTGTCAGTTATAAGTGGATGAACAATAATGGCTAAATAGGTCCCAACATCTCAGCGCTTTGCTGATGTGCTGGCAATAACCAATTCCATTTCAAAACTGGATTGTGATTTATTTCTTTTTTACTATTTTATTCAATTCACATGTCTTGTCTTTTCTTTAAATTACATGTCCACCCCTGTGGAAAAATAAAAAAAAGTGTTTGTCCACTTTTATCATTGCAAATGTTGCTGGGAAAGACTTTCAAATTGTCTTTCAATACCAGGCTTTGTTTTAAGGTTGAGATATTTCACAGAAGTCATGGGACACTGATAAGCTAACTAGTTAGCCACATATTTTTCTTTTAAACAGGAATTCTAAGAATCCTGTTAATCCTTCGCAAAGAAACTTGAGCATAAAGTTGTTGTTTTTAAACTTTGGACTGGTCATTTTGGACACTGTGCGATGGGGTCGTGTCCACATCTTAGTGGGTGTTAATATGTAACATACAGAACACGGTGCTATTCCAGTGATTTACCTTTCGCCCTGCGGATTAACGGCAGAACAGCTTTTGTGACTCTGATGGTGCCCCACAAGTTGACCTCTGACACCTGTTTGTAGGTGTCCATGGAGGTGAATTCTACCTCTCCAAACGTTGACACGCCAGCGTTGTTCACCACAGCCCACAGACCTGAAGCAAAGGCAACGATAGAACGCTGTGTGAATGAATACATCTCCTTATATTGGTTCTGATGCATTGTAGAGTGCTTTACCTCTTTGCGAGTCTTTAAGGTTATCTTTGATGTACTCCACTGCCTGGTTCACCTGCTCATCGCTGCATACGTCCAGCTGCACTACCTTCATACGATCTGAATTAAATTCCTCAAGCTCCTTTGCACCCTCTCCACCTTTGTCCTATGAAGGTGATGTTTGTGATATTGAAAGATGCCCTGATTAATTATCAAAAGGCAAACTTGATTAATCTAATAATTTATACAATCCAAAGAAATGAAGCTTCTGTTTACCTTTAGAAAACATCCAGCAAAGACTGTGAAGCCTAGCTTGTGCAGATGTTTAGCAAGTGAGTGACCAAATCCAGTGTCACAGCCTGTGATGAACACAGCTTTCCCTTCCACCTGTACAGAGACAAAATGCTTTTTCTCATTATTGACACACAGAAATGAACATCCATAGCAAAAAAATATAAATGTGCATATGTTTACAAAAAAATTAAAGCTGAGATTTGTAAAAGTTATAACCCAAAAAAGGGGACTACTTGTGCAATACAAATTAACGCAGCTGTCAGCAGGATTTTAGCTAGTTTTAGTGCACAGCAGCAATATTTGAGATACGATTTCTTATCAGTAGTACTGAAAATAGTCACTGTAACTTTAAACGCCTCCTCCACAGGCTAGTCAATGAGTAATGAATTTGGGGTTTTCCCTTTTACGTTAAGAATAGCTTATTGTGACATAGCTTAAACATTTTTTATGGAGATTAAATGTGTTAAGGGGCTACAATAGAAAACAACGACTCCACTGCGTGCAGTTTACAACAGTCCATACTTTTTACATTACCTCCACCGATCCTCTAGGCATGCGAGGCGTCGCAATGTACAGCACGAAAACTACATAGAGCACAACTATGCACTCGGTCACACTCGTCTCTGGTAATCCCAACAGTCTCATGGCTGCGTTCAGGAGAGCTGGAAGTCCAAAACCCAACACAACGGTCAGGAAAACTGAAAATGATACCAGAAGTGCAACTCGGAACATGGATTGCGAAGCCATCTTGGCGGAATGGTATGTTTACTTTCCCTCTCCTGGCAAAGCTGTCTGCATCACCCACTAGAGCAGCGTCGCGGCACGCCCCCTGTCTCACGTTTGTAAAAAAATAAAAATAAAAAAATACAGAAAATAACTGTTGACAATCAACTCATACACTGATCGCTTCTGTAAAGCTAAAACGCACAGAGGTTAACAAGCTGTTAACGGTCGTATCTGCCAAGTTGTAATATTTTTTTGTCTATGTTGTAAAAATAAAAAAAGAAAAACGAAATGAAAATGGAAACAGCCACTAGAGTTAGCATTCCAAATTGTTATTTTATTTGACGGTGTGTTTGAGACGCAGTGCGCGTCCTATGACTTATAACGGGAGGAAGCAAAACCGGAAGTAGCAAGATGTGAAACATCTTGCAACAAAGAATCTGTAACAGGATGATCTGAAATACGCCTCAAAATCCAATTTCCCTTTGCAAATACAGCTTGGCTGAATAATGCCAGACTGGAACAAACACAGACTTGACACACCAATATCGCTGCTTGTCTTAGAGCAGCTCTCTGACAGATTTGAAAACTACGTATGCAGAGGGCCTTACGGGCATATGAAACTCTTTCTATATAAAAACATATGGAAAGAGTTTTGAAAATGTCTCACTGTATTTTAAACACAAATATAACAAGCTATCGTCGAAGTTTGTAATGAATAACTGGGTAAATGACAATTTCCAAAATTCACAGTTTGCACACCACTGTCATTCATGTAGATATAATTTTGCATGGATTATGTAATTGTTTTTAGTTTGGAAACTAAGAGCCCAAGGAGAATGTTTGGGCACACTGCATGTGCATTACTAAACACACCCTTTGGAAAGTAAAACTAAACACATTTTGCAGCCAAGAAGTAGTCACTGGTTCTTGCTGGGGAAGATCGTCAATTTATGCAGTTCTGTACTGCTCCTTCCAGCTTTTCAGGTCTCAGGGGTTTCAACAGCTGAGTCTTGGTAAAACCTTTATCTTATACTTCATTTTGGATTTTGAGGTGTATTTGAAATCCTCCTGTTACCAATGTCATCTTTATCGTGTCAATGTTTAATTTCAGAATTTTAATCCATTCCTTTCTCTGTGAAAAATTCCTGAGACTTCAACAAGCTCAAAGCACAATAAAGTTGCCCTGCTGTACGCTCACAATCATTGTTTATTTTAAATTGGGACAGTCAAGTGAAGATGTTGGCAAAGTAGAGTTGGACTCCTAAATTTTAAACTGATTTACAACTGCAACTTTTATTAAAATCTACAGTGATAAATAAAACTGACACAGATAACTGAAGTATGGATGGTACCACAGCACTAGCAAACAGGGTTTACCAGTCCAGGAAATACACCTTGGGGGCATCCATACCTCCTGAAATTTGAGTTTATACCTCTTCCCCTAAAGATACCTTTAAGCCCTGATCAGCAAATGTGTCATTTTAATATAGTCTTAAGATTTTCTAGTTCTACTCAAGATGCAGATACATTTAGCTCAATGCAGATACTGGGCTGCATCCCCAGCTTTGTTCCTGGGAGATTACCTTACATGCAAAGTGGCTTGTTCTCACCCATGACTACATGCCCCAACAGAATTGCTCTAAACTTTGTTAGCTGGGTCAAGTTTATTTGAAAACAACCCTTTCAGGCCCTCCACCCCAAGATTAAAATGGCCTTACATTGCAATGTGTCAGGCTTGTTTACCAACTTCAGACATTCAATTTTAAGAAGTTTTCCTCTCCAACTCCTGCCATCATCTCCAGCCACAATGCAAGTTAGCAAGTATAGTTTTACTTTCAAAGACTGCTTTGTGGGCATTTTCAAAGAGCAAGCTAAACACGACATTCATAGATAGCCTAGTTGCTGATTAGGTTTCGTAAGGAACAGACTGCAATGTGTTACATCACCCTACACAGGGACTTAACTGGCTTTAGTCACAAGTCTAAGGTTTTAGTCCAAACTTCTCCCTTTAGGAAGAAGTACAGGAAATCTAAAAAAGTAATACTGCTAAAGCAGCAGAGAGGGCCTCAAGATGGTTGTGGCTCAAGAGGGGAGATCCTTGGAGGCAGGCTAGCTAGCCACCTGGACACAAGCCAAAGTCTGATCAGCATTTACTGGGTCACCTGGAAAATTGTTCATTAACTCATGAACATTGGGCCAAGGATAATTAAAATATTAGGAAATATTCAGTAATCAGTTCAAGCACAAGCAGACATCTGAGAAAGTTTCTTTTAATGTAACGATGAAACCTTGTGGTACAGCAAACATCCTGGTCAAGTAAAAAACAGAACAAGTCAACCAACCTACAGGAAAGTAGCCAGTAAAGGACCGACATAGCAGTAAAGAGCAAGATTAAGGCACTAATGTTTCTAGTGTACATGCATGGCTAAATGGCCTTTAGAAATTCTGTAAACATTTCATGTTAAACTTTCTATTAAGAGTGAGGACTGGGGGGAGGGATTAAGTGCCTGAAAGAAAAAAAAAAAAATAAAAAAAAAAAAAGATACTGTAAACTTGTAATTTTCTTATAGAACTTGTGGGATACTAAACTGAATAACCATCTTGCATAGAGTTTCCCATTTAAACTACATGGTCTTTGGGAAAATGGAAGTATAGTACTGACAAGACAAAAAGCTCATTTCTAAACCTGACATTTTACAGCATTTTTTTCTTTTCAAAGACCTTTAGACTGCAAGTGTACTAGATATCCCACATGACTTATTTGAGGAAAGTATCGAGCTTTCGCTTGATATTGTCGAATGAGTCCGTTCCCATGTAGTCTGCCTGACCTTGCTCCCATTGCTCCTTCCGTTCCTCTGAAGAGAGCTGGGGTTTGAGTGCCTGTGGATGTGAGGAGCTGCTTTCACCCTGGAGAAAAATTGAATTAATCAAAAGACTGCAAGATGCAAGATGCCCCATTTTACAGTAGCATTAAATTTACATGTTTGGCCTTTCTCCACCGAACAATGGCCACAGACAAGCGCCGATTTAAAGTAATTGTAGCAGTTTATATTTATATATAAAAAACTCAATTGCAGACTTGCTGGAGTTAGACAATCAGTTATGAGTTAACACATTCACCCACCTCCACACAGCCAGAGTAGAAAGGCTGGTCTCCATACTGCTCCTGCAGCATTGGCACCACAGCACTGGCATACAGAGTCCACCAGTCCAGGAGGAAGGAGGGATGTGTGGTGGCCTCCTCCACACTCCCTGAAATCTGTTTAGCTTTGGGGTCGAATGTGTAACTCCATGGCTTAGTCTTCCCCAGGAAGTGAACAACCTTTGCATTGCCACCATACCTGAAAGTGGTAGGGTCCAGTTAGAATATGGAAACTTGACATGTATGGTCCCCAAAATTGCTTTCATCCACAATTGGGGGGGAGGGAAAAAAAAAAAAAAAAAAAAAAAATCCAATTTCATGAACCATTTTTACTGGTTCACTTTTTTCCAGGTCACACATTTTTAAAGCTGTTAATCCAACTTTCACTTGGGCTTCTACTTTAAGATCAGATTTCATTAAAGTCAAATTGGTCAGACCATCAATGGGGTGTCAGGAACCAGGGAGTCAGAAGCAACAGGTCAGTAAAATAAGTTTCCACTAAAGTAAAATACCATCACCATGTGGATAACTTGTCCAATATGCATGAAACTGATCATTAAAGAAACTGGACAGTCTTCAGAGTCAGATCTTGCTGCATCTCCACAGCAGTGTCTGCAAATTTGGATCATCTGTAATTTGTCTCAGTGACAAACTGCATGTACACACAAACTTGGCTCTGGCCCTTTGGTGTTTGTTTCATTTGCCAGACCTTAGCACTATTGCTGACGACTACATACATGATTACCACTGGCATTTCTTGGCATCTAAAGCAGTATGACAAAGTTAAGAGCTTGCTGATGTTTAGATTAATGAGAATAGGGAGGCTTAAAGGTACAGACAATGACTAGTCCTGCAGGCAATTATAAAAAAGGGCTTTAAATAAAGTGCCCTATTTTTAAAGAGTGTTTCAGCTGTCGGTAGCTCAGGATGGATATTCAACCCCGAGCTACAGCCTACCGGTAGACACTCAAGCTGAGCTGGAATCTCACTGCTCATCTTGTAACTCGAGGTCATGTGAAGAAATGACTACATGTTCATGTGATCAAGTATCTACTTACATCTTGGCCTTTCATCTAGTACAGCTATTAGCTGCACTGACAGACTGCAATGTTGTAAGAGTTTTGCATATATAAAAATACTAGAACGGGGAAAAAAAAAAAAAAAAAAAAAAAAAAAAAAAAAAAAAAAAAAAGTAAAACATCATGACTTCTGTAGACAAACTTACTGCTTGAATGCTGGAAGGTAAGTGTAGATTGCTATGCTGCTGAGGTTGTAAATGAAGGGGAGATGTTTTGATATGTCAGCTGTTGCCCAGTCACTGAAGAAGCCATTCAAAACCCCCTGGTCTCCTCCTGCAATAAAGACATGAAACAACATGTGTTCCTTTTGACTTAGTATAAAATTATGTTTTAGTCAAATTGGCATCCCATCTAAAAAATACAAAAACAAGCTCATCCAGCACTCAGGGTATCATACCAGTTTAAAGTTAATGAAAGTTGCCTTTTGGGTTCCTCCCTCCCCTAAAAACTACATTGTGACATGAATAAGGGATCCCTGCAGGGTGTCTAGTCATGTCTAGATTAACATTTTCTTGTCCAACTTTTAAACTTCTCTGAAAGGAACAGCACTCCTAAGTTTTTCCCCCATCCATTTAGGTTCTTTGATGTTACTCTGAGTGTCTTCAAGTATGGTGGCCGTAGCCTACAATGCTATCAGAATGACGTAGTTTCCCAGCACATGGCGTGATCTAGCCTGCAGCAACAGCTCAGCAAATAGATGAGTCTACCAAGATTTTGTTTTGAAACCTTTACTTAGGAAAAATGTAAAACCAAGCAAACCTACAGAAAAAAAATGTCTCAATGAAATCATGCAACATTATACATCAAAATGTATATAAATAAAAAAAGCCAACATCTATGGAAAATGCCATTGGCAGGCTAGGGGTAACATGGGCAAACAGACTTCAGTGACTAAAGTTTATCCAACAAATGTTTAACTAGTTTTCTAGCCATAAACATATTTTAACTTCCATGGTATCTGAACAAAGACTGAAGGGACAACACTGCTTTACAGCAGGAACTCTCCTCTAGAGGGTTGCTTAACCACTTTTGATAATGCCACAGAAGGGTTTGATTTTATGTTAATGGAGCAAGTTAAATGTTTTTCCAATCAGGACATTCAGATTTCTGAAATTCTAAATAAGCAAAGTGTATTATCCAACTGCTTATATATTAAGCAGCAATATGCAGTAAGAAAATTGATGCAACAGTGATGAGTCATTGAATTGAATCGTGAGACCAGTGATGAGCCCAGCCCCAGATGCATAAGCCCAATTTGAAATTAGTCAACTAAATAATCTAAGACGACAGCATGAAAGAACCTTGTCTCTGCAGATGAACGTTTCCCTCTGGGTTCATGTTCATTTTCAAAGTTTGCACAGGTCCTACAGGTTCAACTGAACAGGCCGTACAGTTACTAAACCTCAAAGTCAGTCAATTTGGAACTGAGGCAGCCTTCTCATGGTGTGACTTGCATAGTTCCAAACACATTTCTGCTGCAAACTCAATCTTAAATCTGCAAGTGACAACAGCAAACAAACTACACTAGATCATGGTCTTCTGAAACCAAGCCGTTTTACCTACACTACCTACCTACCTGCCATTAGTCTGAACTGAAAAGCTGTATGCCTGTAAAGTCTAAAAACTAGACTGCCACAATTTTAAAACAAAGCCATTGTCCAATCCCACAGCCTCCAATGAGGATTTCAAAAGTTAATATGGGGCTGACCCTCTTCATTTTGAGGGGATGAGCAGAGCTCAGCAAGAATGTGCATCCAACCCTGCCAGTTTGTTTTGGCAGCACAGCACTGCACCACAGATGCAGATACAGCCTCAGGGTTCAGCCACTTCTTTCCTTAGCAATTTTTCAATATATCATCCATAGTCTCCAGACAGCTGTGCACACATTCCATGTAGTAAAATGGAAGTGAAATGCTAAAAGGTCAAAGCAACTTTAACTCATACCTCAGTGCATGTGAAAAGAACTTCTATAGCTATAAATAAGATCAGTTTTACCCACTGGCATACCGTCAGGTATACAGGCAATACATCAAAATGAAATGCTGACAAGATTAATTAAAAATGACTCAGATCAGTTTTAATTGGAGGCAGAGTGTAGAAATAGATGTCTGCATGCAGTTGTGATTGTGATGTGCCAGTTGCTTGCCAGCAAATAGTTGCAGCAACCAGATTTTTTTTTTTTTTTTTTTTTTTTAATAAAATGGGCCACTGCTTTCAAGTAACACACTAATTGGGTTTTCCCAATTAAATACCCATAATAGAATCCTTCAGTAAAGAAAAAGCCCATCACCACCTCAACAAACAAGCTCCAACACTTCAAGCCAAACTCTAAACTGCATCTCATTAGTTGTAAGGTTGGGGCACTTACTGTTCTCAGTCTTTGTACTGAACAGTTACATCTATGCAAAAAGTGACTGCAAGGCCAGCTGCTAAGACGCATACATTGTCCTTGGCATTACATGGAGTTTACCGGCAGTAGTACATACATTTACAGTATAACATGCTCAGTTGAGCATGAGAAAACATTCCAATTTAAGACCAAAAAAAAGGAGTTGCTCAGATGTGTAACTCCCCATTACAGTGTCACATTTCCAGTTGACTACAATATGTCCCACTACTGCAACAAACAGTTATTCTAATCTGAGAACAGAAGTTTGTACAAAGCTGGACAAACAGTCATTTGGATTGATGTGCAGTTAGAAATGTCATACAAGGAAACAAATTCCTTGTTGCAAAGAAATCAGCATTTTTTCCTCTAAAAACTCTGGAGCTGCAGTTTTAGCCTTGATGCACACCAGTGAATTTCAATACAGGATCGAGGAGGATGGCAACATTAGGGATAGAATTATTTTAATTTCTGGCTTTACTTGCTAAATATTTGTGTTATAATTTATTGGACCATCTCATCTATTGTTATACTTGTGTGGTTTCAGTTGTCTGAGTTCTCATTTGCCACCACTGTGGCTGCAGTGAAAGCCCAAGACAAATTTTCCCTAGTGGAACAAAGTTTTTTAGGCAAGAAATTAATTTAAATGATTGTTCTCCAAAAGTTATGCATCCTTTGACTAATTCAATTAGTTTGCCAATTCAGTCAAGACTCAACATTAAAGGGTGGTGGAGGAAACGCAATCTTAATTGATGTAGTTGATCCCGTTTGGGTTCAGATTTCAGGCAAGTTCTGGATAAAACCTTTACGATCATGAGACATTGAACCACACGTAATATGCTGTAAATGAGTTTAACTTTATACTCTCCCTCCTGTTACTTTCCTGCACCTCTTTCCCTTGCATTAGTTGCAAGGTTGTGCAGTCTTCTGTACTGCAGGCAGCATTACAGCAGAAAGTCTACCAGATGACTTGCAGTCTCCACTGCTGGTGTAAAAAATTTAAGTCAAAGTTCCAGATTATGGCTTTAAATTTTAATCAGAGCATCCAAGTGCCATCTGTACATGCACTAAATTCCCATCTCTTGAAACCATGGTGCTGCACTTAACCACTTGAAAGTGTGAGCTGCTGATTCCTGCAGAGATCACACCATGAAGTGGAAAGATTCAGGCTGTCAAATTGTCACATTTGAACAGCCCCCTGCCTCATGTCAGACTGTGCTGCAACTTGTGGTGCACAGGGTCCAAGACCCTGGATGTTCAGTAGGTTCAAATGTTTGAATCTTTATGGACAATTTACTGAGCTTTTATTTATGGCTAAAGCTGAACTGCAGCATTTAAAAAAAAAAAAAAAAAAAAAAAAAAAAAAACGCGAACAAGGTGGTAAACTTTCCATTTGCCCAGTACCACACAAACCTATACCCTGAACATTTTTAGCCACTGATCTGAAAGAGCTGGAGCCAGAATTGCTACCACAATTCAGTTAGGGTACATTTCACAGGGAAGTTACTGAATGTCAACCAGTGCTCTGTGCAAAATGGGGCCTCTCAAATGTAACGTTCACCCACACCAGTGAGCCCCTGAGAATAACTCAGAGCTGACAGGAGAGCCTTGTGTCCAGGCACAGGGGTCAAGTCCTTTTACCAAACACACCCATCCAGTTTTGCATCACGTTTAAAAATGTGTTACTTTTAAAATAAAAAATTGCAATTATATCCCTTGTCATCTGTACACGAATACAATTTAAATCCATCTTTTATCCAACATTAACCAGTAGAAATGGCTTAATTACTAGACCAAATTGTGGGAATAGTCAAACCCAACTCTGGTTGACTTTCTAGGAGAGAAAAAAAAACAAAAAAAAAAACAAAAAAAAAAAAAAAAAAAAAAAAAAACCCTCATAAGGGATATCTAGTCAGTAAAGGCCACAACATTTAAGAGGCTAATGTGGCTCACCATTTATATGAACATTTCTGAAAATCCTTATCTGCTTCATTAAATCTAGGCTGCAACAAATGCCTACAGTTTATTAAATTGGCAGACAACTGGCCACGTTTCATGGTCCAAAACTACCTAGTCAAAGATTATATTTGGCAGAGCAAATTCATATATAAAAAAAACTAGTCAGGAATTTTATGACTCAAATCTATTTCAGAGCTCAAACAGACTAAAAGGACAAAGTTACACATTCTACCTTACCGTCAAAGCTGCCGTGTTCTGTACAATACTGCAGCAGATCGTCATAAGTCTCCACAGAAGGACGAAAAACAAACACGCCAGAGTTGAAGCAGTCAGGCCAGCCAGGATCAGGAGCTGCTGACAATTCCTCTCTGTCAAACAGCTCATCTATATTGGAAAGCACCTTGGATGTAGACACAAGTGCCAACATAATTATAAACAATTCTGTAAAACACAATCTTGAGCTAAAGACTTTACATTTATTGTACAGCACTTCAGTCAGGAAGTGGTTATGTTGTTTTAGTGCTTTAGAAATAAAATGGTAAAGTAAAATGATCAGTCTCACCATAGTGTCTGCATCCATGAAAACACATTTGGAGTAGTGTGTAAGGGTCCAGCAGTGAAGCTTGGTGAAGGTGACACCCAAATCAGGCCTCTTCATCATGGCCAGGTGAGCTGTGTCACCGCTATCCAGCACATCCACCACCTTCACCTCATCATAGATTCTCCTCAGCACACACCTAATGATTTAGAACAGATGAAATCCTGTCAACCAGCCAGCTCAGGAACAAGAGCTGACAGGAGCGCTAGAAGGCAGAATTCAGAAAAGTTGTGCAACTAGATTGAGGTTTCTTACTGGCAAGGCTCCGACACATGTGGTCCAATGAGAGCTACCAACTTCTTGGATGTGTTCTGGTTACGAAGGGACTTGCCCAGAACCATGGCACCCCGGGCATAGCTGTCGTTGGTAGCCAGCGTCACAAAGGCCTGGTCTGTAAGAATTTAGAGAAAGTGAGTTTTCTGCAATAGGGATGAATACCACTAACCAATATATAATCCTTTTAGTCATTTGGATGGATCCAACTCTTGTTTGATGTTTGCATACCTTAATTACTTAAGACCACTGTTCTCAAATTCTTAAGAGTTAAACTCTAACTCTAAACAAAGACACTGTGGTTCCCAGTTAAAATTAAACATCTCAGGGTGAATTTTATTTGCAGTGCCTATTCTGTGCGATCACCTCCTGCTGCAGGGAGAGAAATTTGTCAGCAACTTGCCAAGCCAGGTCTCTGAACAATGCCTTGCTTGTTAGAGAATATAAACCAAGAAGAAGTCAGCAATGTAGCTGGGATGGCTGTGCGAATATAGCATGTGGTCAAACATTAATCCCACATGAACTGTATGTTAATTCCCTGATGCTGAGACAGCAAAATGTAGAAAGAAAAAAAAATAAATAATGTGCAAAGCAGTGGGTTGAATGCAGACTTGGTGTGTGCAATTTGGGTCAATTAAGAGAACCAAGCTTCCAATTTCCAGCACATGCCAGGAAAAATTGTTCTGTTTCACTGCGTCCATCCAGCGCCACACCTCCTTTCCAGCACGCCCCCACTTTCAATTGGTAGAAGTTTTGCTGTAGTATTAATGCATCTAAACCTACTAGGACAGTTCAAGTACAACCCAGGTTTGAGTGGCTTCACATTCCAAGCTGGACGTGCTTTCCATTCTAAATAAAGGGGGGCAGTTTCCTGAAAGCTTATATCACAAGTGGGAGTTTAAGTATGGCATGTGCCACTTAAATAACGCTCCAGGGAACCGATTGGCCAGAAAACTAATGTCGGAGTGTTCTCATTGATAATTTAACAAAAGCCATTAATAAATAATAAACAGAAAAAACTATATGGATACTAGTATTTGCTTATCAGGTTACTTTTTATGCGTCACATGATTATGTAGTCAGTTTAATAAACCTTAAAAAAAACATTTGCGAACATGTTCAAACTTTTTATTTTTTTTAACAGGGTATGCCTTGAAAAGTTGGTTGAAGCCTTATGCTGGTGTATAAATGAGCAAAATGTCGGAAAGCAACAATGACAGACTACTACATCAAGACAAGCTGTTAAAAATGCTTAAATTGCCCACCAGCCTTTTAAAACTTCTACAAGCAACCCCGTTTGGGCGTGACTGCAATGTCTCATCAGAATCAATGGCTCACTATCGTGGTTTGAAATGTTGAAGTAAGGAAATTGTACATACCTGCCATAACTGAAGAATAAGTCGAAGCTACTGCGTAGCCTAGACTTACAGACGGGAGCGTTCCGTGGAGAAAAGGGCTGACTAAATATACAGAGATGAATTTATACCCCTGTGGCAGTTGGACGACTCAACGTCACGTGACGGTCTCTCTACACACCCACCTGCTCCCAACGTGATCCCCCAGACCTCTAGCAGGTGTTGAGGCTCAACTAATCATTTGGTCATTCAAAGGAAACCTATAAAGAAAAACCTCTGGTACTTCTGCAAAGATACTTTGTAAAGTCACAGGATGTTTTAAACTTTTCCAAGAGGAAAAACTAAATCATGAAAAATTATTTTTCCCTGCCAAGAATAAATTCACCGAAAACATCAAGATAAACAACTATCAGGCAGCTCCTTTATCTAGGGTCTTCCCTTTAAGTGTGTAATGATGGTTTTAAATCGCAATAAGATGCTCTGTAAAGGCGATTTGTCGCCATCTTGTGGAATAAAGATCACACTGCAGTAGCGTTATGATAAACGGTAGCTGAGATCAGTCGCCCTACCGTATTACACAACAGTGAATTATTTTTAGGGGTCTCAAAAGAACTCTTAAATTAACATTCAGATCAAGTGGTGTAGTGATATTTTTAGAGGAAGCTCTCATGGTAATAAAGATTTTGAACTGTAGGTGTAATATAGGTGCTTGGAATTTATATCTGTAAGAATATTCCCTTGGCCCTATTGCTGATTGGAAAATATAAAAACTAACCAGCACATTTTCATCCCAATAAATGTTTGCCAGTGCAGTTAAATTCCCTTCTGTCTCCTTTATCTCTCTACTCAGGCAGATGCTTGGCAGAGTGGAGGCGCTGCCAAGGAGTCCTCTGTGGTTGTCATGCACTGTGCTGTTGGACTGAAATCCTCAAATAGGAATACCCCCACTCACCCACCCTCCACTTCTGGAAAAGTGCCATCTGCACAAGGGGGATCTTCAGGGTTCAAAGGGGACTGAAGCAGTGAATATGAAATTTAACCATGCATCTAAGTACTTTTCCTTAAATTAAACGTCTAATTAGCAAGAAATGTAGGCAACCTGTTAATGATTGGTTGCAAAATATAAGCAGTATTATCTCTTTATTAGTAGTATAAGACACTGAATCATCATACACACATCAAAAATTGATTCAGCATGTGGGGACGGATCATTGATTTTATTGTTTGCACTCATCTTGACATTCTGTCAAGCACAGTGAGGAAACATGGCGGGTGGTGCCCGTATCCATGACTACGGGCAGGAGATGGCTGAGAGGTTGTAAAGGCGGGGGGGCTGGTGCAAAGGAGCTGGGTTGGCAGGGGTCCTGGCTACTACGCTCCTTAATAGAGGTTCTTCTGCACGTAGGCGGCAATGTACTTGACGGCCAACATGGTCTCCTCGCATGTGGGCTTGATCTGAGACTCAGGCAGCAGGAACCCATAACGACCAGTGTCACGCAACTCGAAGGTGTAGGAATATTTTATTCCCAGGTCGTAGGCCCAGTCATCAGAGCCTCCTGCAGCGGGGTCTGAGGGAAGAGAATGAGGGAGAGAGGAGTGGGATATATTGATCTGGGACAGTGTGGATATGTTTTCATACATGTAATGCTTTGATTAACAGCTTTTTGTTGACTTTTGAAGGCCTCATCCTTTAAGAAATATTTGTGCATAACATGCACATCATAATGCATTATTCTAGAGGTTTAAATAGACCATTAAGCGCTCAATAAATGAACTATTTCTCTTAAAATACCAATTCAGCTGCTATATTTGCTGTACTTACAGATAGTTGTGGCACCAGGTCCACTGGTGTAGGAGGTACCATAAAGACTACGCAGAGCAGCAGAGGCTCCCTCAGCAACCTTCAGCTATAAGATAAAGAAAAGAGGCAAAATCAAGTTAAATCGATTATTTGTCATATCAGACAAAGATATGTCATAGGAACAGAACATCTGAGTCTATAGGCCTGAACAAAGCCACACAACTACGAAAACACATCTTCTAGAGAAAATTACATATGTTTTTTCCCCTGCAGCACAAACCATCCTGCGGTTGTTTAAACAAAACATTTTTCCCATTATTATAAAAAAGAAGAAGAAGAAAAAAAAAAGAGTCAAAAGCTTTAGCGAGTTGCAAGAGGAAATTAAATCCCCGGAAAAATGCACAAGCAGGAAATGATATTTCTGAGGAGACAGATGAGTTATGATGGATCCCCGGAGTTCTTTTCTTCTGTAAAGTATCGGGAGAGAGCCTAAATTGCATGCGAGTGATAGACAGATAGAAACGTGTGATCTGCCTTAGTTAGTGTGAGAGCTGGAGCAGGGGTGTGAGTATTAACTGTGCAGGCCCCGGACACCCCAGTGAGAGATAAAAGAGCCATGAGAATGAAGCATGTGAGCAGGGAGTAAATGATTTGCTGCAACTAAGTGTTGCCCATAGATAAGAGTCACACAGTAATGGGACTAGGCTGAATTCTTGCTTAAGCTTTCGTAAACACATTTAGAGATATTATAAGGACATTACTTAAACTTGTGTCTTACCAAGCCCTTTGCTTGAACAGCATGTGATTCACTGAGATTTCATGGACTGTGATTCATATCTTTAAATACTTCTAGCAATATAAAAAGACATTGCAGTCTGCCTCTAATGAATAACATTCTTGTACAGATACAGCTTAACCACTGAGCCAAAAAAATGATTGAGCAGTCTATATAGAACATGAAGTAATAGATGATGTTGACTGACCAGCTCACTGTGGTGTGCAGCAAGATCATAGGTGTAGGAGTAGGGGAAGAGCAGCAGCTGAGAGTAGGAGTGGATGGTGATATAGGCCTTGATGATGGACTTGTTCTTGCGGATGAAGTCAGCAACATTCTTGACCTCAATCTCAGACTCGGGAGAGTAGCCACAGAAGGTGTCGCTGCAGGGGTTGCTGGAAGCTCCAAGGGCTGCAATGGCATGTAGAAAATCATTAATATATGTATATGTTTTAACTTTCTCAAATTATTGAGAACATATTCAATCATGCACTTTACCTATCTTAAGTTTAGATGTTATATTGTTATTTAGCTTTGGTGCTAAGCTGCAGATTTATAAAAGATATAATGTGTACTACAAGATGTTGATGTGATGTTTGAAAGGTGTTTGCCAAGAAGGGAAGTAGCCTAACCTTTCCTATGTCTTTCTCTCAAAAGAAGAAGAAAAAAAGCCAATTTCATGTATGAATGTGCAACCAGGAAAATACAACCTACACCTGCATTCAAAGAATTTATGACCTCTAGTGGTCAAGAGAAGAACTGCACATGAAGGATGCTAAACAGCACTGTACATTTTAACCTCAACCACCAAACTGCAACCAAACAATTAGGATTTTGTAATACTAACCGAGTGATGTCGTAGTTTAAATCCAGCCAAAAATAACAAGGGTTTAGCATAGCATGCCGTTATTACATGCAACCAGAGAAACCTGTAAAGTGCTGTCCATGGAGGTGGAATAAAATGTCATGTATTAAAAAGAATAGTCATAAAGTTGTGAACAAACAACAAATATGATCATTTTAGTTGGTGGACTTGTTGACTAACTTAACATCTTTGTACTTCCCAGCTTAGATCCAAGTAGAAGAGTTGTAAGAAGTTAACTTAGCTTTTAGTGCTACTGATTAATTTCCTAATCTTCTATACAATTATAAAACAAAAGTCCTTAATTATAGGGAACCACCTGAGAACTTGGGATTTATAACTAAAGATGAGTTCAGGACAGTGTTGTAGCCTGTATAAGTGTAGTGTCAAATCCCATCAAGGTACTTGATAGAAAGTCGCAGTCATATCAGATATGCCAAACTTTAGCTAAACACTACTTTTTAAATTTCGAGATTTTCAAATTCTTAAAAAAAATCTTTTTATTTCTCTTTCAAGAAACAAAATAAATCATGGCTAATCATCATCAAAAATAGGTCTTTTCTATTTTATTTATGTTTGTGTGAGTATATTTATATATATATATATATGTGTGTGTGTGTGTGTGTGTATATACATATATTCATTCATCATCGTGACCGCTTATTCCATTACGAGTCGCGGGTAAGCTGGAGCCTATCCCAGCATTTTAACAGGTGAGAGGCAGGGTACACCATGGACAAGTCACCAGTCTGTCGCAGGGCCAACACAGATAGACAAACAACCATTCACACGCACGCTCACTCCTAGGGAGAATTTAGAATAACCAATTAACCTATCATGCATGTCTTTGGACGGTGGGAGGAAGCCGGAGAACCCGGAGAGAACCCACGCATACACAGGGAGAACATGCAAACTCCACACAGAAAGGCCCCCCCAGGTTCGAACCTCCCCCCAGCCGAGGCTCGAACCGGCAACCTTCTTGCTGTGAGGCTGCAGTATATATATATATATATATATATATATATATACTACTATTCAAAAGTTTGGGGTCACTTTGCCATGGGATTCAATAGGGAAGTGACCCCAAACTTTCGAACAGTAGTGTACATATAAAGATTATATATATATATAGTCTTTATACTTATGCTGCTTCATGCTTTTGATATCTTACACTGTAAACACGGTTACAATTGCCTTTTTAATAGTTCAAGTATTTTTAACTCATTACTGTTTTAAATAGCGTGCTTTCATTTTTAAAGTCTAACCAGGAACAGGGGTTGCAGATTAGCCTTGGCCATGTATACATGACACTCACTTGGTATAATTTTATGAAGCAATGTTTTATGCATTTGTCCCTGTTAAACCAACATGTAAATAAAATAAATTAATGTCATTACACTGCTTAACTGTTGATGCTGTTATGTGTTTCCTTTATGGGAGCAGGGATGGTATATTTCTGACAATATTGTATGCTCATTGATATGCGCTGTCCCATTCAAACAAACAATAAAAGTATTTAACTCTATTTAAGCATTAGCCTAAAGTTTGTTTATGCCAAGTCAACTTTTAAATCAGTTGATTTTGTATTTATTACCCACTTTATACTGCTGCCTCACCATCTTTTGACATTTTTTGTAGGCTTTTTATGATTTCTTTACTTGGCATCTTGATTCAGTTTCCTCCATGTATGCTTGTTGTTATTTACCTGAACTCCTTCTTGTCTTATCCTCTGGGACTTTAATATTTGCTTTAGTTATAAATAAATAAAAATAACAGAAATAAAACAGAATATCAAAAGCTGTAATGAAATTTTACCACCTTACAGTGTTTGAAGGAGTCAAAGGTCTGGTGTGTGACTTGCACTACAGCCTTTAAACCACCACATCTCAGCCTCTGCTGCACAGATTCCAACCTTCATTATTTCATCTGATCCTTCTAAAGCCCCCAAACTTTAATAAATGCAATATAAAATATCTCCTCTTTATAGATATCTGATATATGTTGCACTTACTACACCAGCCAGCATCAAAGTTCCTGTTGGGATCAGCTCCAAAGCAGCTGGATCCAGATCTCTTGGAGCGAGTCTTTCTCCACATCCTGTTCTAAAGTTTCCAAGTAAATGAAATATATGTAATACTCATTAAACAAATCAACATTAGCAGATTGTATAATTTTGATGAGGAAGGCTTGACTGTAATTTACACTCTTGTGGGTGTAGTCGTAGCCATCAATGTTGATGACAGGCAGAACAAAGACATCCATCTGGTCGAGAAGGCTGGTCATTTGAGAATCACTACCGTAGGTGGACAGAGCCTGAGAAAGATTGAAAAAAATAAAAAATAAAAACAGTGCTTTTATTAGGATAGGCCTACAAGTAAATATTTGCAATGCAATTTGGAATGTTTCTTTGTTACCTCCTGGACAAACCACTGGCAGAAAGCAGGAGAGATCCACTCTCTGGCATGGATACCACAGTCCAAGAAGATAGCAGGTTTGGTGGAGCTGGACTTTTTGCCAAGCTGTGGTTTAAAAGTCAATATTTGTTAGATGTAATTGCACAACAAACTATCATTTTTCAATGCATGGGTTTGATTCATATTTAGTTATAAGTAAGGCTGAAATACCTTAAGGACAGTCATGGAACGCCCTTCATATGTCTTTCCAATCACCTGGTTGCTGATCATACTAGGATTGGAAGAGGAAATAGAGCTAATCCAGGCCTCAATCTGAAATAAAAGAAAGACAAATATAATAATAATAAAGTATTGCATATGATATAATTCAGGACTGACATGGGGACTGCTGTTTTCTATTCTTACCTCGCTCCAGGTGTTGTACTTGGTGTAGCTGTGGGCTCTGGGGCTGCCCTCACTGTCCGACTGTCCATCAACAGCCCTTTGAACATCCTCAATAAGAACCCTGAAGGGAGATTAATTAAAACATTTCTTAACATTGTGTGAATAAATAAATAATTAAGTAAGTAAATAAATAAAACTTTGCATATTTGTCTGATGACTCACTCATGCTCCATGTCACTCTGCCCCAGGGTGGTGGACACTATGTCCAGGTACATGGCAGGCACACGGATGTCCACATCAATGCCAATTGTCACCTGCTCGTCGCTTTCAGGGCTCCAGAAGTCAACCTGTAGGTGGCACCAAAATCCAACACTTGAACAATGAAACATTTTATCAGGAAATTTGAGACAAAGGGAATGTGCTGCTAAAGTAAATGCATGTGCAGTGTTTGATCTGTGAATTAAGGAGGAAAAAAATAGCAATTTGTTCAACAGAAAACAACTACAGTATTTGGATGATATTAAAAAGGCCCTCGTTTTTCATTCACAAGCAAAGACAGCACCATATGCTAAGTGTGTATGTAAGCAGATAGTTACATTAATGCTCTTGGCCAGCTCCTTAATGAGGGTCACATGCTCCTCCAGAAGAGGCTTCAGACGGAAGACTTTCTCGCTATGGAAAGAGGAAATGTGGCCATAAATGCAATAACATACCCAAAAAGTATTCTAAAAGTGGAGCATTGGAGAGGAGCAAATGGGTTGTGTTTTTCTATCTTCTATCTACAACAACTAAAGCTGAATTAAGTCTCTTTTTTTATCTGATTACATAATGCCAGTAACATCTGAGTTCTTGTTTTGAACTGCTACAACATATTTAGCTGCAGCAGACCCTGTTACCTTAGTCAAAACATTATACATTAGTCTTCAAACTAAATTGATGTATAATTATTTCTATATTAGTCTAAAAACGATTAAACTTTGATCTTAAATATGTGAAATTAATTGTGGGTGAGGAAGTTAATCAGTACAGCTGAAATGGGTGTAAAAAAATCTGTGTAAGAACATTTCTGAAATAAAAAAAAAATATTAGCTGTGAAAAATCACTCCCTATAGGACACATATATATGTACTGATAGTTAATGTAAGCATAAGATAAACAAAAAGCAGACTTTTACCATGAACACTTAGTTAATACAGCACTATGATAATTTAGCTGTTTCCCTACTATTAAAAGTACAACGGCAGAAATAGTACCACAACTTTTGGCATTTTGAAGCTTAATCTGCAGGAACACAATGTTTTTGCTTCGATTAAATGGAAAATTTACCCCTCAAAGCGAGTGACATCAGCCAGGGCAACAGCCACCAATCCAAAAAACAGGAGGACCTTCATGTTGACAGTAAAGCTGACGGAATCTGTGGACAGCACTTATAAACCTCAACCTGCTGCTAATCCACCAATCCCATTCTGTGATGCAGCTGCATATCACACATCCTCCCTAAAAGATCCTGCACTGTTCACCTGTTATTTTTAGGTACTACTAGAGGAACGGAGGCCCACATAATACACGGTCAATGATTAATCAGTGCTTGTGGAAACTTAGTCAAGGTTACAAGATTATTACTGTTAATAGCAACATTATCTTAGATCAAGTGTTACTTCTAGCTATTTTTTTTAAATAAGTCATTACAATTCTGGATTATTTTCTAAATAATGAACCCAAAAATTAACTGAGCATTGATATATTTAATTTTATTATTGTTTTCATATATCCTGGTCACAAAATGTACAATTACAGAGTAGAAAAAAAAATCTGTCAACATATTTAAATTTCACAAAAACATCAACAAACATCCAACCTGGAGTGTTTGTGTAGCACTCACAAATTTATAGTTACAGAGTGTTACTCCCAGACAATTCAGCAAACACACACACATTTGTACTAAGAGCATTAGATTTATCAATACCACATAACATACAGGCACTAGTTGTTTTAATCCAATATGTTCCAGATATAGATTTACAAGACAGTTTACTACACATTTGCAATGTTTCCATGTATTTAGCTACAGGCATGGGTGGATTGTAAGTTTTTCTTTACCTTTTGAATCTTTGCTTAGCACTTGATAACTTGTTCCAACAGATAAAAGACCTGCTAAGCACACAGAATGGTTACCATGGAACAATATATTATTGTGTCACAATGCTGATAATATCCAGAAGAAATGCATAGCTTACATAAACAATATGATAATATTTCCTTTAGTCATACAGACTTTCATTGTACAGATTTTTATTGAAGGATTCAACATCATCTGATGAGATGTGATGGTTTGTGAAGTGTGGAAAAGAAAAAAAAAAGTTTTTTAAGGTTATGATTGTCTTTTGATATTACAGAAACTCCTGAATTCCACATTCCAGTCATTCTGAATGCTTCACTGCTTGATAATACAGCCGAGGTTTCAAAAGCTTGGAATTTCTCCATCCTCATCTTCTTAACCACAGACCTAAAGAGTGGTGAGAGCTAAACTGTTCCCTGTTTTTCCACATTCTTATTTTTTGTCACTTAACATCAGAAGAAGCACTGGTTTTGACTGTAAGGCTCAGGGCTTCAGAGGCACGAAAAGAGAGGGCGCTCATCTTGGAGCTGATGCTTGGATGAGGTCTTGCAGCTCCACCTGCATGGCAGCGCAACAGCTTGAGAAGGTTTTTACGAAAATTGTGCCCAACAAAGCCGTACACGATTGGGTTGACGCAGCTGTTAAAGTAGGCAATGCAAATGGTGAAGGGCATAGCAGTGTCAATGATTTCCAGGATGGTACAGTTCTCCACCAGTATGAGCTGAGTAAGGACTTGCATTAAGTGGAACACCTGATGGGGTACCCAGCACAAGAAGAAGGCCAGGACAGCTGCCGCAAGCATGCGCAGCACCTCATCATCCCTGGAACGGGAACTTTTCTGGATGTGTTGTGCCCTCAGCAGTGCCCGCCCAATGAGACAATAACAAGTGATGATGATGACGAAGGGCGCCAGGAAGCCTAGCAGGCTTTTCATGAGGCTGATGGCCAGAAGGAGGTCCTTCAGCTTCTTTACGTTTTCTGTGGTGGGGTGCAGGATGCCACACACAGTTATCTTTGAGTTTTCAATGTTGTGGACGTCCCTGGTCAGGGCTGTGGGCACACTGAGCATAAAGGCAAAAAGCCAGATCAGTACACAGGTAATGCGAGCGTACAACACAGTACGGAACCGGCGTGATCGCACTGGGTGCACGATGGCCAGGTAACGGTCAATACTGAGCGCAGTGAGGAAGAAGATGCTGGTGTAGAGGTTAAAAATCACCAGTCCTGCACTGGTCTTGCACAGGAATCCACCAAAGGGCCAATAATACCCAGTGGCAGTGAACGTCGCCCACATGGGTAGAGTGATGAGAAATGTGAGGTCAGAGATAGCAAGATTGAGGACAAAAATGTTGGCCACCGTTTTGAGCTTCATGTAACAGTAGATGACAGCCACCACCATACTGTTTCCAATTATACCGATGACAAAGTTGCAGCCGTAGACGATGGGCACCAGGGTGAAGATGATTTCGTGGCTTCCAGACATGCCACATGTCAGGTTTATCCCTTCTGCCGCTGCTGTCGTTAGATTCTGCATTTTTTTAAAATCCTTTTTGGTGCTAAATCCTAGGACTCTTAAGCAGGGGGCCCTGTTGGTGACTGATACGGGCCTTGGGCGAGGGCCTCAGCTACTCCTATAAAAGAAACACAACAAAAATGTCACAGACAGTCTAGGAGAAGAGCCGTCATTACCGCTGGCATGGCCCATAAACGCCAATCCACACGAGCACCCATGAAAGTGCTCACCCTACACCAGCTCATTAAAGACCTGCACATTAAAGCTATCCTAACGCTTTATGTTATTTCTGTAAAACAAGAAACCATGAAAAACAGATGTTGCATGTTATTCAATATTCCAAATATGCCCTTTGAAAGATCATTATTCAGACATTCAACATTCTGCCTCCTCCTCTAAATCGTCCCTTGGCTAATGAACGGCAACAGTAAAAGGGTACAGTGTTTATCAAATGGTTCGTCCGTCTGGGTGGACTGACAGCACCCAGAAGGAGCACATTTATGCTTAGTGTTATGACCTGTGTTAATTGAGGCTGCATGGCAAAGTGTGAGCTTGGATAACAGCACCATTAAGCACTGAGGTACTGAGGGAACAGGGAGGAGAGAGCTAGAGAGCTTTGTGGCTTCAGTCACTGTACGAGACATGTCACGTTTCAAACCCTCAGCGTGCAGAGATACATTGTACCCAGCATGAGAACTTCTAATCAGCGCACACCTAAACAAACAGGACAGCAGGGATTCAGCTCAGTGGAAACTTCGCTCTGTGAGAAAATCAAACCTGCGCTCTGCAGAAAATTTGCCTCAGGGCGAGTTTTTGCTCCATTTGTACGAGCAGAATGTGAAATGGTTGTAAAAAGCAAATCCTCCTCTTTGATGATAGTCTTTATGTTTAATAGAATAGCTTAGTGGGTGTCATTAGTGGAGCTCATGTAATAATATTAGCATAAGCCTCATGTATGCAACATTTTAAGTGCAGTTTCTGCAGCTAAGACCCTTAGCTTCAGCTTCTGTTACTAATTACATGTAAATAACATGATTGAGGATACATTAAATCCAAACAGATGCCAAAGGGATTATAAATGAGTTTGGAACTAAAACTGTAAAAAAAAAAAACAAAAAAAAACTTCACAGAAGTATCTAGAAAACTACTCAATGGTATGAGTTTAAAATGAAGTTGACTATTTTGTAAGGTATAACTTTAAAGCGCGATATTGTAGAAGCTACCAGGATAGAAATTAAATAGTCTGATAATCAGTTAACTCAACTAAGTGGGTTTTTGCCACAAGAGGGCATTCTAGCTTTATGCTTTTACTCTACACATTTCACACGACACAATTCAGAGTCAAGAGGAAAACATATTGAGAAATCCTGTCAAATATTATGCTAAAGATGAATTTCTTTAAAAAAAATCAATAATAGTATTTGTGTGCTTGCAAAGATCAAACTACAGTCACATGTTCATTTAACCAAAACACTTTTAACTTCCAGTTGTGTTCCTGCTGCCTTCTGGTTGGACGAAACTCAGGCTGCAGTCTTGAGTCCTGCAGTGGAACTATTTTATCTCACATGCAAGGATCCTTTCATTTTCCTCCTAAATTCACTGAATCCACTCTTGGAGACAAAACAAACAAACAACAAAACAAACAAACAAACAAACAACAACAAAAAACATGGGCCGTGCACCAATGCAACAACCATATCTGTTGTAAATGTGGGGTTTGTTGAGGGTGGAAGATGTGTGGGTGCCAAGGGCAACAGAATAATGAAATTGTTTCCTGCAAAGTCCCTGCTGTAATGGGCAGTGTAAAGCACCTACGCAAAGAGTCACTTCTGGGATTTGCTGGACATTTGTTTTCTTGATTTAATGATTATAACAGTGGGTGGTTGTAAAGTCAAACCAATCAAAAGAGAGCAGCTAAACACACACACACACACACACCACAATTTATAGATTTTGCTCTGTTGATGCGTTGGAGATTTTTGATGCCCACAGATGAAGATAGAGTGAAAAATTTCATTGCACATATCTTTTTTAACATTCTTGGAACAGCTAACAACTAGTATTTTTCCATAAGGGAGATACTGTTGGTGAGGGGAGTGGTATATAAACAAGACTGGAAGTTATTGCTGTGCATATATGTTTGTGAACCCCATAAAAAAGATGAGGTGTCTTAAACAGAAGGTGACTATAAAGTATGGCTGTGTTCAGCGAAGTATAGCTCTGAGTGAGACGGCGCATTACTGAATGGTAGCTATAAACCCCGGGTGACCACAGACAGGAAGGTAAACATCTACTTCACAAGGTTCGTGAACAAGCTGCATCCTCTAAGACAAGACAAGCGACAACAAGGCCTTGTGCTGTTTGCAAACACAAAGCTGCTTACAAAAAATGATAAAATCAGGATTTATAGGAAGTTTGGGGACATTTCTGCCCTGTAGGACATTGGCTGATGACTGAATGATATTTCAGCAGCTGCATTCCAAGTCTAATCCTATGCGTGGGACCATGAGCATTTTTTAAAAGTTGGAGAAAGTTTGCTGGCCTGAACAAAAATTAGGTTCCCATCAACTGAGCTATCTGAGGCCACCACTGGCTTGAGCACCAATCTCCTCTGACATGAGCACCACCATCTGGCTGCCCAAAGAGAGAGCCACTAAAATGTCTAACTGATGGAGTTAATGATTTATATCAGGCCATTATGAAGTGAGGTTCACCTCTCTGCACCTCCTCAGCCTGCCATCTCCTGACCATCCTGTCATTTAAACATCATCTTAGTCCTGTTTGGTCAACAGGAAGTTCCACAACAATGGATTCTTCCAACTTTTTACATCCTGCTCCTTTTAACATGTCACAGGAGCGAAGATTTATCACCACTGTCCACCAGAAAGACATGCCCGTTTAAAAACAGCTTAATTAGTCAGTGTTCCTCTTTGAAATAAATAATACGGGTGTCTAATATTGTGGTGCATGTCAACCATAGCCTCCTCCTACAACTCACTTCCTCTCAAGTCTCAACTTACAGCCACTTCATTAGAGAGTTACTTTAGTTAGATGTAGTGGATGTCATGCAATACTTCCTGCACACATATTTTGTTTTTTCAGGTTTTCTACTAGCATGATCAGAAATAGGTAAAAAAAAAAAAAAAGAAAAAAAAAGAAGAAGAAACAGTGTCCAGTAAAATAACTAAGAACCTGACCTCTGGTTTGTACAGCTAACGGAAATACCAGCTTCAGAAGCCATATTGGCATTTTTCTCTTTAGAAATCTATGTTCACATGTGACTTACATATTAAAAAAAAAGTTTACTTCTGCCTATGTGGCTTACATTCATTTCCTGTTCTAGTATGCTCTGTTAAAATAACAGAAATCAAAGATAATAAATAACTTTCTTGCCCAATTATTTTCAATTATTGTACGAATTTCACTGCACAGCTTTGTTGCTCCTCTAATCACAACAACACAAGGAAAAACAAACATCTAGAGAAGTGAAAATTATATGTAACTTTAGGTTTAAAGTCTGATGCATTTTTTTTCACTTGTTACCCAACATGTTACATCTCAAATATCGACCTGTTTTCTCTCTGACAGGACTCCTGCTTGCCTTACCTTTGCTCCCCCTTTTTTTTTGGTTTAGATTTAGGATTAATTTCTTCATACGTGAGGCTTTTTTCTTTTTTTTTAGAAAGCATGGAGTTACTGTTTATCAGGAAGAAGATCTGTTTTTTTTAGACCTGTGTTTACCTAGGATGTATAAAGTGTATCTGGATTCCTTGAAAAGTAAATGTTCAAAAGGAAGTCAAGGGCTATGCACATGTGAGAATGTCACATGGATAACTTAAACAAACAGCAACAATGGGTTGCAAAAATCCAAATGGCTAATAAACTGAGTGTGTGGATTTGTTCTGTGCAGACAGTTGCTTCAACGAAGGCCTGAAGAGATAAATATTTAAGCAACAGACAGCTTTTCAAGTCTGGCCACGGAGACTTTGCTGCGCAGATGAGAAAAGTTGAAATAACATCACTAATAAAAGCAGCAAATGTAAGACAAAGGTGATGGAAATAACTTTTAAGAAGTAGGTGAAACATGAGCTCTTACCTGTGGTGCTGAAGCAGGAGGTTGTTGAAACTTTCAGAGCAGGACACACAGAGAGATAGAGACCACCACTGTGTGCCAGTGACTGCCTCTGATTTAACTTAACTGGTGGAGCGAGACGAGCAGGAATACCGCCTGACACACACACACACACCCCGCCGCCCCCCAAACTCTCTTGCTCTCTCTTTCGCTCTCTCTCTCTCTCTCTCTCTCTCTCTCTCTCACTCACACACACACACACAAATACAACACAGTGATGAATGAGTAATATGGGAGCCAGTCAGCTACATTTTGTCCTGGTCCATCTCTATTTGGCCAGCAGTCTATGTGCACACAGATACTCCTCCTCTTCCTCCTCTCTTCTATCTCCTCCCAAAGTTACACCCCCCCCCATGTCCGGTTTTAATGACTTTCTTTAATCAAAGAGACAAATCTAGGCCTGGGGCATAATCCTTTAAGGGTGCTCAATTTGGTGTAATGTTTTAATTAAGAAGGCACTGCAATGCAGACAATATCTTTAATACGTGGACCACCACTCTGCTTCCACTTGTGTGGTGTCTCATTATGACAGTCCCCCTGTCTCTTGTCCTCTGCTTAGCATGAAAGGAACTGTCAGGTTCTGATTGTGATTGGACCTGTCATCACATTGTATTAATAGCTACCACAAGCTGCCCCTTGGTTTGAATCAGGGTGCATTATTTGGGGATGGGAAAGGGGAGGGGGAGGGTTGGCAGAATGGAGTGGGAGTTGGGTTTTCCACTCCTGGGGTTCCTCAAAACATTTCCTGTTTTCCAGTGTGGAATTCAGCTGTTTCTAATTTGTTAACAGTGACAAGCAAAAATATTGTTCTTTGTATCTTTGAGTAGTTTTACTGGTCTTTTTTCAGGCACAGATTTATGCAAATTAATGTATACGAAATAAGAAAATGTCTTATTAGCACATTTAAGCATAGAGTTTCAGAATACTTTTATTTAATAAAATAACTGTGTTAAGCTCAGTTATTAGCTGAAGAAATTTTATAGTGGTAATTTTAAGTTAGAAATTGTACCCAGTTCAACGGTAGAGTCTCCCTTCAAACAGGTGGATCAACTGTGTGTGACTCACTCATATCTACAACAAGAGTCACATCGGCTGCACGACTTTGCAAGGCTGCAATCGTGTGATGCGAAGAATAATGTCATGTGTAATCTTTGGCATGAAAGGAAAGAATCTGATGTCTGCACATTTCAGGGATGTGTAATCCAACTGTATTACAAAGGAATGCCTATTTTTAGGTGTTGCACACAACCTTCAGGCACAGCTAGGTGCTAAAGTTATTTGTCTCTTGCTGTTCTTTTCTTTTCTGAGGTCTTGACTGGTGACCCATTGACTGCAAATGTCATGGGAGAAAGGTTGTGATTGAAAAGGCAGCTCAGCTGTTATTGCGTAAATCTTTTCAGTTTCAGAAAGAGCAGCGATGAAGAAAGCTAACTAAGCCGGAGACAAACATGGAAAGGAAGAAAAAACAAACACTTAGGGCTGAGTGAAGGTCCTGTTTGGCAGTTTTTGCTCACTTAGGTGGGACTTAGTCATTTGAGAATAATCACATTTGCAAAGATTTCTACGTCAGACACCAACCTGGAGATTGCATGTGGGGTCATATGGCAACAGGAAAAGAAAAGGTCAGGAGTGGGTATTTAAAACACATGGCATGCAGGTGAAGTGCTCTTTAATCTTTCTACCTGTCATTTTCAGGAAGGGGAGGTTATCGAGGACAGTAACTCATTTTACTCAGTGACAGAGCCATTTACACCTCCAGGGGATTATGATCAGTCTTCATTATGTCTTCAATTACTGTGAATGATAAGAACCATCCATTAGGTAAATGCTATCTTATTGTGTATCCTGTCACGGCAATGAGCATCTGCGTGGTATCAGTTTGTCTTTATGGTCTTGGGCTTGAGAGCTTTTAACAGTTTCTATCTGACCCATGTGACCTCTCAGGAAGCGAGGAGAGAGTTATTTATCAGGCACCAAATCTCTAGCTGTATTTTCCACAAAACAAATATTTCTCAATGGGGACAGGATGTTGTTTGCAACACCCAACACCAAAACAAGGATTTACACTCCTTGAGTACAAACAGAAATAGATGATGATGATTTAAAAATGGAGATTTCTGGGGATGATGTGATATGGGAAGAAGGAGGGATTATATCTTTTTAAAAATGATGGGTGGTGTTTATTTGAAGTTACGGCTGGTATATTAATAAATTTTAACTCCCTGTACCGAATAAAACCTCCACAATTCACTCTAAATAACACTGCAATGGTCAATCCAAGATTATGTCCAAAGTTATGTTGCGCAACATCGTAGAATCTGATGGAAACACAGTCCTGTGCAAGTCTTGAGCCACCCCACTTTTCTTTTTGTAACTTGGCAGGAAAATAGGAAATAGGTGCAGCAGTTCATTGAAACACGTCAAAACATACATAGAAAAACTACATATTAAAAAAACACTAAATTTGTATAATTTTAATGAACTCTAAAGGCAATATCTGGTGCAACCACCTGCAGTCTTTAACACAGCTTAAATACTGTAGTTTTAAAGTAGTCTTCAGGAATAGTTCTCCTGGATTTGTGAAAGACTTGTCAAAGCTTTTCTTTGGATGTTTGCTGCTTTTTGCTCCGTTTTCTGTCAAGATGATTCCACACAACTTCAGTAATGTAGATATCTGGGCTTTGGGAAGGATTCATCACTCCATAAAACCTGCTGCCACTCATTTTCAGTAGGGCTGCAACTAATGACTATTCTGATAGTCGATTAGTCATCGACTATTAAAATGACTAGCTGACTAATTGAATCATGTATCTCATAATTATTAAATCAGCTTTTAAATCTTGCATGAGGTTGTTATGTAAGTCCGATGTGCCTCCTCTTGAATTGTTTGAGCATAGCAGACGTACGTCCGTGGTACGCAAGGTCTGCTTTACAAATCTCACATGTATTTAATTTATTTTGTAAGTTTAATGTAAAGTTATCCCAGACTTTTGATGTCCTCTGCCGTCATTTTGTTCCCTGGTCGACCGCCATATATTTCCCCAGGCAGACTTTATTGTGTATGTGCAACTCTCAGCAGAGATAGAGAAGACGATGTCTCACTCTGTAGGTTTTTTTCTTTTTTTTTTCAGACACTAATTGACGAAGATATTTGTTGTCGACTATCTTTATTGTTGACATTGTCTCGACTAACTGTTGCAGCCCTAATTTTCAGTCGAGTTCTTGTCTCATTTACATACTTTAGTTTTCCCTATTTTTTTATTCAAGAATAGCTTCCTGACAGCTACCTTTCTATGAAGACCATTTCTGATAAGACCAGAAACAGTTTGTATCAACTAGAGTCAGAGACATATCTCTGGTTCAGTGTCTGGTTTTTCCCTTTCTTTTTTACTTTTTTGAATTATTCATATATCAGAATTAAATTGGTTAACAAAGAAAAAAAATAAGGTGGCCGAATTCAAAGACTGAACTGAAATGAGTGAAACAAAAGAAACTTTGCTCAAGATTACAAAAAAGACTCATATACATATATATATATATATATATATATATATATATATATATATATATATATATATATATATAAAGAGAAGTGGCTCAAACTTTATGAACAGTATGAAGTAGTAACATCCACACATCCATTAATTTCATTTTTGTATTGTCTGGTGCATCATTTCTGGGTGAGTAAGGCCAGAAAGAAGACAAGGTTTCATCTCAAATGCCCAGGAGGAGTGATAGTGGGTGATGTTCTTGCTAATCAAATCACTCTAACAAGATTAGCTGTGTTAGCACTTAAGCTGTGGTAGAATGAATTGAGGTAATTACTGGTAGTGCAGAGCACTGTGGGGAAGGGCAGACTTTCTACACAACAACAACATAGGCAGTAAAATGCCAGCCTGACTCACAAACACCTGCTGAAGAAACACAATACCGTGTGAGGTCTGAAGACAGAGCTTAAACCTTAACGTGTTGATCAGTATTGTGTAAGGAGTCACTTCATCTCTTACATGCATATATAAATTATACAAATTTTATGTGCAGAATTGTATAATACTGCATGGTTTTTGTCAAACTCATATTGTGTGAACAGATTGCATTTTTAAACAGTAACAGTAAGCCAAGATGAATTTCATCATACTGAATAAATCAAGACCATGATCTCCATGTTTCTCTCTGCACATGGTCTTCATTAGTTTCTGTTCAAAATGCTCTTTGCCAAAAGGGTCAAATTCTATTCTGCATATCATAACAGCACTTGGAGAGCAAAACAGGCAGCATATTTTAGATTTGACAGCCACTCAAGCTTAATGAACATCAGTTTATCATTAAAACTCAAACTCTGTCTTGTAATATGCTGTACTTTCTAGTTGTGAAACTTGTTTCCTCTACATTCCCAAGTGAACTGTAGACATTTTGACTTGTTAAAGCAGCAAAAGCACAGGTGGAACTGATAATGTAAATGGCCTCTTTTTTCCCCAGCAATCACAGCGAATTAATGCAGGACTTTGACATAACAAAAATGTATGCAGTGTGAAGTGCTCAATTTTACCTTTTAAGGCGTTACCAAGATTCCTGGTTGATCCACAGAGATTTACAGTATCTCTCAGAAAAACAGATACGTAGCTCTGGTGCAAGTATAAAGATAAACCACACAAGCTGAGGAACAATGGCAAGTGGGTACAAGGTTGCAGGATAATGTAAAAATCTTGTCCTGCATTTAGCTGCTGCTCCAAATACATGGATGTAAAACATTTTAGTCAGTTTACTATTACTGTAAAGGAAATCATGCCCACGTGGGATAGTCATTTTTCTCCTTTACATTTATTTTCTTTTCATTCTCTTGGGCAGATTATGTCAAAATTTCAAGTCTACTATTCTAAAATAAACAGACCGAGAAAATAAATGAAATCCCTCTCGAAGAATTGCTTTAGCTCGAGATCTGCTATGAGCTCTTGTTGCCAACCTGCAAGTGTGCACGCCACCCAAATGTTATTATAAGAGATATAAAGGCATTCGTTTTCAAACACTAACTTGCACTTTTACAGGTTTTGTCTTTCTTGAATGTTTCAGGACGCCAGTGCATATTAAAAAACCATTTTTTTTGTCAAAGGTTATTTTATAAGTCAACGTGCTATAAATAAAATCAGACCTTTCTGGTTAAATGTTTTACACATAAAAACTACAAACCAGGCCCTAAATCTGGGTGTATTGATGGACTCAGACCTAAACTTTGAAAAACACATAAAGGGAATCACAACTCACCCTACTATTACCTTAAGATTATAACAAGAGTAAACGATCTGATGTCTCAGCAAAACCTGGAAAAACTAGTCCATGCTTTCATCTTTAGTCGGCTTAATTATGGTAACAGTGTTTTTACAGGTCTACCTAAAAAATCAGTTAGACACCTGCAGCTCATTCAAAAGTCGAAAGTGGACCACATCAGCCCAGCTCTGAGGTCCTTACACTTAAAAAAAATTATGTGTGCTAACAGATTGTTTGGCCAAAATTGTATTCCCATGCAGTCTCATATGATATAATGAGGACATTAGGAGTTAAGCTGGATTTATACTGCATATGTTTGGCGGAGCTGACTTCGGTGAAATGTACTCTCACACACAAAGGTATGGTTAAGGTGTCATGTTATAGTTTCTCTTCCACAGTAACCACACAAATTCCTCAAGAAGCTCCAAAAATGTGGAAACACATAATCACAAACTGACCAATCACAAGGGAGTACTTTCGCGTAACCGTGCTGCAAGGAAGGGTGTACGGCAGGTCTGGAAGGGGTGCGTGTCGAGGCTCTGCAGACCTACGCGGAGCATACGAATAACTGTTCTGTGTTACTTATGGAAAATGGGATTGGTTTAATCAGGCAGATGACAATGAAAGTGCAAGTGTAAGCCAGCACAATGATCTACACTTCAGTTTAGTTGATTTTTGTTCTTCTGTGACGGAGGGACAACTTCTCCATCCAGATGAGGCTTGCGCCCAGATCTGAGCCGCTTTACAAATGGTACAACTGGACACCGAGGCTTTGGACGTAATCAGTCACGTCACTCCTCAGAAATTATATAAGCCTCGATGCAAGCTTCGGGGAAATACTTCCCGAGTTACTCAACGCACGCTCCGAAGACTGGGTGCAGTATGTCTCATCACAACTTGTCTACTTCCTGCCTTTTCAGCCTGCATTTGGATCCACTTCCTCCACAAAACTTGACAACATCCCGTTTGCATGAGTACATTACTTTGATGTTGGCTCTAGTTGGGAACAAATGTTGGTCTCTAACAAACCTAAAAAGCATGTGTTTCATATTTAAGAAAAAACGTGCCTCACATTCAATCATTTCTGCTTAAACTTCTACAACTGCACTTTATTACATGTGTGCATTACGATGATCATCCTATACTTAAAATTGTTTAGTTCTGCTAAAGTAATACTTTGTCATATATATTTTTGCCTAGCCTTAAGTATTGCTGTCTTAATGTTTTGTCTGCAAGTAGTCATGTTACACTTCTAAGGCTCCTCGCTCACCTTACTTGTAAACCAGCTAAATTGTGCCTGCAAGAAAGAAAGTTTGTTATTATTGCTTCCTTCTTGAACTAAACATTTTACATGCTTGTGGGGAGTATTGTGTGTGGACACAATAAATCTCCCTCATGTCAGCTGACTACAGAACTACTCATTTCTGCCATCTGAAAGTCCCAAAGACCGTGATGGTATTCACGACGTTATGAGGTGCTATTTTTCTGTCGGTGTCTGAATACTTTCCTGTTATACCAGTAATTACATTCTGGAGAATTTCATCCTCTAAACCAGTCAGTGGGCAAAACCACATAAAGGGAGAAAGCAAATATGATACTGGTGATGTGTAAAACAAATACAAATTCATTCAGACTTTAAAGACTGATATTCATCTGTAGAAAATAAATAAAGATAATGCTACATTTGTAAATGATTTGGACATCCTTTGGGATGAAGTAGGGTACAACATACAAGAGATTAAATAATACTTTTACACTTCAAGATTCAACTAACCTATTTCTGTGTATGACTAGTATCTGTGCTCCTGACAGTTTCTAAACATCCAGCAATACATACAAGCTATATCACCTTCCAATGACCTAAAACACCTCTGTTCAATGTGACTTTACCAGACCTTTTATTTTCCAGCTGTGGTGCGTAGGCATCGAGGCCAGCTTTTGTAACTTCCCTCTGGCAGAGTCAAGGCTCAGAAAATATTTACTGTGCCTCTCACACTGAATGGACCTTCCTTGTTACTGCTCTTGCCCACTTGAGTCAAAACTGTGACTCAAAAACTGCTCTTATGTGGGAAAGGGACAAAGACTAAAATAAGATGTGTATTTTCTAATGTCAGCTGTGTGGTAAGAAGGAATACCCACACAATCTATAATCCCTGTTCTTCTAGGTTGACCTTTGTACTTAAATTTCAATTCCTGCTCAACATGGAAATCACTGACCCAGGGGCTGACCCTGGAGATGTAAAATTATATAGCCACTATACTCCTTTATATCAGAGTAAAACTGGAGATATGTAAATGACAACAAATCTTTCAAACAAGCTGGAAGTGTCCACGAGTTTGGAGGAAAATTGGTGGGAAGGCCTGTTAGAAGCATACTGTTTGTGTCTTTGCTCCCCAAGGTTGCTTTTCACATCCACACACAGGGAGGGGTGGGAAAATATTGAAGGGGACACTCAGGGAGGCTTGCTACTTCTCCCAGTCTAACCTCTCCCATGAATATTTAATCTGTTTATTAAATCAATGGAAGATAAAAATGCATTTATACTTCCTTTCAGTCCAGCAAAGTTTCTCAGTTAGATGGCATTTGAATTTAATATAAGCAGTGAGATGTCATGAAGACGTATTTTACTTCCTTACGGTACTATCGGTTGAGTCAAAGGAGTATTATAGACCAAGATAACGGAGGAGGAAGAGGTAGAGTTGCCTTCAAGCTAGGACATGACTATGATGCTCTTAAGATTTGATTGTGTTTATTAAAGGGATATGTCATTCCACTTAGACATCTCAGACCCGGATGGTAGGAACACAAACAAATAGATTAGCCTCTGTGTTCTTTTATGTCAAAGTGTCTCAATTTCTTTCATATTGTGTGATAGCAAAGACCTGCCAGTGTTCATGTCTCAAGCTGCTGTTTTTGTCACTTAACGTCAAAGGCAGCAAAGATGTGTGTGTCTGTCAGTGCTGTATGTATACATAGGTTTAGGAAAAAAGAAGTTCCACACACACTGGAGAACCGAAACCTGCCTTGCTTTCCTTATGTAAACAGTATGTGAATGACTACTCGTTGACTTTCTCACCCGTGACCCTCTCTTGAAAGAAAGCAGTCTCTTCAATGCAAAATGTCAGCAAGAAACTAAACAACACCAAAATAAATCCAATAATAATAATAAACATCCATTAAATCACATCAGGCCTTGAAATTTCTCTTGTAAGTTTCATCTTTAGACGAACAGGTTTTGGACTGTAACTCAGCATGTGCCCACTTTCCCTTTAAGCCCCCTCTGGCTATCCTTTTATTCTCTGGAACTGCTGGGGAGTTTTGGTTCAGCTGAGTCAATAACCCTGGGGCTCTCCGGACCATATAAACACCCCCGTCCTCTGGGAAGAGCCACGCTGGCAATATTTTGTCAAGTCCTCATCTCTGTTGTAACAAACAGATTAGCTTTTGACGGATGTGTTTTAAGGAAGCAATTCCGCCTTTTGAAAACTAAGTTGTACAACAAATAAACAGACTTTCCTCTGTTCCTCTGTAACTTTTTAACTGTAACTTTGATGACCATATGATATAATTAGAAGTGTAAACTTCATTACTTTGAATAGATCCAAATACAGTTTCAAAAGTCATTCAGATAACACCCAGTTTATTATGGGGAAAGATTGAGGTTTAAATTAATAATACTTTACTACCACCACCACCCCAAAAAAAAAGAAAACAAAAAAGAAAGGCAAACGAAATAGCATAATCTATGGGAGTTTGCTGTTTTCTCTACTTATGTCTTTCAGTGTCCTGCAGAATATGCTGTAATACATGTTTTCCAGTCTGCCTCAGAGAATGATCCTCTTGCTGTGTTTTTAAGGAGGAAATAATTGATTGATTGATTTATTTGAACAAAAGACAAATTAAAGAACAGGAAAACAAAAGAAATAAACCAAAAAAAAAAAAGTAAAAGTAAAACAAAGTCTCTGTTCAAAGGGAGTGGGAAGATGCCAGCTCTTATTTAAAACCACCCCTTTAGCCACACACCATTAACTGTGTGATATGGATTTTTTTTAATACACTTATATAATATCAAAAGATCTATGGATCAATATTAGTAAAAATAATGACAATAATAATGTCATAATCAGTAATAGGAACTATTCTTGTACTTACATATTCAATAACCATAATGATAATACCTGCAACAACAACAACAACACTAAAAACCACTGGCACTCATTTTTATGCATTTGACCTTGTTCTTATATGATGAGTTAAATAAGTGTATATTTGGACATTGCCTGTGTTTGTTCCCCAGCCCATTCCAGTTTAACCCACATACAGACACACAAAAACTCTTCCTCGTGGTTCTCACCAAGTGCATTTTGAAAACTGCATTCCTCTGTAAATTATGACCCCCATCTCTCTGGCTGAAAGGATTTTGGATGTTGAGTGGTAGTAAATGATTACTAACTTTATACATGATCTGTTCTGTATGATAATGAACCAAGTCCTGAAGTTTAAGTAACTTTGAATTTGTATGTTCAAGATATCCAACTTTGTGATTGATATGGACTGCCCTTTTTGCAATACTAACAGTGAATGCATTTTTATAATTGTTTCCCCAGATATACAGTATGTACAGTAGGTGAAATATGGAAGAACTAACAAGCAATACAGAAAATGATCCATCCGTCCATCCATTTTCTGCCGCTTATCCGGAGTTAGGTTGCAGAGGCAGCTGCACAAGCAGGGAAACCCAAACTTCCCTCTCCCTGGCCACATTCACCAGCTCATCCGGAGGGATCCCGAGGCGTTCCCAGGCCAGCCGAGAGATGTGTAGTCCATCCAGCATGTCCTGGGTCTTCCCCGGGGCCTCTTTCCGGTGGGAAGTGCTCGGAACACCTCACCAGGGAGTCGTCTAGGAGGCATCCTGACCAGATGCCCGAGCCACCTCATCTGGCTCCTCTCGATGTGGAGGAGCAGCGACTCTACTCCAAGCCCCTCCCGATCACCGAGCATCTAACCCTATCTCTAAGGGAGAGCCTGGCCACCCTGCGGAGAAAACTCATTTCGGCCGCTTGTACTCGCGATCTTGTTCTTTCGGTTACTACCCACAGCTCGTGACCATAGGTGAGGGTAGGAACGTAGATCGACCGGTAAACTGAGAGCATTGCCTTTTGGCTTAGCTCCTTCTTCACCACGACAGACCGATGCAGAGTTCGCATCACTGCTAACGCCGCACCGATCCGCCTGTTTGGTGCATGAGCACAAACAACAGTCAGTACCTGTCCCCCCACCTGAAGTCAGAGGGAGGCTTCCCTTTCATCCACCGGGGTAAACCTCAATGTACAGGCGCCAAGTTGGGAGGCAATGAGCATGCCCACACCTGCTCAGCGCCTCTCACTGGGAGAAACTCCAGAATGATAGAGGGTCCAGCCCCTCTCAAGGACAGTGGTTCCAGAGCCCAAGCCGTGCGTCGAGGTGAGTCCAACCATATCTAGCCGGAACCGCTCAACCTCGCGCACCAACTCAGAGCTAGCTTTTGCAGCCGAGGATCCGACTGCCAGGGTCCCCGCCTCTGGCAGCCGCCCAGCTCACACTGCACCTGACCCCTATGGCCCCTCCTGCAGATTGTGAGCCCATATCACCCTTTTCTGCTGAGCCCGACCGTGCCCCATGGGCAAAGGCCCGGCCACCAAGTGCTCGCCTCCATGGCGGAAACGGAAATTCACTGTCAGATATTGTTCCTCTGGGTTTAGAACTGAAGAATCGTTCTCACAAGGGGACCGGATCTTGATGGTGAAACTGGCCTCGACACAGCACCGGCTTTTTGTCATAGTAAAAGCCAGCTTATAAAGCCTTCCCACCAGCTTTTAGTCTGGCTTTATCCCGACTATAAAAACAACTGAAACCATGTAAACATGAATGGTAAACGGTCTGTATTTATATAGTACTTTACTGTACCTGGAATGATACCCAAAGCTCTTTACAATATACATCCCATTCACACGCGGATGGCAGAAGCTGCCATGCATGACACTCAATCATGATCCATCAGGAGTAATTTGGAATTAGATGTCTTGCTCAGGGACACCTCGACATGAGTTTGACAGGCCGAGGATCAAACCGGCAACCATCAGGATATAAGATCACCACTCTACCCACTGAGCCACGCTGCACCATATACTTCTGTACCAACGAGGCTGGTGTATTTTAGCGGAAACTGCTGTTATGCTGCCATGTTAATGAGCAACACTGTCTAACAAAACTGAATGAAAAAAGTTAGCTTTAGACTAATTTAGGTAGTACTGTTGACTTAATTGTGAAGGAGAAAGCTGGCAACTTCAGCATCCCTTTTAAACTCTTTCTCCTTCTTGAACTCCTTCTATCTGGGGAATGTTAGCCAGATCTTTTTTTTTCTTTTTGTATTTGTCCTTTTTGTATTGTCTGGTCACGCTGCATTTTAAGTTCTGTTTTTTTCTTTATTGCCGATGATGAAAGCGGCTCCCATGCTGCTACTGCATACGCATTTTGGGGAATAACAACTTAACAGATTTTCCAACTTGCCATTGTAGTAAGCCTCTCTCATTTATCTTCTCTTCCCGCGACTCACCATGTGTTGACTTGCAGGGAAAATGCGTAATTTGTTCTTTTTGTCCATTGCCGAAGGCTGTACCTTCAAGATGGCAGACCGTCATGGCACTGCCCTACCGATATACCCATCATACAAATGTATGAATAAATCTAAAATTCTTCTCTTACGACAATGTATCAAATTATTAGCAGTGGTCATAATACACCAACGATAACACATGCAGACATTGATTTTGGACAGTAAGCAAAAAATGTTACACAATGTCCCTTTAATGTCATTAATGCTTTTGGAAAAAATTACTTATCAAAGTTGTCAATTACACAAAAAACCCCGAGAAATTTAATTATTGAAACAAAAAATGACACATTAGATTAGATTATTCAGTGTTCAAAAGGTGTAGTAAGATTATATTGGAAATAACATGCAAATATGGACATAGAGGTACAGTGCCCATAAAAGGTTTCAGATCCTTTTAAGTGTTTAGGTTTAAGTTTACTGATATAGTGCAAGTTGTATAACAGAAATCATAACAGGTGCTATGAAGAGAGTGTAAACACATTAAAACCTTGTTAAAATAAATAGCAAGGTTGTTTGTCATACAGCCGACTGCAGTTAAACATTAAATCAAAGCATTAATCATTTATTGGAGATGTTGCTGCTTAAATACATGTTTAACTTGAAATACAGTTGAAGTTCAAATTAGACATCAGGGAAAAAAAAAGATGATTTCTAGAGTTCATCTGTGTCTCCTGAGAGTACAGTCTTCGTAGTTCACTTAAAATACTTCTGCAGATGAAAATCTGTTCAGAGGAGAATGGCCATACTCGTTTGAGCTGACAGGGGCTGCAATCATTAAAAAATTATTGTAACATTTTCCACTTTTATGCCTTATAAAATGAAGCAGAAAGGAATCTCAGGATACAAAACATGTCCAGCTTTTGGGCAGATGAGCTACAACAGCAGAAAACCACCCCAAGTTCTCCTCCCTTTAAACCTCAGCAGATACCAGAATGCAGTGGCTCCAAAGGGGCAACATGAAAACAAGAGTGGAAAAGCTTTATATATAGACACCTGTTGCATTCCAGCCTTTGCCATAGGAATTTACATTATGCCAACATTATGTATGTTTTTACACTTTGTAGTACAAGTTAATTTTGCCTATATTGTCTGAGTGTACTTTACTGCTCTGGTCTATCGGTGATGTTATTTAAACCAGTAAGGAAGCTGGAGGTGAAGAGGGGAGCAACTATTGCCATGACAAAGGCTGCCCTGCATCAGTTTGGAGAATGGTAGAACCTGGGTTGAGAGACTCCTAACTTATTTTTAAAAGAATGTTTGTAGTGCATCTGCTTAAAAAGCAAACAGGATGCAAAGACACATAGCCATTTAAATCTAATGTGTAGATATGTCCAAACTTTTGTTGGATACTGTATATTGGTCTTAATCTCATAGAAGCTAACGCTTGAAAGCACTTAGGCTGCTCCATGTAACCCCTAAATACTCCTAATAAGAATTTCTTGGCTCATTAAATGTCAGGCTTGATCTCCTCTCTGAGCTGCCACTTTACAGTGGTGAAGGAGTTTGCGTGTCCTGATGATCCTAGTGGATAGTGCATTTCTCAGTAGAAAGGAGCTCTGGTCTTATCTGTATAGGAGGATTTGCAAGTTTTTCAATCATAGCAAACTGAGTGCGAGAATTGTTGACATTCCTGTTAATCATTTCAGATAAATGCAGCTCTCTGGCCTTGCACTGCTCATTGTTGTAGTTAGGCAGGCTTTGTTTGTACAGTCCATAGTGAATTTGAAGTTTATTTTTACTCCATTTCTGCTCAGGTTTTCTGCATTGTCTTTTTAGGCTGTGACCACAGTGGTGTTTCTCAATGGTGTTTTCTGTTTGCTCAAAGAGCTCTTGATTCTTGTCGTTGCAACAGCATCCATTACATTCAAGTCTTTCAGATTGAAATGATCCAGGAGTCCATCAACTGACTCTGCCCTTGTTGTTGGTAACATAGCTATGGCCTCCACAAACTTAGCACTTGTTCTTTACGGTGGTATCAGAGCTTGGTCTGCATCACCGGCACTAAATCAGAGTAGTTTCCGGTGAGGGTTGGACTCCGCCAAGGCTGCCCTGTGTCACCGATTCTGTTCATAACTTTTATGGACAGAATTTCTAGGTGCAGTCGAGGTGTTGAGGGGATCCAGTTTGGTGGCCTCAGGATTGGGTCTCTGCTCTTTGCGGATGATGTGGTTCTGTTGGCTTCATCGCGCCGTGATCTTCAGCTCTCACTGGAGCGATTTGCAGCCGAGTGTGAAGTTTCGGACTGGACGGACTACATCTCGTGGCTGGCCTGGGAACACCTTAGCTGGTGAATGTGGCCGGGAAGAGGGCAGTCTGGGTTTCCCTACTTAGGCAGCTGCCCCCGCGACCCGACTTTGGATAAACGGCAGAAGATGGATGGATGGATGTTTGTAGTGCATCTGCTTAAAAAGCAAACAGGAAGCAAACACACATAGCCATTTAATGTGTAGATATGTCTTAACTTTTGTTGGATACTGTATATTGGTCCTAATCTCATAGAAGCTAACGCTTGAAAGCACTTAGACTGCTCCATTCAACCCCTAATTACTCCTAATAAGAATTTCTTGGCTCGTTAAATGTCAGGCTTGATCATGATGTCTTGCTCCTGATGACAAACATTGTTTTTTTTTTTACCATTGGTGAAGCTTTTCTTTGTCATAGGAACTGAAAAAAGACTAATGGAGAACACAAATGTGCCTCACTTCTCTTAGAAAGTTGGATGGTTATAAAATGGTATAGGCTTTGTAAATTTGACTGAAATAATGGAGAACTGATGTTCTTGTAAACTTGGATTTTTTTTTTTTTTTTTTTTTTTTGTATTTTTGCAACTGTTTCTGAACATGAGCTGGTGGCTCTTCGGGCAATGGTGATATTAGGGAAGAGGGCCTAAGGGGTTCAGGGCAGTTCAAGTTGATGAACATCGTAACAAAAGTTAACATATATCTTCTTGCTTTTATTGCTGTCTATAGTATTCTTTATTAATTATTTGCAACTTGCTTTTAAAATTGTTGATTTTAATCTATGTCATCAGTTGTCAGTCCAATTGGAACAACAGGAAAATAACAGCAGGTATGTGACTACATTAAAAAGTGGAGCTGTTCTGAAATTTTAACTCATGCATGTAATATGTTTAATGAATTTGCACTGTCCCTGAATTAATTAAACCTAAGCCTAAGCCTAAACCTAAACCTAAACCTAAAATAGCTGGTAAATTGTTGTTACTGTGTATCTCATCCCACTCCATCTCCTCCGCTAACCCAGATCAAGGCCTCCCACCCAATGTGAAAAGCCTGGCAAACACTATCCTGTGTATATATCGGATTATTTAGAATATATGAAACCCCTAATACCAGCTGTGGTATGCAGTCTGGTGTCACATCATAGTTTGCCACATATGAAGCGTTAATAAGTAAAGTAGCATTACTCATTCTTTAGGAATGAAAGCAAAACACATCCAACCTTTAGGCCAATGGGCTAAAATAACAGAACACCAACTCAGATTCCACTCCTGTCAGCTTAATGAAAACATCAGAGTATTCACAGGTTCTGAGATGAGACAGGGGAGGACTGTGAAGGCAGCATGAATTAATTTACTCAACCTGCCATATAGGGTTTGATACCATTCACATTTGAACTTAGTGAATGGTATCCTTAGTTCCTGGAAATGGATACTGGGATGAAGCAGAACCTTTTTTCTGTCCTAAATTCTTTAGTCTCTCTGTTATAACAAAAACTGAACAAAGTCTAAACTTCTCAGTTTTGTCAAAGATAAAAGAGAGAAAGTAATATCAGACAATGCAGAGGAAAAGCCCAGCTTTCTTACACAACACCTTGCCTTGTTAATTAAATACTTGAACTTGTAATGCACCCAGCAAAACCCGAAGCAACTTGGTCTGAACAAACTGTGACAGTCTGTTACCTCGTTCCTCACTTTCACAGGCTCACAGAAGAAATACATCTACTTTGTTTCACTACCATAATGATCAGAGTACAGAGCGCTCCAACTTTAAGGTCAGCTGATAAAATTCAGTGAAGGGGCTTGAGTGATTGCAGTCTGTTCAGCTGACAATAAAATAAATATGATTGTAAGAGAATATAACTTTCTAACCTTATCAACTTTGATGTAAACATGAGCATAACATAACTGTAGGTGGAAATTGTGTCCAGCCGTGCTGTGTGGTTTACTAAAGCTTTGTGTTAAACAATGCCAGCAACAACACAATAACAACAACAAGCTCTTTTATTAAAATGTATTGAAACTTGCAGATATCCATTTTTTTAAAAAAAAAAGGATAAACCTCTAATTTAACTTTAGTCTTATCTTTTGCATAACTGTTTGGACTTAAAGAAGCTGCAGGATGATGTAATTTGCTTTTTGTTCCTCTGTTTAATGTGCACTTTACTCTTTTACCCACATACAGTCTCAAGATCCACAATTTGACACTGACTGATTTAACTTGAATCTGCTCATGTTGGTATCATATTTATGTTTTACTTGCTCTTGGTCAATGGTCTAGGCTTGCTGGTGGGACTGTAATGGTGTGGGAAATATTTCTTGGCTCACTTTTGTCTCCTGAGTACAAATCAGTCATGCTTTGAATGCCACAATCCGTTTAAGTGTTGTTGCTGACCAGTGTGCATCCCTTTATGACTGCAGTTTTCCATCCTGCAATGGCCAATCCCAGCATGATAACGCATCATGTCAGTCAACAGATCTGAAGTCTGTAAAGCATTTATTTCATGGAAAGAGTGGACAAACCTCAACCCACAAATACACCCATAAAAAGTATTAAAGGAAACCTGAAGATAGTGTTATGAACTCTATAGAGTTCTTGCAGAGTATTTGCTGGTAATCCCTCTTCATCTTAATCCCCTGTGTGCCATAAGAGCTATGATTCAGTGAATGTAGCCAATAACCTTTTACAAGAACATTTCATAATGCTGTGACATAGATCTTTGCTGGACTCTTCTGCTGACATTAAATGGAAACAACAACTTAAAAGCTGAAAACCAGACTCTAAATGGCCTTCGCTGGCATTTTTCTGTCATCTTTCTTCGTCATCTGGTTCCTGTAAGTGTGTTGTGTTCTTTGGGACACGAAGTTCTTTTGACCTAAAATAAATAACAGGTCAAGACATTTCTGCCAGACCTTTGTATATTCCTCCAATCTTGTTTGCTTTATAGTTACACTGGAAAATATAGTAAATGTGACTATATTTCCTGTAATATGTTATCTGCATTTCTATGAATCGTTGTTGTTTCTGCACTACTTTTTCTACTTGAGACATTTAAAAAAGTTGTCTGCTGGCCCATTCCCATCATTTTCTGCAGACGTGGCCTTGCAGAGGGAGTTTGATTTGGCTGTGTTTTAAAGGAGTGCCTGTCAGTGGATGGCACCAAGGTCTTATAATCATCACAATTCTCAGGGGAGGAGCAGATGCGGGTCTAGAAAATCTTTGATAGTGGTGCTAGGCAGGGACACAGACTCAAAAGGGGTGGGACGTGTAAATATCCTGTAAACCTTAGAAATAATACAATAAAATAAAATCTAGACTTTTGAAATGAAACTCCTCATCATAATAGGTTATTTTATGTAATAAAGAAAAAAAGATTAAAGCATGTGATTAATAGTATTTTAGTGGAAAACATTAAATATTTTGAGACATTTCCAAGTATTTTGGAATGACTATCTCAAGGGACTATGTGAGGATTTCTGTAATAGATTAAATTGAGTTTGTCAAGAATGGACATGACACAGAAAATGAGTCCCTGGGCAATCATTACATTTTAGAGTTGGATACTGTGCCCACCTAAAACTTGGGTTATATATAAAGATAACCTGGGACCAAGAAATGAGCTGAATATTACACCTTTTGGCAGACAAACTGCATTGCTAATCTGCCTCACACATTCTTATTTTGCATGTCTACAATTTGACATCCTACTTATGCCCAACATATACACTAAACAACAACTTTGACTTTGCTGCAAGTCGTTTGACACTTAAACTTTACTCCTCATATGTTGGAGCAATGGCATGCAAAAATGCAAATGTCCACAATATTCAAATGACCATAACAGACTTCTTGCTGAGATTTTCCACTCAGCCCCCAAGTGAAATCTCCAGACCATCAGCGGGTGAGACAAAGTCCAAATGTAGCAGAGAATATTCCAGACTGTTTGCTGCTACTGAGCATTGTAAGTGAGAGTGTGTTCTGGTAAGGGACGGTGTTTTCTTTTCCTTTCTATTGACCTTTTTGCTTTTTTCCACTCACTGCTCGCTATTGTGTGTATGATCAGATAGAAATAGTATCAAAATCATCACAACAAAGGTCATTGAGGAGCCTCTTCCGCTGTTTCCGTCATGTTGTAATGAAAACAGAGATTTCCACAGTGTACTTTTTGCATCATACTTTACTTCCGCTGCCTTCTAGATACTGGCCCACAGCTGTTCCTTCTATTCCCAGCTGTGAGAGCTTTTCTCTGGTATAAAGTCTCCCACTTGCAGTTGAGGGTTTGGTGGGTAACCTACAGTGCATTTCTCAGAGCAGGAAGTCACCAAAAATACTTGAACATCACCAGAAAATGAAGAAATTTTTGTTAAATGTAATATTTAATGCAGGAACACACTGGAAAACACTAATCTATGTTTTGTTGCTTCTTCCAATGCAATAAATAAATCTAAATTCATCTGTCCAAATGCACAATTTGTTCAGAGAAGGCAAGTCTAAACAATCTCACAGAACAATTTTGTTAAAGCTTTAGGATCCAAACACAGACACCCCCAACTATGACTGTGTACTTTAACTGGCAAATACTTTATTTTACTCCCTGAATGACAAAAACATAAAAGCAGCACACTTAGAACTCAAATGAAAAATGAAAATACAGTAGACTACACTTGAAAGTTTTTAATAGTTATAGTTTTAAAGTTCTCGTGATTTTCATGTTTGGCTTTATTAAGCATCAGCTCTGAAATATAAAGTATTATGTGACCTCTTATGTGACTTACCTGGATAATCAGTAATGTGGGGGGAAAAAAAGATAGAGATTTTAAAAGATAACCCTTTTAAGACTTCTAAAATTGGTCATTCATTTTCCCGTGATAATAAGAGGCATTCAACTGCCTCATGGGTGCTTGTGTTGTCTGTTTCAGAGGTCAGATAACCCCAGCTGAGAATGCTGGAGTGAACAGAAAGAGAAGAAGTGCTGGAGGAAATAACACCACAGCGGGGTATCTTATATGCCAATCAACATACAGCAAAGTGAGAAACAAACATTAGCCAAAAGACATGCTTTCTGATTTCCCAAGACTGTGTGGGTGGATGGTTTTACCCTTGAGAGGAGAAGATGGTTAATGTGCCCACTGTAGCTTAGATAAAGCTCTCTCAGTGGGGTTATGCGATAGCTTTGTACTGTAGTTTCGCCTGTCATGCTTGTAGACAGTGTAACTCCCATTATTACTTTAGGCTATGTGCTTTGTTTCACCCCGTAAGTAAATTAGCATCTTATTTTCAGCCTCTTGTCTGTACCATCCCTGCTTTATCACATTTAACAGTCACCACATGACTTGACAGGCAGGGTCAAGTTTCAGAGCACTCTCACTCTGTGTCGGCACGAAGTGAGAGGAGGCGACTCACCATGAGGCAACTCCTAATGAAATCCCCTTCCGGGGAGCTCTGTAAATATTTTCATCCTCTCCCTCAGCCTGTTGATGGACTAATTCCACTCACTTTCCTAATTAATCACAGTGGAGTGGATGGAGATTGAGATAGGAGGACCTGGATAAGTGAACAAACGACTGTTGTTGGAGACTATCCATATCAACACCATGTATGCAGCCCTATCATGTCCTCTATTCTGATATGCAATAAGGAGCACGTGTGCTGTTAAAAATAGACTGAAACATGATAAGCATTAATTAAGTCATTCATGCAGAAATTGCCAGCTTCCCAGCTGTGAAACAATGTCTTTCTTATATGATAGTAAATTTTGGGGTTTTAAATTGTTGGTTGCACATGACAAGCAATTTAAAAGACTTAAGTCTTAGGTTATGAATAGTTGAGCTGAAGAAAATATTTGTAGATTAACAAATAAATTAAATGATTAGTTGCAGCTTTGCTTCAGACAGTACATGTGTGCAGCAGATGTTATTGGATTATATCTTTAAAGAACTCCTCATATTAATATACTGTTGCTTCATCCCATCTTAGATATGCATGTACTTGTGGAAATACACTTGCTTTCCTTTGAAAGTTTTATGTAACAGGTAGACACAACATCACAACAGCACATAACATAATACACAGTATTATTAATAATTTTAATTAAAATAAAGTAAAAATTCAGATTAAGTGTGAGAAACCCCATGATGTAGACATGACTTGTAGAACCACCTTTGGCAGCAATAACTTGAAGTAATCATTTCCTGCAGTACTGTGCCTGAACGAGTTCATTGAATGATCGTTCATGAACTCATTCATATTTTGGGTGAATGTGAACTGTTAAACGTTATTGTGTGTGCGCTCATTTTGAACTTTGGTCAAGAGAGTGCCCGATTTGCATGAAATCTTCTCAATTACAACACAATGTAAACAGGCCTTAATATTAAGGGAGGAAGGAGGGGCACTCAGTGATTGGTTATTTTCTCCAGGTTGTGCACGTTCTTGAAAAGAAAGGCACACCCATCTTCACTCTTCAGTGTGAGGTGGAAGACACCGCAGTGGACAAAATAATATTTTCTTTGTCAACTGTTTCTCTATGTGAGCCTCCCCATGTATCAACCTCACCATCATCAACGAGCGACACCGAGGTAGGACAAGGAGAAATCTCACCCACACCTAACCCTAACCCGCATGTGCAATAATGTAATGTATACTACTCTGATGTGTATGCTAAACTGACACCGGTAACTAACACCAGGCACTTTACCAAAGACTGCTGGATTAAAAAGTGATAGTACAACAGGGATTTGCGACCAGGCTTTAGCTGAAAGGAGGATCTGTTACCTACAGTCAATATCTGGTCCTGATCCACAAGCTCTAAGTAAAACCAAAGGCTGTTTTGTTTTAATAGTTAATGTGTGAAGGGTCAAACTAAAGGAATTAACCCACTTTACCTGATAGCTACCAGCAGGTAACACACATGTAATGATATTTAATGACAATAATGAAAGTATGAATGATATGAATGATGTGGTTAATAGCTTCAATAATTATTTTGTGGGTGTTGGGCCAAAGTTTGCAAATAAAATCATTGACCCGGAATTAGTTGATGGAAGGAATGAAATATTAATAAGCAGAAACTTAAACTCAATGTTTCTAACTGTAGTGGAGGAGAAAGAAATCATAAATATTGTAAATAAATACAAAAACAAAACATCAACTAATTATAATGGCATTGACGTGACAATAGTAAAAAAAGTTATCGAGACAGTCGTTAAACCATTAACATATATCTATAACCTATCTTTCCAAACTGGTGAATTTCCAAAACACATGAAAACTGCAAAAGTCATTCCACTGTACAAAACTGGAGACAGACAGACACCTATTTAATAATTATAGACCTGTTTCATTACGTCCGCAATTTTCCAAAATCTTAGAAAAATTATTTAGTGTTCCTCAGGGGTTGGTACTGGGACCAAAACTCATTATTTTATATATAAATGACATTTGTAATATTTCTAAAAAAACTACAGTTTATTTTGTTTGCTGACGATACTAATATTTTCTGCTCTGGTGAGAACTTACAGCAGCTCATGGAGGAAATCTCTTCAGAACTGAATAAATTGAAAATATGGTTTGATGTAAATAAACTATCATTGAAACTGGACAAAACAAAATTTATATTGTTTGGAAATCGTAAGCTGAACAGGGAGGTTAAAATTGTGATAAAGGGTGTAAATGTAGAAAGAGTGAAAGAAATAAAGTTTCTGGGGATGACAATCGACCAAAAGATCTGCTGGAAACCATATATACAACATGCACAAGCCAAACTAAACAAAACTATTTCAGTCCTCAGTAAAGCTAAATATTTCTTGACTATCAAAGCATTACGCATCTTATACTGTTCACTTATACTACCATATTTAAATTGCTGTGTAGAAGTTGGGGGTAATACTTAAAAATCCTCACTCCGACCGTTGAGCACACTCCAGAAAAGAGCCATTAGGATAGTTCATAAAGTGGGGTTTAGGGACCACACTAATGAGTTATTTATAAACTGTTTATTAAAATTCCCAGATCTGGTAGAATTTAAATTGGCACAGTTAATCTATAAAGCCAGGAACAAACAACTACCTGATAACACACAGAGACTTTTACCGACAGAGAGAGGGATAAAGTTACAGGGGAAACCTTAACTTCAGAACCAGCAGCGTACGAACAACCTTGAAAAGAATGTGCGTATCGGTCAGTGGGGTGAGGGTTTGGAATAAACTCAGCCAAGAACTGAAAGAATGTTCATGCATGAGTTTGTTTAAAAAAAAACGTAGACTGACGTTCTATAATAAGTATATGGATGAGAATTTGAGGTGAGCTTGAAGGAGACATCCCAGCTGTTTCACACTCGGCTCACACTTCAGCTCCAGTGAGAGCTGAAGATCACGGATCCCGATGAAGCCAACAGAACCACATCATCCGCAAAGAGCAGAGAACCAATCCTGAGGCCACCGTCCCGGATCCCCTCAACACCTTGGCTGCGCCTAGAAATTCTGTCCATGAAGGTTATGAACAGAATCGGTGACAAAGAGCAGCCTTGGCGGAGTCCAACCCGCACTGGAAACAATTCTGATTTACTGCCGGCAATGCGGACCAAGCTCTGACACCGGTCGTACAGGGACCGGACAGCTCATACAAGCTAATCCAGCACTCCATACTCCCGGAGTACCCCCCACAGGAGTCCTCGGGGGACAAGGTCGAATGCCTTCTCCAAGTCCACAAAGCACATGTAGATTGGTTGGGCAAACTCCCATGCCCCCTCAAAGACCCTGAAGAGGGTGTAGAGCTGGTCCTCTGTTCCACGACCGGGACGAAAACCACACTGCTCCTCCTCAATCCGAGGTTCGACTCTCCGATGGACCCTCCTCTCAAGCACCCCTGAATAGACCTTACCGGGGAGGCTGAGGAGTGCGATCCCTCTGTAGTTGGAGCACACCCTCTGGTCCCCCTTTTTAAAGAGGGGAACCACCACCCCAGTCTGCCAGTCCAGGGGAACTGTCCCCGATGTCCACGCGATGCTGCAGAGGCGTGTCAGCCAAGACAGCCCTACAGTATCCAGAGCCTTAAGGAACTCTGGGCGAACCCCGGGGCCTTGCCACCGAGGAGCTTTTTAACCACCTCAGCGACCTCAGCCCCAGAGATAGGAGTGCCAGCACCAGCTACCCCAGACCCTGCTTCCTCATCGGAAGACGTGTTGGTGAGATTGAGATGGTCTTCGAAGTATTCCTTCCACCGCCACACAATGTCCTGAGTCAAGGTCAGCAGCCCCCCATCCCCATTGTATACAGTGTTGACGGAGCACTGCTTTACCCTCCTGAGCCACCGGATGGTGGACCAGAATCTCCTCGAAGCCATCCAGAAGTCATTCTCCATGGCCTCTCCAAACTCCTCCCATGCCCGAGTTTTTGCCTTAGCGATCGCCAAAGCGCGCTCCGCTTAGCCCACCGATACCCATCAGCTGCCTCTGGAGTCCCACAGGCCAAAAAGGCCCGATAGGACTCCTTCTTCAGCTTGATGGCATCCCTTACTGCCGGTGTCCACAATGAGTTTGGGGGTTACCGCCACGACAGGTACCGACGACCTTATGGCCACAGCTGTGGCTGGCTGCCTCGACAATAGAAGCATGGAACACAGCCCATTCGGACTCAATGTCCCCCGCCTTACCTGGGACATGGTTGAAGCTCTGCCGGAGATGGGAGTTGAAACTCTTTCTGACATTCCCAGCAGACCCTCACAACACGCTTGGGTCTGCCAGGCCTGACCGGCATCCTCCCCCACCATCTGAGCCAACTGACCACCAGGTATCAGTTTACAGCTCCGCCCCTCTCTTCACCCGAGTGCCCAGAACATGCGGCTGCAAATCCAACGACACGACTACAAAGTCGATCATCGAACTGCGGCCTAGAGTGTCCTGGTGCCCATGTGGACACTCTTGTGTCTGAACAAGGTGTTTGTTATGGACAATCCATGATGAGCACAGAAGTCCAACAACAAAACACCACTCGGATTTAGATTAGGGGGGCCGTTCCTCCCATTCACGCCTCTCCAGGATTCGCTGTCATTGCCCACTTGAGCATTGAAGTCCCCCAGCAGAACAAGGGAGACCCCGGAAGGAGTGCTCTCCAACAACCACTCCAAGGACTCCAAAAAGGGTGGGTACTCTGAACTGCTATTTGGTGCATAAGCACAAACAACACTCCCCACTCCCCACCCGAAGGCAGAGGGAGGCTACCCTTTCGTCCACCGGGGTAAACCCCTATGTACAGGAGCCAAGTCGGGGGGCAATGAGCCCACACCTGCTCGGCGCCTCTCACCGGGAGCAACTCCAGAATGGAAGAGGGTCCAGCCCCTCTCAAGGACAGTGGTTCCAAAGCCCAAGCCGTGCGTCGAGGTGAGTCCAACTATATCTAGCCGGAACCGCTCAACCTCACGCACCAGCTCAGGCTCCTTCCCCGCCAGAGAGGTGACATTTCACGTCCCTATAGCTAGCTTTTGCAGCCGAGGATCCGACTGCCAGGGTCCCCTCCTCCGGCAGCCGCCCAGCTCACACTGCACCCGACCCCTATGGTCCCTCCTGCAGGTGGTGAGCCCACGAGAGGAGAGGCCCGTGTCACCCTTTCGGGCTGAGCCCGACTGGGCCCCGTGGGCAAAGGCCCGGCCACCAGGCGCTCGCCTCCGTGCCCCACCTCCAGGCCTGGCTCCAGAGGGGGCCCCGGTGACCCACGTCCGGGCAAGGGAAAACTTGGTCCTTGCTTTCTCATCATCATAGAGGTGATTTGAGACGCACTTTGTCCGGTCCCTGCCCTAGACACCTGTTTGCCATGGGTGACCCTGAGCCCCCGACAACATAGCCGCTAGGATCATCAGGACACACAAACTTCTCCACCACGATAAGGTGGCGGCTCAGGGAGGATATACATATATATATATATATATATATCAAAGTCAAAGTCAAAGTCACTTTATTTGTCAATTCTGCAGTATGTACAAGACATACAGAGGATCGAAATTGCTTTTCACACAGACCCAAGGTGCAGACAATAAACATTTAACATACATCTTTTAAGTAAAAGAAAAGGTCTCTATAAAGTAGCAGCAACATATTGGGTAAAGAAAACCAGATAGTGCAAAATGAATACAGTAGTGCAAATGGCATGGCAGTTGTGCAGGTTTAGCTTATATACTGGGGTTTAGCTTATATACTGGGAGTTAAGTGTCCATGAACAGTTCAGAGTCTGGAGGTTTTGTGGGCAGGGCAGGGAGAGAGTTCAGCATCCTGACAGCCTGGTGGAAGAAGCTGTCCTTCAGTCTGCTGGTCCTGGCGCTGAGACTCCGCAGTCTCCTCCCTGAAGGCAGCAGGCTGAAGAGGCTGTGTGACGGGTGGGTGGGGTCACCAGCGATGCCGAGAGCTTTGGGGGTGAGGCGGGTGCAGTAGATGTCGTAGAGGGAGGGGAGAGGGGCACCGATGATCTTCTCAGCTGTTCTCACAATGCGCTGGAGGGTCTTGCGGCAGGACGCGGTGCAGGAGCTGTACCACACTGTGATAGAGCTGGACAGGATGCTCTCCACAGTACCTCTGTAGAAGGTCTGCATGATGGGGGCCGGGGCTCTAGCTCTTCTCAGCTTGCGGAGGAAGTAGAGGCGTTGATGGGCTTTCTTGGTCAGTGCTGTTGTGTTGTTGGTCCAGGAGAGGTCCTCTGAGATGTGTACACCCAAGAATTTAGTGCTGCTCACCCAGTCCGCTCAAAGCACTTCATGAGGATGGGGGTGAGTGCAACCGGGCGGTAGTCACTAAAACAGGAGGGTGAGGACTTCTTCGGGACAGGGATGATGGTGGTGGCTTTGAGGCACGTGGGAACAACACCCTGACTCAACGAGGTGTTAAAGATGTCTGTGAAGACATCTGTGAGTTCTGCTGCACAGTCCCTCAGCACGCGGCCAGGTATGTTGTCTGGACCATGAGCTTTGCGAGCGTTGGTCCTGCTGAGTGCTCTCCTCACCCTGTCCGGATTAGCGTCAGCACCTGGTCGCCAGGAGGGGGTGGGGTCTTCTGTGCAGGCGTGTTGTTGTGTGCCTCAAAGCGAGCAAAGAAGTCGTTCAGCTCGTTCAGCAGCGAGATGTTGCCATCACAGGTCTGTGGTGGGGGTTTGTAGTCCGTAATGGTCTGTATTCCCCTCCACAGGCTCCGTGTGTCTCTGCTGTTGCTGAAACGGTGTGATATTTCCCTGGAGTACTGCCTTTTAGCCTCTCTGATGCCACGGGACAGGTTGGCCCTGGCTGTCCTCAGGCCCACCTCGTCTCCTGCGTTGAAGGCAGCGTTCCTAGCCTTCAGGAGCCTGTGGACCTCACCTGTCAGCCATGGCTTCTGATTGGCCCGCAAAGAGATGGTCTTTAGTTCTGTTACATCCTCAATACACTTGGTGATGTAGGCAGTTACTGTGTCTGAGTACTCCTGAATGTCTGTGTTGTTATCGTTAGTGGCGGCCTGTCTAAAAACATTCCAGTCTGTGCTATAGAAGCAGTCCTTTAGTGCCTCTGAAGACCCCTCTGACCACACCCGTACCTGCTCGCAAACTGGTTTGGTGACTTTAACCAGTGGTCTGTGTGCAGGCATTAGCATGACAGTGAGGTGGTCTGAGGCTCCGATGTGGGGGAGGGGATGGGCCTTGTAAGCCCCCTTCTGAGTGGAATAAACTTGGTCCAAAGTGTTATTCCCACGTGTTGGAAAGTCAATGTGTTTGTATATTTTAGGAAACACACTCTTTGGGTCTGCGTGATTGAAATCCCCAGCCAAGATGAGAAATGCATCTGGGTGGTCTGTCTGCTGCTCACTGATGTGTAGATACAGTTCATTCATTGCCTCTCTCCTGTTGTTATTGTTGGGGCTGGGAGGCACGTAGACTGCTGTCATTAGTATGGCTGAATATTCCCGCGGGAGGTAAAACGGCCGACACTTAATGATCATAAACTCCACTAACAGTGAGCAGTATTTGCAGACCACAACAGCGTCACGGCACCATGCGTCATTGATGTAAACACACAGACTGCCGCCACGGGTTTTACCTTCTTCGGCGAGTGCTCTGTCCGCCCTGTAACATGTTAGACCCTCGAGCTGGACGGCGTGGTCCGCCACGTTGTTGCCGAGCCATGATTCCGTAAACACGTAAACACAACACTCTCTCACTGTCCTCTGAGTAGTCCGTAATAGTCGTATGTGATCCAGTTTGTTGTCCAAAGAGTGTACGTTCGCCAGCGCGATGGAGGGAATAGCCGGCTTGTGTGGGTTTGCTGCTAGCCTGGCTCGGATGCCTCCACCCTTACCCCGCTTTTGTCTGCGCTCACGCCATTTGTGACGCCTCCACTCTGGGCGAGGTGCAGGGCTAAGGGTCGGTGGTGGTGTGGGGGTCCGGGGCAGACCACAGGCGAGTAACTCCTCTTTGTGTGCAGAGTTTAAGTCCAAATTTATGGTTTTGCTGATGTCGAGCAAAAACTCACGACAGTATAGGTGCGCCTCAGGACAGGTAGACATGACGAAGACTTACAAAAACACTGTGACTTACACGACAAAAAACACGAAAACACCTCTTTGTAGGGAGAGCGTGAAGCCTCTACAGCTGTCCGCGCCGCCATCTTGATCACATATATATATATGTATGTATATGTGTGTATGTATAGGTGTAGGTGTATGTATGAATTTGTATGAGTATATGTATATATGTGTGTGTGTGTATGTGTGTATTTATGTACGTATATGTACAGGGGCATGCATGCAGGTATGCGGGTATGTATGTATGTACATGCATATGTATATATGTGTGTCTTTGTGGATATATTGTATGGTTGTATATATGTATGTATTTATGTATATATGTATAAAATTATAGTTTCCTTTCTTAAATCCAGAAGTTGGGAAGCAGGGTGGATGTAAAGAGTAATTATTAATTACTGTATGGGTGAAGGGGTAGGAATAAATAACTTTACTTCTCCCTACCTCTTTTCAGACATGTCAGTGGGGTTCAATTATATTGTTAGATGATTATATGTATGTTTTGGTGGAATTAATTTGATCTGTCTGAATAAACATAAACATAATTATAAACATAAATGATTACCAGAAAGGGATGAAAAATGTCAGCAAATTATAGCATCATTATCTTATCTATTTCATGGCAGCAGACGTTTTCCACCTCTGTTGGCATTGTGGTACATTTGCCACATGTGCACGTATTAACAGAGGGATGTACAAATATTTAAGGCAAGTGAAAGATGGCAAACAACGTTATATTGAAAGATATAGCTGGTAAGCAGAGTATTTACCAAACAGATACGCCCTGCTGCAGTTGTTCACTCTCCTGATTTGGGCTCGAACATGTAAGGCTGTATGTTTTGTGTTGACATCGTTTACTGAGTATTTAGATTACTTCGGTTTGTTTACGAGTTCTGCCGGTGTTTCTATGACAAAAACAGTGCACGCTCCCACTAACTACTCCTGGCAGCAGACCAATCAGAGGCAGTCTGCATCAAGGGGAGGCGGGGCTGAAGCGGAAGAGTCTCATTCTGCTTGTTTCTGGCAGAAGCTGATTTGAGAGGATCAATATAAAATAAATAAAGGGGTTTGTGAAAAATGCTAGACTAATTCCTGCCCTTGTGGACTCATATTAAAATAAATTAACCTGAAATGAGCATAATAGAGCCAGTATAAGTCTGAACTTTGACTGGAACTTTGCAACGCCTTGATTGTTTTCTTTTTCAGTCTCTCTTTTATAAATTTGTTGCTGTACTCAAGGTCATTGTACTGTCAGATGACCACAGCTGGCCTCACATTTAACAAGAATGTTTAGGCAGAGGAGTTCATGGTCTACTCAATGAGTCCATGAATGTGCTCAGTTCATGTGGTTGCAAAACAAGACCAATTTATTAACCCTCTGTCACTGCCCTGCATTAACAGGTGAGGGGCAGGGTACACCCTGGACAGGTCACCAATCCATTGCAGGGCCAACACAGATGGGGACAAACAACCATTCACACAAGCACTTAATCATAGTGAGAATTTAGAGTGACCAATTAACCTAAAATGCATGTCTTTGGACGATCGGAGGAAGCCGGAGAACTCGGAGAGAACCCACGCATACACAGGGAGAACATGCAAAGGCCACCATACCCCAGATTCGAATCTCCCCCCAGTTGAGGCTCAAACCAGTGACGTTCTTGCTGTGAGCATTGTGCAGCCCATATCACCATGTTGTGTTTTCTATTTAATAGGCATTGTTCAGAAAGTCTTGTGGTTTGTTCAGATGCAGCTTTACAAATCAGAGTTGTGGATTTTCAATGTTTACAAAGAAAATGCTTCCTTCAATCTTTCCAGACAAGCTGTAATTGTTCAGTCTTTCTCTAAATGTATGGTCCTTACTTTAACATGTAACATGTTTTATTTTTCTAATTTTCTGACCTAATAAGGACCAGATGATTTTTATTTTGTTATGTCCAAATAAAACTTTACAGTTGAAAGAAAGTTTATATATATTTTCTATCTCATATTACTGTTCCTTTCAACTTGCAGAAAGATATTTCTGAGTGTGTTTTTTGAACAGTTCATGACTTGGGTGGATAATATATAAAACAAACAAACACACATTAAAAAACAAAAACAAACAAACAAACAAACAAACAAAAAAACAGACCTATAACAGTCTATGTAATATTATAAGGCTATTAGTTGTAAAGTGCTTAACTTTTCATAACTTTTCTAGAAATCAGTTTTCTAGCGTGTGTATAACCTGATTAAAGTGTTTTTATTTCTGTTTTGTTAATTTAGGGCCTGCCAAGTCCATTTTTTAAATCAAAGCAGCAGTGATGCTCATTGATTGGAATTATTGACAATAAGCTAATTTAATTATATTACAACACAACAGTTTGTGGTATAAACTGTCAGGAAACTTAATTATCATATTATTGCATCAAGCCTGCTGTTTTATTTAGGATCAAGTCACTTATTGTTATTTTTTTTTACTGTATTGTAATGTACTGCAGTAACAGTGCATATAAATAACTTTTTGGTTTATTTCTGTCAGTTATAGTAGTATCCGTATCAGTAGCCACAAAAATTATTAGAATAATTTGCTGCTGGTACCACATGAGGGAAGACAACTGTACACTCTAAGATGAGGATACTTTCTTTAAAAAAAAAAAAAAAAAAAAGAGGATTGATATGTGTTTGGGGATGTGGTAGAACTAAAATGAATATTCTAAAACACAAACCTAGCACTGCCAGATTTTTTATTATAGTGCAAAAGATTAATAATAGCATGCATATTGGAAATAATGTGCTGGCTTTGTTACAGACATATACTTGCTTGACTGCATATAAACACACAGGCTCTCACATGTGATCCATCTTTGACAGGTGAGACCCTGTTGAATGGGTCTTCCTTCCAGACCTTTGCTAAGTCCAAAATCCTTCAGTCAGCCAGGGTATTTGAAAATCATTGCTTACTGATGGCAGTAATACTGACTGATCAAGCCGAGGTTTTACATGAGCCTCCTATCATTTACTTGGCGTAAGCCAAACCACAGATAAATAATACCATGTGAGTTTTTTTTTTTATCATACTTAATGGAAAACAGTCATCTTATTTTCATACTTTCCAGCCTCTTCTGTCTTCTGTAAGGTATCAAATGGAATTATTGAGTCTGTGAACATTATTAGATTGTCATGTGGAGTAACTTTAGAAAAGGTCTGAGTGAGTATCATAACTTTTGGAGTGTAAAAACCCCAAATTTGATAGAAATAAAATGAACATGTATACCTGAGTGCATGCTAAACAGACGTCACAGTTAATAGGTCCTCAGAAAACTGTCCATCATGTTTATTTAATCACTACTGATGGGTTTTTGGAGATACAGGCAGATAGTGGTCTCATAGCTTGCACACTGCAAATCAGGTTAACTCTTACACCAAACGTGAAGGAGGCCTGCAAATCTGGCCCCTGCTCCATTTCCCCTGGCTGCATTACCCACTTCTAACAAAGTTACCGCACACTTCTCATTTTTCATTGGATTAAAAGGGCCATATAGATTTGGCCATGAGACACTGTGCTACATCAATCCCCAAGTGCATCTGCACAAACACAAACACACCTCTCTCCCTTCATGCGTCTCACTTTTTCCTAATATCTGAATTCACTCTGTCGCTAATCTGCAACACAGCAGCCGCTGCTCATTAGCCTTTTGTCTCCACCGCCTCTTAATTACATTAGAAAAAGGACAAAAGTGCTACAAAGATTGTTTGTGATGACTCAGATCCATTGAAAGCTATAACGAGACAGACAATTGAGAATAAGGTTACTTATAACTGCAAATAAGTTTTTGTGTGTTGTTTTTGTCTTGGCTTCACAGCTCAAGTGTTTAAACACTTAATCTCTACCTTTTTTTACCTTTTTTTAATTCATAACTCTACTCCCACCTCCAGGTATGATGGAAGTCAACATTTGTTTTTTCCTTTGGCATATGATTGATATTTCTTTGTCAACCATATTTCACTTTTGAAACAACATAATACCGTCACCTATTTTGTAGGGTACACCTTGTTTATGTACCTATTTTATAGGATTTATTTAACCTTCAAATCTTTCTTGTTTAATAACTGGTCAGCCATTAAAAATGCTTGTTGGAGAGAATATCGGTCCATCTAGAAATGGAGAGGTATTAACTTCTATTCAGATTTTCTAGAGCAGAAAAAAAATGGATTCTCTACATTAATGGACTTAAACAAATTGTTATTCTTCCTGTAACAGGTCATTTCCTTTACTGTACATCTGTTTCCCATTATGTATAAGGGAATACCACCGCAGGGCAGAGTGCTTTGACAAAACAGTCACTAACTGTATTTCAGTGACATTTGAGGGGCATCTTCCCATTTTCTTGTTACCATATAGCATAAAGATTTTGTTAGTGACCTCTGCATTTAGTCAGGCACATATGTTATCCATTTAGACGAAACAGAAAAGTTGATCTCCTTGGTCATTGGTTTGCAAAGTTCAGCCTGTTGGAGGCAGTTTCCCATCTGTGTTTCTCATGCAGGTTGTGCAATACAGTTTAACAAAGGAAATGTGTGTGTTTGGAGATTTGTTTATAGCGCCTCAAATTGATTGCAAGACTTTATCTACTTTTTGAAAACTGTGGTTGAAAATGATCATTTGTTTTGAGGTCTGTCTTATTAGTCATGACTGCTTAAAGCAATAAAACAAATGACATCTTACAAAAACTGTTAATGACACATACTGTAGATCAGTGGTTCCCACTCTGGAGTCCCCCAAACAGCATAATGGTTCCCAGAGGCTTTGTCTGTTCAAAGTCAGCGTTGTATGACTCAAGACCATGTTTCACACACAAGTTTGTGTATTTGCTTAAGTTTGTTTTAATCATTTGGGTGTTTCATTCACATGGAACCAGTGTTTTGGGAGCCTGAAAACACTAACTTTGCACAATTTCGTCTGAATAATGCCACAGTGCCGACGGTTCAGCCTTTTTTTTTTTTTTTTTTTAACTTGGCCTGTCCAGCATTGTAGCAAACAGAGTGAGGGTCTGGCTGCTGTGTTATGCGGAAAAAAATTGCTCTGCCAAGAGGAGCTTCATGGGTATAAGGCTCCTCTTGATAATCTATTTTTTTTTTTTGTATAAATATATTGTTTTATCTTATTTATTTAGTATTATGGAATTTGTGTAATCTTGCTGGACCTGACCGGAGGCGACAGAAAAAAGAAAATAAATAAATAAATGGAATAAATAAATAAATAAATAAATAAATAAATAAAATAAAAAATAATTGAGCAGAGATGAGTGTGATCATGCGAATATGACCACACCTCCATGGACGCCAGAGGCAGACTAAGAGACCTGGGCAATCAGTAGCAATCCCAGAGCACAAACCCAAGCCACCCCACCACTAAGACTACCACGAACCCACCCAAGGGCAGCAGAGGAAGGTCCTATACAGAGTCCCCCTGCGGTCACGGGGCACAGGCCCTAGGGGCCAAGATCGGCAGCCGCTGACCCCGCAAGGCACCGGCCATCAAGGGCAGCCAGAGTGAAGGGCCCTGAGCCCCAAGAGCCCAGAGGCAGATACCCCCCCCCCCTCTCTAGCAGAGGGCCTGCACCATGCTCGGGAGGACCAGGCAGCCACCCGGTGTGGGCCAGCAGCCACCCCAATGTTCCAGCTACACACCCCGGGAACCAGGGCACCATCTACCACTCCCACCATCCTCTTCCACCCTCACCACCCCCTCATTCTTGCCCCAACCTCCCTCCTCCACCCACTCTCATGCACCTCCACCCACATCGGGATGTTCTCCCTGTGTATGCGTGTGTTCTCTCTGGGTACTCTGGCTTCCACCCACTATCCAAAGACATGCATGTTAGGTTAATTGGCCATCTAAATTCTGAGTGAGTGTGTGTGTGAATGGTTGTTTGTCTCTATCTGGGTTAGCCCTGCGATGGACTGGTGACCTGTCCAGGGTGTACACTGCCTCTCACCTGTTAAAATCCTGGGATAGGCTCCAGCTTACCTGCCACCTGTAATGGACAAAGCGGAAGAGATAATGAATGAATATTTACTTAATTTATTAATGTAAGTAATTAGTAATATTATTTATTTAATGCTGATCAACTGCATTGATCAAATTAAAAATTGAATGTACCAGAACTTCTGTCAGTTAAAAGAAGACAAAAGCTGAAATAATAGTTTTTGGGGCCAAGGAAGAAAGATTAAAAGTCAGTACTCAGCTTCAAACAGCTAAGTAAACAACCAAGCCAGAAATCTGGGAGTTGTCATGGACTCAGACTTGAATTTTAGCAGTTACATTAAGACTGTTGCCTGTTATCACTTGAAGGACATATTGAGGATTAAAGGACTGATGTCTTTGTAGGATTTAGAAATGCTACTATTGCAATGCTGTCCTCACAGGTCTCCCTAAAAAGTCCATCAAACTGCTGCAGTTAGTCCAGAACGTTGCTGCTCGAGTCCTCACTAAGACCAAGGAAGTGGATCATATAACTCCAGTCCTCAGATCTTTACACTGGCTTCCTGTTTGTCAAAGAACTGACTTCAACTGACTGTTAGTTTACAAAGACCTGAATAGTTTAGAGACAAAATACATTCTGGATCTTCTGGTTCATTATGAACCAACCAGATCCCTCAGGTCATCAGGGTCAAATCTGCTTTCTGTTCCCAGAGTCAGAACTAAACATGGAGAAGCAGCGTTCAGCTTTTTTGCTCCTCACATGTGGACCAAACTCCCAGAAAACTGCAGGTCTGCTGAAACTTTCAGCTGTTTTAAATCAGGGTTAAAAACTTTTATATTTGTTGCCGTTTATCAAAACAACTGTTAATTCATCACACTGGAAGTTTTATTTCTTGTATTTAATATATTTTTTCTTTCTGTTTTTATTCAATTTTTTATAATTTCTTTTGAAAGTTTGTTTTTTATTGCACTTTTTTTTTGCTTCCTGCACCCTGCTGTAATGCATTTAATGTTTAAAGTAAAGCACTATGAATAGTCTTGTACATGGAATTTGCTATACAAATAAACTTTCCTTTCCTTCCATTGCCTTGTAGAAAATGAGAAAGGTCACCATTTACAGCTGCATGCATTATCTTGCGTATTACTCTGGTCCAGACTTTACTGTCATACCTTATCGTGTTTATTAACAGGTTAAAATTTTTTTTATCACTGTTCAAAAAACACAATATTTGGGCTACAAAGAGTTTCAGGAAAAACAGCATCTTCTGCTGGAGAGAAAATTTCCTGTTCATTTTGGGTGGGAACTCTCTGGTATGTCGGCCTAACAATGCTATTCATTCATATTCAACTTGTCAACAGTAGTCAGTCTTTCAACAAATATCAGCAACTGATATTTATCTGTTATGTCTTTGTTTAATTTTGCAGCTGCCATCTCACATATTATTGTCTTTAACGCTGATATAGGAATTTCAGATAATGCATCCCCCAATTTTGGGTTGTGTAACTCTACAGACTTCTTACATGCACAAAGAAATTTACAACAAATTGAAGGAAGAAGATAAAAACAAATCAGACAAAAAAGCACATGTTCTTTTTAAAAGAGAATATTATAATAGGAAAACTTCTGGGATAAGCTCAAGCAACCCTGCATTGGAATAAGCAGGTACAGAAATGGATTGATCGATAGAGGGAAGCTGCTTTATTTTGTGCTGTGGAACAATAGAGTTATTTCACAATCAACCTTAAGAGCCTATTGAATTAAAAAATTATGAACATAATCAAGGAACAAAACAAGGAAGAGAAAGTAAGGAGAGAAAAGAAGGTTGCCTAAATAAGGGAAGGTAAAGCTATGGTAAGTCTAAAAGGGAAAGACAGTGAAGAGAAGCAGAAGAAGAAAAGAAGAAGAAAAATGTTTAGGTGTAGATTAATAATAATAAAAAGAAGGAATTATGGAGGAAGTAAAATTTCAAGCCTCATCATCAACCTTTGAGATGCGTGTCCAGAAGGCCATACTAGTTGAATATAAGCCACTTAAACACCTAGTCAGTCTATACAGGCTTGTCATTGAGCGATTTTGGGTACTACTTTGTTATAATTTTCATTAATATTTAGAAGGCTCTCTATAGTGTTGTTGTTGGACACCTTTTTAATCAATTTCAGACCAGGAAAGCTATCCTCTCCCTATGCCCTCAATAATAAACAGGATAAACATGGAGTACTAGTTCTCTGAAGCTTTACTTCCAATAAACTGCTTCATCAGACTGAGCAACAAAAGCATCATCGGCAGGTTGTTAACTGTGCTTAACTAACATGATGTCAACACAGAGCGTGTGCACTTCAGCTCTTTTACACAAAAACAATTCTCTCAGAAAAAGCAGTAGCAGCTCCTGCACTGTTTGACAATGGGGCAGTAGGCCACTAGATCACTTCCAGTCACAGCTGCCACTCCATTCTGTTCATTTCCACTGATAAGACTTGCAATTTTCCACACTCTCCCTAATGTGAGCAGTTTTATAGAGGTTTTAAGGTCTCCTGCTTTCACCAGAAGAGCTAAACGGTAAATGTCTGAATTATTGTTTTTTATTGTTCAGCTCAGCTGGATCAGATAATGGGATTATTTTTCCTCTCTCATTCACTGTTTGTATAAAGTTGTTTCCATGTCTTAACTCTGCCCTTTGATGGACACATGAACACACAGCTGAACTAGATCCTACTAATGTTGATACAAAACTCTCTCCTCCACAATTCATTTTAACTCAAGATACAGTTTAAACTTCCTAATAAAAAATTGCAATTCTTGTATGAAAATGTCTGTTTCATATTTGGCAGCATTTTGTATAACTTACTGTTATCATTGTAGTTTTATCTTTAATTAAAATACACACCACAGTATCACTAACGGTGGCTCGCTGTGGGCATGTTGGAATTCAGTGGGCAAAATTGTATTTATAACCATTTAGTACAAGTAACGCTTCTTTTGACACTCAGAGTATGAAACGCATACGGCTGAATCAAAACAGGATTTTTGTGGTGAGGAGCCATTTAAGATTTGAACTGTATGGGTGCCACCTTGTGGTTTGCAGTCTCAATTACACAAATGAAAGGTTGCTTGATTTCTCGCCTCACTATAAGTTGAGATTTTTTTCCTTCTTCAGTTGCTAAATTTCCTTTTAGTATGATATGAACAGATACAAGATCCTGAGAGCCAGATGGTTACCACATATGATATTTGTCTGAACCATCAGGACACCTCTATCTGTTACAGATAAGCAACAAAGAGGTTTTTACCTCTGCTATCTCAAACACACTGACTTTATCATCACCGTAATATAGCCTTATCCCTTTATCATTAGTAGTCATGTACAAGTTTCCACTGGGAAACACATCCTTGCTGTACATTTCTGTCCTGATGTTCTCAAAAGACACAGGCCTTCAGCACTTCCTGTTAATTTGCTTCATGAAATTTCTCTACCAAACATAGCATCTCAAAATAACAGTGACACACAAATGACCTCCTCCTTTATGCGTTGAATTTAAGGTGCTCAGCAATAAAGTAGCAGCCAAATCCCTGCAAGTGCAATAACTGTTAGGTTTGACCACACCACTGGAGTTCAAATGATGTGTAGTAGCGTGCAGTTAGTTGCTGAACATTTGTAAGTCCCATGGTGAGAAGTTAAGGGTGCTAACTCTGTGTTTGTACACCAAGCACATCAACCAGTTAGCCTTGGGCAAAGGAAGCAAACATGCTGGAGCATTTGAGTCGGTCTGCATCCCTAATGTCGGAACAAAACGGCAGCCCCGGCGGTAACACTCAACGCTTTATTTATTTATTTCTGTATTTTTTCCCCCTTCTAATCTTCTGTTCCCGAATTAATTACTCAATTAGCATAGTAAATTAGCAAAACAATTATGATGCATGGACAACTTCCAGCACAAACCACCAAAGCCAGTCTGGATGCTTTTGGTGCAGGGAGGAGAAAAAAAAGGATGAAAGCAAGCAGGGTGGCTCAGAAGTAAAGCCAGAGATTTTGTGCTGAAATAAAACATTTTAACAAACAGTCCTGCCAAATGGAATGTGATACCCTTTCCTCAGTGTGGGATGTAATAAACATGGCAGTGAAAATTTATTAGCAACATATAAAAGTAGTGATGAATTAATTCTTCATGTCTCTTGGATGATTGCATGGAGTGCACAGAGAATTAAATGCTTTCTTTCTTTTTTGAGCCATGCTTACACACATGCACATACACACACACACACACAGCAGTGGTGGACAGGAAAAGAAAGAAAAAAGATTGGAGAAATTATTTTGCTCAACTTTTTAACTTGATAAATAAAACCCAAAGAATAAATTTCTTTTGTCTGTCCTATAAAACACAAACTACTCATACTCATCCATAGAATCTATCAAGTCATTGACAAGATTGGAGCTTTGCTATTTACTTGTGTTACAAATGCTAGAGTAGGTATTTGACATCTGTGTCGCTATTAGAGGTATTGAACAATGTCTCTTGTGCCGGAAGTGAACAATTTCTTCAAAAACTTCTAGAATTAATCTGCAGACTTTAATTACCTGATGTAAGATGCACATACTTGGATAAGACTTGTGTTTAGGCTCTATGTCCTGCCCTACGTCAACGTACCTGACTAAGGAGGTCCCTTCATGTGGATCAGGTGTGTTTGTCAAGGATCAAACAGAGCATTAAAACCTGGTCTAATGATGCTGAAGATACTCTACGAGGGTGTTTTGAAGTCACAGACTGGAATGGCCTCTGTGAGCTACACCAAGATAACATCGATGTCAAAAGATAATTAGATTCAATATAAAGGGGAATCAGACGGATGGAGTTCTGGACAGAGAACAGCTTTTCAACAGTTTCAGTTCAGAGCAACATTCAGCAGTAGCTCCCGCCTGCTTCCAGTCAAACCCTACGTGTGATGGACAAGAAGCTGTGTACAGGGAACACTAGGTAAGTCCCACCACTCAAACCATGTTGTGCACTGCTTCATTTTCAGATTAGAAGGTGTTTATTTCAGCTTTTTATTTAAAACATATTTTGACTACTACAGTATGTCTGCTTATTAAAGTTTTACACAATGTTATTTTGGAAGTAGCACTAATAAACAACAGAGACATAAATGTTACAGACGGAACTTTTCATGCTATTGTAATCGTTACTCTTCTAGGTTTTTGACTAAACCAAAAGATGCGGCATCTAAATTAAACTACTACAAACCTCACAGTGAAAAAAACAAAACAAAAACAAAACACACACAAACGCACAGCCTTGTAAGAGTATCATGATTATGACCCAGCTTTATGTGATTGTTTGTAGAAAGTTTATATTAAAGCCGTGGATAGAAGTTCAGCTCTCTGCTGTTTGCTTTGACTTTTGAAAAGGTCACTAACAGTGCTTAACTGTAGATATTATGGTTTGTTCTCATGGATACAGGAAGTTTTGATGTATATACAGAGATTAAATTCTAATTTAATTACAAATTAATTAAAATTGAATCACATCCTTTTTATTGTGGTGGTTTTAAAGCAGGAACTGTTTTCCACTTCAAACACAACATGTCTCTTTTTAATCATGTTAATCCAACCTTGTCTTTAACTTCTTTAAGCTCAAATGACCAATTACTTAAATAGTTTTGAAAAGCATATAATCTCTGAGCGTAAGTTTGAGGCAGGTGTGGAATGGTGGCATCATAAATTTCCATCGCCATTTTCCCAACGGCATAAGTTCCTTGTGGATATCACATACCTCATTACGCTCCACTCAGCTTAGGTTCAATGTGTAATTAGTTTAATGAGTGTTGTCCACTGAGAGCACTGTGGAGGAACCCATCTCCTAAGCTAATGTATTTGCATGACAATATGAGAGGCGAGCAGATTGCACATCATAGTCTAACAGTAGGCTACTCTCCCATGTATAATAAAAGATCAAAAAGTCACTGACGGTTGGAGTGAGTGGACTCAACAGCTCTTTCTGTTTTAATTGCTTAGCACTGTTTGGCAAATATCCACTTTAATTTGTCCAATTTTTTTTCTTTAAATCATCTTTTCCAAGGCCAGTGCAATCTGTTCAGTCTTGTCATGTAAATAAAAAGCTTCTTCTTTAATAGAGAAAATTAAATTCAGTGTGTCCCACTGGCTGTTTGGCAACTACATTAAATGATCGGAATGAGAATCTCTGCAACTTCGTCAGTGTTGCTGTGTTTTGAACAGCTTAAAGCCACTCCAGGGATAAAAGAGCGACAGAGGTCAGCAGCTGAACTAAGGGATTATGAAACAAATGCTGCTGATGAAGTGACACTGTGCATGCTCACCACATTCTGTGCATTTTGGCTCAAGGTTCAGTGAAAACAAATGTGCACTGATGTGCAATATGTGATGAGACTAAGAGCTTTATTCATTTGATACAAAGAAAAAGACACACGTTTTAAAAAATGACATTTTGTGTTTATTTAAAAAGAAGTATAAAAATCTCAAAACTCATCTCTTTCTTTTCCACCCAAGACTGCTGCTACACTTAGTCTACTTTCTTTTGTTTCAGGGGTAGTTGTAACGTCACCAGTCTTTGCCTGTCAAGGCTGTCACAGCTGGACCCCCGCTTGTGAGTTGATTAAAATAGAAGAGTCCATAGCTAATTAAAAAGCTCTTCCCTTTTAATGTGCGAGTGTTAAATAAAGGAGCGAGAGAGAGGATATAAACAGCCTCCTGACAGATCGTTCATTTGCAGACACTCCGGGCTCCCTGTTGGCCTGAGCAGAGTGAGGAGAGTGTTGATATGCAGTGGAAATGCAGTGTCAGAGGTCAACTTTATGGAGACACAGCGACGCCCTTTAATTGAGTGACTGTCCTGCTTTTTTGCAGTGTGTTAAAGTTGTATTTTGCAATTTGGCTTCAGGTTATGTGGTTTTTATGTTATCTTTTCCCCTTCCCACGGTGAAGATGGGAAAAGTGGTCAAAAGCAGCCTTCCGGCCTGCATTTCCCCATCCCTGCTCAAAGGGCAGGTAAAGTCTTCAGCTTGAATGTTGTGTTTATTTTACAAGCAACCACCCGCAGCTGCCGGTTAGAGTTCCTCCTGAAGGTAAAGATTTTGAGGTGTGGATTTTTTTTCCACAGCTTAGTATTACTTCAGCTTGGCTTTAACTCTTAAATGTTGTACTTTACAAGAGGTATATTGTCAGGTTTTGATACTGTTATGAATTTTACATTTTTAAATCATAATTATTTTTAACAGCTGTTCTTTTGATAATACGATACCAAGAATATTCCACGAATTTCCAAGAACCTCATTTGCTTGAAAAAAAGAAATAATCTGATGTGGTTTTGTTGCTTTAGAACCAAGTCATTTTCAGTAAAGTAGCTAAATTCTGAGTAAAGAGATTGATATTTAATATGGTAAATATGTTTCCATTGCTCATATATAGAAAAACATGGCCATCACAATGACTACAATTCATTCTTAGTCATACTTGTACAAAAGTTGCTCTCAGTTTGTACTAATAGAAAGAATGATTCCTTTACGGTTTAAAAAGGATTCTTAAGAGTTGTGTGGTTTAAACTCACTGTATCTTGTACGCCGTCATGGCCTGCAGGAACCACGCCGTGATGCACACACTTGCTGTGTAGTGTTGTGTGACTGCATTCCTGCTAGTGGGCCAAAAAAACAAACAATACACTGTTTGAAAAATAGGTGAAACAAAACATTAGCACATAAAGTGATGGTGGAAACAGTAAAGAAATGCTTTGAAGTCATAAATCTCATCCAGTCACTCACGATGCTACAAAGCTGTACAAAAAGGGGAAATATTGTTGCGAACATAAGAAAAAGCAGACAGCTTGACCTTGGCCTTCAGTTGCATAAATAAAGCTAGCTTTACAAAGCTGCACTCCTTGTAAGTTTTTGTGTGGCCGTCGAGTTTTATGATCCTAATTCTTTCGCATATATTGCCAACATAAATATGGCACTTCACCGTGGGATGCTCCACTGAGGGCAGTTAAGACTAAAGCTCGGCATCAACAGGTTCGGATTCGTAGCTTTTACTGCAGAACCTATGAATTTTTCCCATCAATGCTTTCCCGGCATGCTTGGGTGTGAGCACAGTCTGTGTATCCTTTTAAAAATTCTGGATTTCTTTTACTGATGGGAGGTGATTTAGAGCTTAAAAACAGAAGAGTACACTTACTCTTTATGTGTGAGTGGATATCTCTGTTTAAAAAGTTATCAGTGCTAGATGTGTAACTATTAAAACAGATGTGTCCAACTTTTGAGAGTGACAACCTAAATTCAACTTGAAATTCTTCTGTTTTTCTTTAGAGATAAACATGCTAATGATGCAATTTCTCTATAACTGACAAGTTATTTACCCAGAAAAGGGAAGTAAGGAAATTTTCATTTAGAAAAAAAAATTACCTTTACTGATTGCATGCCATAAAGAAGAAAAAATAATGCTTGAACAAAACAGATCGATAATGCTCTTCATCCAAATGAGTAAAATCTTTCAAAATCAAAAGATGGAAGCCTCAAAGGCTACAGTGCACAACAGGATAAAAAAACAGTAGACTATATCATCATAACCCTTTGGCAATAACACTGTGGTGGGGGATTCAGAAACATGTGCTGCCATTTTATCATGCCGAGGGCCAAGTTTTGGAGCCTTAAACACCCCGCCAAGGCTTGATAAATCTGGCTTGAAAAATCTCATTTGCAGAGAGTTAGGCATCTGCAACAATATTTATCTTCTTCCCTGTCCAAGGGTAATGGGATAGGCAGGATGGATGAGGGCACAGTCCTCTTGCCTTCAGGTGCAGCAATCTCACAGAGGACCCGTAGACAGGCCGCTTATGACGAAGCAAAAGAAACACATCAACTCCCTCAGTAAACACATCCCCATGGTTGAACAATTGGCGATTAGCATAATTAGCCTGCCTGATCTTAGACTTTTTATGTATGAGAGGGTGTATGTGAAGGGGGGAGGGTGTGTGTGTGGGGGGGGGGAGTTGTTCTGCAGCAATTAAACCCATCTAATTTCAAGAAGAACAAACATTCTTTGGCGGCTGGGGGAAAGCTTCGGGGTGCAGAAACTTCAGGAAAAATAAAGTCCTTGGTGTCACCAAGTCTTGTCTGATGATGTTTGCTAATTATGTAGTCTGGCACTTCCTGGGAAAACACAAAAAGTAACAGGCAAGGGTCTGCGCCTGAAGCTTATCAAGAAACAAGCAGGCAACTCTGTCTGGATGTGGCCTTTCGTCTACCATACAGAAAAGAAAAAGAAAGATGGAAAAAGGAAAAGGGTCAGAAACAGAAAATCTAAAGGGCAATTTCCAGTGAAGGACTCTGTCTCAGATGTAATTAACCTTTTGATTTAGGACACTCTGTCTCGTAAATAAGCCGGCAATTAGTTTATTTGGCTATCATGTGATAGAAACATGACTCTCATTAGTATAAAGTGACCTCCTCTTATCGGTTGCCTCCCAGACTCACCAAGATTTCTTGTGTGGCCTCAATGAACCTCTGATTATTGCAGATGTGTTCAAACTGATTCATCACACAAAAATAAAGAAAAAAAATACTTCTTTCATATTTTTATTTCTGCCACATTCTCTCATTTCTCGCAGTCACTGTCTTTTGTTTTTCTAATATTTTTGATTTAATCAGCTGTTTATTTAAATCGCAGCTACTCGACAGCCAACACATGCATGAGAGATCAAAAGACTCATGAGTGCCTTCCATATTAACTCTCAGATAATGTCATTTAATGTTTTTCTTTCTATAAATGATCTAAGTTCTCATATTTGCTCACAGAACTTTTTTTTTCACTGTAAAAGCAAATTGTGAAACAAAGTTGGGAAGATGACAATCGAGAGCATCAGAGCAAAATGTCTTTTCACACTATCATGTCTGAGTAAGAGTTAACGAGGCAGAGCATACAGAAAAATGCAGAGAACATGGACTCTAAGATTGTACGCCAGAACACCACGGGGTAGTAAGATGTGTGAAATGGTCTTCCCTGTGCAGCCTTGCTCAGCAAGGGCCACAGATGTAAAAAAATATGGCCTGTTTTTACAGCACACTGACTTTATTGGTGAATAATGATGTAAATGGTGGCAGTGATGACCTTACTTGGATCTTACTTTTCCCAAAGAAAAGAAGCTGGCTTTGATTTTCTTTTGCACAGAGCCACAACCCTGCATGATTTGTTGTCATATACACTAAATGCCTACCTATTAAACCTCCAGTGATTAATAAGATTAAACGTTTAACTGAACACGCAGCAGCGGCGCTGTACATACATTTGTAAACTCTGCACTGACAACTCTTTGCTGTTTGTGTCTGCAATATATCAACGACTGCTTTAGGGGGGAAAACTGCAATTATGCGTGGAGTCAGAAAACATTTATAAGCATTTCATATCTCATTAAATACATTTATTTATTTTTCTAGAAAGGGGAAAGTTTAACATCTTTTTATAGACAAAAGTTGTGGAGGATTAGTTGGTAGAAAATTAAAGCAGGAATGTCAGTAAATAAGATAAATTTGCAATATTATTGTAAAGAAGGAGTTCAGTTTCAGTCTGTGGTACAGTGGGCCATATAATTTTATTAAAGCAGCTGTGGAGAAAACAGCTGGACAAAACTACATAAAACTGGTGTTCCAGTAAATGTCACTGCTGCTAAACGGCCAGGATGAGAGGCTTATAACCTCACACCACCTTCCTGTCTTTGCTGAATCACAACCTTGCTGAAACATTTCAAAAGAGAAATTTGTAGACAGATCATTTCTTGTTTCCAGTAAAGTCTGCGCCCTTGCCTTAAACACCCTAGTGGTACAGAAGATGCATAATAAACATTAAATAAATACCTGCACGTACACTAGCAATGCCATTCCACTCGAATGCTGTTCTTATTTAAATAGGGTTAGCAGATAAATTATATTTTTGCATTCCTGAGACACCCTCAGGCAGACTCATGCTGTCAAATAGGCCCAATCAGGTCTATCATGACCAGCAGATGATTTTCCACAAGAATAACAATGTCTGCCATATTTGCCATGGCGTTCAGTCATTTCAGGGGATTCTCAAAGAAAATCCATCTATAAGAAACCATCAAAAGCTTAGTGAAAAAGATAAGTTGTTCACCTTATACCACTAAGCAAAAGCAGGACTAAAAGAGGTAATAAAGAGCTGATTGGAAACATTTGATCCAGAGAAGAAAAAGGTGTCTCTATGTGTTACTTCAGAATATCCTGACATGTTTTCATTGGCTTTAGCTCTTTGTTAACATCACCGTTGTTGAACATCAAAGACGTCCACCTCCAGCTGAGATGTTTATCTGCTTCCAAGTCTCCAAGCCACCCAGCCAAAGAGAACAATAGTATTTTCTCACCATCTCAGTGTCCCATGCTCGCTTACTCAATCGCTTACGCCGCCAATATCCCAGAGTTCATTGCAAGTGCAGCCATTAAACATCTATGCTGTGAGGCAGCAATGTTCACTGTGTGGCTGAAAGACTTAAAAGCCTGTCTTCTGTAAGCGCTTTATGCAAGGAGAAAAGAAAACTTCCTTATGTTAGACTCCAACTATGTTTCCAGATGTGCCTGGGGTCAGGGGTTAAAAGATAAAAGTACCAGGATGTGGCATACCCCGGTTAGAAACTGGTTCGCGGTGTGTGCATTCCTTGCTGGAGGGGGGCGATGAGCAGAGGGCCTTGTGTTTCTTCTTTCCACAGCTCCCAGTAAGAGGCCTCATTTTGCGATGGTGAATTATGACACCGCAAGTTTCGTGCTTGCTACTTTAGCAGTGTTTACCAGTGGCACCACAGCAAAATGTGAGCTATGTTAAACACAGAGTCTGGAAAACAAGTGAGGAAATTGTTTTCGGTCTTGGCTGGAAGGGTGGTCTCAGACTTCCTTATTATTCTCACAACAACAAATTGCTTTACGTTTTAAAAACAATTTCTGTCTGTGTTGTCCAAACTATATCATGTAGGACAACATGCTTGATTAGATATTAAAAATTCAAATCAAATTCAGAAAGGGAACTTTAAGTGTGCTGAAAAGAAGGCCGAGCAGAGCGTAGGATTTGACTGATAGCTTCGGCTAAGGACCAGCCTTTCCACCCCCTGCCTGGTGCTGAGCAGCAATAGAGATATCACAAGTTACATGCAAGTGTCTATTACACTGATTCAAGAATGTCTGCCAGAAATTGGGCTAATTTCACAAAAAAAACGCTAATACGATTATTTCAAGTGTGTCAGAGGCTTAATAAGTGTGGAAATTGGCCTGTCATATAAGTCCTGAGAGAGGTTGTAAATTGCGTGATTACAGTCGCAAAGCCTTAGCCTCCCTTATTGTTTCTTTACATACCGAAATCTGCTAAATGAAAATAGACTGGACTTCATTAGAATTCTATAAAAAAAAAAAAAAAAAAAAATAGTGGGGAACATTAATATGACAGAGACAACTTTATTGTGGTATTATGGTAATAATGAGCTTTGGAGGATGTGCAAAGATTACAAGTCCCTTGAGATGGCTTCTTTTATTATTAGGCTCTCAGTATTGGCTCCGAAATTTGTTTTATTACCTCTCAGCCCTCTGGCAGAGTCAGACACATAGCCACAGTGGCCCACTTATTAAAAGAAAGGGGGAAAAGACAAGATATTTAGGGCAGATGATATGACAGCGAGCTATAGATTTGCAAGGTATGTACTCAGATTTTACATAGATTTTTCAAATTATTTGAGTCTAATGTAGGAAGTGGAATATTGTGCTTGTAGTTGGAAACTGAGTGTGGTTTGAAACTGTTTGCATGTTGAAGAGAGCACACAGGGCCACTAGATGGAGTTAGATCCTACAGATGAGCTTTGGGACTTTGGTAGAAACAAGACAATAACAGAACAAGTGGAGCAGAGGACTCAGAGCTCCTTCATGTGCTCACATCTTAGGAGGGGAGAATGCATAGTTTTCTCTACATCTTCAAGCAGTCTGGTGTTACTTAGTGTCCAGTGGGCATATGATTCATAAAAAGACTGTACACATACGTTCCACAAGAGCAGTGACCTTTATTAAAATATACATGATTATCACCTTGTGTATTCCCCAGCTTTCAGCCTCTCTCAGAAAGCAAAGCTAATTACCTGTGTTACTGTTTGGATTTTCTATATTTATGTGTAGGTGGGGCCTGCATGTGTATAGCAGGATTTTGTGTTTATTTGCTTTGGTTTACAACAGAAAGAAGCTGTTGTAGGTAATTTTGCATTGATCTTTGCAATGTCTTTCTAGGTCCATCATTGTCTACGTTTATTTTTTTTAAGTGGTGGTGGTGGTGGGATTAAAACTTCAAAGGAAGAAAGAGACAGTAGAGCGGGCTGATGCCATACCTTACTGTGTGATACGATAACGCTGATACAGAAGCACTTCCCTTTCTGGTCTCTAATGGAGAACAAATTATATACTTGGAAATGTATGTGAACAAAAAACAAAAGAAAAGTGACAAACTATTTCTTTTTTTAATCCTTCCTTTTTTACATTAAATTCAAGAGCAGTAGCTTTAATGGCCGTTAAAAGCATGAAAAAAAAAAAAACATCGTAATTGGAAAGCATGAACAGTTTTTACACATGAAGGCAGAACCACTCAGCTTTGAATGATAAGTTAAAAAAAACAAAACCTTTACTGTAAGCTACATTGGATAAGGTTAAAAAAGAAGTAGGCAGAAAAAGAGAGACAGCTCTTAGCATCACCATATTAATTTAAATATTATATGCATTACACCTGGGACTCCATATGTGACTGTTATTCCACAGATGAGGCTTCAGTGTCTTGACACAATGTATGATAAGGCTGAGAGAAAACAAATTTAAGTGCTAGTCTCACAGGAGTGAACTTGAACTCTGTCAACAGATGTTTAATGCTGTGAAAAAAGTCACCATTTCTCTTGATCTCTCACGTGAATTGCACCATTTAGCATGTAGCAGTTGTGACAGGTAATTGACTGCAGAATCCAGTGAGGACTACTTATGACGTGGTAAATAATGCACTGTTTCAGGGCCTTTATAAATATTCATAGTTTATGTTGATAAAGCGATATTAAAGACATTCTTCTAAAAATATAGCAGCTCGTTTTGCAACCAACCACTTACATCATTCCTGCACACAAATGCGCAATTTTTTAACATCTTTTTTCCTGTTCAGCTGGTGTTTTCGTCTTGACTTCAGCAGCTGATACATTTAAAATGCTGCCATGAATTAACCATTGTTGTTGGATGATCTAATTTACGTCCTCCTTTGAGCTCAAACTCCTAATTCTCTTTATATACTGAAATATTAAAAGCCTAATATGTCATCTGTCATGGCTGTCATTTATCATCGTAGCTGCAGCATGTCTTGGGGGCCTGTAAAGATTTCCTTCAAATGACTTTTTATTAAATTTCCAGCATTTGTTCCTGTTATACGCCTGTCCTTCCATTTCATTTCTAACTTTGCTCCATGAGCAGCTGTCCATCTGTGTGCTGAGGTTTGTAATTCCATGCCTTCATATACCAAGTGACCCAGCTTTGCCATTTCTGTTGGGCTTAGACAGCTGAGCTGATTAAGAAGTTGCCTTTTGAGCACTGAATTCATTCTGCTCCATCATTTTTTAATATGGCTATTGTTTCATTTAAAGTTTACCCAGATTCTCCTGAGATGGACGTCACGCTAATTCTGATTTCCTTTTGGAAAAGCTATTTAGTCTTACAACGTATGATGGATCTGATTAGTCATTCAGGCCGGCCTCTGCTTTTATGCTTACATTAACTAACACAAAGAGCCCCCCTACAGGTTAAAGTTTAAATGTGGATTAGCAGATAAAGCGACTCCTGATTAGGTTACTGTGGAGCTTAAAAGAAAAAAAGGATTTCTTTTTTTCTTCACATTATTGCACAAACATCTTCACTCTGCCTTTTTCTTCTCTGGCTTCATCCTCTCACATTCACTCCCAGCATGGATATCTATTTTGGCGCAAAATCTTTGAACAATTATGCAAATGCATGTAAGGCAATGCACAATACAGTATGGAAATAGCTCAGAGAGAAAATGGACTCATTAAGGACAGATGGCATGAGTGCTGAAAGCCATTTATTATGGATGCAGGAAGACATTTCAGACAATGTCAGAACCTGAGAGACATCAGATATGTTTTTCACACCAAGCACTATTTGTTGTGGTGGTGTAGTTCTTGATTATTTCAGCATGTTGATTATTGTAAATGAGCAACAAAACAAGATGAGACAGAGACTTTTCTAAATTGGAATATACATTTTCTTTCTTTTTTATTTTTTAAGCAATGAAAGTGTTGTGACATGTCATCAGTTTGCCAGAACTCATTTTATTGTCACGTTAAATGATATCCTTGATCACTACAAGACCTTAAAGAAAATTATGCATGTTGATCAAAGCAGTTATGTTAACTATAGAAGCTTACAATTTTGATAAGATCTCTGACACCAAAATGGGCCTGCAGAAGCTGTTGTGATGGAAAATTCTGAAATTACATGTGCCATATGCATGACTTCTGCACTGATATCACTGATATTTTAATCGACACTTCATACGACATGAATCGGACTGCATTAAAGAAGAAACTAAGCACTTGCAAAAGATTAGTCTTTATATATTGAAACATGCTTTGAAATGACAATGAGTACAAAACATACTAAGTGAACAGTAGGGTTTTTACAATTAATAAAGTCTTTCTTTAGTCTTTCAAGGATGCTTTGTTATCACTCCGGCCAGTGTTAACCCTGGGTGGGAAAAACTGTTTGCAGCAAAGATAAAGCATTCCAATCTATTGCAGATGGCACTATAAACACAACAGCGTGGATGCAGGATTCACTCTGAAGACCTGCAACAGTAACACAGCTGAAGAGGGGGGTGGGATTTGACATAGCCACTGTTTATTTTGTCTTTGGTCTTCTATGGGCTTCCCCAGTACCACTGTCTGGGCCTTTGATGTCACTGAGGTTATTGTTAACTATTCTCCGCTGTCTGCCTCGATATTCATCCGCGCTTCACACGGGACACAAGAAGAAGGGAAAGGCAAGGGCTGCCATTTATTTCTACACTAATTTTCCATTGTGATGGATAGCTTTCTTATTGTGTCATTTTATGCCTTTGAAAAATGCTCCTCGGAGCAGAAGAAATTACCATCTTCCAAATCAAACAACCACACACAGTTCTCAGAAAAAAAGCTTGTGTATAAGACAAATATGATTGAAAATGGTGGAAATTACATGAGAATATGTTATTTATATATATGGTATAGTATGATGATGAATTTAATTCCTGCTGACATTACAACACATTAATATCAACATTTGTGTTCCTTGTATGCAGTTAAGCTCCACAGTCACAAAAAGTCTATGTATATATATTGCTTGTAAATTATATATTATAACTAATAAATGTGTGTGATTATATATTCATTATTATAAATTATTACAAAAATATGATCACCATTTCTGATCTAAATGTTTTCTGATCAGAATCAAACATTAAATTGGAAATTATGTCCATTTAATTAATTTCTGCTGTCTCATATAGTCAAGCTACATATTTTAATATGAAGGTCTGTCACATAAAAACAAATCCTATAAAGTCACAGAACAAACAAATGCAGACTATCAAAGACTCTCACATTCAGGACATTTTCTTTGTTGTATTCAGGCTTTCTTTTGTGAGTCTGCCGACTATTGTGACAGGACACAGAGACTTCTAAAGGCCAAAGTTTCTTATTAAATTATTTCTGGGTGAGATGGAGCAGAGCCTGAATAGAATCATTAAAGTTCACTAGTTATAGGAATGCATGTGCCATGCTGCCGTCTGCTGCGAGATGAAAAGCCCTGCGTTTTCATGCTCCTTCAAAATCTTTAACTCGCCATGAAAAGATATGACATCAATCCTGGCAAAAACACAAGGGAGAAATGAACGATACCATTGTGGACTCTAAACATCAATCATGCTCAATACTTTGGAAAAACAATGCATTTTTGTTTGCATTTCAGAGGTGACAAACAACACTTGTGACTGGCTTAACATTGTCAATTCCCATTACTCAAAACCTGAAGCAAATCAGAATTAAACTGTGGCCCTGTTGCTAGGCAGCGGAGTTCTCTTGACATGGTGGTTAGTTTTTCTTTCATTGCTTGACAAGAGCGAAGTGAAAGGAGTTTAGAAAAACTTGCTTAAGGCGCTCAGAGGAAAGGGATAATTGGAGTCTGTGGATTGTGTAGTGGCGCTTGTGTGGAAACTTCCCGAGCTGGAGACAGAGAAAGTTGGATGCAACAAAATTTTAACTCTTGTACACAAACTTGACCCCGGGACTTCCACACTTCATTTGCAGATGGTTTGCTCCAGTGTGGCCTAGGAACCAGTGTCAACACTGCAGTGTGTATTTAGACACAGGTGAAGGAATCAAACTGCAGCAAGCATAAAGAATAACAACAGACAGTGGTGCATTATTTTTAGATTTTATAGTGCAGAAAATGTGTTAAAAGTAAAACAAATAAATTAAAAAAAAATTTAAAAAGATGCGGGGCAGGGGGAAGATAAGAAAGTATAGATAAGAAGTAAGATTTTACACTATCATTCAGACAAAACAGAATCAAGTGAGGTCATCTTGATACTGTAGCTATGGTCAAATTTCATTAGTCTTGAAATACAGAAGAAGCTTGTTAAGTAAACAATGAGAGGGGGTTTATGGCTTTAATGACCCACAGAGGAGTCCAGCCTGTGAAAGTGCACACCCAGTTTAAGAGGGAACCAATTAATGCTGGATTAACATTCATGGTTATTTACAGTTGCTTTTGTGCTTGTTTCTGCTCTCCGACTTCCACACTGAGTCGAGTGAGAGAGGGGGAGAAGAACGGGTTGGTTTTAGGGAGGTGTGGTAAAGAGGGGGAGGCCGCAGCTAGGTTTGGAAAATGGGGGGTTGTTTGGACGCAAGAGGTGCAGCGAGGTGGCTGGGTCCATTGTGAGGACACCACCTCTCTCATTATGCCCTCTCAATCAGCACTCCTGCTCACAGGAAGCCCCTGTAAAGCCCATCTGCCATAGCTAATCTACAGGCAGCCCCGCGCTTGCGTCTGGGCCTGCTACCCTCAGTCGCATTATTCTCAGATCCAAGGCTTCGTCAGGGATCAGCCAAAGCCCATTAAAGTAAATAATAGCCAGAAATGACAGGCTTAGCACGGATTGGGGAGGAAGTTGAAGACCAGTTTGAGCTGTGAGCTCTGATTAATAGAGAAAAGCATTTTTAGGGGAGAGAGGGGGTTAGATGGAGAAAGTGAGGGGAGAAAAGGGGGGAGAGAACAGAGGAAAAATGACCTTAGTGTGCTGCAGAGAATTCCTCAACCTCAGGGTTGTTAGGACTAGTGCATTAGCAATCCTTGAGCTACTTTTGCTTTGATGAAGCTCAAACAGGATGGGGTAAAGGGAAGGTGGGAGGACATGGGGAGCATGGGTGATGAGGCATGCTACAGTGCTCAGAGGGCCGGGAAGCGTCAAGAGTCAGTCTCAGCAGTGGGGAAAACAAGTTTGTGGGTACAGATAACATTAACAGTGTTTCTTTTTGTTTTGTTTTGTTTTTTTTTTGTTTTTGTTTTAGATGAGCTTAAAGATTAAAATAAGTTTCAACACTTCATATGTGTATCACACTTTCTCCCATCAACAGTCAAAGAGCCGGCTGAAACAACTTCATATTCATCTAAAACTAATGGTCTACAATTTTGTCATTCAATCAATCATTAAGGTGAATTTATTAACAGAGGATCACTTTCTGATACTGCTTCTCAAATGTGCAAAGTTTCTGCTCTTCACTATGTCACATCATAATAAATTTAATTTGTATCTTTGAAATTTTGACAGTTTTTTTTTTTTGGGACCAAAGAAAAGATTTTAAAGTTCTGACTTTAAATTTTTTCCCTTTCAACTTCTAACATTTCATGACTACTTTTTGCATGAAAAGAAAAAAAAAGGTAATCAGTAGCATAGCAATACCAAAATGTTCAAAAAGTCAACAAAACAAAAGAATTACAATCTTTTTAAGGCACTCTCCTTTGTTTTCAGTCTATATTTTCTCCACCTTTCTCTCCACAACATCATTATTTGTTGTGGATGTAAGTCTATTTGCTACTTTCAGAAAGCTGCATCTTCATGGTCAGTTTGAGGTAAAACAATTAAGGCTGCTCCATGGAAAGTTAGGTTAGTCCCATAGAAGAGGGGTGACAGTGGCTCAAGTAGAGCCGATCATTCAGTGACTGATTGGTGGTTCAAATCCCAGTCATCTGTCATTGCATATGAATGTTTCTGTGGTGGTCAGAGAGGCTGGTGGCTCACATTGGCTGCCATGTTTCCGTGGATACTTACCGTCATATATGAGTGAGGAGTGGATAAGAAGTGGATCTAACGTAATTGTTCTGAGTGCCGCCAGCAGTAAAGCACAATGTAAAAATGATCCATTCTTATTAAGACAAAAAAATAAGAGTAAATGACCAGAATTGGTCTGAATTGTTAACACCCTCAGACATCACAACAAATGACCACTGACTGTAACATACTAACATCACCAGCGCATTGCAAAACTGTGTTTTGCTCATATTGTTTAATATAACACATGCTGGGACTTGCAGGGTAGATGATGTTTTGGATGGTTGAAAAGTGTTTGGGTTGTCCATTCTTATATGTTTACTACAACAAAAAAAAAAAAAAAGCTTACTCCAGTTTGTGCATGAGCTATAACTGGGATTTAACATGATTTGTCACATTGTGGAGGGGTGGGGTGAAGGAGGGGGTGGGGCAGTGGAAACGGTCTAAGCGAGATTATGTGAAGTAGTTCCACCTCTGCTTAACTACTGTAAAAATTGCTTATATGCCTGTGAAGGAATTGGAATGCGTTCAGGAAGCGAATGATCGTGCTTGCGGTCAGCCTTACTTCTTACAGGATCCTCTGATTGGACTGATGCCACCAGACAGCCGGGGCGCAGGAAAAAACAAGTTACTGCTGCATGAAAGGTGTGCTCGCTTACTGTATCATCTATTGATCTAACAGTTACCAGAATCTTCAAAACGTTGGAGAGGGGGAGGAAAAAACCCAAGCGGAGTCTTCGGCTTCAGAGATGTAATGAAGAATTTAAGATCTTCCGAATGTTTTATTGACAAGACTGTAAAAAGATATGATACATAGAAACTGACAAGGCCTCTGGGGAAACACTTAAGGTTTCTTAAAGAAGTGTTTAATGGTATTGATTTTTATTGTTCAGTGAACAGTGTGAAGCCTTTGACTGTTTTATTGAACGGATTTAGACACATGCTTTTAAACACAGAGAGGAAGAAGACTTTTCACTTCGTAGATTAAATCCATCAAACAATGTGTGCACTGAATTTTAATAAAGCTTCTGACTATAAGACGTGCTACACACAGCTGTGCTTTGATTCCAAATGCTGCTGTTCTGCTTATTTTACAGTAGCTGCGGCATCTAAATACCTCTTATGTCACAGTCCCACATGCAGGATGCAGTTTTACTACCAATGTGACAGATGTGTTAGGACCTCAGCAGCCAGCAGAGGCCTCTCATGTCTTGTACAACCCCTGAGACAAATTAGAGAATAGCACAGCTAAAAGCTAAATTGATATTTTAAGATATATAAAAAAACAACAACAAAAAAACCCCAAAACAAAACAAAACAAAAAACAAATGGCAAGGGAATATTTTAAAAATACAATCATTTGTATTTTTAAAGACCTCCTATGCTGTAGTGACTTGTTCTTGAATAAAAAGTCTCTTTCTGGCTAGTGATGTCAGCATTTGCAGTTGCATCGCAGCTCTTTGACCGAGGCCTCACCCCCACCCCCTACCCCCCCATCAGTCCAGCCTGATCTTTCCTCTTCAGCGGACTAAATACTCATCCTCGACTGGCTCTCCTAAATGAACCCTGCTCTACTCATGTGCCACAAAAGTACCACTGTGTGGTGTCGCCCAGGCTTTCTTCCCAGGAGACACTGATTTCTATATCCGTTGTCATGGTGATGTAGCGAGGAGGGAGGAATATGCTGCTCTAACCTCTGGCTTTAGCCGGCTCCCAGGCCAGACAGTTCATTTGGGGAGAGCAGGAAGTGGGTCTGCCTGTTTGTTTGTGTGCTGACAATGGCAGCACTTGAAAAGGTGAAACGGGGACAATGTGTCAAATACAACAAGGGGGATGTATGATACAGTTAATGACAGTAAGGGGGCATGTGGAATTATTTCATTCATAAAACCAAAAACAATAAAGCTCCTTCACCATAACAAAGAGATGAGATGGCAGAGGCTCAGAGTTTTCCAGCACTCATCATTTAAAGCAATCTGTTTCATGAAAGTGAATACAGTTAATTCAAAGGATTGTCCTCAAACATTCATGCCACAGACAGCTGACTCTCCTGGAGGTGGGAATCAAAAGAACTGTAAGGTGTTTTAATCTTAAAGGGGCAAAGGAGGGTCTGAATTGCAAAGCCCACTGTTTAAGGAGGCCTAGAGGCAAAATGAAGACATTTTAAAATCAATTCTGAAATGGCTCACATGCATTTGCCTGATGATGAGGGAGTGTCAAGACCAATGGAGAGGAAGAGAACACCATTTTCTATTCATTTGGCAGCATGCCCAGATCTCATTCAACCAAAAAGTCTTCTCAATCCAAACTTAATCCCAGCCAATTAAAAGATGGCATTGCTTTTCCTCCTCCACGGTTATGCTGATGAGACTGCAGTTCATCACCAGGAAGGTAGGGTTTTTTTTTTCAGAATATGCGTGGTTACACAGCCTGAAAATATTCAGGATTTGAATATTTGTGTCAAAACGGAAATGACTCTGACCTGATAAACTGTAATGTGTTGCAGGATAATGAAAGAATGAAAAGGGATTGATTTAAGAGGAAAATAAATATTTATTGATGTAGAAAAACATCCTTTGTGTTTTTCCCTGACTCCTAGGGGGAAGGTGTGAAATCTAATAAAGCCATTCTCAGGAGGGGTGACTTTGATCAGAGATTCTCTAAACAAGCAGCAAGTCCCATGTGAATATAAGATCTGTGTGCTCCAACATGTGCTATCTTTACATCTTGACTTCTGCTGCTGCTAAAACTGAGCTGTTGTATTGGAAACAGCTGAACCATTTCAATTTTAGCCTCGGGCAACATTCTCTTCTCAGTGAAGATGCTCCGTATGCCAGAAATATTTTCTATACGGTCTATCTTTTTTCTAGCATACCTCGGTAAGGTGCAAATGTGTTGTCTGAAAAAGTGATTTAATGTTAATAAGCTTAGATATCTATATATATATTTTATATTTGAACTGTACACAGTGTGGCTCACAAGCTGTCTTAGTAGAGATCACAGTACATGCATAAATATTTATATTCTTAATGAAAATATGTATTTGTATTTCTTTTATGAACTGTGTTGAAGCTGATTATTTGTAAGATAAGCCATGCTCATTAAAGGGGAGAAAGGGCAACGTTGGGTTAATGTGGGGATGATGTGTGATGCAGCAGAAGTGGAGCGATACGCTGATCTGCTGATTCAGAGTGGGCAGTGCTGGTCATTGCTTCACGCAGGGTAAGTGTATGTGTCTTACTGTGGCTCCTCTCACACTCCAGAAGGTCACACAGGAACTGGCTCAAACATTCACAAACATTTCAGGCCAACCTCTTAAAATAACTGTAAAGGTTTTATGCTACTGGTCAAACACTCTTATACCAAATGAATCAGCATGGCACAATCATTTTTTAAATCATTAATAATAATAATAAATTTTTGTCTAATTAATTTGCTATTTGGTCCCCCGTCAGTCAACTTTTAGAATGATCCTATTATTTTACAGCTCTACCAGTCCTCTTATTTTCTATACATTTTTTCAAAAGTCACCTTGCACCATTTTGGCATCTTGAAAAACACTGAAATATCTGATGAAAATACCAACAAATCTATATTTTCTTGTAATAGCTGAAAGGCATGATTTTGCTGTGCCTGGCAGGCAAAGCAGGAGTAGATAGTTTCTGAAAGATGGACATAGCTATTATTACTGTACTCGTTTGGCTTGTGGATTACTGATCCGAAGTCTCAGGTTTCACATTTTTGGTTTCAAAAGCAGAATTTATGCAAGGTTTTCTGTAGTTTTATTCCAAATGGAAAGATAAAATGATAGAAAGGGTAGGCAACAGTGTAGGTTAAAATCATGTGTGAAGCATGGCCATTTAGTGCTGCTGATCTAGATCAGGGATCACCTACTCCAGACCTCTTGGGCCAGTGTCTTATAGATTTTAAGTTGTTTTCATGCTGCAACACTGCTTATTTATTTGAAATAGTTCTCCGACACCTTCTTGTCAAGCTCTGCACCATCCTCTTGATGGCCCTTCAATTTGAAGGTAACATCTAAAACCTGCTGGACACCGGCCCAAGAGGTCCGGAGTTGGTGACCCCTAATCTACATGATCACTCCCATCACTTTTTTTCTGGTGACAAACGCACTCCATATTAACCAGCTGGAATTAATAAACATATCTACACTCAAAGAATCATTCTTTAATAAATGAACAGTATGCAGCCAAATACATTCAATAAGAGCAAGTGGAATATTCAGTGAACCAACTTTTTATATTAATGGTGATTGATTTACATAATGAACTTGTGCATTACTTATGCTAGATAATGCAGTACTTTAGTAGTTTGACGAATACAAGCAGAAGTAACTTGCACATTTCCCATCAGGCCTTACTGGACTTAATAGTCACTGCTTACAACTGCACTAAGTTTATTTCATATTTCAAAGATTGAAGTATGGCTGCATGGTGGTGTGGTGGTTAGCACTGCAGCCTCACAGCAAGGTCACTGGTTCGAGCCTTGGCTGGGGGGGTTCGAACCTGGGGGGAGGTGGCCTTTCTGTGTGAAGTTTTTATGTTCTTCCCGCGTATGCGTGGGTTCTCTTGGGGGTCTCCGGCTTCCTTGTTGTTTGTCCCTATCTGTGTTTGCCCTGTGATGGTGACCTGTCCAGGGTGTACCCTGCCTCTCACCTATTAAAATGCTGGGATAGGCTCCAGTTTACCCACGACCCCTAATGAACTAAGTAGTACAGATAATGCATGAAAATGCAAGTATTAATTATAAGTAAGTGATTTTACTTTGTTTGATTTAAAATGGTTTAGTAATGGTAAAACCTTTATTGCCATTGTCTCTGGACAATGACAATAAAGGCTTTTGAAGTTTTGAAGTTTGAAGTAATTGCTAATTTGATAATGATTACAACTTTTTTGGACCAAAAGTGAGGATGTTATATATATATATAAGAAAAACAAAGCAAAACAAAACAGTAACATCCTCTGAATTGTTAGCAGCAAGAGTGTCGTTGACTCACAGACAGAAATGTCAATGTAAACAGATTGTGGAAAATGGATATAGGATCATATTTAGCCACTGACTCACTTAAGGATTTGCTTTGTGGTGTGCCAGTTATTAAAGAGTCCTGTTGATCCTTTGGTGTCATATGGTACATCATATGATTGTGTGGACAAAAACAGCTTAAGGCTCATTTATGCTCCCTTACATACGTCAATAGCGATGTCCATTTCAAACGTTTTCATACGTTGCCGTCCTCAAACTTCCATGTGTTTTTTGCATTGCTACGGTTGTTAAATCAGTTCCTCCACTAGTGGGCAGTGCTAAATTCAGAGTTCACTCCTGCGAACCAACATCAGTTTCAGACATCGTTTGGCAGCAGTAATTCACCACTATAAAGTTATTTCCAACCCTCCTCCACACCCTAAAGACTTGCATACTATCTTTTTCAAAAGATAGGGCAATTTCTACAGTTGTTGTGCGCATCTGCATTCCTATTGTACCATTTCTGATCCTCTTATTCTTCTCTGGTTTGTCAGCTATTCTGCTCAGCACTGCCCCCGTGATATCCGGTGGTTTTGCTCTGTCTTGTGCATCAAGTGATGGATAGCTAAACTCCCTCAAAACAGACTAAATTATGTGCCTCACCGACACAGAAGATGGACAAAACTGTCTGTCCGTCTGCGTAGCTGTCTTCTGCCTTGAGCACAAATGGGCCTTTATATGTACATATATAAAAACTTGCCACTACAGACACACAGATTATATAAACTTAGAAAGAAAGCATTATGTTTGTTGCAGGCATGTGGACACACTCACATGCAGCACGAAGGACACTGCACCTCTAATAATGCATGCTTGTCATATATGATGTTTCTTCACTTGTTAAATATAAAGCTTGCATCTCTCTCTCTCTCTCTCTCTCTCTCTCTCTCTCTCTCTCTCTCTCTCTATATATATATATATATATATATATATATATATATATATATAAATATATACACATATATATGTATACATATACTGCTTTATTTTCTACTACAGATAAAATTTTTAGGTGGCATTGCGGCCAAGCAATAGCTGGTCATCATTTAATAAATCATTTTATAATTCTTCAGTTTTATATAGACCCATACATTGATCTTCTATCTCAATACATTCCACCAAGTCTTCTTTAAGTTAATTAAATTCAAGTTCATAATCCCTTTGGAAATTGTATTGTGGAAAACAGATTATTCAGAAAAAAATAAACTAAATAAATAGATAAATGTATAAATAATAGGACAAAAAGTAGTTATATGAACTATAATTGGACACAGTTACTGCATTTCTGCTGGAGGTATATACTGCTGCAGTCATAAAAACTATGATAAAGTTCCTTCAGTCTGAAAACACCTAAAGTTGGCAAGTCAGACAAAAAAATGCAGTATATGATTTCTGCTCCTGGACTTTCTCAATCAGTTTCTTGACTCGATGGATTGTATAAGTTGTCTTCACCTCCTTTGCTGTTAAAAAAATCCATCTGACGTCACTGATGCAAGAATTAATGATGTGTTTCTCAGTCATTTACTTTAGTCAGGTTAATATTCATCATAGATATTCCCTTAATGTTATTTTATTTTGCAGTGATACACAAAACCTGCTTCAAGTGTTGTGCTCTTTATATGCAATGCAACGACATTACTTACACTGCAGTTGATTGGGTGGAGCAGTATAACCAAATATTTTTTTGTTTTGGTTTCTCTCTATATTGTTCATGATATAGTGTGTTAATTTGATCACTCCCAAAAGTATACAGTAATGACATAAAGGGGCATCTTGTTTTCCTAAGTAAAGTCAAGCCGCTGTTACAATCTATGCTTCATTTTTAAGCTTTTCGTAAGAGGTGGGGGTCGTAAATGATGAAATGATGCTTTTCTTTTGCACTGCAAAAAACTGGTGCATTGCGACTCATTGGGCCACATTTTCAAGATTTTTTTTTTGCATAATAGCTGAGGTGACACATCAGGAGTCACGTTTCCTGTTTTGGCATTAATCACTAATGACGAAGTTCTGTTCATATTTTTTTTCTTTTTGAGTTTTTTGGCAGTTAGCAACCAGCCGAAGGATTCATTAACCTTCAAATAGTGGTCTGGAATGTGCTAAGTGATACACAGCTCTCTCTGTAGATAAATCGACTGAAAATGTTTCATGGAGCAACACAAATTTACTGAATATTTGTTATTATTATAAATTATTATTTATTGCTCAGGCCTAGTCATAAGTGAAAACATTTGGGGTAAAGTAAATAAACAAACATGACTTTAGCCTAGTTAATTAATCTGAATGTTTAATTCAGAAATCATGTGTATTACATCTCAAAGGTCAGGGTATTCAGGCCTCATTGTTCTGCATGTTTTACATAACTCTTTGCTCGTCGATAGTTAAACTTTTCATCATGCTCTGTTGAAGCTTGATAGTAATCCGTTTATTTGTGTCAAGTGTATTAGAGTAAGGAGATATGTAAGAGCATGCAAGTCAGGTGGGGGGGGGGGGCTAAGAACCAGAATTACGTCTTACTAATTTACTAACTTTCCAAAACCCAGATATGTCCAATTTAAAGTTGTTGGATGGAATCAGATAAATCAGCTAAATTAGCTTGCTGCTATTAACATACACACTGTTATACAGCTAGTATCCTTTAGCAGCTATGTCTTATAGTGAATGTAACTGACAAAAACCAAAGCAGCCACAGAAACCTGTTCCAGAGGGATAGTCATGCAGCCATGTGACAGGACAAACACACTTAACTAACAACCTCCTTCACATTGGATGCCCTTTGACAAACAGCCCTGCTCCTCAGAGCTTACAACATGTGCCTCAGCATTAACGCTAACGCCCTGTGGTATGGTCGGCTGGACAGGCACTTGACTGATGGCTCTATTAGAGCCCCCCACTACGGCACCTAGTCCTATATCCCAGGTCTTTCCACCAACTGGATGTGTTGCTGACAACGCACTGATGGGCTAAGGGGAAGACTAAATGGAGGGCCTAAACACACCAACAACCACATTCATAAAGGCTCCGGTAGTCTAACACACATAAACACAGACATACGGTATGTGGACGAGGCTGTGCGCACAAACACACAAGAACTACACAAGGAAGTAGAAAGGATTTAGCCATGCTTCACTTTTTTGTATGTGGTTGGAACAATGGCTTACACAAATGCAACACACAGCTGATCTGCACCCCTTCAATTCCGCCTCTTTGGTGGCTTGTTCCTGAGACCACCATGAAACATGGAGACCGCTGAAAGGCCGGCTCTTGATAATCAGCTCCGAAGGGGGTGGAAAATACAATTCATATCTCCACTCCTCTTGGTAAAGCAACCACTGGAGCAGGAAATGACAGAGGATGTTTTAATCTTCAAACGGTGAGCACCACGCTCCCTCAGGCTAGATGGAAGAATCTGCAGAAATGTGACAGAGCTGCCTACCCATTTGAGCAGCCTGCTCACCGCACTGGCACACGTCTCTTTTCGTATGTGTGCATATATATATATATATATATATATATACACAAAATTTGATTTAATACAGATTTTGAGGCTGTAGTGTTGAGCTTCTTGGGTAAGACAGACAGATAGTGTGTATTTCGAGTTCCAGGCCATCTTTACTCTCCTGGGCAACACTATAAACACCAATCCCCCTGGCACCTGTCATCTATGTCTGTCTGCTTTCTTCCAACAGCACTCACAGGGAATCAGTTTAGTCGTGAAGTGACATGATGCACAACACTCCTCATTGGGGATCTTGTTTGTTTCAGGACTTTTCTTATGTTGAGGTTGAGGATCTTTTTGACTTTCATGGAAATAAAGGAAGTGTAACAAAGAGAAAGTATAACAGGTGACATTCAACCAAATGGAGTGTCCGTGGTCCAAATTTGGATGGAAATTGGCTCAATCTATCAGTGTCAATAATGGCAACAATCCCTAGATAGAGACATGAATATTAATTGAAATTGGTCAGATTAAGCCTCTGGAATCTGACATTTTGATATGGGCACTTTATCTTCAAGACTGGAGAGAGACAAGATTGCCAGAGTACAAATCAGAGAACTCTGCTTAATTGCATGTTATCACCCTATGATTGCCTTGGCATTATATAAAACAGTATGGTAATTACTTCACAGATAGTGATGTAAATAGCCTCGGGCTGCTGCTCCCATAAGAAGAAGTGGAGACAGGGCAAAGGGATGAACATCTGGGTGAAGAGGTAGCACAATTAGACGTCTATAGCCAGGGGATTAGATTTATCATACACACATTTGCAGAAACATTGTCTACAGCATTCACACTTCACTGTGAACACTTGACCCCAAGCCTTTCAGTTTCAAAAGATCTCTAAATGTACACAAACAGAAATTTGAAAGTTGAAACCATAGACTGTAGATGGAGAAGATTGTAAGTAGCCCTCATGGTGTCACTGCCGGCCAGCCCAGTGAACAGATGCAGCTCAGGCCAGCTGGAGATCCCCCTCCTTTGCTCCTCTACACCCCCCACTTCCATGCTATAGCCCTAGAGGAAACACAGCTCAGAAGGCTGCAATCATATGGTTTCAACGTTTGTACAACGGCTGATAAATGTAATGTAAAAGGGGCTTTATGTGTGGGGGCAGTAAGGGTTGACTGTGATTGCTGGTAATAACTGACTAATAGAATAAAGCAATAACGCGCAGCCTCAGGGTGAAAGCTTGGCACTGACAATTTCATACTACAGATTTATCATCGCACAGAAATTAGCATTTCAGGCTGTTCACTTTCCCATCTGATGGCGCTCCCTTGCGAGCTGAAAAGATGTCTGTCGACTTCAGGTCTCCTTCTCTGCAACACTGCAACTCTGCTAACTCCCCATGGAGAAAGGCATCTCTAAGTTGACGGGGAACAATAATGATGGTGATTTGCAGGATGGTGTTTGTAGGCACTTCATAAACAACAGACTATTAAAATACAATGAACAGGGAACAGTGCAAAGATTAAACTGAAATATGCATGCACAATAACATAGCAATCAGCATATATCTTGATTGAGCTTCACATAAACAGACATTTATAAAAGGGTGCAAAAAACTGAAAGCATTACTTTTAGCTGAAAAAGAACTGCTGTGTAACTTCTGCATACATTCATTCGTAAGGCAACTTTTTTCATTTTAATATTTACATTTTTTATTTCTCAAATTCTGGATATTCAAGTATGATTTTATAATAAGGGGTATAGCAGTGCCTGTTATTCCTTTTCTTTATTTTTGTTTCTGTTATTTAGAGCCAAAACCCCTCCATATTTGTTCCTGTTTCTGTTTTGTGCTAACTTTCATACTTTTGATGGTCTTTGCATCATTAGATTAACAGTGAACTGTTGACTGTAAGTACCCTCCATTCGGTCTTCATGTTTTCTTTCTTTCTTTTCTTTTTTTTCTACAGTGCTTGCTTCTCACCAGCAGAGTCAATCGAGAGTGAATAAGAAAATGGTACTCAGTGGATAATTTTGCTTACAATGTTCCGGAGGTCTATGATTAGAATATTAATTAGGCCCATCTATGACGGTCAGATAATAACAATGTCAGTGGGCTGAATGGATTCTGTGACCTGTAAAAGGCCTATTCACAATCTCCAGTCTGCCATAGTTCATTCTTTTGGCCACAGGCAGCAGACTTTTTCACACCCTTTCTAAACGCTCTGATTATCCCGCACTGAAACACTGAGGAGGAAGCATGTTAAGAAATACTAATAATGTTAAAAAGTGCATTTTTCATGGCGAACCTACTTGAAATTCACTGCTTATTTAGACATTATTCTCTAACTTGATTTAGGTTTTCCAGTAAATTTGTATCCTTGCACCATAGAAGTTGACTTTGTGTGTTTGGGCTTTAATTACATGACACGGATCAAAAACACCAAAGCAGAAGAAACAAACTACCACACCCACTGACGATGTTCACTTGTTCATGAAATGAATCAGTGAAACTCTCCCAGCCACCAGGAATGGAAAAAAAGGGAAGAGAAAAAGCTTTGGAAATGAAAATAAACTTGTTTTAAATGTCATAAAAGTTTCTTTTATTGTAACTTTCTCTTGAGACCTGCCATGATTTAAAGGCAAAAGGCTGCAGAGCCTTTGAGTTAACAATCCTGATTCAAAAACTATCTCCTGTTTGCCCTGTAAATGTGTGAACAGTGTTCAAGTTGTGTCTCCTGGGATGATAGTGGGATGTCTCCATCAGACATTTTGCTGTACAGGCTACTTACGGTACTGTGATCATTTGGGAACAAAGCCAATAAAAACATAACATGGTCACAACGTCTAAAAAGGGGGTTCTGAGGGTCAGTAGGTTCATTGTGTGTTAAGTCTCTTGAGAAAAGGCAGGATAAGCTTTTTTTGACAAGCTTTTTTGCTTTATTTTTTCCCTCTGGGCCCACTGAAAACATCCCCTTTAAACAAGACAAGCCAGCTATCTATATCCTCGTGCAATTAGGAGATAACAGTCTCTTTAGATATTCATTTTAAAATTACTTTAAAATCCCAGACACCTAAGAAAATGTTACCATTTAACAAATCTGTGTTACAAACATATTTCTCAGTCGTTCGGAGCAAAAGGAGTCTGTGGTGCCTACATCTTTAAATAGTGACACTATGAAAAATATTCAGGGTATAGAAAAGCCAAAAATAATCTTTTACTAACTACAAAGTTCTGTTGTTTAAACCTAATCATAATGTTTTTTAATGCCGAAACCTAATTAATAAGCTGCCAAAAAAAATTACAGATACAGATTTACAAGAGCTACAAACAAGATCTCAAAGTGCTCAGAGCTATATATATTTTTTTAGGATTTACTCCCTGGAGAGTTGTCCGCAAATCAACCCATCACCCCCTAAAAAATTTAATCTTTGTGAACTGAGTCAAAGAGGCATTTTGTTTCCTCATTTCAGGAGCACTTAGTGTTGTCTTAGAATCACTGGGCTGGCAGGCATGTGGCTAGTGGCAGTGCACTGTGGTGAATGAGTTAAATCAGCCTCCCGTGAGCTCGACCCAGTGTCGTCACAAGGGGAAAGAGGCCAAAGACTCACGCGATGAGAGTAATCCAGCAGTGAGCCAGTGTGGCAGCGCTGATTCCCGCTGGTCCCAGAAAGGCTCAAATAACTCTCATGTGCACCCAAGGAGAGCAGAGGACAGGCATACATCAGAGGGGGAGCTGGTTGAAGGAATGCAGAATTATCCTGGAGTTTCAGAGAGATGTTCCAATTGCAGCCTCCACCTTGATGCTTTACTGTCATCAATTCTGCCAATAGTGAAGCCATTGACTGTTGAGGTGATGGCTCTGTGTATTGTCTGCTGTCTGGAAGATTGGTTACTATAATTCTAGGTCTGGCCAACTCTCTTTTTAAACTACACTTCACTAAATACTATTGTGTCTGTATGTTGCATGGTCACACCTGAGATATGAACCATTGAATTGTCTTTAAATGTCAGTAGAGTTTTGAAGGAATTATTAGGTGATCCCACTATTATGACTTAAGTTAATGCTTCAGAGAAAACTCCTCAGCTCATTTTCATGTAAGTTTGTGGAAGTGTTGAAATCTGTAAAAAGAACTCTTCTCTTGGGAAATATAGTGTCACTAGTATTGTAAAGAAAATCATTGTTAGATTTCCACCATCTTAGATTTTTTTTAGCAGTTATTTTTGTGAACACTGCTGAAAATTATTTATTCTACAACTTCATAGTCTATCACAAGCATCAGATTTAGTTGCTATGTCTCCACCTGGAACAAAACAATTGCCTAAAAGAGGTGTTAAAGTTTCTTTTACATGTGGAAAAATGTTCAATATCACACTTTCTGATGAGAGTAGGAAATTCACATACAAAAGTTTGACTTTTCTGTCTTTTTGAAAACAAAATTGACATGTTTTTCTTTCTTTGTTTTTCTCTAATGCTCATTAATATTAGCACAGACCAAACCTCTGAACAGAGTTAACATGTGGACTTTTACTTTGTGAAAATGTTGTTACATCACAGCCAACTAAAGTGTGAAGCTATCAAAATGGAAATTGTGCTATATCTCTGCAATTTTGGATCTAAACCTGATATACTGACTTCCCCATCGTGAGAGCAGAGACAGCTCTGCTAGGTCAAGAAACTGCTGTAAGTTTCTGCCTTAGATAATAATTGTAGCTGTTGCAAAAAACAAATAAATAGATAAAATAAAATAAAATACAAATAAAAATACAAATACAAATAAAAAATCTTAAATATTTCCTATATTCACTTAAAGATTAATAATTTTTATTTAAAGGTCTATTTTAAAATGTTTACATTTTATTTTTGGGGGGCCAAAACTTCATGTAAACCATCAAAATTGAATATTTTCTTTGTCTGCTTTTGCTTAAATGATTCTGGCCAACACTTACACATTGTTTTATATCATTAAAACTAAATTGGGTAGTCTTTTCTGGACTAGCATTCTAAGGGTATCATTTTTTAAAACCTCAAACATTACATGACTGTAAAGCTGAGTGTTTATCACTGCATGTTCTTCAAATGTTCTTCAGGCACTAATAATTTCTTGCAGTCTTATACCTTAAACTACATGCTGACACAAACACTCTGCTCAAAGGCATTCTTATCAACTAATGGTTCAGTGTTATATTTCAATAATTTATCCTCTGCAGTCAAGCGTCTACAGTGTTGGCCAATTCTTTTGAACTGTAGATTGCTCCAAGCTGCCTGTCTGTCCTCTAATGAGAGACAAGTGCCAGTCACACTGGGAGCCACGCTTCTGTCCAGCATTAAAATAGAAGCCTCAGCAGTCTGTCTGGGGCGTGACAGGAGTTGGAGGCGTGATTGCTCCAACCAGCAGCCACCACCTGCTTTGCTTGTTCACGCTGTCATTGGTGCCCTTTTTTGGTGCGTGCAGAGTCTTAAAGAGTTTAGCTATGCCTTTGATGCCTTCTTTGATTTTTTTTTTCTTTTAGAATATGCACGGGATCAATAAGGAGCACAGACTTCAAAGCTCAGGCACCCTTCACCTGCTGCTGGTCACCATTTCTGAAGTGTTTCCAATCATGTAGAGAGACTAACTAAACAGTCAAGAGGGGCTGAGTAGAAGCCAACTTCATGATCAATAAAAGTAATACCCTACGTGCAGAAACTTGGCAGCATGGTCAGACTAAACAAAATGATTTAGTCACTTGAGGTTAATTTCATTTGAACAAGATATTTCTTTGCATATAAAACGAATACAAGGAGAAAAACAGCAGAAAAATCTTCAAGTGGGAGCTCACAAGACTTTTCCATTGCTATCATTTATTTACAGCAACAGCCTTATTTTAGCAGAGAAGATGTGTGCTTATTATTCCAATTCTGAAACACACACACACACACACACACACACACACACACACACACACACACACACACACACACACACACACACACGTGTACACTTCAAAGTACTAATATTAATGCATACTAATCTTCAAGAACCACAACGCTCAGATGTCTCTAATATGTCACTCAAGTCTCAAACACTAAACATTTGACAATAATGCTTTTTTTTCTATTTTTTCTACTTCAAATCTAACCTAAATGGCAGCAAAGTTCAAAGAAGCAGGCTGTAATGCATGTTATGGAAATAAACCCTGGGCTGATTATCCTTTAAATCTCTGACTGCCCCAACCCCCTCTAAAAATGGCTGTCACGATGAAATGACTATCCTTTATTACATTCTTCTCCCTTAATCCTCCTCAATTTATTAGAGGGGGAGTGCCTCGGCACAACAATGCCAAAACTCATTTCCATGGGAGCCCACACGGCATGATGTCCATGAAGGGAGAGACAACTGATTTCCTATGCAAAGGGTGCTTTTGAAAAAAGGGGGGAGAAAACTGATTCTTTTATTGCAAATGACTTCAGTGTTTTGTTTAGGGGGTGTTAAGGGTAGTGAAGCCAGCATGACTTCTGCTCACACACTTTAATACAGGAGATGCAGGTGCATTGCTAATTGCAGGTGTGCCACTGACCAGCCTCCACCGCTGTATTTATTCCTCCACATATAGAAAGACATGCGCTCGGACACTTGGCTTGCTGTGTAGACTTTTGTCAGGTACTAAGAGAATAGATCAGCAAGCACCTCATTTGCATTTTGCCATTCAAACTCTGCTGTAAGTCTGAGAGAAACTGAAGGGTCCTATTCAGAAATCTTAATAGTCTGAAGGGTATCACAGTGTGGGAAAGCTAAGCACATACTTTCTTTGTGAAGAAATGTATAAAAGGCCGTGAACTGTTTGCTTATTGTCACCTAAATAAATACCAGGAAGAAATACAGTTTATTTTCCTAAAGAAGAGGCTGCGATATGGCAAACTTAAAAGCTTTAATGCTACTCCGCCAGTTAAACAAGATTTTAACCACTTTGTTTTCATCTAAACTCTTTTCAGCTGTTAATTTTTGTGCGACGCCATCATCTTTTCCCCTCACCCCTTGTTCAATTATGTTCTTAAGAAAATGTGATGTGAGAAATACTGGAAAAATGAGAACGAGAGGAAAAAAAAAAAGAAACTTCTAAATGAAACGTCTCTCTCCAAATCCCAAATGAGAGGAAATTACTCATCAAGTGATTATGAAACTGTTGGCATTATAGAAATCAGAGTGAAAGAATAGAGTCAGGAGGAAAGAGGGGAGGGGGCTAGCAATTTGTTCTCAATGGACAGTGGATGAAGAGGTGGCAAGTTAAAGTCTCCAATCTGAAGGGTCTCCTTGTAAAGCTAATTCCAGTTAATGGCAAAGGAACAAGCCTCCACTACTTCACTGTAACTGACGTCCTGGCTCCAGGTAATCAGAGTGACATTAATGCAGGCTCCAAAAGAGACACCTCGTCATCAGGAATTTTCCTCATTGGCACAGAAAATGCCAGGCTGCACACCTCTGACTGCGTAGCCCCCACATCTATTAACCTTATTGATTTGAAGCCCTGCTGAGCCCTTCCAGAGCTCCCGCCCCCCTGCTGCTGGACTGAAGTGGATCAATCCTACGCCGGGGGCCACAACTCGATAACAACCCAGTGCTCAGAGACTACTGTTTACAACCTGAAATGAATACACACACAGGTGCTGCTTGGTATATTCATTCCTCATCTGCTTACACTTCTTAGGGAGAGTATAAAAGTTTTTTAATTATGTCCATTAACAGACTCTAGTTTATATATTTTACTGCAAACAGACCCTACGGTGCAAGTTCTGTATGGTTAGCTAAATAACCAAAATTTAAAGTGAAATATTAATTTTCACAAAAGTGCATACTCTTACCAAAACTATACTGTTAGTTGATTTCTTTTAGTGCAGTTAATTGTACTAATGTAATAACAAAGCACCCTTGAGAGTAAATATTCGCCATCAGACACTTGATGCAATCAACATACTCGGCTCCACAATTGTAGCTTGAAAGTTTAATCAATGCAAATTACACGTAACAAACTTCTTAATATTTAGCATGGTACCTTTGAGACAAGAAGCTTTCATTAGTGTTTTGTACAATGAGAGGCCACATGACCACACAGCTCAGTGCTATGGAAAATAGACACTTATTATTTTGCAGGATCATTCATAATGCTGCTCCCACTTCCACAAACAACAGATGTCCATATCTATGTGCGCATGACCAATCAAAAACATAGTGAGAATCCGTGTGTCTCTATTTAGTTTTCAGAGATTCACAGGCATTAAACCCAAACTTCACTCTGAAATGAGTCAAGCTCCTTTTTGATGTAGAGCCTCAAGGAAAAAAAAAAAAAAAGAAGAAAAAAAAGCCATCTGTGAAAACAATCCAGTGTGTCTTTAAACTCCGAGCACATTCTTACAGCCCAGCTGTAACAACTCCAGCGGTACAACAACAGTAGGAAGTCATTGATATCCATTGTAACACTATGGGACCCTTTGGTTTGGAGTCTACAGTCAACATCAAAACTAATGATGTTTAATTTTGTTTAACAGCGTTTCATCTTCCTAGGCCAGGCAGGCAGCAAGTGCAGCCTGACAGACGTGGCAGCAGCGCTCATTCTCTGCAAATGTAAATAGCTGGTAATACTGTACCATTTACTATGCCAGAGTGGAGAGCAGTGTGCGACAGTGTCGTGCTGAACGCTTGGTAAGCCACTGCAAGCTCTGTGTGATGGAAGCATAAGCATCAGTGTCGAGAACGCTTGGTCTCATCTGCGACTCATCATCAGCCAGTGGATCCCAGCAGGAGGAAAAATGTACACCCAGGGCAAATCTGTAAACACCAATTTAATCTGCATGGAGAAAGTTGCTGTCATCAGCTGTGACAGAAAAAGCCTGTAGGCCACGCCAACGCGCAAAGAGTCACTCTTCATTCCCCAATATCTCTGTCAAAAGTAGACATTAAGCCATTATGGACGTCAAAAGCTGCCATTGAGAAGTTCTTTTCTCTCTGCCAGTCAAACCTGCTGAATCGGTTTTATAGGGCTACAGTGATGTGGATGCCCTGCAGTTCTTCTTTTACATTAATTGCTGACAAATTGCTATTGACCTTACGTATTAGAACTAGACGATTGGGCATGCTTCACCATAAAATCTTTCACTAGAATTGATTTAATATATTTTATTTTAACCGGTAAACAGCAGAAAGAAAGCTGCAACCCTTAATGGTCAGATTTTGTTGTAATTAATTTAGGGTTATGTTCAGGCTTAAGAAGATTTTCCTAATTTATTTTGGCTTTTAAAATGAACTGCGGGTGTAGTAGTCATGTTGTTACTTGGCAGTGGAGCCAGACTAAAGCAAAGTCAACACCAGAGTCGATGAACATTTAACAATCATGAGAATTACTAGCGGTCCCTCCCCCGTTTTTCATACCCTAACATCCTGATTTCATGGGTGACACTTAGGGACCCCCCAGGCTCTCTAATGTGCGCTTGGGGACCCATGTGGTAGTCATAGCCAGGGCTTTTTATCAGACACAAGGGTGCAGCAGTATGGAGGAAACAAGGAAATGGAGAATGTTCTTTGGAGCTCACATAGTGAAAATCTCATGTAGAATGAATCTTAAAATGTTTCCTTTAGCTTAACAGTATTTCAGATGTCAGCAAAAGACATCAGGGTCTGGATTTTCTTTATGTTCCTGCAAAGAATTAAATTATGTGTCTGTTTATCAATGCAAACTCCTGGATTGTCAATGTGATAACATCATGCTGGCAGTCTTCTTGCCACCAGTAGAAACTGATGTCACTGGACTGGTGGCCTAGCACCTACGGTCTGCGATGTGTCAATCCCATTTGAGGTCACCGTGTTTGCAATGGCAGGGACTTACACGGTTCAGCTGGCTTGGGCCCAGAGATGGGAAGGGGGCAGGCCAAGCGGGCTATCACACTGCCCCCTGGGGCGGCTACTGACAGACTAGGAACATCAGGACAGATTTGGGAAGGCAATGCCGACGGGGGAGCGACAGTGGGACCGGCAGAGTGGGAACAACCCTGCAGCAGGGCAGCTTCCCAGAATTCATTACTCACAGCTAATTTACAAACAAGGGGGGGGGGGGGGGGACCTGGCTGCAGGACAGACTTCAGCTTGTGGCCTCCTGCTTCTGTTCACATGACTTCACAGTTTAAGTGCCTTTTTGCCAGCTTGTGTTAAAGTACAGCATTTGAAAGTTCCATAAAGGTGGATGGAGATGAACAGGGATTTCTTTGCTGCAGCCTTGTATGTATTAACTTGTTCTCAAGAGGAACTGGTGTGGGAATACACTGACTGAGTTTTGTGTAATATCAAGGTACAAGATCCAGTCTTCTCATAAACATGAATATAAAGTAGGTGATGTGATTTCCTTTTTACTGCATATATTTCCTATCTAATGAAATTGCAGTCCTGCAGGTCGTTGATTCACTTTAAAGATGCTAGATGTTGGGGAACATCTCCAGGAGAGCCACACATTTTATCACCCCTGCTGTTTTAACCCATTTACTTCACATCATCAAGCCATGTCCAGGGATTTCAGCACGGGAGAGGCTCTACGTAGCGCTGGGATAAAATAATTAGATGACTCCTTCAATTGTCTTGTCACCTCCTTTAACCAAGACATTCACGGGCTCTAATTGAATGAACTGAAAGCGCAGACAATTCTGGTAACTCGTAAATCTTCCATAAACGTTATTTGCTGGGGGTGAAAAAAAAAGCTGAATACCATGCTGTTAAATTCCTTAGGCCTGCTGTTGTCGATTAAAAGGACAGTCAGCTGGACACCCCTGTCCTACTGTGTAATGGTCAGTGGCCGAGCTACAGACCCCTGCTGCTTTGAGTAAATTAACACTGGGCAGGACATTCTGTTGTTTTAAATCACTATACAAATACTTGGGCAACAACCTCGTGAAGCCAGATGTCAATAAAGACAAAAAAGCTAAAAAATTAATAATCAATTAAACAACATTTTAAAACATTGTAAACCCATTATGTACATAAATATGACACCATTTTTCTGTTCTATTTTCTTGAGCAAAAGTTGACTGGATGATGGCTGACAGCATGTTCTCAGGGATGGTGAATGTTTACTGTGGCCATTGTATTCAATATGTTTAAAAACCTGCATGTATATAAAGGGCCAGAACTCCGGAAGATGACCTTAAAATGTAAATAGACTGTCTTAGTATCTATGCTGTGACTTGCAAAGAAATTGAATTGCACGGGGTTAATGCATAATTAAATGCTTTTTTTTATTATTTAAAAAAGGAGATAGTCTAATTATTGGTGAAGCAGCTTAAGATGCTTTGCTCCTTAATTGAAGTACATCATGAATGCAGTGTGAATCTGTTCTGGCATGTTCAAACCAAATCTAAATCTTAATTAAATTTTGTGGAAAAGAAAGTGTTAGAGAGGAGTCTTAATCCATTTAAGGCAGGATCATGAAGGGCTATTAGAGGGTGTTAATTCGTTAATCAGAACTTTGTGTGGCTATCCTTTTCTATATTGAAGTCTGCACTATATTTGAACCACACAGTGGGAGGTGTATACAGCCTCTGGCCATTGTGGATAGAGGTGCTGGGCCAAATTAGAAAAGGCTTCAAGTAAAGTCAGAAGAATAAGTTCTCATAATGGTGTGATATGCTCTTTTTATTCATATGTTTCCCCCATTTTCTATTATGTTGTCCTATTATGCCACTCTGTTGATATTTCTCATTGAAATAGGATCATCCTCAAACAAGTACCTAAGACAGGTAAGAAATGAGTGGTCATGGTAACAAAGGCACAGCAGGGGTCAAGTTCCCATGTAAAGCCTTGTTAATGTCATCATAATGGACAGACTCTGGTGTAGCTACCGTCTACAGCTTCAAAGTAGGTGCAAGGTGGAGAAAGAAAAGAAGCTTAGAAGACGAGACCGCTCCGTGGCCACGTTGTCTAATAGAAACACCATCCATCCTCATGACGCAGCATGGCCTCTCGGTCTCAAAGCCTGTAACTGCAACACAAATATATGCACAGAAATGTACAACAAAGCCAATTGCTTTTAAGCCTGCCATTGAGTTGTCTAGTTCTAATACAGCAACTGAAGAAGCAGTGTGCTATTCATGATGCTTTACTGTCGTAAAAGAAAAGTTGAGGACACATCCTTGACAAAATCCTCTTTTCAGACATAATCCACCTAGCACCATTTTACTTGAGGACTGAAGTGTGTAACATCTGATCTTATCCCAAAAGCTATTCAGCACTATGTAGTGCAGGGTTGATTATGTTCCTGGTACACAGAGGAACCTTTTACTCCTTAGTGGCTTCCCATCACACCTGGGATAATAAAGAGGATTTAAACAGGTCTGAATAGGTTAACCAGGTGTTGAAACAAATAATGGTTTAAAATTGTAATTAACATGGCTTGAATAGAGCATTGCTCTTGGTAAAGGTCTCCTCTGTTGAATGACTTTGGTATGCAAGGGAACACAAGACTGAAAGGCCCCTGTCTTTGTCAACGAAGAGAATAAGGAACTAATAGGGAATTAAGATCTTTAGAGCCAGTGTGCTTCTGTTATATGGCTTTTCCCCTTTTCTTCGAGGATGTAATGCCACAGTTCACAGCCCTGCCCAGCGAATTAGTTGCACTTCTCCTAAATGTTTAACTGCTGCCAGTGTACTATGGTAAAATGTAACCCAATTGAAGACCATGTGCTCTTTTAAGCCCAAACCACAAGAAAACAAAGCTCTATGTAATCAAACAAGTAAATCCATATCAGCATATGTTGTTCTCGTTTATGTATTTTTCAAGCTACTTCTAATATTTTGCGGTAAAGATTGCACTATTATCTACAAATGCAGACTGATGTACAATAGGACATTTAATGTATTAGCATTTAAATGGTCCTCTATTCTTATTAGAAGTCTCTGTGGTCAGAAACACATGCTATTTGTGAAGCCGATGAAGACAGAGGTTCAAAAAAATGATTTGTGCAGAGTCATAGATTTTGAAAAATGTTCTTTTTTTGTTACTACTGCAATGAAAAGGTTTTTGAGCATTTGTCTTTGTTGGGTTAATTGGATCAAGATAGCTCACATCACTGCAAAGTCAAATTTTCAGTTCCCCTCAGCTGCATGTAAACCAAAGCCAAGGGGTCACATTCTGCAAAGTTTCCAAACATCAGCCGAAGAACTTCCACATGGTTCTTCATTTCCTCTGAGTGTTTTGAAGCCCCCCACTGAGAAGGTCCCAATCTTGACGCATCAAGCAATGAACAGAGAAAAAAGGCTGATTGCAAGTGATTGACAGGCCATGCGGTTACCACAGTAACTCCTTTTTGGCTTACCATGGAAGTCCAATTCATCATCAGAATTAGATGACTCTAAAAGGGTCTATTATCATAAGGGTGCACATGTGAGTGGCGCAATCGACTACCTGTGAATCAATCGGACTGTCTGAGTCAGGCACTCAACGTGTGTTAAAATAAGGCCAAAGTGTGAACAGAATGCTGGATTTTCAGATATTATCCCATGTCTTTCTTAGCTTCACATCACATTGTTGTTTTACAGCTGCTGCTGAATGTTGTTTTGGTCTTCCAGGTCAATTTTGCAATGTCATAGTGATGTGATGATGAATTGGCAGATTCACAAGCAGATCTTTGGTAAACTATTAGTGTCAGAAGGGAAATATAGCAGTTAACGTTCTTTAAAACGCATAAAATATGCAAATTTGCAGGTTCATCATATTATCTGGAAGTATTTTAGAATAGGTTGGCATGCTTAATATTCAGAAAACATATTTGTCTTAGACAGTACATTATGACATTTCTGGTTACCCTCTGTCTGAAATACAGTTTTAGCTCTTATCTCTTTCAGGCCACCCTGCCAAGATGCACAGATGCCATAAATGTTCCCCTGCTGGATGGTGACAAAAGGTTCAACTGCAAGTTTGAAAGAGAGCAAGACCCCCAAAATGGAGAGAGTTCTTACACAATGAACACTGTTTTGTTGCAGTTTGCTGCTACCATTTACAAATTACAGGCGTTGTAACTGTTACATTTTCATTGTTAAGCCTGTTTTAAAGCCTTGATCAAGCATTTTGGGTATCTCTTTTCTTATCCTTTAACAAATATTATGGGTGGGAACACACTAAAGTGTACATACTTCATTTTAGAAAGAATCCAGGTTTGAGATAATTCTGTTAAGTGTGAGGCTGCCTTCATTTTTTTTTTTTTTTTTTTGTGTGCAGTCAGTGGTTGCTCTACGTGATATTAAAGAGTGATATTAAAGAACAGCAGCGACTCATTCTTTGTTTCTTTGTCAGCTGTTTAGATGGCGGATGGAGCTAGCCCTTTTCACGTTGCACATTTTAAAGTGGGGCGAATATTCCTTCTTTGTGTACTCTTTGAGTCCATCTTGTTATGTTTAAATCAAATCAAATCAAAACAAATCAAATCAAATCAAATCAAACTTTATTTATAAACCGCTTTTATGCTGAATACAAATTGGTTTACATGATTAAAAAAAAAAAAAAAAAAATGGAGGCAGCCTCACACTTAACAGAATGCATATTAAAAAAAAACAATCATTCTCTCACCAAAATAGATAACATAGCAATTAAAAAAAAACAAACAAATAATAACACTCATTGTAGTCTCTTTCACACACAGTTGCACACACACACATGCATACATACACAAATAAAGTTACCCCATTCTGCACAAACATGACTCCCTAATTTCTGAATGTAAGTATAAAATACTAAAAACGATTATGGTGTTGTGAAAAAAAAATATCATGGGGAACCATCCACACCAGGGCCAGTCCACTCACTGTCTGTCCAGATCAATGCAGGCTGGGGTCTGTACTACAGCCATAAGGCTGCGGTGCAGGACCCCAGCCACTCAGACAGGGCGATCACCATGACAAAAACCCCCAGACTGAGCAAGCAAAACCCCCAGCATGGAGGATCCCCATAAGGAAAACACTGGAGTTAAGAAACAATCTTAAGAAACAATGATTACAACTAAGAGCAGCAACAATAAAAAAAAAAATACACATAAAGTACTTCATAAAATAATGTCCTAAAAAAATAATACAACTGAATAAAATGAAAATAAAATAAAATTATATAAAACAAATAAAAAATAAATGAAGTTAAGATCAAATAAAATCCAGTGAAAAGCTAAGCTAAAAAAGTGGGTCTTAAGCCTCTTTATAAAAATATGAATAGTCTCCAGCCCTTACATCCTCTGCCAGGCTGTTCCACAGACGAGGGCCATTATAATGGAAACAGGCCTCGCCTAATGTTTTGGGCCTTACTTTAGGAACATTTAAGAGGCCAGTACCAGAGGACCTCAGGGTCCATAATTTAAAAGCAAGTCAGATAAATAAGAAGGCTTAAGCACACAAATTTGCTGATGAGACACCTACGTGTGAAAAACCAAAGATCAGCATAGGCAGCTTAACAATGATGCTATCTGCACTGATAAGACACAACCACTGTGTGAAAATGTAAGTAAAGCCTGGAGAACCAAGAAGGTGTTTCAGACAGTAGCGGTGTATTCAGAAATACTCCCCTTTATGTGAACGCTCGACTTTGTTACTTCGCAGACCTTTAGCATGCAAAAAAGAAAACAAACATACCAAAAAAAAAAAAAAAGAACAAAACCCAGAATGAAATCGAGAGCCCCAGCATGCAAAATATGTTGCTTTTAATGAGCAAACTTCTACAATGCAATCTGCTCTATTATCAAAGTGGAAGTTTTGATACCATAACAGGAAAAAAACCCAACAATTTCACCCCTGCAGAGGAATGAGTGATGAGCAAACACACCCAAATTCCCTCTATTTATCTCTCCATATTCTTTTCTCTCTCTCTCTCTCTCTCTCTCTCTCTCTCTCTCTCTCTCTCTCTCTCTCACACACACACACACACACACACACACATACACACACACACACACACAAACACGCAAACCAAAAAGAAAAAAAAAAAAGGCAAAATGGTGTATTTGGTGGAGTCCGGACAGTTTATAAACAGGTCATCAACCCAGTGATGAAGGAATGTTGTCCTCATTTGTTTCTGAATGACTGGAGTTTAACTAACCAAGGACAGATGGGAGTGCTGAAGTACCTTCATAAAGGCTTTAATGATAAATACATATTTGAGTTAACACAAAAGTGTAGATAAACTTGTATTTTATGGCTATGTTTAACTGCACATAAACAGAAACAGGCTATTTACAAAATGTCTAACCAGAGTTCTTATGGACATTTAAAGTGGTGTGTATGTGTGTGTGTGTGTGTGTGTGTGTGTGTTTGCATGGTCAGGAAAGAGGCCAAAGCAAGCGTCAGCATCAACATCAGCGTCAGAGCTGTGTAGCGTCAGTGTGTCAGAGGCAGCGGGGGCCGCGGCACCCATGCAGGCTTCCCATCAGTGCGGGGATGGAGTTGAGTCGGCCAGACAGCACCGCGGCACACTCCAAACTTACTTAGTGTAATTAAAGTTGAGAAAGGTTAAAGTCTGACACTGAGATGAGGCGAAGGGTTCTTTCTCCCAGGCAAGTAGCAATATAGGGTACCTCGTCAAAGCGGTTAACCGGTGAAGCCCTTGACCCTCCTGGAAAGCAAGAGAGACACAGTGGAAATGAAGATGCACATCCAGTATCATGATTAGGTGTTAGGTCTTGAGAGGAGGGGACAATTGCATGCGCATGTAATTAAATTGGCCAACCTTTTGTGGCACTCCTTCTACTAAGGCAGATATAGGAACATCCATCCGGAAGAAGGAGTGTGTAATAGTCTGTGATCCATGTCGGGAAGGAATGTGCAGATATGCTGTGGATTTAATCTTGAAAATAGATACAACAAGATGTAATGTCAAGTCTAGAGATACTTGGAATTTAATGGTTTGAGAATGTCACAGACTGGCTTGTCAGCATTTCCAAAGAACCAAGCTTTGAGGCTGATGATAAAATGTGTGAGCTATGTTTTGTTATTTACTAGATATATTTTTTCTTGCAGAAAGTACACTTTGTTTCATGTTAAAGCGAGTTGTTTTTAGCTTAAAATGGAATCTCTTTTGTTGTTTTCCACTAGGCCTTTCTGGGAAAATAGGAGAGAAAGTAAATCTACATGACTGCTAGATACAATTTTAGGGTATTAAAATTTACATAGAGTTGTATTTTTTTTCCAAATATAAATATATTGTGTAAAAAGGAACTTGCACTTTTGTCTGCTACATTGCAGACATTTAGGGTCAAAACTTAATGTTGCAGACAAATCAAATCCAAGCAAGATGACTGAAATTGCAAGTATCTATCATTTTTATCATCCAGTGTTATTTAGCAGTCAGCTACTAATTTTAACCTGCCATGCTGACATGTCACTATTCAAACTGCAATACTCTTTAAAAAGAAGAAAAGAAAACCTAATCATTTGAAACACATTTTTCTATCTTGACTCTAGGGTTCTATATAAACATTTTGACAGATCCAGATAAACCCTCATTAAAATGAATGCAAATGCAACCTGCGCTGTGCATGCATGCATACTGTGGCACTGCAGAAATTTGCTAGTTCAAAAAGTTTAATGTTTTTCAACAGTCTCTTGACTTGTTGACTTTGAAGTTAAAAAAAAAAAAAAAAAAAATCTGTGGCCATTGCATTGTTTAATAATTTAACGTTGAGGAATATATTCAAATATGAACAGGATTATTGTGAATATTTCCTCTGCACATATAACACCATTTAAATTTTACTGATCAAAAGAAAATGTATTTCAAGACAGGGCTGAAAGGATAAACTTTAAGTAACTTTGGTCACTTCAGCCAGTAATTACTATTGATCGTGTTTATTTCTCAGTTATCACTGCCATGTGGTTCCATTATTTTTTGATGGTGCAGATGAGAAAGACAGAAAGGAGTGAAAAGTAAAATGAAAGGAAAATGATAAAAAAAATGTCTAATTCAACAAGCATTAAATGTAAGTCTACGTTGGACTAAGCTAAATGCCGTGGAAGAGTATTTCTAGAACAGCCTCACAAGTCTGAACTGACATTTTCAGAGTCGTTTCACATGCAAATACAACTTAAATAAAAGCAGATGTTGCCAAAGGAGATTTTAATGATAATAATACTTAACTGTTTGCTTAACTGCTTCCTTGTATATATTACTAATCCAATCACTTGATTTATTACTGGAATAATTGATAGAATACTTAACTGTCAAGATAAACGGCAGCAGCAGCCTTATTTCATATTATAAAACCTTACAGCTAAAACAATAAAGGACAGAGCTTTTAACATTAGATTAGATCAGTGGTTCTCAAACCTTTTGAGCCACAGCCCCCAAGATAACATACGCTGTTGTTTGAGACCCCACGGAGGGACTTTGTGATTACCTGTGTGTTATATCATATGAGCCATTCTGCAGCCATTCTCTAAAAGTAAGGCTGGAAAACTGCCACAATTGTCCTAAATAAGGAGGATAAAGTGGTTTTTGGTGGTTCACCGCTGTGATAAGGCACCTTCATGCCCAAAATAAACTTCTCTCATGAAGTGTCAAATTCAGATTTTAAATATGGCACGTGTACTAACTTTGTTGTTTATGAGTTGTTTTAAAAAAAAAAAAAAAAAAAAGGTGTTAAATTTAAAGATTTCTCTCTTCATTAATGGCTTACTTTTGACAGTCCTGGCAAAACTACCAAATCTATTTCATTAATGTAGGCTATATAGTTCTTTAGAATTATCTGATGAACCCCCGTTTGAGAACCACTGGGTTAGATAACTGGCTAAGTAAATTTAGTCTTTTGAAGAAGCAGTTATTTGTGCTCCTCTAAAAGAAAAGGTCCGCAGACAAAGTAATTAGCATTTTGAGTATTTTAATAGTTAAGGTCCATTACACTTTGGAGATTATTTGTTGATAAAATGTGGACTCAAATCAAGTGAAAGATTATAAAAATCTGAACTCCTCTTAATGAAGGTAGAAATGATGTCACATAATAATGTGACCTCTAAAACTGCATGTGAAGTCTAAAATTGGCATCCATCATGGAGGCAATGGCGTGGAACAAAATATGGATTATTGTCTTGAGCATAATGTTTTTAACCATAACCAGCTACTTATGATTTGTAAATTTAATCAACTGACTATTGCCTAATCCTAATCAGCAAACGAGGATGTTTTATCTTAACTAGATCTGTTTGCATGTAAAACAGGCAACCAGCAAAATAACATTGATTACGTTAACAATCGCTTTGTAAAAAGAGTGTATTTTAGTCCATACTGTGATCTTTTTCTGATCCCAGCAGTTTTTAAGTGCTGAGCATTAATCTGCCATCAACCTCCATCTTTCCTCCTCTTCATGTGGACTTTGAGGCTTAATTGCGCCATTGTGGAAATGCTCACAAAAGTTGGATTGCCATCCTGCCACTTGTATTTAAGCGGATGCTGTTATAAGCCATTTTTTCAGGTTGAAATACAAGACTTATTTGGCCGTTTCAGTTGGGAAATGATACATGTCAGAGCAGTCAAAGTCAACTCATGACAGTTAAATTTGTCACCAGCTAATTTGGTAATTAGCTTTTAGTCAGCTTTATTTGTAACAAATACCTTTTGCGTAAATGGGATGTGGAACACACATGCTTACTCACCCCAGGTAAAAATGAATGTGTGCACAAAAGCTGGGACTTTATAAAAATACACATGTACATGCACACCCTAAGACCGGTTTGTTTTCAGTTGTATGGACTCAGATGCAGACGTTGGAGGAACAATTGGCACTTTAGAGGCACGGTCTTCTCGCTTTCAACTTGAAGAGATGGAACACATGTCCCAGCCTTTGTGCATGTCAGGAGCCCATACAGGAAGCTCACTACGTTTTGTTGATGTGTCATTTGCACGCTCTCCCCTCTTGGTTTAGTGGAACCCACTCTCTGTAAATGATAGTCCCCTTTGTCTGCCATCAAAAGGACTCCTTCACTCTCCGCCTTTCTTCTGTGGCAGCTGTCATGCAAAACCAGTGAATATCATTAGAAAATTAATTCAGGCAATCTATAAGTAATTACATTTTTTTCTTAAATTCCCTCTCAGCTGACCCCCTCTGTCTTTCACCTCATCATAATTATTGCTCCTAGCAACAATCTACTGTATAGCTCCCTGAAAAACAAATAAACAGCAGACACCTGAAATCATTTGTAGAGTGAGCAGCGATGCCTAATAGAAACATCATTAAAATCAAACATTTATTATGCAAACGCTGATGGAGTTAGTTATGTCTGTCCAAACGCCTGCATTACAAATGCCTCACTTGATTAACTGTCAAATTTGATTACAGATGGATTATATATTTAACAGCTGTAGGTAGACCACATCCCTGTGCTTTCTTTTTATGTTTTCTGGTCAGTCATTAGCATGAAATTTGAATGTATAGAGTGTCTGAATATTAATTGTGCATTGCAGTAAGTTGAATTAGACTAACTGAAACAACTTTGTAAGCTAGTTATATGTAACATAATATGTGAAAAATGTTTAAATGGTTTGTAAATATGAAGTTGCTCAAAAATAACCAAGAAATTTGGGAAAAACTGAAGTTAAATTGGTGAACATTGATTATGGTTCTGGACATGTGTTAATACATGTCCATTATTGCAAGAGTGGTGACACTCTCACCTCTAGCAGATATTAAATCATAATGTGCTAACTCACACCTTTACAATGAAGAGGTAATGGGCATTTCTTTTTGATGTCTTGTCCTTTAACTTTTCAGTCTGGCATTTTTAATCCAGCCCAGATTAAAACACTCTCCTGTTCAGATACTCACGCTTTGCAATATAAAGCTTCTAATCTCTGGTTCCCAACCGCAGAAAATCCTATTAAGATCACCTTCAGTTTAACATGCACATTGTTATGAAATGCAAAATATGCAGCTTCACTGGTACACTTTTAATTGAGGGTAAAGTGCACTGTATGCAAAACCATTAGAGTAATTTGGAGAATGTCTGTCAAGAAGAACCTCCAAACCACAGATTCTCTCTCTGGGGCTCCCTCAGGGCTGAGCCATGGGTGGGGGGCACAAGTGTTCAGTAGGGGTATCATCGGGTGTCTCACAAGAGGTGTCAGCTAGGGAGGATTTGACTGATTAGGTAATATTGCTGCATGTTCTCATGTAAGCAACATTCTGAGAGCTCATTTCCTGGCGCCTATCCCCCGGTAATTCTTGTCCTCACCGTCACTCTTTCATTGCAACTTTCATCTCTTAACATGGCGACTCGGCGCTTTAAGAGCTCCCTGTGACAACAACCTTGATGGCAGTGGCAGGCGTCAGCTTTCTATTGCAAAGCCACTTACCCAGGAGGGTAACCCCCCCCCCCCCACAAAAAAAAAGGATATGGTGACACTTAAATTGCCCTCCCGTCCACCATGGCAACCACACGACTACATGGGAAAAGTGTCTAGGCAGTGGCAGAGGTCTGCTACCATTCATCATCATAACCTTCCGTCCCACTAAAATGACCTCGTAAATGCGCCCAGCTCATCGGCTAATGAGGGGTTGCTAACCTGTTGTTAGCGACTGCAGTGTCAATCTTGAGGAGTTGAAAAGAAGAAGAAGAAAAAAAAAACATAGTTACTAAGGTAACCTGTTGTTAGTTGAATAAAAGTACTTCTAATTAAAGAAGGTATCAAAAATAATATGAGTAGAAAATTATTAAATTAAAATGCATCAAAACTGTACAAGCTGTGACACAGCGTCAAAACTCTTAATATCTCTAACTGAATGTGGTTAAGCTTCCACATTATGAACATTAATAACTGTTAAAATTCACACTGACAAAAGCTAATGCAATTTTGAAAACATAAATGACCACAGAACATGAAAGAGTGTGTCAGTGCACTTGAAAGCTTCTGAGGACATCTGACAGTTTTTTGATGTGCAGTAGCCTCCTAGCAAAGCATTCTTGACTCCTCAAATAAATATGGATTGAAAGGTTAAACGCCGGTCCTTTACTTGCCCCCCCTCCCCGCCCAAACACACACACACACGCACACACACACACACACACACACACACACACACACACACACACACACACACACACACATTTGGCTTTGCTTTGCTGAATTATTAAAGTACAAGTACATGTCAGAAATTACAGAAGAAAGCTCTTCACACCTTCCGGTACCTGCAACCTGGTGCAAATTACTATAGATGACTTCAGCTGCTGGGTGTGCATGTATACAATTCTCTGATTTAAAGAAACAGTAATTGAGCATTAATCACATTAGTAGATTATCTTTTGTATGGACTGGAAACTGACTTAGAAATGGCAAGTAAAGCCTTTGGCTGCCAACATGGGTATTAAGGAGGGAAGGGAGCTAAGTTAAGCTTTCTTTAAAGCTTTGGTGAGAATAGATGAGCCTTTATTTCTGTGATTTGGGATTCATGGATTTCAAGAGATGTTAAACCCAATTTCTGGACCCCTCTTTCAAATAACTGTGTGTTGATATAAACAAGACGGTGGTCAGCCATCTGTTTTAAAGATAAACGTGTGATCAAAGGGCATAACAAAACGTGTAAGGGCCTTTTTTTCCCTCCTCTTCTTCTTTCTTTTTTTCCCTCTTCTTCTTGAAGGAGAGTTTAAAGAATGTGGAGCGGTTTCCAGGGGATACGAATGAAAAGCTTTCGGAAATGTGGGGAGGAATTGAGCTGAAGGGGCAGCTTCTGAGAGAAATTCCCCTGTAGCTTTTGGAGCCATGTGAGGAATCACCAGGGTTCTTCTTATCGCACAAAGGAAGGAAAATATGTGGTAATATTCAGTTAGGATGCTCCCCTGTCCTCCTTTAATGAATGTTTGTTAATGAAAGGCACAGCAACACGGCACCCATGTCTGACCTTTAACCTCTATTAGATGACTTAAAATTGCTACTAATTTTTTCTGGAATTCATCATTTTAACCTTGAGGTGCAAAACCTTCACCTTATGTAGCTAATTGATTTTATAATAAACTATACTGAACATGTTTATTCCTAAGACATTTCTCCACTGAACACAAATTCCCTATAATTTTAAAGAATAAACAAAATTTACAAACAAATAATACTTCGTGTCAGTTTCTTAAAGGTGAAAATATACAGCTTTTCCTTACCTTTTGGCAAGATATGATGTTGATATTAAGGTCTGTGCAATAAATATTTCACTACACCAAAACCAACCTACAATCTAAACTTCAAGATCAAACAAATAAAAATGGAAATGGCAATAAAAATGAGGATGTAGAAAAGCGTATTGTAGTGGAAATCTCTGCACTTCTACTGCAGTATACTACAGAGTGAAAAATGAAGATACCTAAATGTATGATTTTTTTATTTGATATCTTTTAATTACTTCATTAAATTACCAACATCCACTCTGATGCTGGAGTTATAGTTACAGGCTTCTATAAACAAAGCTTCATTTTAAGTGTGCCCTACCAAAGGCAAGGCAAGGCAGTTTATTTGTATAGCACATTTCATGTACAGGACAATTCAAAGTGCTTTACATAAAACAAAGACATTACAGATATTAGAATAGTAAAAGGCATCAACACATAATCAACACATAATCACAATAAAATAATAAATTACATTAAAATGATTAAAAGCAAGATAAGTTAAAAAAAAAAGTTACCGTGCAGATTTCATGCATAGGCGCATGAGAAAAGAAAAGTTTTTAACCTGGATTTAAAAATGTCTACATTTGGGGAAAGTTTAATCTCCACTGGCAGTTTGTTCCATTTGTTTGCAGCATAACAGCTAAATGCTGCTTCTCCATGTTTAGTCTGGACTCTGGCCTGGACTAGTTGACCAGAGTCTTTGGATCTAAGAGCTCTGCTAGGTTTATATTCTCTGAACATACCAAAGGCAAATTGTGGAGTCTCACTTCTTCAGTGCTTCATCCAACCACTGCAGTCTGCTTACCTCTTGACCCTCTTGTGTTCAGAGGATTAAAGAGAGGAAAGACGTCTAACAGAACACACGCCAGCCACACTCAGCCTTGGCAAGGGATGTCTTTAGATAAACACACTCAACAGAGGTGCATGCACATGCATATACAATATACACAGAGAACTTCTGCAGATGTCCACAGACAAACATCTCATTTAAATTTGAAAACTATAAATCAAGTCTGTTTTTTGGCTCACATTTGACACATGAATGTATTGGCTGCTGTTTTTCTCTTCATATCTGTGTTTAAAAATGGGTTAGCCTTCAAACGTTTGTATTGGCAATGTTAACATTATGAGTTATGTTTGCATAAGATAGCAGTGGTGTTCACAGTCACCTTAGCAACCAATCACACTGAAACAAACATGCTGCCCCATCGTTTACAGCCATGTGCTTGTTTTTTTTGTTTTTTGTTTTTTTTGTATTTTTGGCAACACATTATTCTGTATAGATATTTTAAATGTGGAATCATTGTCAGCCTGCAAGGTTCTCATTATTGGTATGTTGATCATTCTTACCCGACTGCCCTCATTAAGTCTGACAAGTCATGCAGTGATAAAAAATTGGAATGGTGCAACAACAGTGTAAGCATTAGGATCAGTGACTGCCTTAACTTCCAGTGACAAGGAAAGCCTGGCCAACGACTCCTCTCCAGTCAGTGGGAAATCTTCAGCCTGGCTGCCTTCTGCCGATTCAAAGCGACAGCCCCTGAAAGTCTAAGAGAGTCCAGCAAGGGCTTCTGAGGTGGGGGTTAGTTTTCCACTTCTTGCTTTTACTATTATCTGTGCTTAATCAGCTACTCAGCAACACAAAGGTGAAAAGGCTGTGCACAAACAGAACTGCAGCAAAGCTTCCACTCTAAAGTATCCCCACTTTTGATAATGGAAAATATTTAATGCCTACACCATATGCCGTTTTTGCAGCCTGTGCCATAACAAATATTCAGGACGACAGTTGCGAGGACACCAAGCCAGCTTTAGTGTATCGTTACTTCCTTACTGCAAGCGTAAGTGAGAAAACATGGCATTGAGAGAACGGAAAGATCTGTTCACATGATCATCGTCCAAGTTCAAGGACTCTAATTAATCATTTTAGAAAGCAACTTCACATGTCAGACAATGAGCTGAAGTTTTAGCACAAAGCAAATACACAATGTAATTTAGGGAATGCCAAAAAAAGTGACAATTTTAAAGAAAAAAAAGTCATGAAACAAACAAGCATCATATCAAGTGTATTGATAGTAGTTTTTGGAGCAGGTCTATGTGTTAGGGTCATCCAAACAAAAGACTGATGGATTTACATTCCAGTCCAGAATGGTCTTCCTTGTCTTGTGGGCAAAGGTGATAGATTTTTGGGAAAGAGCCAATGGACTGCAATATCCCCACCCATATGCTGATGGCAGGAAGGGAAGGGTTGAAAACACAACTCGCGCCAGCCAGGCTTTGGCCTGCCACCAGACCCTGTCATCACCCTCACCTGCTGAGAGCAGACGGCTTTTAGAGGAAATGCCACTGCTCTAGGAAGAAAAATAACCAACTTTAAAAGAAATATAGTGAAAGATCGTGCAAAAAAGATTCACATATCAGAAACATATTAGGCTAAAAGACAATGTGTTTTTCTGTATGGAACAGTTAATATTTAGGCCTAATAGAGTTCCTGCACTGAATAGTGATGAAAACACAATACTCAAATAGAAATGTGAAAGAGGAAATGGTTGCATAAAAGGAACAAAAATCTCCAAATATTTGAAATTTTTCCAGTAAGTATGAACTCTCAAACATTATGTACTTAAAAAATTGTACTTGCTAAGCATGATGGCTTGAAGTCGACTGCATGGTCCTGGGAGACATCTTTGCATTCTTATTTCTCTGTGTCAACGTTTTTAATTATATGTTGGCAGGGCTTAAGATCTCATTAAATTTGAGAATATCATTTGGATGCTTGAAAGACAGCTTAGCGTCACTCAGTGCTATGGTGATGGATATAACAAATCCTATGCTTTCTAATCCTGTGATGTTAAATTCATTTTCCAAACCTGCAAATAAATCACCAAAGACAACCCTCTGAAATGAGTAATAGCACATGTCACAGGATTCACAGACAACTTGGAATATACCCCCCTTTTTTTTTTTTTTTACAAGTGTCAGATAAAAACTGAGTAGTTAAAAAAAGTAGAAGAAGGAACCAATTGTCACATAGTGACTTCAAAACCAAGATACACATGCTTCACAAGCATGTTTCTTAATATTTTACATTTCATTGTTAATGAAGTGCTGATTTAGGATCTTCTAAAACCTCTAATTTTGGGTCATTTATAACAAATTTTTAAAACAAAACGCCCACGCACTTTATACTTTTTTCTTTTCTTAACCAGACTGAATATTTTTAGATTTAGATGTTTGTAATGATTATAAATACAATAGAAACAGGCAATTTAATGATTAAACTCAAATATTTTACTTTTAATCAAAGTAAATTGAACAATTTCTCCTTATTAAATGTCCCATAGCTCTCTGAAATGACTTGTAGAGTTGTTTTAAATTTGAAAAGACTAACAAAATTCAAGTGATGAGGTTGAAGAGGTAGGTGTGGATTAAGTCACAAGACTTTGAATAGACTTGCATTAAAGTACTGTCTAGCAACATTTTTTTATTTGGCTTAAATTTAGTTTGAATTTACGTTTTCTTGTTTTCCTCTGGTACATAACTGAATTACATATCTAGAATTAGAACAAGATCATAGTTAGAGTTAAAATACACAGTTTGATAAAGTTATTTACAAGCTAGAAATCTACTTTTTCTCATATGCTATGTATATTCCTAACATTTATGGTATTCACATCACTAGAATTTGAAAATAGTTTGTGAAAACAGATTGCACAATTGATAAAATTGTGTTTTGTGCAAGAACAGCTCATTAAAGAGACATTAGTGGTACAAGTCCTGGTATTGACACAACTAAGCTAATTAGTTGAAGAGTTAGCTAAACATTCATTAACAAGCTTATTAGTTTGCAGAGCTTTTTTTTAAAAAAAACAGTGATGACCAAATGGAGAAAAGCTCTGGGATTGGCTCTGATTTTCAAGTTTGATTGCATCCACCAATGAAGTAAAGGTATGGTCACTAGCTATAACCTGCCACCAATTTGTCCTGTCAATACTATGCAACAAATCTTCTGACCCACAGGTTTTAGATAAAGTCTTATGCAATTGTGAAACAGTTGTGTAATACGAGGCCGATACGTAATATCTCACACTATGGTCTGCAGCGCAGGTGCTCCACAGGGGACAGTGCTAGTTCCCCTTCTTTTTACCCTGTACACTTAGATCTCTTCTATAGCCCAGAACTGTCATGTGCAGAAGTTTGCTGATAACACAGCCATTGTGGGGTATATCAGGGGCAACAGGGAGAAAGAGTACTAGAGTCTAGTGAAAGACTTTGTCGCCTGGAGCAGCATAAACCTGCTGCTCAACACCTCAAAGACCTTATGAAGTCAAGGTCATCTCCAAGCCCTGTTCGGATTGAAGGAGTGGAGGTTGTAAAGACACACAAGTACTTCAGTGTGTGGCTGGATGACTAATTTAACTGGTCCTGTAACACAGACCATCTCTACAAGAACAGCCAGAGGACTGTATTTCATGAGAAAGCTACGGTCATTCAATGTCTGCACAAAGCTTTTAAGGATCTTTTACCAGTCTGTTGTCATCAGCGGCATGTTTTACGGGGTGGTTTGCTGGGGTGGCAGCACAACCAACAAGGACTGTTTACGACTGGTCAAACTGATCCGGCGGGCTGGCTCAGTGGTCAGTATGAAGCTGGACTCACCGGTGACTGTTGTGGAGAACGCCGGACAAGTTCCTGGCCATCATGAACAATGCCGGCCGCCCTCTGCACACAATCATCAACACACAAAGGAGTCTGTTCAGTAACCGACTGCTGCTTTCTAAGTGCAGGACAAACAGACTCAGAAGCTCCTTTTTTTCCCAGAGCCATTAAACTGCACAACCACACTCTTGGGAGGAAGTGCAACGGGAGCAGAGTGCTCTCACAGAAACACTGAGCATTTCTTTTTTACACATTGTGCTATGCGATGTGCAATAAAAGTTAAATTTTACAGTTGTGCATTAATAGGTATTTATATTTTCATTTATGTGTGTATGTATGTGTGGAATCTAATGGCCCTCAGGGTAACTGCCCAAGAGATCAATGAAGTTCTATTCAGTCTATTCATTCATACATGATTTTAACATATGTAATGGAGGAGTTACTGAACAGAAGTTATTTTAAAGTAATGCAAAATTTAAAGGGAGAAAAAGAAATCATTTCACCTCAAGATTTGCTAAAGAGAAAAAAAAAATAAGCTGGAGAGTCAGAGATACAGGCAGTTTGGTCAGTGGGGATATTCACATTATTTTCAGTTCAGTCCAGTTTCAGTCCGAACTTGTGGTGAAAGATCCTGTTTGCCAGTCAGGGGAAGGAGTCCTTCAGCCGCCGACCCGCCTAAACAAGCTAAACTTTTTTCAACATTACCAGGAGCGCAGCAGCCGGTAACACAGACAGAAATTAACAAGCTAGTTGCAGGGTTCATTGTAAGAGACATGCTCCCCTGTCAGTTGTTGAATTGCCCAGGTTTAGAAAAATATTAGATAAAATGATTATGAGACAAGTGTGGCCATTTCTTCCCACAAACAGGGATGTTGTTCTTATTGTTTTAAAGCCATTTTGTTTACAATGTACAGTCAACATTCTGCAGACAGGCAGTGATGATTTGGCTATGATATTTTTCCATGTCTACACGGTGAATTAAGAAATGGTAAAGTAATAAGTAGTGGCGTTACTTTTCAAATGCCGTAATGAGTGAAGTAATTTTATTACAAATTCCAGAAGTAATGAGTAACTAGTAACTAATTACATTTTAGGAACACTGGTTATAAGCCACACCTTCCTTTCACCTACCTCTTCCCCCACCCCTGCAAACGAGTGTGTGAGGGGCAATCGCACTGAGCAAAACATCACTATTTTGTGGAACATGTCGAAGTAACTTATTATGTTTAAGTTGTTACTTACCTGCTCAGGAGAAGGTGAGCTAGCTCCGAGTCAAATTGTAGCGTCTTTAGCTCTTGCAGTGATCTCCGCTTTGTTAATTTGATTATTTCCCTTTCCAACAACTTCTTTGCCAACTACCGTTGTTTATTTAGAGGTAATGTCAGATCTTGGTCTTCTTCAGATTAACATTTTGTTCTGCTCTCTGCCATTTGGCTTTGAAAATACGTGCAGCTATTGCTCTCTGGCTGTAGCCGTTGATAGGGAGGGAGAGCCGAGGGCTCTGAGAGGATAGAGTAGGTGGCAGTTTACATGAACGTACACGAACGTGCGGCCAGACCGGCACGGGGCTGGAAGTTAACACAGTGAGACGGTATGTAATGTCATGTTATAGTCCAGATGTAATTACACCTCTGGTTCTTCACATAGCCATTTTTTAATTCCTTCAATATAGAAATGATGAATTTTCGATTATTGCCCCTTTAAGCCATTGTGAACTAACCAGAGTGCTCTTTTGGGAAGATATGTGAAGATAAAATATGGTTAAGCTAACCTTCACTATAGCTCCTACAGTTGACTCTCCACTTTTAAGACCAAACTTAATACTTTTCTATTTGATAAATGCTTTGGTTACTAACTTATCTAGTCTTTGGGGCAGCCTGGCTCAGCAAGGTAGAGCGGTCGTCTTGTAACCCAAGAACTGCAGGTTCGATCCTTGGCCAAGTCGGGTTCATGTCGAGGTGTCCTTGGGCAAGACACCGAACCCCTAATTGCTCCTGATGGGTCGTGGTTGAGCGCCTTGCATGGCAGCTTCCGCCAACAGTGTGTGTGAGTGGGTGAATGTGATGTATGATGTAGTGCTTTGGGTATCGTTCCAGGTACAGTAAAGCGCTATATAAATACGGACCATTTACCATTTTGTGCTAAAAGGGTGTTTTGTATACATTAAACTTTCTTTACTTTAGTTGATATTGACATTATTATTATTAATATATTTTTTTATTAATTCTTGCTTATCTTTTATATTTGGTTTTCATTTTCATGATTGTGTCTTTTTAAGTTCTTTCTTTACCTCTGTAAAAACACTTTAGCATTAAACTTGTTTATCGTAAGAGGTGATTTGCCAGTAAGTAACTTGCGAAACTAAGAAAAACATGAAAGCCAAAGCTGAATTGGCTTGAGCCCATCCGCTATGTAAATAAATACTGTTTCAAACGTCGCTGCCCTCTAACCTTCATGTGTCCTTTACGTTGTCATGGCTGTTAGCCTATACATCGCATCACAGTGTTCGGAATTCACCTCTAAGTCCCAAGGTTAGTTTCAGACTATGGCAAACATGGCATCTGTGGAGGAGGTATGATAATGCACATTCTCTGAAAAAAAGGCATCACAGTGGATGGCTGTGCTCTGTGAGGCCATTAAATACATTGTGGCTTCTCTTCCTTTGTACCTTGCATGGGTCAGACATCAGCTTAACACTGCCCCAACAGTTGTCGGTGGTGCTGCTCCAAAATGCTCTGCATCCATTTTCTGAATAGAGAATAAATGGGCCTTAAAATGAAACATGAAAAGCAGTATTCCACTGTTTTCCACCAGTAGTGATAGTAAAGGCCAGTAAGTTTAACTTAATTAACTTTAAGCAGCATTTACGTCTGTAATTGGCTTGCAAAGTGGCTGTGATTAAACAAGTCCTGTAAACACAGTGAAGCACAGGGAAGGTCAGACGTCTAACTGAACTAACAGTAAACAAAATATGTTTTTGAATGGAAGTAAACTTTAAGCTCATGAGTTATTTCACTGCTGTAAGAATAAAAACACAGCTAAACAGTTTCAGATTTTTTTTTTTTTTTTTTTTTTTTTGTGCCTTGTTGCTGCTTGGTCAGCCTTATACCAATTCTCTTCAATTGCTGCTATTTTTCGATTAAAGCAATGAGCTGCACCACTCTTTGCTTGAATCTTTGGGTCATGCCTGTGTTACCCGTTTGTTAAATTGAATGAAAGAAGTGCCAACAGTGCCTGAAAAGAACAAAGTAATTAAAAGAATCAAACATGATTTGAAACATCTGTCCACTCGCATTAGAATGTTTCTGGGTTTCTCAATCAGCGAACAAAATAAGATTAAAGGATTGTACTCAGTGAGCCAAACTCAGTGTTCACTTTGTCATGAATAAAAACTCAACATGTAATTATTCTACCTGGCAACAACAATGGACATCAGTTTGTCCACTCATCACATTAAAGAAAGACATCAGAGTTTCTTCTGGTTGTTGTTTGTGAAAATTAACTGGTGGTTAAAAAATGGGCTCATTCTGAGGATTATCTGACAAATCTATCAATATCTTCAATTAATTTTAATAGAATAACCCATCTAAAGTAATAATAAGTCTTTACTAAATGTATGGAACTTATGGTTCTATTATGATAATGGAAGTAAACTTTTTTTATTTTGCTTAATTTTTAATTAAACAGAGGAATAATAATGTTTTATTTCTTTGTTTTCTTTTATTCCCTGTGTCCAAGATATAGTCTTTAATTTTAAATTAAAGTCCAATAATACCATTTAAATTCAAGTTTTTAAGTGTTGGTTCACAACCAATACATAATCAGTCAGCTTTATATACACACACATAGTTTGGGGTCACTTTGCCATGGGATTCAACAGGGAAGTGACACCAAACTTTTGAACGGTAGTGTATATATAATCAAATCGAATCAAACTTTAGTTATAAAGCCCTCTTCATACCAAAGGCAATACAAAGTGCTATACAAGATGAAAAAAAAAATAAAAATAAGCACAATTCAATTCATGCATTTCATGCATATGAAAAACAAAATAAGCCTCTACACATCAAAATTGAATTACCTAAAAATTTTAAAAAACACCCCCCCCCCCCCCCCCCCCCCCGACTCTTTAACTGCTGTCTCCAAGCTGAATATATATATATATATATGTATATATATATATATATATATATATATATATATATATATATATACAGGCAGGTTTTGCCACACCGCAGCACTGACACTGCTCTACTTAAGGTCTTTAATGATATCTGCTTGAGCACAGCAAGCTGAAACATTTCAGTCCTGGTACTGCTAGATCTCAGTGCTGCATTTGACATGGTCCACCATACCATCTTACTAGACCAGCTGAGAAACTGGGTAGGAACTTCTGCTTTGGCATCATAAAGTTCCCCCCAATAAGGCGTCATTGATAACCAGTGATAACCTCAAATGATGCAAGCATGATCATGTCCTTAATCAACCAAAATAGATTTTGACCCTAAACCAACAGTGATAAGGAATCAAAGTAAAGGTAAAGTATTGTCAAACTGCAATCACAAGGTGTTAGACATCTTGTCACTAAGGTGAAATTAAATAAAGAAAAATGAGAATTACAGGTTTCAGAATTACCTTAAATTAACTTAATCACCCTGTTTGCCACAGTGTTAACAAGATTTATTTATTTATTTTAAATAGTAGTAGAAAAAATTATTTAATGGTATTATATTGCCCAATCTTCTTCAACACAGGTCAAATATTCAACTGTTAATCTAGAATTTGGCCTCTTATGAACTCAAATTTCACTTAATAAATAGGGCTTGTCCACAGCAATCAATTGCCTGACCTGTTACTGTGTCCGGCGCCAGGATGGACCATGAGATGGGAATGACTGTTATGTGACGTACTGAACCAAGTAACCTGGGTTTAGTCATTTCTAATGAAACAACAATTTCTTCCACTGCAGAACAACAATCGCTTTGGCATTGGTGCAAACATCCCTGGCTCAGGAGCCAAAGGGGATGTTGTGTATATCAGAGAAATGTCTGGCACAGCTCCATGTTTGCTGCACTCAGGATGGCAAAAAGGTTGGCTTCAATTCTACATGTACTTGTTACAGAAAATTATATAGTAAATTAAAAATTTTAACTGCTTGGTAAACTGAAGATTGGCCCAGAATATTTCCTCTAATGTGTGTACATTAAAAAAATAATAACAATAATTATAAAATAAAAAGTTTTCTTGTTGGCTCATTCATTTAATGATAAGAAAGCATCACTTTAAATTATGTCTTCTGAAGACTAACACATAATGAGAGCAACACCTTGTAAGATTTTGATGCCAATGTGACACTAAATGCGCACAAATTAGAATAGTCAATAAACAGAAGAATTGCCACAGACACTATTGTAAACCACATCATTCCTCTTCCCGATGAGACTTCAGTCTTGTATCAAAGTGGGGTAACGATCCCCTGCTGTTTGTTTGTATCTTAGAGCAGCTCTATATACCTAAGAGAGTATTTTCTTTCAAACTCCAGAATTAGATCAGAACAATATAAAACACACAATCCCGGAGTCACTGGTCCAGAAATGCAATAAGATGTTTTTTTCTCATTCCAGCATTAATGAAGTTCATTCATAACAGTTAAGTCTAATTCGTACAAATTGAAAGATGGTCTCTGCATTACCAGCAATGAACAAGTACAGTGACAACTTCATTACCATAAGTAGAAGCGTGCATCATAAAATCTTATTAAAAATTGCTCCCCAAATTGCCATATTACATTCTTTATGGGGTAATTTCAACACTACATGCAGTAATAGAATATTTTCTTTACCCTCCAGTGCATATTAAACTCACTTATCGTCCCCTATAAACTCTATGTGTTGTGAATTTATTGATAAAAATGGTAAGGTTGACTTCTCAGAAAAAAAACAAAAAAAAACAAAAAACAAAATTGTCACTTGTGAATGCTTTTAAAAGGCAAACAACTATTTTTGATGATATCAAGACATTTCATATTTTGTTAGAGTGGGTGTTGCCTATAAATAGTGTAAAATAGTTTCCACACAGCAATAGCCAATTAAAGATGAAGAACGTATACATCACATAGCTCCATGGCTTAAAGGATAGGTCAAGTTTGGATGGATGAGGCCAGGAGTCAGTGGAAGCCAATAAGTGAGTGATAAATGATTAAACTCTGATTAGAAATATTCCTATTTTTCAGCACTGTCAGTGGAATAAAGCACATCAGCACAATGGACTAGTTACTGCCTTTTTCATAATTGAAACTAGACCTTCTAGCTGTGCCCCACAGCTTATCATTAATCAAGCTGAATGAAGCCGAGGCAGTGTGACAGCTTTGGATGGCATTAGATGGGGAAGGCGCTTTCTCAAGGCAGGTAGGTAGTGAGGCAAACCTGAGAGTCATTCATCTGCTATTCAAGCACTTCAGCTGTCTTAATAAAATTTCTTTTTGCTCCTCTATTGGACCAGATTCTATTGTTCGCTACCGCTTGGTGCCATCTGCATCAGCCATCAAATCCCCGCTGCTATCAACTAAAGACTGCTGAGCTTCTTGAAACATTTACGTTTCAGCTCAACATCTAGAGACAGGTTGAGATCTGTGCTTCTCTTTTGGAGAAATAGATTTTTGAGTCCAAAATTGTTTTAAATATTAAGTTAAAACCACATATATAACCATACATGTCACATTTAAATCAAACCAATAGTGGTAGGGGATCCTAACAGATTTCTCATTATATAATCAATAGCCTGGTGGAATGGCAAAGTCCATTATTGCTGAAAATTATTTTAATTAATAATGTCTTTTAATTGGATTTAGGCAGGTGCACCATGAACACCTCAGCCAGGGTGGTCAATGGAGGGAAAGGCCTGAACGTCACTCCTCTTTTTCTATTAGGAACCAGCATGTCCCCTGTCTCTTAGAAATGCTCTGCTCTTTATTGATTAATGACCCTAATTTATTACCCAGATGAGGGCTTTAAGTTGTACTAAATGTACTATTAATCAACTTTTCAGCATCAAGTTATGAGGATCTGTGTAGAAAATGCCACTAGAAACGTAGGAGTCTAAGTGGCTGTTTTCCCTCAGCTCCGGTAGCAAGAAGTCAGTGGCACAGATTTTAACAGGAGTTAAGAGTCTTTCATTGTTCTAATACCTCTTGTCCTGTATGACAAATGTCTTTATGAGAAACTGAACATAATTCCATTTGATGGAGTGACCGCCGTGTTCGTGCCACAATTCACAGTCAAGCAAACTGGAATAATGAAACACGCATACACAACCTTAAAGACCAGCTATTCATTTCAGAACAGGAGCAGAAAAAGCGCCTGCAGCTTCCAATATATCACAGATAAATCAACAATATTATATTAAGCTGAAAACAGATGAGAGTTTAAAGAACTGGAGGCAAGGCTACAATGAATTTCACCTCTCACAAGCTTGAACAAGGCTATTATTTCCCATCGAATGGAGGCTTTTATGACACTTTAAATCTAGTGTTATAAAAACTACAATTGATCATAATTTCTAAATCCACTGCTTAAATTCCCACAGCAGGTACTTACCCCCTTGGAACCCTTTAAAAGTGCTGGTAATCTTTTCTGGATGTGTTTTTCATTTAGTCATGGGGACAGTGCACATTATTAACTACCTGTGTGAATGTGTCAGTTTTTTTCACTAAGAGTGTAATTTAACTGGTTTGATCAAAAACTGACATTTAAAAAAAAAAAATAACTGTAAACAGTAACTGTAAATATCTCTACAATCATTAGACCTTTTTCTACATCCCATAATGAAGTGAAATTAAAAATGCTTTATTTATCCCACAAGCACATTACATGTATTTTACTGTTACTTTTCTATATGCTATATAAAATGCTAGACTTAGCTTTACCTGGTGATTCTGGGTCATGGTGTACACCGATATCTGCAGTATATCTGAGGAGCCAGACAGATACTTTAAGGGTTAAAAAAAAAACGCGAAAATCATTTCACTGTTGACTCTTAGAAGTCTTGGAAATGTCAAATCACTTACTTGTTATTTTAACTTTTATTTATGCTGCTGTCTTGAGAGTTCTTCACTTGGAAAATATTCATCAGAATGTCCAAGACTCTTAAAGTAAAATACATGAATTTGTTGAGTAACCATTTATATTTTCAACCAAGATGCTAATATTAGTCATGAAATTGTTGTAATGATGAAGTGTGGAAAGCGACTAGGTTGATTTTGCACCTCACAGAAAACATTTTATGTTTTGGTGCTCAGTAGTGGTTTTTGTCTGATGAATGTTTATGTTTGCTTCTTTCCCATAGCTATTTTTGTCTTTAGAATATTATTTGCATTCATTTTGGCAAAAGTTGCATGCAGTCTTAAAAAGTAAACAAGTAATCCAGGGATAACTTGAGAAGCGCAAAGCCACCTCTTGAGTCTTCTTTCTTCTTCTGTCACTGTGCAACATAGAAAGGCTTAGAACTGTAAAAAGTTTATGAATTTAGGACACCAAGATGTCAAGCCTCTGACTCCATCTGTAGGCTGTTTCATCACTGCCGGTGATCAGGCCAATGACGGTCATATCGTCAGCAAATTTAACAATGGTATTGGACCTGTGGATGGCTACGCAATCATGCGTGAACAAGGAGTACAGCAGAGGACTGAGCACACAGCCCTGGGGGGCACCGGTGTTCAGAGTCAGGGTGGAGGATGTGGTGTCACCCATCTGCACAGCCTGTGGTCTGCCTGTCAAGAGGTTCAGGATCCAGTCACAGAAGGCGCTGTTGAGCCCGAGGTCTCTGAGCTTGGTGACAAGTTTGGAGGGCACAATGGTGTTAAATGCTGAACTGTAGTCAATAAACAGCATTCTCACATATGTGTCCATCTGGTCCAGATGGGTAAGGGCAGTGTGGAGGGTGAAGGCGATGGCATCTTCAGTTGACCTATTGGGCCTGTAGGCAGACTGAAGTGGGTCTAATGAGTCCGGGATGGAGGAAGTGATGAATGATTTGATTAACCGCTCCAAGCACTTCATGATGGTGGAAGTGAGTGCTACTGGGCGGTAGTCATTCAGGCAAAGGATTTTGGTTCTATTGGGGACAGGGACAATGATGGTCTTCTTGAAGTATGTGGGGACTAAAAACTGAAGCAGTGACATATTAAAAATGTCAGCTGCCAGCTGGTCTGCACACACCTTGAGAGCTCTGCCAGGGATGTCGTCAGGTCCAGTAGCTTCATGTGTGTTTATCCTTTTTAAAGCTCTGCACACATCTGTCCTGGCTATCACAGATGGGCAGTGGTCCTCCTGAGCTTTTTGTACCTCTGTATCTGTAGAGGTGCTCTCAAAGCGGCCATAAAAGGTGTTCAGATCTTTAGGCAGAAATACAGACATCACCTCAGTACTGCTGGTCTTCTTTTTGTAGTCAGTAAAAGTTTTTAATCTGGCCCACATGCTACTGGTGTTGGAGCCTTTGTAATAAGACTCTACTTTGTCTGACTCTACACTCAGAATTCAGAAATCTCAGAATTCTGACTTTTTTCACAGAATTCTATTTGTTTTTTTTTTTCAGTGGCCCTAATACTCTTGTACTTATACCACTTGTACTTGTACCACTTCCTGTTAATAGCAAAAAAAAAAAATAAATAACATTCAGCTTCCATTTTCTATGCCATCTATTTATCCATCCATTTTTTTATACCCACTTATTCTAATTCAGGGTTGTTGTGGGGCTGGAGCCTTTTCCATCTGCCATCAGGTGTCAGGCAGGTTGCACTCTGGACCTGTTGCCAGTCCACTACAGGCCTGAGAGGCAGATATTCCTATGGGCAAAGTAGGCATGCACCCAGGATGCAATCTGGGTAATGGTGCACAAGCACAAGGAGTACAAAATATAAAAAATTAAAAAATCTATCATTTGTCCTAACCAGTTTTTCAGACTATGCTCATTCCCACGTCATTTTGGAGAGTGAGCACCCCCACATTTGGTACAAGGTTGTGTTGGAAGAACAGAGAATGAGGAGGGCGGGGTGGGGGCCAGGTACATTACTTTTTATCATAAAGACCTGCTATGTTTCTAAAATGAGCAGCGCAATCTCCCATACTTGCCTTTGCTAACCTGATTGTTACTGCTGCATCCAAAAGAATGAAACACTTTTACATAATAATATTAATAGATATAATAAATTGTGCAAATAAATTCCTCCTTTTGTGTTGTCAACCCAAAGTTAAACAGACAAACAAACAGATAATTTATAATATAATTAAATGTATAAATGAATATGTCCGGTCATGTAATTTCGATCTCTGTCATGCACATGAGCTTTGAAACACTAGAATAATGACAGCTAAATGTCCAGATTCTACTCATATTTATTTACATTTGCTGAAGAATATTATTATTAGTGATCGTTGGAAATGTTTTCCATCAAATATGTTAAAAATGATGTTGGAATTTATTCTTCACAAAATGTCCACTGTGAACCTCTTCTACAGTGTTTCTTTTAACATGCAGGCAGAACACTTTTCTGGCGGATGCTATTACCTGAAAACTTTATTTTCTTACTGATATATTGAATTAAGTACTTAACACATTTTTATTATATTGTCATTATTATAAAAGAGCCCCTTTTTCCAAGATAATAGAGTTTATTATAAGACATTAAATCTGACTCATATGCGCTGGTATTAAGTCATAATAATCAGATTCTGCTGTATTCATCCTTTATTATGGCTTTAAAATGAAAATGTTCCCTTCTGTTTCATTTGATCAATTTTAACACAAGATTTCTTGGTGTTAACATTACAATTTTTTTTTTTTTTTTTTTAGGGGGGGTGATACACAGAGTCACATCATTATCATCATTATCACATCATCTCAGAGTCAAGTGATTGTTGGTTGATATCAGATTAGACTGTATTAGTTCAGGTGTGCTACTTAATTTTTCTCACTTCATCTTCTTTCCATCTCCTTTCTCTTCTTTCTTGTCAAGGCAAAGCAAGGCTAGTTTATTTGTATAGCACATTTAGTGTACAAGACAAATCAAAGTGCTTTACATAGCGGGGTGCATGAAGCAATAAAAAGTGCATCAACAATAAACTTAAAAAATTAATAAAATCAGTTAAATAAAAACAGAAGAAAAAAAAGAAGCTAACATAAAACAGATAAAATGCAAGAAATAAATGTTCCAGTGGGGAAAATTAGCCTGGTTTTCCTTTCTTGTGCAAAGAAATGACTTCTCTACCTTCTGTGGCTGTCCACCATAGGTTACTGACAGGATAGAAGTTATTAGAAATAGCCAGTGTGGACCAAACCATTGTGCACCTTTTTAAAGGGGTGAGAGGGGCTTCATGGAGCATTTATAATTATAGTAAAGGGATAATTTAGAACAAACTGGACCTTGTATTTCCATGAATTTGTATTTTTTGAATTGACATATTAGACTATTGTTTTCTGTCCTTGTTACTATTGTATCATCATGTCCGTCACTGCTGGATAGTTAACTCCTGTTAACGCCTGAGATTATACCAGGTTACAGATCTTGAAAAGAAAGGGGCATTAAAATGATTAAGAATCCTTCAGAACAGAAAGTGAAGGATGGAAAGAGAAAGAGGAGAAACAGTCTGTAGATAGGCTACATCATCTCTGTCAGTGCCTTGCATAATGCCAGTGATTATTTTAAAGCCTTCTGTTACGATGCTACTTATTAACAGCACAGCTGTAGACAGCTTTTAGTCCTTCTGAACTAAAAATTGTTTTAAAATGAGATATATTGTAATTGAATTAATTTGACCATTACTTTGTTTGTGATGCAAGTTCAGCTAATGTATCAGTCCAGATATTTGAATTTTTTTTAGCCCTGTGCTAAGAACCAACACAAGATATTCGCCCAGGGTGCAACACAAGCCAGGACCACCACTGCTGAGGGCCATAAGTAAAATGGCAAAACAGTCTTACTTTTATTGACTGTATAAGATAAACATTTGTGTTTATCAATCATGTGGTTTTTTGATTATCATTAATCTGGGCCTAATTTGATATACATTAGTAATTATATTATTTTAAAGTCATACACTGAATGAAACAAACAAACTACATCTGAACATGTCTCACTTTGGGTTAGGGTAATTATGCTGTGCTTTGTTTTATTTTACATTTTAATTAAGAAAAAGATTTTGACAATAACTAATAATGACAGCAATCATTGTCATAATATTCCTTCTTGTTTTGAATCAGATAAATATTACATTTCACAGACTGACAGACAACAACTTGCTGCTGCTTTAATTAATTCAGTCTCTTGAGGTATAAACTGAAGGTTAATGGCAGTTGTGAACATGCTTTCATCTAGTGAAGATTGGGAAATGTATTCCCTCAGGAGAAGCCCTAGTGTCACAGACAGAAACAAGGTTAGATGAGGCATGATGGTAGTCACAAATCACAAGGGAAAAGTAAACTGGATTCTCCAAAATGACTTGTGAGAGCAACATGGCAGAAAACAAGCTCGTCTTCTGATGGATACCCTTAAATTATGTGAAATTATTTGATTTTCACAGGGACTGTAACTTTTCCAGTTCATTTTAAATTTTCCATGCTGCAGTCACTAGCAGGTGTGCTTGACTCTGTGGCTGCCTGCTTCATGCATGGTTGAACCACGAAAAAAGCAATGTCCCATGATGATCGGGCGACAATCCACTGGTTTGTCAAAACCTGGCAGAATCTCTGGCTCCAGCAATAGCACCTTGTTAGATTGAGGTGCTCAATCAGGGGTGTGCTGGAGTGCCCGGCCAGGTTGAGAGTGGTGATTACCGGGGCACGGCTGTCCAAAGCCAGTGAAATGCTCCACCTCTCCACAGGAGGCCCTATGACATTCAAGCCTGCATTTTCTGAATCAGTCTTGAGTGATTAGGGCAGCGACAGGCAAAAGGACAGATCAAACAATTATTCCTCCTCACCCTCCTCTCTATCCCTTTGACATGTTGCAGAGCAGGAAGAGGGCAGCTCAGAATATAGACCATGATTAATCTGTTCTGATAAAAGCATATTGAGGTAGCTTTGTTTAGTTTCCTATATGAATGTTGTTTTTGTTCTTTGTATGGTTATATATGTTATTTTACATAGAACAGACACATTTTTATAAGTGAAAGTTTTTTTTTTTAATTGTATAAAACCCTCATCAAAATAACAACAGAATAAATTCAGTTGCTTTTATTAATTATCATTGTGATCTTTAATCAGAGCTTTAAATCTGTTATGCAAAAGCAATATGCTACTAATCCCTTTGTATAAGGGCTAAGCAAGAACATTCACAGCTGCACAGTATTAAAACCAAGAATGCATGCTACTGATGCAGAGGGGTGTTTATAACCTGCAGTTTCTAAAACTGATCTATATGACTGTACTGATAAAAAACAAAGCAGCTTTTATACAATGTCATGCTTCCCTTTGGATAATGAATGATATTTACATAATATTTAACTGCACTGTAGCCTCTTTTGTTATTTGATCCTGCGCCGCCTCAGCAGCAGGGATGTAAAGCAGTGAAAATTAGTTAGCTTGAACATTGGAGAGGCAGTACAGTATATGTGAGAGCACAAGAGGGCAGTGTAAAATCTCTCCAACACTCATCCATCCCACTAACTCACCTCCCACCTGAAACAACAGCCATAAAACCTGTTGTAGGCTGCCAATCTCCACTGGCTGTTTTCTTCCATAAAGCACAGGCTGGAGATCTGATTACACAGAGAAAACTGGACGACAGTGTGCTGCAAGAGACCGGGGTGACAGTCTTGTGTAACTGTTCAGCAGGGACTCCACTTTGATCTCTAAGGAGAGGACTTTCCATCTGCATGAGTGTGTTTTCAGACATAATAACAAACATAATTAGCAAATTAATAGAAGAGAAAAGGAACAAGACTCATTATATCTCTTCTGCTATATTAAGATTATTATTTGAGAAGATTAGGAAGGAGGAGATTATGTTTAATGAGTCAAAAAAAATGTCATTTCAGTGAAAGTTCGTTGCATATCTTCATGTGAATGCCTTTACCTCTGTGTGGAGCACAGAGCTCACCAGTAATGGTGGATATGATATAAAAATGCATACTAATGTTAGAAGAATTCAAATATCAACTAGAATCACTCACAGAGCGCAGACCTCTGGCAAACCATTGTAATGTCTTTTTTTTTCCAACGACTGTAGGCTTTTTTTTTTTTTTTTTTAGAGAGAAGCTCCAATGGCAAAATTGTCCCTATCTCCCCAAAGTGAATCCGTTAAAAAATTCCTGGATCCAGGTGGTGATCTGAATCACCCTCTAAATCTAATTACTTGTTCCTTATTCCATTTCCGAAATTTCCTGACAAGTTTGGGCATAATCTGTCCATAATGTTTTGGGTTATGTTGCTAACAGACAGACAGACAAACTAGTGCCGGCGACTACATGACCTCCACCTTGGTGGAGTTAATTGTGTGTTGATTCATTCCTTCAAAATTTAGCAGAAGCTGCAAGACTTGCACAGTTTAGTCATTTAAGCTATAATGACCAAATTATAATACAAAAACCATGCATTTGCTAGATTTAATATAAAGCTGTACACTGTTTTAAATGTCATTGTGTGTGTGTATGTGTGTGTGTTTCATGGTCTGTTTCAGTGTGTAGCCTTGAAAAGTGGTCTGGTGCTTCAAAGGCTGAGGGATTAGTTTTTTTTCTTTTTTTTATCCCATAATTAATATGGCTGAGGAGAGAGCGACTGCACCTTAAAACTGGACGCAGCCGCCAGTATCCTGCTGTTGCCAAAAAGCACCCCAATACCCACAATGCACCACAGGCCAACTTCCATCAAAGACACAATACCATGTTCGCCCCATGTCTCTATATTGAATAGGCTTAATGCTATCTTCTGTGTCTCTTGTTTGCTCACAATGAATTCAGACATCTGGTGTTAAAAATGAATGCATACGACAGACAATGTATTTTTCTAAATGATGGGATTCACTGTCCTGATGCCGCTATAAAAATATTCTATGACATGGATTTTGGCCTTTGATCCTTCTGGATTATTTTTATTTCCCATCACGTGGCAAAAGCGAGCTCTTTTGAACCCTGATTGGCAAGTGCTTCCTGTGACCAAAGACAAGTTGACTATGTATAAATATTTTTTATTCTAGGTCACTTAGAAGAACCCATAAAAATAAAATGCATTCAGACTTGAACAAATGTTTTCCCTCCTATGGACTCATGCGGTCCCAAATTTGAGGTTTTGCTCTGCAGTTATCTCGTGCCAGAATACAGGTGGAAGGTTACATTGCTGTCAGAGGGAATGCTGATTTGAAATTACCAGCAGTTGTTTTAGAGAATTCCCTTGTTGCTTTGAAGTTCGCACCCCACTGAGCGTCCTAACTTTAACTCAGAGAGCCATGGCTGTAGCTATTTATACATCTTGTGGGAGTATAGGTTCCCCCACGTAACAAAGTTTTTTTGGTTTTTTTTTCCCCTTACCTTTTCTATTTTGCTGAGGCAATACCAAGACTCCAGTCTTGTTGCAGAGCTGGTCACATGAGTTAGTGTGTTAATTAAAAAAACCCATCACAGCCAATTGTAAGCAATGTTTTGTTTTATTTTTCACAGTTGTTGAGGATTGTATGTGAGTCCTCACTGACTTCCATATAGCAAAGCACCAGGGTCACAGTCAGAGAGTCCAAACCAATGCATCTCTTACAATTCTCACAGTCTATTGATTCTCCCTCTGAAATTTATGTTTCTTTTCAGTCAGACCCCCTGCTGTGACCCTCACTGCTTCCCCGACAGGAGGGTCACAGTGACACAAGAGTGTTGGGCCAGATGCCGAGTGATCCCCTCTGATGCACCTCGGCTTCCAAGAGCCACATCCATCGCTGCTACAGGACAATCAGCCAAGACCTCAATGAAATACCACACACCAAACCTGAATTACCAGCATCGCCCACTCTCCTGCTTGCAGTTTTTTTTCTTCCATCAACAACAGCAAGTGTAAATCTCCTGAGCAAATGCTCCGAGAGAGAAAATGATTGTAGAAGAAATGGGAACGATGAAGAGGAAGGGAAACAAAAAGAAAGGGGAAAAAAAAGAAAAACACAAGTTGAGAACAAAACAACCCAGCTGGTCCACCTTTGCCACTGCAAGCTAGTGAAGTCACCCAGCGTTTTTGTGAGGGTGCGTGTGAACAAAACGGCCTTTGAAGTTGGGCTACAGCACTGTACTGTGGCATCACTACGGCCACTACTAAGCCCCTGCAAAAATGTGCTGGGTGATTATAGAAAATGCTATAGAATACAGTCATAAATCAACTAAATTTTCATGCAAATGGCCTACTCCATGGGGCATTTATGTACTGTGTGTACAGCAGCATCAATGGTGCATAAAAGAGGCATTTTGGCATTTAAAAGAGAAATCATTGAGACATCACAGCCCAAATGCACACAGAACCTTCAAGGTCAAAGACTGCAAAATAATAAAACACTGACACGCAGTGAGACCCACAGACAAATACACAATTGGGAGGTACAACAAGACTAGAAAGTCGTTAAGGCTTTTATCTTCTGGATGAAGTAGAGAGAGATCCACCTGACATCCCAGAGGGGGCTGATCAATCATGGCCTGACTGGCTCAAACTGTTTGCGCTAGATTCCACATCTATCACCATCCGATGGAGCTCTGTGTCCAACTACAGTGATGGAAAAAGAGCACTTTCAATTAGGGCATGGCGAAATAAATTCACGACACTTGATTTATAGTGCACGACTAATTACCCCCCCCCCTTTTTTTTTTTTTTTTTGCCTATTGCGGGCTGAGTTTTAACTTTCCCTCGTACTTGAGGAGGTTATTGTCTTACATTAAATAGCAGGCAGTGACACAGGAGACAACTACAAGTTTTTCATCCTTTACAAAAGCTTTCTATATTTACATGATGGATCACCGATGCTTTGATGTTATTAATTTAAAAGCTTCATGGAACCCATCAAAAAATGAAAATCACACATGAAAGAGTTATACTTTATTCCTTAAACATTTCTTAAAAGCACACTTAAAACCTGGAATAGTTATGTTTCAATGATGGATTTTTCATATTATGCGTAAGTATAGATTATGTTATTTCTTTAAATGCTGCCACTAGCCTCCACCTCACGGGAAGATAGGAAGGCTTAACAATAGGTACAAGCTACAGGCAGAGCACTGGGGCACGCTGCACCTCATGAATATCATTAACTATGTGCTGTATTTGTATTACTTTGGGATTACATCTACCCTTGTACTGCAGCCTGTGAACATAAAAACATGTAATAACATAATCATATGTAAAGCAAATGTAAAAATACAAATCATGTTGTGGCGTTAAACCATCCCAGTTGGCTGGTTTGTGAAGAGTAAGCAGGGAGTCTTTTTCTTTCCCTCACTGGGCCATTTATATAATCCAGTGCTGTGCTGAAGGTATACGCACAGAATTATTGATTAAAAAATAAATTAATTAAAAAAAAAAGAGAGAGAGAAGAAAAGAGGGAGAGTAAGCACTTTTTGCCACCTGCTTAAAATGTTTGAACTCATATCTTGCTTCTTGTATTTGCAATAATTTGTCAAAACTTTATGTTTCTATTTAAGCACGATATCCACCTACAGCTTTTGCTTTTGAGTATTTAACACTATTAGTTATGCTATGAGGGGAGAAGTTGATCACATATTTTATGCACCCTATGGTGGAAGGAAGCTATTGTTTTGATATTTCTCCAGCAGCTACAAGGCCAGCCGCCCAAAAATGCCAGATTCCACAGAAGCAGAGGTGCCAGAAGCTGGTTGTCAAGTTGGGAACCCAGACAAGTTTTCCATCAGTGACCCTAAACGGATTTTACACTTTCACTTAAGATGGTCTTTACCTCCCATTAGGTGCTAGATCTGAGATGAGGAAATGATGCTGATTTAAAGACAAGACCATCCCTCGTGACAAACGGTGAGGATTTCATTAGATTCTCTGGTGATCTCTATTAAAAAAAAAAGTGTTATACCTTAATTGTACTTGTGTCTTAATATTAAATGACATTGAAAATTAAGTTTTCACTCATATATTTCTGGGGATCATCGGATACAGATTTTTCAACATTTATATACCTGTTAAGATTAACTTTTGAAAAAAGTCCTTTGAGCAAATTTGCATCAAATACAGCTCAAAGACGTCATTTTCTTTAGATTAATTGTAATGTAATCAGTAATTAATATAATAGGTCCACAAATTTCTTGTGCTTCTTTTTAATAAAATATTGAATTTCTTTTTACAGTAAAAAAAAAAACTGCACAGACAAATGTAGCTTCTTGAAAAACCAGATAGTGAATTTTCGTAAAAAAAAAAAAAAAAAAACTCTTTTATTACTTGGATTTATTTCTTTAGCTTTACCCATTACTTTACTTGAGTTGTGATTCAAGTTTGAAAGAGCATCACTCAGATGTGAAGTTGCAGTAAAAGGGCTTGGATTAAAAACCAGCTCCGACATTAACTCGAGGTTCCACTCTGATTGAATTTGAGATTTGCTGATCAGCTCCCATTTAAGGCCAACTGATCAGGACTGAGGTGTCACCACAGAGCTTAGCTGGAGGCATAAATGGCACACTCCTCCTTAAGCAAGATGAAAGAATGTTCCGCTTGATGCGTACACCTCTTAAACGCTTTGACGGAGGTGATCGACCAACCCCCAAAGACGTACAGTGACAACAGATGATCTACTCAGGTAAGCAGCAACTTGCTTTTCAAAGTGCTTTACATTGCAACTCATCATAAGAGGTTGATTTCAAAGTCACTGCTAGTCTGCAGCTCGACAGATTTCCTGCCCATGTGGATATGTGGTGAAGTCACGGATGTCTTGGAGGCACAGGTGATAATAGGGCCTTAATCACCCTGCTGGTTCTGCTTGTCCCTCTCAATGTCACATATCCAGATGAATGTGGTAAATATCAGCCCATGGTTGGAATAATGCCACTTTATCTGCTTTTGTCAGACCAAGGTCTTGGTCACATGAAGTGGGTGAAAGATGAAAGGTGTATATAATGTGTGCATTTTGTAAGCCAGTGTACTGTATAATCACTGGGTTAATACTATTTGGAGTGTGCAAGTTTAAAACTCTTGGATTAAAAATAAAGCTGGAATGCATATTTTTGCATTTATTTTATTTCTAAAAAAAAGAGAAGCGGTTGCTTTGAGGATGATTAGCATTTTCAACACCTTCAGGTGATCAGAGATAACTAGTGATTCAGCCTTTGGTCAATGGATTTTTGTTAACCAAGAAAAAACTGATTTGAGATGTGACAAAAGCAGAAATGTTGGCATTATTTGAGTGTTGTGCTCATATTTATTGCATTAATTACAGTTCCTAATAATGTATTATTTTAAGCATTGACTGTTTATTTATTTATTTTTTGTCAAATTCTTTATGATACACTGTAAATACAACTCCCCCAAAATAATAGTTTGACAAATAGAGCTTTTGGCAAAAATATGGCACAGACATTCCTCCTCTTACCCTCGACTTTACTGCCTGTATCTCATTCAACCATGCTGTACCAGAACCCCCGCTGTTCAATACCATCTCATTTGTCATGTATCAAATGCAAACTTCAATGCACTGCCCTCACATATGCTGTGGAAGACGGAGTTTGATGCTCTGGCTGCTGTCCAATCCTCAGCTGAATAAACACAAGGGCCATTTGCAGGTTGGCAGACACAGAGATGTTTGTCTTTCAAGGCAATCTACCTCCCTCCCTTTTCCTCCAGTTCAACCATTCTCTCTCTAACATAAAGGTGAAGTGTAAGAGCTTACCACAGAACAAGTCACTATCATCTCTGCGCACCAGGGATGTCAACTGTTGTGATTGGTGGAGAAATATGAAATACACTGTAGAACCAAAAAGATAATTCTTTTAAGAACAATAAATCAAAGGGACTAAATCAAATAGGATCAAGCAGATAATTTACAGTCATTAATTACTGGATTAACACATGTTTTCTGCAAACTAAGAGAGATTAAAATAAGTTTAAATTTTGATACATGAGTTAATTAACCAATTACACATCTATAAAGAATCCTGATGTTTGATCATAATCGCACCATAAAATGCAGTGATAACCCCAATCCTGAGCCCTGGAACTTAAGTGCATATATTGCTAATTTGTTTTGCCAGTTTATTTGGAATGGGAAATCAGTTTTTGCCTGTATTTAAACCAAAAATCTAGGCTTGCATCCTGGGCCTTTTTTGGTTGAAACTTGAATAAAAGTCCATGTTTTTTCCAAACCAAAGGTTCTGCCTTTGTGATTTAATGAATGAATCAATGTGTCTGTCATTCATGAAGTTATTTTGTTTCAATATTGAAGTATGGTAAGATCATTTATTTAGCCAAACTAAACTGTTAAAGCTAGACAGTGATTAGCTTATATATGTACAAAAACTGGGAAGCTGTTATATGTGATTTGTGTAAAAAGAACAATGAACTATTTCACTGGGGTTTGCTGTAATATTTGATGCCAGGCAACAGGCTTCAGGAAATAAATTTCAAACAGATGATGTAGAAAAAAATCTTCCAGCAGTCAGCCTAGCTTACTCTTTCTTCTCACTTATGTTTGAATTTAATAAGATAATATCCTGGTGACTGAAATTCCATTTTCATGGAATATGAATATGAGATCTTTCCTGTTTAAAGATAAATTTAAACATCTTATCTTATGCTATGCTTTCTCTCCTAATTTCTTTTTTTCAATTATGGTAGCAAGGACACTGAAATTTTACAGTAAAAAATCCAGCTGTAACACACGTTATATTTTGACCTATACTATGTGACCAATAACACAACATCAAGAGGGGGACAATGCTTTATGGGTGCAACCACAATGATTGTGTATTGGGTTGTGAGATCTCCCATAACAGCAGTTGCAAAATGTATCCTTCACATGATAGATATGCATAATGGTTATTTCCACTAGAGATAGATAGATAGATAGATAGATAGATAGATAGATAGATAGATAGATAGATAGATAGACAGACAGACAGACAGACAGACAGACAGACAGACAGACAGACAGAGGTGACAGGAGGTGATATAGCAAAAAAAATTAAACAAACACAAAAATATCTTAAATCATCAAGATTGTTATTTGCACATAACTAAAAGGGTAACAACTTATTATAACACCGTAATAATAAAAGGAAAAAAAGGAGGTAACAATAAAAACCAATGAGAAACAATGTGTTTTAAGAGGGGACTTAAAAACATGAAGTGAATAAGCCTGTCTAACATTCAACAGTGGCTCATTCAACAGTTTTCGTCGGTGACTGAAAATGCATGGTCCCCTGTGAGCTACCTCTTGGACTTAGGGGCAACTAACAGTAATTTATTTGCAAACCTGAGAGAACGGGAGGGGGCATGAGGCTGGAGAAGATCAGACAGATACTATGGGGCCAGGCCATGAAGACATTTAAAAACAAATGAAAGGATTTCAAAATAATCCTAAAAGAAGCTAAGATTGGGGTAATATGCTCTCGCTTCCTAGTACCAGTTAAAAGCCAAGCAACAGCATTCAAAAATAGCTGGAGATGTCTGACTGAGCCCAGTATAAAGTGCATTACAATAGTCAAGACAAGCCGTGATAAAAGCATTGATTAAAATCTCAAAGTGATGCAAAGAAAGGAGAGATTTAAAGATGAAAAAACTAGATTTGACTTTGGAGTTAATCTGTGCATCAGATTTGAGATTGTTGTCTAGCTTTACACCAAGGTTTGTTGCTGTAGGCAGCAAGTACTGTTTTAATGTGCCTAGATCAAGATTGACTTCGGAGGAACTGCTAGGCCCAAACAATAGAACCTCTGTCTTATTGTCATTAAAATAAAAAAAAAAGAATTGAATTTCAGTAATGCACCAGAGTAGGTGATTTGTGGAGTAAGCATTTTCCTGTTTCAGTGGAACATAAATCGGGCTATCATCAGCATAAAAATGAAATGCAATTTTAAACTTGCTAAGAATTGAGCCAAGAGGAAGTAGGTAAAGTGAAAAGAGAAGTGGCCCAAGAATAGAACCTTGAGGGGCCCCACATATGAAAAGTGCTGGAGAGGACTCAGCAGCCCCAAAGTGGACACAGAAGCTTCTCTCTGTTAGGTAAGACCTAAACCAATCCAAAGTAACACACTGAACACCCACAGAGCTCTCCAGGTGAGATAAAATGATCTAATGGTCCATTGTGTCAAAGGCAGCTGACAGGTCTAACAGAACCAAAACAACGCAATGACCAGAATCTGTGGCCAAGAAAGCATCATTAAGGAACAGCGCTAACTCAGTACTGTCACAGGTTTTGAAACCTGACTGGAAAAACCTGGTGACACATTTTCTGGGCTGTACTTTTTTTCTTGTGTCACTTCTGACAATTTTTGTGTGATTGGAAAGAAAACAACATAGTTAATGTGGAAAAGTGGTACATGTAAATTTGTAATTTACCTTTCATCACTGACACAAAATGTTAAATAATGGATAGTTTTGAGGAACAGTAAAGCTGAGATGGTAAGGAAGAATAAAATTCTATATAACACATGTACGGCACAGAAAGACACAAACACCGCCCTATGCAAACCCATGTCCCTTCCTCTTTTAAGTTCTGGAACTTATATAATAATAATAATAATAATAATAATAATAATAATAATAATAATAATAATGATAATGATAAAACATTTAATTAATCCAGGTGACTCTATGTTACCTTCAGTATGTAATTAGTAATAGTTAAAATTCATTTTGTGAAACAGAAGTAATTGTTAGTTTCTACAGTCACAAGAACTGTGAACAAACTGTGTTTGCAGCAACATTTCCTGCTCTAGCTGTAATCCTCTGTGTGTTACAGTAAAATAAATAAATAAAATACCCAAATTCAGATCAGTTAAACCTCCTGGATTAATGGCCCTAAGTAGTAACAAAAACTAAATAAAATGCTTCTCTGATTGCGTATTCATGACCAGACTCTTGTTTTGAGATGGTCTTTCAATGACACAAAAACAAGTAGGAGCTGCTGTTTCTGTCAATTCAAACAAATAAAGATGCAACATGAGGGCTTCCAGAAGATGTGAAATGCATTGTTGAATCACCAGTGGAGCCCCACAATAGTTTGCTACGCATTACAACAGCCAGGACAGTCTCAATATTAACATTTCCTTTGACATGTGGCAAAAAGGTTTTCTGTAACCCATGTAGGTTGAATAGGAATCAGTGGATAATAAGAAATTAAAAGGCACTGAGGGCACAGGGAAAAGAGAGAGAGAGAAAGCCAAATCCTAGCTCCAGGGCTTAATGTTAGAACACAATGGCCGCCAAGGCAGTAAAGAAGTCAACATTTCTTATTCACCCCCTCCCCTAGTGCCACCTGCATTACAATTAACCTCATGGCAACCTTGAGGTCTCTGATTAGTGATGGCCTATTGTCTCGGACCCATTAATGCTTGGCCCCCATTCTGCCCTCAGCACACTCACATCAACAAATCCAACCCAGTTTCCGACATGGTTTCATTTGTACTGTGGAGAGCTGGTTTCAAATATGGGACCGCTACCTAAGAGATGGCTGCAGAGAGCTGCTATAGGTACCTGTGACATCAGGTAACACTGAATCCTAAAAAATATGTCAAGAAGAGACAAAATGAGTATTGTTTGTGAGATTGCATGGTGTATTTGGTTGAAAAGAAATCAACAACACAAGGAGAAGAAAAGAAAAACCTCAGTAATGTATACTGGAAATGTAATGGCAAACACTCTGAAAAATGAAAGTACTACTTTAAAATAACCCTGGCCTATTCAATCTTACCAATGCACTAGTGATACTCAGGAGCTGTGAGAAACACAGACATAGGACCATTCAAGGAATTAAAATTGCACCAGATGTTGTAAACCCCTAAAGGAATAAACCGACACATTAAACATAATATCACCTCATGCACTGGAGTGCAATCACTGGTTCTCTCTGGGGAGCAGTTACACTATGTGTTGCTGCCACAGTTTAAATCTCAAGAAGTAGAAAGTAATGCACCACAGACGCACAGACGGGGGTTGGCCCACTCAAAGAGTACACTTGGGAACTATGGATGGCTTAGGAGCTCTGTGTAGACTATTTCATTTGTACTGAGTTAAACAATCAACTCAGAGTTGCTTCACCTGACATCGGCAGGGAAATAGACTTCAAATCTTTTAATGCACTATAAACCTACCACTGCCACAATAATCTCCACTATCAGTCTTTTGAAAAAAAAGGTCCCCCCCAGTTCATAACGTGGTTTCAGAAAATGAGAAATCATCTTATCAATATTATCAGTTGTGAGTTAAAAAGTAAAGTATATGTATTACTTTTGTAAAATGACTCACCCCAACACAAGATTATTGGTTTAAGTCACTGAGCTTCACAAGGTTTTGATGAATGTAGAATTTGAGATGTGTGATGAGGTTATTAAGTCAAAAATGAAGACCAAATTACAGTAATGTCATCCCCATAATCAATTGTAATTACTGCAATTATTACACTGTAATTATTGTAAATACTGGATGTTTAATTTGTGTAACGGTGTGATCATGAATCATGTTGTTAAGTAAAACATTAATTTCATAATCCACTGTCTTAGTGTACTGGCAGGAGGGGTTGTTGAGAGCTTAGTCAATGAAGGAAGTTGGACTCCTCCTGTGTGTGTTGTAATCTGAGCTTCTCTGCTCTGCCTGTAACATGTTCCTACAGTTGGAAGGAGGAGTTTGTTCTGATAAACTATGTTTGGTATTCTCCAAATATGTTGCTATTCATTGTGACCAAATATCACTTTGGTTTAGTCTTAATAAGAGATTATAAGATTGTTCCAGAAGTTTTGTATTTTTTTTTCAGATGCACTGCCATTTCTTTTTTTTTTTGTTTGTTTGTTAGTTTGTTTTTTTTTTGTTTGTTTGTTTTTGTTATTGTTTTCTTTTTTGTTTTGTTTTTTTTTTAAAGCGGGAACGTTTTCTAAAGCAACCTTTTTAAATGAACTATACTTGTTCAGTCTTTTTCTAATTCAACTAAATTCTAAATACGAATAAACTTACTTTACCTTAAGATCACAAGCTTTAACATTTAATAGGCTAACTGATGCATGTTAAGTCTTCGATTTTATTTCTTTCTCTGAGTAAGTTTCTCATAGTCTGACCTTGAGCTGAATTTGCTTGGATTTCCCCTTTTTGGAAGATCCACATTTCTTTTAAAAGTTTTCCAATCCAATCCAACTTTATTTAAAAGCTCTTTAAAACAACCACATTTGACCACATTTCTGTACAGAAGACTAAAATAAAATCAAATAAAGACGACAAAATAAATGATAAAAACAGAGGTAAAATGTCAACATCTCAAGAGTGAAAAAAGCCAAGGAGAACAGGTGAGTTTTAAGAAGAGACTTAAAATCAGGTAAGGACGAGGCCTGTCTTATATGCAGAGTAAGGTCATTCCACAATCTGGGACCTGCAACAGCAAAGTCCCGATCTTCTCGGAGCTTACCCTCTGTTCTTAGTACCATCAACAGAAGCTAAATGTTTTCCACAAATAATCTTTCTCACTGTAGAATGATGGAGTTCAATTTGTAGGGAAATGGCCTTATATTCTTTTCTAATATCATTGCTGATGTTTTTCCTTCTTGCCGTTTGCAAATACTTGCATGCTCCAGACCAGCAAACTTTAATAGAGGTGCTAACACCTGATATTGATCATGTAATCAGAAGCATTTGATGAGCAGCAGCTGACTGTAACTTAGACTTGACATAAGGGTGTATTTTGTTACACTGACACATTTGGCTTTGATTGTCTTTAGTAAAAAATGATAGTGTAATATATGTGTGTTGTTGTTTATTTAAGGCTGTATTTATTTCATTTTAAGACCTAGTAAGGAGCAGAAGTATTTCATTGTTTGTTTTGTTGTTCTTAATTATGTCCTGCTACATAAAACCTAAAAACTAATTAAGGGTTCACTTCTTTTTAACATGTTTGTTTTTGCTCTCAAATATTCAGATTATTGTCACAGTGCTTGAAGAATAAACCGAAAGGCAAACTGACTTAATGTAGCTCTTTTATGTAATTTCATTTTAATCTTAGTCCACAAGAGGCCTGAAAATATAAACAAAAGATTCTCTCCACCAGAAGAAGACAGACCTATTAAGCATTTAATTCAGCCTGGCCCAGGTGTATCTCTCTGTCCAGCTAAGCAATAAAACAGTTACACCATTTAGTGTGCAGGTGGCAGAGAAACTTCTGGGGCACACCTGCCAGCTGATTCAACCATTAGACTTTCCGCCACACTGTCTACAGGCCCCATCCCCTGAGGAAGGCCCTTGCTATGCAGGTGCAGATCTGGAAAATTGTGATAGATTACTCCAAATTTAGCAATTGCTTCCTCAAAAAAAAAAAAAAAAAAAAAAAAAAAAACAACTCTAACAGACTGCAAATAATGCAGCTGATATGTATTTTGCATGCATTATAGAGAATTCTTGTTTAAGAGAATAACTCTGTTAGATGCTTTTAGCTGGGAGTTCCCCTCCAAAGTGAACAAAGCTCCAAAACTGTAACATAAACAAAAGAAAAGTGACCTGATGGAAAAAAAATGACCTGATGAAGCTTACTACACATGAGAACTATTCCCCATTTGGTCTTTAAAACAAAAACATGTTTCCTTCTGTCGTTAAAATTATTCAGAAAACCACAAAGCTGTAACTTTGCATATGTGCTTTTATCCAGCAAGCAAAACCACACTCTGACCACACCGTTTAAAGGCCCTGTCAGATCCAAACCATACAGCTCTTCATCAGCTGTTTCTGTAAAGGTCTTCCTCTACTCTGATTCATTTAACTAAATATTGTAGCTTGTTTAACTTGTAAATTCCAGATAATTTTTTTTATTACAATCTCTAATAAGCACATATAAAGTTTTGCTTAATCTGTCATTACAGGCTAGTGTAATAGTAAATCATTAAATACAGCAGGCTGTAAACCAAAAATAGTTTTATTCATGCAGATGGCACTTTAACCGCATAAGTTAAAGCTGCATAATCAAACTTTGGTTGATTTTGTGCACTTCTCGCATCCCATCTCTTCTCTGAGTTCTCTCCAGCAAGTAAAAGTCAGTCTGATGTTGACTATAATTAGTAGGACTTCTCCAGTATATTTTCTTTTTGTGTGATTACTCACTGATTAAAAAAAATATTAATATATAATGATTCTTAACAATGATAGCTTTTTTTCTTGCCTCTTGGACTAGGTAAGTTGTTTTGTGACCTGCTGTTAAACTATCCAACACCAGAGCACCAGTTTCCATCAGAGCAACGTCAGTCTGAACAGGTGTAGTCACAATCTTGTAATATTGTAGATGAGTTAGATTTGTTTCCCCTTTAATTAAGATAACAGAGAGTTTTAGCATGTAGCAGATGTTGTAAGAGGTTTTGTTTCAATGGAAAATAGGTAGTTTTTCTAACCAGTCAGTTATAAACTAAACCTAGCTAAAGGCAAGTGAAAGTTAACAGGGAGTAAAGCCAAACATATAAAATGAAGACTGAAAGTGTTAACAAATTAGTGTCCTAGATGAAAGTTTGGTGTAATATACACATATATTTATATGGAGGACAGTGTCTAGTGGTTCCATATTTTTGTTCTTTATTTGTGTGTGAGTACACAAACGGGACAAGAATAAGTCTACAAAGAATATAAATTAATAAATTCTATTTTGTGATGTTTTTGTAAATTTCCATGTCTGTTGGTGTTTGGTATAAGTTTCTTAATCATAAGAAAAGAAAAACTCAATGACAAACTTTTCAAATTATAATCTTTTGCAAATAAAAGGTACTCATTTGTCAAAGCTGATTATGAATACCAGAAACTTTATATACACCTAGAATTCATCCAGGAATCTTAGTAGAAGAGGCTCTAAAAATAATTTAAAAGAATAGTATGACACAGCTCTATCTTTCACAAGATTCATCACACTCAGAAGTTATTCTCCAGACCCCCCATGGTTGTAATTCTTTATTCTTGCCACTTGGTAAACCACATAATTGAGTTAAGAAATTATTCTGTTTCCTTCAAACAATCTGTGGATATTCCAAAAGCAACTGCATGAAAGTACGATTGCAGATGTGATGACTCAGAGGGCGGAAATTATCGATTTGGAAGAATGTAGCTTAAATTACTGATCTCATGTAACAAGTGATTGGAGTTTTGTAGCAAAATTATTATTGTGTATTTATGTGACTCTTTTAATTAGTATTTATCCATGTGGTGAACTAGAAATATGATAAATAGGCTTGTTTTGTTTTCAAACCAGATGTGTCCTTTCATAAACTTCACAGTTGATCTTTCTTGTTTTTTAAATAAAAAAGACGTGCTTACACTAAAATGAAATTCATTCAAGATTAAATAGAATATAAGAACATTTGCATTTGATTTTGTGTATGTATAACTTATAGTACACTGCTGCATGGTTTATTGTTGTGCAGTTTGATTTTAGAAATAATACCCATAGATGTAGTCACCCAAGCCCATAAACAAAATTATCATTAACCAGCAATGCAAGCAAAGTGTTTTGTCTCGGTAAAATATGATACCAGGTGAAGCTGCAGGTCTTGACAGGTCGCCATTTTCAGGCCACTAATTTGGCAGTAGCAACTCCCAGCACAGCAGCAAGACAATTATATCCAGGTGCAAGGATTTGATTCAACAAATTCTAGGTGGATCATTCCAGCTTGCTCCGAGCCCCCACCACCGCCGCCTCTCAGCCGTGTTGTCTCTCTTCTGGGCAAGCTTTGAACAGATGCCCTTGAAAAATCTACAGCTCTCATGTGTGACTGAGGACCTTGACAAAAAGCTGAAGCACTTCCAGAAACTTGAATGTCATGAACCATGTTGTGTATTATAATAATTGGAGTGGCAGCAACTGGAAACATTCCCCTGAATATTCCAGAAGATAATGGGACATGCTAATGAGCGTGGAATCAAGCCAATCAAAGAAATGAAAGAGGATACGCAGAGAAGAGTGGAGATGGGAAGGTGCACAAAAAAAGAAAACTGAAATGTGGGGTGGGCTGAGTGCATATGTGATGTATTCAGGCTCTGTCTTCTTGGAACAGCAGTACTGTTTGGTGCAGAATAGCACTGTAGAGTCCGCCTGTCAAAACTGTTGATGCACATTTGGGGGAAGTATAATTTGGGAGCTCGCACCTGGCAGACAGAGGGATTTCATGCTATGCTGCTATGCCAAGGCACTCAAGCAATGCTGAGCTGATTTCTCTGGTCACCACACAGAAAATATGACAGAGGGCAAGTAAATATCAACACTTGTCCTAGTGAGAGATGTGTAAAATCTAAATATTTCTCAAAGAACAGACAGATATGGTTTGGCATTCAGGTCACCAATAGTCTGATGTATTTTGATACATTTCAGCAGCACATGTTGGAGCAAATAATGTGGAATTAACCAAAGACTAAACTGTAACTGCTTGGTGATTTACATGAAGCATTAAACCGTAATTCCTTTTAATAGATCAACTTTCTTGAGGGTAAGCTTATAGGGCAGCTTCTTATTAAAAATGCTACACTGCATCTTCGCCTTACAGCAAACTCTGTCATCAGTGACACACTACATCTCAATCCTGTGGACAGCTGATTGGATTTACTCAAAACTTGGGCTGGAGAAAGTCTCATGCTGAGAGTAAAATTGACTTAGGCCTGAATTCAGAGTGAAAGATGAAGGGCATCCAGTCTTATCATTCTCCATCCCGTGTCTCCCTGCAGCCCCGGTGTACTTTCCATGTGTTATTCCTGAGAATTTTTTACATGTGATGTCAACATCAAGCCAGGACGCAAAGTCAAGGGAGGTACAAGGAGTTGAATAAGAAGGGCTGCCAACATTTTATGGCTTTCCAGTCCATGTTCAGATGAACAGAAGATCACTGGAAGAGATGCAAGCTAGAAAGGTGGTATAAATTGAGATGGATCTTCTGGTTTGTGCATCATAGTGTGCAATGATTAGCAAGATATGGCAAACTTAAACAAACCTTTTGTTATATACTGCATTTGGGACCATAAAGTCCTGTTTGAATTAATTCAGGTTCAAACCTACTAATGTAAAAAGTATGTGTAACAATAAAACAAACTAAATATTTAAATGAAATGACACCTACATTATTTCTCCAATTCATGTGTTCGGAGCCTCGCACAGCAAAGATTAAAATTTTATTACATGCTACATTTATTTGATAAACCTTAGCAGCATTCCTTGAACTGTAATATATAAAAATGCAGGCGGTGTAACCAGGGGGCTGTGTATAATTTCATTCCCACTGCATCCTCACTGGGGTGCTCGTTCTCAGGCTTCAGCCAGAACACAAGCTTTTATTTGATTTAAGGAACTCCCCCTCTCATGAGCCTCCTCTGCTCATGAAGTGTCCCAGTATGGAATGTCTGCATTATTACACTGCTGACAGAGATTGATGCTTCTCCAAACCATCTGCACATGCAACAATCCTCAACTTGAATGAACTTAATTGCAGACAAAGGAGAGGGGGAAGAAAGACTTTTTATATGAAGAGGAAAATAAAATGAATGATTTAATTTTGGGTGTTGTGAAACATGTGTTTTGGGAGGGGAAAAAAAAAAGTTTTGTAATAAATGTTTGAGATTTTAGTCCAACATTACCAACAAGCGTGTCAGAGTTGAGTGATGTATTGATAAGCTGCAAGTGGCCATGGTTAGGCTAGTTTGTGGCAGAAGCAGCATAAAGCCACCAAACTGGTGTAATTATAACAAAATTTATGGGTCAGCTGTGTATCTTCTCGGATAAATCTCCCAAAGAAGGCCTGTGTGTAATACATATGTCTTCATTTATTCAATATCAAAATGAATTTAATCCTAACCAAAGATTGATTTCAACAAAACACAGTTCACAGCAGAAATCTGACCTGGACAAAGCTGCAGTGTCCTTATACAGAAAATAACCTAGTGGAATAAACTGTTCACACTCTTACAGTCTGTCACCATTTTGTTTAACAGGGATCTGGATCAGACAACTAATCCCCCACACTCGCCTTGGTTATAATTAACTTCCAGTGCTTGATTCTAACACTATTTTAAAGATGTGTTTCTATGGATTCTAATCCTGTTTCAATCTTACTTCTTGTAGAAAGTACAAAGAGGGAGGGGAAAAAAAGGAAGGCTGAGTACTTTTTGTGTTTGACCTTCTGGGGTATTATAGTTTGTATTATCACTTCACTATCACAGGGTATTAGGATGGAAGCACATTAATGCTAATTGAATTTGATATTATCTGGTTTGGAATAAAGTCATAAAGTACAAGCTGTAGAAATAGTTAGATTTATAAAGTAGACCTAGTTGGAAAGCCTTGCTACGCTAATAAATAAATAAAATGTTTTTTATTGAACTATAATTTTAAATAATCATTTTTACAAAAGCTATGAAAAAAAACCTTCAAAACATTTAGATTAGCTTTATGTGGCTTAAACACACACACACACACACACACACACACACATATATATATATATATATACATTCATTATACATTCATTAACTGTACAACTTGGTCCATTACAGGTCGTGAATAATGTTTAGATTAGCTTTAGATTAACAAAGCCAGCAATACAGGGGCAGCGTAAACAGTGAGACTCAGTTGCAAGTTACAAGGTTTTAAGCATAAACTGCTTTTTTTCGGATAAAAGTGAAAAAAGACAAACTAAGGAGTAATTTGAAAACTGAATGCTTTCAAACAATCATCCCACTCACCATTAAGTAGTGTCATGCAGCCACTGTGTGATGACGGGGCTGCAGTCTTCTGTGACAGATGAACACTTACATCACATCAGTTTGGAAACAATCTTTAGCCAAAAGTTCAGCTGGATGCTTTTTTAAGGACTTATCAACGCTTGTCCATTAGACACAAACCACTGCTGGGAGTAGCTTTATATCTAATGACTGAGTGTGGATGCAGTGCAGGGGGCTGTCATACATTTATATTCAAAAATGGTTGAGGACAAGTCACATGACTCTTAAACACTAGTTGTGCTTTACTTAACTGTGAGTAAACAATCAAGTAAATTGAATCCATGTTTTGATATTTTTTATGGCTCCATTTTTAGAATGAATGGTCCACCTTTGCATGCAAAGCTTTGCTGGCAAAGCTTCTGACAAGTTCACAGCAAGCCATAAACTATCACTGCAGCGTTACTTGTGCAATACCATCACTGTTGTTCTGATTGCATGTAGCTGTAGCAGGCTGACTCCCATACAGATTTCAGCTGCAGTCCTACAATTTTTGCCAGGTTTAGACCTTGTTAGTCATTTAAAGCTTTGCTGTTTTCCGAACTTGATCTCATGGAGGGACCTGACCTTTTGGAAGCGTTAACATTTCATTTGCCCTTTCACTGGAGTGGTTTCATTATAGCTCAATGAAGCAGGACTCAGCATAGTGTTCAAGCAATCCATATAGACCTGGTTTTAGATAGAAGCCATCTGTAGATGACTCATTTTACTTTTAGCTATAAATAAAAGAGATAAATAAAGAAATAATTTATAATCAATAACAACAGTGGAGTGTTTTCTGCAAGGCAGTGACACGTTTTATTTTATTAGACAATTATCAGTGCAACATTATTTAAACAGATTTCAGTCTTGCAATGAAGAGTTTCCATATGTAGACATAAAAAACCATCACGTTGACATTACTTCATCCAAGGATGAATCCTGTAAATCTGCAAACATAAAATCAGGTCATGCCTTCAACACTCATCATGCCAGGCTATGTAGGCAAGCAATGATGCCACACAGACGCTGCAAAAATTGTATTTTTCTTTTTCCTTGTACAAAAATACACATATTAAAAATTTCCTGGCATTTAATACTAAATTGTTTGATGTGTTTTTCTCATCAGAGTAGGGATATTGGCCAGAATTGTGGTATAATTTCCATCGCAGGTGGAAACACCAATTAGTGATTAATTGGAGGGGGAGGGGAAATAATAAACAGCAAACACCTGGACCAAGCAGATTTGGGCCAAATGTTATCAATCAAACTGAGTGAGCAAGTAGCAATTGGAAGAAATGGAACACACACACCTTATAATCCTGAAAATGTGCAATGTTTTATTTAAAAAAAAATATTATCAGCAGATAAAATCACAGATGAATGGTTGGTCACTTGCTAGAATAGATGGATTACTTGTGTTTAAACCACCTCATACATGGAGTTCTGTGCCAACGTTTGAAACAATTTCAAACCCCTGGATGTGTTTATGATTGTCACAGAGGTGCTCCCTCACCATTTCCTCACATTCCCATCAAACGAGCACAGAGGTCACTGCAGCTTCCAGGAGCAAAATGATACTGTTACATCACAGATTTTCATCTATTCTCGCCCAAACCACGGAGGATAACTCAGCTATCTGTAACATCAAAGAACATCGGAGGCAAAGACATGAAGTCGAGCTGTGGTGTACTTACTGAAGCCAGCTGCTGCACACAGGTCAGGCCATGTGTTGTACATCGGGGGCTTGTTGAGAAGGATTTGGTACATCTCACTTAGCTGATCATTATTTGGCACCTTCCATAAAGCAAGATATTTAATAGTTTTTTTTCCTGATTTTTTATTGGTATTGCTCTCCTGCATCAAACCAGTTCCTCTTAACCCAGGATTCCTCTCTTTTTTAATGTATTTATGGCCAATCATGTTTCGATAATGTGTTGCATGTTGCCAGATTTCTTTACATGCCCCCCCCTCTCAATGATACTGTGGACCCTTAAATCCATCCTTTGACAGCATTATAGCTAATATCCTGCCTGAATGAGATGATATGTGCACTTGGTGCAGACTCATGCAAACACTCCCACACAGACAGACACATTCAGTTTCCAACTCTTTCCTGGCTCCCATCACCACCCGAGTTGCATTTCCACCTGTGTCCCGCTGATGCAGCTGGTGAAAAATGCTCCATGCCAAGTGCAATGTTATGATGATACCTTACATTCCACATTTTGTTTGCCAATTTTTTTTTTACTTTTAATCACTCTCTTTCTGTGATGCTCTTGTAATTATAAATGAATGCGCTACAGAGAAGTGGAATATGATTTAAGTGTTGCATCAGTTAGTACCTGTCACCAGGACGCTGCTGATGTGCTGTTAAGCTGTGTGATACTTTTGAGCTGTTGTGATACTGCAGATCAGATGTCAGAAAGACTGTAAGGTCAGTGGAAATGTGGAATGAAAATATGTTTCTAGCTCTCTGCATGCTTCCAGCAAGTCGTAACCGTTTACCACAGGGATGAGGGTTTTGGCTTGAGGACACTGTTATGGTTCTATGCAATTCTGAACAGGCTTGAGGTCAGAAAAGCTTGAACAGGAATGAATAAAAATCCAAATATATCCATGACAAATACATTTACAGTTGCAGCGTGCAGTGCTCTCTAATGATGGATCTAACATCAGAATTAAGCTGAACAATAGTGAAGCAAAAACAATAACAACGTCCCAAATGTTTTCAGAGGGTAAAAAGAGTGTCGATATCAACATAGCTTTTAGCTGTAGTTAGTAACCAGGGGAATTTAAAATTCCAGTTTGTTTCACTGCACACGTTTTCCTTCTGGAATGATTTACTCACGAGGGAGGAAGAAAATGAAATCCATTTTTATTTAAAGTATCTGCACTCAAAACATGAGGCAAGGAAAACAACTTTTATTTATTGCCCCTTGTCTTTGAAAAATATTTGGAGGGTTTGGGCTGTAGCCCAACAGGAAAAAGACAAAAAAAAAAAAAAAAAAAAGACAAAGAAGAAAAGACATGCAACCCAAAGATTAAGTGCTTGTGCAGAAGATAGTGTAATTGTTTGGTTTGTTGGTACAGTGTTAATGTGTAGAAACACAGCTTGATATTTAAATCTTCAACCTTGGCTCTCTGTGGAATTCAAGCATGTTATTGTAGTGTTTTTGTGAAATTACAACTGCCATTCGTATAAGCAACTTTACTTCTTTGCTTTGTTGACACTGAACACTCACATTGTGGTTGAGCACAGATTAGAGAATTAAATCGTGAAATAGATCTAAAGATGTATGTTTGCTGTTAGCAGCAGGGCTTCTTCTCATGTCCAAATAATGTTCTATTAGTTTACAGTAAAACATGCCACATATGCAGATCTAGAACAATAGTGAATAGACTTTTTGGACCAATTGTTAAAATTTGAGCAAAGAATAGAGGAAGCAACAGGCTAGAAGCTAAACATACGTTCATATCAAGCTCCCAACAAACAAAAAACAACTAAATCCTTGAAGATTTACTTCACGTTTTGCTCCAGGCCGCCTTTCCTTTGACAAAAACATCATGGATCAGGGGAAATCTGTCACTGATTGTCTTTGCCTGGTCATCCTTATTGCAAAATAAGAAGTCATTTTCAGACTCATCAGATAAACAGATGTCGACAAGCTGCTCTGTAAGCGAGAAGACCTCTGCATTGAACAGTGCATTAATGCACCATATGTATCCCACTTTTTATCGTTTTTTCCTTTTTTCTGATGATGAATTCATTAAAATGCTCTAATTTGATCTCAGCTGACATCAGAAAGGCAAGATTTGAAGCTGCCATCAGTCTTAAAATAGGCAACACTGTTTATTTCATGTTTGTTAGCACGTGAGTTAAGTCCTTGCATGTCTTTAATTAACAGAAACACAGGGCATACTGTGAATACAGCTGATATACTCAAGAAAACAATATAAGAAGTCCCTTTTATTTAGCATATTTTTGCACGTGAATGCAAACGAGATAACAGGGTTTAGAAGCCGGAAGTTTATTATATCCTGTCAGTTCTTTCCTGGTTTTAATGGATTTTAAGAACAGCGCAGTAATGAATCGGTTATAGTTTGTGCTGAGCACGTCTAAGTCAAACGTTGTTTTTTTTTTTTTTTTCGTGAGGGATGAACAGGTATGAAATCGTTTGTTTTTCTAGGAGGCTGCAGAGGTGTGCTGCAGTCACACCCTGCCGCGGATCGCTAATTGGAGTGGCCTCATTTAGCAACACGTCAAAAAAAGGGGACGCCACGACACCGTGTCAGCGCCTCCACAAATCTCCTGCACGGCCTCAACTTAATAGCGTGTCAGGCATCACAACTGATGCGATAGGGGTCACCGTGTGCCTATGTTTCACTATAACGAACCCTCTGCAACTCCAGCGACGGTGCTGCGGTGGCAAATGGAGAATTAATGTCCCAATCAGTTATGTTGTTAAATAAAAATGGAATAAAATAAAATAAAATAAAATAAGTTAAAATAAAGCAGCGAAATGCATGAGCTGCACGTTGGATCATCTCGAAACACACAAACGCTAAAGAGAAAGAGAGAGAGAATACATTATGATCATCTTTTCACTTTGTGTCATTTCTTTTCCCATAGATAGCTTAATTCTGCTTCCAAAACGCCAAGTCACTAGCTTTTGGACTCAGAGGGTTACGCATGTGGAGGTCCTATGACCAAGTCAAAGTACAAAAAGAGCTGCGGTTTGTAAAGAATAAAGATTTAGAAATAGGTTCAATAACAATCTGTAAATCAGCACAAAAGTCAAAGTTTGCTCCAGAACAATGTTGAACTTTTGAGAAGCTGAGATTTAAAATTAAGCAATATTGTGGAAACCTATGGTATGATAATTTCAGATGTTTTAAAATTTAAATAGATAATTGCATAAACAGAAACCATTTGGTGTACATCGAAAATTAATACTACTACTACTACTACTACTACTAATAATAATAATAATAATAATAATAATAATAATAATAATAAAAATAAAAATAAATGGAGAAGTCGTGCTTTAAAACATTAAAAGAACAAAATAACCTAGTCGATAAATCGTCCAATCCATTGCAATGCCTGACGATTATAATTTTTTTTATTATTATTATTATTATTATTTATTTATTTGTGTAAATTCCACCTCTGGAATATTGTTGTATGCAAACCTATATTCTCACTGGGATGGATTTCTCCATTAGCTACCCAGACTATGGCAGTGAAATCGTTTTATGGCTGTAAATAAGACAGGGTTTCTTGCAGGCGTTTTGGAAATGTCTGCATGCCAGTGAAGTGGCCTTGACTTGAATTTAACCTTTTCTGTATTAGGGCTCATCAAGCTGAGCAGATGGGGGCTGTATAGGGTGGCGTTTTTTGTTATTTGGCGTTTCCTTTTGAAGTTTTTTAAAACTCTGGCGCAATTAAAAAGGTATATATGACACGTCCATCTCTGCCGGAAACCTATTAGTCAAACCGCAACTGCAAATGTTTAACTTATCGATTTAGTTCCCAATGAGTGACGGCAGCTGGGAATGCAGATCAGAGTCCTGGCAAAGCATGGGCACCTCATCCATCAAAGAGCGCGGATTATAATTTGGGCTCCACGTTTCAGTGTCTGCAGGTGCTGAAAAAAGTTCTTTCAAAAGTTTTATTTATCTGCACATTCATGTGAAGTTTTTTTTATGACTGTATAGATCCAAAGCAGAACCCACAAAATGCACACACCGCTGCACGAGAAACAAATCTGCAGGTTTTTTTTTTTTTTTTTTTTTTTTATACATTTTTTAAACCTTCCATGATAGCCCATTTCCATGCACCGGATGTTGTTTTTTGTCAATAGACAATAGAGACGTTTAAGCCTGCGAGGAGAAAGTCTGAGCCACCATTCTGTCTGAGATTTGATGCACTGATAAGCTGAGAGTGTCTACCTTGGTAACATAAACGTCAGGCTCGGTTTACTGGCCACAAGTGCTCGTAATAAATATTCATGATGCTGGCGCCTGCGCTTTCCCCCACATCTGAGCCGCTGTCATTTCAAGACTTGAGCGTAAATACATTTGAAGTGGATGTTTTTCCTGCGCTCCTATTTGATCTGGAGTCACCGGCAGCGACGTATAGCTGCAGCCTGTCGTCAACACATCTTTTACGAGCATTTTATTTTCTTCGCAGTGTAGGTTCAATGTAAGGTAACACGACAGAACCATAAAGTAGAAATTAAACGGCATAGTTGAGGTCCATGCTCTGGATTCAGTCGCATTTGCACGTTGAAGGAGCAGCGGCTGCGTGTTTCTTTGCTTCTCTATTCAGTTAAAAAAAAAAACACACACACACACACACACACACACACACACATAAAGGAGAATTAAAACCATGATGAGGCAAATGAAATCCAAACAAACTCTTTGATATGTTCGAGAAACGTGTTTTCCATCCACATTAGAATCTAAAAACAGAATCTAAAACCACAGTCAATGATGTTTTTTTTTCTCGAGTTGAATTTAAATAAATATTTTGGGTGGATTTAGGTTCTTATCTCTGTATCTGCCAATTTAACTTTCTATTTAAAGTAAAAGAGCATGTGGGCGTGAGCTACACACCAGCTAGTCTTAACACATCTACTTTAATATATCTATATTCAGCAAACATGTGAACGTTTTGTTTTCTTGCAAAGCTCCAAAGTGACTTTTTCAAACGAATTCGCGCAACGTGGAGTGCATCAATGGAGCATCTGCACATGGACCAGATAGATAGTGTTAAATAGAGTCGAAAAAGTCATTTTATTGCCATCCTTCATTTATCTCTACATTTAATAGTCCGTGAAAAGAAAATATGAATACATTTCAATACATTTCAACAAATCATCTAAGATGGTGGGAGTCGATTTTTTTTTTTTTTTTTTAACACGCACACAGGCACGCGCAAGCTTCCTCTGCTGCAATGTGCAACTATGTGCTTTTAAGGTTGAAACTTGCTATTCGGGGTTATTTTTTCGTTTTTGACAAAGCTGCAGACTGACAGATCGTGGATCCGTGCACCCTGGCAGTGTTAACCATGATCAGTGGCGGCTGCTGATGTGATCTCTGTCTAATGGGGCGGTCAAGCAAGCTGCAGCCAGGAACAATGAAGGGGGCCACACTGACTCACTCACACACACACTCTCCCTGAATCTGGGAAATCCGGCGAAACGCGCAGGAAAGGAAAATAAATTAGATTTGAAAATTAGATTCCCGAACAATTAAGTAACGCAAAATAGCTTACTCGGGTTTATACACTGAGGAACAACCTCCGTGATTAATCGATTTAATTTGCACATTACTGGAGGGCAAAGTGTTGGATGTTAATTTTGGATAAACAGAAGATGCGGAAAGAAGGGGGGTGAGCGAATTTACTAGTTATTATAGAGTGTCAGGAAAGTTGTAACAGTGTTGTTTAAAACACGGTAGCTTTAAATGAGCTGATGCCTCACACACAAACACTGACGCAAACATGCAAAATGCATGAGCACACACACACACACACACTGTGTTGAACGTATTTACACAACTAAACGTGCAAAAACTCTACATTAAATTGATTATTATGGCTGGATGTTCTGGTCTGCAGCAGATGGATATTTTGATGCCCCCCCCTAAAAAGAACCCATTAGTTTCACACAGAACCCATGTTGTGATCAACCCAAACACTACTGAAACCAATAACCTTCAACGCATTGCATTAGTGTATTTTTAATCCTTTAATATAGTACGAAATGTATCCAAACATTTTTTTGTAAACTAAATTTTACATACGAGCGCATTTCTCCATAAATACCGATCATTTCTAACATGTTACCGGTCCTTTACATGCGGATAAATATGGAAAATTGAGCTACTTACATGTAATAATACTTCCTTTCAGACAAAGCAATTGACAGAGATTTTATATTTATCACGTACATAAACAGATTGACACGGAATTTCAGGCTTTCACTACACGATTTATCGACATGACATTAAATAACAACAATGATACTGTGCTACTCAAACTGGACCTTGGACGAAAATGTTGCACTGGATAGGCTACAAAAGCACATTAATACTAAGAGTCGGTTAGGTCGACGTGTAGACTGTAGTAATACTGAATAATTCACATTTGGTACACAACTATAACATTCTTTTCAATGAAGTCGCAATATTCTTAAAACCATCTCATTTCTCCATATATCTAGGGACCACATTTTCACAAATTCCCTTAAACTGTGATAGAACTATTTACACAATAAAATATTACATTTCCCCAACTTGGTGAAATCCTTATGTACAAAAATTTAGGCCTCTCCCCGCAGATAGCATGCTTTTTGAGATCTCTTTTTGTGCAGTCTCTCAGTAAAAATAAAGACTCAAAGAAATACTGAAAGGGGGGAAAAAAGTTTAACATGGTGGTTGTCCGTGCCTCCTTTTGTCCATGCATTCTCTTTCACTGACATTAAGACAGCTTTAACTGATCGTTTGGGCTTCCCGTGTTCTTTCAGTCCATGTTGCACTGGCTGACTTTAGAAAGTCCAAGCAGTTTTTTCTTTTCTTTTAAAATTTTGCAGTCTTTTTTTTCCTGTTTATCTTTTTTTTCTTTCAAAAATATTTACACGTACCATTCATTGAAATTTGACGACAGCGTGCTGTGGCTGGTTGTGTGGTGTACTGCTGAGGCTGCTGGTGATATGGAGCTGCTGCTCTGGTTCTCTGTGGACGGTGATACTATGGTGGGAGGTGTGGAGGACTCGTACCCTGAACTGGCCGCTGGAGAAGGTTGCGGTCCCGGATTGGTGGATTCGTGAACCTTCAATAATGAGAAGAAAAAAAAAGCGAGAGATAAAATAAAAAAATCCCACTGCATGGGGTGTTTGTTTTGTTTTGTGCAAACAGCACAAAAAGGGACAGAATAATTTAGTGTAAACAAATTAAACCTGCTAATCTAACTATTTTGGACATGAGTAGAAATCTAAAACATTGACTCAAAACATAATTATTCTCGTCAAGATTTTAATCTTATTTTTCGCTTGAGAAAAAAACAAGTGTCAATTCAAATTAACTTTTCCCATTTGTGTAAAAAAAATGAACAATATGTACATTTTTATTTCCATTTCCATTCAGAACCCAAAGTAAAAAAAAATCATCTCCAAATTGCAGTAAATAAATAAATGAAAAGATTTACCTTCATGTGTTTTCGGAGGGAGCTGGGATGTGTGTATGACTTGTCGCACATTTTGCAGAGATAGGGCTTGTCCGACGTGTGGACGTGCATGTGTTTCTTGCGGTCACTGCTGTTTGCAAATCGTCTGTCGCAACCATCAAACTCACACTTAAAAGGCTTCTCACCTAAAAGAAAATGCAAGAAATATAATGAGAAACATATTTTTTTATTTTACACTTTCTAATGTCTAAATTGTTTAGCCTTAAAACAACCTAAAATAGTTAAGCAATTACGCTCTTTAATCATTTAAATTTTAATTAAATATTCAAAACATTGTTATTGCCTTATGTTCCAAGGCGGTAAATTAACATACTTCCGTTCCGTTAATTAAATATATATGCCAATTACAAAACAAACAGAAAAAAAACAAAAACATATTTTTAAATAAAATGCCAAAGCTTTGAAATATTTTCTGTCGACAACTGCACTGAATCACACGTAAGTGAGGAGACTGCAGCTGCCTACTGTAGTAAATAACCGCCCGGATCGCATGCATGTTTTGGATGAGATATTGTCAACATTGGTATGGCAGTAAAATGCAGTCAGTCTAAGGGGGCTCTTACCGGTGTGAGTCCTTTTGTGAATTTTTAGATTTTCCGATCGAGCAAATACTTTGCCACAGCCAGGAAACGGACATGGAAAGGGTTTTTCTCCGGTGTGTACCCTGATATGATTTACAAGTTTGTATTTGGCTTTGAATGGCTTCCCTTCTCTTGAGCATTCCTCCCAGAAGCAAATGTGGTTGGTCTGCTCTGGTCCCCCCACATGCTCCACCGTCAGATGGGTCACAAGCTCGTGCATCGTGCTAAAAGTTTTGTTGCACGACTTTTTGGGATTTGACAGCTGCTCCGGCTCGATCCACTTGCAGATGAGCTCTTGCTTGATCGGCTGCCTCATGTATCGGAAGAAGGCCCCTGCTCCGTGATGTGCGGCCATATTCATGTTCATGGGGCCGTAGCCGTGCAGCTGAGTCGAGGCATAGTGGTCGGATCTGGGGCTCGTAACGTGGCCGTACTGATCGGCCCGGCCGTACATGTCCCCCGAGAAACCCAGCCGCATCTGGCTGTTGACCACGTTGGAAGACGCGTGGCTCGCTGCCTGCTCGTGGAGCCCTGGGAAGAGCAGGTGCCCCGCTGCATCTGAGTGTCCATGTGGCCCTGCGAAACTTCCGGAGGCGAACAGACTGTGCTGTGCACCGGCGGCATCCCCGAAACCCCGATTTCTGAAGAGAAAGTCCCTGGTGGAGTTGAAAGCTGCCGTGGAGTATGAACCAACGTGGGTTGGGTGGTGATGGTGTCCCAAGGCGGCTGCTGCGTAGCCGGGCGCCTGAGAGGAAAACGCCGTCTGTCCGGAGCCAATATCGTGGGAGCTGTGGTTTATTTTAAAGGCGCCCATCCCGTCCGCAAACGGATTTATCCCCAGCGCCACTTCTCTTTCTGTGACTTCGCCTGTTGAGTGATGCCGTGAGGAGCCGAAAGTAGTGACTCCTATGGTGGGATACTGCGGTCCTGCGTCCAAGAGCATCTTCAGTCTAGACTCGTCGAGACGACTGAGAGCAGAAATCAAAAAACCACTCGCAGATATTCTTCCTCCCCTTCTCTGCAGTTATCACCTGGACCTCACTGCACTGAGCAAACTCGAATCCAACAATTTTCTGTTTACTTTTTTTTTTTTTTACGACGCAAGGAATTCCCCTACACCGCTCATCCGATGCAAACGCAAAATCATGTATAGGCTACATGCAATATTGTCTTTTGCGGTTTATCTTCCTGGGGCGCAACTTTCACCTCTTCAGTCAGGCAGTGAGCTCTAGACTGATAGTCGCAATCATTCCTGCAGATAAATGAATTGAAAAGACAACACAGTCCAGCCCTGATGAATGGGAAAGGAGGGGGGCAGTCACGTGGCGCCGGAGCTGCGCGTTCATTGGTGGAGTTCCTTTCCCCCCAATAACATGCACTCACCAAATAACAATCCACGGTTTGGGGCCCACACTTCTATTGGCCTCTTTGCATCATCAATCCCAGATTTTCTGAGATTGCTGACTGTGGATTTGGTTAAAAGGCAAAACAAAAAGTTCAAAACATATAAAACATGACTTGGACTTGTAAAGCAGAATGTCAAAACGGGTTTTGAAGCTACATTTAAAAGAGTTTATAAGCATGAAGTTTACATGGGTTTATTGGAAGAGATTAAAATAGATTAGGAAAAACTGTCTTTTATTGGATTATTAATATTCATGCCATTAAACACTTTGATTGGCTGACTTGAATTGAGATTTGTGAAATTCCATGTCACTAATCTAATTTCTTGTGACAAACTGGCAGTAGCCATTATAACGTTCTCGCGTGATCTCTTGTCACCTCTCTCAGGTAAGAGGCATGTGTAATCCCTTCTAAACGTGATTTCCTCGAAACCCCACGGGAAGCTCTGTGGCTTGATGCAAAGTATGACCACTGTCATCACTCTCTCCAGAGACCTGTCATAATCAAACTGCCTCTTTCTCTTCAAATGGAATCCACATGTAGTTCTGTTGTCTGCCTCTCGCGCGATCTCTATTTTATAACTCTCACAGGTGGAACATCTGTGCTTTAGATTTTTACGCCAAGCTCACCATCAACCCACGTAATTAAAGCTTGCCTAGAATGAACAGGCCTGTATTTGACTTGGCTATACCACAATAATGTCACTAATGTGTCTATCACGGTTTGGCTGCGTATACTCTTGCAACTTACTCATTCTTTGCAGGCCAGTGATGCGTGGTCTGTGCGTAAAACGTTGTGGGTTGTCGAAGTTATCAAGTGGGATTTGCGGTGTTCTCTGCAGGAACCACCGGCTGCTAGAGTTCAAAGCCACATGCACAGACGTGCCATGCGAACCATTAAAATATCTTCTTGCATACAAGTTTCCACTCTGCATTCTCCAAGTCAATCTTAGGAGACCAAGGAAAGTTTGGTTGTTCTCAACTTAGCAACTTGACCCACCTTTTAGGTAGTTTTGCAAAGTTTAGACGAATCTCTAATCAGGTGGAAGAAGGTAAGAACGGCGTGTTCCTGGAAAATGGAGTAAGAACCGGAGGTCATGCACTCACATGTGCAACAAATGAAGCTAATTTAAAAAGTCATTGACCAAGGAAGGCGGAATTACATAAAACTTTGGCAGCACATGCAGAGTGCTTCAAAAGAATTAAACATTCAATTTTAAGGTGCAAAGATACACCCCGAAGCTAATAAGAGCTCAATGCCGTGATCTTAATGTGGATAATTTAACTGTTACCAGCAGTTTTTTAAGAGGAATAGTAAAAGCACCGAAGCCAAAGCAGCCAAATCGAGGTTTTTATGAGACGTTGATGCAATATTCAACATTTTGTTTATGATCACAATTCCCCTGCTTGCATGTCTCCCAGAGAGTGAGTGAGTGCATGTGCAAGTTGGACCAGAAATAGCTCTTCAGAGTTTTGCATTACGTTGGTGCTGTGGTGCATCTGAATATTACAGCTGAGAACACGCGCGGAAAGGCCTTTTAATAAACATCTTTGGGATCCGTTACGTCTCCAAAGATTGACTCAGATGCTGGATAGACGCTGTCAACGACCTTGACAAGTCAATTGAAACGCCCAGAGGGATTTGATCACGTATTTTTCACTGAGAAATGTTAGCCGAACTAACAAATTGAAGAACCCTTTCAGTTACAAAACACAAGTTCATTTTATATTTAGTGCTAATTGATTAATTCAATTAGAGCAGATTCAGATAGGCTGCTTCCTGGGATGGAATACATTTGTGTTGTGATCTTGACCCTTTGACTCATAACTTATAGAGTCAAAAATCAGACAACGCCCTAAAAACATTTAACATCATAATGATCTATAAGAGACCTTTTTAAATGGCACGTTTGTAAATATTCCGTCTTATATCTGTTACTAAATTTTTAGTCCTAATAAATTAAAGGAAAATATTAGTTTTAACACGGTTATGTTTGCAGAGAGCACAAACACATAAAGGAATGAGTGTGTGTAAAATGAAGGCTTTAAGATCAGAAAAAATACAAATTTCCACCTAGAAAATGTCAAATCAAAACATTAGCATTTCTCTAATACAAGATTGTTATGCAGATTAACCGCGTTAAGGATTAAAACGTGTGTGTATACGGACCTAATTCTAATACTTAACATTTTAGAGCTACAAATTAAACGATCTAGTTCGGAAGAGTAAAATGACAACAAACTAAATCTATGTAAATATAAGCAACAGTTACTTCATTTTCTAAAAAGTAGAAGCATTTTGTTTAACTCAAAACATTTCTTTGAGACATTCAAACAGAAAATGATGACTGAAACAGAGTTTAATCCTCTAGATTGCAGTTACCGATACTTACAGCACACACTGGTTTAATTTCGAGCTAAAGTCTGCAGCGGTACAACCTCCTGTGACCCTCATCTGCTGCCGTCCTGGGTCTAAAGCAAAATTACCCTGGATCATAACAACAGGTTCCGTCCATTGCATTTTTCTCCTCGCTACAATGGCCGCAGCTCTCCCTCTTCACGCATCCGGCACACACACGGATCAAACCGTGCGTAGCACAAAGTTAACTCTCCGCTATGCGCTGAAGGGCGAACTGCTCGATATGTAAATATAAGAATATATCAAATCGCATTTTAATGCTATCTGCTCCGGACTGTTTTAAACTCCCACGCGGGATTTTCATTTGTACAACTTTTTAACGGCTATCAGTGTTCTTTTATATGCGTAAAGTTGTGCTGCATGCGTCGCAGTGCAAAATTAAGATATCACTGCATTATTTATGATCCATACAACTTTTATAGTGACAATATGCATACTGTTCCGCGGGAGTGTTTTGTAATCACATAATCAACGTGCGGCAATTGCTGTTCCATTGCTGCGCAGTTTTGTTTGCTGCCACAAAAGGAAAGACGACTGTTTATCTGGATCAACTTTTTTAGGAGTTTTATTCTACAATAACCTTTGCATAACAACTATTTTTCTCAAGCGTTGCCTCAGGCACTGGGCATGCGCACTGGCTGCTCGCTGTCACTAAGACATTTTTCATCACGGTGGAAAGTGTCACTGGTGACGTCAATCACAGAGCTCTGACCAATTAGAGCGCAGGGTGATTGTTTAGCTCCACGGGCTGCAGCGCCTACCATGAATCTCTATTCAGTATCAAAGCGTCCTGCTGCTGCCTCTCAACCGAATGGGATTCCATGTTGTCTGCAGATAGACTTAACTTTATAAAGTTTTTTTCCTTTATTTTTCATTGCGATTAAAATATATTTGTCATCATCATTATTATTTTGCCTGCTGTCAAGTTATTCTAAAATTAGGAAGTAATGAGCGTGGATGCATTGGGAAGCCCCGTTATGGACCCTACGTTTTCCAAACGGAACACGGCGCTGAGATTAGTTGACTTGGCAGGGGCTCACCACCATCACCATCATCACCACCATACCCCTCAGAGCGTGACAGGCTTCCCGGGGTTCAGCAGCCATCCACACTCAATGGCTCACTCGCACCCTGGGGAGATTACTGCGGAACCCCGCCTGGGGCCGAGTCCATTCGGGCCAGAACACATGGGGCACTCCGCGGCCCTCAAAATCAGCCCAGCCCATCATTATCCCCACCACCATCACCACCACCACAATCATCATATGGCAGGCCACAGTGAAGTGGTCTCCAGTCAAACGGGAGCTTTTGGCCCGGTTCAGGCGACGTCGGTCCCCTATTCTATGTCTCACACGGCCCAGGCTCTATCCGCAGGTAGGGATTTTCTCATCCGGAGAGATCTGACAGCTCAAGCCATGCCCGTACTGACTGACCAGACCGCTGGTTCAGCCTCTCACCACGGAATGTTTGTCTCAACAACAGGTAGCTATCCCGGACACTATGGTCATCATCCTGACGCTGGGAACCATACCACCCTCTTCTCCGGACTTCATCACGAGCAGCCTTCTAGCGGATCACCGGGTGGCCAAGCACTGAATGGACAAATAAGGTTAGGACTACCTGGAGAAATGTATGTCAGGTCTGATCACTTGAGTCAAGTGGCAAGCTCCAGGGCTGATCCGTTCTCCGCCTCGCCTTTGCATGGCTACGGTGGTTTGAATCTGAACATGAATCTCAGCGCTCACCACCATCACCACCACGGAGCCGGAGCTTTTTTCCGCTACATGAGGCAGCCAATAAAGCAAGAGCTAATCTGCAAGTGGCTGGAGCCGGAGCACTCGCCGAAGAAACTTTGCTCCAAAACTTACAGCACCATGCACGAACTCGTAACGCATGTGACAGTGGAGCACGTCGGAGGACCAGAGCAAGCGAACCATATATGCTTTTGGGAAGAGTGTCCGAGGGAAGGAAAACCGTTTAAAGCAAAGTACAAACTTGTGAATCACATTCGAGTGCACACCGGGGAGAAACCGTTTCCATGCCCATTCCCTGGCTGTGGGAAAGTGTTTGCAAGATCAGAGAATCTAAAGATTCACAAAAGGACGCACACAGGTCAGTAGCGATATATTTATACAATTTAATGCTGAACAAAATGTTGAAAACATGCTATAACATGCAAAGTAAAAGGATGAAGTTGCACGATGAAATTGAGATATATGCTTTACACATTATCTGAAAACAATTTGGTGAAGTTTTCCTTGAGATTATTTTTTTTAGTTTTCATTTTGATTTTATTTCAAACTTTAGCTCGTGGCATTACGCATTTGGATTCACTCAAATGACCAATAGCAATTGATCAGTCTGCGTTTATGATACTCCAGGACGCAACAGCTCTTGGCCACCTGTTTGTTAGGAGTTGCATCAATGCTTGCAAGTTTCACAAAGCTCGGATTTGAGGATAATCGTACAGCTCACTCTGGCGTTTGACGGCTCAACCTCTTGTTTACACCACAGCACAAAGACTGAGGCCCACGTCATGTCTCTTCCAAGTAGCTTACACATCAAGCATGACTGGGCGGCAAAGTTGGAGAGGTGTATCTTCATGTTCAGTAACTGATATGATGAAGTTTTTATCTAGTTTTGCAGCCACCGGTTTGAGCTATTTCAGTGCTCACTCTTATTTTTAGTTATAGCCTATTATAGTATTACGATTTTTGAAAGTGTCTTTCTTTTCAGTTTTGCTTTCCCATTTCTAAATGCATCCACAGCCCACTAAGGAAGTTAGTTTTATTTAACATTTTTTGCATTCAAAGCCGTTTATCTTCCTTTGGGGTGTCATGGCTGCACTGTTCTCGGCGAAGTCATAGTTTTAAAGCAATCAAGTGTTTGTAGTTTCTAGCCAAAGCAACAAGTTGACAAGTGCTCAAAAGCCATGCAAGCAATGCTGACTGCTCGCATGCTGACTGATGTGTAGGCTTGCTCTGATTTAATAGTTTTTGTTTTGTTTTGTTTTTTTGTTTGAAGAAAGTAAATATGGTTCAATATGGCTGCCTGAATCTCAGAGCCTCTGACATGCTGCGGATCAGGGAGGGGAAAAAGGCCTCAAAATGTCGAGTCAGACTTGTAAATTAATACAGTAACTGCATTCCTTTTTTATCGGTGGCTGCATGGCGCTCCCCCTCTGTTCCATGTCTGCGCCGCCTATGTATTATTCATATCATTTGCTCACATTACCTAAGTACAAATCTGTTAAATTATTTCTGTGTGTTGACTCCCGAGGGGCCTGGTCTTTGGTATCATGTTTAAAACCTAACCGAAAGTGTGGTTATGACTGGGGCTGCCCCTGGGGTCTGTTCCTCGACGGTTTCTTGTACTACACTAATATCCTTGATTGGCTCTCTCAACCCAACAGCTGAAGGTCAAATTGATATTCAACCCGCAAGTGTAATTAGACAGAGGCAATTACGTATTCTCAAAAGCTTTAATCGGAGTAGAAAAATCAGCAGCGGATGATTTCCGTGTAATTTATTCAGATTGTCCTCCCCCCTCCTCTCTCTCTCTTTTTGCCTTGTCATACAATCAGGTAGAATACGTATTATTAAAACACAAAATTAAATTCTCTTCATTTTTGAAGGATTCAAACGCCAGTAGTGGGGGAAGCTGGCTGTGGCATTGCTTTAATTTATCCTTCCTTTCAGCTAGTTTTAAGTCTGTGCTTGCTTGCCTGTTGGCCAGGTATGAAACCAGGACGGTGGGGGGTTCTGACCTCCTGTTTACTCCACACTAACACTCGTGGGCAGATCTGTCAAAAAGGCAAACTTTAGACAGAAAAAAATTAAGAGTGTGTTTACAGAAGATTAACAAAATCAATAATAATAATAATAATAATATTATTATTATACAATAATAATTATAACAATAATACCTGTGCTTGTACTAGCATAATAATAATAATAATAATAATAATAATAATAATAATAATAATAATAATAATAATAATAATAATGATGATAATAATAATAATAATAATAATAATAATAATAATAATAATAATAATGATAATGATAATGATAATAATAATAATAATAATAATAATAATAATAATAATGATAATGATAATAATAATAATAATAATAATAATAATAATCACTATTACACGTGTAATAAATATTTCCCCCATTATTTAGAGTAAACCCGGATTGTTGCAGTCCAGAAACAGGGAGTGTATGCACAAAAAAGTGTGTTAATAAATGAGCGTTATGTTTCAGATGTTCCATTTTAAACCTTGATTCCTCTGATCTTTAACACATGTCTTCCTGGTTGCTAACAGGTGAGAAACCCTTCAAATGTGAATTTGACGGCTGCGACAGACGGTTCGCCAACAGCAGTGACCGGAAAAAGCACTCCCACGTCCACACCAGCGATAAACCCTACAACTGCAAAGTGAGAGGCTGTGATAAGTCCTACACGCACCCCAGCTCGTTGAGGAAACACATGAAAGTTCATTGCAAGTCCCCACCGCCCAGTTCGGGCTACGAGTCTTCGACCCCTTCCCTGGTGTCCCCCTCTTCAGACTTGGGCCGGGAGCCAGGGGGCTCCTCGGTGCTGTCGGAGCCGGTTGGAGCCTCCCAGCCAGCGAATTTAAGCGAATGGTACGTGTGCCACAGCTCAGGTGCCAGTGGTGCCCAAACACCACCCAGCGGTCACTCCACACCTGACCGCGCAGATGAGGCACCTTACAGAAACCCGGAACCGAGGGACGCGTTTTAACACGGTTAAGTTCTGCGTTTTGAAAAAAAAAAACAAAACAAAAAAAACCCTTTTTTTTATGAAAAACAAAGACAGAAAGAAAAAATAATGTTTTGGCTGTGGTGCCTATATCCTGTGACTGGTCTCCTCCCCTTTTTTTATTTGTATTTTGGATGAGCCACAAAACAGACATCCAGAGCCAAGAGACGCACTTCACCACATGGCAGGGGGAAAAGGTGCAAACTTTAAAAGCGTGCTAACTTCCTGGCACAGAACAGAATTTATTTTTTTTTTTTCAAACCTCGGTTATCCAAAAATATTGGCTCGGTGCCTCCGCCCTGACTGGTCCACTTGTGGAGAGAATCGTGTAATTCTGTTAGACAACGTGATTCATTATTGTAGGCTAGACGTGTTGTTGTAAATTTGATTTGTAAATTCGAGTTTTTAAGTTCAATATGTTTTTATTTATTTTTAAATCTGATATTGCAGGATTTTGTATAATTGAACCAAAGTGCATGTTTCAATTCGAGCAAAAATTGTACATTTGTAAATTTTGTAAGTTTCGATGTGTTGATGTCGATAGTTTTGTAAGAGTCTGTCTCAGAGCAGTTTTCTTACTGAATACTGCAGATCTTTGTACAAACATTTTATGTTTACATCGCGTTTTTCCTTCGTCTGTGCAACAATTCAACTGTTTCATAAGCCTGCAGTATTTGGTAAACAACCGTGAAATGATAAATGTTTTTATCCAAGTGGGCATTTTGTGTTTTTTTTTTTTTTATCTTTGTTGTTAATGTTTTTATTTTATCTGAAATCGAGCGACACTAAAATTACGTACCAAACTGCCTTGTAATTTGTGAGTATTTTGAATAAATCTTGTATGACAAAAGTGAAAAATGAAACTATTCAAATCTATGGAATTACCAGGCATTTTAGTTTACACCTTTTGGTTCCATTTTCTTTTTTTTTTCCGTCCTTAAATGTTCTTGTAGAAAATAATAAATCAGCTACTTCCTTTATAGTCAGCCTGGTTAACTCCAGAAACGAAATTCCCACGTCTCCTGTTTAGATACATATAAAACGTCTATATCCATAAAAGTAAAGACGGCAACAAATATTTATTGTTTTTATTTTCCAGTGAAGTGGGGTTGGGTGCGTGGGGGGGGGGGGGGGGGGGGGGGGGGGGGGGGTCTACATTGTGTTCTACTTGTGTTAAATCTTACTTACTCAGCTCAGCTGTTGGTTGGATGCAGACGTGGGCAGTTTGATGAAAAGCTACAATATTCGGATTCAGACTTCAAAGAGCATTTTGCACAAAGAACCATTTTTTTTCACGACGGTGAATCCTCATGGTGAATTAAGATTTCTATAGCAATAGCCAAGTCAAACTCAAATGATATGGGGCCAAGTCCGAAGACTCAAAAGCTCGCTCTAAAGAATGTAATATTTGCTTCCCATGGGGTAGGAAACGGTAATCTATGTCCTTTATGCTGCAGACTAGAGCAGTATAAAGAAGAAAAATATATTCTTTTGCTTAGGGCCTACTTTACGGCAATCAAAGGAGAAGCCGCTAAAGTGCAGTTGTCTCACACCATAATAGACTTGCTTTGAAAGAGGCTCAAACTGCTCAATGGATAAATTAAACCAAAATCATATTGTAGGCTCTTTACGCAAAGAGCTCGCCTTCATGTTAATTATTTCAGCTTTGAACGACGTTTCCAGAATGATGAGTATTGTTTAAACAGTAGTTTGTATATTAGGATGAAAACAGTGCGAAAATGAGTGAAAACATGCAGCACACGAAGAGCTCTGCTTTACTGGGAAACTTTTGGCGAAGGGACAAGTTTCAGTAAGACCTTGACCAAAGCTGGGGAGGGAGGAAACAGCGCAGCTACCTCTCAACTCGTTTATAGAGTTTGGTTAAGTTCATGACAGTTTGTTCTGTGGAAGAGGCACAACTCAAAGTTGAAAAAAAACGCAAAGGAGGAGGGTGATGCCTCTTTTGGCACCAGCTCCTGTTCGTGCAAGAGGAGAAAGAAAGAAAGAAGAAAAAGGAAAAAAAGACAGTTGGATCTCAATTGAAAGAAAGAGTCTTTGAAGTGGGAGTTATATCAGAGGGATTCTTCTGGGTCGTCTGAACGACGTTGATGACACGGAAAGCCTTTTGTCACCGATTTGTTGGGCTCCTCTCTATTGGGCCGCCCCAAGCTTTTAGTTCCAGTCGTCAAAATAGACAAGAAAAACTGAGTGGCACAGAAAGAAAGGGTGTGGAACGTTCAAAAGGTTGTTTGATTAGAAAATAAGCAAGAGAGTAAAGTAAAACAAGAGGTCCCTGTGTCAGACCATCAACCTTTGATTCGATCTTTACTGGAGGAAGAACATTTGTGTCATTTTTTAAGAAGCCACACACAGAAGGGAACTCGTGCACGCTGCAGATCTGTGCACGTCGGCTCTGCTAAGGATTAGTGACCTTTATGCCTAATAATTTATGGGAAAGCATGTCTTTAGCCAGAAAGCGAGTGGGGTTCAGATCTGGTTTACAGACAAAGACTTTGCATGTTCTGTGATCTTGTGTCGGTACGGGATGTAAAATACGATGATTGTTAACTTTTAGCCTATAAAAACTTAAATTCCTCACAAACAGATAGTGGATATCAGAGAAGGTATTTACTGATTTAGTTGGGTTCACTCCGCTGAGTGGCAACCACTGATCTGATACCAGATTTAGGGTCGAGAAAACGAGAACAGGTGTGTGTGTGTAGGCTTGCATGAGGGGAGAGCCTTCACGTGAGCAGCAAAAATGAATGCCTTTCCACTTAACAAGCAAAACAGGAAGTGCTTAAAAATATTGCAGTTTAGAAGAAAACACATATTCTCATTAATTGCAAATGAACGAATGAATAATAATAATAATAATAATAATAATAATAATAATAATGATAAATTCCATACATTTTTTTAAAAGAGCCTGTCAGCACCACGTCTACATCCTAAGGCTCATTTAAGTGTGAAATATCATTTCTTTGTAAAATAATGGAGGCGGTAATCCGACTTCCGGAAACTGTCCGGCATTATTGAACAAAGCCCCTTTAATAGGGGGATTAGCAGTCTCGGAGTAAAAAGGCTCGCAATCCCCCCTCCTTCTCTCATTTCTCCCCTCTATCCTTCACGCCCACCCCACGCTCCAACTCAACCGTCAGCACCTCCAACACCAACCAGGTCATAATTATCAGGAAAGAAGTGGGTGAACGTGGATGAAAAGGGAAAAGGACGCACAGACAGATGCAGAACTGTGTGTGAAAATATTTTTATTCTAAGACTGAAGAGATCTACAAAAAACCATGTTTAATTATATGACTAATTGTTTTGATTGATGTCCTAAAAAAGGCTCCAGATTAGAAATATAAATAAAAATATTACGATTTCCTTCGCCTTAAAAAAGATCTGATAATTCTAATTCTAGTTCTTGTACTCGTAAAGGAGCATTACACTTCATTTACTGGACTTTCATGTGTGTAGAAGTGAGGTCAAAAGGCAATCTATGCACCCTCACAAGTTAACTACAACCATAAAGCTTGTCACGAATATAGAATATTTTAATCTGATACCATCCAAGGTTGGTTTCCAAGGGGATTTGCACGATCACATGGTTGTGATATATTGGCTACCACGAGCTTCCGTCATAAAGATTTATGATGGCTTTTAAAGCTAAATTAACTGTATTCCACATATAAAAGAGCGAGCAAGCAGAGTTAAGGCTGAAGGATACACCCCTGCGGTAGCTTTTGTATACAGCAGGGAAAATACATATAAGTCACAAAACCTGGACAGAAAAAAAGAAGAAGAAGAATCTATTCCAATGAGTCCTAGAACAGCTCCTCAACCTCTCCATCCCCAGTTATCTCCCAAGGTTTTCGAAATAATCGTCGTCCTCTGATTTCAGGAAAATAAGTTATTTTATGAGCGGATTCCCTCCAATGCGAATCACCCCCCCGCACACACACACGTTGCCCATAGGCCCGAACACGGATTTCTAACAATCTCCACATTATATGGCAGAATGTGCCACATACTTCACACCTGCACTCTGAATAGCAGCCCCCTTTCAGCGTATGATACGCCTGTTGGCCTTGCTCTCAATGCAGCTGCATGAGTGAATCAGTGAGCCGCTCATTTGGTCTCTTCTGATGTGAAATCTCTCATTTGATGTGGCAGTCTGAAGTAAAAATCTAGTTAGCAGGAGCTGTGCTGTCTTCGATTATTCCTGCAAGCACAGCTTCAAAATGCAGGAGAATGTGTTGCTGCAACTAGCGAAATATTCCCAAAATTTGTGTGTGAAAACTCAGAGCAATATAGAAAACGGCAGAAATAAATAAATAAATAAAATGCAGAAATAAATACTACAACACAAATCTCGTGCGACAAAAGATAATTTATTGCTTTTCAGTTGCAGCTTTAAAACTGACTGCATGAGCTGTTTTCCTAAAGTTTGTTTTTTCAGCAAAAACAAATGTGTATGATAAAGAAAAATAAGTGCAAATATGCACATTTCAATAGTTTACTCTACAGGCTGTCAAACCTCTGATTCATAAAAGGAAAGTCATGCAGCATAGGAATTTGAAATCTTGCCCCTGGACAAAGAAATTGATCTCATGCGTGTGCTGTAATTAATCAAATCATGAAGTTATCAGTCTCATCCGAAATTTATTTGACTCCTGAACTAGTTGACATGATTTTCTGACCATATATTTGAACAGGTTTATAAATTTTTTGTGAATATTAAGATTATTAAAAATTTTTTTTAAAAAATACTCCTAAAAACAGACATTTGAAGGCAACACGGGCCCTACTTAAGTTTCTCATCTTAAAGATATGCTGAGTGTCACTTAAGCTCAAGAAGATTCCAATCCTGCTGAAATAGAAATAAAATGCCACTTTTTTCAGTGCCTCTGCACTGGAAGTGCTTCACAAACAAGGAAATGGACCGTTTTAGGACAAGAAAACCCTCCTACTGATTTACCCAGAGCCATAATGGCAAAAGTGCACTCATACACTGTATAGAAGAGACAGTATATCATCATATATCAAAATAACACTGAGTATTAGGGGATGCAAATTCTGCCAACATTATGAATCATTGGTTTATCTGCACTATTTCACACGTCAGATGGGAAATATGTTCCAAACAGACAAGCAAATGCGCAGTTTGGGGAGAGACATAATGCATGTGATCACTCTAGCAGTATCGAAGACTTTGGGTCATTTCGCCATCTCCCGCAGGAAACACATTACGCCTCTCGTATTTACATACTCTTTAATATTTGTCAAACATTCATAAATTACACACTAATGAAATGTTCGACGGTCCTTGGAGATGAAGCTAATGAAGACATAGACTTTTGCTTCTGACACATTTTTGTTAGGTATTAATACCACTCTGTCTATTACGCTCTATTAACTATTATTATACTTGTGTCAGGCCACCGCTGACACGTTGCGACTTGACGATCACCTGCTGTAGGTGGGCACGCCATGGGATAGAAATGACCCCCATCTATAACCCAAATAGCCAATAAAAATGTTAAATGCTGGCCAGCTTATTTCCACAAATTGTAAACTGCACCGAAATCCGGACAAAACATTAAAAAAATCCAATTTATTGCCCTTAAATAACTGTATTTTTTAATTAGCTGTTTTCAGGCAAAGCGATTTTAAAATATTTTATTCTTGTTTTTATCAAAAAAGTGAAATCACTCCACCCATATATGTTTTCAGTTGCTTTAAGATAAACAAGTGCTCTTTGTGTATGATTTCTTGGTGTTATTTTTTGCAGTGCGCGCAGCTTGTGCGACCACAACAGCTTCAAGAGCCACTTGGACGACTGAACCTGAGAATTCAGAAAGGGAAAACAGAAGAACAAGAGGTGTAAAGGAGGATATTAATTATGGAAAAGAGTTGCAACTGAATATTTATTCATTTATTCGTTCACATATAGATGTAAATCTTTTTTTTCCCCACAGAACTTCTGCTCTGTTTGTCTGTCGGGGCAAACCAGCTCAAAGCGACACAGGAACTTGAAATCCTCTGGAAAAACTGGCGGAATGGGAGGGTTTTGTCACCTCTACAATATAGATAGATCCTTGGAGACGTGTTTATTTGACAGAGCAAATCCCCAGCGTGTCAAGGTTGTCATATTGTCCTCAATGTCCAATGCAAATGTCCCGGCGTAATCAGATGCAACAGCATGACGCGTTTATTACTTTGTCAATCATTTGGAGACAACAGTATTGAAACAAAGCAGGTCCACGTCCGGTAACCGGCAGACAGTGTAAGTCTATGTCAGTGAAGTAGAAGACATTCAATAATAATAAAAATCAATCAATAAATAATAAAAAATAATAATAATAGAAAAAGAAGATCGAAACAGTAATATAAAACACTAAAAATCTATATTAGGAGAATGTAAAAAAATAGTTAAAAACACTTGATTCTTTAAGACAGACGAATGGCTCTTTTCTTCTGCTCAGAAGACGCTCTGCAAGGCTTATTCTCCATGTCCATGAGTCAATCCATCAAAGAAAAAGTTTCAATAAGATTTTGTCCCCTTGGTTTCCATAATAAGCCCACCACCATCTGAGCTTAAGCTATCTTCATATAGTGGTGTGTGTAGCCTAGGACACTTAGACCAGCATAGAAGCAAAGCCCATAGAGTTTTTGCGCATATATATATATATATATAACCATTGGGATATTAACAATGGGCACGTTTAATAATTATATATTATTATTATTTTTTTTACGTAAATCCAAGGGCCCCCAAAGCAAGCACAAACAGAGCAGAATTAAGGCAAGTGTCGCTTCCCCCACTCACAGTCATATTACTGCAGTCTGTAGTAATAGAAAAAAAAAGCATGAACGATAGGTGAGTGTGTGTTAAGACCTGTCTGGAAATCAGCCTCTCAGTCTTCACCCAACCTTAGGGCTGTCTAATTTCTCGGCATAATTAACTTTATGCTCAAAATCAATTGTTTCCTGTACACAGCCAGGGTCCAAGACTGCAAGCAGTGAGAGGCCTATTTAAGCATGTGAGAGAGCAGGAAGCAGCCATACCTGCCACTCATTAAGCCCACAAAAACTCAATACAAAGAGGGGGGAAGAGGGATTAGACCTGCTCGTTATACCTGCCGCGCAATTAACACTACTTATTCTTCTAATCCCTCTGTTCTACAAATAATTGAACTTACAATAATAATTTTAAAAAACACGCATCACCAAATGCTGAAATTGTAGACAATAGATTTTTTCCCCACGCGCGAGGCGATTATACAAATAGTTGATTATTAGATTTGAAATTCAACTCTGTCCCCTTCCCCTTTTTCTGTGTGGTGGGAAGTAGAGGCGGGGTTGTATTTAGACCAAAGAATCTGCTACTGATTTGTACATTCCTCTTCTAATTTTCATCTGAATCAGGTATAGAGAATCAGCATCTTCCTCCTCTGCTTCCTCCTCCTCCTCCACGAGGCGGGTAATCAAACACCCCTCCCTTTAGAAACGGAGGTAGCTGAAACTCTTTGTCCCCGTTGTGTTGTAGGTGAATCGGAGCACACTTGAACTGAAAGGGGACTTGACCTTTGCCTTTATGTTTTCCTCAATGTTTGTCTAAATCACAATTATCTTTTGTGAGGGGACGCGCGCGGCCGCGACACGTCCTATTAAAGCAGATGGATGTTCCGTCAGACAAAGCGGAGAGGACGTCAGCGGCTCATAGGTGTTGGTAAACTTTTAGTATTTTAGAGATGCACTGACAAAAATGTGCTGGAAAAGAAAAACAAGAAGAAGTAGGGAAAAGACCCCAGGAACAGTTAAAACTTGCAAATAAAAAGATGCCACCATCTACATGAATAATTCCAGTTCCAATCTGCTGTTTAGGAAGCACCGAAGGACCCGAAGATCACGTGCTCCCTATTTCATAAGGTATAAACTTGCTACCATTCATCTTACCACATTTTGCCCAGTCACCTGGGCTGTCTGAGGTGGGATTTCTCCATTTCTGACAGTAGAAACCACCAACTTCAAATCGGCATAGAACTAGAAAACTATAATATCACTCCGCCATTCAATGAAATTAATCTGTGACATCATGACATCAATCCGCACGGGATGCTACCTTGGTCACGTTACGCGTGCCACCATCTTAAAAAAAAAGAACTGGACACTGTGTCACTCCTCGACACATGAAGAAGAAAAATCCAAACATATGCTACATGACTGCGTTTTATACTTTTTAATAAGCTGTTTAAAGACTTCCTTCACCCCTAATCCTCATATTTCTTTTAATGCAAACCATTCTTTTCATTTTTTTAAGTTGCCCTTCAATAATATTGACCTCTGTTAAGTTCTCACCCACTGTAGAAAGTTTCTTATTTCAGTTTGGATATGCAAGAAAAATGACTATTGCCCAGCAATAGATGAGTAACTCTTTTACTTGCTTAGTGCAAATGCTTAATTTGAAACGATAAACATGGAGGCAGATGTGGATAACTAAAGGAGTTATCTGGACGCGTACAACACCCACCCACCAACAATATAATACTTCTGACCCTCCTCCCAACAGGCTTTTGACACGTCGTAACACTCTAGTTGTCACTTTTCACAGTATCTTTATTTCTGCCTTCAGCCTTGCTGCAGTTACTCTCGGTACTCAGAAAACTGCAGGACGGTTACTTGGGAGTGATAGCAAAACTAACGGAGTCAGTAAAGCACTGCTGTTTATGACAGAAGGGACATGATGGCGTGGCTCTCAGCCTATAGGGGAGCTGCAGCATCTTCATTTATCAGGAGTGGCAGCGTGTGAGATGACAGAGGCGGCAGAGCTCCCTTTTTTTCTTTATCATAAAGCCACATCAAATGACTCCATATGATGATGATTACAGCTGCCATGCTGTCGTTTTTTTTCAGACAGGAAGGGAGGGTGGCTGCCCATACATGTACATTTTATAAATAATCTTTTTCAAGTGCATGCGTATAGGATGGCTATGGCATCTTGCCCCACCACAAGAAAGAATCTCGGTCAACTTTTGGTTGAAATTGAAACCTCTAAGTCAAAATAAATATATGCTTTCTGCATTTACCCTGACATGTAACAACAATAAAAAGGTTATAGATGTAAATTATCTTTATTTAATTATAAATGCTTGTTTTGACACTCTTTTGGCACCAGTGTTATATTAAAGCTTATGAGCGCATAAGATGCGCGTGCTGCACATCAAATAATCTGATTTCCCATCTTTTTACAAGCTGAGCACACTGCTCAACACTACTACAGCCGTCAGTAACACATTTCCTGAGTGGGAAAGAGGAGCTTGTGTATCACTCTTTGCAGTCTTCACTTCCTCCAAGGTGAAGATCAGAGGGTGAAAACAAGGATTACCCACTTGACTGTGTCAAATGTTAAAGCTCTCACGAGGTTTTCAGAGAATCATAATTAATGTTCAGGGCAGAGTTGGAGATGTAGACTCTGGCGGCCTTCGAGGCTCAAGGGGAATGTGTGGAATTCGATGTTAACCATTTTGCCTGTATCTGCAAATTGAGTTACTTTTTGAGTCCCACACTTTCTCGGAGACATTTAATTCTATTTTACTCTCTACGCCATAATTAAAGGGCTGCAATCTTCATCTTGTTTGAAAAAGAATCTATGCAGTCAGTAATGAGGTTACTGTAAACAGGTTACCTTTAACTTTGGTTACATTTTTCAAACATATACAGACACAGAAGGAGGAGTCATTGCAAATGACATCCATTCTTTTTTAAAAAAAAAAAAAAAAAAAAAAAAAAAACTGGAACTTGCGAGGGAAAACAGAGAAGTCTTCCTCCATCTTCTTCTCTCCATAACTGTTCCTTTTCGGTCCGTGGATCAAAGGCCTCTAAAAATGGTGTCCTGAAGATGTACATTGTTCAAATGACAGGGCCACAATGCGGAGAAAAAGCGTGGTCTATCAGACATGTCAGCCATCAAAAAGAAGAGAGAAGAGGCTGAGAAAGGCCGGGGTGTAGTTTTAATATCCCAACTGGAGGAATTTGAAGCTTTAACAGCGGCCAAGTTTGTTTCTCATCAGGATGGTTCCAGCCAGCATCTGTGATCCTCGTTTGGTGGGAAATGTTTGCTAGACATATAATAATAATAATAATAATAATAATAATAATAATAATAATAATAATAATAATAATAATAATAATAATAATACGTTTTTCTTTTAATAAAAATATTTATTTGTTTGTTTGTTTATTTATTTACAAAAACAGAAATTAAACGTTCAAAACTGGTCAAAGAAAATTCAACAATTTTTAGGGACACTGGAGCAGATTTGCAACCTGCTGCTCCAGCAAAGACGTTAAAAAGCATCGGTGGTGACTACAGCTCAGACATTTTCCGAATAAATATTTGGATTCGTTTGAAAAATTAGGATTTGAACAGGGAGAAAAAAAACTAACAAAAGCACAAAAAAAGAGAAAAGAACAGGAAAAAAGAGAAAGAAAATAAGCATGAATGCAGGTATTGTTCCCGGCTTTTAAATTCTGATTCACCATATCATAACCCCTGTGAAGAAAAAAAACATCAATATCCCCGCGGAAAGGACGCGTTTCTAAGGGAAACTAAAGAATTTCTTTTTCGCATAACAGATCTGGCGCAGGGAAAAAGGGGGAAACCAAAGAGATCAAAGGCTTGGTTGAGAAGTTTTTTTTGTGTGTGTGTAAAGAGAAGATGGACAGTTTTGACTTTTAAGTGTGGCAAGATTTTTGGAGAGGCGATTTTGGCAGGTCGTGTTCCCAAATTACCAAGTGTCTAAATGAACGGCGCAGTTTATTCATTTATTAAGTTAGTTAGTTAGTCATTTGTTTGTTTGTTGTTAACTTATTTATTTATTTTGGTCACAATTTTTATCTTATAAAACGCATATTTCTTCTCACTTCATTCCACTCAGAGGGAAAAGATCTTTTGTTCAATTCAAAGTAAAAATAGACATTTTCTTTGTTAACACAGAAATGAATATACTTTATTTCATTCTTCATATTCAGACGCCGAGGTCTGAAAATAGCAGTAGCACACCTGGCATAGAAATAAAGTCATGTTTAACTTCCTATAGTTGTATTTTCTTTCAGCCCATAAAACCCGACAGCAGCCGGGAAGCTGATGGCTGAAATGTCTCAATTGTTAGGCCTACGCGCATTTGATCCATACACCCTTTCAGGTACTCTGACATGCAGGCGGTACAGGAAAAAAAAAAAGAGAGAAAAAAAATCCTCACTAAAATAAACAGGACTAACAGGAGACTAGTCCCTTTGTTGTGCCGAAGGCAGCTGCCCGGCCCTCTATTATCGCGGAGCAGACTGACCGCATCCTTCCCACTGCCCCCTCACCAACCCACTGCACAAAAAGAGAGGGATGTTCTGCTTGCATGGGTAACACTGTCGTTCCAGCCCTTAGCAGCCCTCTTACATTCCATTGAAAAGAGTGGGAGTAGTGGACACAGCCTGATCTGCGGAGTACAAAGGCTCTCCGTAGAGCCCCATTGGAGTGAAAGGAATGAAGGGGCTGGAAATTTCTGAAAGAGGGTCGAAAGATTTAGAGAAAGAACGGAAGTTTTGTTGTTGTGCTTGATTTGCCTTCCAAACTAGCGATGGAGTGGATGGCTAAACCCACTTATTATCAGTTTACTCACCTTTTAATGAGGAGAAAACAGATTTCATTCATTTATAGCTCTGCTGAACTTATTTTAATCCAACCCTAACAAATGGAAAATACCTTTCTCTTAATTTGTCTCAGGACCTGAAGAAAACAGTTTATAAGGAGGGTTTTTGTGTACAACACAACAGGAAATTAGAGTTTATTTACATGCTAATACCACATTTTCCTTTCATTCTTTATTTTTTTTATCTTAAGTCGATATGATTCATTACAACCTTTTAATAAAATGGTATTATATTAATCAAACGATACTTTTTTTCTATTGAATTGGATCAAAATAATTAAGAATAAATTGTAAACAATCCTTAAACTGTTTCCAAATAGATTTTTTTTTTATTGAACTTGTTAATTTTTTCTATATAGTGCCTTGACATAACTTTAGTTGTGGATTTTAACTATATCAGATGAAATGAAACACGTGTATTTCTGTATATAAATGCTCAGATGTAATTAGTTCAGAAGTCTGCGATGAGGTGTTATTGGAAACAATCAGAAGAGTTATTGAATGTACTTCTTGGCAGAGGAAGGAATGAGAGGCCAGTGTGCCCTCGGGGGAATCCCATGCTGGTAGGGTTTATGTGGACACACACACTTTCAACAAGGATTGAATATGACCCTGTTGTTTCAAAATGGCCTCCTGATTTATACCCATCATGGTTTAAGGGGCCTGTCATGTCTGCTGAAATAGAGGTGTTGACAGCCACACTTGACAGTTCCTGGCTCATACTGTTTTAATGTTGGCATGGCATTGTTGTCTCATACTATACATTTTATGTGTTGGTCACATTGCTTTGACATTATGTCTGTGTCATTATCCATCATCTGAATGTAAGTTTGCAAACAAATAATCTTTGCAGGCCTTTGGTTGCTCAGAAGCCTGATCACTTTGTTGTGAATTGATATTTAGAATTGACAATGAAAGTACACAAGTGTTAAACTTGGAGTTATATTTGTCACTTGTGCAGAGTAAGGTAATCAAATGCAACACCAAAAAAAAGGTAAAAAAAATTCCATATCATATTTGTGTCAGAGTTCAGTGGAAATCCGGGGGTAAAAACACATAAATAAATGGCCTGACGTAGTGCCAGGAGACTGATATCCTTTGAGAAAGTCACACAGCCTGAGAATCCTCTTTAAAGGCACATTCCATAGGTCACAGTGCAGACACCATACAGTCAGCCTGTTTCATCCTCATCAACATTTGTGTGGGCTGCACAGCCGCCCTCAGGCCAAAAGAAACGCACTCGGGATTTCTCAGTCTATAGTTAGCAAAAGGCCAGCTCCTCTGGCTCCACTGAGCAGGGGCACAACTGACACCGGAGCAGCCAGCTCTCTGATGAGTTTAGTTTAGTGAAAAGGATGCTACCTGATTATGTTTAAACCTATCATATGTTCTCCAGCTGAACTGCAACTGAGATCCATTGACAGTAACAGGGAACAGCAGGTTCCACACACCTTGCGTAAATAAAGGAGCCCCTGTGCGTTATTCCAGACTCAAGCGTATGCTATTTTAACTCTGTGCACACTGTGACTGTGCACAGCCTCTTGTGTTATAATTACATCATCTTGAGCCTTGTCATTCAGACACTAGCATGTGAAGCATGTAAACCCTATGGTCAGCTATATATCAGCCTGCTTTGTTTGACATTTATACACAGTAATGGCCTTGTGTAATTATGAGCTTACTGTTCTGTCAAATATTTAGTGCCTTGTAAAACAGCCAGCAGTTTATAATGTACAGTAAATGGAGCAATGTTATCTGTATGGGTGGAGAAGGCAGACGTGCTCAGTAAACATGATCACAGCTGTAAGTGTGATCATGTTTCTGGCTGTGAGAAGCTTGCAGAATAACAAATATTCACATTTCAGTCTGGATTAAAAACAAAACAAAAACAAACAAACAAACAAAAAAAAACCAACATCCATGTACTGTAAAACTCAACCAAACAGGCCACACTTCTAGTAAAAACTAGGACTTTAAATGTATTTAATGCTTGTTGATGCTGTAGTTGAACCTAAACAAAGACTCAATGTAAACTACACTAGGAAAAATTATGAAATTATCTTTCTTTCGTTTTATGTCTATATATTTACATTTTATAGATGATATCATGGAGTTAGAGGATTTGGAGTAGGGATTTAGAAAGGGTTTTATGCCATCACATAATTTGTCCTGCAAAGTGACAACAACTATATTATTTACTAAATTCTTGGATGGCTCTGATTGCAGTAGAGTGTGCATCAGCTGATTGGATGCTAGTGTCAACACCAATGGCTTGTGTGGGTTTATAAAATACATGCATGTTTTATTTTTCCCTTTTGCACTACAGCTTATCTGGATATACACAAAGAACAATATCTAATAAATTAATATCAGAACCTTTGACTCCATGAAAAAGACTCTAGTTTGTATTGTAGTATAATTTATGAATGAAAGAGTTTTCAAAAATCTCAGGCCAATTTACTAATTGTCTCAAATTGAGAATAATGTGGTTTTCTGCTATATTTGATCATTTAATGATATATTTTAATTTCTATTTCAGTACTTGGTTTATAAAAATGTAAATAAAATAAATAATAATAATAATAATAATAATAATAATAATAATAATAATAATAATAATAATAATAATAATAATAATAATGTTACACTAGCATACTAATCTAAAACAGTCACACTTGGTTTTTTGGGGCACTTTATTTTATAAACTATAAATCAGAAGAACATGTGTTTTTCTTCACTTCTTTTATTTGACAGCTATACTAAGTAGTTACCTTCCAAGCTGAAATTTTACTATGTGAGTGTAAGATGGTAAGCTTATAAAAAAAATATGTATTGCTACTAATAAGGCTATTCAAAAGTATGTAAAATCATAAAAAAGGCCTCTGATCCAGAAACAACAATATATCACAGGAATTACAGTGGAACACTTGTGGAGCTCATACATGACTCCATGTAAGAAAGGACCACCCTGCTCAAAACAAAACAAAACAAAACAAAACAAAAAAACAAAAACAAAATAAAGAACCAAAAACTAAGCAAAAGAAAGAATAATAAACTTGAGGAAAAGTGCAACTCATTTAAACCAAAATAAACTTCAGCATATGTCAATTTTAACATGTTGAAAATGAAAAAAAAAAAAAAAAAAAAAAAAAAAGAACAAACCATAAACTAAGAGAAACACAATTAACTTTTGAAGTTGGGACAGGAGTGTGTTTACCTGTGTGAGGGTAATTATTTTTCAGGGGATTTAGGAAGTAACATGTTTTTCCTTTATAACTTGATATATAATTTCAGTAACTCAGTATTCTTATTCTTATTCTTATTCTTATTCTTATTCTTATTCTTATTCTTATTCTTATTCTTATTCTTATTCTTGTTTACATTTTACCTCATTATTTTGCAGTGAGTGAGAGCTCTGGACTGCAGGCCAGGCAGTTTACAAAGTCATGCTGTTTTAACACATAGAATGTGGTCTGGTTAAAAAAAACAACAAAAAAACAAGGCCCTTGCTGAAAGAAGACGTCTGCATGGCAGCATGTTTTGCTTCAAAATCAGTTTTTAATGTTATGTAGGAATCATCAGGTTTCCACTTTACCTCAGTCTGTCTTTACTGAACTTAAGCACAAAGGGACAGCACTATCAGATCTTGTTTATGTTCTTTTTTCTTTCTTTCCGTGGTAGATTATTAACATGCATTTCTTGATGCATTGCTGAAGCAAACCATACTCATTCCAAGTGCATGAAATACTGCTTTGATTTTCAGAATTCTTCCTGAGCCCATGCAGTGAACTTCACTGTAGGATCCTGTCTGTTTTTAATGCAATAACGATCCATATCACAGCCTTTTTTTTGGTTATTAGCCTTATCTCATTCTTACTGAGATTTATCTTTTATTCTGTGTATGTTTGAATGATAACATGCGCCAAAGACAATGGAACCCTTAAATTCTTAAACATTTACACTGAGAAACATCCTACCTGTTCAACTGTTCAGTTGCTCAGGTGTCCTCAGCTTTACTTCTGAAAGAACCGTTTCATTTGGATTATCTTTGCATACTTATTTATGTTAATGATCTACTAACGGTTTACCTAATCAGCTTGGAAAAGTTTCCAAGGTATCAGCGTACCTTGTCTTTGATTTCAGTAACAAAAAATGAACAAAAGTTAATGTAACTTGTTACTTTTAACTGCCAAATAAGCATTAATAAGTTAAAGGCAAAAGACCCAATTGTTCCTTATATGATGCTTAGACAGTTGCCTAATGAATGTACAAAGGCATAGAGAAAGTGTGTTAAAGTAATGCTGAACACATGGTAGATGAATGTGTTAGCTCAAAGAAGTGTCTGCTTCAACTTGTCTGTTTCTCACCATGGGGAAGCTGACGTGTGGGAATAGAAGCTCCATGCATGGCTGCCATGCACTGGCCCTTACGCTTCACACATGTAGGTAAACAATCCTGCCTTGTCTACTGAGAGGTCTGCGTTTATACATGGGTGCAAAACATGTGTTGCAGCCAAAGTCGCATCAAAGGTCACTAAGCTATGCTTTGAACACTTCAAAGCTGGGGGATGAGACTGTAGCTTTTAAGTTTTATGGCAGGTGTAAGCAGGGGTTGCTGACCAGCCCAGGGTGGTCTGCTCCTTGGTCTGCATGAGGCTGCTGATGCTTAGCTTGGTAGAGGTGGTGGTGTGTAGAGGGCCAAGACATTGGGGGCAGGGACATTTACACCGCCAACCAGGCTGTGTCCGAAATGTCTTCATGCAGCACGCCACATTTAGGGTCCTTGCATCTGAAAGGGTTTCTGGGAGCAAACTGGACACAGGCAGACGTACACTTCAAGGGTCTCTGGTTTCAGAGGACCTCAGCAGGGTACATCTAAGGCCTGTCTCAGTCCCATTTGGAAACAGATACAGTGGCAGAGAGCAGTGAGGGGGCCAAATCCTGATGACCATACCACAGAGTGACCACAATGCTATACCCTCCCCTGACAGACCAGAAACAGACTATAGCAAGTTCAAAGGATCCAAAGGGGTCTTGCCAAAGTTCACTTTGCTGGGGGTTCATTTATCTCAGCACCTGATGTGGTTCACTGCATTAGTTTAAATGTGAAACTTCAAAGGTGACAAGATTATTAAGAGTCCCTATTCCTAATGAGTCATTTCACTGCAGTGCATGCAGTTATGCGTTTTTGAAGTATTGTATCAGCTCTGTGATATTTACACCCTACAAGGACCATAAAATTAACTTTTAATAATGAACAACTACCCATTTTCAAATATTCCCCATTACTTTTCTGTGTAAATTGAGCCATCTTCTCCTCATTGCATAAATCTGCTATTTTATGACCTGAAAGAAATCAAATATTGTGGTAATTTCACATGGCAGCCCAGATGGTAATGTTTCTTGACATTTTTGTTGATTTTGGTCCAAACAAAATGGATATTGCTATATTTGCTAGAATGACTCTCCTAACAAATATGCTTGCGTTTCCTGCCTCAAGCTGTACAAGTCCACGTTCTGCAACGGAGCTCGAAATTCACGCAGTTGGGAGCACTTTAATGCACCACATTACGAACATTGAAATCAACACAAAGTGGCTTAATAACTCCTCTGGTGACAGAGCCGGCTAAATTGATCATTTTGAATGCTTTACAATATTCATAATTATGCAAGTGGAATACAAGGTGCTGTGCGTCTGGTTGATGAACCTGATATGACAGGTCTATAACAGCCCTCTCTTGTTGAGATGGTTGAAGACCCAAATGCACATTGAGAAAAGCCATTACAAGCCCAGGGTGCAGCAGGTGTGTTTGCAGCACTTCACAGATGGCTGGGAGCGTTGTTAATGAGAGAATAGTAAACACCAAAAAACTTTTATCTTTGATGTGAGATTGTTTTAACAAGTGCACAGCTCTAACTTGTCCAAGCCGTGGAATGTGAGGTCAATTCACACATATGATTTGATTGACCTCTGCTAATAAGGTCCTGCTTTAGCATGCAGTTTACTGGCTCACTGACATACATTTTATTGGAAGTATTTACAGTCTAGATGACCTGCTCATGAGCTTTTCAGCTGCACAAGACACAGCATAAATGTTGCAGTTACACCCAAAATAGGATGGACCTCTTACTGTCTCTTTATTAATTGTTTCCCATTAAAACTGAACACTTTGTAACACCTAGAGAAACATTATCCTCTTGGAATGCGAGACTTCTTTCTGTTTTATAGTTGTACTGAGATGCTGAAGTGAGATGATTAAAAGTGCATTACCTGGCGCTTCCTTGAATGAGCTATGCTAAATTGGCTATTTTCTATGTTGTGATAGATTAAACATCCAAAGGCGCATTCAACACGCTTTGTTTTTCTGTCCCTAGTCATCACCTATTATCAAAGACAAATTTTCAATATCGCACTGGGAGTCCAATTAAGGATTTACATTGTGACAGTATTTTTCACTTTAATTACTATACATGGTGCAAGCTTTGATGCATTTCCTTATTTATCAAACAACATAGGGGAATAGAATTCATCAAGTAAACAGATAGTTTTTATAATTGCAGCTTCTTTTCTGCTGAGAGAAAAACTGAAACAAAAAAAAAAGATGAAAAACTGAATAATGTTTCAACTGCAAAATGGCTACACAGCATATCTATGTTTAGCTCAGGAGATATACAGCTATATGAGGATGAAAAACAAATGAAAAGACTAAGATTATAATATTACAACTCCCAAATGCAATAACTCAAGAATTGCTGTGAAACTACACCACATGTTTCTGAATCACAATGTAAATGTAAGAGGAGAGATATAAATTTCATTTTACCTCATATTGGGCAAACAGTGTGGTATCACTGGGGTAAGTATCAGTGTGCTAAAACATGAGTAAATGCCAGCATTTCCAGTGATGCCATGTAGCCATGTAGCACTTGACCAATACATAGTGTTTGACACTTGGGATTCATTCTTAACTTTGAAATCCTAAATGCCTCATTGTTGGAGATGACTGCAATGGTGCTGAAGTTAAGTGGCTTCAAATTGAAATTTCCTGTGGGTTTGCAGCCTGCATATGGAGCCAATAAAAGTCCTGTGGCCCTGAATAAATGTTAATTTTTGTTTTTGTGGGTCTGCAGGGTAAGAGAAATGATGACAGTTCCTCTGGTAAACATGCAGATATTCTTTGAATAATCATCTCATTTTAAGAAAATGTAATAAATAAAATATAGTATAGCAATCCTCTTTCTTTGATGGGTCCCTGGAAGCAAGGCCTGCAGTAGACTGAAGCTACCCATGGTATCCTGCTTAATGCCCAATTTTCATTCAGCATCTCTACCAGCTCCTTTGTGTGACCCTGCAAATATCCTCTGGGCCTCTTCATTAGTCTATGGGGCCTGTGTGCAAAGGATCTCCAGTTAATTTGGCCTGGCAGGACTGTTTCCCCTACTGGAGATCAGCTAGAAAAAGAAAAAAAAAAAAAAAGAAAAAAAAAGGCCCTATGCAGTCACTGCATTCAAAGAGGCACGCTTGATGCAAAAATGTATATTGCAGGTTTCTGTTTCTCCATTTTTCTTTTCTTTTTTTTTTTTTTTTTTTTTTTTTTTTTTTACACATTCTCCTCATTTTAAGTGCTTCAGCAATTCTCTCACACCATTCATTGGCTTGTTTATTGCCAGCTTTCTGGTCTGATCTTGTCATGCACTGGTGATGCGAGCACGGTGGTGGTTCTTCTTTTTTTCTGCATTGTTTGGCCGACCACTTGCTGCTACAATTGACCTGCAAGTGGAGCTGATGACCAAGATGACTAACCCCTGGGGAGCTCAAGTCAGGGAAATCATGCGAGAGATGGAGAGAGACAGCGAGGGAGAGCAAGAGACCAAGACCGACTCACACAACACAGGCGTGCGAATGCATGCAAACACACACTGTAACGTATTTCCACAGAGCTCTCAGCAGCTGAGCTCTTTGGTTGAAGCATTTGCAACAAGAAGAGATGCCACATTTATGCAGCACAAGGCCGTCATTTCTTTTGGGTTCAGGAGCTCCTAGTGAGATGCTGGCATGATGCAGCCAGCTCTGACAGGTGCTGCCATCCCAACAGCGCAGCTCGGCCACCAACCAGACATGAGATGTCTGCTCAAGCCGTGGAAGATCCAGAACCGTGCTGGGAGCGTGATCCCAACTTGGCACTGACCACAGCACCAATCACTGGAGCTGATTTAATTGTGTCACTCTTGGGAAAAAGAAGTTGGTGGAAACAGAATTGAAAGGCTTGGTTGCTCTACCACATTCCCACAACATCCACTGTTATAGTATAATCATTATTCTGTTTATATATATATATATATATATATATATATATATGGTTATTATGATAATACATATCCATAATACATTTAAAAATATATTATGTTATTATGATCTAAATTCTCTCTCCTCAGGCTTAAGTTGGGGTTTTCTTTTTCCCTGTATTGCCATAGCAGGGTACGTCCTCCAATAACTGTAGTCTTTGATCTGAGGGTAACTGAAGTAGACAATATCTTACCACGAAACATTTGGAAGCATGTCTTCCTCCCCTGCAGGATTGTGTTATTGCACATGGAAAACATTAAATGTTTTATAGATTGAATAAGGATCGGCCAATACATGTCAGGAATTTAAAAAAGCAGAACCAACTCAAACAGGGTGTTACTCCATCACTAGTTTCCAATCTAGTTTTGGATTCAATAAAAGTGGCTCAAATTAAAGGAGGGTGAGGAAAATATGGACCAGGTGGAAATTTTTGGACGCATCTATAAAACAGTAATGAGACGTTCACAATTCAGCTTGCAGGTTCTCAGCGCCGCTCCTCTCCACATTGAAAGGAAAGCATTACTGCAGGAAGAAGAAAAAAGTGGCTTTAAAAGAGATTAACATCATGGTGCTGTAAAGAGATCAAATGACAGTGTGAGAAAGACACATTAAAAATACCATGTTGACGAGATTGAATCTGTCAGATTTAATTAGGGACTTTTGGCTTAGTGCAGTCTGCAGATGATCTGGTCCGTATTTTTTACTGGACAGTGTCCAAATTTGTCTTTTTTTATCATCCGTCTGGCTGCTGTTTTTATCTGACAGGGTTATGTTTTGTTCAATTCAATTCAATTCAATTCAATTCAATTTAATTCAATTCAATTCAATTCAATTCAATTCAAACAACATTATCCCAGATGAGAAGTTTTGTTTGCAGTCTATCCATGTGCTTTGTTTGCAAAGAGGTTTTGTGTGTGTGTGTGTGTGATGACTTGAGAAGTTGGGCCTATGAAAGCATGTTATGTTGGACTCAAGAGGCTGATGGATAATAGGTTCCAGTAGGCTCCTTGCAGAAAAATCCCATTCTCTGTCTGTTTCCTGTCTTATTTACTCATTCAAAGATACCCTATAAGTTTTCGTCTTATGGTTTAACTTTGCACAGTTTAGATCATAAAGTTACTGATGAAGTGACCATTTTTCTGCTCATCCCTCAGCTCTGAGATTTACAGGGGGTAGAACCGTCTGACTAAAATCATAGGTCTACAGATGTTTTCAAGATGTTTTGTCTGTCAGTTGCAGATTATCCCCTGTAGCAAAATCTCATTAAAGTGCAATTTACAGAGCTGCACTGATGTTGCCATCAACCAAAATTAAAGGCATTCATTTTTCAAGGAAGTTCACCGAAGTCCTCACAATAAATAATGAAGCACTTTGTAAGAATGATTTGCCAAAGTATTATTTTGGGGAAAGAAATTAACTCACATTAATGGAGCAAGGGGATTGAACATGGGCTGCAAAAAAGATGTGCAAATGTGGCCATTTAGTCAGAGCGTGTCGGTACGGAGACGTGCATATTAGGGCTACCATGCTGGGACAGATGAGGGGAAGGGGAAATATGAAACCCTGATGGAGGTTATGACACAGACACATAGAGAGACGTGCACACTGGAGGGCTGAGGCGCCCACTTTTCCCTGCTGAATAGAGAAAGACTAAAAACAGACAAATATTATATGCTGTTTGGTTGAAGAAAGGCCCTTCTTTGTATGTTGTAAAGAGAACATTAAAAGATGAAGATGTTATAATAAAATTTCCAATTTGTGTCAGTATAATTTGTTGTAGTTAATTAGTTATGTTTAAAATAAGTTTTTCCCTCATAAAAATTTATTCAATCATTCCAAGAAAATAGTAAATAAAAAAATCTTTGAAATAAAAGTTCACTTTTCTGATTAATAAGATACCAAAAATCTTTATAAACTTTAAACTAAGCAGCTTTACATATATATATGTATATATATATATATATATATATATATATATATATATATATATATATATATATATATATTTCTTTATAAATACATTTGAATTTATATTGCATTTATAGATAGATAGATAGATAGATAGATAGATAGATAGATAGATAGATAGATAGATAGATAGATAAATAAATAAATAAATAAATAGAATTGGCGAATTGTAATTCTGACTAAATCTCATGCATTTCATGGAATTAAAAAGAAAAGACAATACAGGGAGTTAAATGGAAGCAAACTTTAGAAATGGCAAGCTGATTTCTAATTCTACAAGACATGATAATTAATAAAAGATGGGAACAATGACAAAAGGCAATCATTTACATCTAATTATGTCTTATTCTAATAATAATAATAATAATAATAATAATAATAATAATAATAATAATAATGTATATTTAATCAAATCTAATGAACAACCAACCGTTTATTTAAGTGCCTCATCACAGAAATGGCACGGGCCGGATTTTTTAATATAACGTAATGCACTTAATAAATCATAATTGATTACGGAATGGACATTGAAGATGGGAAGTGAAGCTTTATCTTTATCTACATTAAAATTAATACCATGAAAATGGAAGGAGAGTGCGCGCGGTCATTGCTCGGTCTCTGCAACAGTCCTGCAGGCTACAGAAATATGATTTATAGTGATGGGGATGTTCTCCTGCAGACCATGCAGGGGACATAAAAAAATCATGCATAATATTGCAGTCTATAGTCCCGTGATTTATGCTTGTATTTATATTTCAGAAACGGTGCAATTAACATTAAGAGACTTGTGGTCTGAAAAAGTGCAGCTTCGCGTGGAGCCAAAAGACCTGAGAGGCTCCTCCATCAAAGTTAAGTCTTCATAATATCATCTCGATTAAAACTACTATATCATTATTATTTCAGGCTATTTTCACTATTGAGTTTTAACTTTTCCCCTGGAAAGCTGTGGCCTCTGACAGACCTTTGTTTCAAAGTTGAAGGGCATAACAATATGAGGCGGATATGTTTAATTAAGTTAACTCCTGAAAAAGATGTCGCAGCATGCTGCAGCCAGCCTGCCCTGCTGCACATTATGTGGACCTAAGTGCAAAAACTCCGTCATTCTTACAGCTGATGTTCTCTGAGGCATTTGTTTTTGTTCTATGCTCACGCCGTCAGGGCGTTACGCCAAAAGCCCATCAGCTAAATATCAAAAGACGCACAGTGTCGGATCTCTCCACTCTGCATTTTTACCTTATTTCATCAAATCCCACCTGCTGTCGCGGGTTAAGTTATTTAAATGCAGCTTCTATTGGGACGTTGCACATGCTCAAAATGCCATTGTCTTGTTTTTTTTTCTCTCTTTCTCTCCCTCTCTCTCTTCTCTCTCTTTTTTCATCCTCAAGTACAAAAATCATTTGCAAGGAAATTACGGGCCTCGCGAGGGCAAGTCTTTTGCATACTAATTTTGTTAGACTTACCTCCCGTGGTCAATGTTCGATGTGACCATTAGTGAGAGGACTATGTGTTTTATCGAATAGTAAAGACTGCATTTAGAGTAATGTAGCTGTGGCACCTTTGGCCAAGTTCAATGGATGAGAATCCTCTTTTCCTGTCTTTTCCTGGACGTAGACCTGGTTGATTCAGGGAACACCGGTTTTGTGCAGCTGCACAAAGCACTTCACCTAACGCCTCCTTCATATCAGAAACTTTAAGTCTTATACAATAATTAAACTTATTTAACTGTACACTGGATATCCTCCATCTCAGATCATTAGTCCATCAACTGACCTTTATTCCTTAAGCACCACCGCCTCTACCCCTCCTCTGTGCTTGATAGAATTACACAGGCCCATATTTCTGCTCAAATTATGCAGACACAACAGAAAGGTTTTTAAAAGGTGAAAGGAAATATTTTTAACAGCTTAAAAAATAAACACTTATCCAGCTCTGGGATTTGTAAAAGAAAAAAAAAAGGTTGTAGAAAGAAGCTGAGGCGAGAGAGATTTTTACTGTTGGTTACTTTGGGGGGTTGGTGAGTTTGAATGGCAGAGAAGGGGAGGGAACGAAGCGGCTTCAAAAGCCGCTTACCAGCAGGTGGCGGCAGCATAACGTTTGAGCAGCCCCACCCCTCCAGCTTCTGGGTTGTGGACTTTCTGGTTATATTGACAGGTGTTTTATCCTCCAGCTCAGGAGAAATTAAAACTGTCAAGATGTCAGCAAATATGATATTCTTGATCACCGATGAGCAAAATTCAAAGCTGTTGTTATGTTGACTGCAAGGTTTGAGTTGATATTTAGAAAAAAAAAAAAACATTGCTTTTAGTCAGTAACTACCATGCCTGCTTTGCAGACTGTTGCACCTACATGACTAATTTGACAATGACACTTTTTTTTCTTAACTGGCAAACAAATCATAACAGAATCATAAGCAGACACTTGGACAGACAGGATATCCATTAGCGTCTTTTGTGATGAGTTATCCACAGCGGTCAGGTCCCTTTTGTGCTGGGAGGGATTCAGAAGATGAATCACATGATGCATTTTTAATTTCCCTGCCGTGGCCCTGGTCCAGGGCTCAGTGGGTCAGATGGAAATGAACGCTGGACAGGCCAGCGACATCAGCCGAAGAGGGCTACAGCACTTAAGGCATGATGTACGACGGTCATTACTAGAGGCAGGTCAGGAGGGAGTCCAGGTCATCCTTGCCACCAAAGAGAAATAGCAGATGAGGCAGAAAGTGTCTGGCCAGTTTAGAAAATGCCACATCTCCTCAGTCCTTCTCTGGGCATGCACATGGGGCCCCTGATGTGTGAATGGTCCCTCAAGACAGCAAGAGATTATTACCCATCCTCACCTCTGCTCTTTGTTCTTGTACAGTGTATGGCTGAAGCACAAGGCATGCTTTCTCTCTCAGTTGCATCACAAATAATGGCTTGACACATGTGCCACTTATCAACACGTCTGCAGACAAGTTGGCAAGTCACACATCTATTTTAGTTTGAGGTCGACTGATTAGCAGTACAGACACGGGATTGAGCATATGTGTCACTTGCATTCCTCGTCCTGGTGTAACTCCAACACAGTGGAAGCTTGGGCTAATTACTAAAGTCTGACAGCTTTTGCTTTTACAACCTTTGAATGAAGCTTGACTTTTGCCTCCTTATTCCTGTTGTGAAACGGCATTTCTTTGTGAATGCTCTTCTGGGTGGAGCACAGAGCAACCGTGTGCAATACGGGGGCCTCGGTGTTGAATCTCGTGTCACAATATTTGGGGTATCAGAGAGAGCAAATAGATTAGAGCAAAGCAAGGTGTGAATGTCAATGAATATCACCACATGTATCTCTGCTAAGAGATTTTAGAGCGTCCCCATCATGAGGGAAAGGCTTATTCAAAATTAAACAAAAGTGCCTGACAAGTGGAAAGTTAATTGCATTCAAAGCCAGTTCAAACCTCGCATCTCTAACGCAGAGAGGACAGCGTGTCAAGGAGATTAAGAAGTGAATCGAGCAAGGAGAGAAAAAGGGGAGGGGAAAATGAAAGGAAATAACCAAAATGAAATAATGTGCTGGACCACCTCTGGAGCGAGTACAAGCGTGGCATCTGTGTCAGATGTTGTTAATTAACGTCAGTATGTTCCTCGCTGGCACTAGGCTTCCTGTCCTTCGTGCAGGGCAGATCCCCGAGTAAAAGTGCTGGTGGGGAACCAATGTGTGTGTGTGTGTGTGTGTTGAGGGCAGCTGAGGGGTAGAAGCAGCTTTGGTAGGGGGTGTTAATCCCACTCATTATAATTCCAGTCTGTGGCCTTTCTTGGGTTGGGGAGTACAGGGGCCCACCGCTGCATCTTATCAATATGCATTTCTCCTTTCTCACCTTTCCAAGTGGCCCCTGACTCCACTGTGGCTAACTGGCCTCTCTTATGATCTTTGTTTGGTTCTTTGTGTTGGAATATGATGTGGCAAACATCATAAAAAACATGATGTAAACCTGTGATAAAAGGCAATAACTGATATAATATATATATATATATATATATATATATAAAGTCAAGAATGATGCCTTTGTGGGACATGTAAAATATAATATCACAAGCAAAAGCATCATATTACACATTTCTATTATTGGAAGTGAATTTTAATGCTACATCATGTGCTTTAACTGTGTGACATGTTCCAGTGTATTTAGATAAATTATACAAAAGAAGGTAGACAGATTTTCAAAGTTGTTATATAAAAACTTACAAAGGAATGTCAGTTTTAATTTGTCTAAAATCCTAAACTAAAATGTTTGTTTGTTTGCTTGTTTTCTTTTTTTTTTTTTTTTTACAATACAGTAAACCCATATGCCAAGTTGTGGTACATTTTTTTATGTCTTTGTCCTGAAAAAATCTTCAGCTTTAAAGATAGTAAATTATTTTTAATGCTTGCATAAAAATAATAGGCCATCTCTTAAATGGTGTGCCATGCTGGTGCCCGAGATCATCAAGATGCTAGCTTTGCCTCCCTGTTGATCAGCTAATTTGAGAAGGAGCGCACCTGGTGTGTCTTATTGCATTGCAGAAGTGCCGAGAAATGGGACTCCTTTTACTGGGTTTGGTTATATCCATGCAGAGAAGAGGTACTGACAATGTTAGCATTAACAGACCATTAAAGTGGAGAAGAATGAAGTCAATGCAGCAAAAAGACACATTGCTACACCTAGCTAAAAAAGAGATCTAAGTAGGATAACGGGAAAGAGGAAGTGGAGCTTTTAGCATGGCCACCATGTCCTGTAATGATGTGTTTGGCTTTTATAAGTCCTCCACTGAGCAGGGTCTCAGATTAATGTGGACAGGAGCGTGACAGCAGTGGTCTAAATGGACTGCTGTATGGACCCCACTGGGGCTTGTTTCAAACGGCGCATGCCTGACGGTAAAAGTGAAATTGCTGTGCAGATGTTAGAAGCATCTACAGCTGTCTCACATCCAAGAAAAGCTCCAAAGCCTTTAAAAGGACTACAGTAGGTGATGGTTATGGTTTGGAGTATTGAAGTATATGGGCTGTTTATCACTTTCACCTGCCTTGTCTGGTGTGCTGGGACATCTAACTGGCGGCTGCTTCCATGGGAAGGTTGGGAGCTTATCTTTTCAACAGGTCTTTACATTGCTGTGACAGCAAATCAGGGCAGGCTCCACGACGGAGTGGAGCACAGTTTGGGGTGGCGCCACACCTCGGCACTAATTTCAGGGTTAGGAGAATGCCCAACAGGAGAACAGCATCACCATGGCAACTGGTAACAGCTACAATCTGATAGGGGCCCCAAATAATCAGTCATCATGACACACAGCCGATTACAGCAATCTTTTTCAACAAGGAAAATTTCAGTAAAAACCGATTCTACATTTTTTTCTATTGCACTGGCATCCGTTCTGTGTCTAGTGGCTCAAAATTACCACACTGAATATATTTTAAATCCCTTAATGTTCAAGCTTAGGTTTGTTTTCATCTCCAGAGTTTGCAGCAAAGCTCCTGTTATTTAGCATTAACACACTGTCATAAAGTAATACACAAGGACAATAGCTTTATCCATTTGTCTTTTCTCATTTATTTCTTAGCAGATGCGCACTGTAATAAAAACACCATTACATCTGCTTTCCAAACCAGCCAGGAAAATTTACTCTCTCCACGTCTGTACTTGATGTTGAAATTATTTTTTTTCCTCCCAGTGTACAAGTGATATAAAAAGCGAATGAAAAGCGTGAGAGTAGACAGGAAATCGGAGAGAGGGAGTGATAGTCAGTCAGGGGCATCCACAATATACTTTCCATCAGGATCTAGTCAATTTATCAGCAGAGAGATGCTATTAGCTTCCAGATAGATGCAGCAGAAGCATAGAGGTATTTTCCTCCCCATCAGTCTCCTTTTATATTTTTAGATGTTCTTTATGTGAGTACAATGGCCTCAATATCAAACATTTTAAATGATGCTTGAAATACCAGTCACTTGACTTTGATGTCACAGGCAATTAAATCCAACCTTACCCCTTTCTACCGTTAATAACAGCAATCTTGCCCGACCTAGTGCCTAATTAATATGTGCTATTTGTCACTTTGCCTTGACACATGTATATCAAAGCGGGGGTGGGGAGAAGGGCTGGAGGGGTGAAGAGGTAGCTTTGGAGAATGGAGTAGGAGATGGAGGGCAGTGGTGGAAGAGTGGTCGTCTGAGCTCTCATTATGTGGCAAGGTAGAGTTCCTCCTGTCGCCTTCTTCTCACTGATAGGTAAATGGCAGGTGTAATGTCTTTTGGTTTCAAAAGAAGGCATAGAAAGATGCAGTAAGAACCTGAAAGCAAGGCATGGTGTGGATGCTGGTAGGTGAACAAAAATGTGGAGACACACTGATGAAAATTACCCTCTTGATGTTGATCAATCTGTATGCAGTGGCACGTTTTCATGTTTAATTTTGCAAGGAAATCTTCATCTTGTTTGTTTGTCCATAATTTTGTGCCTTTTAGGATATCATCATCCTTCACTGGAGTTTGAATGTGGCAAAGCGGTGCTTATAATTAGGCGCGTTTTGTGTATGTGTGCATGTGTATTGTGCATTGTGCCTGAGCACATGCCTCGTCACTGCCAGTTTCCACTATGGCTCGGCGGGTGGGAGGGCAGCACTGCAACGTTGCAATGAAATCAATGATCCATGGTTCTTTAGATGTGACCAACAAACTAAGTTGTCATCTCATTTTGAAACAAAGGGGCTGACGATGGGGGGAAAGTTGAAAACGCCGCCGCACCAAAAATGCTAAGATTACTTCTCAAATGTATGAGGTTTCTTGGCAGTAATGTTTCCAGTGTGGTCAGAAGGAAAACACCAAATATTCATATGTACATTCACCCCCCCCCCCCCCCTCTTCCCCTCACTTTCTGCTCAAAACCTTTTGCCAAATGCTGACAGACTCTCACATCTGTGCTGAAAATGAATTGTATCCCAGAGCTCTCTGAATCAAGGATTCACTTGTAAAGAATGCAGTTTTATTGGATGAACAGACTAATGTACCATGCAATGTAGTTGCACTAGCATTTTATGCCACATTGAAAGAGTCAATTAATTTGCATAATTCAAACGACCATGTACTGCCACTTTGAAGGCATGGCTAGGCATTTTGGCTAGTCATGTCAGCTCCTCTATTTCTGATAAATTAATCATTCTCGCCATACAATTAATTACATTTATGACAATTTAAACCTTTGTCCCACCCACCGGCCCAGCAATTTTACAGTCTAGCTGTAATATCAGAGCATCCTGATGAAACCCTGGTGATTTAGTGAACACCTTAACAGAGAGCCCATGCCTAGGGCTGAATAAAATTAATATTTTGTTTCCCATCTGGTGGAATCAGCAGAATTAATGAGGGAAGGAGGCCTGTAGCAACGCAGAATCCAGGGATCAATCTGCCTCTCTCCGCTGGTTGCTACACTTTGCTGGAGGTGTGTGTGTAAAGCTAGGGGGTGGGGGTGGGAAGATGCGAGGTGGGTGAGATGAAGGAGACAGTGGCTTGTACCCATCTATAGCATTAGTGTACAATGTACTACGGTGATCACTGTAAATGAGTGATTACACCAGTGCCAGTCACTCCTCTGCAGCTCTAACAGACAGCACAGCTCCTTACCCACAGCCTCCCTACTGATTCATTTTCAGCAGCCGCTGCCCGTCTGTCTGTCTTCGCCTTTGTCAATTGTTCACAGGCTCTAATTGAATTGCGGTGGGGCAAATGTTTTTGAGCTTGCTGGCGTGGAGCGCTAGCAGTAAAGTGACAATGTGCTGTGACAGAACAAGGCTGGTTCAGTGCGAGCAGCTCAGCATCGGGCCTGCATGTGGTTCTTGTCACCATGGGGATGGATGAGGGTCAGAGGGGATTTGATGTTGTCAAAACAGGAAGTGGGATGTCTTACACTGTAGATTCGTCTAGGCTTTTCTGGGTTGCTGAGCCCTTTAATCTGCTGATGACAATTTTTTTTTTTTTTTTTTTTTTTTCTTTTTAAATATATTTTGTTTTTAAAAGCTAATTTGTTTCTATTATTTTTGTTTTTCAGGATGCATTTTTCAGATTTTTTCTCAGTTACTGGTGTTTCTTAAAATAAATTTTAGTGGCTTATTGAAGGTTTATCTCTATGGACCCCCAGACTCACTGAGGGTTAATTTTCAGGATAGAGATTTATGATTTTGAGTAGCTAAAAAAAAACAAAAAAACAACAACAACAACAAAAAAAAAAAAAAAAAAAAACCTCAAAATGCGTTTTTAATGATGTACTTTACTATGTATTCCTGTGGTACAAAGAAAGCAAATTAATATAAATATAATGCAATCAAGCTTTTATAATAAACTTTGTGTTGTTATACATCATTGGATGCTCAAGATTTATGATCAATGAAAATGATAAGTGGACAAATAATAGCTATGGGAAACAAATAGTGAATCATTGAGTGACTGAAACATGGCACATGTTTAGATCTCAACCTTATTGACATGTTCTCCACACACAGGACAACAAATTTTGCAAATATTTGCAAAAAATTATGTGCAAAAACATATTACAGATAACTTAAAAATGCTCTTAAAATTCTTATACCGTTCACTGCAGCAGGACAGACATGATCACACTTATCTGTTATATAACAAGGCCGACATCACATGTTGATTTATTCACTTGTGGTTTGGATAGAGTTTGCCATTCAATTCAACCATTTATCAGGGAGTGGGGAGAAAAAAGAGACAGTGGAAGCACTTGTATGACAGAATAGGCACTCCCACAGTGTCTTCCAATCTGGGCACCCCATTACCTCCTTCTCTTGCCCTATGTGTGTGTGTGTGCTTGAGTGTCTGTCTGTGTCTATACATGTGTGTGAGCCAGTACCCCCCTTGTCTGCCTTGCTTGCTCCATGCAGCGTTTTGCTGCCTAGAGAAGGTGCTAGTCGTCTCTTTGAAGTATCACTTCAATTACGGGGTTTAACCCCACAGGTCAGCCCTTGATTATTTACACAAAGCTGGTGTAATTCTGCTGGAAAGCCTTGCCTTTGCCACAAATACAAAGCCAAGCTTCAGTCTAATGGAGTGAATTTCACATCAGCACTCACCCTGTTTTGGCTTGTGTCTGATAGGGCTATGCTGCATGTCAGAAATTGCATGTAAAATTTAGACTTTCTGATGAGCAGAAGCAACACTGTGATGCTCAAATGGTGTATGCAAGAAAAGCCAATAGTATTTTATTTCACCTGGAAACAATTGGAAAGCATTTTTTGCTAAATTAAGTAGTTACTTTGATGTATTTGATGATGTTACAGGTGACATGACACCATCACAGCTGCCTGTTTGTTTGTTTGTTTGTTTTTATTAAAACAAAATTCTTGTTGACTTGTTTATCTGCTTGGCTTGTCTGATAATTTGGGGCTTTGTAAAAAGTGATCCTTCCAAAAATGGCATTGAATAATAGATTGCTTTGTTGATCAGGTTGGTGTTTACTTACCCTTTTAAATCCCCACTCTGTCTACTCCCAGCTGGTGGCTTTCAATTGACTTCTTGTTATTTTTTCATGAAGTGAGGACAAAACCAAGTGCTGCTATCACTCCTTCTTAAATAATATAAACAAGAGAACAACAAAAAAGGTAAAGTCTAAGTCATCTTCCCTGTTAGTTCATTTCAGCTTAGATGGCCCCCGTTCTCTGGAGCGTGATGCGTGCACTGAAAATACGAGGGTCGTCTTCTCTCTGTGTCCCTGTATGCACCACCCCCATAAAAGTTGCAACTGCCAGCTCAGGTGGAAAAATGTTGCAGAGTAAAAGATGTATTCAATAAATAGAGAGGGACAGCATGGGGCCTGGGGAAAGTGTGCATGAGACGGAGGTTTGAAGAGTGAAATAATGGAAGAGAAGGTAGATGGGGCATGAGTGTACATTAAACAGCGGTGCTTGACGCCTGAGAGAAAAAGCATACCGCTGGGAATATAACTCTTAACTAGTATTGTCTCCTTTCAATTTAAAGAAAAAAACAAGGTCTGTTATCTAAATAATGATTTTCTTTTGAAGGTGAATTTTATTATTCATTAATGCGCGTTATCACCAGTCACAGAATTTAAGCTTAAAAATTTAATTTTGTGAATTTATGTGCTAAAACGCCACATCAGCTCATATTACTGTACCTTATTCCTTTAACTGTCTGCTCTACTGTTTGGTAGAGCAAAGTGACTTTAATGAATCTTACTCAACAAAGTGGAAATAAACCCACCTGAGATATATCTACCACTTTATTTACGTAATGCCAAAAGGAAGTGTTATCCAGTTACTGTTTAAAGTCTTAACCCTTTTACTATTGTTACTATAACATAATTGTTAATCTCATCTATTTGTTAAAATCAAATAATTTCCCACTACAAAGTCTTGGTGAGAGGATGAAGAGCCTGGTCAATTGAATGAGTCCAGGACTTAGAAGCTTGAGAACTTAGCAGATTTGGGGGAACAAAACAACATTTGGCCTTACGAAAGATTTTAGCTGTAATTATATTTCACTCTTTACAACATTTATATCATGTTAAAATCATCTATTTTATTGTCTGTCTGGGTGATATATTCACATTGCCAAATACCTACCGGAGACTATGTTTTAAAGGTAGTTTATAAAACCCAGCTTGCAAAAATGATCCGGTGTCTTTATGAGGTAGACAGTCTCAGACAGATGCACAGCATAGTTCTCCTTGTTAGCTCTAAAAGAACCGTGGCTTAATGTAAAAGCTGCATGTCAGTTTCTTTTTTTGCAAAGATTTAGTTTCTTTTCCTTTAGTACTTTATTTTAATCCCCATCTGTAGTCCTTGCATGATAAATATGACAACTGATGACAATTCAAAATCCATGTCAAGCAATGTCTAAGATCCATTTCTGGTAAACTGTTAGCATTAAATAACTTCCAATTTAAAATCTAATTGAAATGCGCTTGTTTGGGAAATGTATTTTAATTCAAAGAGTGAACCATTGTGTTTATTATCTGACAAAAAAGTCCTCCCGAAAAAAAACTGTTTTATAGACCGATGATTATTAACTACCCTACTTGGAAGCTCTTCTGACTAATCCCATAAAAGATGGCTATGGATGCCATGATGTCATGCATCACCGATTTGTCAAGTACATATCTGAAGATGTGACTTTGGCAATTTGGCTGTCACTATCCTGGCTCTGAAACCATGTCAACAGCAAGAAATGAACTGGAAAGAAAATTTGCATCACCAAAGAAATTAAAACCCTGAAAGCCTTCCCTGTTTCATAATGTATGCAACTACAACATGTCCATAATTTAATTACACAATTATATATTTCCATTTAGATTTGAAAATCAATACCTGCATTAAAGGTGTAATCCATAAGAATTACTGACATCTAGTGGTAAAGATGAACTCAGAAATGATTTTAAATGTCAAGCACAGTTTAGAATAGATGGTGGCCATCAGTGACCAAAATTCTTCCAAACATAAACGATATTTCTTTTGCAAGTGGATCAAGGGGCCTCAGGTACAGTAATGACTACACAACATGTAACATCTTCACAATTGTGTATATTGAGTACTGTCTTCTTTGATGTGTCTTTTAAGGCAACACTTGTCCTAAATAGTGCTCTAGCATCTATCAAGCAAAGTCAGGAGTGCAGTTTTAAAGCTCAGAGGGTCACTTCACACAGAGTTGTTCAGTTTGTCCATTCAGAAACACTGTAGTAAAAATTGAGGCACAAATATGGCAGCTGCCATGCATGTGGACCAATGAGTAGATATAAATGGCTTATTTCAAGCTAATAAAAGCATAGCAGTTATGTTTGTAAACTGATTAGATACCAATAGAAGTATTGTCTTTATTGATTTACAAAAATGTATGTCATTGACCTTTGAGTTTGTTACACACGACTACACATTATAGTCATCTATGGTTCTACTGCATCAAAACACAGCAACACTTTCTGTATAAAAAGTTTTGTCACTGAATCACTGTTCCTCATGTGTCTTGATATATCAGATTGTTTTCTGAGGTATATCCTGTTTTTCAATGGATATGTTTGGAACTGTTGTGTGGGCAATGTACAATGTACAATGTACAAATGATCACTTACAGTCTATGTTCCTGCAGGAGAGTGCCCTTTTTAAGATAATAAACCTAAGTTACAGATGTTCCTGCGGTGTGGACAATAAGAAATAGGGAAATCCTAAAAAATATTATAAAACTTCCTCTAGTCTGAAAGTGCCTGAAGCTGTAGGGGAAAGCACTGATATACATGTACAGCACATTTATTATGCAACTTTCTGAAGAGCATGGGTTCCCTGGCAGCACTCAAACCCACAAGAAAACATCTGTTTTCCTTCTTGCCTCACAGTGTGGGTGATTACAGGGGGTATTTGGGTCTTGATGAAACATTTTCTGTAATCTATCAGGCTGATCTATACATGTCAAAAGAAAGCCCAGAAATGTGCCATTGTTATAGCAATGATGGGGCTGTGATGAGGCTTTGAGTGACAGCTGGTCCCTCAACACATTTAGAACCTCCTGTGAGTCTGTTTCTCAGCCAAACATACAATAGAGTGACATGGTATCCTACTAGTGAAAGATTTTATATGAACCAAATGATACAGGTCATATGTGTAGCTGACAGTGAATCCTGATGAAAACCATATTCAGCTGAAACTGCTTGTCCAAAATTGAGACACATAAAGAGAAATTCAAACAGTATCATTGGAAATACTTTTCAGTGTGGTTTGATTTACTGAAATAGCATAAAGAGCTGTTTTAGAAATTGCTGCACTTGTCCAAAGTATTGTTCTTCACCACAGTAGATGGACACAAATTTTCTCCAAACTCTCCTAATTTGAGTAACCTGAGAAGCTATCCCTCTGTGCATTTTAAAAGGAAGCCAGCCAGAATGCTCCAAAGATGAAATCCTGCAATGCCTATGTGGCACATCCTTGTGTCACTGATGTACATTCATTATACCTCCTTCTGTTTATTTTAGAAAAGGCATGAGGTTGAAGATGTCACTTATCACGGTGTGAAAAATGTCACATTTTCTCTGCCACCGAAACGCATGTTTCTCTTTCTATGGCCCGGATAAAAGGAGTGGCCTCAGCATGCATCTCTGCCATCTTTCTATTCCCTATGGAGATATTTGAGTGTGAGATGAGTCTCCCTCCATGCTGTGTACACACCGACAAAACAGAATTGGTGCAGGGAACATACATACCTGGGACGTACTGCAAATTTTCCCCCACCAATAAAAACAGAGCAGGAGTATTTCATTTTCAACATCTGCTACACTTCAATAATGCAATGCATTTGAATTTTTTATAAGTAAACTATGTACTCTTTAGAAGGAAGGAAGTGGTGCTGTAGTTGGAGCTGTTTTCTCTCATGGTGTCTTTTATAAAGAGGGATAAAAAGACATCTGATTTCACTTTAAACCCTTTCTTACTTGAAAATATTATTCCAAAAACTGATAACAGGGAATGATTTAGCTTAGTATGCTACATATCGCTGTGCAATGATTGGAATTAAATGATTTGAGCTTTGCTGATGCTGAATTATGCCAATACCTCTGTACATTATAGCTGTTGTCATTACAGCCTGAAGATGATAGCCTAATAGGATTTTAGCCACAAAGCCCTCCTTTATTAACACGCCTTCATCTCTGATATCATCAAAAGGCTATCATCAACTAAAAGTTAACAGCATAAACCCTGAGCTCTTCTATCTCCTGAATGCGACGCACTATCATTTGCTGTTTTTTCCTGCCCCTGTGACTGATTATCATTACCTTTTCTTGCAAATACCATGCTCATTACGTTAGTGTACAGCCAAAACATTAGTAGAGGGAACCGATCTCTCTCCCATGAAGGGAAAGGAGAGGAGAAGAGCTATGAAGGCAGATTTTCCCCTAGCCTCAGCAGCCAGCCCTGGTGCGCTTGGCTATTAACCACAATGAACATGGGCTTTGTTATTAACATCTGTTCATCAGGGATCGAGCCCAGGCCTAATCACCCCTCACACCTTCTGTTTCTGCACAAGAAGAGAGGCAATCAAGGGCATCATTTGGCAGCTGGCAAGAACTACTAATGCTTTTCTCCTCCTCTGCTCTGCCCCCCTTCATCGTCTTTTCTCTCATCACTGCCATAATTTTTTTCTTCTAGTATCTCCCCCTTTTCCTCAAAATATGTCGCTCTCCTTCCTCTCTTCTGGGATTATGTTATTTTAGAAAAAGCACACACATATACAAACAAACACAAACATACAAGCATACATACACAGAGGCAGAGTGTGAACCTCTGATGAGAGGGTAGACTGTCCGATGGCCGGAACAGTCCAGCGCCGTGGGTGGTTCACATGAACTCAACCTCATCTCAGCTGCTCTGGTCTGATCCTCCCACTGTATCTCAGGCAGATGTTCAGAGGTTCATATCAGCCTCCGAAACAACGTTTAGACAGGGTGCGAAAGGAAAGATCAACACAGGAAGAGACGGAAAGAAAGATATGAGAGAGCAAGAGATAATAGCAGGCTTGACAGATTAGCAGTGTGTGTGTGTGTGTGTGGGGGGGGGGGGGGGGGGGGGGGGGGATAATAGGAGAAATAACACTTTTCTCAGGTACTGTCGGTGCTAAAAAATGTGAAACTAATATATATTGAGTCAAAAGTCACTTATTTTTCTTCCACTTTATGAGTCTTCATTGTTTTTCATTTCTTGGAAGTTTCTGTCCCTCTCTGCATGCTCGTCTGTGGCAGTGCTGCTGCCACCATATATGTTTTTTCCGTCTGCCACTCATGCCAGAGATTGCAGAATTTGTTGTCATCGGATTAATCCCTTTGTCAGCTTTGGCCTCGTGAACACATTCTGTCTCCTTCTGTTACTCACAGGAAGGAAGGACTGGGGCATCTGTGTTTGGTTTGGCTATGTCTAAATCAGCACTCCATGTTCTATCGTAGTACAGATACATACTCTTGCACACACACACACACACACACACACACACACACACACACACACACACACACACACACACACACACACTTTCTCTCTTCCAGTCTTTTTCTAACTGAGAACATCATGTCCTTTTCTCTCTCAGCAGAGTGGCTTCTAGACACAAAGCCTTTTCATGTGTGGATGTGGGTCTGGGATGGCTGTCACATGCTGGATATGCTCTCTGGGGCTGTCAGCTTGAGATGATGTTTACCAGGATGCTGCTGTCACTCAGACAAGTCAACATTACTGACAGTGCTTTGTTGTCATTTTCGGCTGTTAAAACACTTGAGTTTACCCAGTTAATGAAAAACTGGGATGGATATCTAGAGAACACATAAAAAAAATATAAATCTTTAAAATCTCTCGAACTTAAGCCAATAATGCATATTCAGTATTTTCCAATCCACCAAAAAAGTGAATATTGACCTGGAATTTCCACTCAGAATGTTTTAGAGTTATTCGGTGGTAGTAATAATTTTTCGGGCGAACCCCATCACCACTGAGGTGCCACAGAACAATTCTTGCAGGGAAATATTTCTACAGAAACGTTTGTGGTGCTTTTGGTGATAGTTGTGTTTTGGAGCTATCTTTTTTCCTTCTTGTTAAATTGTCTTAGACAATAGTTTGGATAATCTTCATTTTGTTATAAAACAAACAAAAAAATACATGATGCCTTCTCCTCTAGCCCCCTCTTTCTCTCTCTTCTCTTCTCTCTCTTTTTTTTTTTTTTTTTTTTTTTTTGTATTAAAGAATTTTGGGGGGAAAAAAAATCCAGAGAAAATGTGTTTTTTTTTTTTACCTCCTTATAGAACTACAAATGAATTTTCGAACAACAGTTGATAAAATCCACCAACAATAGGAGGGATTCCAGCCTGCAAATCATTTTTGATACTTCCTTTTGCTCTTTATAAGCTGGAGCCTGCATTACACACACTGCAACTCATCTGCCAACATTATTAAGAAGGAGTGATGGGAGTCAAAATTTAAGTTACTTTTTTCAATTCCACAGGTTTTATCCACAAAGAGGGAAAAACATTCTTCCAGACTTTCTTTGTTTCCTTGTTATTAACAACAGTTATCATTAATTTAACTAATAAGATAAAATTTAAACATGCTCTAGATGTTTTATTAGAACAAACGTTTCACATTAACATAGCATTTCCTGGATCAGCATTACCTGTTCAGCTGAGTGCTGGTTAGAGTTGTGATTTCTGTAATACCAGTTTGCCATTTAAACCCTGCTGCCTTGCTGGCTCAATGGCACATCAATGCTGACTTAACTTCCCACAAAACACACAAAATGCTTAAGGCTTACAATGTGTGAGCAGTGGATAAGTTTATTGTTTCCACAAAATCCCAAATTCCAACTCAGTTTAAGTGCAAGTCTGCTGATTAAAGACACACAAAGTAAAGTTTTTATAGTATTTCCATTCTTAGCAAATGTCTGTTCAGAAATAGGAGGAAAATAAATCGCTCTACTCAGTGGAAAATGGGATTTTATTGTCTGTAACAGATCCATAGACAGTGTGAACCATGAAATGCCTAAAAACAAGTTCTGACAAATAGTGCTCTTTGAGCTTAAGATAGCCTTTGTTACATTTGATCACCAGTTTTGAAAAGCTCCTTGTTTTCTAAGCAACCAGGTAAGTGAATAAACAGCTGTTTCAAGGACCAATGAGATGGACTCAGAGCTTTGGCTCTGTTCTCACAGCTGTTTTATTCACTCACATAGCATTAATTAAACTAGAAGCAAAATTTGAGGCTGTTTTACAAATCAAAAGAAAATAAAAAAGAAATCTTTGCAGAACCACAGAAAATTCAATAAGTAGGTGAATAGGACATGTTTACATTTACATTGTTTAAGGAATGTGGCCTGTTGTGTCCCAGCCCAACTCTACGTTTGGTCTGACAGATCCAGTGTCGATGCATTACGAGTGCTTCCACATCAGACTGAATATCCTAACCCTGTTGGTATTTTAGCATGCTGAGATTCAGTCATCTATAGGTTGACTCACCCTTTGTCTTTTAAGTATTGTGTAAAGGTAATTTAAGTTCTACTTTCATATATCCACCTTATTTCACTAATTTTATGTTTGAAATATTAATGAACAATTCAACACACTCTTCTGTAACAATTCAATAACATAAATGCCCATGTTACATGTTTAACTGGACTGTGACCATTTAAACTCATCTAAATGGCTTAAATCAAAAGATTTTAAACATAAAACTTTTAAGGATAAAGTGGCATAAAACACATTAATTTGACTTTGATTTCAACAGAGTTGCAGTTTCTGTTTTTCAGTGAGTGGAGGACATTACTCATTCATCCACAGTGTTGGGGGTAACGCGTTACAAAGGTAACTCGTTACTCTAATATACTACGTTTGGCAGTAACGAAGTAATACAACGCGTTACTAACTATATTTTGGTAATATTATTACAGTAAATGAGTCCGGTAATGCGTTACAATCCCAACTGTCAGTATAAACATCAGACAAATAAATAATAAAACAACCATCGCGCAACAGCCGAAAATAAATATGAAGTAGAAGAAGAAGAAGAAGAGGAAGAAGAAGAAGACGAGGGCGGCGGCTTTAAATTAACAGAAGAAGAAGAAGAAAAGGACGAGGAATGATGGCAACCGACTCGACATTTTCTAAGTGGGTTTACTCTCACTATTTTGAATACATCAGAGAAATCGAAAAGAACAATGAGGTGTAGAACAAGAGTTTGTATCACATCATGTCGTTTAATTCTTCCATATCATTACATTATTGTAATTCAGCAGTTCATATTAACAACTACTTTCTGATGCAACCTCATTAGACTTTGTTGCCACACACATACTATAATAATGAGGAACTACATTTAAATGAGAACTATTCACCATGACAAAATATTGCGCACCTTCATTGCGTAATGCCTTGTCCTAAATGCTTATTTTGGTGAAAAGTAACTGAAAAGTAATATGTTACTTATTACTTTATACAGAGAGTAATATTGTAAAGAAATGTATTACTTAAAATTGAAAGTAACTGGTAATGTGAAATATATTACACTTGGGAAGTAACTTTCCAAACACTGTTCATCCATACCAAAAACACGATGCACCCATATGTTCATCCGCATGTAATAGATTGTAATTTAATATTCATCTGTATCAGTTTGCCCTGAAGTTTAACAGGAGTAATTGAATTTGAAAACTTGCACAAACACTTGAAAAAAGCTTTTTTTTTTTCCTTTTTCCTTTTTGTCTTTCTTTTTTTTTTAATACATCTAGTCAACACACAGACACATTGCGGTCCCTTGCACCCCCTACCATGTGTACTACTGCTAAGTGTGAGCAGAATTTGTCTAATTAGCCTGTTTGCAGGCTTGGAGCATCACTTTTAATGAGGTATCAGGTCCTCAAGGTCATTTCCGTTTTTCCAGCTTGTGTGTACATCTTTGTGTGCATGTGTGAGTGTGTGTTTTCTCTTCCCCTCTGTTTGTTTGCATTCTCTTTTTTAATTGAAAATGTTGACTCAGGTTGTCTCCATCTGTTAAGTGAGGAGCAGCATGACTGCAAATAATTATGACCTTTCCAGTCGGCCTTCTTTCGAACTGCCGTGCTTTCATGGGGAGCTCTGCTCATAAAGGAAAAGAAGTGTTGTTACACTTTCTTTGTGAATACAAATATATTACCTGAGGATATTTATACCGTGCAATCATTTCGAGAATTGACTCAGAATGACTCAATTCTTTTCTTTACATTGTCATACCACTGCATGTCTGTAATTCATATTTGCTTCCTCTATTCACCCTCTTTTCCCATTTCTAGCCACAGGGGTCAAAGATAATGCATACAGTTGACGTTAGTCAACAATAGCTTTTTGGTCATGGCTCACAACGTCCACACTTTACTTCTACAGACAAGGGTCGTCAATTTTATTGTTTAAAAGTCATTCTGCCTAACCTCTATGACTCCATTTTCTTTCATTTCTTGACCTAACTACCCGTTTAGTTCTCGTCTCCCTCTTGCTCGATGGCTTCACTGCGTATGTATTCACCACGCAAGAGCTCTCTCATTTCTAGTGTTCCCTTCATTGTCATCTCATTCCTCATGGACACTTCTATTTCTGTAATGGTGCATGGTCAACCATTATCTCTCTATCACACAATTGTCTGTCTAAAACATTTGCCCATATACAGATTGAGATTTTCACCTTGGTGTCACCTAGGTTTTGGGAGCATTTGTCTCTGTCTGAAACCTTTTACCAAGTCAGGGATTACAGAGCCAGAACAGCCAGCCAAGCTATACTGCCACCCACTTAAATACCTGTGATTCAAAGGAAGGAAATGTGCCCACAGTGGAAATGATAACAGAGGAACTGGTCTAGGCCCGTACAGCCAGGAGAGTGCTAGTGTCCCTCCTCTGTCAAAGTAAAAACAGTGAGGTGCTAAACACCTTCCATCCAAGCAGTGGCAGGGGGCTTACAATGCCATTAGAAAAAGTGTGGAGAAACACTTGGAGTGTCAGTTCCCCAGGGCTGGTTTTACTACAAGACTGTGTCCAGGGATGTTGTAGTCATGCTAGTAAGAGCGAGCGGCAGGCTGGGTGCTCTAGAAATTATACAGAGTATTAAGAGGGATAGGAGGCTGAGGTGGTATGTGACGGATAGACTGTGGCACCATGCGTGTGGCCTTACACAAGAAATACTGTTTACTACTCCTTACCAGCAGGTGTGGTGTGATGCATAGACTGGAACCTGGTAATTTCTGTGTGTGAATTAACATATATAAATGCATAAGCACATGTAGTGTCAGAATATGCACATTTATAGACACGCTCTTTCACAGTTGCACGTGATTGGAGAGAAAAGTAGTTTAGGCTTTGATGGGTTAAATGGCCATGTGCCCCCTGTGTTGAGGGGGAATGTGCTCCTGTGCTGTGAGCGATCACTTCCTCTCTCAGGGGCTCCAGCATGGGGCCAGACTGGTGGCTGTTAGCTGGAGATGGATGACTCCTCCTCCTGCCTCTTCCGACAAGTAGAGTGCACAGGCAGAAAACAACATGAAAACCTGAACAGGTAGCCACCAACAACACTATTGTGTGTAAACAGAAGACAGGACTCTCAGCTGGATGAACTCAATGGAGGGGGGAAATCTGAAATGGAAAAATGTAATAGCATAATGTAATATCAAGGCTAAGACACTTTATGATCCAATGTAGCACATTATTTACTTAGATGATTTTGGAATGAAATCTAAAACACTGTGGCCTGTGAAATGTCGGCTTTGGCATGCAAACATACAAATAGTCACTAAATTATTGCTCAGCAAACTCTCCGTCCTTTTAATTTTATCTCAGGGAGACAATCATTGTGGTTTCATCTTGTATAAATCAGCAGGTTCATGATTTTTAAACTGGATGACTACTTTCATGTGGTCTGGGAACTGAAAATGATTTGACTAATAATTCACAAACAGTTATGTTTTTATGTTTTTATTGATCACACTGTCCAAGCCGAAGAAAGTGAGTGTGGTGTGCCAGTTAAGCAGATGGGAATTGTGGGTTGCAAAAGTACTCCAATGGAAAAAAAGATAGCTTACAACATCTGGTTACTGAAAAAGATCTGATCTTGAGAAACACTCGTTGATCCATGTCCAAATCATAATAACTGCTATGATTCCATGACAAATGCTCACAACACTAAACAAATGGTTTATGCTATTTGATGAGCTAGGACATGTATCCATATATAAGGATGACAGGACAGACAGGTAGTCAGTCACACTGGTGATTATCTTTGAGATTACCATTTCATTTATCAGGGAGATGTAATCCCTCTCACATGCTTAGGCCTGTCAAATATGTGACATGTAACAGAATGTTCAGTTGATTTCTTTCTTTTTGAAAAATAAAGATTGTAAAACAATTTGTGAGCATTTGTCTACACACCACTACACAGGAGATTCCAAGATACATTAAGAGAAATTAAACTGGAAAAAATAAAAAAAATGTATCCTATGACCTCTCTACATAATCATCACTCTACATTAAAACACTAGAAATGGAGGACATTGAGGACTGATAATACTCAAACCAGGAGCAGGCATTCCACAGAGATCACCAAGAACACAACATGCAAGAGGTGGGGCGAGAAAAAAAAAGAAAAATAAAGAATGAAAGCAAAACATTTACAAAAACCTTTACTATTTGATAAACTTTGTGTTAACAACTACACCACAGAAAAGCTCAAGTTTGACTAGCAATCCATCCCTCCATCCATCCATCCATCCATCCATCCATCCATCCATCCATCCATCCATCCATCCATCCATCCATCCATCCATCCATCCCTTTGAAAGTCAGAGTCCTGGTAGTGATCCAAAGAGATGATGTGGTATTATCTTGAGAGGAATGTTAGTGACAAATACTAAATAAATAAATAAAAATAAACCAAAAAACGAATAAATGAGGAGCTGAAGCAGTTGTGTGGGGAAAAGTGATCCCACGTTTCTGATTTTTGTGCAAATTTCATAAGCAGAAAACATATTTGATAAAAATGGAAGAAATATTTTTTAAAACTAAGTTTGCTCTTATTAGCTTATTGAGAATGCTGGTAATTGATTAGTTGACCAAAGATCATCATCTCTAATCTTGAGGGATGCTTATAACTGACACCAAACAATCAAAGAATGTGTAAAGTAAAGCAACATAAATATTTCCTTATACTGTCCAGATACTGTGAAATTATATCACATAAAAATTGTGTTCACCGTAATTCTGCCAAGTCACACGACATTTGTTCGTAAAAGTGACACCCTTTTTACTGAGTGTTATAATGATGGCTTTTTCAGCATGAGTCAATGTTGAGAGTTTCTTTGCCTTACAGTACTGTAATAAAATATAGCTCAAACACAGTCCAAAAGAGTTCATTTTGAGCGAGGGAAAAGCCATTCTCCTCGGTCAATGTGTGTTGACCACATGAGCAACCGCACTTCATCTTTCCTCTGCATGGATCAAGAATGGAGGTCACCCTCAAAGCCCAGCACAAAGAGTGAACTGATCCTGTGGTGTTGACTTTAACATAATGTCCTGCCTCCCCTCTGCCGTGTCCAGAGAGGCCTGGGCAATGTATCTGAAGTGAAGTTCTCTCAGCAGGTGGAGGTTCAAACGGCTCCCAAACCAGAGGCACCTCGGGAAGGATCAAATGGCTGCTGCCTTAAGTCCTGGCCAAAGTTTGACCTGCATCGAAAAAAAAAGGGCCTGTTCCAAACCATTGCTGCCTAACCTCCCCAACCCCTGCAAAAACAACAAAAGGGAAAGTGTGTGTCAATATATGCATGGGCTTGGGTGTAAACTTGGGTGGGTGAGTGTGTGTCTGTAAATGGTGAAACGAGAGCACATGTGCCTAAAAACACTGACCCAAACTTGAGTAAACACACAAACGACATCCTTCTGGGCTTCTTCCTTTGAACGCATGTGATGTGCAGCTGAATGTGTCCATGTATGAACATATGACCTACTAATTGTGTGTGAAGGATTTTTCATGTGAGCTCACATAAATGTTTATTTATGTTGGTCAACAAAGTGCAATGTTCAAGCTTTTTTTTTTTGTCTATTTTATTTAGAACATTTTAAGTTCTGAAGGATTTTATGTACACCCTTTAGACTAGAACAATATCCTTGTCTAAACTTTACTAAAGATTTTATGCAAATATGTTATTTATTGAATGTGTTATCCTGAAATCTCCATAGAAAATAATGGTACATATTGGAAGAATTCAGGTGCCATTTTGATCTTTTAAGATTTTTTTTTCTTATGATTACTTTCAGGCATATGTGACAAGCATCTGTAAATCACAGTCATGTGATAGAGCTACTGAACATTTAAACAGCCATTGATTGCCACCAGCTGCTAGGCCTCACCCTTTGGTTAGTGAGTGATGGGCCAAACTTGACCTTCTTTCTGAGAGGCAAGGGGTATGGAGCTGAGGGATTAAAAACATCCTTTTAGAATGATGGCTGTTTGAGAGGCTAGAGTCATGGGAAATATGACCTGCCATTCATAAACTCTGTGGCATCAAAAAGCGCCAGCACTGGCATGCCAGACATGTTACCCATGCACCAGCCAGACTTTGCAGGCCAAGTTGAGCCAGCAGGAAGCCACTGGTCACTGGCTTTACTAAGTGCAGAGAGGTTCTGTTTGCAAAGTAATAGTTATAAGATGAGTTATTAAATTCTTTTTCTCATAAAAATTCTGAGTTGATCATTTTGTTTACATACATCACTACTAAATGTATGTATTATAGCTGCAGCAATCAAGACTGAAACTTCTTCCTCAAGGATTTTATTAAAAAGCATCTAATCAAATGGCAGAAACATGAATCTGTGTTGCACAAATTGAAAACATGCATCAAAACATTTTGAGTTTTAATAAGTGCTCTTTTAATTATGTCATCTCACTGTGCCTTCCTCTTTTCCTCCGGTTGGAATATGAGAACAATCCCACAAAGCAGCACTACTGAACTTTGGCAGATGTTCAAAATTTGGTGCCCCCCAGCAAAGACTAATCAGCATCTGTCTTGCATTCTGTCTTTTCTCTGAGCTCTCTTTGAACAGTAAAAGCTAGTTTATTGTTGACTATTGTCTTATCTCTTACTCTGTCACTTTCTTTCTTTTTCTTGCTTCCTCTGGTAATGTTATCTTGGGTTTCCAATATGGCCAGCGTGTTGATATCCAGTTTCTGGCGTGTGATGCGATGCCACAAAGCAAAACACACCTGTCACGTGATGCTCAAGGCTGGAACACAAAGTTGTGAAGTGCAAATCAGAAGCACAGAGTTCAAGGTTGGAAACCCAAAGCATTACTTTAATAAAGTATATACAGGAAACCATATTTGAAACTGAAGTTGTTCTGGTTTTCATTTCATAAGTGTGTTTTTATGAGTAACATTAATCAGTCATCAGACATCCATTAATGACTGGCTACACCTTTACAATGAAGGGCCCTGTCAAGTGGATATTATAGTGAATGAGTTGACTAACCAAACACAGACATCAGTTGTCACAATAACGCTGTACAACACACAGATACTTTAACCAGCTGACTCAAATTTAATTCATTCTTTTGTCTTGACCTCATAAACCTGTGCAGCCCAAACGCCTGCGGTAAAACTGTGTACTGTTTGGATTAGCTTAAACTGAGTTATATGGCCTTTTTTTAAGCCTGATCAACCCCAATATTCCTACACATTAATGTGGCTACAAAGGAAATCATTGGTTCTGGCATTCATGAAATCATCATGAGAATAGTAATGTCACACAGACACAAGTGATTTTGGGTAGTTCACACCAAAAAAGAAAGGCAGGGAGAAAAGGGACACAAGCAGGTGCTTTTGATTGTAATTGACAAAAAGACTATTTTAAGGATACGGGGGTGATGTGAGGGTGGATGTTTGATTTACTGCTGATTTGTAGAGTCCTGTAATTTAAATCAGCAACAAGAACTGTAGCAGGCATTTGGAGGGGATTTCTCCTTCGGTGAAAAGGAGGGTTGTGGGTTAATGAAGCTGAAAAAGAAAAGACAAGCATTTTGGTGTATTTATATATATATATATATATATATATATATATATATAAATGTTTAAAGTATGTGGAAAATGAAATTTTTCTTCTCCTTTGCTATCAAGCGATTGCTCAGATGGAATTCTGGAGTAATCTCATTAATATTGCAGGACCTTCTATTATGTAAAGTAGATTGTGATAGTGTTGTAATATTGTCATCAGGTGTTGAACAGCTCTGAGCTCTAACCAGAGTGTAGGGAGATTTCCTTACCTTAGAAGGAGGTGAAGCAGAGGGGGCTGTGCGGTCAGAATAAGTGAAGAAAGCTTTATGTGATTTGTGTTGAAGTAGCCACATATAATGTCAAAGGGACCATCTCCTGATAGCCATGCTTGAGAAGCAGCATGAGAAAACGATGGGCACCCAGGTGGTCAAACGTTCTTTTTGTTTCTCTGCAGACAACCAGTGCTGCTTTTGTGGCTGTTCATCACTTTGAAGGAGGACCCATGGTGGGTGTTTACGGTTCCTCGCTTCCTCTTGGTTCTGCATGCTTCTATGCTCCTCTCACCAGATGAGCAGAAGATTTTTGTGGCAGGGCAAGTGAAAACTTGCAGGAGCTTATAATATAAAGTGGGAATTTATGGACTGTGAGACATGAACCTCATATCTATTCAAGTTGAGCTTCTTGGTGGCCAGACTCTCCCATCTTTTACATAAGAACCACATATCGTCAACCATTTAATTTAACTCTTCATTCCTTATTATAAATATACAGTTGGGCAGACAGGCTAGAACATATTGTTACCAGTCATTAGGCCCAGATTAATTCTTACACAGATACACATAAAACCAACAGCATATCACTTTGAGTTGGCATCAATAAATTGTAGAGATATAGTGTCACCAGATAGAAGGCATATGGCCATGGTAGGACACTGCTCCTTGTAATTGAGCTGCAGAGCAAGCAGTCCATAAAGATGCCAAGACATAGTTAAATATTTATGTAGATGAATGGAGTAATAAATAAAAGGTTAAATGAATAATGGCTTGACTAACGTGATTGCAATAGATAAGTCATGTTTTATTCAGGACCTCTAACCAGTTTAGAGGGAAAAGAAGACGTTATTCTGATGAGTAGTTTATCTAAATTGCCTCAGTTAAAATAAAAAAAAGAGGAAAGAGAGAGCTGTATTTTAACAAAACTGGATTTTCAGGATTCTGTTTAATAATCTCCAACCCACAAAATTTGCAGCAATATCAAATTGCTTTAAATCAAATGTAGTGTCAATCACTGCAAACAGGTAAGATAAAAAATAACTTCTGTTACACCTAAATGATAATGTTAAATATTTGTTCTTCTATCTACGAAAATAATTTGTTTACTTTAAAGACAGATGAAAGTCACTCTTTTCTTTTCTCCTAGTGAGCATATTGTATGTCTATGGACACACACTGAGCTTGACCAGATTGCTGTTTTGGCATGCCCTCTACAGGCTAACCCAGGAACTGAGTCCGCAAGCAACTAGAAAACTGTCCTCTGAGATCAACTATAAAAAAATCACCATAGGCTATGGTAATTAAGAGAAATCAAGATAATTAAGAGAAAACATTTGGCTACTTTACTTCAAATGAATATGTACCTACATTTGAACTCTTCCTTTGTTTTGATGTTCATCCTAAAGAATCAAACAATCCTAATCCATTATGTAGGAAAAAAATGTCTATACTGTTGCTTTATCATGCTCAGAAAATTTGAAATACTTTCTTGAGTGGACACGAGGGGGAAGGAATAAGAAGAATAAAAAAAGGCTGTCAACAGCATAGACATAGTTTCCCACTGTGAAGTCTGGACCACATCAGACATGAAGCTGTCCTCAGCACGCTACCAGGATTTCATTCTTTGTCCTTTGGATTCTTTTCTCGTCTCCCTCTGGGTAAATTATTCAATTTCATAGCAACAAAAAAGATGCTCATAACAAACTGTTAATGATTTTGAATTTAAGAAGACTGGTTATGAACATATAAATCTATATTAATGTTCACAAATATGAAAAGATGTTTGCCATTGTGTGTTTATTTTTAATTATTTATTAGAATATGTCATAGGGAGAAGGTTTATGTAATTGTATTGATTATATTCATTGATTTGTAAACAGAATTGTGTATTTGTCTGAACTGATCATTTCCAGTGAGTAAGATCATTTATGGGGCATGATGCTCCATAAATGATCTCAAATCTCCCCGGGGTTCCCAAGTTTCGATCCACATTTGAAGACATCTCTTTAAACCCTTCCCAAAATATAAAATTATTTGCACAGACGACAATGAAACTGTTAAATAAACACATTAGTAGAGACATGGCGACATGTTCAAAATCTCTAAAAGACCCATTATCTAAGAAATTAGGCAAAGAAAAGATGAAGAAAGGGGAGGAACACAGCATGATTTCATGATTTGTCTGCAGAAACTGCATGACATTTTAGTTAAGAAATAATAATTTTTAATATAATTTTGTTGTTTGTGTTCATGTGCTTGTTTGACCCTATGTTCTTTTCTGCATATAACTAAGTGTGTGTATTTGTTTAGCCTTTGAAAGCACTGCCTTCCCCTGTGTGTCTTTATTGTGGGGCAGCTGAGACCCTGCCTGTAGCTCTGTCCAGCACCGAGACTCAGACACCAGCTGCATTCACAGTCACAGACCTCTGCCGGCCTTTGATGTCTGCTCTGCTGCTCAGCCCCTGACCAGAGAGACTCTGTGTATCCACCACCATCTCCAGTACCTTTAAAAAAGAAAGAAAAAAATAAAGAAGAAGAACAAGACTGAGACACCTCTCTCTTATTTACATGTTTTTATTGTCTAATGAGAGAGGAGAAGTTGTTTGATATCTTTGGACAAAAAACAAGCTGTTCGGGTCTGGGCACTCTGGGGTGTCGGACTGATTGACTGCATGGGCAAAGTTCCCAGGGTTTGTCTTTGTGTCCAACTGCTTTTCAAACAGCCCCGGGCTTGAGAGAGTTTTGCCTCAGGCAGAAAAATGATAAATTAGAATTACATTTTAGAAAATCAGAGTGTGTAGGTTTGGACTAGAAAGGTGCAAGAATGGAAGGAGATAGCCTTTTATCATGCCGAATCAAAGGACAATGGTGTTGACGTGAATGCAGTTGTTGTATGAATATGCTAAATAAAAGACCAGGCTTCCTGCTGCTGTGTTGATGCAGATAGGACACCTTTATTTGGTTTTTAGCTTACATTCTTGCATGTTAGTTTTAAGATCTATAATCTAAGACACTGATTTCAGATGCACTTAAGGACATATTTCAATTAATATGAATCTTATCAACTAATGATGCTAAATAAAACAATATAGACATTTTAGTACCGAACATAGTGATGTATATAGGAAATAATGAGCTTTGAAATATTATTCAGATCAGTTTTCAGTTTAGTATTGCTACAGACGTACTGCTGCTATTGCAATACAGCTTTCATTCAATTCAAGAGCTCAAACTGTGGCATACCTGCCTCTCTGTTTTTCTCTTCTTCCTGAAGTTACAGAGCATAGACTGTTCTTTACAACAACATGAAGAATACGGAGTTGTCCAGTCAGTGTGCAGCTTTTGATGAGTGAAGCACAGGGGCTCACATGAAAGAGAAAACAATATGCTCTGTTCCTATTATTATCTGTGCTTCTATATCAGAGCTTGTTGCAGACGAGGTTTCACCCCTCAGAAGTTCCAGGTAATGACATTTCCATCAGAGGCTGCTCTGTACTGCAGACAGATGACACAAACAGCCAGGCAAGCCCCTGGGTAGCGCCTTGCTTCATGAGTGTTTTTAGCCTTAAAGCCCTTGCGCAAGCAACTCACAAATGCCTAATGGTCTTTATCATAAATATCAGTACTACAAAGGTTATAGCTGGATAGATATGTCCCTGCACTCCATTTAGTTGCACTGTAGACAGTTTTGACTGATGCTGCTTTCAAATAGGTAGGAGCACATTGATAGAGGGGGCTTAGAGCTAAATAACAAGTGGGTTACTCTAGGGGTAAATTTAATGCAGGTGAAATATCTGCTCTTGTGTAAAGGTTATCTCAATATAACTTCTACATTGTTTTCTCAAATCTCAGCAACCTCCTCAGTTAAACTAATAGAACCGCTTGCCATTTTGCAATAGAGGTGGAACATAGAACTAAGAAAAACCTCCATCAACATTTAGCTCTCACAAAAAAATCCACAGCTTTCTGCATGAGAGCCCATTTAAGAATTGACAAATGGTTTACTTGACTTAATTATAATCACATGATAATATCTATTGACCACCATTGATTTGCTATTAGAAGACTAGCTTAACTTTGATTTATAGCAGCAGACTCATTGAGTTCAAGGCCATAAAGGGATCATTGACAAGCAACAATGGGCCTTCTTAACATCCCCCTAAGGTCCCCTTTAGCAGAAGATCAATAGTTGACCTCTATTTACTGGCAATAGCATTTCAGCTTTTTGTGAAAATGATGTACAGTATCTCTCTGAGGGCAAAAGTGACACATTGTTCTTAATGTTGTGCTAAGAGGCCTTTGCGTAGTCAATGTAACTGATGCCTGGAAGAAATAATGACAGTGTACCAGGATATTTAAGCAACGTTAACATCATATGCAGAGGTTGCTGGGAATCACAGATTGTTGCAGCTATGTATACTTTTACATTTTTATTGTTGATTAACCCATTAAACTCAGTAGGTCCGATTCATATGAGCCAGTTAGCAGAGAGCATGCTAGATGTTTACATAGTCATTATGATATTTAATATATTTTATGATGTCAATGTTTCCAGCAGGAGAACAGTTCGTTAACTGGTTGTGTTTACTGGTTAAAATAGATCTTAAATATAATTCATTTAGTATATCTTCCTGAGCTACATCATCTTTTTGAAAGAGAGAACAGGATTTTTAACCACCACTCAACATTAATAGTGAGTCAGCTGATTTATGAATTTCTTTATAAGCCTTTTTGTTATTGGTTGTTTGCTGATACTCTGATACTTTGAGGCAAACTATGTTAGAGGGATCTTCTGAGTAGGTGTTTTGAATAATATACAGAAATAAAACATGTTAAAGATTGTTTATTTATTTACATTTTTGTTACCATAGTTATAATGATGCGGAGGATCCAATAATTCTAGACCTGAATGTGTCATTATGTTGGAAAAGAAACAAAAAAAAAAAACTCCAAGTGCAGTTAAGACACACTGTTTCTGCACTTTATCCAGGAACAGATTTCACCTGATCCATCATTTCTCATGTCTATTCTACTTCGCTTTTCCCTCAAACAGACAGTAGGATGATAGCTGCTCTCATCCATCGCTGTGCTGGAGTACAGCGGTTTATTTAATCAACAAATTACACTTTTGGAAAGTATTTAATTCTCTCTGATTCTTGTTAATTTACTGCATAGTTTTAGTAGTTTTAAGGAGCTGCATGGTAGATATTCACATTCAGTGGGTGCAAAGATTAGTGGTCGGAAATGGGCCAGTCTGGGCTAAAATGCCAGGGCTGATTTTGTGTCAGTCCACCTCTAAAACACACTATAAGTCATTGTTGTTTTGGTCTTTTCGATGCATTTGTTGTAAACAAAGAAAATATTACCATGGTCAAATCAGCCAGTGGCCTATATGTTTTTAAAAGCTACAGTGGCTCCACATTAAGAAGGACCTGAGGGGACAGGGTATCTCTCACCGACTGACCTTTATAATAAACAGAGCTTGTGGGTCATTGGATGTGACACATATGTATTAGGCTGATTAGAGGCGCAGTCCAGACCGCTGTCTGCAGGTGTCCAGCAGCATGAAACCAGCAGCCTCTCTCCGTCCAAATTAACAGTAAATGGCGGAGGTATGTGACCTTTTTAGCTGGAAAATAAAGCAACTTTAGAAGGTATCCATTATGAAGAAAACAGGCTTTTCTTCTTGGCAAATTGGAGAAAGTCTATGTTTCATTGTTGTCAAACAAAGAAATAAAAAAAAATGCTTGTATTGCACTTTGCAGTCAAGTCGATTTCAGGAAGGATTTTTTTTTCTATATGCGTAGATCCACCTTTCCTTAAAACATTTTATGTGCACACAAGCACACATTTGTTGTATGAGTACATGTCTGCATGCAGTAAGTGTCTGACGGTCAACAGAATCCACTCAGACAGGTGATGTGGGTGAATAATCCATTAGAAGGATACAGAATCCCTTCCTCAGCAGTGCACAGTTTGAGTGCGCTCAGCAAGACCTTGATGGGCCCCAGAGCCAGGGCCTGTCAAGCCAGGAGGCAGAGTGATGGAGAGCCCCCACCATGGTGCACTGGACCCTGGGTCTCACCCACGCACTGCCACTGAGGCTACACACTCAGGGGCCTATGGTCTCTGCAACAGAATCCAGATGTACTCTCCTGTGTTTGTGTGTGTGTGTGTGTGTGTGTGTGTGTGTGTGTGTGTGTGTGTATGCGTGTGCAGGCATGCATGTGTTGGGGTTACATGCACATATTCTTCTCACTAAGAATAAGGGACTGTGCCAAGAAAGGGTCAATGCAGATTAAGATATTTCCTGCCAGTCTCCTGTCTCCATGTCTGTTTGGTGCTCGGGATATTTCCATTATTGAAAGGAAATTCACTCAAATCCCTCAGCCTTGTCAGCCAATGACGTGCAGTCCCAGAGGACACTGGGCTTTAACTCTGAGGGACATTAATGAAACGACTACCATACGAATAGTTGCAGACAAATTGTTTTTGAAGTCATTATTTCTTTTGATCTGATACAAAAACCATAATGTGCACCGTATTTCATTATAAACATGACTGACAGCGTTGAAAGCCAATGAATGTGGTTCAATAATAATGAAATGGAAGTTTGATCCTGCAAGATGTCTCTCTGAATGCATGTTTCCTGGCTTTTGTGTAAGATTATCTGTGCTCATACCTGTAAAATATCCCTTCTAAGTAGCTGGTAAATGATTTCAAATTAGCAATAAGCAAACACCATGCTGAACACACTGCAGTTGTTATTATACATCAAATCTCAGAGGACTGATTAAAGCAGAGGCATAAACTTCACTAATTAGTGCAATGATTTTTCTTTTTTTCTTTTCTTTGTTGTTTTTTTTTTTTTTTTTTTTTTCAGATTAGTGTGTGTGATTTCTTCCTCACCAACAGCAGTGAACAAAGACACACTGGATTATTATGAAACTGAATCAATAATGTAGCTCACTGCTGTGGCTTTATTGGCTGTCTGGGGACTAACCAATTCCTTAAAAAAAGACAAAAAGAGGATTTGCCAACCCATTCGTCTGGGGTATTGAAAAAAAAAATATATATATAAATAAAAAAATCATCATCATAATAATAATAATAACAATACATGGCATTTTCTATCAATATTTTATTAATTTATTTATTTATGCATGCTTATCAGATTTAAGAATGTGTAAAAGTATAAAGATATTGCAAGGGGATTCTTAGTTGCTGACACATTACTTCTCAAAAAATTGTCTTTTAGAATATTCTGATTTGAAGTATCAAATATGTGCACTGAAGATCCTGTGTTACGCGTACTAACAACACTATGCCACATATGCATTTGTGTGTGTTGTTGAGGAGGAGATGGGAGGAGTGTGCATGAACCCTGCCAGCCTGAAAATCAGTTTGGGCTGTGAAATCCCCGTCAGTGCCCAAGGCTTAGGCATTCTGATCTGCTTGGGAAAGCTGCTATACTAATAAACGGCATTAAACCGGAACGGTCACATTGTCTCACTGTAAATGTTCTGTTCATTTTTCATATGTCCTCTGCGCACCACACTTGCTCCCACCGATCTTTTCTTTTCATGAAACAGCGACCAAACGGTGTGAACCAAGTTGTCTCCTTACGGCATAACATTTTCTGAATATATCTGCTTTTTATCTACTTCTTTGTGTGCCTCTGACATAAACTAAAGAGAACAGTTATAGTAAAGATATTGAAAATGCCAAGGTTAAATATTAAAACTTTATAATTACATGTTCAATATTTCTTGTATATCAAACAAACAGCTGGCTCAATTCTAATATATTAAACCTGACCTCGGGCACATAGATGATCCAGAACCAGTCTTGTCATTGGGTCCATCTTTTTTGTTCTGTTATGGTGAATCTGTATAACTCCATATAACAGCATAAAGCATGAAATGATGCCCAACAAATGACAATAAGAATGTGTCCAAAGTGTGTGTGCCTGCATGTCTTTGGTTTACACTCAAATAAGTTGTAAGAATGTTAAATAGTCATTCATATTTGGATGATGAAAACTAATTATTCCTCTGTGGTGTCACTGAATGCACCACACTTAACAGTAGCAGGAGAAAAAGGAAACTGTCTGGAGATATGAAGAAGAAAATAATTGCCTGAGCATGGTCAAGTGATAGACTATAGCAGCAAGGTCCTTCATGTTTCTATGAGCAGTGCAGCTTTAATAATAACAATAATTGATCATTTGATTGGAGCAAAAAAGCAAGGAAAACGTCATACCTCACACAAGCCGCCAGATAAATCCAGCTGTGCCATGTAGATTTCTTCATTTCAGTGTCATCTGTGAAAGAAAAATCAGGAATACTTGTAGAAAGAGAAACAAGGTAAAGAACTTGAACTGTCTAAAAGGCATGATAATAGAATGCAATGCTTCAGAGCTCATGTTCTTTGGACAGAAAAGAAGAAAATAAAATATATTTTTGAAAGTTACATTAGCTCTGCATTCATAGGGGGAAAATTATAGGTTTTCAGAGAGAGTATTACCAAAGTGTTCTGGAGCATGACATACTGAAAATATCAGAGAGCTCAGTGCCAGCTGCAGGTCATGTCTCTTCCAAATAGACCCACAATAGAAGAGCACCCAAGAGTAGAATAAAACAAAACACTGGACGGTTATATTGAGTCCTAATTCTAATCTTATTGTAAATCTATGAAATAGCAAAATTAGGAAAGTCCTGAAAGGAAGATCAAGCAAGTGTTGAAGTCTTGTATGACTTGTATATCAATTTTGTCAGTGCAATGAAATACAGGCTGAGGATTGATGTATAACTAGTCTACTGTCATGTTACACTATTTTAACACTAATTATAACCTTTCATTGTGACTGGTAGTATATGTACTACCAGGTTTTCTTTGCTCAGTGTCAGATCCTCATTGCTCATGTCTGTGTTTTGTATAACTCTGACAAGTAAAGCTCAGCTTGTACTTTTCTACAGTACTTTGAGTTTCTGTTTTTCAGATGGCCTGGTTTAATAATACTCTGTTGCATATTATTGGTGTGTTATCTGCTTTTTGAGCCTCTTTAAAATCTGTTCATGACAGCAACATTCTGCTCATGCTGTCTGATAGGAAACATTCATAAAATACTGGGACTATACCTTTAAATCCTTTTGGCTAAAAACCAAGATTGCCTATGTTACTATGCTGAATATTTCACCATCAAATATTTGTACAACTGTATACTGATGGTTGCATAAGTTAACCAGCTACCATCAAAATATCATTAACAGTAATTGAAACTCTCTGTGGATCTCTGCCCTCTAGGTTTCAGGGCCGTCAGAGTTGGTTATGTAAAGGAGGATGAGATGACAGTTGATGGTGTGTGTGTGTGTTTGTTTGGTTTGTGTATGTGTGAGTGTATGTGAAAGGTGACTTGCTGGTAGCTTGGACAGTTCGCAACCCAGCGGGGACATCGGCGCTCCGGCTGGGTAGGTAATGATATCAGATGCCACTCTCAACAACAACAGGTGCCTTGGCACTGCCACCTTCTACTGCCATGCTGTGTCAATGACATCAACACCAACCCAATGGTTAATTATAGATCACCAATCCCTCTGCTCCTCAGTGCCTTGCAATGACAGCCCCATGATACGATGGAGGTGATGCTCAGCTGAAGTAGAATGACAGATTTGGTAAAGAACATGATACAACAGGCTGACTTTTTTCCCACTCCAAGCTTTTCTGTTTTAATCTCAAAGTCCTGAACACACTAAAATGTACATAAAGTTAAATTCTTTTTTAATCTTATTATCCAAATGAATACCTTATATACACATTCCAAAATGCTCCTGTTTTTATTCATAATAACAAGTCGCAATGTAAACTATATTAAAAAAATAACAAATGCTGTGTTTCTTTAAATATGAATAGTAAGCTGTATGTTTATGTTTACTAATGCGCTAATTTCTCCATGAAGGACATACAATTTTTGTTGTCTTATGCCTCATATGTTTAGCAGCCCTTGTGTCTAATTCAGTTGAAGTGCTCGGCTCCGGGGTGGAGATTGGGAGCAGATTTAGGTGCAGCATTTGGATGACCATATGGAACTCTTTGTGGCGCCAAGAGACCATGCAGCTTGGAAACCTGATCACCATCTCCCTGATGACAGCTGGAGCCTTTACACCATCAGAGCATTTCTAGACTTCTAATTTGTCATAACCACCTCCTGTGGCAAAGAAATATGCTGCAAAAATTAGGTAAGCAAAGTTTGGAATTTCTGGGATGGAGCAAGATTTCAGGAGCGAGGCCAACGCAGAAGATGAGGAAGATGAGGGAGGGGAGTCATGCATGAGTGTATGAGGGAATCCTGTTATGTGCTTGCATAATCCTGTCTACCTTGTTGTGATCTTGTTTGAAATGATGAGAGTGCTTCACTGCACAAGGGAAGATGATTTTTCTTTCTTTTTGTCATTCTTGTTTTCTCAGCATATTCACAGAAGCAGCCCTCAGTATTCTATATGAAAGGGGCTGTCCTTGCCCCTGTCCAGTCATTACTTCACATGTACATGTGTGAGTGTGTTTCTGTGTCTGAGCTTGCAGGTCATGCATGTGCCTCTGCTCCTAGTGGTTGTCAGTCAAACACAAGTTTTCTCTCACCATATTCCCCAAAGATAGCTGCGGGTTGCTGTTGCATGTCAGTAAACACACCCCTTTAATATTTCATAGAACTGTTTTTTTGTTGCAGCTTATTCTCAGTGTACCTTGTTTTTTTTCTCTCCATTCGTCTGAATGGACCATGTACCTCATGTTCATCAACCAGAAAATGTTCCCCTCCTCCTCCTCTCATTCCCCATCTCCAGTGTGTAAAGTGTTTTCTGCCTGAAGGCACAATTCTGCTGTCATTGTTGTACACTCTGGGCCTTGTTGTGGTGTGATGTAATTGTTTTGTTCTGAGACCTTTCACACTGTGAACAGAAAACAAAGGATGGTGTCACGATAAGTGCAGCTCTAAACCTTTTAAACTCACATTTAGAGTTTTTAACTATGATTTTTTTTTTTTTCATTTTTATTTTAAGACTTGCACTGACAGAACAATAATTGCTTCAACACAACTGTTGTATCAGCGATCAAATGTGTCTGCAATGCCGGCAGGAAACTGAGACTTGAATTCTCATTGCACTTAGAGGAGCTCTGGGAAAGGCTTGTAGGTTAGCATTTTCTAGAGGGAAATAGCCTGAGTGTATTTTTTGTTGCTTGGTGGTAATGCTCTCTAATGCTGATGGTTGACTCTCTGCAGGCAGTCACACAATTCTCAGGTGGGCTTTTTCTAAAGCACTAGCCGAATTAAGTGGATATATCTGCAAGATTTTTAAAGTGCGTCACAGCATACAAGCTGCTGGTCTACCGTGACATTAGTTGGTAGTTAAGTGTTCTTTAACGGATTACAGCAGACTTTGGCATGCATCTGACAAAGCAGAATGGGGCTATCAAATCCAGTTGGCCTGATTGTGGGCCGAGAAGTGATATATTCTGTTTCTGTTAATTTGGCTTCAAGCTAGCACCCCTGGGAGAACAGCAGACAAAGAATTGTCCAAGTGGGCATCAGGGATGGCTTTGAAAACAGTAAAAGGAAAGTCAGGCTTTAGGAAGCATAAAATGAATAGTAAGTGGTTGTGTTTGGTCATTTTTAGGTGAGATAGAATCTGTGTAAGACATAAGCTCTAAGGCCCACCACTATACATCTGTAGAGTAAATTTTGTCAAGAACACACAGCTGCATTTTTTATAAGTATATGTTTATACTTCCCTCCACAAAGATAATGAGGATGGACAGCTCTAAGGGGCCGTCCCCACGACGCCGGATTGCTGCAAAACCGCAAAAGTATTTCAGCAAACCACCATTTCATCCCAACGAAGCGGGGGATTAGCCTCCATGAAACCGACCATGTCTGAAGCCAAGTACCAAAGTGGATAGGTTTGAGTCCTCTACGTCTGCGGTAATGTGCGTACAGCGAAGCCGCACAACTTGAGGATATGACATCAATATGACAAACACACGCCAATTCAGAATCCACCCTTCCTCAAGTTTTGTATGCTTTGTAGTCAAGCATTTTTTGAAGAAGAAGCTCAACTTCTTCATTAGTCCGAAGAAATGTTTCTCTTTTGCTTTGCAGTTAATCCTCAACTATCTTCTCTTCTCTGCTTCATACAGTGAGATACGTGAACATCACATCCATAGGGAATGTGGGTGTTTTGACACCTTGAATTTTCCTGATAGTCAAATACCCACACTTTTTCAGCTTTTTTTTTCCTTTTACTTTTAAGGTTTTGCACAAATATTGCTGCTTCACATGCTCTGTGTCTTTGCGCTGCATGGCTACTTCCTCTCCTCGCCTCTCCTGTTGCTCGTTGAATCGTGACATGACGGTCAGTGATCAGTTGTTTACCTTCTCTGTTGCAAGCACTGTCTCTCTTGTTGTTTGTTTATTGTATTGTTGTTATTGTATTGAGGATGAAGAAACTAGTAGGATGTTGATGCTAAACAACAGTAGCTAATTTAAATTTGACAGCCTAGTTGCATTTATTCCATGATATTACTTTGGTGGGGCCATAGCTGTAAAATCTTTAAAATATTTCAAAACATTTTATATCATGGCTTGCCATGAAAACTGTTTTTTTCCACATGGTGAAATTTATCTGCAAAAAAGAAAAAAACTGACTTGAAAAAAAAAAAAAAATGTAATCTGTTATTTGCGGCACAACCTCCATCCAGGGGGACGTTTTAGATGGCCAACCATGACAAATGTAACTTGATGGTGTGTGGTATAACTACTACAACCTAAAGTTAGACCAAACAAAGTTTGACCCCAAAATCAAACTTAGCCGTTTTCTTAACTTGACAAACAGTTTGAAAGAAAACAAATTAAATCCTTATTCTACTGGTCGTTTTATTATTTTAAGCCAAATGTTGTCACTTTGAAATTCAAAGAAAAGTTAAGACTAACTCAAGCTTTGGCTTTTGAGCTTGAACACCGAATTGTGTCTTGCTTATTTATTTCTGCTTACATATGACAGATCAATGATATGAAATTCTGGTTTATTTTTCCACAAGACCAGCTCGTAAGACTAACTTGATTGACTGGTTTTAGGCTTCTAATGTTAATTGGTCTTGTACAGTAGAGGCTGCTGACAACATCTTTGAGACATCTGTGGTTGTGGTACAGTATTGTCTCTGAGCAGAAATAATGCTGTTGCTTTCTATGTGAGAGCTTTGGTCTAGAGAGCATTAATGTTAACATCTGATAGCATAAAATGTTGTGATTAATACCTCTTTTAGTGGCCTAATGGATTGGATTTACTATCAACTACAGAATGTAGAAAATATGTCAAACAGACAAGCACTGCAATATTTCAGTTTATTGAGCATCACTGTGTTGTGAGTTCCCTTTATGACCTGGAGTAAAAGTTGAACACCAGATTGTGGTTATTGGTCTAGAGTTTAGAGACTACAATAAGACACTGTTGAGAATACAGTTCGTTCTCAGTGAAAACAACAAAAAGAAGCAATTTAAAAGCAGATGCTTTAAAACCATTGTCAAAATTTGGGTTTTTCTTTTTTTTTATTTACATCTAAACTGCTTTCAACCTGTTAATGGTATCACAATGTGTCATTTAAAGTCAGTCCTATAAAGAATATTAGATAAGTAAAATAAATAAATAATGCATAACAGAAGTTGGAGGGGACCTGGGACAAATTTCTTACCTTTTATTTACTTTGCTTTCTTTTTTTTTTTTACTTTTTTGATTCAGTTTAGTTAGGTTCCACCACAACTTAGGTTTAGAAACCAAAATATTCTTTGGCAAGGTTTAGAAAATAAATAAATAGCACAGCACTTTACTACATTAACCTGACATGCTGCTCTGGAGATAGAACCGTTAGGTGAGCCAGTAAAGGAGACAGAGCAGTCAGCAGATAGAGAACTCATCTCTCTATTGGAAGATTGGTGGTATTATCCTTAATTGTGAATATCAACCCACGACACTGACCTCCACATTACCTGGTATTTGAGTGTGTCAACGTCAAAATAAGATGAAAACTGATCATAGTAGGACATTTAATATGAATATGTGTAAATGCAGGATATTATGTTGAATCAAATTCCAACGGTCAACAAAACTAGAAAGACACTATGAAAATACTGACATGAAAATGCAGTTTGACATGTTGAAAAGGGACTTTTTGTGTTGTGATTTGTAACATCATGGACAAAACAGCTGTATTTCATAAAGTGTGAACAGGCTTATGGATGTGACACAAGTTGACTACTAAAAATCTCCTGAGGCTAAGTGAGGGTGTAAAGCTGACAATGTTATTGTTAGCTCTTTTTCCTGAATAAGAAACAGTCAACCAGTTTCCTAACAAGAACAAAAATTAAATCTTGCTCCATGTTAACAGCCAGGCACAAAAAGGGAATGAAAAGTAGGACTGGCTTTAGAAATGCTAAGGCTAACTGGACTGTAACTTAGATATGTAGTTTCTAGAGTGAAGAGAGAAGGCTATGGATTTTGATCCATCAGTCAATAAAGGTCAGTGCTCGAAAGGGCTTTATTTCTGAGCTCCACATCAAAGTGTAAATCCGCTGATTGCAGGCCCTGAAAGGGGAGACAACAAGGCTCCATTTGTGGTCTGTTTCTATGGCTCAGTGTGTGTAAGCCCCGTGTGCGCAGACCCATAATACAGGGGGTTTCTATCAGGGCCCCCCTAGATCAATGGGCCGCGTGACCTTTGCATTGTACTGCCGGCTTGGCCCGTGATGTCATGCCATCTATCCGGTGGCTCCACTTAAAGGGGCGAAAGAAAAGAAAGGCAAAGTCCCACACCTTCCTCCCACTGAGTCACAGAAAAGACAGCATGAAAGGCATCATCTGCAAATGTATCCACCTGAAACAGGATTTATTCTTCTCAAAACACACCTCCACAGATTAGGTAGCTGTCTGAGAAATGTGTAGGTGTGCAGGCTGAGATGGTTAACTGCTGACTGTCACAATGACAGCCACAGGTTATTTCCCGGTCACCATTAGAATGTATGTTTGCTGATGTTAACAAAAGTCTTATGGGCCAATTCAGATAGCCCTACCACTTCTGGAGTGTGGTTCAGCATTGATCTATGGCTACTGAAATTAAACATGGTGGAGCAGACACTCTGTTCCAAAAGAAAAGAGAAACCCTCTCATTGTTCTCAAGTGAAAGGTCCTCTTTGTAGAGAGAAGAGACGATGACAGCTGGTAGGTTCTTCCCTCTATAGAAGATAGAGCACTTTCACAGAGTTGTGGAGTGCATTTGAATGGAAATCTAAAGAGGTAGGCGTGAACGATTTGTTTAGCCATGTTTGTGTTTGCTGTCAACATGTCTGTCTCTGTTGTGGGGCAGCCCCTTTTTACAGCACAAAGTAGCTAAACCCCCAAAACACACACACAACCCCACCGACTCTGCATCTCCCCCCAAATCCAAGACATAATCGGTGGGGAGGAAGAGTTGCCCCCAAAAGAAAGTGCTGGAGCCATCTTTGTCACGATGACAGATGTTGTAATTGCCAACTGATAGATCACTTGTCAAGGGCGTCATTAGGGTTTTTGGTGGCCGAGCCCAATGGTAGATGAGAAGGGGTTAAAAGAACAAGTGGGAAAAGACGGAGCTGGCTCAGGCGGGAATGGATGGCAGACCAGGTCACATATATTAGCCTTTTGACTGCAGCCATGGAGATTAATAATGTGATTGGCCACGCGTTAGAGGAGACACCATCGAGAATAAAAGAGTCTCTGCTCCTGCCTTCTTGTGATGGCATGAAAAGTCTAAAAGATGGGGCGTCTCAACAAAACAAACCCTCTATAGTTTTCTTTAAAGCCTTATATTGCTCACTGGCATTGTGCTGCAAGCGACTTTGGGTGACAAATGATGAGCACATGTACATTCTCCCACAAATACAAAACTCCTCATGGTTCCGTGATAGAATTCAAAAATAATGAAAAAATCTACCCTCCTAATCTAGAGCAGAGTATCCATCTAAAGATATGAGGTTTCTGAGGGGCCCAGTCCAGAGTAAAGCTCTATTATCTGGTGACACATTCAGCATCATTTAAGCCAGCGTCCCCATGTTCAACAAAGTGTCACTCTGCACCAGAGTAAATTGTCAGTTTGTTTATTCTTACCATTTAATTGTGTAAGCCCCCCCCGACACACAACCCCAATGCACACACATGCACTCCCACACACACATACAAACACAAAGCTCCCCAGAGGTCAATTAGGACAGACAAGGGGCTTTCAAACAAAGGGTGCTAGTGGCCCAGAGCAGCCGAGGGAGCCACATAATTAACAGTTATAAAGTACTTTACTCTGTTAATTTAATTAGTTAATCCTTTTATCAGTGAGGCTTTGTTGAAGTGAATCATTACAAGGCTCCTCTTCCACTGTTGCGACTGAATGACTGGTAATAGAGTTTCACAAGTGATCTGATCTGCAAATGGCCACAATGACACCCTGAAGCCTGAGAATATAAGGTCTAAGGATGTCATCTGCAGGATGTCAAGTTAATTTTCCTCACTGACCTGCAGTCAAGGTGAGGCGGTGTAAGGACAAATCTGTGTTTGTGACAATTTTCACCTCTGATTGCACAGCAACACAAGACAGACCCAACACAGATCAAATACATTTCTGCATATGAAATTACAGGCTACTTGTGCCTGATTAAATGGGGATGTTTGAAGTCAAACAATCAGTTTCATATGCTGCCAAGTCTTGTCTCTTTGTCCCTCTTGGATTGCCACCCTCTCTGCCCCAAAACCCATATCTGTTTTTGCACTCTGGAAATTATTCAAATGAGCTGAGCTTGCCATTACATTCATTTTACAGCACCACTTGAAGCGCCTACAATAACGTGCATGTAATCCTGTGTGATGTAGCTGCACACGGTGTCATCTCCTTTCAGGTGCAGCACCTTTGAACATCAAATCTTTTTCAAAAACATTTGAATAATCAGCTCCGCCGCCCCCTGTCGGGTGGTGAACTTGGCATCCTGGGTTCAGGTGGAGCTTCTAGACAGACACCCATGAAACGGCACCTTCCTCTACTTACACAAGCATTTAACTCACACCTAAGGATAACGCTGTAATTTAACTTTAGATCACTCTCCAAAATATGCACATAAAAAAAAGAAAAAATCATCAGCCGACTCCATGTGTGCCATCACCCCCCCATTTTGTATTAAAGTGGAACACAATGTCCCGCTGATTGCTACAAGCTTCGCAGTCACAGTATAATACCATCACAGATGCATGTGCTGGGTTGGAGATAGATTTCATAGTTACTGTATGTAAATATTCCAGCACACAGTTTGTGTAACACCTTCACACTTGCTACGGTACATTTTATTGATAAAACATGGGCAGTGAATGAGTGTTGTAATGTGTTTGTGCTGTAGCATGGAACATTAAGCACCAACTATTTCTTTCTGATGCACATTTGCAAAGCTTTATTATTCATTGAAAGTCAAAATTCACATAATCCAAAGACAGAGCCCAGTTTCTGCATTAAGACCGGCTATAACTGATGGAGGATGTTTCAAGGGCACTGGGCCAACGCCAAGAAAATGGATATGGAATCTACAATTAAACATGACGTCTCATCTGACCAGATGGTTGATTGTTTACTTGTGTGGAAAATAGCATATCTCTGATTGCAATCAACTTCAACCATTGCAGCTTCATTAGGCAGCGTTGGGAAATCATGATGACATAGGCGCAAAACACCTGTTAGTTACCATGTTAATGTTAATCTGGACCATGTGCATCTTCCCAACATATCAAGACCAAGTCTGGTGATGTGTCATTCTACAAGTGGAGAATTAGCCTCTGGTTAATTAGTTGCACCTGCTGGAGCTTCCTCCAGTGCCCTGCAGCCCTCTATCTTCTGCTTAACAAAACTGATGAGCATCGAAAAAGGCTTTCTCTTTCTAAGACAGCAAATGCTAATTGTATATAATGCCATGTAATAATAATAATAATAATAATAATAATAATAATAATAAAAATTGACCTGTCATTATTTTGTCTAACAATATTTACATTATGAGGCACTGAACCTTTAAAAATGCATGTAAAGTTGTCATACCAACTAAAATCAAAGCTCTAAACACCAGACTATAATGATGCTTGATCTCAGTTGACGCCGGCATGTATACACATAACTTGCGTTAAATGGACTAAAGCGCTGTACACAAGCTCCAAAGCTCAATATTACTGAACATGTTTTATAAAGTGTTTAATAATACAGCTAAAATGCCAAATTAAATTACTCTCACTCACATATTTTTTCTGTTTCTTTTCCAGGCTGTCACTTTGCTCTCATAAAAAAAAATAACTTTATAAGTATGGTATAATCTTCCAAAGCACCATTCAAGTAATTTAAAGAAATCCCAAGTGCAGTGAATGCTGTTACACTTACATTTACAAGGATCTCCCACAAAGAATGTTTTGGAGTGGCAGAACAGTGGCCTTAACATTTACATTAAATTATATCAGCGAAAAACTAAATTACTCTTCTGTACATGTATACTGGGAAAATAACAGTGGTCCAATTAATCGGCCATGTAATGCCTAACTGTGCATGTAACCACAGTCAGTGTCACATGAAACCAACTTGAAGTTTGATTCAACCCAATATTGATCACTTCTTTACTTTGAGATCAGTGTGACTGGTTATGGTTAGGCATTAAAGAATGTAGTTATGTTTAGGAATGGATGAAAATGTAGTTAAGGAGAAATCTACGTGGTTAGGCCAAAATATAATGCACAGCGCATTGCTTTATGTTCTGTTACAATTCATTGTTTACTTAAAAATCATGGTTTTCATTCAAAGCTGGATCTTATTGTGTATCTAGTATAAACATCCAACACTATAATGCAGCATACATAACTACAAGCTATACAATGAAGTTACAAACTCTCCCAACCATGAAAAAATTACTCCCCTAAAATTCCTGGCAGTCTTTGATGGGGATTTGTGCCCAAATGAAAATGCATTTGAAATGAGCAGCCCTCTGCGGCCCCCACAGTGTGCAAAGATGGCATACAGCAATAATCTTAAAAAATGTAATTAAACGCAGATAAGATTAATACAATCAGGGAGAGATGATTGAAAGATGCTGTTGTTGTGTAGGAGGGTGGTCAGGCCCCCAGGCCCCTGGGCCCCAAAACGAGGCGGCTAGCTGTGGGGAAGGGGGCCCTTCGCACTGGGATTAGCTTAGCCAGGTGGGGGAGCTTCGTGGATGGAGCATTTAAATTAGCGGTGAGATGACAACCCCCATTAGGAGGGATTAAAGGCCTGCTGGCAGGCAGAAATGCACTGGCACTGGCAGGGGCATCCGTCACACAAAACCCAAGGCGGTGTGGCACAAGTCAGTCACTCGACAGCCGCTGTTGTCCTCATTACACTCACACATGATGGTGTTAAGCAATTCCACCTAATAAAGTCATGTTTGATTTGTATTGTTTTTACTGTAACCATGTGTTTAAAATAGTGCATGCTTTCCATTGTGATTGAACTTCATATTTTAGACCTGAAAACACTTTTTATATTTTGGTTTTAGCTGCTCTGTTCATGACTCTTTTTCAAATGTGGAAACTAAAGAAGCCCAACTAGGCAGCCTCTCTTAAAGTTAATTCAAAAGGACAGCGGCTGGGTTTAGGAGTGCGACTACACCCAAGTCCAGTCACCATGGCAGTCCCTGCAGAGATTCTGTCGGTAGAATTGTGCTAACGTCAAAAAAGCTGCAAGAGAAATCACTGGCTTACTGCCACCTGACAACAGTACCTTTTGTTCATGATGTTTTCCCGAGTTATGAAGGCAGAGGAAAACAAAGCATAAAGCAGCAATCCGATTAAAACAATTTCTTTGTGTCCTGATTAACATACATTTCCATGACAATAGCCCTCTGTGATCAAACAGTGGTAGGTGAGTGTGGCGCCCTATGTGGTGTTATGGCCCCTCAGAAGGAAGTCCAAAATCCATGCCACGAGCAGGGGATCTTCCCCGCCTGGATGTATGCAGGCTGTTTGGCCTGTGCTGCTCATCATAAATGTGTCATTTTTGCCATAGCAGCTTACAAACAAGAAGTTTTCAAGCCAGCCACCTGCTGAACTAAAAGCTGGGATCAGTATGGGATGAGAGGATCGTATCTCTACGTAAACTAACTGATGACAAGTTCCAGATAGACACAAAAATGGCTGAGGGTGTAAATAAATATATCAAACAGAAAAGAACCCTCTCTTTAAAATGCATATGTAAAAGAATGTAAAATATATGCTTTAGCATCTTGTGGTATCTTGCACAGCATATGCAAATAGTTGTGATATTTCTTACCTTATCAATGCAGGTAAGGCTAATAGAGAAGCAAAACAAGCATGGCCATGGTGTCAGTAACAGCTTGAGATGGTACCGGGGAAAAAAATAAAGAATATGATAAAAATAAATAAATAAATAAAATTGGGAGGAGGACTAGACAGACAACATCAGATGTCACTGTTTGGTATTTCTACAAAGCTCCAGAGTGAAAGGCTAGCCTGGAGCCATCACAGTGTTTGAGACAAATGAAGACCGAGTGTGCAAGCTCCTGCACCAACCTGGGCCTTCTCTGTTCCTCTACAGTGTGCCGAGCTCTCCAGCGGCAACAGGAAATCAAACAATTAGCAGGAGGGCAATAAAAGGGTCTCTTTTGCCCTCTGGCACTAATAAACATAGTAACAGGGTTTGGAAAATGATGCCGTCATCACGCAAAGTTCTGTGCCCTGATGTATCCAACAACACTGTCAAACAACACATCACGTCGTGAAGAGAAAAACATAACAAACCTGTTTTGCAATTAAAACAACAAAGCATAAGACTTAGATTTGATAGATATTTAAGTTTAAATATGGGCTTAACTTAGATAATAACAATTCCAGACTAAGAAATGTCATAATTGAATTTATTAGATTAATTTTTGATTTAAAAAACAAAGTAAATGAGATCCAATTTTACACTTTAATTAGAAATTTTACACTGTTTAAAATCCAAATAATTGTATGTAGTCAAATAAAATAATAAATAGGTCAAAAGTATGTGGATCTTTGGAAAACATTTATGTACAGACATATGGCTATTTGTATGGACCCAACTGAGGATCCAACATAAAAATTCATAAATGAATATAATCATAAAGACCAAGAAGTTCGTGACTCAACCTAAATTGTTTATTGCACTTCTTCTTATCCAGCTGGGTATTGAAGCTACATTTAGAGCTACATGAAGTAGCTTTAAAAGAGCAGGGAAGAACATGAGTCTCCTCATATTATGGCAGAGTTCAGCACGCTCTCTAAGTGGAATTCTTAACTATGGGACCCCTTCACAGCGAGGAGTTTCTGTTTACATAAAAGAGCCGAGCGAGGTCTGGGATATTGCACTCGGGACTGGGCCATCCCAAACCTCTGTCTCAGCGCAACGGAGAAAACATGGACATTAATGTAAAAGCAGAAAACAAGGAACACATGTTTTCTGCTGGAGATGAAAGTTTCTGAGATGGTTTGTTTTAGGTGAATTGAGAGAACTTAAACACAGGACTGTGCTGTGGCTAGACCTGATGTTTCTGCAGAGATATGTCTCACTTTCACAATAATTTGTATTGATTTAAAGACTCAAATCATGTTAGGTTTTCCTCTTGTTAAACACCTACTGCACCACAGAAATGAACCGAATAAGAATTGTAACATGCGTGACTATTAACATAGACGAATATTAAACATCATATGTAAGAGACTAAGATTTTTTAAATAAATTTGTTAAATAAATTTTTTGTTTTGTTTTAGTTAATGAACAATTCATATTAATTAATCATTACATTTTGCACTAAACATAGATATAGAAAACAGTTTCCGCTGAATTTAATGAGCTAAAGGAAAACTTATTACACAGACATCACCATCATATAAAATTATAATGACAAAAAAAAAACTGTAAGAAGTGTTTTATGATTTTATCTTAATACATTCATAACAGCAATGTGACTATAATTTATTTTAAATATGGAAATGTGTTCACTCAATGGTACAATTTGAATTAAGGTAGATTAAGGGTAGATGTGTGATTTGAATAATACATGTAATAGTAAAGCTAATGGAAGCTGACACCATTTCCTTGTAGTACTCAATATTATTTCAAATAAAAAGGATTATACTGAGAAACTAAATCTGACTTCTTTCTTTTCCTTTTTCTTTTTTTAAGGAAAAATGGATTATTGACTATTGACTAGATCTGGATGAATTGTAGTGGATTGCGTGTCCTTCAGCTTGAATAATATGGCGTTTATTTGTTCAAAAGGCATTTCATATAACTGCATTATCAGGAAGGATATGTTGCACCATTTTAATGTTTACACATGCCTGCTATTCAAAATAAATTATATTTTGCCATAGTTTCACACACTTTTTTTAAATTTGACACTAAACTCCTACGTTTAGTTTCATGGCTCTGAGAGTGACTACTGGATTAAATCTAATATAATTAAATCTAAGCATAAGCCATGTTTATTAAACATTACATTTGAATGATAAACTTTTCCACATATTTGCAGCATTGTTTGTAACTGTTTCCTTTTTCTTGCAGCAATTATTTTCCAGACTCCCTCAGCCTGTTTCATCCGGTCTCTTCGTGTGAAACCGAGCACACACACTGCTCTGAGTCCATAGACCCACTGGAGTCCAATATTGGCCTGACCTGTCCACATTTTCCCCAGCCTGTCTCTGTGCTCCCAACATATCTCTAAGTAGCGCTTCACACTCGGGCACCCTCTGAGATGGGGGGCCACTTTGATAGAGATGGATGCACTGGTGCTCTACTGCCCCCCAATGGCAGCTGCCACACTCACACTCAGCGGCGGCTCGCTCAACTCTGCCTGCCAGTGCTGGGCAGTTAGTGCACAGCACTGAGAGGGTGGACTGAAGCACAGGAGGCTGACCACAGCGAGGCCAAAGGAGAGAAGCCTCCACACAGGAAAACTAGTTCAAGCAGATGATGCCATGCAGGAGAGGCATGTAGTAGTAGGCTATGAACAGATGTAAAGAAGCATGCTTCCATGATGGATGCTAAGACCTTCCACTGCTCCATGATGCATTCACTACTGGGGATGATTATGGTCTAGAAAGCAATACAGCATGCCTTATTTATTTCCTGCTATTACCCTACACTTACACTTTTCTTATGCAAGCAAGTAAAAATCCCAAAATACTGTACATACCCAAACAAAATAGACATCCAGATGCACAAGAAGCATGCTCAGAGTGCTGCATATAGTTCATAAAGATAAATGTAGACAGTGTGCTGAGGCCCAGATGGCTCAGTCACAATGGCTGTGCAGGGCAGCCTTTGATGGGTGTGAGTGATTGATTTCAGGCTTGACTGGCTCTGATAGAGTCACCTCAGGAGGTGCCTGGCAACCACAGGCCAACGCCAGAGCCTTTCTGCAAGAAACAAGATGGAGGTGAAATTTGCTGGATGCCCAGCAGCTTCATTCCCGTCCCCATAGAAGTCCAATACATTCTGGGTACTTACAACTACTGGAATTGGATAGATTTTGTTACTAGCTTCAGCTTTCAATGGCAAAGCAGTTTACAGTGGCGTAATTGGTCATTCAATATGTCCCAGCATGTTATCCTCAACACAAAACATGTCTATTTTCAAGTGTTCTTCATTTTTTAACTCTTTTCCCCTTCCTTCTCCAGAAGGCGATAGTACAACTGTGAAACCGTGATTAACCATCAAATCCAGAGATAAAGCACAATTTGCACGATACTGGGTCTTCACAAAAATAATTCTAGTTTTATAGCTGTATGGTTTTTCCTTTGTTACTTTATGCTCTGTTGAGACGCTGTAATTTGCCCTGCATGAAGATATCGAGCGATAGCTGTAATGGAATATGACTGTCATCTTGGGGTGACATTTTCAGCACTGCCACTGCGCTGCGACCGACTCCACTGAGCTCACTGGGCAGGAGGGCACTGTGTTCACGAGGAACATATTTGCCCCGGAGTCATCTCAGTTACTCGCTACAGTATGACATGATTTGACAATCAATTAACCGTTCCCTTGCAAAGCAAGACCCCTCGATTAGAGCTAGTCCATGACCTCAGGAAAGGTTTTTCTCTGTTGGCAGACATGTCAGGGGGAAAAAAGAGACGTCTTGATTTAGAAATGAAAAATTTATAATAATAAAGAAAAATGACTTGTGTTGGATTTATATACTTAAGCTACTGAATGGAAGCAAAAATTGCAAATTAATTTATCTCCCTTTTCCTAAAAGTTTTAAATTATTCATTTATAATCTTAAGCTATGTGACATCTAATAACAATACAGTCATTTTTATTGGAGATTAACTGATCAAGACAAATGCATACTGAAAAACAAAAACAAAAAAAAAGTCTAAGAAATGGAAAAATTGGTTTAGTTTTTTTTTTTGTTTTTTTTTTCAAATCACCTAATTGTTTTAACAAAATAAACTGCACTCTGATTCACCATGGCAATAGCATTTTCACGGTAATAATTACTACTTTGATGACTTTGACATCAGGCAGGTACATTTGGCCTCATTTGAATAATTAACATCTTAAGACATGCTGCTCTTTCTCCTTTTTCCCCCTTTTTCCAATCATCCTCCATTTCTGCTTCTAATTGTGTTTATTGGAGACAGGATTGATGAGGCCTCTGCATAATTTACCAATTAGTTCTCCATATTTATAGAATTGCAGCTTACAATAACAAAGTTGTGTTTATTTAAGATTAAAGTTTAATGTGTCTTGCTGGTGAGAATTACTCGGGAATAAGCTGTTTAAATCATCCAAAATATTTGTTGTGCAAAAAGGGAAAATATTGTTCAGAATCACCCAAAAGTCAGAACTGATTTGTGCTATAAATGACACCACTGATGTTAAACATTCTATTACAGAATCTGTTTCAAAAGATAACATTAATATCCAAACCTTTTTTCAGCTGCAGACACCCTGTCTTAACCCAGATATGCGAGAAAACAGTAGAAGGGTATAGCTGCCACTCATCCGGACCTGGCTTCAAACAAACATATATCTAACTGGAGACAGAGGGGCGGGCAGCGAGGTGACAGAAAGGGCAGGGCAGCTCTGCCCGCCTGGGGAGTTTGGCATGTGCCCTCCCCAGGCCTCCCGCAGGCCTGGGGTCAAAGTAAATAAAGGGGCGATGAGGACCGCCTCCAGCAGCCCCCTTACCAACCCCTTCTCCACCCTTCATCCTACGTCCCAGTAACAGGACTCGGTCTCTTTATGCAGTGACCACGCCCTCCTGAAGCCCTCCATACCTCTACTGCCACATGCCTCTTTTGCTTGCACTCTCCAGCTCCATGTTGAGACATGAGGCCAGGGCCCCTTTTTTAACAGTTTGTAACAGTTCAACATTGAAACACAGCCAGGAAGCTATAACACACAGGTCCCAGTTGTGGCGAAAAACATTGCTTCTTCATGCATTAAAAAAAAGCACGAATGGAAATACATAGATTTAGAAACACGTTGAACTCTCAGACAATTCAAAATTTCTCATGCAGTGGAAAAAAAGAGTTCAAACCTGATAATGTTGTTGATTAAAATAAGAAACTGACATGGCACATATAGAGCAGAAGAAGCAAGGAGGATAGTGATAAATACAACTGGAGATTATCCGTGGTGGATTCAGAAGTTTTTATTCATGTTTATCCAAAGCTGCATGTCCCAAACCTTAATATTTAACTTATCAGAGCTGGTCTCAATCCCGTCTAGGATAAACCTCACAAGCTGAAGTCAAAAGTTGGCAGCCCTGCTCCTACAGCTGCATAAAGGTATATTCTCATTACAAGTGTAAACATGGAAGATTAAGCACTATAAGAAATTGCATGCTCGTTTTAGCCACACATGTGCATGTATATCCCCACTGACTTACCTTAAATTTAGTTTAGTGACTGCTTCATCTTGTGCACATAAAATGCAAGCACACATACATAAACACAAACATATGTGAGCACCCATACAAGCACCTTCTCCAGTAATGAAATCTAGAGCTATATTTCACTTGAAGACTGGGTTTAGAAAGTATAGAAATTGATTCTGAGTTTAGAGGTGGTGGACAAAGAGTTCACATTCCCCCAACAGATTTAGAAAGTGGAAAAAAAGCTTTTACGCGTAATAAAAAACAATGGCCCTAGAGCTTGCTGAGCTCATAGCAGGGAACACAGGATTTGCAGTGTGAGAAGGGAGCTTAGTGGACTTTAAGCTTGTGTTTAATATCTGTTCATCTATGGTCGTTTAAGAGGTTTACACATTCACACACTGTTCCCACTTACTTATTTAATGCACTACTATATAAATGTAAACTTCCATTCATTCTACACACTTCCCTTACCTCCCCAACCCCAAAACATACTACAACTCTTCTTAAGCATCCCACATGTGAGATGATATTCAACAAGACACCAGCCAGAAAACGACAATATGCTAACATCCTCTCCAAGTTAATGTCAGGGCAAAGTAGACACATGGAGACCGACTACTTCTCTCCTCCTCCTCCACCTTTCCCACCCCTCCGTCTCCCCATCCCTCCTGCTGGAGGAATTCCCAACCCTCTCTGCAGGTAGCCAGCAAGCCAAGACCAGCAGAACATGTGTTTTCCTCCCCTGGTTGGGTCAGAGTGAGGTCGCTCATTCATTCCCAGTGATATAGCGACCCGACTCGCCTGCTTGTATGCTTATCATGTGCTGCGCCCTCACAACAGATGATGAATTCCACCCAGCCGATATGGATAGATAGATAGAGGAAGGGAAGAGGGATGGGGAAGAAAGATGGAGACCCCCCTCCGATGCCTCCAGACGCATCTCGTCTCAGCCAGTTTGCAACTCAATCAGTGACATGTGCGATGTTTAGAGTGGAATTGTATGTTATGGCACTTTTTTTCTTCTTCTTCTTTTTGCTTTGGTTGTTTTCAGATGTTCAAGCCGGGGATGGTTTTGAACTTTGACCACAAAGTTATGAATTTTCTTTTAAGGCTCAAAGGAGCTTAAGGAAAACATTTTCAGGACAATGTACACAGGATATTCAGGTTTCAAAGCAAGTTTGGATTTCACTGAGCTGTCTTGCTTTTAACCATGCTGTTTCCACAAGTTGGTTTTGTTCATTCTTTAGAACATTCATAATATTTTTGCAAGGAGTTCAGAGAACCCAAATACAATATTGTTCTGCTGCTGATCATACTGAAAAGGGTTGTTAGCTCATTTACTCATAAAGAATATTATTTAATTTTTTTTAATGTAGTAGGACTAGATGTGTACAAGTTATGCACTCTTGTTATTAATAAAAAAACAAAAAACAAAGAACAATTTCCTGTACATAAAATCAATACCACAAACTTGTTACCCTAATTGATGCCAGAGACAATAGGTTGGGGATGTGTTTGTTGCCAGGAGGACTAGTGATGCTGGAAGTACTGGTAAGGAAATAAAATGAATTAATAAAAGGAAGTATAGTCTGATTCTTGTAAAGAACAGAGGATGACCTTTTATTTATTAATTTATTACTTAATTAGGTAACAAAAACATAAGTCGTTTGATACATTAAATGTTCATTTGATCTGTCGTGGTTTGCTAGCCAATGCAGTAAGCACTGTTAAACATTTATACGTCTAGGTGCAATCTTCTAAAAACATGATTTGACAAGTAACCTGAGTAAATTTGTTGATCACACCCCATGAATTCGCTTTCATGAGAGGCAGCCTGTTTCCTTTCTCCTCTGATCCAAATAAAAGTCTTCTTAAAAGCATGCACGTCTGGTAACAGCAGCTGCAGACAAGCTAAGGAGACTGTAGCATTAATGAGACATAACATGAATAAACAACAATAACACTTAAGTAGCACAGCCTGTACTTAATGTTTATCAGGTGTCGTGGCGCCCATGACACCGTGCTGAGTAAGATTCTCGACAGGAGGCATCCTCTTGGCCCCTTCACCAGCATGTGGGCACCAATGGGAGCTGAAAAGGCGAGACAAGAGATTAAAAAGGCAAGAAGCTTTGTCTGTGCACCCTCCCCGCCTCAAACCCAACCCTCCTTCCCATATACAACACACACATACACACATCATACTCCCATTTTTTCTTATTACCGTAAGCATGAAGGAAAGAAAAAAGAAAAAGGGTGACATAGTACGTACTAATGGACCAAAAATGTGCCAAACTCCCTACCTTTTTACTCTAAAAGCCTCAAAAACCACTCTCCAAATCTGTTCTCTGTCCCACTGCTGAAGACTACATTTAGTCAATCATACAGCGCCCTATAAGGACTGGATCTTGGGACATCTTGCAGGACTGGGAGAAATGCGAGTTAATGGGAAAAGAGTCGGTGGTTGAGTGAAGACGCCAGGAAGAGTAGGTAGTTAAAGAGCAGAACAGTGCCTTAGGGGTACTCAGTGTATCCGGACTCACACTGGGAAAAGTGTATTTATCAACTTAATAGCAGGTGTCTGATTGAACATGACTATGATTACAGTAAGTTGTTCCTTCTTTTGGCTCCTCTTCTTCCTCATCACACTCCCCCTCTCTGCTCCCTCCTGTTATCTTCCTCACCATCCTCTACCTTCTTTTAACAAACATGGTACGGTGGGTCTCACAGTCAATACAAGCTGATTTAATTATATTTCATGATCATAATGTAACTCAAAGGCACAGATCATTTCAAATTTAGGTGATAAATGTCAATAACTTGACGGAGGATATTCTAAAAGCAATTTCACTTTTGATCTTTCTTTGATGTTTTTAATGACAAATATTATTTTACTGTAATGTTCGTCAATATTTGGGAATGTATGGTGGCATTAATGTGCAGAATACATCCAAAATGAATGAAACACAAAACAACAAAAAGCAAGTCAGTTATAAAAATGCAGCAACAAAGAAAAATTTTACATTTTAAATTAAACACACACCCACATTATATTAAATATTTTCACATACAAAATATCAAACTAACGCCAAAACATCTGAGCCTTCTATATATATATATATATATATATATATATATGTATGTATGTACGTATATATGTTGTGTCTTTTTTATGTGTTTTATAGTGGTTTATCATTGTTCTTTTTTTCTCTTTTTTTTGATAAATGTGTTTGTTGCTACCTTAAACATTTAGAGAAATATTCTTTTTACTTACTTACGCTTTCAGGTTTTAATGTTGTCTTCTTGGTTTCTGTGTTGTGTTTTAAATTCTTTCATTTATTTTTGTGATTATTAACATTGTTATGTTTCTTTAAGTTTTTATTGTTCCCTAAAATGTGTGTGTGTGGTTTTTTTAAATGGTGTTTTCTGTCTTTCAGCATTGTGTTTTCTGAAATTTGTGGCCTATTTGATTTTCCTCCAGTAATGTGTTTTGTCCTTCAGGGACATTTTTAATAAACAATGGGTCAGAAGTGGAGAGAATGCTGGCGTATCAGAAGTAGAGGTGGTTTTCTGAGAGAGAAGTATTTAAATAAACAAAACTGATTTGTGGAATAGTGGAGCGGGAGCCATTTAGCTGATAAGGCAGGGAAGGCCCTTCAGGTGTCTCCTGCTCCACTGCTGTGTAAATGAGCTCCAATTAAACAGGCGGGCCTTAGCTCCGGGTCTCCCCACAGCCCTCCCCAGCCTCCTCAGCCTCCTCCATCCCCTAAGCCTCACACAACCCCTTGCTGCTTGCCGTAAGGCCCAACCCGCCCCACGGCTCCTGCAGCTGCTCGCTCATTCCCACTCTCTGTTTTTCACTCACACTGCGTGACCCAAAGGCCTTCTTAACTTGTGTGTGTGTACATCCAGTTGCCTATTGGTGTGTGTGCTTGTCTTTGTATTTCTGTGTGTTTGTTACCCCTGCAGCACTTCAGCCTGGTGTCAACTCCTGATAAGTGACAGCATGGTGGAAGTGCAGCATCCCAGTGTCGGGTTGATTTGTGTATATTGCAGTAATTGCTCTGAAAGTGAAAACTCACTCTCTCAGTTAACATTAAAATATAAAATGGGAAAATTAGGTTTTACACCTTACTGATGCAAACTTGTTTCCTTAGACCTGAATGCATTAATAGTTTACAACACTGACCAAACATCAACAGTTTGTGTCATCGTCTGATTCCTCTGAAGGCCTTTGCCACACACCAACGGGGGCTTGAAAGCAGCGTGCGATTTGGCCAATTAGATGAAGAAGTGATTTAAGTGGCCAGATTGAAAAAGTTGCTGCTGGCCGATGGCCGGGACACATGGGTTGCCATCCCCGATCCCTAAGAAGTCATGCTATGAGTTACTACAGGACCACAGCATAAGAACGGGAGCAAAGGGAGCAAATATTTGACAAAGTTTATTTAGATAATTCTTGAAAATTTTGAGCTTTTCAATCACAGCAATGCCTGAATGAGCTTCAAGTTCAGGTTATTTTTTATCATCCAGTTTCATGTCATTGAAACCGTTCCAAATGGGCTTAAACTTAATTTTCACAATTAATGTCCAACCTGAAAGGAAAGAAAAGCCATTTCCAACAAGACAGACTTGAACCCTTTTTTCCACAAAGTGACATATTGCTTAAATAACTCATTCTGTTGCCCACAATCACATTACTCCACAGTACCACATTCCCAATGCCTCCTCCTACTCTAAAAAACTAACTAAGGCTCATAATTGTTGGCAGATCCACCCTCTTAAGCTAACTATTTCAACACTAAATTTTGAAAATGTCAAATTAACAATACTGTACTGTATGACTCTTTGATGTTTGCATATGCATGACATTTCTTACCATGGTTGTTGAAAAGTCTGTCTGCAAAGTGTCTGAAAGGACCTACTGTTTATGTCAGAGCTACAAGCCCATCTGTTACACTCACTCCCTCCTACTGTAAGAGGAAAGCACAATTACCTGTTCTTGTTGAGGTATAGCGGCCCTGTCAGCAGCACCTCGTGCATAATGCATACCTGACATTCTGCCGATGTTACCTGCCACATGTAACCAGTCACACAGTAAAAGTTGTTTGTCTGCACCCCTGCCGCTGCAAATGCTAGATATCTAAAATTAATGGCAGAGATTAGGATACTTTAAAACCCACAAATGGTATATTTAAATATTAAGTCACATGTAATTAAGCAGGGAGAAATATTCATCCCTGTTGTTAAGGCAATTATAAAAATTTCCATCAAGGGATTTCTCAGCTTGACTTTTGTTCTGAGCAATAGTGATTAACATTATGGTTAATTGAAGTCATTTTCCAAGACTTAGGGTATTTCTCATCCCTGGTCTTAGATGAAGAGGAGGCTGGACAGAGCAGAGACAGCAGGCCTTGTGTAGAGTCTTAACAACATGATTTTCTCTTCTCTGGTTCCTTCCTGTGAGCATATTTAACTGTGCATAGGGGGGTCTTCCACAGGTGCCTGTGGAGGTCAGTCTCCCCTGAGGAAGTGTCGAATCAGTGGACAGTCGGAGATGAGGACTCAGTGGGGAAACACCACTTGGGTTATCAGCCATTTCCTTACATCACTTAAGAAAAAAATGAATTTGGTGGTGGGGTATTCACCATGTTAGAGGGCAGTAGTTCATTAAATCTCAACATGTAATGGTTTTCTTCTCATCAGGCCATCCCATTTAAACTATATCAGTAATCAAAACAGAAATTTCTAACCTTGAGTCTGACTTGAAGTTCATGCAAGAGCATAATTTTGTAACTTCACCAGTTTAAAAGCAAATTACTTACACAAGTTTGGTGTGAAAAGCAGGGGACAAACTTTTCTGTGAGCAATATTTAAACTACAAAGAAAACTTAAATCTTTAATTTTGTATGATCAATTTCAGTTTGTCACTTCATACAAACATAGAAAACTCCAGAGTGTAACTCTAAAGCAGCAGAAGGTCGTTCCAAGTTAAAAATCCAGAACCAAAACATGAAACCTGAATTAAAGTGCTTTGAGTCCCTTCTCTCGCCATGTCAAAACAAATTACAGCATAGCATTCTCAATTTTCTGGGCCAGTGTTTGGCAGAAGAGTGGTATTTATCCATAGAAGGAAAATCATTTGCTCCAATCTTCAGTGCAGGGACCCACTTGCATTAATGTGCACACCCAACTGGACCAGCTGCCACAATATTGATCACATGAGCTGAGATTATGGCATACACAGAGGCATGGAGACTTTTCTCTCTGTTTAGGACAATTATATAAAATTATATCTTTACATAATAGAAAATGTGAAACAAATAAGGTGAAATGTTTTTGTCAATACTTTATCATGGTAAGAGCAAATACTTTGCACTTAAACCAACAGGAGTATTTCTGAAACAACATGAGATCTATCTATTGTCTAACCACTTATTCTACTGCAGGGTAACAGGGCTAGAACCTACCCCTACGGCTTAGAGACGAGAGGCAGGGTATACTCCCTGGAAAGGTTGCCAGTCAATCACAGGGTCAACATGACATTACCATTTATTATAAATAAACAAATGAATTGAAAAGTTATTAAGCTCATCACTGTCTCATGGTGACCTTGCATTTGTCATTTTCCAAAATACTATTTGGTTTTTAGGCACTTGAACTTTTTTGGTTAGATTTGGAGTAAAAAGTGTTGTTTAGGGTTTGGAAGGAGAAAAAAGAAAAAAAAAGAAAATTATTTTATTTGAGGTTATACACTTTCATCACCAGAGTTGCCTGGGTTTTGTGTGCAGGATTTCTCATACACTTAGAGGCTGCATGATGTTTTAAAAAGACTTTATAAAACTTGTTTGACAAAATAAACCAGAATTTAATTTAAAATTTTGCTAATTGATTTATATTTTAACATTGAGGAGAAACTTGAAAAGACACCCAGCTGCAGTTTTCCCTTTAAATCCTGATAGCTTTTGCTTTAAAATCTAGGAACTTGAAATTGTTTTTAATGCCAAAATATATAAGCTACAGTGTCTACAAGGGCTAGATTAATGTTTAAAGGTGATGCCAAGTTGTGTTAAATGTAGAACATGAAGCAAGAGTAAATAAAGCTGACACTGTCATACAAACTGATAAATTGTTATATTGAATTTCTCTTTGAACGACAAGTTCACCACTGCTATTTGTCATTTGCCAGAAATGTCACTTCATAACTCCAAATCTGTGTATATGATGATTTGCTGATGTGCTGCCATATCAGTTAATCGCTCTTGCAGTCATCAGACAGTGTGGCCCCTCTGTTAAGTTGTTCAAATCAAGACATAATTGTCATCCTACAATGATGCCAGCCAGTACAACTCCATTTCCAAATTTGTCTTGCTGTAAGTAATATGCCTGCACCCTGTCATGAGTGACATGGGCCTCCTTGCTGCAGCGCCATGACCCGTTTTAGAGATCAACGCCAACCCATGAGCACGCACCCAGCAGTTGTCCTCCCCCTGAATGTTATTACAGAGGGAAGCAAGGTCAGATTGCAGACTTGATGATACATGGGAAGCACTTTTGAAATAAGAAAGTCTTCTCTTTTTTTGCTGCTGTGTCGCATATTGACCTTGGCATTTCTGACAATAGCATCCATCACACACATGAAACCTTTCCAACAGGCAACACTGGTCTGCTGAGCAGCCAAGTGAATCAGATTAAGGAATAACACCACTAGATGGATGCCTGACGTCAAGGCAGCACAGGGATCAACGTTCCCGTTCCTCATGCATTCCACTTCCTCTGCAACCCCCCACATACACACAGCCTGACTGGGTTATGTTTCTCTGATTTTGACAGTAATGATTAACGGCAGCAGGATTGTGTTTTTGATCGATACTTCAGCATTGTAGCGGTAATTAATTTAGAGGAGCATTAAGAGGTTGTCAACTAAATTATTTACCTACCGCATAGTCCATCAGTTTGGAAAAACTGTTTTTTGTCTTTTTTTGGCTCAAATTTATTTATTTATTTATTTTATCACAATTTGCTAATGCACAAAGCTTGGCTTGTAAAAAAGTGAGCTTATAAAGTACCTTTATAGGCTTTCCACACTTATCACTGCATGTCGTCTCATGTAGGACCAATGAAACACCCATTTATCACACAAACCTTGTTTTCAAAATGTTGGGTATCTGTTTTCAATTCCCTAAAGCTTAATGGCTGCATTGTTGTGAAGTAAAAATAAAAACAGATCTCACAAAGGAACGTCTCCTTTTACAGTAATCCTCAAGCATGATTCCAGGCTGCTTTCCAGGCTCCTGCTTTGCTTCGAGCTTGAAAGCAGTTACAGACTGAATTGAAGACACACCTATATGATGATAACAAGAAAAGTAACCTCTGGGCAAATGACTTAGTCAAATATTTTTTGATTGAATATTCAAATCAAGAAAATAAACTTAAAAAGTTTAGAGTTTAGAAAAACTTTTAGTTTAAAATCACTAAAGAAGAAATTCCCAAACATACTTTGACATTTTGAGACATTTTAACATTTTAATATCAAGATTTTTTCTCAGCTCTAAGAATGTTGTTGTGGAATCATTCAGATTTAATATATTATAAATTAGAATAAAAAAATATTCAGTTGATACTGAAATTAATGAGAGTGTTAGGTAAAGGTCTGGCTATTGCAGCTAAAGAATTGCACAGGGAACCAACATGGAAAAAGATATTAACACAGTGCATGTGTGGATACATGTGTGTGTATGTTTCAGAGAATATCTGCACTGAAGTACTCAGTTGGGAGCATCCAGTCAGTGACCCCTGTCTTTCCAACTGTGTAGAGAAAACTCTTCAGTGTGCATGCACGTGTGTATGTGTTTGCAGGACAGAAAGGCAGTGAAACAGAAGTACAGCACAAGGAACAGAAGAGCATTGTGCAGTGTCAAGCCTCCTCGGGTCTTCTTTGAGCACCTCATCCACATGCTCACAGTGCACAACGTGAGGAGAAGTCCTGAACCACATTGGCCTTTGCACTTTGCACTGACACTGACTCACACAGGGCAATGTGGCCGCCTTGTTGTTTTTATCTGGCCTGGCCAGGTTCAATACACTCTAGGCTGTGAAGAAGCAGCACTTTCACTGTATGCATGGAGCGTTTTCTCACTTAATATTCTGGATCTTGATCACATTTATTATGCTTCTTTTTCTGACAAAAACACTGTGAATTTAATTTGTTTTACATCTAAAACTGGGGCACCAAACTTTCAAAATATGCTTTAAAATTTATTTAATATGTATTGTTATAAAATATGTATCATGTTAGAAGTGATAAAATATCAAATTATTAATTCTTACAATTCACAAAAATTAAGAATAAACTACTAATTTTGCATTAATATTGAATTTATAAATGAAAGCTGCATACAAATTTCAGTTATTTATTAAACACAACAATTCAATGTTTTTGGATCTTTTCTTCTTCTTTTTCTTCTGCTTTTCAAACCAAAGTGAAGTTTTTTTAGTCAGTAATTAGGATATATTCTCTGACTGAGAATTAGAAACAAGAGCAGTGTACAAAAGATACACAACAAGTTGCAAAACAATTCATTTCCTTCTCTGCTGCTGCAACTAAATTTAAAAAACAAAAGCATCTCCTCATTTTCCCTTCATCTGTCTCAGCATGATGATGTTTCCCACAATCAAGTTTTACGGTTTGCCAGCAGGACGTGTCCACAGGGACTCTCCAGGGAAAGAGGTGAGTACCAGGTGTTGTGTACCCTCTCATGCTATTTTACCACCACCGCACTATCATGGCTTTCTGGCCCATTTTACCTTGTGTACACCCTTCCCCCAACTTGCAAGACAACAGGATGGCACCATGACAGCTGCATGTTCTGCAGCTCTGTCTGTCTACAGCTTATTTCATACTCTTCATGGAAGCTTTTCTTTCTTCAGTTTTGTGAAATGGAGATCAATGCATAACACAAAACACAGAGGACTCATTTTGTGTGAGGAAACTTGTAAGCATTAAGACACAAAACTAAAATGGAGAGGGAGCTTTCTTTTTATGGAGAGGTATGAGTGATCAGCAGTGGAAGGCTGTAATGTGCAGAAAAACACTCATCAAACATGGACTTAGAGCACCCTCTACCCATCAAAAGTCAAAATGCAGGATTAGACTCCGCTTCAGAGTCCTCCCATTCCTACATGTGTAACTGTCTGGGAGCCAAGCCATGGTCCCGCTCTCCAGAATTTTAACACAAACCATGAGAAGGGAAGCTGCTTTAAAGGCTTCATCAACTGTGACCAACCGCCGTCAGCAGTAACCCATGTTATACAGGCCGCGGTTATGACACCCTCAAAGGGCTGCCCCTGAGGAGGCAGGCGACAGGGAGGGGTCTACAAGGGGAACAGGGCCTCAGAAGTTTCCCACCTTCCCTTGAACCACAGCCACACACCCTCGGCAGGAGGTGGACAGGGCCAGCTTTGAAAAATAACACCTTTGTGATCCCCCGTGTTTGGGGATGGATCGTGGTCTGCAGATGGCTCTGAATGCTCTCTGTTTGGATGTTTGCGAAAGAGAGCAAGAGACATAATAGAGAAGGACACCAAACTGAACTCTTTAGCATCAGGATTGTTTTGGTTTGAGGAGTGTTGCTCCAAATAGGAAGCCTTCTAAATATTACCTTGATGTGTAATGAATATCTTGTTTTATGCATTTAACTTATACAAAAACCTGCCATCATCTTGAAAGTCCACACGTTTCCTGCATGTGGTCAGCTAATGGTTGTGAGTGGAAAACGGAGTTGAACTTGTAACCTGTGATGCTGACACCATTTTTAGCTGAAGTTGTCAGCCGCTATGAGCTGTTCTTAACTGTATGCTCCATGAAATTTGGTGACACTTTCCGGCATTCACGTCTTTCCTTCTTTTATTGTTTCGGTTTTGATGCAGGTACCAAACAAAGTGAACAAATGAATGCAAATGCCATAGTATGAGTGACAAAAGAAAATTCTATCAAAGCAAAGAAGTCTGAGAAATTAACGTTATCTTACAGGTTACTGCTCACGAATTTAACACTAAGGCTGTGTTACAGTATTCCGCTTTCGAAGTCAGCATGAGGGCCAGTCTGGGAGAAGACAGTGCCTCGTGAAGGCTTGCATTGCCTCCAAACAGCTGTGGTGCCTCCTTTGTGTTATTTGGAGGGCCTGTTGGCCCTGCTCTATTCAAGGCTTTCACACCAGTCTCACTCACTTCTCACTCCCTGGGTTCCTCCTCACAGGTCATAAATTAAGCAGGGAGGGGAGGCTTGAGATCAGAGAAGGAAAAAAAAAAAGATCAGTCAGGGCCTTATTTCAGTTCAATTTTAACGCGTTATTCTCTGATAGAACAGCTCAAAGTTTACTGAGCAACTGTGAGAAGCAAGCACGCTGCTCAGTGGAGAATTCTCCAACACATGTCTGTGGATTTGTGAGTTAAATCAGAGCATTTGAGTTTATTCACTTGGGGCTACACTGCTGTTGACACTATATGTTATTTTAATGAGAGTTGCGGTTAATATGGCCACAACTCGTTGCTTGGAGGTGCGTGTGTGTGGTTGAGAGAGAGACAGAGCTGTTGGGGGATAGGGAGGAGGTTGCAATATGGTTATTGTGGCAAGCACTGGGATCACTCAAACCGCCTCTCCTGTCAAAACAAAGACTGCTTGAAGTGAATGAGGCCAGTGGAAACATATTTACAAGCTTTTGTTGTCACACATTTTTTTGTTTTTCCTTTATGAGTTCAGATGGAACTAATTCTTATTCTCACTACTCAGTTTTTTGCAAAGTATCATGATGGACATATTGTATTCAGAAAGGTTGCCATACTCAACCATCAGTACATACTGCGACAATGATTTAATTGTATGAATGGGGAGAAATATTGCACAGTTCAGTGGCTTGTATTGCATGCTATTATCCCTTTGTGATACAGAAAGATCAAAATTATGAAATATCATGCGACACATGTGGGATCTATTCAGCGGTATCACAAAACTCCCATTGAAAAACGGTTAAATGGCTTTGCGTGAGGCTGTGTACGGAACCATATGGACGCCTCCACATCTCCTCATTTCATACATGTTTCTTTTGACATCAATAATGCCTTGGTATCCAGTGGCGTTTGGAACACATCCAAAACAATTATAAAGTTGCCGTGGAAACTGAGGTCCTGTGCCAGGGTGAGGCATACTGTCTCTGCTCAGATAACCACATGGAAAGTCACAGCAAACAAAGCACTTGACAGGGGTGCAGAAATGAGAGAAATGATGAAAGGGAGGGAGGTGAGGGATGGGCAGAGGTGGAGAGACAGAGATGGAATAACAAAAGCAGTGTTCTTGGAGATGAAAATATACACGACTAATCTGCAATTTTTTTTTACAGAATGGGGCGAATTACACACATATTTTACTAGAAAAGCTTTTCATTGTTGACATTTATAAGACTAATTTTCCAAACATCGCTGGAAATATGCTGATTTAGAAACTGAGGTTCTCAACTGTGTTGAGGATTAGCTTAGGCAGGTAACAATACACATTTTGTGTTTGTCTGAATGCACATTACCATTGCAAACTAAAGCACAGCCCCTTCACAGAAACATGCAATTTTGTGTGTGCAGTATAGGAACTGGTGTAATGTATTGTAACCTTATGCTAACCTAATGAACAAGAGAATGAAAGTGGTGTAATGGAGGCATTTTTACATTCATCTTTAGGCTCCTCATTATGCGGTGAATATGACAACCTCGTTAGGAGTGCACGAAAGATTACCCATGCGAATAAAGAGCACTACCTACATGCAAAAAACATAAACACACAGAAGAATTGCAGAACAGGTAGGAATGCCAAAAGCAGAGATTGTGCAGTTGGTATATACACACACACAAACACACATATTCGTACACATGCAAATAGTACCTCCCAGTGGGAGTAACTGGCTTCTGGGAGTTAGAAAGACACTTAGACTGGTTTTCAAAGACCCCTCACTGTCAAGTCTGTTTATTCAGATGAGAGCGTAGAAGGCAACCATTTCAAAGTCATTGTGTTACTTTGTTTTGATCACACTGATAAAAAGCATACGTTTTACTGCTCTGTGCAGACAGTTGAGACCCATGGTACTGCCATTAGTCATCCTTTATTTATTTTTTTATTTTTTATATTAACATCTTGTAGAAATAAACATTAAAATGTTTTAACAGTCACTTAAGTTTGATTTAAAAGATTTTATAGTGCAGCAGAAAAATATACTTCTGGTTTTTTCAAGGTGTACACAGGGTCGCTATAAACAATTGCAGTAACATGAATCAATTAAAACCTGTTTTTAGGTGTTTGCGCCTGAAGTGTCAGCAGATCTCTGTGCGAGTCATCATTTGTTCTCATTAGTGTTGCTTGGAGAAATCAGAAGCGCTTGAGGAAATCAGGTAATTTGTATTCGCAAATAAGGAGGCTCGAGCCAACAACGTCATGTCATTTGTAACACAGCAGCAAGGGCTTTTATGTGCAAGTGTGTGAGTTTGCTTCAATATTTCCTTTTTCAATGAACAGGCAATTTCTGCATTAGTTTTAGTAAATGGCAATGGGAGCTAAGCATCATTGGCTCAACACTGCTCTCCAGTGGATGTTTATTAAAGCTGCAATTAAGTAGCTGTCCCAAGAGCTGCAACAACATAGTATTGTTAAAATATTCAGCAGCAATGATGCATCAGGTGAAGAGATACTGTTTTGCTCATTGCTACATCACCTGGATGCTGGAATTTCACTTGCTTGTTCAGAGTTTGAGGCTACACAGATATTCTCAGATTCTTTGGAGCTTTCAAGCAGGATGTCTCACAGTTTGAAAGTTGTTCCAGCTTCAATATGCAACTTGATGTGGATGTTTAAAGCTTAAATGGCGCAAACATAGATAAAAGAGAATAAACCTCCAAGGATGTAATGGACACATCTGGCATTTAGTATATATTTATATTCATTTCTGTTGCACTTATGTGAGAGCACTGCATCCATCCCCTTTCAAAGTAAATGTTTTAGCAGCTGTCTACAGAATGAGGAAAGAAACCAATCCTGTGCCTATTTGTGTGTGCTCCATGAGCCCTTAGGGTTGAAAAGAGGGAGTATCCTGGGACTGTAGAGTCCTGAGGATACTCTTTACCCACTTGTGCAGGCAAGCTGAATAGATTTCCTCTATCCTGGGCAGTGAGGATGTGGTGATCCAATGGAATGTTTCAGTCACTCACTGCAGGTTTTTCGTCTCCGCCACTGTGCAGTTAGAGTACCACACAGAAAAAGCAAGACAGCAAGGGATAAGTTAAGAGTCAACACTAACTTTTACTGGTTGGAGAAAGATTAAAGGGCTGGTAGGATGCAAGATGGATGGCCAATTAACTATGGGTAGGGGATGAGTCACTGAGGAAATCTGCCAAAAAAATTGTGTAATGCCTCTAAAGAGATGGAGACTTTTTCTTCTGATTATATTATGTGTTATTATTAGATTCACTTAAGTAAGGCGTGATATGTTTATGTACAACTGCCAATATAATGTTTAGGAAAAGACATTTTTATAACAAAACAAAAGAGTGTTTGTCTACATTCATAAATGATGAAGTCCTCTCAGTTGTGTACATTCTGAAAGTAAATATCAGAACAACAGTTTTAAGAAGCTCTTACCCTGAAGTTGACACTCATCCATATAACGTAGTTTTTTTTTGTTTGTTTTTTTAACCTGTCCAATCCAGCATCATAGCAAGCAGAATGATAGTCTGGTTGCTGCATTGTGCCGAACAAATTTGCTTTGCCAAGGAGAGGCTTATAGGTATTAGGCTCCTCTTAATAATCTGATTAATTTATTTATTTATTTATTTACTTTGAATCATGGAATCTATGTAATCTTGCTGGACCTGAATGGAGGGGACAGAAAAAGAAGGAAGACAGCAAAAAGAAGCAAAAGGGAACACAGAAAGAAGAAAGAGGAGACAAAAAAAAAAGGTGCTACATTTGTACATAAACACACCAGAAAGTTCTCTAGAGCTTTTACAGAAAAACAGAGTTACCAGCTACCAAGAGTTCTTAAAAAAAAAACAAATCAAAAAGACATATCACTAATGTATCACAACAACAACCAGATACAAACTCACAGAAAAAAGAAGAAAACTTATCTCTTAGTGTATAAACCCACTGGACAAGTCAGTGACTGTGTCTGCATGCAGAGGATAAGGAATAAGGAGTGATGAGTGAGATCATGCAAATGTGACCGTGCCTCTACGGAGGCTAGAGGCAGACCAGGGCAGCCCAGAGACCCGGGCCATCAGCAGCAACCCCGGAGCATGAACCCAAGCCATCCCACCCCGAACACAACTCCAGCCCCACCCAGAAGGTGGCAGAGGAGAGCCCCAGCCAGAGCCCCCCGTGGTCTTGGGGCACAGGCCCAGGAGCCCAGAGACAGCCCCCCTCTAAAGGTAGAGGGCCCGCACCATGCCTAGTAAACCACCAGACAACCACATGGCATGGGCCAGCACCCACCCCAATGTTCCAGCCCCACACCCCGGGAACCAGGGCGCCATCGACCCCCCTCCCCCACCATTCAACTACTCCAACCTCCACACCTTATTAACCTTTCACTCACACCCTCCCCATATTATCTAGTTAAAGACACAGCAACTCATTCTGAAGTTTGATTTCTAACTTAACAGTCAAAAGAAGTATCCCCTGCCCCAGTTTGCCTTCACACACTGACAAGCAACAGTCCCAACTTCTGGGGTTTCTGACTAAAACTTGTTTAAGACATGCTTGCAGTGTCGATGGATGTCACGTTTTATTTGAAGACAATAAAGTTGTCATATAAAACACACAGAAATGCAGAATCCAAAAGAAACTATCTTAAAACATCATGGAAAGTTGTTCGTTTTAGTAGATAACAAAGATCTACTGTATCAATAAGAAAATATCAGTTTTTTTCTCATTGAGGTCAACAGCTACCACAGTGCAGCCATTTAAATCATGCAATAATCCTCCTGTGGAAGCAGACTTTTTGCTTGTAGGTCCTTATAGCAGTTTCCACACATACAACGGAACCTTTCTTTTTTTCTTTATGACACTGAGATCAGCTCCAGCAGTTCCTGTGTTGATTATCTCTCCCCTATCTCTCCCCTGGCTGAGTCACATTTACAATCGTCAGCTTTTGGCAATTTTAAAAAAATCCTCTGACTTTAACTCTGAGGAAAATGTGTATGGATCCTTGATGCTGTCCTGTGCACACAAGCAGGAATGACACTTTTTGCTTGATGCCATTGAATTTTGTTTTTCCCCCTCATCCAGAGCCATTGTTTAAAACCACACCACAGCAATAAAAAGAATAAACAGCATTAAGATTTGGAATTAGGATTAAATTACCTAACTCTGCTTGAGTTTTCAGCTGCCATACTTAGACTTTAAATCTTTACACAGAGCTAGAGTGGCATTCTTCCAGAAATCACAAGCTATCTTGTTCTGTAGGTGTTGATCTTTTCACAGGTAGGTTAGTTAGTGCGTACTGAGCAGGCAAACATCTAAGTTTCTGCTTCTGATCAAACCACAGTTTTTTGACGTCAAAACCTCCCACGGAAAAGGGGAATAATAAATAACTATATTGAAAAATACTATGGTTTTGAGATGTGAGCAGATACATTTCCAGCCAAAATAACACAATTTGCCTCAAATAATCCAAAGATTTGGACCTTAAATTTAGCTGTGATGAGGTTACATCAGCTTAAAGTTTTTTAAAGTACCTCATCCTTCATTTTATCACTCGGCCTTGGCTAAAGGCAAGGTGAAGGTATGATTTCAGAGTTGTTTCCTTCTCTTTGTCTTTGAAGGTGTTTTTCTAAAAACTACCAGGTTGAATTTCATGGCATTGGCTATTTGATTTTCGACTACCCAGATACTGGCTCCTGGCTCTCAAAACTGGTTCGAAGCTGACTCCAAATCTTTGCTGGGCCGGATCTGCACGTTTGTTGCGCCAGAGGTTGAGCCGGGGCTACCTGGCTGACAAGAGCTTGTAAACAGGCCGACATCCTCCGAAATCCTCAAATCTACAAAGTAATGGATGCTAAGAACATTTTTCCTGGCATTATGGTCGTTTGCTGAAATACAAAATAAACTGGACGGTGCCAATCGGACAAAGCTGCTCATTGTCGAGCTTCAGAGGGAGGTGTCTGCTGGCTACGAACAACCTGCAGACCAGCTAATCAACAAACTGACTTTCCGGACCAGAAATGGGAGCTGGGACACAGCGGCAACAGGCGACCAAAAACCAATCCGCACTTCGAGATTGTAAATTCTATTCTTGGAGAACAGTCAGCTAACCAAACTACCGGGGCCTTAAACTCTACTGCAGCTGAGTCCATCCTTTTGCCTATGGTGGACGACTCAGCTGTGGAAGCTCCAAATCCCACTGAGCCCGGTAAGTGTAGCTGTATTAAATGGTGTTTGTACTACCACAGTGTATGAAGAGGAATGACCTGTAAATGACCTGATTTAAGATATGTTTCGGATTGTGGGAAGCATGGTTCATGCTAACACTAACAATAGTCAAATAAGCATGTCACGTGACCTATGTTTACCGCTAACTACAGAAATCAGCTCAGTCTTTGGACAATCTAACTGTGCCTCTTACGTTATATACTCTGGGTTGACTGCAAACTAAGTTTTTTTTTCTTGTTTGTTCAAAACAGAGTTGATGTCACTGGTTTTGGAGAAAACCTTAAAAATGCACAAGTAATAAAGAACAGGTACTTCTTCCCACAGTATTAACATAGGCAAGTACTAATTTCACACTTTCCTAACTAATCAGGTACTGTTCCTCACTAATTTCTTTTTACCTTTCTCTTTAGGTTCTTCTCCTGCGTGTCCGTTTTGATGGAGCATAGATGACAAACTACTTCTCTCGGTTGGCAATTTATTAATTTACAAAGTAGGAGAATGTGCAATCAGCGCTCCAGGTCCATAATTAGTCTGTCCCTGGCAAACAGGCATAAGAAATGTCCTGCTGCCCGCTACAGACAGGACAGTCTCTAATTGATTTCTGAACCCTTTTATATGTTCTTGCTATACACAATTTTTGCTGACTAATGCTGCAGTTGCTGGAGTCGGGTCAGATGCAGTCACAGGTCGACCACATGCAGATGTCTACAGCCTTCCTTGTGACAACAATCCATCAGTGGCCTGTTGCATTCTGAAAAACAGAAAACAAAAAAGACCATACACACATACAAGAAGGTGTAAATTTCCTTGCACTCTGAACTCTGGTCGACCTAGAAATTTCCCTCAATACAACATGTCACGTGTTCTTTTACTGGCAACACAGCGCTAGTCAGCCTGTCTCATGTTCTTCTCACACATTGTTGCTTAAGCACACTAGCACACTGTTAGTAAATATATGAGCTTATAGAAAAGAGAGATTTAATATGAATATTAGGATGAGAATATAAATGAAAATAAATAGCACACCTAAGTAATCCCTTGATGAGTATCCCAATAAATTTATTACCCTGGATATCGGGGACACAGACGAAACACTACTGCCTGTGGCATGCAGCTCACTTTCTCCAGGAATACCGTCGTCCTCATCCTCCTCATCCTCAGCTTCGTGTAACAGACCAGGTAGTAAATGTTAAGAACATGACGACTCCACTAACAAAGCGCATTAAGCCATTCGTAATTCATTTCAGTCTTCTGGTTACACTTAGTTCTTAACACCATTAAAGATGTGCCTACATCCCAGTTGCTTCAACTTAAATATCTAAAAAACAGTTAGTACTGACCACTTACTGTATAATCCCTTTATAAACGGAAGCGGAACTCCAGCGGACACATGCTTGAATACCTCAAGAGGTCAGAGGAGAAAGCGCAGGAAGACAGAGAGAGAGAGATGAGCGGTTTTACTCTGTTTTGCTGCAAAGCCTGCAAAATGTGGAAGAGAGCAGTAATGCTATGATTGAACTTATATGGCGCATGGTGACTTTAATGAAGCAATTCTGCAAAACTTTTAGTGTGTATTTGTTTTATTTATTTATTTATTTTCTTTTTTTAATAAAGCCTTAACTCAAAGTGAGGTGTTTTTTTTGTTTGTTTTTTGTACTATGTATTTGTATTAAATAATGGCATACACATAAAAATTCAAATCGAAGTCAGGGTGATCAGTGAAATCAGCTCATCTTTATTGATAAATGTATACCATTAGATAGAATGCAATGATGCGTGAACAATAAATGATATGCTATGTTATTCCTCCTCATGGCTAAAATACTCAATTAAAGCTGACCTGATGTTAGAACCTTAAACATTGGCATTGTCAGGTATTGCTTGTACTGGAGGCTATTGGTGATCCGGTAAGTCTGGGAGCTCAAAATAATCGCCATGCTCCTCACAAATATTGTGGAGAATACAGCAGCTCATGGTCAAGTGCATGTTTAAACTGCTGGCTGAGCAGAATACAGCCCCTGGTGATAAAATTACAAGGCTTATTACAAGGTTTATTTGTATAGCATGATGCACAACACAACTCAAAGTGCTTCAGATAAAATTTTAAAAGCATTACAGCAAGATGCAAAAGAAAAAATTAAAATAGGAGATTTTTCATAAAGCAAATAATGAAGTATTTTACTTGCTTTATGTTCTTACTATTAGCTCTTTAACATCTGTTTTTCAGTGATTGGTGTGGTGGTTGTATGTGTTGTGGTAAAGTACTGGTTTTAAGTGTAGATTAACACTGTACAGCATAATAGTTAATGCTGGATGAATAAGGTTATTTTGTATCAGAACAATAATCTATTTTATTCACTTCTAGCCCAGTACGTTTTCCTCTGCTGTGTTTAGTTCTATTCTACTGCGTTCTCATTGGTGAACAGAGATAGGAAGTACGATGACGTACAACGACGCTAGCCAATGAGATTGGAGGTTTATTCCATGGGTTTGGTTCTATCCTGAGTGGCCTGTTGTTATTTTAAGTAGCAGGTGATTTGGTGAGTAATTCTAAATTGATGTCATTTATGTAGGTTTTATGTCGAGTTTCATAATTATTTGGCATGTTTTAATGAATAATTTTGTTAACCGTAACTCAAAGTTTTTCACTACTCAGTATCTTTTAATAAAGAAGTGGGCAGTCTAAACCTCCGCGTGCGTTTTCTTCGGCAGATCACGAAACGTTCAGAAGTACACATAAAAAACAGTCACCGAGATTCGCACTGATATACCATATGTGGCTTATGATGGGTTTGGACATGTTGTTTATATGTAAACAAGAGTAGTAAGAGGATTTATGCTTGTGGTGTCTCCTCGTTAGACGCTCGTCACTTATGTCGCCCACCAACACGTAGACCTGCAGCAGTTAGCTCACCCAGGCTGCTGACTCGAAGGCTATCACTTAGTAGTTTATTAATAAATTCGTACGCTGTTTAGTAAAAAGCGTTAAGGTTCTCCAGGATGCTTTGTCAACTTAAACATTTTTTAAACATCTGAAATATAAGCTACTGGCTGTGTCCGTCTGCTGCGAAGGATCTAAATTTGTTTATGCCTGTGACCTAAATAAGCACAAGATGGCGCCAGTTTTCTGTTTCAAACGTTCACCTTTCAACAGGTCCCTGACCAACCCGACGACATGAACATGTACGCTGTGCCCAGCCCGGGAATACCAGGCTGTCCACCAGGATTAGAATACCTGACACAAGTAAGTCGTCATTATATTCCCCCATAAAAACGTTTAATGAAATGCTAAAACCACGAATTCCGCCAGTTTAATGCACGGTAAGGTCTGAGCTTGCTTTTCAAAAGGAAAATAAATTTAATCTAATCAGCTTTCCCTTCTGTTTTCACTCCAGCTCTATTAAATATCAACAAATAACACAGTAGAGGTAAAAACAAAGAAAGAAACAAACAAAAAAAACTGAATATTAAACTATTATCCCCTAATGAATGTACATTTCATCAAAGTAATCTAATTTATAGTCATGACCATTTTGTATTAGATTATTTTTTATCTATAGGTATAAAATTTCCTAATTTTTCAAACAAGTTTTTTTTTTAACTGAGAAATTTTGAGATACAGACTAAAGTTTTTATCAATAGAGTTTTACTTCCCTGATAGCACAAGCTTTAAAGAAGACAATACTAGAATCTCTTAGTCAAATTGTGAAAGGTGCTTCAGGGAACATGTAACCTCATTGTCTCACATGCACTGGCTACCACAGACTGATCACCACTAATCTGACTTCTCTCACCATCAATACAAGATCTGCAACTCTGGAAGTAAATGTTGCGAACGTAGCATAGCTTTGTTAAATCATTCCAAATGTGTATATGCTACAATAAATGCTAAAGGTGGTTCAACAAAGTATTAGAGTGACTCTTTTTGGGCCAGGCAGTGTATTTCCACATCGTTTTACACTTTGATAGCGCTAACTGACTAAGAGATACAGTTGATGTTATTGTACTCCATCTCTCTGCTGTTGATGTTTCAGTCATGTACAAGATTTGTTTTGTATGTATGCACTTTTTTGTTTTTTACTTCCGCCAAGGTGGAGGTCATGTATTCTGCGACGTTGGTTTGTCTGTCTGTTAGCCACAAAACTCAGTGAGTTATGGACAAATTTTGATAAATATTTTCAGGACATCTCAAAAATAGAATAAGGAACTAGAGATTTGGTTTTGGAGATAATTTTTTAAATCATTTTTACAATGTTGATGCCTGTTTTTTTTTTTTTTGTTTTTTTTGTTTGTTTTTTAGTTGATGGTTATTGGGAATTAGGACATTTATATACTAGTCTTTACCTAAACATTTGACGTCATACGGTATATTTTACACCATTTAACTCCTGTTTTCTCATTGAAGTGAACTAAATATTTGCAGCTGAAGGTTTGTTCTTTGTAAAATGGATGAAAAAGTCAGTTTTCTCCTGCTAACTGGGAAGAACTGCTCATGAGTTGAGGTTTTGTCGCTTTTATTTTTTCTCTCATTTCTGCAGCTAAGTCATAGTCACTTCTATTAGGGAGAGTTTCTCTGCTGGTGCATTTATATACTTCAGCAGAGAATGAGGAGTGGATAACAATGTGCACAGAAAACCAGTGTAGTTACCCCACCATGCTGATTTACTTTATTTTTACATGTCAGAATGTGGTTTTACTGACTGAATCTAAATATAATATGCCTTTTATTAAAAAAAAAAGAAAAGAAATAAAGAACACTGTTCTTCCTACTGTTTTTTGACAGCTGCATTTGAATAAAAATCATAAATGTGAATCCATATATGTGGTTTTCCAGGTGGATCAGCTCCTCATCAAACAGAAAGTCGAGCTTGTTGAAGGTACAGTATGTTAACACATTTCCTGAGAGCAGTACAGCTGCATTTTACACAACAGCAGCTCATTTAGTCTTTTCCCATCTTTTCAGCACTAGTTGGTTTTGAAAGCAACAACAAATATGAAGTTCGAAACAGCATGGGTCAGAATGTCTTCTACGCCGTTGAGGAGAATGACTGCCTGAGTCGACAGTGCTGCGGCCCCCTGCGCTCCTTCAACATCCACGTCCTTGACAACTTTGGCCAAGAGGTCATCACCGTCACCCGGCCGCTTAAGTGCATGTCCTGTTTCTTCCCATGCTGTTTACAAGAGGTGAGTGTAATAAACTTTTCTCCATGTGTCAGGTCTTTACAAAGTTTTTTTTTTTTTTTTAAATAATTTGTTATAAAAACAAAAAATTTTCTTCCATAATGCTTTACTCAGCTGGAGGTGCAGGCCCCCCCTGGGAACACAGTGGGCTATGTGATACAGCAGTGGCACCCGTTCTCCCCTAAGTTTATTGTTGCAAACGAACACAACGAGCCCGTTCTGAAGATCCACGGGCCCTTCTGTGGATGGAGCTGCCTTCCAGATGTTGACTTTGAGGTGAGTTTACTTTAACACAGAAATCCATTAAATTTGTGAAAACATGACACAGTAGTGTTCTTACCCTCTGGACATGCTCTGTGTGAGGGATACTCATGCTCTAATGGGAGAAATATGTTTCCAATCAGAGTGGGCTTCGGCTTGGATGAAACCACTGCACATGACTCTTCTGTTGGTATAGTGTGACCATTCTCCCATGGCTCACATAGTTTTATTTAACTGAGGCAGGGGTGGGTTTGGGTCAGTGATCCAGATCTTTTACAAGACCCAGAGGAGCAGAGAACTACAGCATGATAATACCATCATGTTCATCTTTGGGTTCTTTGAAATCATTTCAGGGAAAAAAGATTAAATTTCTCTGGCAACAAATCTGAAAATATGAACTATTCTATGACCTCGCCCTAAAAACACCAAACCGGTTAAGGGCCTGATCTTCATACTGATGCAACATATGCCAGTATTATGTTTTCTCTGTGTGTCTTACCTCAGATTTTGACAATGGATGAAGTCAGTAAGATTGGGAAAATCAGTAAGCAGTGGACAGGACTGCTGCGGGAAGCATTCACAGATTCAGACAACTTTGGTATCCAGTTTCCCATGGATCTGGATGTGAGAATGAAGGCTGTAATGATCGGAGCGTGTTTTCTCATTGTAAGTGGAACACCAAGCACTTGTTATGTACTTATAGTTGGTAATCTACATGACAGGAAAAAAAATCACCAAATGTTAAGATATTGTAAAGGATGTAGTTTAAGGATTCTCACATTATAATTTGGGAAAAGATGTCGGTACAATGTGGCTACCGCAGACGCTGCAACCTCAGATGACCCCGGTCTCATGGGGAATGTATTTCTTGTCAATGGTTACGGGAAATTTCACATTCCTTTCAATTAAATTACTACTTAGCTTACATTTAGTGGGAAATACAACCGAAGATTATCCCAATCACATGTGCAAAACAGCTTGTCAAAGCTATGTTATAATAGCACAAGATACATTTGCTTAATGTTAATCCCTAAACATATTTCCCACATATCAGTCAATACATTCTTTAACTTGGATGATAGATTTTAGTTTGTAAATACAATTTAGATAACAGTTTGATATTTTTGCTTTGCATTTAACACCTTCTTCCTGTTTTTATAAATGCAGGATTTCATGTTCTTTGAAACCACTAACTAGGAGCCAAACAGGATTTCCATGTAACATTCCTGAAGGAACAAGGTCACAAAGCCATGATGATCAGTCCCAAATGCCCTAACATCGAACAACCTTCACAAGGATCGTTTCAAGAGGGTACAAAAGTGTACTCACATGTTGTAACATTGCATGAAAAATGAAATAGAAGGTTTGTTTTAGTCTTAGCTGCTCAGGTTGGTTGTAAAGTCGTGTTAGTGGGATGTGAGTGCACAATGCAGTGTTTTCTATTTTTATTTTTTTATTTTTTTTGGGTAAGGATTGTGTATTTTGTTTTGAATTTGTTTTTGTAACTACATACTTTAGTGTTTGTTTAAATCGTGGTTACTGATGCCGTTTGAGATCAGGGAAACACGTAATTGCTAAACTAAATTTGAACTGAAAGAAAGCTCCATGTATACGTGAGAGGAAAGGATTGTTCTTATTATTAGTAATATGCCCAAGTTTCTGCCCTCTAAATTTTTAATTTAATCATATAAAAGTCAGCTTATGTAACTGAATATGTTTGTAGCTATATTGTGTGAGAACTAAATAACTCATGTAATGTAGTAGTTTATAGTTCTCATTTTTAATGCCCTTAATAACTGATTTGTATTTTGGTCACACTTGTTTGTGTTCTGCTTTGTGTGCGTTAGTGTGTCTGTGCTATGAGTGAAATTGTGTTTGTTTAAACTGAAATGGCAATTATCATGCTTTAGAATACAAAGTGTTTATATTTTCAATGCCACGATGGTTATACATTTTTTTTGCTATTGTTCTTTGTGAGTAAAAACTTGATAAGCCATGTCAGTTTTTACCACAAGAGGGAGCCAGATATCCACGTAGTATCTGTTAATAGTCTAAATGAACAGTCTTAATATCTGCTTATGCCATATATTTTATCCAGATATCAGATGGATGAGAAATTATATTTGTGGACAAACTCAGGTTAAAATGCATGCTACTGTGTTGGCTACTTCTGGTATTAAGAATAACTCAGCTGCAATTGAAAACATTTTTTTTTTTTTTTTTAGCGTTTTGTATACGTAATGTTATTATTCATATTCCCCCTGTTACATGTATTAAATGCAGCAGCTCTACATTAATCAAAAGGCAGAACGATCATTTATAAATAAAATAGTTTTACATAGGGACTTAAATTTAATTAGGAATTGTCTGAGGGATTGTAATGAAGACATATCACATTAATGCCAGTAAGTGTTGTAGTCATGGAAAATATAATAATATTATTAATATAATATAAAAATACCCCCTCCTCCAATCACAGCTATTCTATCTATTGCTCTGCAGATGTGTAAAGAAATCTCCATCTTAAGACTCTTTTTAGAAGCTTAAAGACTTTTTTTTCTTTCATTTACTAATCTGCCAGTTTGGAAAGTTAATGTTGCTTGTACAAACTTAAAATGTGTCTAGGGTGCTTTATTCTGCCTTCAGAGTACTAACTTTTTTTTTTTTTAACTCCTTTTTAGGCATTGTTTACTTCATTTTTAATATTTTTTTTTTCCAAAATATTTAAGTTCTTAAGATGGATAATATTTTTGCAGTCTTTTTTCCTTTTTACATAAACAATCCAGGTTATGTAAATCTGAGTCACATGTTTGCCAGTAGCCTCATTATTTTTCAAATCTGTATTGTTAGAAAGCAGTGATGGTAAAAGATGTCAAGGATCCATCCACAAATATCAAAGTCAGAATGTGATATTGTGCCAGTTTTGCTATTTCCAATCAAAACAAATTAAAGTCCTTATTCTTCTACTTTTGCACTAATACAGATAATTAAAGCAGTTTAGTCAAACTGAGCTTAACTTAAATTGTGCAAATAATCAATGAACACGCTTAAATAAAAAATTTAAACTGAGGTGTGTGCAGATTTTTTTAATTTTGTCTCATTTCCAAAGAAGCCCATAAGGTATTAAAAAACACTCAAGTATCTTGGGTTTTCATGAATTTCAAATATAAAATAAAATGTATTGCTTAAATCCTTGCTCTCTTTGCTTTCCTCATGGTAGGGGAGATTGAGGTAAGATGAACCAGTGGGCAGGTTGACCCACCCCCTGTATCTAAGTAACCTTGCACATGTTTTGTCATGTGACCATAAATTCAGGACACACCCATCTTTTTCCATCTTGTGATGCACAGAAGCCAATGGGAGAACAGATTGTTTTTTGTTTTTACCCAAAAAACTGCTTTTTGCTTGTCAAAGTAAATTCTCTGCATATCAGGTAAAAAGACTGTTATAGGAAATTTAGCTTTTAACACCTAAAATTATATTTTCTTTTAGTATACTCAACTGGCTTGGTGTGGTTGTCTAATGTTAACCATTGTACATCATGCCGAGAACCTACAAAAGGAAAACAAGCTGGGGCTTAACACCCCTTGAAAAGATGGCGAGAGTAGCCAATGGTCAACATTGAGGAGGTACATGAAACAAAGGGAGGCAAAGGAAATAAAAACAGTTGCGTAAGATGGATCAACAGAAGCAAAGAGGGTCTTCTCAGAGGAGGTGGAGAAAGCGCTGGTAGACCATATCAAGAAGCCCGCGAAACAGTTCCATGGCCTTACTCAAAACAAATGAACTAGCCTTGGAATTGGCAGAAAGAAGCAAGTAGGTGCCATCACATCTACTAAAAGAGGCAAACTTGTGACTGTGGTCTGTACAGTCAATACGACTGGTAATGAAGTTCCTACCATGTTTATCTTCCCAAGGGTTAGATACAAAGACTACTTCATTACAGGAGCACCACCAGGATCAGTTGGTACCTCCACCTGATCAGGCTGGATCAGTCAAGACACCTTTGTTGAGTTCCTCGAACATCAGGTTCAGCAGACCAAGTTCTACCCTGACCTGCCACTGCTGCTAATCTTGGATAACCATGAAGCCCACATTTCACTTAAGGCTCTGGATGTTGCAAAAACAAATAGTATTGTTATGCCCAGAAGATGAGATTCAACCCAGGCAGAACAGGAAACAAATCCAGATGAAAACTGTGGTGGAAAACAGCTAAAGTCATTATTATGGGCAGCTTTGTCAGAGATGCATTCTGATCATTTCATTTGATAGGAGACATCCTGAAATCAAGGTTTATGTTTTCATTTTATTTCTGCGTCCTTTTTCCTCACTTCCAACACAACATAAGTAAAAAGTGGCTCATCTTACCCCACTCTCCCCTACTTTTATACAGCTATTGTATATTTCTGCACAAGTTGTTCATATAAATGTGGAACATTAGCAGCTTTTTGTTAAAATGAATTACTGCTGCAAAAACATCTTGGTCAGGCTGTAAGTTCAGGAACAGTTTTATGTCAAAGAATTATTACAATACAAACGTTTGAGGCCACAGTTATCTTACATTTTAAGTTTTGTGTAAATAGACTGTCATATCTCTGCCATGACTCACAAATTTAACATTTTAACTGCCTTGTGATCAATTTTGGAACATTCAAGGCAATAAACCACATATGGGTTAATGAAGATTTCGCTGGAAAACAGTATTGTGCATTGAGTAATATATCTGCTATTTAATAAGGGAAACCAGAAAACCATGCACAGACATGGACAAAATTGTTGGCACTCCTCAGTTAATGAAAGTAAAATCCACAAAAGTTACCGAAAAGAACTTGAAAATGTCGAAATGACTAATAAATAAATATTTACTGAAAATCAACCAATGAAAATCCGACATTTCTTTTGAATTTTTGAACAGGATTATTAAAAAATAAAAAAAAACAAAACAAAACAATGAAACAGGCTTAGACAAAAATAATAGCACCCTTAACTCTTGAGGCAATCGCTGCAATCACACGATTTCTATAACTGTCAATGATATTTCTGCACCTGTCAACAGGTATTTTGGCCCACTCCTTGTTAGCAAACCGGTCCAGGTGTCTTCCTTCTCCAGACGACTTGTTTCAGCTGTGTTTTGGGTCATTATCCTGTTGGAAGACCTGTGACCTAAGATCAAGTTTTCTGACACTAGACAGTTAATTTTGCTCCAGGATGCTGTGATAGTCATTTCATTGTACCCTGCACAGATTCAAGCCACCCTGCGCCTCAGAGCATAAATAAACGGTCCCAGCAGGGACAGTGTTCGTTTCTTGGAGCTTCATTTTTGCATCTGTGAACATAGAGCTGATGTGCTTTGCCAGAAAGCTCAGTTTTGCCTCATCTATACACAGAACATTCTACCAAAAGCTTTGTGACTCATCAATATATACTGTGGTAAATTCCAATCTGGCCTTTTTATGATTGTGAGATTGTGTGTGACCTATTAAGTTAGCTTGCCTTCACCAGTGAACACCAGAGATAGTGTACAGTGTGAGAAAGAGCTATAGTGTACATCTCTGGATTTACAGGAAGTGTGTTGCAAGATGGCATGTTACAAACACCACATTTGATATAAATTACACACCCTAACTACACAGAGCTGATGTCCTCAATGTCAATGCAGCAGTGATTTGTTGGTTGAGAAGACCCAGACTGAGGAAAAACACATATTTCCAGTTGTGGTGAGTGTGATTATATTGAGCGTAACATCCCATTTTATAAACTTTCCTTATAATTAAAAACATTTTAAAGTTTTTTTCATCCCATAAACTGTGTGATCTCTGTGATACGACCATTTAAAAATGACACACTTGGTTACACAAGTCAAACGTCTGGGAGTCGACAGATTGTAAACAAACAGCATTACAAACAACTTTAACATGTTCTGCCTGAACAATGGAGCAGACATGTCAGTTAGGGCAGCTAGCTGCCATATGTTGTACTTTGTTCACAAAACTGGCAGATTCCCAAGCTGTTAAACGTAATAGTTTTGTTGAATCATTGCACACTTTATTAAAAGTAGAAAGCAAGTGATTTAAAATTACCCTGAGAATTTTCAGTAGGACTGTTCCTGGTGTGCACAGCATGTCTTGTTAGGACTGTAACAAGAAGTCTGTAAAGACAAAAGTCTAAGTGGACCTGGATAAAATGTTATAAATAACAGACCAGAAAAAAAGGGCTTTGTTGTGTTTGTAGCTAAGCATGAGAAATAAATGGAATGTAGTTTGCATTTGGGGAAGGGGGTGCAACAGCTAGTTCCCAACAGAATGCACTTACTGGAATTTCTGGTATCTGTGTTTTAAAACTCTCAGACAAACAGCTAAAGTAACATCTGTGCAAAGGCAGCTGAAGAAAACACTGTATACACACTTTAAGTGAAAGGAAGCAGATTTTAAACATAAGATGGGGGATGGTTATTTACTTTTACATTGGTGTGTCACATAGATAAGACTGGGGACATTGTAGACCCCCCAGAAGCTAGGAGTCTTTGTAAATACATAATAAGAAATATGTAATGCCTCTTAATTTATGGTTTTGATCACCGGACTCAAATAACATTTGCAGAGTAACAACGTATTTTATCTTTGACATTTTTGCTTAGTGAAATACATATTCTTTGCCATTAAAAGAGGAATTACTGCTTTTATATATGGTCCCAAGGGATGAAGCATTTTGTTAAGGTCTCAGGCAAATTGAAAATAGAGGAGACAGAGTTGGAGGAACCATCATGGAAGGAAAAACTCCTGGGTGGGATGTACCACTGACAGATAGCTTAAGTGATATGTTAAGTCCTACCATGTCTAGAGAAGGCTGGACTGGCGCTAATCATGACAGCACACAAGCAAGCCTGAAGAAATAGAGCAATTAAGGCCCAGATCTACCACACCAGGCAGGAGCCCAGGTGGAGGCTGTGCAAAGAGGCCCCTGAAACAATCCAGCACTTAACAGTAGGGTGTAAGATAAATGCAGGAAAAGAATCCATGGAGCACCATAACCATCTAGCTGGCATAATGTACAGAAACATCTGTGCAGATTATGTACTGGAGACCCCTAGGTCACAAGGTGGTGGAGAATGAGAGGTCTAAGATCCTGTGGGAGGTCCAAATATAGACTGACAGAATGGCAATGACTGCACGGTGGTGTGGTGGTTAGCACTGTGGCCTCACATCAAGAAGGTCGCTGGGTCGAGCCTCGGCTGGGGGGGAGGCCAAACAGTGGCCTTTCTGTGTGGTGCTTGTATGTGTGGGTTCTCTCCGGGCACTCCGGCTTTCTCCCACAGTCCAAAGACATGCATGTTAAGTTAATTGGTCATTCTAAATTCTCCCTACGAGTGAGTATGAAATGGTTGTTTGTCTCCGTTGACCCTGCGATGGGCTGTTGACCTGTCCTGGGTGTACCCTGCCTCTTTGGTTTGCTGGTTTAGACTCCAGCTTCCCTGCAACCCATAATGAATGAAGTGGTACATATAATGGACATTGTGATCATTGATAAACAGCAAATGTGGTGAATGTAGCTATACCTAATTATGGCATCATGTGGAAGTAATTTTAATGCATATGGTAATCAATCATATTTACTCATACAATAACCACAAGTGTTATCATTCTTTTACTTGTAAAATGCATTTATTCATTTATTATTCTCAATTACATTTCATTGATGTGTGTTTTCTTTTCCTTCTGATATAGAACATTACTGATATAGAACATTGATGTTATTATTCTCCTGTTGGGTCATTGTATGTGAGGTCAGGCTGACCACTCTTTTGGATTCATGACGTGGGAGAAAGATGAGACTGATAGGGAGCTGATAGAAAACGGTTGTTTAGAAAATGACAGCCTGATTGGGCGAGAATGGCGCCTCTCAATCTTCCTTTCTCCTACTATCAGTTTGAGAGACTGATCTTCAGCTGGAACCAGGTTGAATAAAAACTGATGTTAATGATGCAAGAGCCAGAGTCTCTGTGGACTTCATGCGAGTCTGGACGACACTCTCAACTTGCAAGTAAAATTGTTTGTATTTTATACTTCTCCTGTAATAAATCTTCTAATTACTTTTACTCATTCAGACTCTTGGTAATTTTTCTATAACAATCATCAGAAAAAAAGGAACATGAAAAACTAGAGGAATATCAAGGGCTCGAGGAACAGCTGGAGAAAGCCTGGAAGGTGAAGGCGATACCTGAGCACTGGGGACAGTGGCTCCAACAGATAACAGAAGAAAAACTGGACAGTGTAATAGGAATAGCTAAGAACCTGCTTCCCGGCCTCTGGTAGAGGATCTGAGCTTGAAGATAAATGAAAGCCAAACGCCTCAAACCACGGGGGAGGGAGGGGTGTGAGAGACGACAAAAAAAAAAAAAAAACAAATATAATATTTGCTATCACAAAATTTTAGACAAAGAGTCTTTAGAAAACACACACACACACAAAAATAAATAAAAACGTAGCTGTTCATTTTTTCAGATGTGACAAACAAATGAAAACCAGGTGTATTGAACAGGAAACAAACACAGAATGGGATAACTCTAAAAATAAAACAAGGAACCTGAACAGCAAATCCCAAACACAAACCCCAGGTAGGGGTCAATCCTCGAGATGAGAGGTTCACATTTTGGTCAAAATCCAGTTAAAATAATTTGACTTGAGATGCAAATCTCACAAATGTTAAATCTACAATTTTGGCATTAAAATGGCTGCTACATCACTTTCCCTAGTAAACAATGAGAAAAATGTCATTTTCATTGACCATGAGATGTGTGTCTTGGTTGTTTCACTTTGGACTGCAAGATAAAATATCAGACCATGTCTGACTTAGTATGGAACCCATCTCCTGGTACAGGGTATGTTTTTTTTTCTCATCTTCCCTATTACAGTGCTCTTCTGGTAGGTCTTCTGGCATCCCCAGTAATCTACATGGTCCAGAACACAGTGGCACATCTAGTGCTTGCTTGCCTAATAAGGACACATGCCACTACTCATTGAACTCCGCTGCCTACCCATGGCTGCTTGAATCAGGTTTATGTCACTAATGCTTGCCTGCAGATTGGCTCTGGAGTCTTCAGGGCAGCTACTTAAACTCAGTCAAATTTAATTTGTGGAATAGTTTCTCTCAAGAGTGACATCTGGTAATGCCATCTCTATGCACAAGGCAGACTGAGGTCAGATTGAGGAACCACAAATGGGAACAATCAAACATAATCAAAAAGAAGCCATATGATATTAAAGCTGGTGTGTCCATCTGTTTTAAAGTATCTGTCACTTTTGAACAGCCTGTTCCCCTACACATTTAATATTTATACTTAACTTTTACTTACTACTTACTTATCTCTGCCTGTAAAACAGAAAGATAGTATGTAATGCTTATGCCGTGATTTTAATATACTTATAGGTTACTTGGCATTAAAATCTCCTTATTGACTAAATTTAATGAGAAATATCCACTTCAACAAAAGCTTCTGTAGTAAAGCTTAAGGTTTTAGGAAGGTCTCACTTAAAATAAAAGTTAAAATCCAAAATTTCAAGAATTCCACATGGAATCTAAATAACAGCCAAACCCTACAATCTATTGTTTGCGTTGCAAACTTTGTGCCACATGCAGCCCTCTCCCTATGACCACTGGGATATATAAAGATGTAATATGTCAGATGAACTGGAACAACTATTGTCAGTGAATAGAATGTAGGCATCAATTATGTTTCCTCCAAACTGTGTTTGGAAAAGAAAATGAGCAGGATGAACATTTTCTGAAGCAATGAGTTGGCACCAGAAATGCAGGTTTTCTGCAAGGTTGAATCTTCATTTCCTCACCCACTTTTGGTGTGTTTAGTCAAGCCCTGTGGTTTTAACATGCCTAATGATGACATTCAAATGAAAGGGCAGCTAAAGATCTCATTATCTGTAATTTTCAAAGAGCACTGCCCAAAACCCCGAGACGATTAGAAATGCAAATTTTGTGACTAAAATAATAAAGGTTTAAAAACTGCACCTATTTTCATTTGTGCACATAAAATAATTTGATGCACAATCCCTCAAGGAACCCTCAGGCCTCTTTTCTGAGACAAAGATTGATCATGAGCAGTCAGAAGTAGTCCCTATCTTCTCCCTTTCTATTTTCTCTTTGTGTGGTCAGGCTCTGCAAGGACGTTACTAAACATAGCACATACATTTTGAAGTGTCTGTCTTTAATTAAATGCAGTGTTGATCAAGTACCTTAATGTGCCCCCTCCAAGTCCCCTAGACCACACCCTGCGTCAGTGGATGCTTTGTAGTCCCATAAATATGACCACAGTCGCCTGAACTAAACAGGAGATGATGCAATGATGGGTTCTTTAGAAAGATGACCAGCGTGAAGGAAATGACTGATACTCTTTCCACTGATCGGGACTTGTAATTACATTTTCAGTGAAGTGATCAAAGCATTTGAGCTAAAAATATAACCCAACCTTCTACAATTGTGGGTTCTCAAGAAGAGTTTAGGGGGCCAAGTTTCTATGATACGTGACTCACCAGTATAATTGCAAAACCATTATGTTCTACCACCAGAGGAGGTCAAAAATAGAGAGAAAGTAGAGTGAAATTCAAGGTGTGTCACAACCACTGACAAATGTGTACTTTTGGCTTAGTAATTGTATAAAGTTGTGCAAAAAAACTAGACAACATGTCACAAAAGTAACATAGTCATTAAAGTAAAATTTATTCATATTTAGCGATTGGCATTGAATGGAGCTATATAGTAGCTTAAACCACATAAAAGGCTGAGAACTATGTTTTATTGAATTGTGGAGTTGGACAATTTTTCAGGTCTGAAAAGGTCTAAAATCACATTTTTAAGATGCACTTGTTGAATACTATAAATTGATCTAATATAGTGCATTAGCATCCATCATGGAAAGGGATCTTCCTTGGATGCCTGAGTTGCTGAATTTGCGTTGCCTACCTAAACTGACAAGGAATAATGGCTACAGGAAAAACAGATTTTAGCTGAAATGTGGCAACACTGCAGATCTGGCAGCATACCAGCTCAGAGAATAAGATTTATCCTCTGCTGATAAAACTGCAACTTTAGCATCTTGTAAAAGTGGTTGTTGTGGACTGTATGAGAATGTAGTGGAGTTATAAACCATTGATCAACTTTGTGGCGTGCCAACACCGCACTGTGGAAGGTTCAGGGCTGTGTACTGTCTCAGAGAACCAAAGATTGAGGAGTAACTCCAGTCAGTGAATGCTCTGTGGATTCATTCGGTGCAGAGCTGCTGCAAGTGAGTTCTGCACCTTATTTTTTACCTTTACTACCTTTACAAACATTTACCAGATAAATAATATCTGCAATATAGTTCTCTGAGCTCTTCTCTGGCTGACCAATTAGTGCAGATTGAGCTGATCTCGTAAGCATACATGCCCTTAGAGTCCCAGATTACTTTGAGACAAATTCATATATATTTGTTTTGATAATTCCTGTCTGGCTTTGTGGAAAAACCCATTTGTCTGTGATGTAACAAACTCACAATGTAGATTTATTTCTGCTACAGTCAGACTTTAAAGAAAAATAAAATCATGGAATTATGAGAAGCAGTTCCAGCTTAATTTTTCCCAAATGCATAATTTCTCTTTTAATTGGTTTCCAAGATTGTTTTTTTTTATTATTATTATTTTATATATATATATATATATATTGAGATTTGGGTAGCTTCCCAAAAGTCTGCCTCCCTAATGAACCGTCTGTTTCTTCTTACTGTCCTTGTAAACCCACTGTCTCCAAAACAGGACCAAAAATAGAGGATGGTTTGCAGTCGTCAGGAAGCTACAGAACTGTGTTTAGTCTTTAATTCAGGCAAGGACAGTGAAAGCCAGAGGCTTGGTTGTTTTATTTGGCCCAGAAATGAGCTAAAATAATAATAATAAAAAAAGCAGGTTTAAGAGCACAACACCTGTGAAGTAGAAAGATTCCCAGCTGCATAAGCTTTATTTCACATTTGATCAACAGCTTAACTGTCAGCATGTCAGTGTGTGCAGCAGTCCAGAGTGAACTCTCATCCACTGATATCCAGGCAGAGAGGAGATAATTGTAAGCAGGTGTGCCTCGCTGTCCTGATGAGCTCCCAGCTTTCCACGCCGTCCTCACCCCACTCGCCACAACCACGTCTCAACTGCTTTAAATGCCCATTTTTGTGTAATTAAAAGTAATTTTCCCACTCCACTCCACACATACCCTTAAGTTTAAAGTTGTTGTCAACACACTGCCGTCACTGTGGGCACTGAAGATTTGTCATACTTCTGCAAGTAACTTAGAAAGGTTGAAGCCTACAGATGGACTTGTGATTTTACAAAATCTCCATGGTGTCTTAAATCTCCCTAAAAGAGGCCACTGATGGAATATTAAACCACTCATGCAACATTTATATAATTTCTCAGGGTGTAAATAAGTCCAGGGAGCATTTCATAGGCTTTTCTAAATAGCTGGGTGTTTAGATTTGAGGAAAATGATGCCAGACACAACGCGTCCTCCCACAACACACTGCCAAGATGCAGCATTCGGCCCTGTTTCACAAACACTTTTATTTTCCAGCAGTAGAGAATTCCTTCACAAACCACATGGCAAAAATGTCAGCTAAATATTTGTAATGAGCTGTTTAATTACATATTCTTTAAGGCTGCTACTGACTGCAAATCTAAGGACTGATAGGTTTGTTCAGCTGCTAAGACAAGACTTGGTGTTTGAGTCTGACGGTGAGAAGAATGATCTTTATTTTGGATGCTTGCCATAGCGCTCAGCTCAATGTCAGCTGCACACTGGATGTCACTGATGTCAAAGTCAAGCATTATATGTTGAGATTTCTGGCACAGCTCTTTATTTTCAGGGTTTATCGGGGCCTCAACAAGTAATTTAACTCATAAAAAATAGCCTGCCTTCTAAGAACTCTACACTCAAAATCATAAAGCCAGTGATGTCATTACATAAAACAACCTACTTGTAATCATCTGCCAAATAGGAATGATTTGAGCTTTAGTGGGTAATGTTTTGCCTCTAAAGTATTTACTGGATTTATCAGTCTTAACAAAATGGCACAATCTCCACACATCAAAAAGTTTTACTCCTACTTACTTTGCATTCAAAGCTATAAACCTGGTGATGCCATTAAGTTAAACAATCTGCTGACAGCTACTAAAACTGCCCTGCAAAGATTTTGCCAGATAGAAATTGTTTTAGCCGGGGGGGGCAGAGGGGGGCAGGTCTGTTTCTTCTAATAAGGATGGAGAGCTATAAATGAGACAAAGCATTTGGTTTCAAGGTCAACTGAAACAAATATGTAATCTGACAGCAAATGGAAGCTGCATTCACTGTCTGCTTTCCTCATCTATTTCCTCACCCTACCGGGCACAGGCTAAGATACCCCAGGAGTTCTGGACTCCCAGTTTTATCCCAGAAATATTATGTATATATCAGAAAGGAAAACTAAATTAACATAATGAGATGCTGAAAAGATGTAACATGGCCACAAAAAGACTAAGTGGAAACACAGACCTCACAAAGGTCCTTTCATGCAGAATGTGTCAACAGCACCAGTGCAATCTAAAAACTATTATTTTTAGTTGCTTATGCTGCACGATGATGGTTTGTCACTGGTCAAAGCAAAGCGCAAGCACATTTGCAAAACAGAGTTCTGAAAGTTTAAGGAAAGACTGATGTTGCATGTATTGAAATCTAAAATATATTCTAGCTAGTGTAAGATTTTGGGACTAAAGCTTCATCTTTGAAACATTTTTCTATCGTGGTTGGTATTTCTTGCAACATACAGTACACAGTGCATATGGACAGATATATTTCTTACTGCCAAATTAAAATAAATAAGGTTTTGTAAAATAAAACTATTTTGCTATGTACCCACATGACCAGTGTTTGAACCCAACTGCAAGAGTGGCAAAAAAGAAATGAAGCCAACATACATGTCAAAATCATACACAAATTTCTATAAAGAGACACAAAATAATGCAAAACATCTTCAAAGACAACTCACACCTACACAGTTTTATATTTTTGACTGTGTCTCATTCATTCTGGGCGTTTTAAACCTCATGTATGGGGAGTGGGGGGCTTTTCACATGACTGTGCCCAGAGGCCACTTCCATCCCAGCTCGCCTTCTATGTACACTATTGTAGAAATGGAGCAGCAGCTTCGACATCTGCTTTATCAATTGACTGTTTCATACAGTCTTATTAGCTGGGTTTCCATCCTGCTGCACATTTTTAATTGGCACATCAAAACAGATGAATGGAAACACCAAAGCAATATTGCAAGATTTAACTTAAAATAAACTGAAAACTTGCTGTATCAGTTCAAAGTAAATGAAACCAAGTGCAATGGAAAGTGCAGTTCATTTGTTTTAGAGAAATTAAATATCTTCTGAATACAGAAAGCTATCAGGACTCCAAGAATGGATTGTTTTCATTTTAGTTGTCCAAAAGTGTTACTGTTACGTAGGGACTCCACAGAGACATCAGCAGGTTAGCGATACTTTATTTATCAAGACTGAACACAAGGTAAAGGTCTTACTCGGACAGAACAGAAGGAGCAGGTTGGAGGGACAGGAACCAGGAATGGAGAAGGGGTGAGTCCATGAAGTATGTAAATTTAAGGTCCGACCAGAACTGAGAGCAGAACTGGGGATTTTAAGGACTGGAGGACAGGTGTGACTGATTAGACTTGATGATGATGAGCAGATCAGGACCAGGTGTGGAGAATCTGAGAGCTGGCGGAGGACTACCAGCCCTGGCCGGGTGACGTTGTAACAGTTACATTTTGCTGTTAGTGACACTATCTTTGTTTAATTTGTGTTAGGGTTAGTTATTTCTTGTTTGAAATTTTACGGATGTGTGTCATTTTGTTGCAGCCGCTTCTTCATCTTTTCACTTTCTCAAATAATAAACTATTGAAAACTGCCTTACTTTACTGAATTTCATTAGCGTGTTTTCTGTGTATTTCATGAACAACTTATGGCATCTTTTGAAGGAAACCAAGAAAATGTGGGAGACTGAGGACTGCAAAGAAAAACTATATAAATGACTGAAGAATTAACTTATTAATATCCATTACAAATAATAATAATAATATTAATATTATTATATATATATTATAATATATAATATATATATATATAATATATATATTAATATATTATTATATTATTACCCAAATTTCCCTGAGGGCTCTCTGAAGGGATTAATAAAGTATTTCTATTCTATTTCTATTCTATTATTATTATTATTATTATTATTATTATTATTATTATTAATAATAATAATAATAATAAATCCCAGAATGTGTAGGTGTCCTCCACATTGTTTTTTTTTTTTTCTCTGTCTCTCACAAAATGGAAAATTTGTTTAGCACATTTCTGGCACATTAAACCACAAACATGTGCTTAGAAGTCTGTTTTTAATCTGAAAAGGATAAAACAGGTAAAAGAATATTCCTTAACTTAACCACAAAGTTGAAACAATAAGTAGTTTAATATTTGCTTCTTTGGAACTTCTCTGTAGTGTCTCCATGGTTTTGGCTGTGCTGCTGAAGTGGAGCAGTGTTGGTCAGCCTCTGGAGGGGAGGGGACCAGAGGAGGAAAATTTGGGTAAGGGAGGTGGACGGAGGGTACAAATACAGCTGTGTTTAATCAAACTTTCACACCGGACGTCCCTCTGTCAGGGGTGAGCAGTGCAAAGTTCCCTCCTCCACGTCCCAAATGGCTGCTGCTGCAATTAAGGAACCACGCCTGTTGCTTTCTAATTTCTCTGAATTGTAGAACTTATTCCAGCATTCCCTGAAGCTAAGCCGTGACAAGAGCTTTTGAGACCTTTTTGTCCAGAAAACGCAATACCTGTGGACTTTGTCTTCCCCCCCCCCTAATTATTCTATTATCGCGAGAGACCCTCCGGGCTGATCTTGACCACTGCTGGGAACTGAAAGCCCCGTCGGTCACTCTGTTACAGTAACTATGGAGTGCCTTAAGTTTTGTTTGGTGTTTTCCTGCTGGATCAAGTTAGCAGACTCAGTCTTTTCTATTGATACTAATCAAGGACCTGTGCCCATTCCTAAAGGTAAGCAACTATAAACTTTCTCTTTTTTCTTTGTGCGGGTCTCCCCAACTCAGATCCTGTGCGCACATACAGCCTTAAGCTCCATCCCATCTTTACAGCGTTTCTAATGGTGATATTGCAATTAAACCGCATATGTTCTGGCTGCGCTTCAGAGCTGTCATGCGATTTGTGCAAATAACGACTTATGTATTTTCAAGATGTAATTTACCGGCTGCGTGATGTCAGTGTGTGTGAGAGGCAGGTTGAATGCCTGCGGCTCCCTGTGTGGGAATCTGAACATGCCAGGCGCGTCAAATGTTGGAGCGTGAAATTACATGATGCTGCTCGACACAAAAGAACCGTCTGCGGTTTCTCATGTTATTTGTCTGCACACAGCACGAGCTTTTATATACAGAAGACGGGCTGTAAAGTTTCAGCTGCGACAAATAACCAATTTCAGTCTTTGATGGTTTAAGTGAAAACCAGAACAAACACAATTAATGGCTTACAGATCAGATAAAATAGGTCATTTAAAGCCTGTTTTAATTGAATAGTAAGTAAGCTTGTGATTGAAACACAGTCAGGTGCTTGTAAAGTTGCTATATTTGAAAGCTCAACCTATACTTAACATACAGAAGTTTACACTTCAGATAACAACCCTTACATTTTATTGACTTGTTTGAAAAAATCCAGCCCTATTAACATTCTGCTGCAGCTAAATCACTCCAAATTACACTAAAATCTACACACAACCACTTGTCCTGGAAATCCTGTAGGCAATGCTGTAAGCCTGATCACACTAACTGCAAGGTTAGGTTTAAACTAAGTCTGACACTTTTATACTCTATAAGGAGTTTGCAGTATGTCAGTATACAGCGTTTATGAAGCACACAACTACTAGATAAACTCCAAATGTAGCTCTAATTGCATCAGACATGTGGTTCAGGCATTCCTTTGTCTTTATTTCTGTTCTTTTTTTCAAATCTTGTTGTATTAACCATTTGTGTTTGAGCCTGACATAGTAGTAAAAGCCAGGGGTCAGCCTCTTTCCATCTAACATCTCACAGATTATATCGAAACCTCTAATGAAACACTTTTGCACATTACATATTAAAACACATTAACAGTGTTGAATATCAAGTTGGTCCTCTATTCCGCCCTTAAAATCTCAGCCTTTTTTTTTTTTTTGATGCTTTTCCAGATAAAGTCAGACTAATGTGTTCCAAGGAAAAATGAAGCTAGTGTTTACCAGCTGGGTAAAAGCCTAAGTATAATTTAGAATAGTCAGATAGAATATTGTGTAATACTTGGTTACATTCTGAACTGTTTTAGTTCTGCTATGAATGTTTAAAACTTGTGTTTTAATAGAATCATCTGCCTTAGTGTGCCCTTCAGCTAGAACATCAAGTACATAGCGACAGATAAGTGAGAACCATATGTGATTAAGAATCATCAGCTAGATATCAGTCAGGTCTGTTGCAATATACAATTCAACATTCACACATTGAAAAGCACATCCTAATCTATTGTGTCAGCACTGGGTGACCTGCTTATGTCCATGATAACTGGTCAATTACAATCGGTTGTGTGTCAAGCCGTCCCATTGTACAAGGCAATCTCCCGGCCTAAGAAGATAAAATGTGATCACATCCAGTGCTCGGTGTTCAGAGGGGAGGCCTGTTCACGGAGCCCAGCACTGCATTGCTTTACCTGTTACCCAAATTAGAATAAGCTTTGCTGCATTTGAAGTTATCCTCTACTGTTTGTGTACTTGAGCTTCCAATGAAAGAATCAGGTTAACAGTTAATTGGTTGCAAATCTTTGTTCCAGCTTAACTCACATTCTGATATTTGTCCTCTAGCTCTTCTCTGAGAGCACACTTGCACTGGTTGTAGCTCAGACACAAACAGTTTGTTTCAGCAGTGGAAGAAGTAGGAATGCAGAGCTCTGCCCATTTCTCACCAGTGTGCACCTGGCTGGTCACTGTGAACAGCGGACGTGGCTGTTGGTTTGTCAGATTTGGAAAGTTACAAAAATTGGGCTGCGTAAACCCCCAGTGTCCAGCCATCTGAAAGGAGCCTTTCATTTATGTCTGACTGTTTGAACAGCACTACTGACAGCATATGGGATTTAACATGTAGGTCTTATGGTGTGAGGTTGAGTCTCTACATATTTCTGTGCAGGACTAATCCAACTGCCTAGCAAAGACTGGATTGATGATTGATTTATGATTTGATAGTTTTGAATTACAAAGTCTTTCTTTTTATATGCAGTATAATAGTGTTTTTTTAGTGTGAGATTGCCTGCTAGAAACCTCAGTTAGGGTTTCACTGAAAGTAACCGTTCCCTAGAAGTTGTAGCGACCTTTCCCCAAATGCTTTATAAATGTGTAACTCCATCACTAATAATCTGGTGGACTGTTCCACCATCCCATGGACAAAACATGTTTAGATTAGATTTTTCCCAGACATGCCAACAGGGAGCACTTTATAGAAAAGTGAAGGAAACTCCACCTAAGGCTGTCCATGCCTTATATACACTATATAATGACGTTCTCTATTGCCTGTAATACCAGTCTAACAAACTAACAAACCCCTTTGGCAGGTCAAAGCTGTAATCATGCCTTAGGACATTGTCACTATATCACCACAACGTTGGTTCTGTGGTTCCTTCTCAGCCAAACATATGCTGTGCTGTTTTTCTACTTAGGTGTTTCTGAGGTTTTTTTTGCCAACTATATTAGATACTGTGACTAAATAGTGCAAGATTCAAGCACCTGTGATGCACAGGGTTTACCTTAGGCAGTGCTAAAACAAATGAATTACAAATATAATTGTGTTAGGGCTGTCTTTAAAGTATAAATATCCGATTGCACTAAGCAAGTCTATGTCTGCAACCAGGAATTGCACAGCTGTTCTTCTTTGGAAAGCTTTTTGCTGGCTGAATGTTGCACTAATACAGCTGAACATCTGCTTAATGTTGTCAGGTAAATTTATCATACAGTGAAACAAGAATATTTACTGTAACACAGAGACAAAGCAGAGGAATAGCTATGAAATTAAGAGAAAAAGGGAATAATGTGCTAATCTATTATATATTGCTACTAGAGAGAAAGCATTTTCTTATTTCCTTCATGATTTTCAAGCCAGCTATTAAAGTAAGAGTAAAACTGCAAGACACTCACAGTAAAAATACATGTTCTTTTAAAAGCCCTTTAATGAGAGAATGGTATGCATTAAACATTGTTGCTCGGTAATGGAAATATTATAGATTTAAAATGTACAGTTATATGCCAAGCCACACACATGGGGAGCAGTACATACTGGTCTCACACCCCGTTTAAAATTAAACTAAAACCACATTTAGTTGCATTAATGACTTAATGACTTTCTTAACAGATGGAGCCCCATAGGAGATAATATTTAGAACTGCCTTTCTTTGGTAAAATAAATAAGCTATTCCTGATTCAGAATGACGTCTGCTGAGACTAGTTTCCTGGCACAAAGCTGGTGACATCATGCTACATCCTAAGGCTAACATGCCTATGGTTTAACATGTGTAATTGAAAATACAGCTCTTCTTTGTGGGTACGCTGCATTCCTCTTGTGTTATGGAAACTGTGTGTTTAATCGATTAGGATGATCTTTTGACATCACTAGAAAATTAATATTTATATTTAAACAGTGAGAAACAAAACCAGTAAGGTTGGATTAAAACGCTCGGTAAGCAGTTGAGTTTTCTACTCTCTTGTACTTTTTAAGTCTAATAGCTAACACATGGATTGCTCAACTAACAACAAAGTCATTTGTTACTGTAGGTTAGAAGGCAGGCCTGCATGTGTGGGGGTTACAGGCTTTAGATATCACAAGTACAACTTCAGTGCCAAATGTCCTTGTGGTCACATTAAAGTTCTAATGCTTTCCAAAGCTGGAAAACCTTTACAAGAAAGCTCTAGGTTGGACAGCAGGCTTCTATGTTTAGCTGAGGGCAGTTTTATATACATATATAAAAGTCTCTGCACATAAATTCATATATATATATATATATATATATATATATATATATATATATATATACAAATATAAAGCCACATTAATGCCAGCTCTATCTTAGAGCATGAGTTCTATAACAGCAGTCCCTTATAGCTGTCTTTTTCTATGTGTAACTGCTGCTTTCCCACCATGTCAAACTCCCTTCATCACTCCCATCATTACTCAGTTTCAGTGATTGCCCTGTATTTGTCCAGTCAATATCTTATCCATGTTCTTAAAACCTCATTGCTATCCCTTCATTTAGCTTTTAGACCACTGGTCATTCAACATTCCTCTTTACAAACTCCACCTTTTTCTGGTTGAGTATCTTTTCAGTCGGCCCTAAATGGACTGGCAACTTGTCCAAGGCGCACCCTGCCTCTTGCAGAAGCTACTGGGACAGGCTCCAGCCCTCCCCCCTTGTAATCCTGGATTGAAATATAAGTGGGCATAGAAGACAGATGGATGGATCTATTCAGTCCTACCTGCTCAACATCCACCACCAGTATGTAGACTATGGTGTTTTTGTAAAATCCGAATATAGAGCAATGTTCAAAATTCTTAACAAACTTAAAAATCAGCATTTGGTATGACCACTTTTATTCATCAAGAAAAAATGAGTTCTTCAAGCTTCACGAGGAAAAAACTTTGGAAGATATTCAAAAACACCAGAGAACTACTCCTCAAGACCACAATAATGAATGATATTTAATGCTGTGCATTACTTTTGCAAGTCACACTCATTCTTCCAGTTGTGTTTACACACAACTGGCTAATGATCATATTGCGTACAGGGCGATACATTAAGGTGTCCACATGAGTTTCAAATAGAATGTTTCATTCACATTCTCATTTGCATGTTAAAGTTAATGATTAGGGCCCAACCGATTAATCGGCAGGCCGATTAAATCGGTCAATATTAGCCCTTTTTAAATGGCCAATATTGGCTGTTGTTTTGCTGATTATACGCCGATTTATTCTTACTTTCTCATAAAATAGTAAATGCTGTTAAGTGTTGGAGTTGTGCAGCGTTTGTCCACTAGATAGAACTATGATTTCATTCAATTCCACAGTCATCCCCCTGTCTTTTCAACAGGGGTAGCTGGTAGCTAGCCAGGTTATATTAAAGTAGTGGGCCGAGTGGAAGTAAGTTTATAATGATGTTGTGAAATTAATGACTCAACGTGTCTCCAGTTTCAATTTAACTCTGTTTACCATGTGTAATGACGAGTGACACGTGCTTCGTTGTGTCGGTTAGCTTTTTATTTATGCTGCATTGCTAAAGTTGTGCTAAATTAGCTTAAAGCGCTCCCCGTTTCAGTGTTTTGGCTAACTGCTGTAAGTGGAACTCTTATTTTGAAGTGTGAAGCACCGGAACAGAATGTGCATCTAAAATGTTAAAGCATTGCAACGTTGACTTGTAGCCATAGTAGCACATCAAGAGCATGCAATAAAGAACTGGCTGATGTCGGCAGTTAACACATAATGTGTGGTTAAGTTATTCCTTAAAAACAGCCAGCCATAATACCCGTCTATGTTAGCAATAATCTTGCTGTTATCCCAACCTGGCATAGCATTAGCTAAGTAGCCAGTAACTGCAGAAGTAACTAAGTGTACAAAATATCTGAGAGTACAGAACGACTGTTCATCACTCCGTCAGCTGCCGGTTGAGGCGCGTTTTAGGAGGAGAGATGTGAATGCAGAGGGGAAGAGGTTTATTCACTGCAGCACAGAAAAAACTAATTATTAATATTCCAGTCTGTCTTCAGCCACCATCATGATGTCATGTCACCCTTAGATTTACTAACATGACAGGCTGTAACAGCGACTCACTATGTGTTACAATTAGTGCTAGACCATTTGTGACCATTGTAAAATACAACTTTATCAAAGGTTACATCTTTTTGACATTTGAGTTAAGCATATCTGGTTTTTATTTTGGTTTATATATGATATATGCCATGATATGTTTCATGACAAAGAAAAATATTGGAGTAAAGAAATTGTAATTTAACATTTAAGGGCATCAGAAGGCTGCATAAACAATGTTTTGCTAACTTCACTCATGTTGGTTATATAAGGCATACACCTTATATTTTTCTACCTGTACTTTAACCTATTTCTAATTTGCATCAGCGAGAAGTACAAAACAAGATATATTTAATTAATTCATCATTCATTTCTACAATTCATTCATAGATTGACTTTTTTTAGAGTTAATTTCCCAGTTAGTTAATGCTTTGTTGCATGTTTTTGGAAATTCTTCTGTTGTAAAGTTAAACATAGAAGGCCAAAATATTGTGAAACAATAAAATGTTCTACCTGTTATTCATATTTTTGTTGGTGTAAGCGTTAATGAACCAAAAAGGAAGTTAATTTATTCATTACATATTTTTGAAAAAAGTTGGCCGATTAATCGGTAATCAGAATTTTTTTCTGCCAAATATCGGAATCGGTATCGGCTTCAAAAGATATATATCAGTCCGGCCCTAGTAATGATTAATGATTACCACTCACACTATTTTCCCTAATGCAACTGCAATGCTTTGCATTGCAAAACCCCTCAATGTATCCATAGTCCTTAAAACATGAAGCTTCATTCTAGTTTTTCCTTCTCTCTAAAAGCTTGTCTTCTATTTTCCTGAAGTCATCCTGTTTGGGCTGCAGCCCTAGTGTGTTCCAAGCTATGCATGTAATCATAATGCTTCTTGGACCAGCATGTTCTAAATACTCTATATATCTATATAACTAAATCCAATTATTTCTTACCATAAAAATTATATTTGATATAAGGTAATCTAAAAATACTGTTTACATGGCAGTGTCTTATTTAGAGTAGGGCTTTTATAGGGTTAATATCAGGATATGCTGTTCATATAAACAAAACCATTATCTCCAAAAATGGCCACAAAATGCATTCAATAACTTCTACTTTCGCTAACCTAACAATTTTGGGTGATCCTTGAGGTAAAATGTTTATTTACTGGGTTGACAAAATAGAACAGGGGTTTGTGTTCTCTGGCCACAGCAATGGGAATCCTGTTATCCTTGTATTTAAGGCCAGGGCACATTCCCTTAATACCCCCCTTTCCTTTCTGCAAAAAATTGCTTACTTAAGCGAAGTCTCAGCCAGCAAGTCAGAATTATTGCTCATCTAAGTGTGAAAGTTTACCTAGACGGCTGAACCCTATGTGGTACAGAAAAAAAAAGAGCAAAGGAAAGATCACTTCTCCTTTCTTGGAGAAGAGATTCAGAAGCACCTTTTGAGCTACATTCATCTCCTTCTGAACTATTCATACAGGAATGCCAAGAAAATATGTTGTGTTTACTCTGACTGCACAGTTATCCTCTGAAACCACAGTTGGAAAAACAACAAGAAAAAGAAAACAAACTCCTCTATTGAGTGTCCACATCTGTTTTCTAGCTGTCCTTCATTATCACTGATCATGGTGGTGACATAAAACATTTAAAAGGATTGCACAGAAAAAACACTTCATAATCTTACAAATCTCACACAGGTTTCTAAATGTTTGGACAGAAGAAGATTGATAACTCCAAATTCTATAGTGTCATTTTGTCAGGAACACATTCATTAAAACTGCATTTTGATCCAAACCAAATCATTTGTCTTTATCTGCTTATTTTTTCAACATCTTAGGGAGGGATTATCAAATGATATTTTGAGGCATACGACACACTGTGGTCTTGTTTTTTACTCACCAATGTAGACCAGGGCAAGATGTGTCTCGTCATATTGTCTTGTCTTTTATAGTTGTTGAAATGTCTCTTCTTGATTCATCATCAATTGCCTTATGATTTTCGCAGGTAACAGCTCCATAAAACACCCAATGTACAATTCAGTTCCTGTTTGTGTCACAACACTTACAGCTCCCCTTTCTTAAGGTGTATCTCAGTGCTGCATCACAGTCATTGTCTTTGCAGCCCATGTTTTTGGAGAAATTCAAAATAGAACTACTATTTTATAACTATCTCACATGTTTCTTAGTTTTACCTTACATCTGGAAAACAATAAGATTTCAGGGTAAATATCCTGCTTGTACAAAATCAGCACCACACATGGTTGCATTCGTTGGGACAGAAACTTCAGTAAATTCCCGTCTTTTTACGTCTTAAAGTACGTTCAGGCAGAAAGATATCTCTGTTTAGCTCCTTAAGTTCAGAGAAACTGTGCATGGCTGTACAGTGTTGGGGAAGGGATACTCTACCATTATTAGATACATTAAACTGAGTAGTAACTTTTAACACATTTTTCCATAAAATATTTTATATGTACTTTGTATTGCACCTCGACCTTTGGCAAATATACACTCAAATATTTAATAGTTACAGATTGTGTGTCAGTGCTGGAAGATTGATCATTCTAAATGTTTTTGACAAATGATATTTTAGCTGGGTGAGAGGACAGCTGACTGAGCATCAGTCTAACATTTGTTTCCTGGCGACTGGTCCAAAGTGTACCCCTCCTATTGCCTGAAAGCATGTAGGATTGGCTCCAGCTCCCACAATGACCTTAAACTGGATCAAGTCGGTATAGAGAATGGATGGATGGATGGATAACGTTTGTTTTTTAGTATTATATGAAAACAGAAACCTGATTTTTACTTTGGATTGAACTGGCATATCAAATTTTTCCCAAGGCGCCTTGTGTTTTTGGAGACAGTGTCATCATATCCAACCAAGTATTCCAGTTATAGTTCGCATGAGGTGACTGTGAATACAAAGGAATTTTTTTCCACCAGTGGTTGTGTATGGAAAAGCCACAAAGAAGACCTGCCATAGTGTTTGAATAGCACATGTAGTGTCAAAACTAAATTGTACGTCTCAAGCCTTTTAAATCAAAGATGGTTTACATCCCCACGGTGCACTTAAGAGAAGGGTTGCTTGTTGGGATGTACCCATGTGGCCTGAGTACAGGCCTGTGGCCTGCTGTGTGTTTATGACATGCGATTCTATAAGGTCAGGGCAAAGTCATTGAAGGATAAATGATGTTTCCTGACAGGATTTTTTTTTTTTTTTTTTTTTTTTTTTTTTTTGGGAAATGTCAGCATGACATAAGAATCAACAAGGCTTTTGTTTCCAGAATGGCTGCTAAAACAGGAATTTAGAGCTATGGAAACAAGTCCAGTGAATACACAATATAACACATTACTTTCTTTCATTGTACAAACAAAACTACTGGTTATAAATTTGTGTTTTATGAGAAAAGCAAAAAACATAAACAGAGTCAGTTGTAAAGAGAAACAGTGAACATGTGTCCTGGCAGTAACCACGCTATCACAAAGGTTTTCAAATTTTTGCCAAGAAATCCAAAACAGAAGACAAAGAAAGCAGCATAATGCTCAGAGTTGTAATACAATCTTCAGGATCTCTCCAAAAACAACTTTCCACCAGTATGACTATAGCTCTTCATTTATTAAACAACTATTTATGTTACTGTTAACATAAATAGTAAAACATTAAGGGTAAAGTATTAACAAAATATTTCCTATTGAAACTATTTAAAACAATACAAAAGTCTTTTCCTCCTAGTATTAAGTATTAAATTTTATTTTGCATGTCTAATTTCCTGACCTGGGCTTAAACCTTGGCTTCATCGCTTGGTGCTGGGAAATGGGAAGCTTGGAAATCTCTCATATAACTATAAAAATCACCTGTTTTAAAGAGCTGTAAGGGAAATGTGTTTTCCAGATGACAGAGACATCATCCCCTTACGCTCTAACATCTTCCTTCAAGCCAAGAACATGAACAGAGAACACCTGCTGCTCAGAATAAACGCCCCTTCCTCCTGTGCAGTGCTTCACGTGAAACTCATGTTTCTTGAATTGACTTTTTTTTTTTACGCCACGTGTTAAGAGACCATTAGGGCATCTTAACTTTAATTCAAATGTGTGGACATATTTTCCCATTAAATTTAATGGGAAAACGTGTCCAAACCTTTGACTGGTACTGTAGTTCCAGTCTCATAGGAACTATTTCCAACCTGTAACAGATCCTCAGTGTCTTTAGGTCAGGAAAATGCTGCAGTGGCTGTTAGAGTGATGAAAAGGGCTATAGCAAAGACTAAGGTGAGAAACTGTCTAAGTCATATTTACAGGCAAGGGATTAAAAATAATTCTTGAATGCCAAATTCTGTTCTAGATTTGATGTAACTTTTCCACTTCATTGGTAATAAAGTGAGGTTTAATCATCAGCTTAGAAACTAAATTACCTCAAGTCAATTTTCTCATCATAGATTATTTTTGATCCAAATGGTTTGTTTCACTTTTTCAAGGATTCCCAGATGCCCACGGGTAAAATTAGACATACAATCTCTCTGGCAAAATACTCCTGGGGCTCCTTCCAGCTGCTCAAAGCACCTCAGCTGGCTCTATCTGACACAAAAGAGCAGGAGCTCTGGTCCCAACTCCCCTCAGACCTCTTTGTCTTGTCTCAAAGACTGAGCTCATACACCCTATAAGGAGAAAACTAATTTCTGCTGCTTGTATCCAAGATTTTATTCTTTCAGTCAAAACAGAGAGTTAAGAGGTCAGGGTAAAATTGTAGATTGGCTGGTAAATAAAAAAAATGCCTTTTGGCTCTACTATCTCTTAACAAAAGGTATCCCTCAAGGTGTTTATTTACCAAGCCAACAAACAACAATCATTTGTGTCTGAAGCATCACTGAACTTCTGTCTCTCATGAATTCTTGGTATGTACACAGACTCTGCAAACGTCTTCATATAGTCTGTTCAGCATGATGAATCACTTTCATGTTGCTACAGTGCCTGCAGTAAATGATGATGCTCCGCAATCTTGAACAGAATCAAGTGAAGCCACGCCATGTAGTGAAAAAGAAGTGAAGACTGTACCAAATGGAAATGCCATACCCCCATTCTTTTAAACTACCATTCTTTAATGTTTGATTATTTGTCTTTACTTTTATGTTGATGGTGAAATGTGTTATGTCAATGACCCCATTGACTCCATTGCCATGTTAATATTTTTGTATAATAAAGGTTTACTGTAGGTCCTAAACTTTGCTTTTGGACAAAATAAACTTTTGAGTCAAGTTTGCAGAAGGCCTTTGTAGGTCTGATATGTTCTCTCTCAGTTCTGTCTTACTCTGTGTGTCATTGACCAATAAATAATTTACAATGGTTTGGTGATGTGTATTAAACAGAGAACATGTTGCCTGTTAAACCATGACATGAAAAGCAGGATCAGTGTTCAAGTAGTCCTCTAAAATTATATTAAAGTGCTATTAAAATAATTCTGTTGGCCCTTTTGAAGACTAGCACACATTAACATGTTAAAATGTCAGCTGGGAATGAATTAATGCCTCCCCTTCATGCAATAACAGGGTTCAATTAACACAATCTAGAGACCCTGGGTACTTCCTTCCTTGGCTAAAAGCAACAGATGGAACATTTCTGATTAAAGCGATGCAGCTTATTGAACAAAACAAACAGGGAAAGTGAAAACTAGCAGCATTAAGACAGCCTTCTTTTTTCCAGCTTCATGTTAGACTATGGTGAAAACTTGTATTTGGTTAACCCTTCCTCCAACCTCAGATTTCAGCACTCGTGGCCACTGGAAATGTCCTAGAGGTTTGTGGAAGTTGTTCAACCCCAATAGGAAGGAGCTTATAGAGTCTGTGTTTGAAAATATGCTTCTGTTTTTGAATCCAATTAAAACTCCAGTAGTTGTTCCTAATTTGAGACATAGGTTTAGACTTGCTAAACCAAATAGTCACCAGTATGTTGACACAGGTTTGAGGTTTACAAGGGGACATGGTTCACAGAAGTGGGAATCTCCATACTTATATTTAAGCTTAAAATAATATACACATTTATGTGGATATTTTTTAACTGAAGCCAAATTGTTGCTACTTCAGACATCTCAGTTTTCATCTGCAACAGTTTAATCTCTCTTCCCCATAATTTTCTAGCCATAAAATATGTGATGACCTTTAAGTTGTTGAAGATTTGTCCTTCTATCCTTTGCAGAAAAACTGCTCGTCTTAACTGTTGCAACGGAGGAAACAGATGGCTTCCGCCGCTTCATGCAGTCTGCTAACTATTTTAATTACACTGTGAAGGTAAGATTGTCTTTTCTAAAACTGTTCCCACAAATCTTCTATTTGGTTCTTCCAGCTAACGAGAATGTACTCACACACACGTTACAGCAAGATTTTTTTGGCAAACACTTGCCGGGATTGATTGACCCCGTTAAAGGAAACAATAAAGTGCAACAAGCTGCAAAAACAACCATCCCAAAGGGATACTCCAAAACGTAGTTTCAGAATTCCCCTCTGTGGTTGAAACAAGTAGTAAAAAACCTTTTTTTTTAGCTTGTTGTTCAGTGCTCTGTTTGTGTTTGAAAGCTCATGCGTGTGTGTAATTGTGTTGCACCAGTTTGAAATCTGAGTTCCCCAAGCAGACACTTGCAAGCTTCTCAGTTTTACTGAGTCTGACTTTCTATGAGAACTTAGCCCCAAAACACATTTTACAGGACAATAAACAGGAATCTGATCATTTTACTTCCATACAGGTGTTACCTTTGCACTACAGGTAATTTAGCCTATGTGGATGATCAATTTAAGGGTACTGAAATGCAAGATAAATACACAAACACAGAATACGAATATAAAAGTCTCATTAGCAAAAACCTGTTGGTGTTAAAGTTTATTCCAGCAGCATTTATACAAAGAAATCTATAAAATGTACTTTACCCTAATATAAAGGCCACTGACACAGTGGCATGATTTCAAAATGTGGGAATTTCCTTAAAGTGTTTGCAGGTAAATAAATTTGCTGTTTGCCCTCATGTTTTGTCTCAGGTGTTGGGAATGGGAGAAGCCTGGAAGGGGGGAGACGTGGGTCAATCTATTGGTGGAGGGCAAAAAGTCAGACTACTGAAGGCAGCCATGGAGGCTCTGGCAGAGCAGGAGGATCTTATTGTCCTGGCCCTGGATAGGTATGTTGCTAACAAACAGTTTATATTTTGATTTATCATGCTTACCTCAAACTAGCACTACATTTATATTTAAAGCAGCTGTTTCATTTAATACTAAATTATGGGTTTGCCACTTTCCTCAGTATCAATTTGACCTTTGATCTGATTTAGCTTTAATTTCTACCCAGGAAAAAGTTGCAGAGCACATTTAATTGCAGTTTAGCACTAATTTTCACAATCATAGACTGTAATAATAGCTTGGAAAGCCATATCTCCTAAGTGAGAGGTGTTTTGTGGATGAAAAAAAAAAAAAAAAACAAACCAAAAAAACACCACCACTCATCCAGCCAATGGCATTATTATATGTGAGCAGAGCTCTTCTCACATGCAGGTACATAAATTATGAGCTTTCAAGGCCAATGGAAAGTTTCAATGAGGTGATGTGAGTGGTTTAGAATAATAAGTGCTTTGCGAAACATTTTTCCTTAAATAGAGCAAACGATAATAATATTCATGGTACCATGTACTGTAAATAATGTTACCCATAATTGCTGTGCAGAGCTGTCACACCCATGAAGCAGGTAATCAGAATGTAATTTTCTGTCTTTTAGGGGAAGTGATTGTAGTTTAATAAACTGCTTCTGCACTTTGCAAGACTCTTGAATTATTCAGACGTATTTTGACACCTTTAATCCTGCTGGACCACCCAGACTGGTTTGGCAGTTTCAGACACAATGGTTTACTATGCATGATCCTCAAATATAGAACTGGAAGGAAGTTTTTTTGCAGTTTGGGTTCTTAAGTTAACTAATTATACAGTTTTTCTTACACATTTACTACATTTTTGTAAAGTCTTGATGAAATTAAGGAGACAGTGAGTGGTTAGAATCCAAAATGATATCTACTGAGAAGTTAAATCACCATATTTCACTGAAGCTAAATGATTTAATATTTCTTTTTTAGTGTCCATAAGTCATTGTGTGAATCATACTTCAAGTCACACAGACGGAGGGAATACAGTGGGGAACTATTCCTTTGTCCAGATTTGTCTTGAATTTATTTCTGTGCAGTTCGTAGACATTGTCATGAATGCTTTCAAAGACTGGAAGTAAATTTATACAAGAAATAATTCTGGTTTATGACATTACAAGTCACAAGGGATACTTGTATGAACACGTGTTTGCCAGATGTGGATAGAGCACACACACTTCCTCACCTATATTATACTTCCCCATCTCTCATGACCTCACTTTCACTTTTGCTAACATCTTTTAAAGTCTTTTTTTTTATTTGTCTGTTTTAGATTATTTATGGTGCATACTACTAGAGTCAAAGCTGTATTTTATGTTTAATAGTCAGTGACTCTGGAATTTGTCTCATAACGGTGACTACACACCTCAAAGGAAAACAAAGTTTACACATACTAAAATATCTGCCCTTAGGGTAATATCCCTTTAAAGACATTACTGTATGGCCTGTGTCATCCATGCAAGCATCTCCACAGTTTGTTAATGTCTGGCAAATACAAACATTTTTGAAAATATCTCATCGAATAAGTTCCCAGATAACTTGGCTTTGCAAATGTCCATTGTTTACCTTTAGGTTCCCATCTGTTTCAGACAAGTAGAAACATAGGTTGTGTGTCACTTAAACAATAAAACAAGTTAAAGAAAATGACTGCTCCTAAAGGATAAATAAAAGATAATGATCTGTTGTATTTTATCTTCACTTCTCCCTTTTAGTTATGATCTTATCTTCGCTGGCGGACCAGAAGAGATTCTCAGGAAATTCCAGCAATCCAATCACAAAGTGCTCTTCGCAGCAGAGGGACTTATATGGCCAGATAAACGTCTAGCTGACAAATACCCCTCAGTCCGCAGTGGCAAGCGCTACCTCAATTCTGGAGGTGAGGAAAGAAGCACATCAATCCAAAGTCTATAATAAAATGTTATCACTCCTGCCCACTTGAGATATTCTTTAAATTGCTTGTTTGTCATTCAAACTCTTTAAATCGGCTGCAGTATTTGGATTGCCAAACACTTTGCTTTCTGCATATTCAGCTGCCTCTCTAGTGAGTCTCTTGTGCCAATAACAAAGTCTAACTTCTCCATTCAAGCTTAAAGCTTTTTCTCTCTGAGCTTGGTATAGTAGCACATAAACCACCTGCAGCATCACCTGCTGCAGGTTCTGGATCATGTGGAGAGAAGATTGAGGACAAAGATGGTGGATTTCCAGCCTGAGCTGAGACTAAGTGGCATCAACAGATCAAGGTCAATCACAACAGTGGCATAACACCACAAATAAATCCAAGTAGCTCTTCCAGTCTATTGTCAACTGGACAAAGGCTGGTCAAGGACTTTTTGGAATTAGTAGACTCTTTTACCTTTGTTCAGTCTGTTACTGGTGCCACCCAGGGACATGGACTCTGCTGGACCAAAGTCAGACAAAAGTTTTATATTTTTCTGTTTACCATTGAAGGTCATCCTGACCAGATAAGACCAGGACAGAGTTGAGCCTCCCTTCCTCAGAATCTGGAGTTGGATGCGTAAATCTGTAGATTGGCATTGTAAACAATCTATGTTATCTTTAAAGAGTTAGGCTATGTCCCAGATCTGCGTCTGTACCAGTACCAGCCTGCACCCACTATCAAAGTTCTGAGGAGATTTGGGGTCACTTTGTCCCTTCAGTGAACTTTAAACAGGGTCAGAACAGAACACAATGAATAAGTGTAATATAGGAACAATCAGTGTGAATACAATTAATAAATGAAAGAATAAATGTATATAATAAAGGAAGTAATTATAGGTGTGATTATAATATAATATAAAGAGCATAATGAGTAAAATTTCTTCCACACATGCCTGTTTTGTTTGATTTTATCCCTATGAATCAAACTGTCAAACAGTGCAACCCTGCTCGATACTGTCACATTTTTAACTCTGCTACTGCTGAACAGTTCTCTGCTGCTTTTGGTGAGGCAGCATCACAACTCTCAGGATCTTCCAACACTGTGGAGTTACTTTCTAACTTTGTCAGTTTGTCAAGCTGTCCTTGACTCTGTTCCTCCTCCCCTGAGGTTAAAGCGACCAAAACCTAAGTCAGAGCCTTGGTTAAATTAAAACACAAGAGTTATTAGAATGGAGTGCAGGAGGCTGGAAAGGAAGTGGAAGAAAGATGGACTACAGGTTTCATTTGAAATGCTTAAGGAAAACTGGAGTTGTTATCAGAGAGCAGTAAAGGCTGCTAAAAATAAGTATTTCTTTAATATTATTGCTGCTAACTCACATAATCCTCATGTTTTTTATAACGCATTTAATTTTGTTTTGTTTGGAAATGAACCTGACCTTTTGCAGGGCTCGAGCAATACATGTAACAAATTTCTTCACTTCTTTGGTAACAAAGTTGTTAATATTAGATCTCTGATTTCACTGCCTTCCACTAATCCATCTACATTAGTGTCCTATTCAGGCCAGCTCGACCAAATTCAGCCAGTTTCTCCCACTAGTTTAGAGAAGAGATTAAAAAAAAACAAAAAAACAAACATAGAGCCTGTTCTGACCCTTTGCTCGTATCATAACTTTGTCACATGAGAGTTGATGCAAGCTTTTGAGTAATGTTATTGAGGTGCTTGCTGATTTTGCCGCAGGAAGGCAAACCTGACCGAGCAGCAGCTTACAGAATTCAGCCATTTATGTTTGAACCAGACTCCGAGCCTGAGAGTGAAGATACCATGATGGTGGAAGAAGCATGTTTACAACAAAATGTTTACAAAAATTTACGTGGCAGAGCACTTCATCCCACTTATAAAAAAGAAAACATGGGGCTCATTTGTACATTGCAGGGGGTTAAACTTTTAGGCTCATCCCTTTGCATTAGCGTTAGCATTAGCGTTAGCATTAGCATTAGCATTAGCTGCATCAGCAGTAAAGCATGACTTTATATCATTATATCATTATATCATTCCACGTCTAAAGCAAAACTTTAGGCGTGGAAGAGCGGCTGGCTTATTCAAATAGCCTCTTGTGATGACGTAAAATCACACGTTTGTGAGAGTTTACCCTTGTTGGCGGTTCTACTGTTAACAAAGGGCCCAGACAGAAAAACTCGACCATCTTTAAAAGAAAGGCTTTCTACGAAGTTAACAATTCGGTCCAATACCAATACACATGTTTTAACTTTAAAAAGTACAATTTTCAGGTGATGACTCCTTCAAGCTATAGATGGATCTTAACTTTTTGAATTTTATTTAACGTAAAACTGAAAGTATTTTTATTTGGTCCCAACTGCTCCACCAATGCTCCTTGTGCTGATCTCTCAGCTCTGACTCCACACTTGAAGTCAATTGTCACCAACTTAAGAGTAAAAGTAGATGATGCCCTTACCTTTGATAACCACGTTAATGGGGTGGTAAAATCATCCTTTTTTCATTTTAGACGTCTTTCGAAGGTTAAACCCTTTCTTTCAAGACGTGATATAGAATTGGTAATCCATGCTTTTATAACTTCCCAGCTGGATTATTGTAACTCTCTTTTAATAGGAATTAACCGGGGCACTCTATCACACCTTCAGTGGGTGCAAAATGCCGCAGTACGATTTTTAAGGTACAGGGAAACGAGAGCATATCACTCTGGTATTGGCTTCATTACATTGGCTTCCTATTCTTTTTAGGGTCAATTTTAAGGTTCTGTTATTTTTTTTAGGTCGCTTAATGGTCTAACAACAGCATATTTGTCTGAGTTGCTGCACTCTTAAGCCCTCTCTCGTTCCCTCCGGTCATCTGACCAGAGGTTGCTGGTGATTCCAAAATCACAAAAGGAAACGAGGTAATCGAGCATTTTCTGTTGTGGCCCCATAGCTCTGGAATGAGCTTCCTTTACATATAAGATGAGCTCCCTCAGTTCACATTTTTAAATCTTCTTTGAAAACATACTTTTATTCTTTGGCTTTTAATTGAGTGTATGTTTGACATTGCTTTTACTGTTTTCTGATTGTATTGTTTCCTCTTTGTTTTTAGTGTGTATATCAATTATTTCTGTCAAGCATGTGTTGTATTTTTAAAGTGCTATTTAAATAAATGTGGTACGGTATGGTAAGTATGGAAAACTTTAATTGACTTTAGATTTCAATGTTTTGTTTACCTAAATGTTTAAACTGGTTGCAATATGTCATGGAGTGACAACCTGGTAAGGTTGTATCCTGCCTGATAGCAGCTTGGATAAGCTCCAGTATGGGTGGATAGTTTGCATTACAGTACATGCAAGTAAAACACACAAGTTGTAGTTAGTAATTTTATTTTTCCCTTTTTTTGTTTTTTGGTTTTTTGGTTTTTCTCTGCATGGATTAAATACCGTCTTGCATTTTTCTCACATGTAAATGTAATAGAAAGTCAATTTTCCTGTGTTTCTAAACCATAAGTACAGTGATTTGCTTGGACTCTGAATATGCACTTAACCTACAGCAGAGTTATGTCCCTGCCCACAGACTGCACTTCTACCCTGAAAACCATGTTTGACCGTATCCAACAGTATATCAAGCATCAGCTTGAAAATTTACCAGACTGACTGATGGTTAATTTCAAGGTACAATGCAAATCTAAAGAAAAAATAATGATCAGTGATGCCATAGTTACTGCTGATATTTGTTTAAATGTTACCCTTTGTGTTTAATTTATGCTTTATGTCTAGATGTTATATACTAGGGAAAATTATTGTTTGAATAACCTGGCTGAGAAACCCATCTAACCCATCCCACTTGTCCTGGAGCACAGCGGTTAACACATTCCACCGGCAACTGTCAAACTTTGAAGACATGCAGGCCTAATTGGAATTCAGTGGGCTGAGCAGCTGTGGGTCTTCACTGTTGTGAGCGTAAGGAGTGGCGGAGCAGCTTTCAGGAATGGCAACAGACTTGTGTTAGTTTTAAAATATAAAACCCCATGATTTTTATTACTATCTCATGGTTTTAGATGGAAGTATATTTTCACTGTAAACTTGCTCTGTGAGGAATTTCCTGTCCACAGTGCACAGGATGTGGGAGAAGCTCATTCATGTTAATATTAACTGCATACTTACAGTACATGTCTTTTTTAAGCGCTCACCCTCCCTGTGGTTGCTCTGACAGATATTCACTTTACTTGTGGGGATGTTTCAAAGCATAATGCTTACATCAAGTGCACATTAAGATGTTGAGCGAGAAAAGTTTAGAATATATGCAGATGCTTTTAACAAAGTGTAACAGTAAGTTCTCATGCATAATCCAAACGGTGCAGCCAGCTGCATCCTGCCAGTTCTTCAGGACACTGAATTACTGCCTTCTTTGTGGTCATCAGTCTGGTCTGACCTCCCATAGTGGAGCCTAACTGTCTCAGACTGATCAGAGACTGTTTTTAGCAATCATTGTCATTGACATGACATGTGGATTTGTCTTGGGCCCCTAAAATGTGCCACAGTTTGTATAAAATTGTAGGCTTTGTTTTTGTTCCTACGGCTACCGCCCAAGTGACCAGTGGGGAGAGTTTTATTGCCTTTGGACACACACTGCTGTGTCACAGAGAGTACAGTGTAGGGTATGGAATCAAGATATAGAGGGGTTGTGTTTGTGAGTGGCTGTGGCTGATTCTTAAAGCAGAGTAACCAACAGGCCATTTACTTGCAAAGCTAACAATGTTTGGAACTAATTAGTTAAAGCTGCTGGAGGTTTAGCACTTAAAACATTAAGTTTGGCAAAAGAAACTTCAAGAGTCCAAACACACATATTTTACAAAGCATTCTGCTTTTTTATGTTTGGTGCATTTGTTGAAACTTAGTAGTCAGGATGTTTAAGTGTGACATGGTGCAAAACTGAGGGTTTCTCAAAAGGATTGGGTGAAAAAACAACAACAACAAAAACAAAACAAAACAACAACAACAAAAAAATAAAACAAGAAAACAAAAGGCCATGTATTTTGCAGCATTTTCTCAGGGTCTCACAAGATAGAGAAACTACCAACAATATAATTTGCATTAAATTCATGATTTCCTTTTTTATTTTTTTAGTCATTCCTGCTATTTAGATTATGTCATGTCTATCTGTTGACTTGTTTACAATGTCTGAGGCTTTTGTCAAATGATGGGATGCAAAACGCAGTGCACCAGCAACATAGCCAAACCCTGCAATCTGTTACTGTGGTCAGTGTCTTTGAGCTAGAGAGGGAGAGGGAAAAAAGAGACACTCAGGGAAGACTGGAGAAGAATTGCCATGAGAAAGTACATTTAAAAAGTGTGTAAAATGGTAGTGCACCCAGTTCCAGTAGCTCAGCTAACAGTAAGAGGGTTATAACAAACAGACTGTGAGAATGTAAAGTCCCTGCTCATTTCTTGTGTGGTTGGGGTTATTGCCAAAAATCACACATTGTTTAAGGCATTTAGCCTTCTTGGGTGAAATTCTTAGGCCATGGAGCCAGCAGATATAGTATAATTGTCACCAGCAGCCTGCCAGTTGTATATGACCCTGTAAACTAAACCCTCACCCTATACTTTACAACTCTACGTGTTTCACACTGTTAATTACTTGCAGGTATAATTGGCTATGCCCCGTACATAAACAGAATAGTCTCACAGTGGAGTCTCCATGACAATGATGACGACCAGCTCTTCTACACTAAGATATACCTGGATCCATTACAGCGAGTAAGTTCCTTGTATCAGTGACAACATGTAATATAAAAATGTATATTGAAACGATGGCAAAGCAAATTTCCGTATTTATGTCATACAGGAAACTCTCAATATGACCCTGGACCACAAGTGCCAGATTTTCCAAAACCTGAACGGGGCCATTGGTAAGAAATCAAAGAAACAGAATTCCATAATTTCATTTCCAGCTAATGTGTATATTTTAAACTTGGCTTGGCATAAGTGTACTGTCACCACTCCCACCCAGTGTGGTGAGTCAGTTTCCATTAGCTGGCCTGAAATGTGTTCCTCTGTTTGGCAGATGAAGTACTTCTCAAGTTTGGAACAGACAGAGTCAGAGTTAGAAACACAGTGTATGACTCCCTGCCGGTTGTTGTCCATGGCAACGGAAACACCAAAGTGAGTATGAAATAGTATCTGTGAACACAACTAATGCATTCTGGATAAAGTACAACTTAAATACTTTTAATTAATCTTCATACAGCTCCTCTCTACCATTCACAGGTGGGTTTCTTTAAACCCTAACTTTTAGACCTTTCTCCAACTACTACTTATATATAATTAAAAATCCTGAATATGAAAGAAAAAAACTGATGATACAATTCATGGGATGCTTGCCAGATACCCCATGCCTTCTCATAACCAAGTCAAGTCTAATGTAATGCTTCTCTCCATGTGTTCCTCAATGGTCTTGCCATTACTCCCTGTATATCAGTGTCAGGAGCTGGCTAAGTTAAAAAAACAAAACAAAAACAAAAAAAACAGGATGTTAAAATGGTACTGATATTCTGAGGAATTTTTGTCTGGTATTCTCTTTCCCGTAACTCCTCACAAGTCTTGTTCTTTTGCCAGCTGCATGTTTCTGGTCATGCCTGGTGATGAACCAAACCCACCAAACACCAAAGTCATTCTTACCAGAGGCCCAAACAGCTGTAGAAGCTTGAAATGGTAGACGAGGGAATTAATGTCCCAGCGGTGGTTTCTACTGTTGGAGCTGCCTGACTGGATGTCTGGCCTTTAGTTTATTATTTTTTCCCCAATTTGTCATGCCAAATTCAGTCTGGTGACAAGCACATGATCACAGCGTTAACGTCTACAATAACATATTGGTAAACAGCAGCACCCGGGAAATTATATGTTCCCACAAAATGTGTAACTTTAATGCACGCTAAACACAGAGCAGCAATAGTTGTGATTATAATAAGTTGACATTTCTTGGGGACACAAAGAAGTGAAAAAATGACTGTACATGATCGCCAAGTTTCAGAATTTACAGCCCTGAGAGTTTTAGTTTGGACTCCTGAGAGATTCTGTCCAGCCGTTCCACATTCACACAATAAAGCTGAATATTCATTGTGGTATCCCAGGGTAGGATGCTGAAAACACAGGATTAAAATGTTTTATGACCTTGGTTGCATGCTTAAATTTAAAGCACAATATTAAAAATACCATCAGACACAAATGTAAATGAAAAATGTCAGAATATTTCAAACAAATATTCAAAGTTGATAAAAAATAAAGATAAAAACATTTTAAATGACTTTTCTTCTTAAATGGAATGGTAAATGGACTTGAACTTATATAGCACTTTTCCAGCCAGTTTGACCACTCAAAGCTCTTTACACTACTTATCACATTCACCCATTCACACCCCGATAGGCACATCGGGTTAAGTGTCTTGCCCAAGGACACTTTGGCATGTAGTCAGTGGAAGCCTGGAATCGATCCGCCTACCTTCTGGTTGAAAGACTCCTCTTCCTCCTGAGCTATAGCCGCCCCTTACATTCCATTATGACTGCAGAACCTTTGACAGGCACTCATTTTTATGTAGTTGTCTTGAAGTGCCTTGCACCTGTTTGCTGGTAATTTCTGCAGCAGGTGTCATTTTTACAAAAAAAAAACAAAAAAAAAAAAACACAAATTTCAGCTCTCTCCAAAGGCTTTCAAAAGGATTTAGGTAGAACCTGTTTATATCTCTACTTTATTTCTTTTTGCTGGTGTGTGTACATTTAAAGTCCAAACAGCCCAAGATTCTGGCCTTAAACTGAGTTTTCAGACCCTGTGTGAAGCATTTTACTATAAAATGCCTCAATAATCTTCTGATTTAATTCATTCAATGCTTCAGTACCAGACACAGCAAAGCATCCTCACAGCATGATAGAACCAACTTTACCATTTCCTCCATTTCAGCACCTGTATGTATTAGTCTGTTCGTAAAGTATGTGCTTTGGTTTTATTTCATACCATTTCATGTCCCCACAGAAAGAGAATATGCCTGATTTATAAATGAAAGTCTGACTAAACATCAGACCTTCCTTTTTGTGCCTCTGTAAATGTATGCTGTTTTGGGGCTTTTTCCCATAAAGTCTTTGTTCTACTTTGTTCATTGCACATTAGATGTTGCAGTGCAATTAAAAAATAAAGAAAACTTTGTATTTTGTCTTTTTTTTCTGCTCAAAATCTAATCCAAACCCATAGATGTTTCTCTGACTGAGTTTATTTTCAGCACCACTTCTTCTTATTAGCATCATAACAGTATCATGACCTTCAGAGAGGTTCTGCTCTTTGATACTTACAAATCTGATGATCCCCGACAGTTAACGACAGTTTGTCTTCCCCACTGTAAAAAGACATTGGGAACAATCAGGCTCCTTTTTTATTTAAGTGTGGTTAATGAAAGGATGTAAACAGGTAAATGTGTTTTTAACTCGGTGTCAATAATTGCATCCACCATTTACATTATTTCTTATTTTGCTAAATTAAAGCTTTTGCATCATTATTCAGTTGCTTCTATTAAAACACATTTTTTAACATAAGAAATACTTAACTGCCTGTTCTGAATTTCTTTCCCACTACAGATGTACTTGAACTACTTGGGTAACTATGTTCCCAATGCGTGGAACTATGAACATGGATGCAGCCCCTGTGATGACGATACTCTGGATTTGTCTCAATTAAAAGTAGGTTATTCATATTTAGTCCTTTTCCATCCATTTGCCATCATCGTTGGCCCATTTTTAAATTGCGACTGTGGAAAGTCTGTCTTTAGCCTGTGGACCTAGGAAAGGATGAAACATTGTCTGGTCTTCCAGCATGAGCTATCCATTTATCGGTGACTGTCTAGACAGTAGGAGGGGAACCTAACTTAGCTTATTTCAACAGATAAGCAAGGCTGTTGGAGCTGCAAATGCTTTCCAACAATAACAGCTTAATCCCTTTGAACCCTTTTAAAAAAGGAAAAGTGTGATGAGAGCTACTCGGGGGAAAAGGAAGCACTGTGTGGCTGTGTTGCAGGATATGGCTTCTGAGGTTTTCAGAAGGGCTCATTTAAAGGGGTGTCACTGTTGACCAGCCTGCCTTTTAGTGGGCTTCTCAGTGTGGCTTTTATCCACAATAGTAAGTTATAGTGGTTACACTGAAAATTTGTCACGGAGTTCAGCCAAGACTGGAAACGTATAGAAAGCAAGAATGGCTGGTACTAGGAAATGCATCCAGTTGTGTGGTTGCATCTGTCAAGAATGCTACCAAACTCCTTCCCTCTTTGTGGGCTGAGCACTGAAGCCAACACAGTTAATCTTTGTTATTGGTGTTTTCTAAAAAAAAAAAAAAAAGTGCAACAAAATCTGCTCAAAGATGTTGCTTTTTTACTTCTGTAATCCTACAAGTTCCTTAAATAAAAGTGCTTTCATTTTAAGTTTAACAGGAGGTGATTCAGTACAAAGCTAACATGGACAGTATCTCCGTGACCTTTCAAATACAGAAAACACAGCTTCTTATAATGATAAAGGGTAACTTAGAGAAAAAAAAAATCATTCCACCATGTCCCTGTGTTGGTTTAGGATGTAGACTTCTGGAAGATCGCGTCTTGTGGAAACACTGGTCAGACTGTGTGAAGGTTTTTTTTGTGGGTAAACTCAGTTCACAGGCATTCCTGCGTGGCTCTTTGTGTAACTTTAAGCCTGGCAAAAACCTCATATGTTGCACTCACCAAAGACCAGTACCATGCCAGCCAGACAACTTCATTATCTACTGTAGTTTGTTTTTTCCATGAGGGTGTTTTTTTCTTTCAGTCATTATAATCATTTTAGTTTAGCTTTTCCGTGCTCTCATTGCTACTCACGTGTCTGCCGGTCTACTGTCTTGGTTTGATGATTTAGTTCACATTGGCTTGATTCTTTAGATTCCCTTCCTGTGCCCAAAATGCAGTCATTTTGGAACTCGCAAATTAGATGCTTCTGCTTACACTGCTTTTCATCCCTTGCCCAGACCTTTGCTGTGAACTGGTCAAGAGGATAAGGAGTCCAGACTGGGATATGTGGGTTGGAGCTGTGTGTCATGGGAAAGTCTTTGCTCCTCTCTGTCTCGTCTTTTAGTTCCTGGTATATCATCTTTGCTCCAGCTGTCATTTTAAGCATGTTTTTTTATGCTTTTACCATCACACGCTGGCCTGGTCTGCAGGAGCAAAAGAAGCCCTGTGATATTATGAATAATTTCTTTTTGATTACATGTGTAAATGCAATGATGTCTGTACTTTTAGAAAAAAAAATATAATAACCAGGATCACAGTTAAATTGGTTAAATCAAAGCAAGTTCATGTTAAAGTCATCTGCAGAAGCTTCATTTGTTATTTTTTTTAGAAGCAAAGTCTAAACTTCATCATGATTTATGTTAAGTGGTGCTGAATTACTGAGACCAGTTGTTTAAAGTAGAACTGATGTATCTTTTCTCTAATCTAAACAGGAGTATCCAAATGTGCTGGTTGGAGTGTTCATTGAGCAGCCAACTCCATTTCTACCTGAATTCTTTCAACGGCTGCTGGCTCTGGACTATCCCAAAGATAAACTTAAAGTTTTTGTCCACAACAATGTAAGTGTTTACAGCTGCACTCAGGTTGTCTTCCAGATCCTTGCAATGCATGACTGTCCCTAATTCACTGATACTGTGTTCCCACATTCAGGAGGTATACCACGAGAAGCACATTGAAAAGTTCTGGGAAGAGAACAGGAATGTGTTCAGCAGTTTCAAAGTTGTGGGACCAGAAGAAAATCTGAGCCAAGGAGAGGCCAGGAACATGGGAATGTATGTGTGCTTGTTTATCTAGCTTGATATATTGTTACTAAGGTAAATATAGTGTTCTTATTATTCAGGAGTATGTTGTTACTCTGATTTAACTATAGTTCAGTCTGTAGTGGCTGTCTCTTAGAGAATGTGAACTGTTCTGCACTCGCCATTTGATTTAGTCGGCAGAGTTGTTGCAGGAAACAAACCAAACAGGCTAAGTTTGTTCAACATGCTGAATGTTGGTAGGTGAGAAGCTCCTTGTTTGTATACAGCAATATGTTAACAGTCAAAGGTACATCTGTTTGTACATAGTACCCAGTTAGAATATGCACCTAAAACAGTAGCTGGTAGAGAAATCTGCTTCTAAGATATTGTTTTACTCCTTAGTTGTATCAGGGACTTCAGTTTCACTCAGTACCCATTTTTCTTCCATCTTGCCCTCTCTGATTGAAGGGTTGCCTCATATTGGCTGCATGGAAAGTCTTTAGAATCACATGTCCTCTCAGCTTTGCTGTGTGGCATAAGCAGCTAAAAATAATGGGCTCATGGTGCAGCACTGCTGAAAGGACCACAAGTCATCATCTATGAGATCCCATTTAAAGGACAGCACGCCAGAAAGCACTGGTCTGGACAGCTCTAGCATGATGAATACTGCGTTTTCATCAAAAGTGAATTTAACGGTGCATTGGTGCAGTTGCATTTAAAGTCTGTTGAAAGTGTGAGCAGATGCATTTTTGTGTCAAAGCACATAGGTGCAAATTTGCAACTGTGCTGTAAATACTAGTCATCCAGACAATTCCTGGAGGAGACAGTGGAATTCCCTCCGCTGTGTGCAGCTACCTTCAGGGAAATTCTGTTAATTGTTATTGTGGTCAGATCGTTATGTTCTTCACCCTACACAACTAGTTTGTCTTGTGTATTGTCATTGCTAAAAAAAAACAAAGATGCATGGGTGTTCTCATTAACAGAGCAGACCCTTGCTTCTTCACCATGCCCTCCATCATGTCTATTGTATGTTTATTTCCTCCTTAGAATCGCCGCCTGCCACGTTGCCTGACCTTGTATCTTACCCTCCTTTTGGCTGTAGCTCCTTAAAGCTTTATACTGATAAATTAAACTTCAGATTTGACTGACTATTGTGTTTTTTTTTTTTTTTTTATTTTATCAGGGATCTTTGTCGTAAGGATGCCACCTGCGACTATTACTTCAGCATAGATTCAGATGTCATGCTCACCAACAGACAGACAGTGAAGCTCCTCATTGAGCAAAACAGGTAATCACACAGTAACTTGAATGGCAGCAACATTGGAGTCAATTCAACAAGTCTCCTCCGTAGCAGTCGGGATCAACGAACCATTGAAGTTATCCCTCAAGTGGCAAAACCACAAGAACATTACAGCTAGGTCAATTAAAGTTTTAAAATAGGCTGCTCTGGCTTCCTGTTATGGCCGCATGGAAACACTGAAAGTTTGTCACACTAACCCTGAAATGCCACTTAGCATTATACAAAAAACAAACATGCAAACCCTTCCCCCCCCCCCCCCCCCCCCTCTGCAGCTCATAATTGTGAAGAAACCTTCCCATAAACTGGATGTCATTGCGGCTGTCGCAGTGGAACTGTGACCAACTGGATGCATGCAAAACGAAAGATTTTCTAGGATATTTAAAGGCAGCATGAGAATTCTGTGCTGACACAAGTGATGCAGCAGGAAAACCAAGGAAATTTACCATTAGCGCATTGCATTGCATCTATTTGCATAAATGCTAAACACTATTGGGAGTTTTTTAAAGCTTATCTGTGTATTTAATTTTAAAAAATTGATGTTTTTTAGATTAAGATTAGTGGAAACATCAAGCTGTTAATAATCTGAATTCAGTTCAGCATGACCTACAAGTCTGGTTTGCATCTGTTACCAGCTTGGCAGTGATTGTATATTTCCAGTTAGAGCTTAATGTGATGCAGCTCAATGGTTTTACCACAAAAAGAATCTGTGTATTAGGTGGTTGGCTGTCTGTGACATTTCTCCCAGTTTTATCTGCTCTGACAGAAACACCACCTCTCTGCCCTGTCTCCCGCTTCCCCCACAGAAAAATAATTGGTCCCCTTGTCACTCGTCACGGCAAGCTGTGGTCCAACTTCTGGGGAGCCTTGAGTCTGGATGGTTATTATGCACGCTCTGAGGATTATGTTGACATTGTGCAAAGGAAACGCGTGTAAGTCACAAGCAAAACACAAAGCAATATCTTTGCATTTTCTATGGTTCCTGCTGACCTGTGTGTCAGTTTTGGAGCTCTCACTTTGTCTACAACTCTAAACAGATCCTATCCACTTGTGCTTAAACAGTTCTCATCCACGTTTACACATAAACATCACCTGCCTTTATTTTAAGCCTCATCCCAGAATTCACATTTGAAGATTTGTTAAAGCTACAAACAATGAGTGGTGATTTAGTACTGAGCATTGAACCGTAAGGCATTAACATTACGGTAGTCAAGTTCAATACTTCTTTCTGATTGTGCACAAAAAAAAAAAAAAAAAAAAATGAAATGGCATCCAGATGGTGGAGTCCCACACTCTCCACCACTGCACAGTACTGTTATTACCCACAAAAATTGTCTGCTATGTCATTTTGACCAAACAGAAGCTTCTAAAAACCACTTAATGCATCTTGTCTTATATTACCATATAGTTCTCCAACAAAGTCCATAATAATTACTTAATCTTAAATCACGGATAGTGTAAATATTTTAAAAAATAAGTCTTGTAGAAATCCAAGAATTTCAATTTTAAAGGTTACAGTAAAACAAACATCTACTTTCTCTGTCTCTTGTTGTTTTAAGGGGTGTGTGGAGCATTCCTTACATGGCGCATGTATACCTCATCAAGGGCAGTGTTTTAAGGAATGAACTCAAAGAAAGGAACTACTTTGTTCTGGAGAAACTGGACCCAGATATGGCTTTGTGTAGAAATGCCAGAGAAATGGTAAGAAGGAACAAAAATCCGTTGAAGTAGTTCATCATTGTCTTTAAAATATGCATGCTTGCATAAAGGCGTAGCACCAAGTGTAAGCATAGCTACTTGTAGTTTAGAAATGAAATAAATCTAACCCCTGACAAAAGTAAACAGCTCAATGGAAACCAAAACAGGCAAGTATGAGTGTTTTACAGTGTCTTTGCCTGTCATCGAGGCATGACCCTCCTCTATTCATAAATGCTCCATTGTGCATTAAAGTTCTCTCCTCCATTTGTATCCCTCATTCTTACCTTTCGTTTGCCTTCATCCTCACTTGCAATGCCTGACTTGCAATGATGCAATGAGCTGATGAACTTTGTCTCGTTTGCTGTGTTTTTCTTTTCTTTTGTAAACTGTTCACTCAGCTGCACTCTGTCACTTGCACTCAGCACTCATGCAAATTCACTACTTTTGGATTTTTTGGCCTTTTTCCCAACACGCATTCCTCCCATATTAACCCCCAAAAACATCAGCTTCAGAGGGAATCTTGCTCCTTTTTTCATGCCGCTCCTCTTGAGTTCTTTTACATGTGACATGTATATTTTTAAATGTCACCGTGTCTGTTATTCTCATATAATATCATTAATGTTTTCCTGTTTGATGATGCTTTTCCTTTATTTTAGACCAGTCACAGAGAAAAAGACTCCCCTTCTCCGGAATCATTCCATATGCTCAGGCCCCCAAAGGTCTCCATTTACTTTGACTATTCTGTCTTTTGAAACATCCATTTCCAATGGGTTAGCACTGAGAAACTGATCTGAATTTTGATAAATTTTGGAGGAAGGCCCATTCTGCGCAGGGAAAAGTCTTGCACCTGATTTGATTTCTTGGCACTGCCAAGTTAAATTTAGTTGCTTTTTGATAAAAAATAAAACACTTTATTTACCGCTGATAATTATATAAATGTAATTTGATAAATGTTTTAATATTGAGAAGCTTTCTATGTTGCTGCCTATGTCGCCGAATGACTGGCAGCTCTTTGGAAATTGATGTTTGTTTGTGTTGCGTTCATATTTAAAAGCAGATTTGCTTCAGCTAGAGCGAGAAAGACCTGTTCTCTATCCTGTTTTTAAAATTGTTTCCAAGACAAGATCATTGAGGAGACAGAAGGCTGGAGAGTCAGTCTACATGCAAGTCCCCTGTCCTGATGCTTTACCCCGAAAAGCCAAACACATGTAACCAGCTGCTCTCTGAACACACAGACTGATCTCAGACTAGGCTCCAACAACATTTCCTTTCACCCATGTAAAGCATCTGGTCTAAATCACAGCTTTCACAACATGATTTCAGATGATTGCCATTTGGGAACTTCCACCACAAAAATGCAAAACCGGTCCTAATTTATCATTTCTGCCATTGACAAAGCCTAGTCTGATAGAGTCCAAATCCCCTCCCACACAGCTCCTTCCCCATGCTTCACATAGAGTCAATATCATTCCTGGATTTGCTTTGTCCCAAAGCTGTCTCTCTGTTCTTCTCTCCTTCCCTCATTACCCTACCTTGCCCTGTTACCAACCCAATAAAGTCCCTGCAGCCCTCTACTCCCCTACCAATAAATAATCACAGATTATTTATGTCATCTTTGTGTGTATGTGTTTTAACATAGTGTTTTAGTTTGGTTAAACATAATTGATTTCATTGTGCTTAAACACTGAAATCAATCTTTATTATCATATTATCTCAGTGTTACCCACTGTTGAGCTTTCCATAGCTAAGTTTTGCATGTGTTATAGTTGCATTTAGATATGAGTCTGTGTTTGAGAGTTTGCTTCATCTTATCGGCTCTCTAACTTATATGAAACTGACAGAACTTTTTCTCGTTTGCTGCAGGGAGTCTTCATGTATATAACTAATCTTCATGACTTTGGGAGGCTTATTTCCACAGCCAATTATAACATTTCTCATTACAACAATGACTTGTGGCAGATGTTTGAAAACCCTGTGGTAAGTTATAATTCTTTAACCATGAATACACACACAGGAAATATGTTTATATTTCTGAACAGCTCTGATAGATAACAATGATCTGCAAACCTATAAAGGTTATTAACCATTAGGGTTAGACAATTTGAGGAAAATCTAAACCAAAGACTTAAGTATAATAATGTGATATAGCTCCTGACTGATGGGGCTACTGCTTTTGGCAAGCTGGAATCTGCCCTCTGTAAGGGGTGGGGGATTATCTCTGTGAGGTATGCAGGTCAGTAAACAGTCCAAAGAAGAAAAAAAAAAGTCTCCTAATCTCTCTGTTTTGCAGGACTGGAAGGAGAAGTACATCCACCAAAATTATACTCGAATTTTCACTGAGAACTACTTGGAGGAGGTTTGTGTTTATATGTTAGCGTGTGCAAGTGTGTGTGTGTGTGTGCATGTCCTCGAGATGCAGACAGACTGAGAGACAGTAAAACAGATTGACATAATGTTGAAGGGAAATCCTAACATCTGGTTTTGATATTTCTGGGTATTACATTACTTCTGGTTAAGGTGTGATTCAAGTCTATTCTCAGCGGTCTTTTTATGTATTTGTGTGTGTGTGTGTTGCAGCCTTGCCCAGATGTGTTCTGGTTCCCGGTCCTTTCAGAGAAGGCCTGTGATGAAATGGTCGAAGAGATGGAGCACTATGGCTCATGGTCAGGGGGCAGACATGAGGTCAGTCGTGTTAGTTCACACTTGCTGAACACAGAAAGACATTCTTTGCTCTGGAGGCACAGTACACTGCCGACTTTGTTCTCTAATCTTTGTGCTGACATATTTCTATGAGAGCAGGATTGTATTATGTGTTAAGGATAATATAATGCATGTTAATTAATATGTTTATTTTTTTTAAATTAATTTGATTACAAAAAGAGTTAAAAAACAAAAAAAAAATGTACATTACATGTTGCCAGAAGAAATGATTTGTGATGCAGAACTTTTACCTTTGTAGTTTAGTGTTGGCATGCTAATATTTGTGAACACTGCTAGCATCACTGAGAAAATCTTCAGATTTCAGTCATAGTGAGTTGCAACTGTCCTGCAGAAAGGTGTCTATCATTAAACCAAATTCTGCTCTGCTGCTAAGCAGTCTGCACTTTGTCCATTAGACTTTATCTCAAGATAAATATAACTTTATCCCTCTTTTGGGTTTTATTCCTCTTAATTTTCTTTACCCTCTCTCTTGCATATAGCTGTAGCCCATTGAAGCTTACTCAGTAAGATCTTGCCTCCTGAATTCTCCCTAAATGATCTAGCACGCTAGGTATTTGGTTAGTCTGGGACATGTCTGTTAGTCCCACAAATCATGTCTTTGAAGCAACCACACATAACCGCTCACCTAACACAGATTGTCTCTTTTTTTTCTTATAATCAGGATGTGAAAATTGGGCTTAACATGTGTTTGTGTGACCTGGACAGAAACTTTAGTCTTTCTTTACTTAACAGTGACCTGCTGCATGCATACCCCCCCCTGTTTCATCTTCTAAAGAAGCAATTTGCTTTAATTTATCCAGCTTATATATAGATTAGCCTTGCCAAAGTCAATTTGTTAGTAATGTACAAACAAAATCACACTTTAATGCTTTTAAAAACATTAGTACTGTTAATGCAATTGGATGTATAATTAGATTCCTGATCAAATTCTATTTCACCTGACGGTGGTTATGCTCCGCAGCAACGGTGAAAAACTGCACAAACACTGTTAAGTGAAAAACAACGAAGCTCCAATTGGCGGCTCTCACTTCTGTGTCTACACTGAAGATTGGCTTGTACTACCCTGGCTGCTAACTAGCTTCGACAGTTTGGGCTGACTGTGCTGAGAAAGAGAGATGAATCAACAACATTGCAACTTTATATCAGCCAGGTTTTTATTTTCCACTTCTGAGACACTGAACAGAATACAGCTATTCTAATATCTGGGCCTATTTTTAGTCTGTATGACTAAATACAGATCGGCCCTGATGTGTTCCTCACTAACTAAACTACCACAACTAGCTTTCACACAGTGCAGCCTTCTTAAAGAGGAACAATTTCTAATGAAAATTTCTATATATTTGTGAAAAATCAAGATTAATTGCACATTAAAAATAATATTTTGTTTCTCCACTGTCCAAACTTAAATGAAATAAAGATACACTCTTGTTTGTTTTTGTTTTGTTTTTTTTTAGCATGGTTGTTTGATCCATGTTGGTGTAATTAAACAGTCCCAAAAAACAACTCTATAAAGATGAATGCAGCCTTGTAGAGCTTATGAAAGAAGCCTTGTGTTTGTTGTCACAAAGGGGCTCGTTGAGCCATCACTCTTACATTCAAACTGCCTTGTAAATGTTAACCAGATGGATTCAGTGGAAAACTCATATTTAGCTACTGTTTAATATAAAATCACACATTTGATTAGTGTAAAGACTAAGTAAAGCGTTATTACCTCTATCTCATATCCAGAATTTAAACTGAATATAAAATGAAATCATGATGATGATGTGTTTATTTTTTATACTGACTCATGTTGTCTATTTTATATAGTTTTAAATTGGTCACTTAATGTCTTTCTAAGTTGGCCTGCAAGACTGCATGCTTACAGATATTTTGTCGGACTCTGGGAAAAGAATGTGCTGGATGGGTCATTAAGTCTCATACAGACAGACAACAGTTGTGGTTTTAAAGAAACCATCATCACCATCATCATAATCACTTTGAAAACTGTGGTGACACGCTTTGAGAATGCAGGATTTCGGGGTCATTTGTTCTGTCGTTAATCATGCTGCTTTGTTTTCTTTTTTCTCAGGACAACAGGATTGCTGGAGGCTATGAGACGGTGCCAACCGATGATATTCACATGAAACAGATTGGGTTTGATAAAGAGTGGCTACACTTCATCCGAGAGTTCATATCACCGGTCACATTAAAGGTTTTCTCTGGCTATTACACAAAGGTTAGTGTAATCGGGTGGAGAAATACAGGAAAGCTTAACAGGAGACCCCTCTACTATTCATCTGAGAGAAAAAACTTTTTATCTGACCTGTTTTACTTGTAGTAGGGATAATTTGATTTTATTAACCGATATCAAATCCCAATATTTTTAATAATTCAACAATGAAATGGTGTAATTCTGTGCTGATAGTTATTGTAAATTTTCTTCTCTGTAATGCAATGGAATAATTAAATATAGTTTAGAAACAATAACTAACCAGTTTCTCACACTGTGTTTTCCAATAATTTAAAATTCAAATATAGCTCATAAGTTTCAGGATAAAATCAATACAACACACCATGTAAATACAGACCGCAGCCATTACTTTCTCAGTAATACATACTTTATTTGCAGATTGACAAATTGTGGTCAAAAAGCTAATTATGGCTCAGTAGTGATGTAACACACTTTATCTGTGCATCTCTAAATATTATCCCAAGTGTGTAATAGATATTTAATTCTTTGACACCATGATTATTGTCAATACTTACATATCGCTACAGCCCTAACTTGTAAGCAACCTTCTTCAGCAGTGCACAGCGATTTTCTCATCTGGTGATGCGATAATTTAAATATTAAACACTGACATGCAGTGGATATAATGCATTTCTATTCCTCTACTGCAGGGTTACGCAATAATGAACTTTGTTGTGAAATACACACCTGAGAGGCAAGCATACCTGAGGCCTCATCATGACACTTCTACCTTCACCATCAACATCGCTCTTAATAACAAAGGCATAGATTTCCAGGTAAGCAGGCGTAACGCAGGACTGATTCACCCTTTTTTCTTCTAAAATATTTCTGAATCAGCTCTAAAAAAAAAAGATAACACTATTTCCTGTCTTGTCTGTATCACATTGACAGGGTGGAGGTTGCCGTTTCCACAGGTATAACTGCTCCATAGATTCGCCTCGAAAAGGCTGGAGCTTCATGCACCCAGGACGACTGACCCACCTTCACGAAGGCCTGCCAACCACTAACGGCACCCGCTACATCGCAGTCTCCTTCATTGACCCCTAAACTATTTGTTTATGCTGAAAATCTTCTTTTTTTTTTTTTTTTACTTTTATTTTCTTTTGAAGGTTTGTGCACCAGATGTCTCACAGATGCAATTCTTGTTTTTTTTTTTTTTTAAAGCAAGTGCTTTGAGAGGATAAACGATTGCATTAAAAGAATCTCTGTCAAACAGAGTGTACGGTGGAAAGGGAAGCGGCAAATGTAATGATACACACAAATAAGATACATGCACACAAAAAAATATCCTATCAGGGGACAAAGAAGTTTTAACCAATAACGACTTTCCCAGGAATCGTGTACTGTAGGTAACTATGACTTCCACAATACTGATCTTACATCGTCATGGTGACCGTCACTCATACACACTGGTAGCTTTCTAGACAAGTAGCTGTACCACGCAAGTGTGCAGACTGCTACTGTGTATCTAACGAGTTTCAGATTAAATGTCACTGAAAATGAAAAGATTACTACTGGTGCTTGTAGACTTGTCATGTTTCTGCATCCAAGGTTTGTGTCTTTATTTGCTGGAGTGTACTTTGTGTATGTTTTTTCTACCCCAAAGCAGCTAATTTGAGATTGTTACTAAATGAAACTTTGATGTTCGCCCAATGACAAAAGAAAACAATTTTTTTGTAATTTTGCACAACTGAAAAAAGAAGACAACAGAATTTAGTGTAAATTCTGTTTAAATCATGTTCTTAATTAAAAACAGCACCAGTCATTTATTTCACTGAAAAAAAAAAGCTTTAGCATTCTTCTCTCTGGTGGTTGTGTGAGTGGCTTTCAAAACTCAGCAAACAGACTTCTTTAAATTATTGTCAAGATGTAATAAAATTTTCTTAAAATACTTGCTTTCTCTGTGCTGTTCTTACTATTTTCTCCAGAATCAACGAGTGATGTCCCATTTCTCCAAACTGATTCAGTCCTCTGTAGATTCCTCTGACAGATGTAAAACAATATGTTGATCTCATCACCTCTAGAGAGACTTTTCATTGTATTATCACTGTGTCAGTTCATTTCCCAAGTCTGTACAAGTCACATGTAGAATCAATCAGGGCTGTAAACTGCTCTGCTGCAGGGAGAAGCACTGCCATGTTTGAGGTGTTGTGTGATGATGTACATCAGTGCGAATGTAGTTCAGTGTACCTTAGGGGCTGTGTGTAAACATGTACATGTAACCTAATGAAAGCTGTACAGATGGAGGTTGTAAGACGGATGCAGGAACTGAGAAGGAACACATGGAAGGTGGAATGCGCCTAAACGCTGTCGTCCTTCAGAAAGTAATGCCAGTGCAATTTTTTCATGTTTTTGTCTGACTGCTGTTTCACCCAGCAGAAATGAATCATGATAAGCTACTGAGAACTGGAGAGAGAATATTCACCTTGGATCAATACTTCACTTATGAAACATCTAAAGCCTTGCCACGCTATCAAATTTAATTACTTCTTAGCACCCATAGCCATACCCTGAGGGGTATGTTTTCACCCTGCAAGGTCGACTACCTGACCAGGCACACGTTTCTGCTCCTTGTAAACCAAGACGAAGGCTGAATGTCTGAGTACTTGTTATAAAGTAGCAACGATGAGGGTGGGGTATAGGAGGCAATTTAGGTCAGTCTGGGGGGAGACTCACTGCTGCTGAAAGAGCTCTTTGTGGCCATCATTTCCCCTGAACTTCCTTGTGTCCATACCCTCTGAAAGGTGACATTGATCCAAACCAGGCAAGCAGGAATACCTTCATACCCACCTAACTAGGAGATTCTCAGAGGACTTGCCTTATCAAAAGGCAGAAATGGACAAAAATGTTTTAAGCCTGATTTATTTAAACCGTTTAGAGGGTGAAGTAGACTGGGTATTTGAAATTTAAAGGCAGGTTGTTTGAGGTCTCTCTGGTTTTAACACAGTGAGTATCCATGTCTAGGGTAAATGGCTCTACATATGGGAAATGAGATTTGAATTCAAATGCACCACAAAGTGGGGGGTGCTCAGGGAAAGACAGTGATTTAACAATTACAGGCCATACACTCTGGTCCTGACTAAACAACAGATTTAAACTGAGTGTTTACAGTCATGTAAAAATTGAAATGTCTTAGGCCCATCTATGTGTGGTCCAAGCTGGTGCTCACGGCTTTGAAACAATACTACAACATAACATGCAAAAATGGCTTCCAGCTAATTTTATCTGTGGCTGATTTACTAAGTCACTCATTTACCCCTTGAGGCATTAAGAAAAGAAAAAGAAAACATTACTCCACAAATGGCAGCCATATTACCTGCTATGAGCCTCAAGACATTAGAAAAAACAGGCGCTAAAGCTAAATCTTAAAGTTAATGTCCATTTTTCTCCTGCTGTCCCACTGGTTGTTATGATAATCTTGCCTACTTTTGTCACATGTTCGGTGGTGCATTCCATTTAGAGTTACTGTCATTATATTGATTACTTTAAACAGCTGAAAATAGAGTATTTGTGGCTGTCATCCGCAGGTCCAAGTGATGGCACTGTATTCACAAGCTGATAAAAGTGGATTTCAATTTTTCTTTTTCTTTGAATTTTCAGTTGAATTTTTCAACTTTCAATTTTCAGTCCAACTTCTAAAAGAAGAGGAGTAGGTTTGAACCTTTGGGTTAACCTATGGATTATTACTATGTATTTGGGGCAACAAGGCCTTTTTATGTGGAGGTGAATGTAATTTAAACTGCCTTCATCGCGATAGTCACCCAGTGCAACAACGGCACAGCTTTTGCTGGTTTGGGAACTTCCATTTTAACCCAAGTCGCAGTAAGACATACAGTCATGTGTATAGCTCCACTACCACACCCTCAAGCCTCCACAAACTTTCCTTTAACATTTAAACTGGATAACACTTTTTTAATGACAGTTTTACAAAACACCATTAAAATCCTATAATTAGTCATTTGTGCTTTGCTGTTCACAAAAAAGTTGAGAAATTTGTGTCAGTTAACCCAAAATAATTACTAAGAGCTTTACAAACTGCTTTGACACTTTGTTGTTTTGCAAGATCTATGTCAGGTTGTGATGTGGGGACAGGACTCAAGACGTTGAACCAGGAAAGAGGAAGATGGATGGAGGCAGCAGGTGTTTATTAGTTAAAAAAAACAAACAAACAAAAAAAAAACATGTCACTGCGACAACAGGTCACCAGAAAACACAAACCAAAATGAGGAAAAAATAAATAAATAAAAAATAAATACATAAATAAATAAATAAAATTTTAAGGAAAATGGGATTGTGCAATGATCTGGCCAAGAACAAAAGAAACCAATTGGTATTTATACACTAAGGTGAGAGAACTAGCTAAATGAGGAGCAGGTGAATAAATCAGGAAAGTGTGCACTGAATAGGAAGTAAGGAAAACAGAACATACAAGGGCGTGACTACAAAATATGACAAATAAAAATAAAAAAAACAAACCAACCAAAAAAAAAAAAAATAAAAAATAAAAAACAAACCAACAACAACAAAAAAAAAGAAATAAAAAAAACACAAGACTCAAATGTAACATAAACTAAGGAACAGAATTAAAATAATGACACTATAAGCCATGACTATTTATTCTTATTTCTTTGAAAAACAATTTAAATCAGCAGTTTTCTACAGGAATCAACCACCAGTAAAGAATGCCAAGTAGCTGTTTTATTTTTGTTTTTATCAGTAATGCAGGATGGATTAAGTCAACTATGTGTGCATGTGTGTGTAAAGCATGAACTACATGATGTTGCATAGTTAACTCACTGTAAAGTTCTCTGACTATGTTTGGGGAAGAGACTGAAGGGGTGGGAGGACTCTGGGTTCAAATGCAGTGCAAGTTTGAGTTAGTGGAAAAGTACCAGGATGAGACACGAATGAAGTCAGGAAAGATTCTGTAGGCTGTGGCTGTGCACTGGAGTCTGAATGAGCTGTGGGTCAGTGGGAAGGTGAGGCTATCTTCACTTGTGTATAAATCAAAGACTGTTATATTTCTTACACATGAAAGCATTATTGGAAATGAGAACAAGATACAGTAATACAAGAAAATTTCATAGTTAGAAACATGACCTGCTCTCTATAATCAGCAAAGCATTAGTATGAGACCTCTGGCACAGAGCCTGTTTTCACCATTTTTTGAGTAAAACTCAAATTATAATATATATTTCTACCGGTTCCACATGCTGAAGAGTGGGAACATTTTATTCTTTCATTTCAACATCATAAACCCGCTGACTCTGGCAGCTGCAGCTGCAGCTTTAACACACTGTTAAAGCTTTACAGGACTCTAAAAAGTACTCTTAGAATCTAAGTACTGTGTGCAAAATCTCTTTTAATATTTGCACATGATGTTCTTTTACATTAGGTTAACAACTGTAATTAAACTAGACAAACACACACATACACACACAGACATGTCAGATGACAAGAGGTGGTGAACATGATCCATACGATTTGACAAAAATAGCACAAATATTACGAGCCTATCATCAGCCCTATCTCTCAGGTAATGAAGTATATGCAATGCACAATACCAATTATAGCTGATTGTATGCTTTGAAACTATCAGCACACTCCCTTTTCCTGGCCAGACTGTTTACCATCTCAAAGTAAACTGGGTGCACGTACCATTTAGCCAAATTACACAGCAATGCTCTGTAAAAACAATCAGCAGCCCCACACTCCTAGACAGATATTGATTTATGGAGAAGACAAAAGTGGAACAGAATAAGGGTGGAGGATAGGGAGTTGTCAAAAGCCACAGGAGTTCCTCGCAAAGAAAACTCTGAACGTGTCTTTTATGAGCTATTTTGGAGTCTTCTGAATGATCTTTCAATGTGTTTAGTCTGGTTTTTCTCCTTCAATCGCTGCCTTGTAAGTAGAACTGCAGATGAAAGAATGGTAGTGTGGAGTATTCTGGAGTCGTGGTGTGTGCTCAAGTGCATGATGAGGCTCCATGTCTTAGGTCAATATGAGTGCAGGAAAGAAGCAACAGGAGGTTGAGTTCAGATCCTCAGAGCCCCCCTGTGGGTAAGAACTGTCATTTCTAAACTGGATGTCAAAAATTTTAAATGTTGGGGTCTGGAGGTGGTTTATTATTGGATTAGACAATTTCCAACATGCTAACAAGTGTATTATATGGTCTGAAGCCAAATGCAAAGATAGGAGTTACAACCACATCTTCCAGCAAAGCAAAATTTTCTTTCCTTTTTTATTTTTTTATTAAGATAGTTTAAAGAGTATTATGTGCTTCAAATTTATTGTGTCATTTGCTGTTCATCAATAATCACAATATATTCCAACCAAAATATTTAGAGTTTTTATGTAAAATTGATATACATTGTAAAGGCACATACAATCTGGAACACTAAAATACAAGTGCACCCTTTAAGTATTCAAAACATTGTCTACAGAAACAAAAAGAAAAATGATAACATTTCCCTACATGTAGACAGGCTTAAAATCCTCCTTGATGCCTGATGAAGACATTTGCTTCAGTGTTTGTTTGCCACCAACGTTTTCTCTGCTTACTTGCAGGCCATTTCCTTGCTATTTCAAAAGAGTTAGTTTATGATTCTTGGCAGTGTTTTAGATGGCCACCCACACTCGTCACATCTAGAATGCATCACATGGATGTGGTGAGGCCAAAATACATTGCAGTCTTATACTTTTCATTTGGTTTCTGCATTTGAATGAAGTAATTATTGGAAATTATCAGGGTTTAAGCACAAGTTAAAAAATATGTACAGTTTCATTAATAAAAGTACATTTTTGAAGTCTTAACCTAAGTATACATGATGAAAAATTCCTGAACCTGGTTGCTGTGCCTGCCATCAACCCGCTTCCTTCCTGCCTCTTCCAGCGCCAAACAAAATGTTCAAACTCATCACCGTGTGTGGGCTGAATTTCCGGGTCTTCCTGAGACGATCTTTACACCAGTAAAGAATGCCAAGTAGCTGTTTTATTTTTGTTTTTATCAGTAATGCAGGATGGATTAAGTCAACTATGTGTGCATGTGTGTGTAAAGCATGAACTGCATGATGTTGCATGGTTAACTCACTGTAAAGTTCTCTGACTATGTTTGGGGAAGAGACTGAAGGGGTGGGAGGACTCTGGGTTCAAATGCAGTGCAATTTTGAGTTAGTGGAAAAGTACCAGGATGAGACACGAATGAAGTCAGGAAAGATTCTGTAGGCTATGGCTGTGCACTGGAGTCTGAATGAGCTGTGGGTCAGTGGGAAGGTGAGGCTATCTTCACTTGTGTATAAATCAAAGACTGTAATATTTCTTGCACATGAAAGCATTCTTGGAAATGAGAACAAGATACAGTAATACAAGAAAATTTCATAGTTAGAAACATGACCTGCTCTCTATAATCAGCAAAGCATTAGTATGAGACCTCTGGCACAGAGCCTGTTTTCAACATTGTTTTTTTTTAAAGGGAATGTTGAGTCATGAGCATATTGCTGGTCAGATCGCTCATCAGGTGTCCCAGCACCAAACTACCACTAATGAAAATAATCATTCTCTATTATAAGCCTCATCTGGTTATTCATATCTTGTTGTTGCAAGTCTGTTGTTGCTTGGATTGTGAGTCTTCCTGCTTCAAAAACGCAAAGCTTCAAGCAAGTATCTCCATTTAACTCTGTATTTTTTTTAGTAAAACTCAAATTATAATATATTTTTCTACCAGTTCCACATGCTGAAGAGTAGGAACATTTTATTCTTTCATTGCAAACTGCTTTCACACTTTGTTGTTTTGCAAGATCTATGTCAGGTTGTGATGTGGAAAAATATTAGTCTTTCATGCGTTCATCAAGCCAAGCATGCAAACCTCTCGTTCTAACTTACTGTGATTTTAATTTCTGTAGTGTCAGAAAAACCAAGCCTGAAAGTTAGAGTTTTGTATGGAAACAAGTTACATGTGTGTATAGTTGCTTAAAACATGTTAAAAGGGTCAGAACTGAGCTACAGAGTTTGGCTGTTAAACTGTTTTCCATCTAATTCTTAACCAGGATTTTAGGGCAGGTATAAAATGACAAATCTATGACATAGTGGCGTTGACAAAACCGCTCTGACATAAACTGCAGAGGAATCAATGAGAACAAGAAAAGCTGGATTGATTTTATGAAGAGTGATAAAATTATTTAACATCTGCAGCATGCAGTAGTCATTTCTCATCTATGCTTTTGTTAAAATAAACTATGCTCAATTTGCTCAGATAGAATGGTTTGTTTGAGCTGGTCGGAGATCTGTCAGTCAGTGTGTTGTGCAGACACACCCCCAGCATCCGAGAACAGAAAGCACCACTAATTTTATTATGATCTCTTGAGGGTTAATCCATTAATTTGATAATATTAAGTAACTGAGAAATAAACATTGAAAATTGCATATATGATGAAAAAAACAGGTGAAAAAGAACAGATGCCCAAACCATGATACTGCCACCGCGTTTCACAGACGGGATAAGGATCTTAGCTAGAATTTGGTGTTTTCTTTTATTCAAAGAAAGAGCTCTTCTTTAAACTATCCTGCTTGTTTTTTAGAAACAAGGTAAACCTCTGAAGTCAATAATCAATAATATAGTCTACCAACTGTGTTACAGCAGTCATACCAGCATTAAAAGAAAAATCAATGTGCTCCTTTTAAAACATCAAAGATACCCACAAGAAAACTGAGGATTTTAACATACACAACACACAGACTATCTCTCGGAACCAGTAAATTCTGTGATGAAAGATTGTGAATAAAATGTCTCGTTAATATGAACTTGTGTGCGATCATGAAAGAAAAAATTAAAATGAACTATACCGATTTTTCAGTGTTTGAGTCTAAGTTTATGTCTCCTATAAACTCAATTGTCTATGAGTAGTTGCGGCACCACAGCGTATGAACACTCATCCATAATAAGAATGTAAGCATGGCTGTAGCAGTGTTCGTGACATGAGAACATTCCCACAGTTGGTCTTGACCTCATTCCATAGAAACACACCAGTTCTTGTCTATCTATTGGTTTGATATAATTGTATGTTACTTGTAGTTTTGTGGATCTTGTCAGATTTGTAGTTAGCACTTCATCCTCTAGCCTATTCTATCAGATCCAAAAGATGAAGAATCCCTCAGGGTGTGTTTGTTTGTTTGTTTGTTTTAAGCCATCCATGTGAACTTAGTGCCCTCTGAGATGCCGGAGGCAGCACAGCAGCAGACTGGCAATCTGGTGACCACAGCACATCAAGACAAAAACCAGTGGTGATCCACCCTAATCCTTCTAAATTGCCTCTTTGGCTCCAACTTAAAAGACCAACCACAAGTGAGGGATTTTTTCCCCTTGGATACCTCTGTTGCATGTGCAAAGAAACCTTCCACACTGGACTTTGTGGTCTGTAACTCTGTACCGTGGCATTATGCCTCTATCTGGGCACCCAGCCTTAGCCCTCTTTTTGTTTGACTTTCACAAGTTTACATAGAGGGATTATTTATGATCACGGTCATGTTTAACTAGCCATGCAATACTCCAAGAGGCATGCACCATGCATTCAAACACTGAATCAGAGTGAAATAATGTTTTTATTTCCAATTCTATTCCAAAATCTACAAGATGATCCATGAAGATTTTTCTTTTTCTTTTAAATCCAGGGCAAGAAAACTGATAGGACATGAAAGAAGCTTTAGAAAAGTTTTAAACTAAAAAGAGATACCAAACTAAAGTTTGTCAACATCTAAGATTTATTCTGTAAAAATCATGAGTTTCCATGAAAATTTGTTTAAACCCAGTATTCCAGTAATCAGCGTTTAACCCTGAAGACATCATGGAGACTAAACTGGAGCTCTCCCTGTTGCTTCTCAATCATAGCGACACATGGTGCTGCTGGCGTTTGGGTTTTTTATTCATACTCATATGTTCACAGCAACACAAAGATGATATAGGTCAAGCTGATCCAGACAATGAACATCTCCTCTAACTTCAGCTTTTGCGTATCATCTCAGCTCCAAACAGCTTTCATTGAAATTGGCACAAAAATAAATTATGCCTCTTTTGTGGTGAAGGTTAAGTTTGCTTAGTTCTAACAGCCGACAACAAGGTGTTTAATGTGGCATCAACATTGTGGACTTTTTGGTGTATTCCTTGATTTTTTTCTCCCCTCTGACACATCAGAACAGAAACCTTTTCTGTGTTCTGAGAACCACTGATCTACAAAATAAGCTCTGAGTAAAACAATAAATAGGGACTTTTAAAGAAGAATATAAAGAATGTGTGCAATGGAAGCATGAAGAGCGATAAAGAGAGATTCTGAAGCTGTTTATTCTTAGGAAATGATTTTATTGCTGATTTTATAATAACTAATGTACAAGAAAAACAGCACCATGTTACTGTAACAGCCAAAAAAAAAAAAAAGTTATTTTTAGAGAAGCCAAGAGGTGAAAAGTGCTGCCTGATGTGTTATCTGTGCCATTAACTAGCTGCTTTGGGTGGGTTGGGCTGTGAAACGTGAAAATAAACACAACCATGCCAGCTCCTCTGAGTCTTGTAAAATATATCATACACAACATGAGACCTCTGCATCGCCAGCTCAGTTGCAATAAAAGTTTTATATAATGAAATATAATCCCAGTAACTGTGTTATATCTCCCAGCGGGTATAAGCTGCAACTGAATAAGAGCAGTTAGGTCATATGCTTATATTTATTTTAGTTAAAAAGTTAGAAATAGTTAAATGCTCCACAGTCAGGGCTGCACAAAACAAAACAAAAGAACTGACATTGGGTTACTTTTTGACATTATGGAGCAAAAGGGGAGCTGCTCATGCTCTCTAATCCACATCCTCTGCATGTGCATGCATGTGTATGAATAGAGATGAGGTAAGTGAAATGTATCTGGTCCACATACAAGAGCAGTTTCTGCACAACGTGTAATAAACGTGACTTTGAAATGCAATGCTTTTTTTAAATTCCACATAAAAAGGCTTATGTTATGATGGCAGGAAACAACGTGCATCGGCTATTATAGCTTTCAGGTGTTGTTCTGTATAATATTTGGGTTGGCTTGATAGAATTACCGTGTAAACTCAAGCTTAGCAGTGGGATCTCTTTGTAAGATGACTGAGCAAATTTAGGCTTTAAGACTGAAAGCTTAATTGAGAAATCAGTACAGCGTACAATGCCAAAGTCAAGCGGTGGTCATCTGAAGGACACGTGGGTGATTTCCCCCCACCATTACTTCCAACACATATAAACAGAGGTTAGAAACCATGTGGGGTTGAGAAAGCTAGAAATCAGACTGCTCTTGAGCACCACAACCTCACAGGAATGCAAAGCTTAAGACTTCACAAGGTCAAAAGTTCTCTTTTTCGCATTCTGAGCTCTATATGTCGCTTCAACCCACTCTGTTTTTGCTCTATTGTTCAAGCAAGTATGAAAATTAAAAAAAAAAAAAATAAATAAAAAAATTATTAATTGATGTCAGACAGATAGAAACTATACAGTTGTTAAAAAGATGGGACTGACATGGAAGGCTCAGCAACACCAAAAGGCCTATTAGATTATTAGTGTTAACTTATGTGGTTGAAGAAAAAAATAACTTTGGAGCATCTAGCCAAGCCAAGAACACTAAAGAAGAAGCAGGCGTATTAATGTGAAAAATTACAAACAAGAGTGGTTAAGTTAAACTTAAATGCTCTTTGGCTGAATAAAACCAAGATGAACTTGTACTTGGACTTAGTAGCAGAGAGAAGACAAGACTTACCACATCATAAGTCAAACATGTTGGATGCAGTTTGAAGCCTGAGTCCCTGTTGCCTCCAATGCAAATGTGCCTTTGATCTTTATTGATGATGTGGTTACAGACAGTGGCAGAATCGATATGTCCTAAGTTTCAGTTTGCAGCTTCACAAAACGGATTATATTTGAGTATAAACACACAATAAGGGCATCCCAAGTGCATCCTAAAGGAAAGAATGGAGTTGTTTGCATGCTTTTCAGTTGCTCTTCAACCATTAATAAAAATGAAGAAGGCAGTGGAAAAAAGGCCAAGTAAAATATTGGTAAGCAACCTGGTGAAGAACTAGTGGTGTAATTACATCTGAGGTATAGCATGGCATCACACACCATCTCTCGGTGTTGATCTCTAGCGGTGTTTACCAGCTGGTCCGGCCGCGCGTTCATGTACGTTTATGTAAAAATGGTGAGGAACGGAACGAAATATCCATCTGCAGACGACCAGGATCTGACATTACCTATGATCCTTTGAAAAAGTTATCAGATAGAGAATGGGACCTAACCCGGTTTAACATTGGCCTGGTATTTATATAGTGGAGAGCACTGCAGTAGCTAAAGAGGCTACAATTTGATTTGGAGCTAGCTTTTCTCCTGGATTGTAAGTAACAACAAAAATATTAAGTTACTTCGACATGTTTCACAAAATGGTGAAGTTGTTTTGCTCAGTGTGTTTGCACATTTGTTTGCATACGAGGTGAGTTGACAGTGGGGGGAAGAAGTAGAGGAAGGTGTGGCTCATGACACTTTGTGTTGGTCTATAAGCAGTGCATAACAGCAAACCTTGCAGTGACACAAGTTCACTTTTTGCCCGTTTAAGCAGAGGGCATGGATGTCAACAGCCAGTAATCTTGAAAACTGATAGTTTCATGTGATATATTATTATACTGTCTGCTTTAAGACAAGCCATGATGTCTTTCAAACCTTAACCAGGCCATAATGCGTGTCACAGCAAAGGAAACAGAGTAAAAATGCAATGAAACATAAAATTTTATTTCAAAGCAAAATTACTCAAAAACCAGAGGGATCAGTACTATATCGAACTTTCCTTCTCTGTTTGATATTCCAATTTGGCAGTGGTATGCACAGCACCATCATTAACACCCTAAGATCTCTGAATGCAGACTTGGTCACTTGTTGAGTGTGAAGCAACAGCTGATTCACAACTATTTCAAGCGTTAAATACTAATGGATATTACAGTATCCATCATGTACAGTATCAAAGACAGACTCATTTATTGCTTCTGTTCATGCTGCCAGAGTTCTTAACAACTATGAAACAGCTGTAATAGCTCTTTTCTTATGGTTAGATCTGTCTTTCCTCTGCTGATCAGCTCAAACTTTGAGGAAAAAAAAAAGTTAATCTGCAATATCTAAAGACTAGAACTCAACCACAAAGTCACGTCTGTTAGCCCACATACCTTCAGAAGCACAGAGGCCACTATCTGCTCCACCCAGGCAGTACTACACACAGACAGTCTTTCAGAGCACTCATTTGATTTAGTCAGTCGGCTGAAATAACTGGAGCCAAACAGTGATTGTTGTATGTTTGCATACGTGCACATTCACACACAATTTCCTATAATTTTAACTTGCACTGGAAGGAGGTTAAATGCCACCCAAGCATGCAATGAACTGATTGCCTGTTATACCGCCCACAGTTTCCCCCCATTTTAAAAAAAAGGAAAAAACCTCCACTGAAAACTAATATCTAGTTCCACACGTCAAGGAACCGCCTTGATGCACGTATCTGTCTGAATTGGAAATAGCTCATAAAGAGTCAAATGCTAGCTGTGATGTCTGCCTTGTAGGGTTACTTTATGGAATGATGGAATGAAAATCATTTACCTTACAGGACGGTCCTCATGTGTCAAATCCTACATAATCTTTCATTAATGCTTTGAACAAACTTATTGCATCACAAAAAAGGACAATTTCCAGCTCCCCAGGAAGAGAGTTAAGGAGAAGAATTCAGTCTGTCATCGGAACCCTTAACAAGCTTTTGGCTTGTTTCTAATGCAGGAAATAAAGATGAAAATAAAGTATGTGTTGCAAGGGGAATGTAGTGGACCAGGTGTTTTTTCTCTTATGCTGATACTGCTAAGGCAGTCATAACTGCCAGGACTCCTAATGTAGGGCAACATGAAAGCTCAGCCTGAAACTAATGAATCATGGTAGTCTGGTCAGGAGTGACATCATTTCCTTTAAGCCTCAGTGGGTCTGGAATATGACACCTCTCCTCACCACCCCCAAGCCCTTGTAGCAGAGAGCTGTGAAATCCATCTGCAGTAGAGACAGCTTGGGTTCACCAAGGAAAATGTCTGAATTAATGGCAAATTTGATATGAGCACAGAAGTAATTTCACTTTATGCTTAAAGCAGCATAAAGAAAATAGTAAAAGGCCTACAATGACAGCATGATTTTGGTATTTCCCCCACTTCAATTACAGACTTGGGATGTAATCCAGCCTTCAAATTGCAGGGTACTGCAATGAAAAAACATGCATGAGTTTTTTTTTTTTGTTTTTTGTTTTTTTCCATTGTGTCTAATGGAACAAAAACCTCAGTTCCATAATATATAATATTATCACTTTAATCTGACTAAATAAATTGGAATCTGCATTGTTCTATGTAACACATGTGAGTACTACAATGTAAGTAAAATGAGAGTGTTAGTGGGATTTATATTCACGGAAAGATCAGTAAGATTCTCGAGAATGACGTCTTCTCTCATGAGTTACTTCCCCTGCCCTGACATAGTGACTCAGAGCTGATAAAGATGGATAAATTCTCTGCTGGGAGAGCTCTGGTAACAGTCATATATTATGACTGAAAAACTCCAGCCTCTCTGCTGCATGGGGCAGACATCTGGTCAGTGAAGTATGGGACTGGAATGTACCTAATCACTCCGAGACTCAACCATCACTTCCAGGAGAATTTGACTTTCAGAAATCTAGTGTAAATACTGTACACATACTAAATTAAAACACATTTTAGTTTATGCCTAAAATTTACTTCTTGTTGTGTTCGCTGTTTTACAACAGTAACCAAAACTGTTTGTACACTAGAGTAAAAACAATTGGAGCAAAAAACTGGAAGCAAGAGTTGCGCAAAAAGCTTGTCGGTTACATATGTCATGAGCACATATATATCCCATACCTTAATTTGGAATTTTTTTTAATACAGTAAACAACTACTGAACCTGTGCAGTGATTTCCACTCTCTGCTGCTCTGAAGATCAAAGCCACTGAATACAAATTCGGTGGCTTTCTTAAATTCTTATGTCTGTTTCAGAGAATGGACCACCTCCTCATCTTAACTACTGAAAGTCTCGGCCTCTGTGATGCGTTCGGTTGCAGATGTTAGTGACCTCCAGGCAACTGACCCAATCATTTTTAAGATGTTTCATCAGCAACCATTGTTGCTCATGAAATGATGTTTTCATCACAACCATTTCAGTTTTTGCCTTTATCTCAAACTTTTTACAAAGAAAACTGCAGGTCTGCTGAAACTCTCAGCAGTTTTAAATCAGGGTTAAAAACGTTTTTTGTTTCTTTGCTTAATTCCTCACACTGGAACTTTATTTTGTAGTTTTTATCGATTTCATTTAGGTCTTTATTTTCTTTCTGTCTGTTTTTATTTAATTTCTTTTATTTCTTTTAAAGTCTGCTTTTAATGCACTTGTTATTGCTTCTTGCACCCCGCTGTAATGCTTTTAATGTTTTATGTAAAGCACTTTGAATGGTCTTGTATATGAAAGGTGCCGTACAAATAAATTTGCCTTGCCTGATGTTGGCAAAAATAAGCGTACATTTTATTTATTAATTTATTTTTCTTAAAGCAATTACATTTCTCAGTTTAATATACATTAAGTTGTTTTAAATGATTCGGAAATCATTCCAGTCTGTTTTTCCCCTCATTGCTATGAAATAGGGTAAAAAAAAAAAAAAAAAGAAAAACTGCCTAAACACATTTTTGTTTGTTTTTTAAGGAGAATATCTGTTTCTAATTTTCAAAGTGATGATTTCTATGATATGTGGAGGCTGTATTCAGACAGAGTCCAGTTGCACAACACTGAGTAAAATGATTCATAAGCCTCCAGGGTAAAAACACCGGCATAGTCGAGCTTCTTTGTGCCTCTTCAAACACACTTTGAATCCGGATGAAACCACGTTGAGGCTTGTTGCATTTGATTTCGTTTGCAGTTCACCCTTTCTAATAAAGTGTCTTAATGCATACCAAGTGAGCTCTTTGATATTTAAAATATTTTTTCATCAATTTAATCTTATTAGAGTGAAACAATTGTGCTTAAAGAAGCAGCTAAAAACACTGCAAGAGGCAACTTTTCTTATATCTTTCTTTGCACTTAATAAAAGCTGTAGCCAGTCTAACAACTGATATTGTGAGCACTTTGAGAATTTTTTTTTAAAAATGTCCTTATTTTGGTTGGATTCCGTCTGTAAGTGACTGACCCCTGTCTAATCTAAATAAAGAGCATCAGTTAGGCTTTAAAAGCTAAAGGGGATATAACAGTATCATTAAAAGTGATAGAATGTGACTTTTAAACATTGTAAAATGAAACTGCAGCTTGTAGCTGTTGGCTTGGCTCTACATTGTGCTGCAATCTAAATAAGAACACATTTTACTGTCTAATTACCTTATGAATAGCTCATTTCCTCATGTAAAAATCTATTTCAGTCTCATGTTAGAGGATTTTAAATGATTGAAACAAAGGGGTTCAAAACTTAACAGTGACTTGGGCTTAGAAGAAGGCTTAGTAATCATATCGTCTATGTTTTTGTATGGTTTAAAATTAAATGTCTCAATGCAAACTTAACAATAGGATAAATTTGGATGGAATTTTATACCAGCTCAGATGGATGAGTTTAAATATGTTGCAGATTTCCTCCACAAGGTGTCACTCTGAAAATGACCCTGTTTCATTTTTAAAATGCCACCATCCTGGTGCAAGATCATGAGTGTGCATTAGAGGCAGACTTTAGAAATATGCTTCTTAAACTGCTTGGATCAAAAAAACTAATTAACATTATTCATTTGCATTTGTCAAACACTCACTCATCTGAATGATCAGCAGCTGACTGAAGTAGCTATCAACACCATGAACAACAAAGCAGAATTTTGAACAACCATGAACTATTTGATAGTTGAGATGTGAAGCGTATGTGCTTGCATCAGTTCCACTCTTCTTCCCTCTTGTGGTAAAAGATGGGACACAAAACTAGTTAAAATGTGAGGGCAGCTGTTAAATTTGAGAAAATTTTCTTAAAATGTCCCAGTCTTTTTGCATTTTAAGCACCAAATCATCTGCATTAAATCTAACATGGTATATATATTTTTATGTGACTTCCTGTTTTATTTAGTATGTAATTCAAATATTGAGCTGTAACAACAACAATAATTATAATAATAAGAAGAAAAAAAATAAACTATTTCTGTGAATTGCAACAAAAAAATTAATTGTCAACGTAGACATGTTTGCTTTTGCACCACCAGGAGTCGCCAGTGAGCTGTGAATGGATCTTTTAAACTCCATGCTGCATCCAAAAAAAAAAAAAAAAAAAAAACAAAAAAACTAGTTTAACTCCACAACTATCTGCTGGCTCTGGCTATAAGCTGCTAATTGATGATGTGGGTTTTGGGTTTCTGCACCATTCACTGGGAGCAAACTGGGTCATAATTTACAAACATCATTTAATAATAATGCCAATTCATTAGTGCAAGACCCAAGCAATCTCTTTCATCAGTAGAATAGAAGAATGCCACTGGGGCTTGAAAGCGGGTCGGGGTAGGGGGTGGTTGCGGTGGGGGGATGAAGCTGGAGTAAACAGCAGTGCACATTCTCTGCCTTAATGTGGCTGCCTGGCAGATTTCCGTGCCGTCACTGAATTTGTGATCAGAAGTGAGCTTCATCTGAAAAGCGTAAGTAAATGTTTTTGAGAAGACAGAGCAACAATTTGGGAATCACTTTCTGTTTTTGACAAAAACTTATTATATAGAGATATGGTTGGCCCATTTCTTTTGTAATAACAAATGCAATTCACATTTCCCCTCGAAGGCACAAACACATCTCTGTCTAGATTTCCAGAAGCAGAGAGTTTTAAAGTGTTATCAACAAGAATTGTTATTTAGTCTGTCCTGATTTATAGACGATCAAAGGAGGCAGCACAAGTTAAGGAAGATGTGGTCATGACAGAAACTAGGTTAATCTTATTATAAACTCAAGAACATAGGATAGATTGCAAAAGCCAAACAGAATATTAAGTTTTTTTTTGTTTTGTTTTGTTTTGTTTCCAATTTAGAATCATGAAATCTCTAATCAACCCAAAAGACACTTTATATGAAAATTACACTCCTGAGAGACAATATCAGGTAGCATAGCAATAAATCTGGCTTTCATCCTGCTCTTTGTGTCCGATAAATGGCGGCACCACAAGCCAAGCACTTGGCTCACATATCGAACCATCTCTTAAATCCTGGGGACGCTTCATATCACAGACAATGTGAATAGCAAAAACAAAAACACAAGCATTAGTTACAGCCAGGGGTTTGGGTAAGAACCTCAGATATTTTACACATCTGATATTATCAAGTACAAATGGCAAACACAAATGTTTTCTTCCTCTATGTGCATTTAATTATATTTATAGTAGCTCATAACTGCTAGTGTGATAATATTTTTTTTTGTTATAATAACCACTCATTATTTTAGCCTTTCTTAATTACCGATTATTGTCAAAATATATAAATGACTAAATTATCATCACACAACAAGCGTGCATCATGTTCATTAATCAACATTCTCATTTACTGACAGCGTTTTCAGTTTAATGGCAATAATTTCTAGGTAAAGCAGAAATATACTTTTTGGTAGTTAATGGAAAGAAAATAGTGAAATGCATTACTTGATTGCATTATTGATATTATTCTTAACCTTTAAGATAATCCAAAAGAGCCAACATGATCTCATGGCAATGTGAATAAATAACATTCCACTTTGGGGACTTTTGCCATGTCCTTTGAAACTTTGTTTCAATAACATGTTAAATTGTTAGGGTTTGGAGTACAGGCCAGGTTGTCATCCATCACACTACATGGCATGAAATGCTGAGCAAAAATCCAAAAATGCTTACTAATAACACACAGCATGACTAGGCATGACTCAAAAGTAATATAGAGGTGAGTGCAAACACTAATCCAGCTAACTGGAAAGTTGGTATGAAGCTGTTCATCTGAGAGTCAGTGAAGTTTGTTCCGTGCCTATTAACTTATCATAATGTTCAGCAGCAGCTGCAGACATTATGGCCGTACTGTGATGATGGGCAGATTGAATTCAGAAAGTATTTCAGTCCTCATCTCCTGAGCCACTTTAAAGAGTCGTAGAACAGGACAATGGACAGGAAGAATTAATTCAGCTGAGAATAAAATCTATTCAGCCCCAAACCCACCTTTCAATGCTGCAAATTAAGCAGCACATATGGAAAAGATTATTAACAGTCTGACCGACACCAGTGTGCACAAATTGCATCCAGTCAATAGAAACAGGAGATGAGGTCAGACTCACATCATATCAGAATACATAATGTTTCTAAGACTGCTGAGCTCCTATGTGACATTTGTAGGCTGTGAAGTACACATATTTGACCAGCTGAGACAGCTCCCTGAAACCTTAGTCTCTTAGTGCAGCATGTGACTCTACTTCGTGGTTAGAACTCTTTAACCTGCAGCAGCTTGCTGGTTAAAGTCGATGCATTTGTGTGGGTGACAAAGGCATCAATAGGCAACAGGTGGTATCTGGGTGATACATTTACAAACAATGGGGGAGGTGAGTCATAAATTGAGACATCACCTTTTCTCAGTGCCTGCAGGCAGTCTCATGTAGTTCCTTATCTTCCACATTCTCATTACGTGCTCCCTCTGTGTTTTTCCTTTAGTGAATATAAGAAAGAAGTAAATAAGAGGGACCAATGGAATATGAAAAAAACAAAAAAAACAAACACAAAGCAGGAAGGGAAAGGACCTAAAATACAGGCATTCCATATCCGTAGCCTTCCCTCCATAAACGCTGTTGTCACTGCTGGGTGCAACAGCAATTAATCTCAGCCAGGGGAGGCAAAGAGGAGAGATGCACAAGTACAAAAGCTATCAAGATGACAAGACTTCGTAGTGCAATTTACCAGTTTTCTTTTGCTGTCAGGGATATAAATGACACGCTAAACTTGCTTTTGTTTGTTGGGAGCATATTTCCGATGTGAGCCCTGCTGTTAATTGATTTCTCATTAGGTGTTTTGCAAATAATGAACAGAGTATATTGTACAATCTCAACATAAACACAAATATGATGGCAAGCATTTGTAATATTTGCAGATATTATTAAAATTGACAAATATAGAATATAGCTTCTCTTAAAAAACTTAGCCATGAAAGTAAGGCTTCATCTGTAAAAAAAAAAAATAATAAAAGGATGCAGGACTTATCTAGGTACTCTTTTCTGCAATAATAAATGACAGAATGTAATTCTGCAAGGCCAACTGAGGTGACACCACAAAGACCAGTAAAATGAAAATTCAAGTGTTGGCTCTTACATAGATGGAGAGCTTTGAGGTACAGTACCATCTTTATTTTACAACAAAATGCCCACATACAATTACATAAAACTGACAGTAACTAACAGCAACCTTCACACGGAGAAGGTGAATGCAAAAAGTTTTAAGATTTTTTCAGTTTTTCTGGATTTATTTATTTTATATATATATATATATATATACACTTTTTTTTTGCACATTGGGCTACATATGATTCTCCACAATTAAAAATAAAAAAAAGAGACAAATAAATTGTCACTTACATAAGTATTCAGTCCTTTTGTTGTGACAGTTGCAACTAAAAGATGGTGCATGCTACGTCTATTAGCTAAAACTTCATTTTAACACACTTGTGCCTTACAGACTACCCATGAACAGACTTCCTCAATCTGCCTTCCCAGCATACTGAACTAAACGAGACAAGAGTTTGCAGACATAGGAAAATCTTACAGAACCAACCTCTACACCAATCAGGCCTTTGGTAAAGTGACCAGACAGTAGTACCTATTCCTCATTAAATGGGAGGTTACAAGCTACTGGGAATATCCTAAAGGGCACCTGAATGACTCTCAGACCATTAGAAAAAAAAAGTCTGTGTTCTGACGAAGTAAAGCTTGAACTATTAGCCATCCAACAGCTTGTGCAAAGGAAACCAGGCACTACATCACCTCATTACTACCATCCTGGCAGTCAAACATGGAGATGGCAGCATCATGTTGCGAGGATGTACATCTGCAATAGCTGCTGGGAGACAATGTTGGAATAGAGGAAAACAAAAATGTAGAGTATTTCTGCGCAATAACCATTTTACGAAACTCAAGTTGGAACAAAGGTTTACATTTCAACGTAAGAACAAATCTAAAGAAAACAAAAGTGACTTAGAGAAAACTATGAAAGTCTTAAAACAGCCGAGCCAGAGCCTTGATCCAGCAGAGCATCTCTGTGGAGAGCTGAAAATTGTTTGTGCACTGGTGCACCCCATCCAACCTGGTTCAGCCTGAATGTTTCAAAAAGAAAGGGAGAAACTTCCAAAGAGAAAAGGTGTGCTCGGCTTGTTGGATCATTTCAAAGAACACTTGAGAATGATATTGTTGTCAAAATAGTGAATGTCTCAACACTTATACTTTACAAATAACCTTCTGTAGATGCAGTACCTTTGCAAGATCAAGGTCTCTGCTACATATTTACTATGTGTGTTATTATTCTGCCCAGTCTCCTGTATACATGGTCTGTAACTGTACTCCCAAAGAACATCATTGCTTCATACTGCACCACCAAACAGCAAAAATGCTCACTTAGCACAGCTAAACTGTGACTTTCCTGTCAAAAAAACAAAAACATGTCTCCTGTCATACTTGGTGGGATTTTAGGATCTAAAGAACTCGTGAGAAGTATTAGGTATGCAATAGTTCTATACAGACAGATGGCATGAGCCCTGTCTCCGATATTTCAAAGAAAATGTGCATCATGGGCTAAAAATCCTCAGTGCACCGACACTTCCCCTGTCACTGCGACAGCTGGATGAGCTTTCTTTAAAATTTAAGGAAGTTGTTGATAAATGACTTATTTCACAGGCCGTCAAACGGCTCGAGTCTAAGTACAAGCAGTAAACAGTAACTTGAGAGCATCTCAGTGTGAGTCTGGACGCACCCCACACAGGTAAGCAGATTGTAACCAATACTGACAAAGTAGTCAACACATGCATGCACATACACAAAAAATCTACTTAATATAAGTACTTTGGAATTATGTGTATATGTAGGCAATAAAGTGAGAAGGGTTTCAGATGTCACTGTCTAATAAACATTTAATTTCACCTTAAGGCATAAGAAAATCTTATCATTTCAAATGCAAAACAAAGAGTCCTTTGAATTATGAATGGAGCTTGCAGACGAATACTTAATTAAAGTTTTTGATTTTCAGTGTTTAGACTACAGCTATAGCGTTTTCTGACTAAATGAGTCTGAGATGTCAGTATTTATTCTATGTTTACTTTATTTTCACCAAAGACATCATAATCACACAAAAAACTATACTGATATTAAAAAATAAAAGATAGAAAGAAAAAAAAAATCGGCTTGCAATTACATTGTATATATGATTATTGCAGTCTGGACAACAAAATAAAGAGGTAATGTAAGTTTAAACACACTGAATAGATTTAAGGGGCTAAAATGTTGCTTTATGAAAATGCTTAAACAAGATCAACAAAAAAGTGTCTCTGCATTATGTATTTTGACAGGAAAAACTACGTCTTTGCAAAAAAGAACAGAACCATGAATTGACTTCTAAAACCAGAAATTCCAAATAAATAATAAATAATAAAAAGGATTAATTAATATGTGTTGCAATGAGTGGGTGACATGTAACCTATTGTGGAGAAAGGAATAAAATCAACAAAACTTTTCGCTTTTGAGACATTGATGCAGCAAATGCATTTACACCTAATTAAATTATTCTGTTTATGACTATAACTCCTTAATAATAAATCAACAGTAGATCAGGACTGACTCGGTGTGAATGGTGCATTTTTTTAAAAAATTCCACTTATAATAATTTTGGATTTTTTTATGAACTACACATGCCTAAGGGGTTTTTAATTGTATAACCACTAATAGGACTGTGGAGTCATGTTTTCATGAACAGGTCCTTCTATAAATGTTTTCTGCACAACCATGTTCAAACATTCAACACAGTATTTCACATACTTGCTGTGTACTAGGCTTGTTTCCTGAGAATTCCAGGTAGAGAACTCAGACTAGGTAGAGTTGCAGAATTTGCAGTGTAAATGAAACAATACAATAGAGGAGGTAAGGATGAAAAGCCCCTAAATCAAGCATGTCTTTGAAACTTTCTGTCATATCTACAGCTGGTCAAATTGGTCCCTACATTTCCACTACTGGCTACTTGCATAAGGCAGCTTGCAAATGTAGAACAATAATTTCAGAGGAGATTTCAGACAAATGCAAAATATGCAAGGCAGCCATGATAGCCACATATGCAAAAGTAAAAGCAAATATATTCTCTGCTCTTGGAAGAATCATGATAAACAAACTATTCTTTAATTGACTTTCAATCTTTTTGTTTGACATTAGAATTGAGCCGATTAAAGGCACAGTTCTAATAAATTAAATGTCTAACAGTTCTGAAAGTAACTACTATTTTACCATATTGTATATCCAACATGATGCATTTATGATCAAAACATATTATTTCATAAATTCAATTATCAACCAGTTATTTAAAAAAGTCTCTCATTTGATTATTAATCATTTTAATGAATGAATGAAAAAAATGAATGAATGAGTTCTCTCAAAAATATCTCTACTGTCCCCTATAAACATTTTGGGCATGCTTTGATTTGATCATTAAGTCACTTGCAGTTAGCAAGGTCTTTTACATGTCAATTCAACTGTAACTAATCAAATTAAACTGAAAGTATCCATCAGTAACAAGATATATATGGGAATAACTTATGTGCAGGTGGCTAAATAAGCCTGGCATCAGCTGATTGAACTTTTCCTATAATTGGATCCATTGAAGAAGAGGTTTACTTTTAATGCCACTGAGGAACTGGATGTCCCAGGGATGTGAGCGAAGGAGGAAATGGTGTTTACAGAAGCAACGCAGCACCCTTCTCTCAGAGGTGCTTAACCACTTTACATTACAAAAGAGAAAAACAGTGTCTGGGAAAGCTCATTATAAACCTGATATTTACCATTCAGTCAGACAATCTAACACAGAGGGTTGTTTTTGTAATTTTTGTCTCTGTATTTGATAAGATACAGAACACAGAGCTGACTTTTAATAAGGCGCGGGCACCACACTGGCTTTCTGCTCCCCTAAAATCCACTAGAGAGAGGCAGAAAAATGCATACCGAATAAGAAATCATTATTTCTGCCTTTCACAATGCAGAAAATGGGGGGCATAAGGCTTTTTCTTTGGTAGATGGGTGGCTGGAAAACATTTCATTTTTATGGGTTTTCTTATTGAAACTTAGAGCTCAGCTCTGATATCATGTAAGCTTCAGACAGATGGTAATGATTTCACTACTGTACTGCATTTTAAAGGCAGACAGATACAACAAACCATAACTTTCATTTTCATACTTAAAGACCAATAACCTTAAGCATAACTTAATTATTTATATTAAAAAATGCAGTTATATTTTTACATAATTTGGGAAAAGAGATATAAATGCTAATTTCAAAATCTACATGAAAATCTTCCAGCTTATGACCTCTTAGAAATGTTGCATGATTTGAATCTAACGACTTCATACTTTAGAACCCAACAGGAAAACTAGTAACAGTGCAGTTACTTGGTTACACCATATATAATTGGGCCTTTTTTCAATAATAATGCCTTTTCAAATACTTTAGCCTGTGTCAGCTCTGTGGAGAAAAAAGAGCTTTCCTAACACTTTATTCCTAACTTATGAACCTTTTGTTTAATGGCCCCCAACCTCAACCAAACTGGCATTTAAATACCAAAGGCATCACCAAACAGTAGCTGTAAAAGATGAATAATTAACCAGATTGTGTCCAGCTGAGGAGCTTCTTGTCTACTATCAATAGTAGGTCGTAATAGTTCTTAAGGTAAAACTAAATCAAACACCCATCGTCTTATGTTGAGGTTCCTTCTTCCTTGTTCTAAGTCCAGTAACAACATGCAGCCACTACTGCTGAGCTTTCATTACATTAGGTGTCTTAAAAGCTATTTCAGAGAGAACTGGTGAAAGTTAAATAAAGAGGTGATCACAGACACACCAGGGGTTCATTCTGATTGCCCAGTAGCTTCCTGCAAAGTGAACTCCGCAGGGTAGTCAGCCATGTTAAGTAAGACTTCGACCTAGTGAGCAGAAACATTTAGTTATTAGGGAACTGTAAAGGAAAGAATAGAGCAAAGGTTTATCATTTTGCATGAAGTGAAATAATGAAATTTTCCATCAGACAGAACTCTGTTGAGTTGCAAACGAACAAATGGAAAAGAAATAATTTGAGGAATAATTCACACATCTTGTCTTATCTCACATTTATTTCACTGATATAATTTAGGAGGTTAGAAAGTTACGTCATTCATGTATAGCACAACAAAATCCTTTAATATCTTTAGAAAAATAACTGACAATAAACCTAACCTATTAGCAAACTAAGCTAATGGTTTGGCTAGCTTAGCTTTATTGCACATTCGATTTGACTCAGAGATCAGAAGTGGGATCTGGGAATTAGCAGACATCTTTAATCTGTGAAATCAGAGGTAGTGAGTCTTCCCCAACTTTCTGAGTCAGATATCCAACTTCAAGGGGTGTTTTTGTTGCATTCCCAACTGAGAACTGGGAAAATCCAAATTTCGGCCAATATAACTTTTGATATTTAATATCCAAAACTGCTGCATCTGTAAAATATCAAAGATGAAATGAACAGCGTGATGCACGAATAGATTGCTGTCTGCGTCAGTGACATTGTAGGTAGTTCTGAATTAAAGATTTTCTTCTTTAAAGGAAGTTTCCTTATATTTGTATCTATGTGTTTCTGTATTTTTTTTCTCTCTCTACTTTGGCCTCTTGGCCAGGTCATGTTTGCAAATGAGAATTGGTTCTCAAACATTTTACTGGAAAAATAAAGGTAAATATATACACGTTTAAAACATATACAGAACTTCCTGATTAGGGTTGGGAGTAGCTATTGTTTATATACTGTAAAAGAATGGAGTTATACTGAGAAACAGAAGAAACAAAATGCACACATTAGCTACCCAACATGTTCACATTTGTTGAAATTCTGTCACAAACATTAAATTGGAGTGTACTGTGGTGAAAAAGAAGCTATCCACATTGGATTTTACAAGCAGAATTGTGGATAAGGCTGCAGGTTTGGGTCAAGGCTTTAATGTGTTTCAGTCCGGTAGGCTTGATTCTGCTCTACAGTGAGAGGCATTTTAAGGACATTTAATACTGAAATTTCTGAAGCACGATGGATATATACAAACTTCAAGGCTAGACTGAATTATGTCATTAACTGAAACCTCTCACCCTGCTATTTGTAAAAATATGTGTAGTTGCTGAGTCCCTTTTACTGAGGATCTGCTTTAGTACTGCTCTATTTGTTTCGGTAAAAGCATAGAAACAAGAACTTTTATTTGCAGGGAATTAAATTAGATTAAATGAAAAAAAGATGTGTCACAGCACCACACATTAAACCCCACATAAAAGCTAAGCTGTGTTCATTACACTCCAGCTTGATACAAATGTTGTATTCAAAAGGTGGACAAAGCCACTATGACATCACCAATGTTGTTTTAAAGCTTCAGGGTTAACATTTAGCCTCCAAAATCTTTACCACCATTAACAGCCAGAAATGACATGCAAACAATGCATCAAAGAGATAACTAATACACATTCAATAAGTGATTACTCAGTATTTTTTCGGACATGTCAATTAAATAAAACATTTCTCAGTCCTGGGGAATGCAACATTTCTTTTTTTCTGTTTTTCTGGTAATATTTTTAATAAATTGTTATTAACCTTTGAAAAGAGCAATATAAATTAATGTAAATGAACATACTTTAGTTCATAAACACAAAACACATGATGAAGAACTTTACCAGCAGGGCAATTACAAACAGCATGGTGCATGACATGGTGCAGCACAGATATTAATAACAGGATGTTAAATAATTCCCAAAAACATTTCTTTTAATTCTGATTAAACATTAATGCTAAAGAGAAAAAAAGAAGGAAATGCTAAAAATACGAACATATTTACCTATCTTACCTATCCATCCTGTACCTATCCAATGTGGACCTGCTAGTGGGAAGTAGAAACAGAAACTGGTGAAGGCGGAGGTACACACCTCAATGGAGGACGAACATGCTATCAAAACTGTGGAAATGTGAAAACAGGGAGCCTGGACAAAATGGGAGTGGAGAGGACAGTCACCTGGCAGGACCTGTTGAAGTGGAACCCCCAGAGGATCTTCTTGATCCAGGAGGTCTATGATGTCCTCCTCAGCCCACCCAACCTGTTCACATCCATCTCTGAGTCAATCAGCAATGGGAACAGCAGCAGCAGATTCACCCATGCCACAGCTAGAAAAATTGAGTTTGTTTTGGAAGGACAGAGGCCATTGGACAGACCCAAACACTGTCCTGTTGGTTTGCTGTCTACGGCACACAACTAGGTGATGGCAGTTGACCTAGAGAGGCAGCTGAAAATTCCATCTCACATCACCCAGACCTCACTGAGATCCAATATCATCTCTGATATCTCACTGAGATTCACCTTCTCTGGTGCCTTAACATTGTGCCATTAACCACAATGCTGAGGCATGAAAGAAGGTGTCTAGATGGCTGTGGCTGAGAAGGGAAGACCAGTGGGGTCGGTAGCAGTATGCCAATTGGACACAGACCAAGACTTGATCAACCTTGGTCGGATCATTCGGTGGAGGGTGTATGTTTTAAAGCTCCCATATTATGCAAAATTCACTTTCTAAAGGTATTCTAACGGTCATATGTGTCCTGTGTATGAGCCCCAAAAATGAGAAAATTCTGTCTCCTCTCTCACTTGCTTGCTCCACTTTTGGACAAATGTATGCTCAAATGGGTGAGTTTGAGATTTTTCCCTTTATGACCAAAGGGAAACAACCATTGCCCCTGGTAGTGAATACTGTCACTGACCCGGCCCCCCAACTAGTTGAGCCTGCCCTCTAAAATTACAGAATGGGCACCAGCAAAAGCCAGATCCTCTCCCAGAGAGGGGCACCAGTCATGAACATTTAAAGGTTCAGACACAGAAACAGCCCATTCTCATTAGAGCTCACTAGAGTCTGTTGGGTGGAAACTTCATGACTAGTGTGATGAAAAGTGCATCATACTGTAATAGATAGCTAAGGAATAAAAATTGCAGCATATTTTGTTCTGTGGGTGAACATACATACAGTTTTTTAAAATCTGTCATAACACTGCATTAAAATGAAATCATGCAACAAATGTTTGAAGTGAAATGTCACTATTGTGGAATTAACAGTAGTTTATATCCTATTTATCCTTCCTTGTTCCCCAGCTAGCTCTCTCACTGATTGGTTACATTCTGTGCCACGTCACCATCCACACAGTCACTGTCGGCTTTCCTCACACATATGAAGCTATCGGGTCGTAAATATTGAACATGTTCAACATTTGCGATTCTCGGCTACAAACTATTTTGGAGCCGATTATCGGGACAAATCTGTTCGTAACACACCTCAGACCAAATGATAACTGAACAGAAAAATGTCATAAGACTCGCGATCATCGGGCGTTTGCCGTCCTTGATCGGGAAGAGGCAAAATAGGGACAAAAACAACCTGATAATCTTTATGTGTGTACCAGGCTTTATATAGCAGCAGGCAACCAAGAAGAAGAAAAGTCTTATTCCTTTTTTTTTTTTTTTTTGCCACATTTAACTTTATTCATAACGACATCCCTGATTCTGCATTCACTTCTAAGTAAGTCCGCTTCTTCTGATGTTTCATTTTAAAACATTCTGCACTGACAGTGGCAACAATAATAATGAATTATTGATTGTTAATATTGATTTCCGCCACTGTCTAAGGGTTGAGCATAAAGTGTTTTATTCCCTTTTCACTGGTGAGGCAAAAACCAATGACAATGTAAACAATATGATAATATAGTAAACAATGCAGATAGTGATGCTAACATGCCCTGAATTCAATTTTCACCTAACATTTGAAGGCATTAATGCATGTGATGTCTTTCATTTCATTTCAGAGTTGTTCAGTATGTATATTTCAGACTTAGTAGGTGTACTGTTAGAAGGAAGGGACATTTCACCTCAAGGCATGTATATGTCTGTATATATATATATATACACAGACATATACATATACATGATTTACCCCGGTAAGACGTTAACCAGAGGTTAACCTGTAAGTTACCTAAATTAGAGAAAATCCACTTTTGTAGTACAGGCCTCTAGAAATGTGTCATTTCCAAACAGTGGCATACAGGAAAACTATGGGAATGCTGTTTAAAATGCTTTTATTATTGCTACATTAACAGAACAAACACGGAAGGTGAGTTATTTTTAGAGGTACTGCCCTGAGGTCTTGTCCACCAGCCACTCTGTGGCTTGCTACCAGATGGCTGCTCTGTCAGCTCTGGACCACAGGTCAACAGTATTTGCATACTGAATCACTCTCTTTGCAGGGGTCACTCAGCTTGTGTTCACCTGTTTCACTACAGACCAGTTGGTATACCTGTATGTTTCATCTGCAAGTAGTGTCAGATGTATACTCATTGTTTAAAAAATAATACACAAAATTCCTCATAGGATGCTTTTTGATTTGACACCACCGAAGGATTAGGATGTCCTTAATGTTTTATTATTGTTGTGGAGTTGTCTGTGTCTGTGTAAAGTTAAATACTAACTATACTTTCCAGTGACATCAGAATGCAGAAAGAAATAATTTTTCCCTTCATTAATTATTATTTCCTGTTTGAGCTCTAGTTAAAATGTCAAAATCCTGCTCTGTTTACAAAGAATTTATTTATTTCTATGCTCATTCTATGTTTTTCAGTCAAGTGTGAAATGAGATATCTAACTGGTATAATGCATTTACCCAGAGTAAAACATTTTACATATAATAATCATTTGTTCTGACAAATATGTTAAAGCCATAAATATTTCATCAGGAGCAAGCTCTAAAATTATGATGCATCTGTTGGCAATTCTGTGAAATTATTTCACTTCTATCAAGAAAGATGGCCAGTTTTTCCAGACAGGTAATAATAATGAAAGATGAGCTCTTATGACAGGCTGATTAACAGTATATTCCCTGTTTTTTGGACTAACTTCTTTTTCTCTATTGTGGTTCCGGACAATGAAGTTTGTAATGAACGAGCTCACATTTTGAGCTTGCAGGTTATAGAGAAAGATGCTTTGCCTGATTGGACTTCCCTTTCAGGTTTTCCTTCACTGCTCCTCACCGCTGCCGTTTGCTAGGATAGAATTTGTTCATATAACACCAGTTCACCTCCATAAATTAAAGCAGGGAAATGTGATTTATCTTCTTTCTCTTGCGGTTCCTTTCAGCTGACTCTCTGAAATAACAGCAAACATAAATAGGGGGGTATAAAAAAGGGCCCTGAACGCTTGAGAGAGTGGATTACACCATGAATCAGTTTATTAACAGTGGGCCATGGAGCGGTGTTGGCACAGGGGAAATTTATTCATTCATAAAGCAGTGTTTACAGCATTTATCTTCACCTGAGAGCAGGCCCCTAAAATGTAACAAAGCACCCAAAGACAAAGATATGGCATGACGGCTCTGAGGGTTTTTGTGTCAAGGCCACCGGGTGGACTCAAAAGGTATTTCCAGCTGCTGTAGCTTAGGGAAGAAATAATATCCTCCTCTGTACAATGGTGCAGCAGACAATGCTGCTATTGTTTTTACATCCTGATTGGATCTGGCTAACGCGGAGCAATTCTCAGCCAGAACGAAGAAGTTGAAAAGAAATTACTCTGAAAGATCTATTTTATTCTTTGAGTCGTGGAATGCACATAAACATTTAGATTTTGAAAAAGCATTAACATAGATTTCTACAAAGTATTAAATATTTTTTTACCTAAAACACTTTGAAATAGTTTTTTTTTTAGAAGCTATATCTGAGCTGGATCCCTGAGGTGTGCAAAATGGACAGGTGAAAACTATGAGCTTTGATTCAGAATCCAAACCATCCCCCACACCTTTTTTTTTTTTCTTTCTTTCTTTATTCCGAGGTGTACTGAGTTAGTTCAGTTCAAGTTTGCTCAGGCTTGATCACGGACTCTGATTTGAGCTCTTAAGTGATGGAACATCCAAAGTGTGAATTTTTATACATTTTTAAAGATAAATCATGTCAATACTAAGCAAGATCTTAGCATACAATAGACACATAACTGGTTTCCTGTGTTGCCTCCGACTTCAAAATAAATCCGATTTGGTCATTTAAAGTCGCATTTCGTCCTTTTATTAAAAGTAAACAGTCTGCTATTTATCTAATTTACATGACAGGATGTCATAGCTGCTCTCTGTGTCCACAGCAGTGAGCACACACACACAGAAACATGCACGCACATGGGGTACTACTTCCATCCATGGACAGAGTGCACGAGTCGGAAATCATGTGAGAGTTTTCAAAATTCTCTCAGGCAGGTGGAGATTGGAAGCATCTTGCTCCAGTAAGGAGCAGATGGAGTATTTCTCCTGGCCCTGTGTTACAACATAGTCACGGTTGTCACGGCAACGCACACAGCTGAACAAGCTGAATCTACCTTCATTGTAGGATTTTCTGAGACGTATTACGGCTTTAAATAGATTCTATATTCTTTTTAGGTTTTATTAACACCAACACGTTATCTGAGATCTGAACTGTAAGAATATTTAGAACAAATTTCATCAGGAAATTTAAAAAGTTGAACTTTTTCAGTCCTAATTTTTTTTTTTTTTTTTTTTTATCACAGCATTTCTGGCTGTGAATCTGGGGAAACACTGTATTGTTATGCTATTTCAGAAATGCATGTAGATATTTCAGATCAGATTTTTACAATTATCTGATTACTCCCAGATAACTGATTTAGATTTTTACATAAATGAACACACTGTTTTATAAAAACAGTTATCTAAAAATGTCTAATAGTCAAGAAAAATATATACTAATGAATGTATATCAAATTGAAACAGATTTAAGCGAAATCTTATTGAAATAGGCTGTTGAAAATTGAATCGAATCGATTCAGGAAATTAGTGACAAGACCCAGCCTGATTAGGGACTAATTATTCCTCATCCATTACCCTGCTGTTGTTGAAAACTTAAATGTGTACCAACTGGGAAGTTTTATGCTGTTATTTGTTATGTAATGTGAACTTAACTGTGTGTTTGTTATCTGTTTTTAAGAATTTGCTTTCAATTAAAAAAAAAAAAGGCTTAAGGCTTGACACTGTAGCCATGCTTCTTAAATATCTTAGATGTCTCTTAATGTCCAAATAGATTTGGAGCAAACTTTTCAAATACAGCTAAAAATTCTAACAAAACCCCACACATAGGTTTCCACTATCTCATTTAGAGTGAATAAATTCAGTTGAATGAAGACAGCTTGTGTTCCATATAGCATGAACACATTACCGTATTATACTAATATCATGCTATATTATTATATCCCTACATCATACCACACAATACTATTGATGCTGTAGTATGGCTTGCTAAAGATATACAGAACCTTGTAGAAGAAGAAGAAAGAAACAAAAGTCACCATGTTATGTTCATCCTTACATAATTTACATTTACATTTATGTAAGCTAGTATTGACCTAGTTACCTTTCATGAAGTCAACATAGCTTAACATTTATTTAGTCACTTGAGTCACTTGAATGAAATATTCACAAGCTTATACAAAATTTAGTTGTTTCTAGGAATGTCTTTTAAATCATTTTAATATTTAATATTTCTTTTAATCTCCCAATGTAAATTATACTCATTATGAATAGAAAATAAGAACAATAAATACACAGTATAAAGGGTAAAGGGTCATAGTATCAGACTATTGAGCTATTAGTGCTGGGCAACAACTAAAATTTTTAATCGTGATTAATCACATGAAATGTTCTGGTTAATTGCAATCACATTGTTGGGCACAAAATGGACTTTTCCTCTAAAAGAAGACCTACCGATACATGAAAAAAAATTATTCAGTTTTTGGTTTGCAAACACTAAATCATGGGTCTGCAGCCTGCGGCTAAAAATACTATAATAAGAAATGCATAGGGTTTTTTTTTTTTTTTTTTTTAATCATGGAATAATTACATTGAATTTCCACAACATACTGATAGTAAAAGTATCTGTAATAAATATAATATATTGCCAGATAGATAGATAGATAGATAGATAGAGAGATCGATAGATAGATAGATAGATAGATACACGTAACATTCTGTTATTTATTAAAAGATGTTTCCTGCCTTGAAAGGATTTTTTTTCACAGCAACAACAAAAGCAGTTATTTTAAAAGTAAGAAATATAATGCTGACCACTCTCATCAACCATCCCACACTGATATTCTCTCACACTGAAGCAACAGAACCTCGTAATCAAACTGCAGTTTTACCTCCTTAAAGAGTCCAATAAGTGGTAAAGGCACTTTGAAATAAAATGGAGAGCAGATGGCACCCAGTGGGTGGTACCGACCATCTCTGATATGGCCAGTCATGCTGAGTATGACAGAGTCTGTCACTGATTGGTGTCTATCTAGCCCACTGGTTGGTTGATTACTAGCATCCCACACCACAGGCTACAGGCCTGGTGTATGGTGACAGCCCGATGGAAAAATCATGATTACTATGGATTGACTTCAGTGGTCATCAAGACATCATTCAGCAAGAAGAACGAAAAAAAAAAACCCAAAAACATGAAAGCGGTAATCTGTGCCACATGATTGACAGTCGAAGGAAAAAACTCTGAGTGCTACATTATGGGTCCGTGTTTGTTCACTAGTGATGGTGCATTACAAAATTTCATGCAACAGATAAGGTGCCACGCTGTCATTTTCATAAACAGAGTTTCAATATTTTCACCAACCGATTTGAAAACGTCACTACATTCATGCTCATACAGAAGTCCTGGTATTGCTGCAACATTCGATCCACTTAAGGAAAACATGTGACCTTGCAATAAAAGTAGCAAGCAAACACATTATGCCAAGCAGCATGTCAAAAGTACAATATGGGTGGCCAATTTATTGGTGCTAACCTCGATAAATACTGAACTCAGCCTCTTTTCTGGGAAAATTACCATCTAAAATGGTTACATTACACAAAATTGCCTTTTCTTTTGAGCTCCTGTATTCAGCTTCTACACAGCACTGGGTTGCTGTGAGCAAAATATTAAAGGCTGCATTTAACTCAAACAACGGATACAATGCCATATTTTGTTTTTACAATATTAAATTACATTTAGAAATTAGATTGTAGTCACATTGTGGTCCTTTACTTCCAAGATTAAATCATACCAACCTCAATGAAAAAGGAAAGAGTTGGAATAAATACAGTTTTTAAAAAGTGTAGGAAAGAAGCAGAACAAGGCCCTTTAACACCTGGAATTAACTGAGGAAACAAGTGAGAGCCTGTCATTGGAAAAATATTGCAGAGATTACTACTGTATGTTTCAGTTGGTAACAGTTTATTTAGCCCTCATTAATGCAGTAAGTACCTTGTTATTCTTTTAACAATGATGTCAGAAAACACATTCTGTGGTTATGGAAAAGACTAGACTTTGTTTCATAAGGTTCGTAATGTCAAGCAAACAATTAGGAAGATTGCTGAAACATCTAAAATGGGGTTAAGAACTGTTTAATGTATCATTAAATCCCCTGGAAGGATAGAGGTGAACCATCATCTCTGAGGAAGTAATGTGACTAAAAGAAAATCCTGAATGACCATGATCTGAGATTACTTCAGTTCCTGTTTAAATCAAACAGTAAAACCTCATATAGGCCTTTTTTTCACCCGGTTTTGACCTGGAAAAACTAAATGCAAAAGGAGAACTAAAAACAAATTGTGTGGTCATATTTGGCCAAAGGCTTGGTTCACTCATGCCATACCCAATTAATTAACAAGCTTAAGAAAGTGAAGAAGGAATACCGCCACAGTAAATAAAAAGACTTGGATAAAAGTGGTGGGGGATGTGGTGTTAAATGCCTAAATTTCAAGCTGCTGGACAACATGATGACCAGCAGATCATCATCCATCGATCACCCATGGAAAATAAAGCTCAGATAGGTTAACTTTGGTCAATCAAACACTGGAATAATTTATTCTGAGTGAAACCTGAATGTCGCTACGTTGCTATGTTTCTCCCACTTTGGTTCTGGTTAAAATATTTTAAAATCAGGCTTGTTTGCCAGGAAGCATCAAGGTTCTGAGACTCCAGAACCAAGCCAGAGCCAGAGCCAAAGCCAGAACCGTGTGTGTCTAAAGGTACTAATGGTAATATTTAATAGTGACAGAACATTAACAAACCCATGATGGGAAAACAAGTATTGAGACTTAACAGCTGTGTAGTTTTTAGAAAATCATTTGTCAGATTTATCATGTTCAAGAGTGGTGAAATCATCAGCGATAGAAGAGTGGTACATAAAGATGTTCTGCACCCCACATAACTAGGGCTTTCTGTAACTGCCTGTAGAGGCAATGTTATGCTTAGTGTTGATTTATTCAGTCAGGTTTAAGCTTATCAGTATTATGTGCCCAAAAAAACGAGGTCCCGTGAGTAAATAAATATACTTGATCACCTTTTTTTCTATTAAAAATATATTTGTCATCAGATGGTACAGATACATGTAGCCTGGGCCTGCTACATATGAATCACTGCTGCAGTCTTGCAGAAGTTTTAATGCAGCTCTCATGTTTGTTATGTTTGTTAATGATGGATTAGTTTGTTAAAGAGAAATATGCAATGTGATGGTATTTAGAAGGGGCTGTTATCCAACTGACAATGATCAACAACAAGAAAAAATACCTTTATATGGCACATATTAAATCATATATATATATATATATATATATTTATATATATATATATATATATATATATATCACAAAAGTAGACTAAATAAAATAAAAGTAGAATAAAAGTAGAGTGCAGCATTAAATTTTTGCTTTTTGATTTTTGACTTCCTGTTGTTCCGACCATTTCTATCCCACTAAACAGTAAGCCCCCTCTCTTGGCTCCACGCTGCTCATTTTTCCTCTCTACTTACTGGAGCAGGGAATATTGATGTGTGGCAGAAACCACTGCATTCTATCAATAAGAGACAGCAGGATGTAAGAAAAAATTAAATCTGAACACTTCAGTAATGGTTCCTGATAACCGAAAATACTCGCTGTAGGGTCAGATCCATTAATTATCCCAACCTATGTATAGTGTACGCCAGTGACGTGCGGTGAAGTTTATGTTTGGTGAGGCACTGATTTACAATTGTAAGAACTGAAAAGAGCATCTTATTTCAATAATCATTCAACAGCATGCAACTACTGGTAATGCTTCATATCCTATCAGCATTCCCCTTTTAATTACACTCACACACCCACCGTTACTAACTCTTTAGTGAGAAAAGTAACTACTGGCTGTCCTAAAAGTCGCTAAATCGCTAAATGACATCATCTAATGTGCATAATAGCCTGGTACATAGTAATGGAGGCTGCTGTGGAGAGAAATGTCATGGGAAAGGCAAAAATGGACGAAACTACAAGCTAAAAATATTTAAAAAGGCAAAACTAATAAAAATAAAACATTCTTTGGTTAATATTTTCTTTTATTCTAGTTAAATTTTATTAAGTGTAGGTTGTTTTCTAATTAGGAGGCTGCAACATTTCACAACACTTGTTTTCCTCCACACTCTTCATTAATAGACGTTAATATCTGACGGTAAATCATCCTGCAGCAGCTTTGAACGTTTCATTTTCAGCCTGGTCATGAAACAGGTGACCATCTCCTGCTCTGAATGCAGCTACTGCTGCTGCCAGAAGCCTCTTCTGATTGCTTTTGGACAGGAGAGGGGCCTGCGCAGCAGCACCCACTCCTCATTGAGAAGAATAAACTACTTTCATATACGTCAGTCTACAAAAGTCTCCAATACTGAAAAAGTCGCTAGATTTGTCGCTAGTCGCTTTAAAAAAAAAAAAAAAAAGGTCGCTAAGTTAGCAACACTCACACACCATGTTGGTGTGTGAGTGCGCCCCCTTGAGGTGAGGCAGAGTACTGTTTGCCTCACCTGCTGACTTTTCTCTGCACTGTATTGTACGATAAACGGGAATATTTCTCTCACAAATACATTACATACATTACACAGACTGTAGAGAGTCATGGTGTATAACAAATATTTCTGTAAAGTTGATATTGGCGATATGCTGAGGAACAGAAAACGGCACGTGTCATGCAACCCAGTTTGTATTGGGTGGCACAGTCAGAGCTGAGGCACAGCTCGCCCGTGCCTCCACCAGGTTTCTGCACTGGATTTGATCGGGAAATACTCAAATTTGGCAATTTTTACTTAATAAACTGTCAAAAACTTGTTCGAGTCATACTGAAAATGCATTTTTAACACAGATCAGTGGAAAACATTAATATTTATTGTATGTTTTTTTCTTTATCATGACTCACCTGCCTCCCCTGACCACACTTCACTGGTGTACGCTGTATCCCATCCAACCACACCAGCACACAAGCAAACCATCTGTGTGGTTTGAGTAAATGAAGGTGTGCGGCTATAGTTCCATAATGAAGCATTTTGACACAACAGGACACTGACGTTGAACTTGGCTTGAGCTGATATTCATACTAACTAATGTGAAGGTAAAGCTGTGTTCATTTCATTTTGATGATCATTAGTATGTAATGACTAATAACTGCTAATGTCTCTTTTTTGTTTTGCTACAAGAGCATGTGGCTGGACACCATGAATGCATGCTAAACTGTATTATACATGTATGTATATACTCGTTGGATGGTAATGATGGCTGGTCTTAAACATAATGTCTTTGATCAAAAGGGCTATATTTTAAAGCATGTGAGTGTGTCTGCCTGGTGTCTGAGTTTTTCAAAATCAGAGGGGACCTCTGCCTAGCCGTTGCTAGGAGTCAGCACATGGCAGGAAAAGGCACAAGCCAGCAGGTGGGCAGAAAACAAACAGGGTAGGAGTAATATGGGAGGAGAGTTCTGGCTTAGTGGGGATCATTGGAAAATGGACATTAACATCAGAGTAAAAATACATGCATGTCCCTGCATGCACACACAGTAGCTATATAATGTTACAGATCAATGATGCAAAGATCAGCAGAGCTAAATTAAGCAGAGAAACAAATCTTACTTTTCCTAAGAAAAGTCAAGCAGTGTCTTTCAAGCATGTGCTATAATGTCATACCTCTAAGCTTGTGTGAAATTATGACAGTGTTAAGAATGTTAACTTTTGCTGCTACTGTAAAGCAAACATATAAACAGGGCAATGCAAAACATAGGTTGCTATGTTCAGTTTTTTGTTTAATGTTTTCAGCATCCTACTAAAAGCTCATAATCTTTGACTTCAGAGCCAAAGGTTTATAATTTATGGTGTGGCAGAAAACACAATTTATTAATTTTTGAGAAGGTAAATTATGAGGCTAAAAAAGATGCTAAATTAAGAGCCGTCCGGCTCTACTTTGGGATCCGAACATCCCATCACTATTTGACGCCTGTCGTCTGTTATGTTGATAATGCGTCATATAAAAAGCAGAATGCCATTTTGACCGGTGGAACACCTCCTCGACTGCTGAGTGCTTTCTACTCATTGTTACTCTTCTGATCAGACATGTCTTTTGAAACTTTTATTTCACTTATCAAGTGGTTACTGCCCACCACCCAAATCTGTGTTTACTGTTTTCTATTTCTCAGGGCTCATCTTTACTCAACTCTCACTTGAGCCACTTAAACTATCTTTTCCAATTCTGATTATAGCTTTTTTTTTTTTTTTTTTTTAAGCAGCTTGAATGTGTAGTACTTATTACCAATCTTTGGTTAATGCTTTTTCTAGCCAGCCCTACTAAGTTTTTTTCGTTCCCTATTCTTCTGGAGTCGTTCCTCAAGTTTTTAATGTTTCAATGTGTTTCATGTGTCTTTCTATTTCAGTCATTGTTTAGCTATGTTTTGACACACTCTTAAGCAAAAAAACATTTGGTTGGGTTTAATTAAATATTAAAATTAACTTGTTTAAAATCTGCTATTTGTGCCATATTTGTTTAAAAAAGAATAAACACAAAGTACAGAAAAGCATATTTGTATTGCTTCATGACTAACTGAACAACTGTCTTACTACATTCAAATAGAATAAAAGGGATACCAAGTCAAGAAGTAAGAATACTGAGTACTTATTCAAGGAAGCCAAGAGCTGTGAAATTTTTCCTTGAAACAATAGTCTTTGAGTCTAGGATCAGTATTCTATAGATTGTGAAAGCAAGAAAGGGAGGATAAAAAAGCTGGGTACTTAAGTGTTCTCTCCAGCAGAGATGCTCTTGATTTGACCATGACCCTTTGCACGGACGCAACACAAAGCATCATCCATGGAGTTGAAGTCAATCATGCCTTTGTGAACATCCTTGAGAACAATGACTCAATAGCATTTAAAGCTTTTGGGAATAGGCTTGCATTACAATTAAAGTATCTTTGTAAATAATCATGTCATTTTTTTCTTCTGTTTTTTGTTTTTCTGGGTACTGATTTACTGTTTTATGTAACTGTACTGTTAATGGTACTGTTTTAAGTAATTCTAAAGCTTTTCTTATCACCATTATACACTGGATGAACCATTCATTAAGATGGGTGCAACTATTGCACCTAATTACACCTGTTTAAGAAAGAAACTTATGAACACGTCAAATTACCAGTGCCCAAATTAAAGAGATATTTTCATTACCAGTATGGATTATACTGTTATAGTATTTCTGTGGTTTAAGGAGTTAACTTTGTAAAAATGTGCTCTTCTGTGACTTGCTTATTTCTTCCTGACTGATCAAACGTCGAGCACTCTGAACACTGTCGGCTACAAGTGTGTCACCTTGTTAAGTAGTGCAAAGTATATTTTTCCCTACTGTTTGCTTATAACCGGGACTCATCATACAAGCTTATTGCACTATTGTGACTCAGATTATGCTGATTATAATATTTATGATTCAGCTAGAAACATATGATGTATCACTTCCTGTGCACATCCTTTGAATGTAAGACATCAAAGATATTCCTGCAGGTCTTGGCAAGCTATGTGCATAATGTTCAACTGTATTTGGATTTCTGTTAATAAACCCCTTTCTTAAAGAAGATACATACAGGTGGAGACAGTTCAAAGGAGATAACATACATTCTAATGAGGAATATACCTTTTTTTCTTTTCACAAGAGCATATTTTCCAAATTTAACACATCCTGTCTATCTACATGACAGAAAGTCCACTTGTCTATGTGTTAGTTTATAAAGGCTGCTACGTGCAAAAAGAAACCACTAAATAATTCAATGCACCACCTCTTATTGTGGCTTGTGGAGGAGAGTATCCAAACAGCTATTGTCCAGGGGTCCTGCTGCAGCATTGAGTATTAATTTCTAATGTTATATTTTTTTTACAGCCATGGCTAAGCTCACAAGTAATTTGCACAAAATCTTCAGCAGTGCTGAATGCACTTGCATATATTACTTGCCTAACATTCATACATAAAATCCCTAGTCCTTTTTGAAAGACATCACAGTGTTCACCATCCTTTTCTCCACAGTTACATTGTGGGCAGTCTAATGCTACAACCTGATTTCATCCAAGGACCTTATTAACTACTTTAGAAGGGTCTTATGCTTGGGGTCTTGCCTCTAGAGTCCTGATTAGGCTAATAAAGCATATCCACAGCCATGTAACACACATTGATTTGGCCAATTAAGAAGGTGACAAACCCTGGACATATTCTCTATGCACTCAGAATCTCATGTTATGATAATGATACAGTGGAGGAATTTTAAGACCGGACTTGAAAATCTTGTCTTGACAAAGCAATGTGCAACACATCATTCCTTCATCTTTTTGTTATAAGAAGATGTGAGAAATGTACCTGTACAATGTTAACTAATCATGCTTAAAATTTAATCTATTTATAATTTATCACGTTCCGTCAGTGTTTTACGTTTTAATCTTTTACTGAACGCTGATCATTTACATGTTCAACAGTGTGCTGAATTATTTGGATTTTTCAAATTCACTGAAACGGAACAAAACAGCAAGATGTGGAGTTACATGTTATAAAGTTTACAAAGTGCTTCCAGAAACACAAACTCGCTGCTGTCGAGATGCTGGTCTCTTCCCTGTCCACCTCCTGGCCCAAACCTGTGGATGGCATGTCCTTGAAGCTGTCTTCAGTTTCCACTTTTTCTTAAATGTGCTGGCAAGAAGTCAGAAAGTGGTATTTGATGATGAATGCTCCGTCATCTCTGAACCTCCTGAGGCTGGAGGTTTCTTTTTAGATTAACTTTGATGTCATACCATTTTTTTTCTTTTTCTTTTTTTATTTTTTGAACAATGATATGTGATGTCCTCTTCCAGCTGCATTTATGTGCGACGGAGAGGTGATTGTTAGCAAACAGTTTTTCCAAAGTATACTGACAAATCACTTGAGCAGCCCAGCATCCTAACCAAGTGTGAAAAAGAAAAACAAAGAAAAAAATCTTCTTTAAAGATTCTTCTATAGAAAGTAAACTGTATTTTAAAAATCACAGCAGTGTGCTCAGACCTACTACAATTTGCTGCCACCTTGCGGACCATTGTAGAGTGTTTGTTATAACGGAGTTTGAAAAATATTTGGTTTGCGACTGTTCTAAAGGTCCCCATAAGTATAATAACCCCCTCTCAACAGCATTCAGTTGTTGAGTCAGAAGCTGGGTCCCAATCAAATGGCGACCTCCAGCGGTAAAATGTGAAGCCTATGCGGAAGTGCAAAAAATTGCAGTTCACCCCTCGATCGCTAGGGGCTGGCTCCAAAACCGAGCAAATCCCTATAGACTCCCATGTTAAAAAGGCCAACACTTCACAGCAGAAATAAACCGGTTTAAAGTACAAAAATCCATTTTAGGATTAATATGTCAAGTTTACCTTCATGACAATTGTGAGGGGAGTGAATTTTTTTCTAACTCATCCTTTTGGATGTTATTTAATCTTTAAATTCGGCATATATAGGGGCATTTCCTTTTGATTGACATGTATCCAATATCTGCGGCAAGAAGGGAGAGTGTAGCACAAGAGCGGTTTTTAGCCGGCTAACATTGCGCATTAGCTTTAGCCCACCTAGTTAGATCAGAGTTGGCTCAGTTAGCTCTTAGTTAAGGCAGCTCGGAGTTTGATAGACGTCAATCATCCACCCCCATGCTCACAGCCCCCCTCTCAGCTCTGCCACTTTGCCCAGTTTTGTATTTTCTGGGAACAACGGCAGGTGTGACCCTGCCAAGATGGCGAAGGTAGGAACCACCCAACGAGCTTTACTTTTGCTCTTCAGAAAGCTACGGGTGATGTCATGGAGGCTTTTTCCATCTTTTATATACAGTCTATTCTCCCAATTCAGGGTTTGCACACCTTGAAGTGTGGATTTGTCAGCTACATACATCATCGCGATGCGCCAAGCACTGTCCCAATTCGGAGAATTCAAAAGAGCCTACAAATCCACCCTACAAACCAGCACTTTGTTTGACCTCAAACTAAGGCTGTTGGTGATCCTTCACAGCCTCTTTTCTCCCAGAATTCATTGCGCACAAGATGATGGCGAATGAGCATCTGAGCTCAGAAGAGTACGTTTAAAGTTTCAAACAAGTTTTGTAAAAAAAAAAAGTACTTTTTTTCTACACTAGTTGAAACGTTACAAAACCAAGTACATTAAACATGTTTGATAAATGGTGGCATTAAAATCTGTAATATTTGATATTTGTGGATTTTTAAGGGATTAATGAAGTGTGTACCGGCTGGAAAACAACAGAGCCTCAAACTGTTTTTTTTTTTTTTTTTTTTTTTTTACTGTTCGTGTTACCTTTCACTGACGTGTCCTATGAGTAATTTCAGAGGTTTAAGTGATTCAGCGTCCTATGTTGTTGCTATAGGAAATTCTCGTCGGCTAGGTAGGCTGTCCCATTTCATGAACGGTAAGTATACTTTGAAGTGTGCAGACCCTGAATTGGGACACAGCTTTCCGTGCATAAGCTACATTATAACATGCTATAACAATGTATAAGCTCTCGTGCCTCTTCTTCAAATTGATGTGCTTGGCTCTGGCACATACTAGTTTCAGAGTCGATCAGGCTTTTGCCATCATAGTTCAAACAAGGAAGAAGTAAATGAAACACATTAAATAAGAAATGTTAATGTTAACATGTGAAATTTCTTGCTTAACTATCAGCTGAACACAGTTAGCATTTTTGGTCTGGTTTAAAGCTATGATTCTTATTTTTTATTTGTGTTATAATACTTACCAGTAACTCAGCCATGCTGTGCTTTTGGAGGCGTGGCTTAGGAAGGAGCTGTGCTGAAAGGGGGTGGGATTTTCTCCTCTGTGTTGTTTCAAATTCTGGCTTTCTCTCGCTCTGGGAAAGAATATACTGCAGCTTAACCTGTTGTTGTACTGTTAAAGCGTAAAAGCCATTTTGAGATATTGTAAATTGGTCCAGTAGGTGGCACTAGATTAAATTGATAGTACTATACAGGAAGGAACCAGTTGTTGCTGTACGGAGGGAGCAAACAAGTTTTAACCGCTACCGCTGCTTTTACTGTATAATGTGATGATTGGAATTTACGATGGAGATGGAGATCTGTACTGTGAATTATTGCCAAGGAAATGAAGACTTGTTTGGATGAGTAATAAATTTTAAGCAAAGAAAAATGATCAAGTTTGGATACTTTTTCTTTCATTAGTCACACACACGGATGACAAGATAGTGATTTGGCGAGCGCTTCAGTGCCCATGCAAACATGTATTATTTTGTATTTGCTGTTTTATTTGTTATATTCATGATTGCATTGACATAATGTGCTGTTGTGTCTTTTATTTCTCTTGACAGAAAACACAGATTTACACATTTATGTTCCTTTGTTTGGAAAATTCTGACTTGGTAACAATAAAGAGTGGCATAAGAAAAGGTGTACTATATTTTCCTCACCTGTTCTGACTGGACAACCTGTGGAGGCTGCACATATTTAAAACAGTGCCTATGAGGCAATAAATTCGTCAGTGAAATTAGAATTTTTTTAAATCGACACCTCTATTGTGGAGACTTTAAATAAGGGTAAGGTTAGGTCCCTGCTAAAAAAAAAAAAAAAAAAATACAACTATATTATTTCAGTCTTCTTTTATATTATGTGAAAAAAATTAAAGCAGTTGTTTTTGTTAAAAGGACAAATTGTTTTTCAATTACGTGTCTGAGCTCAGGAATAAAATTATGATTTCATATTTTTGTGTCTTTTTGTAATTTAAAATAGCTGGGACTGATTATTTTAAATCACCCTGTGATATTTTCTTATATTAATCGCCGGTTCCTAAATAAATCAAATTCATTTGCATTTGTACATTTGTGATATCAAGAAATACTGAATTGTTATAAATCAAATTTACATATTACTGTATTGTGATCAATGTGAGATTTACATCCTTACCTATAACCTGAAAAATAACAGAACTTGACTTCTGCTCTCCTGTGAATGAAACCTAACATTATTATAGAAGCAGAGGTATTATCTTCATAGCCAGGGGTAAGGTTATTACCCTCAATACCAAATAAATGGAAGCTTCTTGCTATGATTAGTACTGGCATATCCGGTGTCCTGCTCGTTTTTTATATCTCTGTGACACCAAAATTAACAATAACATGATGTTCCCATTAAATGTTTACCACTGGCCTTCCTGTCTCAATAGTCTGTTTCAACCACTGAAAAAACCTCCATCAGTCAACCGTTCATAAAAACTCAATAAAATCAAGAAGTACAAATTTCAGTATTTTGGCATGAGAGACTTAAGTCTAGGAGTGTGCAAGAGAAATTTTCATTCAGGGTGCAATCTTTTTTTCTTTTCTTTTTTTTGTAACCTCGGTTAAGGTGTTAAGGTGACATAAATCATTTTCTTACTAAGAGCTCACATTCCACCTTGAGAGCACCTAGTCCCTTTTCTTATCAGTATTAATGGTTGTCCCCATACTTAGCCAAAGCTATTTCACACTTGGTTAAGTGCGGTATGAGAATGTCTCCTTGGCTGTATATTTACTGGGCCCTCCTAAATATTTTTGAGATCCCTAATCACTAAGCAAAGCTACTAATACGCTATAAAAGCTCACAAAAGCAATTCATTTTTGTTTCCCATATTGAGCATTTCTGCCTGTTGCAAGGCTATGAATCCTAATTGGTAAATGTTAAACAACGTTGAGAAGGCTGGCCTTTGTTTCGTGTCCCGACTGTGCACACATACAAACCCACATATACACACAGCCCCCTGCAGTTAGCCCTCTTAAAGAATCATTGCCTTCCAGTGATGCTTAAAATGCTGAAGCAACTTTTACAAAAGGGCACAGGACCCATGGATCAGACTGTTAATAAAGACACTTCTAAGAAAGCTGGTTCAAAGAAAATAGTTGAACCCGATTTCACAGTAAAGCCTTAAAATGATACGTTCCAAGGCAGAAGCTTTACTAGCTTGCAATTGTTAAACTTCCGCAAAGCTAGACTTCATCCCTCACCCCATGTGGCCTTTACAGAAGCACTGTTTCTACCTCCCCCTTCCTCTGTACTTGAACGCACTGAAGGAATGTGGGTCAATATCCACATAGCATCGTCTTTGTTAAACCTCACAACTCGTATCCTTTTCATCCACCTAGTTCACTCATAAAGATAAAATAAAATATACAGCCAGGTCTGCAGTTTGGACATGCACATGTGTGAAGATATACATAAGCACGTACTAAAAAGGCTCTGTGCCAGGTGGAAACCATTGGCTTTTAAATTCCCACTACTAAATGGTACAATCAGTTTGGTGGCTAGGTCATGTGCTTGGTTGGGGTAAAGCTAGTAGGGCTGTATGTGCATTATGTGATCTTATTTAAAATAAGGCCAGGAACTTGCCCTTCTTTAGAGAGCATTCTGAACTGCACAGGTGAAAAGAACAAAGGAGCTTATGTATTTAACATCAGATAAGGTTAAAAGACATCAACATACCGGTGTAAGACTTTTTGAGTAATGCCACAATAAAGCAATTCAACATTTTTCCCTTAAAATGATGAATGAGAAATGCAACACTCTTATAAAAATGTAGATTTCTGTTTAGGCACATCCTGCTAACCACTATTGTAACACCCTAGAGTATGCTCTGCGTAACTCACCTAAACATAATGCATAAGATATGTCTTCCTGGATGGCTTACCCTTTTTAAATCTAACAATGCATGAAATAGTTTGTTGCTCAATTCATTACAGTGTGATTTTCCCACAATTCCTGTTTGGCTTTGGCAAACTACAGCAATAAGAATGCAGTGCAGGATAAGAATGCAGCATTACTATGGAAAACCAAAGACTAAGAACAAGTAGCTGCAGACAATTACAAAAGCAAACAGACTCTGTGTCCATTTAGGCCTAAAGTATTTCTAATTTCACAGATGTGACCAACCTTACAGGGAGTCTCTTTTTCTTCCTGAATTTGGTGAAATGCCTCACTCCCGCTGGATGTCTATGACAGTGATGATGAAGTGTTAAACAGGTTTCTGCTCCACACTTTGTCACTCTGCTGTCTTGATAATTCGGAGACTCTCCTAGGCAGTGGTATAGAGCTTAGAGCACACCACTGGACCATGAAACTGCCAAGCTTGCCCTTAAAGCTGCTGGTCTACCCTTGAGAAAACACTTTGGCCAGAGCAATTTTAGGAAATAAAATTTGACTTCAATAAGAATAGAGGTCCTCCTGCAATAATGATGACAAACATTACTTTGACAGGAACAATGATTAACAGCTTTGTTATAAGAATATTGAATGTTGTGGTGGTAACCACTAATATTAAGCCATATTGTTGACTATTGAACCCAACTGTTCATTTGCCATGAAGGTCAATTGAAAACATTTAATGGAACTGTGAAACTCTCCTCCCTCTCCATCAAAATGCCTGCTAGCATTACCTTTAAGTGTGACAGCAGGTGTAATCTGTCAAATGAACCCCTCATGGTGAGTCATTGGCTGATTCAGCCCAGTCCTCTGAAAAAGCCTGTAATAAAATTAGAAGTCCAACATAACTCTTGTTTAACGGTAGAAAAACAGTGTTGGCAAACATCCTGGTCCATGAAACATGAATTCTGTGTCCCCACAGATGCTGCTCGGAAAAGGTCAGCATGACTTTTACCTATAAGAAGTAAAAGGCGGAGGAGAATAATCTTTTTTTTTTTTTTTTTTTTTTTGAAAAGCAACATGTGCAGCATTTGTCAAGACAGCAGAAGTCATCAAAGGCTGGTAAAAAAAAGGCTAAAAAAAAAAAATAATAAAAATCATGTTATTCTTTATCTGTGTGCAGCATTGCTTATCTCTGTGCACCAGAAAATCACATGCAAATCAGCTCAATGAAACAATCAATAGCACACACTTCTCAAAAATGTAACCCAAGGGCAAAATGAATTAAAATCTTGTTAAACATATATATAAAAAGACTACTCAAAGAGTCAATTCATACAGTAAATAGTCTCAAATATTTGGTTACTGATAAATTCCCATGCAAGCCTTGGATGGTACAAGACAGAAAACATTAATTAGAGGGTTGAAGGTTACATTGAAAGCAAAGTTGATGGTGTTTGTTGGGCTTCACCAGCTTTAACATGGCGGTCTCAAAGCACCTTAATAAATACCCTTCAGTATATATATATATATATATATATATATATATATATATATATATTACTGAAAGTCACTTCACTGCCACAAGGAGGCCTTCAAGAAAAAGCACAGAAAGCATATGACAAAGAAAGAAAGAAAAAAATATGGAAAAAGGAAATGCCTCAGGACCTTTTCTGCTCAACCAAAAAGGGACAATAATTCAGCAACTTATTTGGAATAATTGACTTTTTCCTTAGAGAATGCAATGGATAAAAAAAAAAAAAACTCCCATGGGGTATTGAATCAAATTGTCTTTTTTCTCTTCATTAGAAAAAAAAAGTCTACAAAGTCTTATCAGCATTCTGCATTCTCTACCACTGGAGCTCAGATAATTGATTATGTTTAGGAGGTTCACTATTGGATATGCTTTGCCTTCGTAGTGGAAAGAGATATTGCAGTAAATTAAGTTTACCTTCCCAGGGCACAGTCAGACAGAGATTTTCTGACCTCAAAGGATACTGTAAAATTGAAATTGCAATCTGGAGAGAGAAAAAAAAAAAAAAGTTTAGAAGCATTATCCCTTTTAGCTACACTGCACCCCATTATTTCCTTCTTTGAATGTCAAAATCATGAAGGAAGATTTATATCTATCAAAGCTCAGCAATTAGTTGGATAAATTAAGATTGCATCTGTAAAAATATTTTTACCATTCAAATGAAAGCATATGCATTTACAGTTCTTTTACATTTTAGATGACAGTTAACTTTTCTTCCATCTAACTACCAGTGTACAAGAAGCAAAGTAATTGTGCATACCAGGCAGCTGAGAAATTTCTTCACAGAGGTGCAGCCATTTCAACATTTGTCAATACATGAAATAACTGGTGGGCCTCATTATAAGCTATTTTTATCTTCATATATTAACTATTTGTTAAAGGTTCTATTTTCTCTCCACTAAAAACTCGAGCAAAACATGTAGAATTGGTGGTCTCTGAATGTTTAAAAAAAAAAAAAACTGTTTTTCTTAAGCTTATAGATCATAACTTATTTACCAGTTTTACCTTTGCGTCCTTGTCACAGTTTACTCCAAGAGCATAAAGCACTGTATGTAAAATGTTAACAGAAAAATCTTTTTTTTTTTTTTTTTTTTTTTTTTTTACAAGAAGCCTTTGCAAATCCTGCAGCCAGTCACCCATTGTACCTTTTTACTGTTGTTTCACAAGCATCAGATAAGTTGCAATTAATGTTTTTGCATTACAGTTTAGGGTAGTTTCACCACTACTACTTCGGGCTTAATTATGTTGGTGTCAGTATGCAGATGATGTGAAACATCCTGCAACTTATGTGAATGATATATTTAAGAGTAATCAAATATAAGCTGCAAATTAAGTAAAAAAAAGAAAAAAAAAGCAGAATTATGGTACTGGCATTTCTAGCCAGAAAATTTTAATTACCAATTGCAATAGAACTAAACATAAAGGAGAAGCTCGAGTGTACTACAAATAACAGACTTAAAACAAAGTACAGCTTTTATTGCTTGCATTATTTAGCCCATTTGCTGCAGCAGATATTACAAACTTCTTTATAAAAACAACAGGGTTTATTTTTGCTGCACTGTAAACAAATACACTGATTGCTGTTGTATCCCTGGAACAAATAAATGCTCAGGGAATGCTTCCCGGGGTGTGTGACTGGAGCATTGCTGGTTGCTGGCCCAGGTCACCTGGGGGGACCTGGTCCTCCTGGGTGTGGTCTTGGCTCTCTGCCCCCCCACTGGCTACCGATGTTGGCCCACTGGAACCTGTGATTTATATATATATATATTTATATATATATATATTTATATATATATATATATATATATATATATATATATATATATATATATATATATATATATATAACAGCTCCATTTCTTTCTTTACATTGCAGCTCCCTTTCTTTACATTTGGATACATCCTCTTTTCATGAATGGTTCTTTTATCATAGTCCACTGAGGGACCTTGGGAGATGAAAGGGCTATTAAGCAAATAAATAAGAGCCTGTACAGACACTTAGGTTGATCAAGACCAAGCATTAAATAATTACTGTAATTCACTTTGGTTTCTTTTAAGCTGTGTAGCGATTTTCCCAGTTTCTCCAGCCCGAAATTGATCTGATGAGGAGGACTAAACAAACGACCTTTAAATTAATTGGGATTATTCTCTCCACCCCAAAGTAATGCATCTATCTCTGCATGAATTGTAGAAAAGCTTTAAAAGAAGCTGAGAGAGGATGGTGCAGAAATAAATAAAGAAAAATAACATTTCTGAAAAGGCTGCTACAAGCTTTGCATCAGCCTTTGTTCAGGCAGAAATGTTGTAATGGAATTGAAGGTGACTGGTACACTGAGAGAACTAAAGCCACCCAGAAAATTGGAATATCATCTTGTCCTTCTCCACTAAGAGAGATAAAAAAGAGAATAAGGAGAAAGAAGGAAAAAATGTTTGAGCGCACACATTTTTCTTTCAGCTCTGTGTGTGACTGCATCAGTGCTGAGGTCAGTGAGCTGTAAAATAGACCAAACGTGGGGGAGAGATGAAAGAAATAAAGAAAAGAAAGACACTACATGCAGTCAAATCCAAGGTGGACATCACTAGACATGACACAAAGTTAATCTCGACAGCTGTGGCCAGGCAAGTTTAAGGGCCAAATCCTCTCTGAATCAAATCAAATTATCTTTGTAACGTAGCTGCCGATCACCATCCATCTTCCAGAGCTAGTGTCCAGAGGCAGAGGTAAAGCCATGAAGTGAGCAATAATCACAGTGGTACCGTTCCACCTGAGTTCTACTCCTGGTTGTGCTTCAAAGAACCTGTGCTCCCTTTGAAGTAAAAAAGCTGTCCGCTCAGGGAGGAAGGTATGCTTCTTTCCATAGGCTAATGAATCAAATTCTTCTTCTAATTATCTCTCTGCATGAAGGGAAATAGCAAAACATCACTATTCCTCTGGCTTTCTTCACCATCAGTAATAACAAATTTTAGTACAGAGATGTGGACTTAAGTCCATGAAAGCAATTTCACAGGCCTCTCTATTAATCTGCAGAGGAGAAGAAACCCACAGATGGCATTAACCCTACACCAAAAGTGATGCTTGTAACTTATGGGGAGCCAGCATTGACATGTAATCATCATCAAACCTTTAAGGATGCATTTTCTTAGCTTCTAATAGTAACACAATTAAAATAGAAACGTCCACACAGAGTGGTCTTTAATTTACAAGATAACTTCACATGATGATAAAACTGGCTTTTGTGGGGGCTGATGCTACATGTAATAATAGAGCAATTAGAAAGATAATTTCCAGATGAGCTTGACTAATACAGTAAATACACTGTTATTAAAGGTAATTACAGCTTTGAAGGTGCAAGACTGCTGATCATCCTTCTCCCACAAGATGAGCTTGGTCTCTCTTTAAGATGATTTACATAGTAGGCAATGAAATGATCATGACACACTGAGCCTCACCTAAAAATTTAATGATTTTAACCATTTTCAATGATGATATGATACATAAATGACTTTTTACACTTTTGTAAACAATTGTTTTCTGATTTAATAATTCAGCTTACTTTGTTCTGCAAGAAATAGTTCATTACAAGTTTCATGGCACTCTCCTTTTAAACATTCCTGCTGTCCAGATCATTAACATATTAGTCTCTCTCTATATTTAATAATATAAATTAATTTTGTTAATATCTAATATAATCAAGCAAACACAACAAGAAGACCCTCCACCTTTGCTGAGGTGCATGGGCTGCACCAGGCATTTTTTTTTTCTCTGCAGCAGGTTAGTAGTTGCTTTGTGACTGCATGGAGACTTCTACCAGGTAAAGTGGGGAGAAGGTCATTTGTTCCATCAGCCGACAATCCAAGCTGGAATATAAATCACTTCTCATTATAATAAATGATCAAAAGTTGGCAAAGAAATAGCTCAAAACTTTTGCAAAAGCTGTTAATTGTCAGTTTTTTTAGATATTTGACACAGTTTTGTTATAACTAGTTTAGGCTGCAGGACACTGCTGATCTGTTTGTGTTATGGACTGAATGATTTTAACTTTCTGGTCACAACCTTTAAAAAAATGTCCCAAATTAGTCAAAAATAAATAAATAAATAAACAGAACTCAGCATATTTGAGTAACACTTGCAAATAAACATCATTGTCCCAATTTTATTGTTATTATTATTTTGCTTTGTACTTGGTGATTATCCCTGCATTTTATTTTTATTTTCATGCTTTATAGGGTTTTAATGGTTAAATATCCCAAGAATTATCAATATTAGAATTTCCAACTCTTTACGTTACTTTTGGAACGTACTTCTGTTTTTAGCATCCTTTATTTCTAACTGTAAAATTTAGTATAAAAAATGGCAATTACTGCATGCAAAATGTCAGAGAACTGTTGAACACCCTGGGGATTACACAAATGTACGTTTTGAACCTACAAGCCACTTCTTTTGGTTTCTATTCTGCAAATCTATGTTTTGGTTAATTGATCCTCTTTCCAGCTGCTATGGGAAGCCACTTTTCCCTAAAGAGGTGTGATTGTTCTGATTGCAATTTATCAGGCAAAAATCATATCTCACACAGAAGCTGGTAAATTGCAAATGTAGCTGCGTATGAGCCAAACATTTACTTGGTAGTCTGGTGCAAATTACTTTAAAATCAAAGCTAATGTCCATGTTTGCTAGATGTGTAAATTAGTCAGATGCTTGATAGCATGTTAGCTAGATCAAACAATCATCTTTCTTTAAGTAATTTAATGCTTTTGGTTTTTATTTTAATAATCTTTCTGCACATTCACTTGTTGGATTAAGTTTCTAAATCTGGGGCTTTTTTCAGAAGAACCTATAGTACACAGTCTCTGGCTTGCAACATAATGTGATGTTGATGTTTTTAACAAAATAAAAGTAATATATTAAAAGAAAGACCACACATGCGACCAGTTTAAGGATATTTGCATATTTATCTGTATTTTGTGAGTGACAGTAATGTGAAATGAAATGGTGGCAGCATTTGCAATCTGATACAGCAGTGCTCACAAAAGAATCATAAAACAAGCCCCCAGTTTGAATCCTTCAAGCCATAAAATTTGCAGCTTGCGGTTTTTACCACCTGGTTAGTTTTAGATTTCTTGTGACCACTTTCATAGACGATAAGCAATTTTCTAATATTGCATATTGTTTTTCTCCAATTTTCCTTCAGAATGTTTTCTATTAGCTTGTCTCTGAAAGCACATTTTCTCCAATTCAGCCTGATTACCATCACCACAGTCTGTTAGCCAACTTTCCCTTAATTTCTAGGGGTGCTTAGAGACTTGCCAACCGTTATCATCATGAGAGGAAATCAAATTTTTGCTTGAAGGGATAAAGTTTGATCTATGCTATGTGATAGTTTGGCTTACTTACATGATTCCTAGACCAACTGTACATACCACAGGTGAGAGCAACTGCTGCCAGCTGCCCCTTAATAGCCTGTCATTCCTGAAATATAGCAGCCCTCTTTCTCTCCTTCATACTTTGCTGCTCTTTCCACCTTTTCATCCAAGGTTCAGAGTCAAAATTCTGATCTATGTTCCATCGGAGACGACCTGCTCACTGGGTGTCTAGAGAGGGTGACTGCAGTCTGGAATAAAGAGATAAACAATAAGAGACAAGTTATGGACAGAGACCAGCTCGTTTATGACTGCAGTCCATGACGATAAACAGCATTCCAACAAAGAAGGCAGCCTGGTGTGGCAGCTTTACAGAAGCTACAGCTACACACACTCACACTGCGATGTTTGGACAAAAATACACTATTTGTGGCTTTAGATAGAGATAGACAGATTTTATAAACTTATAAACACTGTGTAATGGATAATTTGTACTGTAATTTACAAACACAAACCCTGGCAGATCTACAGGAGACCATCTTCTTTATTACAATATTTGGATTTCTCTTTGACTGGAGAAACATAAAATTTATATTGTGATACAATTTCTGGTAAGTTATAAGAGGAAGCCCTTGTGTTTCTAAATAATGTCAGCAGTAATACCATAATCAGAAATTGTTTACAATATAAGGTGATAGTGCTTGGGGGCTCCAGCAATCTAGCAGTTTAGCAACATCACCAAAAATAAAGTGAAACAAAATAAGTCCTGGTAATTAAAATCAAACATATCATGACTGGGTGAGAGTTGTGTTAAAGAAACATTTGTTCAGATTCTGAGCTGAACCTGAGATTCTATACTTATTTTTACATTAGGGGATAATGTGCACAGCAAAGAACCCATGGCAGAGTGTTTTATTTAGCCAGAAGAATTAGTGACATAATGAAGGCGTATAAGAAGATTAGAGACCTCCCACTCACAGCAGGGTGCTTCTAATTTACAGGAGAATCAAAAATGACTTCATAGCTGAATATGACAGTTACATTCCATTTCATCGTAAAGTATCTTTTTTTTTTTTTTTTTTCTTTTAACGTGTCCTGTCCAGCATCATAGCAAGCAAAATGATAATCTGGTTGCTGTATCTTGCTGGACAAATTTGCTCTGCCAAGGGGAGGCCTATGGGTAAGGCTCCTCTTAATAATCAGATTCATTTATTTATTTATTTACTTTGAATCGCGGAATCTATGTAATCTTGCTGGACCTGACAGGAGGGGACAGAAAAAGATGAAAAATAGCAAAAAGATGCAAAAGGGAAAAAATAAAGGAGACAAAAACATCACAGACAGAAGGAAACGACCCTTCAATCCACACCATCACCAGACAACAATCTGTTACACCTGTACATGAACAAACCAAAGAATTTCCTACAACTTTTACAAAAAACAAAAACAAACACACACAAAAACAAACAAACAAAAAAAAAAAAAAGAAAAAGAAAACAGAGCTGCTAGTCAGGGCAAGACAGGCCAGGAGAGGCTGCAGCCAATGAGCCCCTACCGACCCCAGAAGGTACCCTCTCCCCCACATGCCTAATGGGGAATAAGAGGATGGGGACAGCGGCAGAGCCCAGAGTAAGTCTGAAGGGAAGAAAACCTCCCTCCGGATGGTGAACTGCCAGCAGCACTAGGCACCCCCGTTCCCCAGGAGGCCCCCCAGGGCAAGACAGGCCAGAGGCAGCCGCCCCCCACGACCAGGCCATGCAGCGACCGCAGCCAACTAGTTGCCACCGACCCCAGAAGACACCCACCCACCAGACACCCAAGGGGGAGGGAGAGGAGCGGAAGGAGAATAGCGGGAGAGCCCAGATCCACGGCGCACCACCCCCAGGCCCCCCCACAGGGTCATGTTATCCCTCCCCACCTACTCACCTATGATCTTACACAATTCCAATCATCCTAGCACATGTATACGCACACACACAAACATGCTACCAATTTTCTGCCACACTCGGAAACGAGGCTACCTGCGCAGACCAGCCTCGCTCCTACAACACGCACTAAAGTGAATAAGGTGAGGGGAAGCAGCCTGTGCCATTCCAGCTTCCCCTCCTGACTGGCTTCGGCTGCAGCCTTTTCAGCCTCTAACAAGCTGCAACCTGATTGGTCCATAGTGAAGCCAATCAGAGGGGCGGGGACAGAGGTGTGCCGGCTCCAGCCACTCCAGACAGAGCCTCCAGAACTGGCAATCAGTGGCAGAATGAGCCGCAGCTGCCAGCAATAAGCGGTGGCCGTAACACAGGGCATGCACCAACCCACACCATGGCAGCACATCCGGGCAGGCCTAAACCCCCGGCATATACGGACCTTACCACCTTGGAGGGAGGGGGACCACCCCCAGGCAAGGGAGCCCAGAACCCCCACCCAGCCTACCCCAGAATAGCCCGGCCCAGGACTGACGCCCACCGACCCAGGCGCCACCTGTGGCCTCACCCCCCGCCACGATGCGACTCCAACCGCTGGCCCCCACAGCCCCCGACAGGGCCAGACCCAGAGCCACCCCTATCACAGAGCAGCCCGGTCACCACAAAGAACCCGCAACCACCAGTCACTCCAGGCCATTTTCCAACCCCCAAAGCAACTAGGTCCCAGTCCTCCACCTACACTAAGTGATGGAGCTAAGCACAGGGGACCAGAGGGAATGAGATTCAGCTAAATGGTTCTTTGAGGAGGCAGACATTGTCTCACTACTGATGTGGTCAACTAAGAGATTCCTAAACTGCTGAATACACAGATTATTTTTGGTTTTCCAGTTCACAAGAATAGTTTTCTTTGCGATGCATAATGCTGTGCGTATCATGTGTGCAGAGTTAATTGCCATATTAATGTCACCCAAGTCACCTAGTAGACACAGTGTGGGGTTTGCAGGAATATTCTATTTAAACCATGTTGACATGTCCACACATACCTGAAGCCAGAACCTGCGGACAGGTGTGCAGGACCACAAGGGATGGAGATAGTTGTCAGGAGTGTTTTCATTGCAGTGTGGGCAGATGTTGATTGTGACAGACCCATCCTGAACATCATTTGTCCTGTATAATGAGTTCTATGCAGAATTTTGAATTGTATCAGTTGCATATTTGAATTCTTAGTCATTTTAAAGGTGTTTAAACATATTTGTGACCATTTATCTTTATTAAAGTTACTGGATAAGTCAGCCTCCCATTTTGAAGTTGAAAGAAAGTATCTTTTGTACAGCCAGATAAACAGAAGCTGAGGCTGCTCAGATGGACAGTGGACGTCACTCTGAATTACCCTTTAGACTGCTGACCGGCAGCAGAGTTCAGCATGCACCTGCATGAACTCAATTGCTGCTCAGTAGCAGATGGAAAGAGGGGTGGTTAAGGGGACAGGTTCAATCTCCTCCTGTGCAATGAAGTCAGACATTTCTGGAGGGATCTGTCTTTTTATTTGCCAGTATTTCCAATCTTCTACTTTCATCATACAGTAACAAAACCATTATCTGGAGTAACAAGAAACAGGGAAATGGAAATGCTCATTCATAAAAAGGGGTCTGTATATATTACTCTTCCAGGGCAAGAAACACAGAGGCCAAAAACTGACATTTAAAGCTTATTTGCAAAATGAAAAACAATAGTTAATGAAAATAATAACAGTAATTTGGGGTGAAGACATTTGCATTTAATTGAACGCATGATTGTTATGCAGTATAGAAAATTCACGTTTTTACAAAGTATATGTTATTTAGCACGCTATGTGAGCTTTTCAAAGTAACCTGGTTCTGACTCATCTGCTTTGTTTTGAACTATACCAATCTCTTCTACTAAAAGCTCTGGGAATTTGCTCTGCCCTTGAACAAAGAAGGTGTAGATAAGGGCTCATCAGCCCATCCATCTTCTAAGAAGGAAGAATAGAGTTTCACAACTTCTAATAAACCAATTTCTGTTGTGCACTGCTACTCCAAGTTTGCTTTAAAGTGTGATATATGCTAATTTCTGCCCCTCAGGACTGTTGGAGCAATGAGTAATATGTGTCATTATGGTTTTGTGTGTCAGAAGAAATTAATGAAATATTTAGCCATTAGTAATGATTGTAATGATTGGGTTTGATCATGATATGCACTACCTTTGGAAAAATATATAAGCATCCTTTTCTCCTGGTCATGTATCTCTCCATGTGCATTTCTACATAATGTTTTTACTTGCTTGGCTATTTAATCATTACTTATTCAATAACGTAGCAGGCGGGACACTGAGTCAGATTTCCAGCAGTCCCGCTCATGGCTGTTTCACAGCTAAAGGAACACATTTTAATTTAATTAGACTGTAATCAGAGCGCACAAAGAACTCTTTGTTATAATTAGACTCATTATGAATATCGACTCCGATAATCGGCAGAGCTAATAATTAGTCAACAGCTTGTAGAATACAGGGGACAGTGAATAATACGGTCACAATCCAAATCTACCATTGAAGTAATCGCATGTCATGCGGGTCTTCATTGTTTTTAGTCAAGGAGGACACAACCCTTAATATATCAGAGAATTTGACTGGCAGCACACTGTGTGTGTGTGTGTGTGTGGGTGTGTGTGTGTGTGTGTGTTTATAGCTAAAGCCAAAGGAAGCATTTTACTAAAATCCAGATTGCTTAACATCTGTGTTCTTGTCCTTTTTGTCTGGGGGATGAAGCAGGTGGCGATGTGATTTCTCTAAGCTTTTCCTTAAAAGTAGGGCTGGTGACTGATGTTGGCAGAGAGGCTTAAAAAAGTTTACTTTATTTATTTTTTTATTTTTTTGTTATCACCACAACCCACACATATCGCACACATCATATGAACTGCTAAATACAGTACTCTTTATTTCCTCAACAACAAAACATGAGTAAAGAATGAAAAAGAAATGATTATTTTCAGAAAAGAAGGGTGTTGAAATGGATGAGATAGGTGATAAATGGCCAAAAGCAGTATACTGAGGGACGTGTAGCATCTGTCCAAAGACAATGTGTAGTTTATCTTGTTCCTTCCATTTGATATTTTAATAATACATTTTGCACTTACATTCAGTAAGGTTGTGACCATAAATTCTGTTTTCTGATATAATTGTTCATATATATATATATGCAACATGCAACTGTCATGCAATTGAAAATGAAGGCATAAGCCCGTTTATAGAGATGTGCTTACCAATCTTTGCCCATTATGTGTCCAGCTTATTAGCCATAACTCACTGATTCATTCTTCTGTCTTTTTAAAAAACACAAACATCTCAATAGTTTTTCCTTAATGGAAATAGATGAAACATGTCCTCATCAAGAAGAGAATTCCATGACTAAGCCCTTGTTGCTCCTGTCACTCTCTTGTTCCTCATCTCTGTCTTAATTGGCTTTCTTTATTTCTCTTTTCTGTAAAAATACAAGCCACTGTAGCATTGTAGCAGCAGACATTTATCATTTTTGTTTGTTTCATAGCTTTATCTCCTATGGAGAGAATGCATTGCACTTGTTACATGTCCTAAATACAAACGTGCATATTTCAGCACATGTAATAAGACTACTCCAGTTTCTTTCTTGTGGCAAAAATATTAAAAAAGACCACCAACCAGGAAAGGTGCATCATGGTCTTGATAATTGTTCACATTAATATGATTGGTTCTGATAAATAAAATAAATAAGTATCTCTTGGGTATTTGCATTATAAACAACACATATGTCTGAACAGAAAAAGTGCAGCTTTGTCCTAATGGAAGGCCAGACAGATAACTGTAGTCTCAGCGTGGGACATGAAATGTCTTCTGGCGTTTGACTGCTGAGTAATAAGGCTTAATGCCAACAAGCTTTATTAAGGCTGAACCCAGGATGAGATTTCAGCTTTGGGCACATATAGTATTGTGGCAGATTGAAATGAATCACCCCCTCAAATCCCTATCTTCCTTCCTCCAGTCTTGTTTTATTTTTTCAAGTCAACATGACTGCCAAGGCATCAACCCACCCAAACTGCTGCATCTTTCTTCTCTTCTGAAATAAATTGGCTAAAAAACAAACTACTTCATGGATGCTTTCCCCGTGCTCTAAAACAGATGCACAAAACACCCTCCACCCCAAATACAAAATCTAATCCTATTTGACTGTGTCGCTTTGAGGACCTGTGGCAGAGCAAGGAAAGCAGTAAGCTGCTCTTGTCTTAAGGGCAGCATGAGGAGAGTAGGACACATTAATCAAAAGGGCACGAGGAAAGAGCGCGGAATAGAGGATTGGAATGTGAGGTGGGTGGTTGAAAGCTTGCTTTGGCAGAAATTACCATCAGTTTGTCACTGCTGTTGTCTCACATGCTGGAGGCACCTGCAAACCAAGCTGGCAATGATTGCTATTGGTCCCCACCAACATAAAGTCGAGGGCGAATAATCACATTATAGGAGCTGTCAAATAAAAAAAACACACCGATACTTCCACGAGTTATTACCGTGTAGATGTGAACCTTATTTTGCTTGTTCACTGTTTTTTTTTTGTTTTTTTTTTTGCATTGAGAGTCAGATGTTTGCAATGTGAAATTTCCCTTACTGGTAATGCTGAGAGAATTACAATACACTGGGCAGTTTTCCCTACTGGTTTAACCAAAGTAGCAGTAAAGACTGTTTCCAAATTGCTTTGGAAATACAAGTAAACTGATAGATGAATTGAAGGATGGTAACCTTTTCTATCCATGAGGAAACAACCCTAAAAAAACATCAAAAAGTTGATTCTTTGCAGGGAGTAGATAAATCTTGGGACTAATTTCTATTTAAAATCAGGGATGATTTGATGCTGATACAATTACTGTTTTGTGCAGCTCAAAAAAACATGAAAAGCATTCCAGAAGCACTGGAAAATTATGTCTCACATCACTGACCTTTGCAGGGTTAGAATCTTTGAGTTAAATGACCCATCATCCCCGTGTTCTGTATATCATGAGCTGTAACACGAAAAAAGAAAACAGATCTTGTATCCAATGAGATGTAAGAGCTCCTTGTGATAAGCTGGGGGCTCATTATTTTTTGATGGCTTTGCTTTCTTTGTTTCCTCAGCTCTGGGAGAAATGGTTAAGTAGAATCAGCTTACTTAAGTACTGCAAGAGCTGATAGGCCTGATAACAGTGCCTTGAAGCCAATACATATATTTAAATAAACAAAAAACAAAGAACATGTTTAGAATGTTTAGAGTGTTCATTAATGGAGTTGAGTTTTGTTACTTTTACATCCGCATGGAGACAGAACCAATTTTGCTTTAAAAAGATTTCCATAGCGACAAAATAATTTCAAGAAATTTGTGCAGCCACACAAAACCACTGAAAATACTGTAGTATACATGCCAGGCAAAAAAAAAAAAAAAAAAAAATAGAAAAAAAGGCATGGGGCAGGTACATAGCTTGTGTGATGTACACAAACATTAGAAGAAGAAGATGGTGACGAACTGAGCTAAAAGAGGACAGTAGTCGAGAAGCAGAAGATTTTGCAGTAAAAGCACATCTTAAATCATGCTCAGTAGCTTCTGCAGCACCAGCACAACACTGTAATCCATCATTATTGTTGCTGTTGGCAGGGTTTTGCTCTGGTACGTAAGGGGAAGAAGTGGCTATGCCAGTATCATTTCAGGAAAGATGCAAATGGGTTGTAAAAATGGAAATGAGTTCCCCTACTGTGAATTAGGTTGTTGTGTTTTGGAAGGAGCAAATCTAGTTATTAGACATTAATGAGTGCCTATAGACTGTTAAAAAATTAATATTTAACAAAGTATCCATATAAAACCTTACCTTATGTAGCCACATATGTTAGCATGTGTAAGCAGCAACACATGTAGTTCAAAAGAACAAAAGAACTAAGTCCCTTTCTGGTGTCTTGATCAGTCAGAAAGACAAAGATGTTTGAGTGTTGGAATTTTGAAGGTGCTAGGTTAGATGAAGGATGTTAGTTTAGCATGGAAAAACAACTCTTAAATTTGGTTTCCCTCCGTCCCCTCCGGGATTCAGTGACACTGCACTGGTGGGTGCTGGACATTACAGATCTTTGGTCAGACTCATTAATCCCTGGCGGCCCAGGTAAGCCAAAACTTACCATGATTACATTTTGGCTCTAAGAGCCTCTCCACGAGCATTCCAGTGCTCGTGCACTCATTTGGGTTTCCGGTTTATTTACCACATAGGTCTGGCCTACATATCCGTCTGTACCTTTCTGGATTCCTTTGTTTTAGTGCAAACACACAGCCTTTTTATTTATTATCTTGCAGGCATAAAGTTTATATTGTTTATCGTAGGTTTTTAACATTTTATTTGTATGCAGGTGCTGGGACCCAAGGCAGCTCCCCTTATCCTGGTGGTGGCTTTTCTGCAGCATGTAAAGCACGGGTGGTTTGGTTTGTTTCTCCTGTTTGGTTTGATTCTGCTGCTGGTCCCAGCCCCATACTTTTAATTAGGGGTGGTTTTATTTTGTTTTTCTGATTTTAAATAGTGTTTAACCCTGCACTGTCTCTGCCTAGTGGTGTATAAAATGAACCTGTGTCCCTAACTATGGTGTTCGAAGTTAGTGTTACCAGAGACAGTACTCCCTCTGGGTGGGGTTGTTGGACAACAATCCCCCGGGGCCAATTACTGGTCAGCTAGACCCCTCAGCAACTTCATATCGCCACACATGCAAACCATAAATAAACTGTTAATCGTTCATAGTTAAGATGCTAAAACTAATTCTAATGCTAACTGCTAAAGCCCAATATGTGTCTTTTGTTACCACAGTCCTTTGGAAATAGCTGGTCCTTGAAATAAAAAAAAGAGAGTTGGAAAGGCATCCTTTGTCCTGCTAAATTCAATTGTGTCCAGTTGGTTCTTAGATGTGTTGTGCTGGGTGTTCCTTAGAAGAAGGAGACTGATTACTTCTTCTCAGTTGGAGAGGTTAATAGGGAGGCTAACCAAGCAACTCTTTGAGGGAACTTTCCTTTGTCTTAGAAGGGAGGTTCCTGTAGGTTCTGAATCACTGCTGCAAAATAGAATCAGCTGCTTTTGGCAGGCTGCCCTGAAGATTGGTGAAAGCAAGCTGAAGTTACCAGGCATTTTCTTCTGGTGAGACCTGGAGGAAAGCAGAGCTGCTGTTTCTTGGAGCCTGGGGTAGGGGAGGTGCTAACTTGATCTTCCAGGATCGAAGCAGGGAGTGGTGCAACCTTATCGATTTTATCTCTTAATCCCCCAGCCCTACACTAATGAGATACTTTGTCATGAATAACATCTAACAGACTGGTAACTTTTTACAAACAGATTATCTGGGTTATTGTCTCAATGTCGTAAGTGTGGTGTCATACAACCAGGGGCGTTTCCTGGACCTGGGAACATTAGGGGCTGAGCCCACACCCTCGTAAAGAACCAACACAGTAAAAACCGCTTTTTATTTAAGCTTTCTTTAACATTGTGTCACCTTGTTTAATGCCAAATACTGTAATATGTTTTTCGATAAGTATTTATTTTCAATGTTAAATGTGACAATGTAAGCAAGATCTCTAGAATCAGAGGTAAACTTTTAATTTTCCAGACATCTGCTGTTTATCTATACAACCTACTCTTTAGTGCACATCTTCTGCAACAAAAGGATGAACGTGAACTGCTTTCAGTCACTTGCAATTTTCAGAATAAAGATTATGCTTTAGTATTTACTATACCTCTATCATCTCATCTGTCTCTTCCTTTTTTCCCTACAGGCTTCATTTGTTTTCCTTCCATCATTTCCCTTCTTTCCTTCTTTCACTTGCTGTTTTCCATCTTTACCATTACTACTTTTTCAGTAGTATAGCTTAGTTTAAACTAGTGATATACTCTGATTTTTCCTTCCCAGTCTCAAACATCGCTGTCCTAGAGCAACACACACATACAAGAACCACCAACCTCATTAATACATAAAGTATACACCCACACAAAGGTGCGACCATGAAAAGACTGGTTTTGTATTCCAAATATAAATGTATTGGGAGCAACATAAAATGTAAAACACTCTTTAAAACTCTTTAACTACTGACCAGCCAGTGACCTGAAGGTAAACAAAAACATTAGTAAATAAATTTATAATAAAGCTGTTCTTTATTTATCTATATTTAAACTAAAACAGCATCTAGAAACCAAACATCCAACACTGGGAAAGTCGTTTCCATCCACTACAACACAAACGCATGTACGCATGCGCGCGCGCAGACACTCACTGCAGAGGGTAAACCAGCGAATCACGTAGACTTCACTGGATTTAATGCAACTGTGTAGAACAGAAAAGGGCAGGGCTTAGTACAGCTAGCTTAACCTTTGAAGTATTAAGTACTGTCACGAATGATCTGCCTAATGTTCATTTAATTTTAAGACATACAGGGTTTAAATTATTTGTGGTTTACCTGTTTCATGTGTTGGCCCACAGTCTTGCAGCCCATCGGCAGCGACCACAACTGAAGAGTATCTCTCTTCTCTAAATAAAAAACCGTCTGATTACCATTTTTGACCGCTAATAATGGCCGCTCGAAATAACACCAGAGTTCAGATTAGGGATAAAATGCCGGGCTGTTAGCCAACACGGAGGATTCCCTGCTTCCAGAAAATTCCTCTGTGATTGGTCATATTGTATCTGTGTTGCATTCACATACGCCAGGAAATTACAAAACTACCATCTTCTTTAATGTCATAAGGCGACAGAGAGAATGTAAAGTTATTCCTTCTGGGACGAAAAAACATTCAGGGTTTGATGTGAAATGTTCAGGGCTAGAGTCGGGAATGCCCAGGCCAGGCGACGCCCCTGCATACAACCATACTCTGTGTGATGAGATTGCAGCAAGACTTGGTGTTTATGTAGTGGCTTCACTGCTATAACAAGTTCTCAGTTATTTTATACTAATACAACAAAGACGGTCCACATATTTTTGCATATAACTCTTGCTACCTTGTCACAGGTGGCATTTTTATGAACCGCTTACATAATGCATGCTGTAGCTGACAGCTTTGCCTGCAATTAATTAGATCCTGCAGATTAGGATAACAAAACTAATTTTAGCAAGTACTTTATTTCGTGATCTCGTGAAATCCACTTCTTCTTTTCTTGAGATCACAAGATGTGTATGGATAATCTAGGAAATTAGTGATTCCCGTCTTAACAACTGATTTTACAAGGATATATAGCAGTGAGTCAAGACATACAGGTGTAACTGTTTGCTGTTAATGTCTGCACTTGAGCACAGGCAGAGGCACCTGTGTGCATATGTAACCCCTCATTTCCACCGGGTGCGTGTCTGCCACGTTACGGCTGCACCACAATTTTGTTCTGACCTCCATGGCGTGGTAATCTACACTGGGAGCGTGTCAGGTGTGGAGCACCCACAAGTGCTGTCCACCTAGCAGGATCAGCAAGATCACAAAATCACAGGAGAATTGGAGAATCTCATAATTCTCCACTTCCAGGGTAAACGTCTCGTCGTCCATGGTGAAATAAAAAAAAAAAAAATCACTGAGACCCCCTGACCGGTTAAACACATAATGTTTTCATGGTTCAGCAGCACACATCTGCATGGGGGCTTTTATTTTGAAAAATACCGGAAGCTTTTACACTACTCCCGAATTTGATTTAATGTCTGCTGTTTTCTGAACTGCTGAATTTGACGCATTCTGGGTGCATGCGCCATCAAAAATAGACTCGGCATGTAAATTTAGTGGAGAGCCGCAGCATGGCACTTCTTTGATGCTTCTGATACACACTGCAGCGCACTCTGTGGAAACCAAACCATTGACTAAAATGGCTGCGAATGGCAGCGGAGGCCGCAGCGCAGCTGTAACATGGCTAACACGCACCCGGTGGGTACCCAGGGGTAAGAGTTTAGATGTTGCTTTAGCCAGCAGCTGCCCTTCAGGCTATCCCACTGTTTGCAGAGCTAGAAAAAATTACTTTACTAGGCCTACTAACAAAATATTTTAACCTGTTCGATATCAAAAAAGCAATCCTTTACATCAAAATCGGCAATGTCAATTCAACTCTTATAGAGTTCAATTCAACACTTTAAAAGTGTCTATATTGGTCCACACTAAATCGAGGGATTTCAATACTTTTGAAAGTGTTAAGATTTTACACTGTGGCAGAGTTGAAAACAACAATCTCAGTAGTTTAATTTAATTTACACAACACTAGTGTAGAGTGTCAAAATTTAACTCTATCAGTGTATCATTTTTAACACTAAAAATAGTTAAATTTATGTTGACACTTTAGAAAGTGAGATATAACTCAGTATTTAACTCTTTTAGTTAAATCTTAAACAACACTACTGGGAGTTGATTAATAATCCTCATTTCACTCCCCAAAACATTACATACTAATAAAAATTATTTAAACACACACACACATACACACACACAAACACTTTATAGCTTTAATCAACTTGTATTCACATTTTCACATAACAGCACTGCATTTGCTGTAATATCCTAACAACAGAAACACTCCACAACAGAATACAACATACCTTTGTTACAACCCGACTCAGGGGTATGGAAGGGCGTAACAAAGAATACGGTGTGGACAGGTGGTAAGTTATAATGAAAGCACATTTATTTACAATTCCCGTGCAAAGTGATGGACAACCTGTAAAACAAAATAAAGATGAGCTGGGGTTAGCGGACCTGCAGAAAGAAACAAACCAAAACCTATACCAAACACTCACCGAGTGCACACAAAGACACGACCGCAACTCGGTGAGGAAACTATAACCAAACAAAAACAGCAGGCCCATAACTAAAGTGACCGTCGTCACAACACAATAAAACACTAACCTAGCCCAGCACTAAAACAACCACAAAGTAAACTTAACTCAACTAAACACTTAAAGCACCCATTGTGGTAAAGGAGGTGGTCGCGACACACACACACCCGGTGCACAACATGAGGGGGAGAGCGGCAGGAGCCATTCTGGCTTCTCCCCCTCCAGACCTGCCTCGGCTGCAGCCTTTTCAGCCTGAGCGTCCCCGTAGGCTGCAGCCTGACTGGTCCAGAGGGGTGCCAGTCACACAGGGGAGGGGACAAAGGCGCTGGCCTTAGCCACTCCGGGCAGCGCTCTGCCACCCCTAATCAAAACACAAACGGCCACAGCTGTCTATAACAAGCAGGGGCCTTAACACACCCCCCCTAAAGTGTCAAAATCCTCCCTCAAGGATTTTGGCACAATACAAAAAAAAAAACAAAATAAACACACAAACAAGCACAATTGGTAGTGTTGCTCCAAACCCAAAATGTTCTCCACAGAGAACACGGAGGTACGCCTAACCTTCTGGGACCATTCTACCGTCCCCGACTAGGGACATCAACCCGGCAGGACCCATCCCGCTACTTACACTCGAATAGTCCAACTATCAAATGGCTACCAGCCTGCACAGCTAGCACACAAATCACAACACTACCACACTACAAATGAGGGGAGACAAGACGCCCAGTCTTGCCTCTTCCTCCGAAGGTGAGGGAAACAAATCAATCTCTCACTCCACACACGAGCGAACCCTTTCGGCCACCACAACCGAAAGGAGGCCGACGGCGAGTGCACCCCCACCATGCTTCAAATGACAGGCTCACACAATTGAGCAGCTAAAAAGGCATAAACAAAGGAGAGTGCCTGAACATACGCAGCCTTCGCACAACCGCACTGTCTACACCGTCGCCAGGGTGTCAGAACTAGTGTCGGCATCTCAGGGGAGGACAACAGGTACTCAACCTGCAGCACCTTCTCAACCTATGAGAGGGAAGTCCTCCACCTCACACAGGGTCGCCCCTAGGCCAGAGCGCCCTAAAAAGCTGCAACTTCGCGTTCAGATCACGTTCACCTTTACACACACGCTCCCACTGGAGTCGTGGCCACAGCAGCTCCGAATGCCCGTCACCAGCATGGAGAGAACTCTCCCGTCGGCACCATGCTCCACCGGAAGCTGCCAACAGGAAGCCCCTTCAAAATAACAGTTCCCAATCACGCACACAAGAAAAACAAATGGCTAACTTATCCACACCGCGCAAAACCCCAGGAGATCCTTCAAGATGACAATAGAAGTAAATCTCCCAGACGAGCCCCCACTTGTTATGACCCGACTCAGGGGTATGGAAGGGCGTAACAAAGAATACGGTGTGGACAGGTGGTAGCAGGGGCCGTAACAACCTTACAGAGCAAACATACAAACATATTTGCATCCAAATAAATTTTTTAACCTTAACTGTTGTTGTGAAAAAATCTTGCTCTGAATTCCTTGACTCTTGATTTTTTTTGGCACTTCCCATGTCGATATCCCATGACGCTGTGGTTTGGATAAACATGTAGAAGTTGTATAGGGATTGGTGGTAGTTGACCCTAAAGATGCAGTGCGCTTTGAAGAGCTTGTCGAAATTAAACATTTTTTTAAGCTCGTCGAAAGCAGCCATGATGTCTGTGCCTTGCAAGGAATGGCCTTGTTGTCAATGATGACAGTACATTTGTATGTTGCTGTTCACCAACACACAGGAGGAAGGGCTGTCCTGGCTCCACACTTTCAAGGAAAGTTTCAATACTTTTTTTTTTTTTTTTTTTTTTTTTTCAGTTTCAATACTGACTCCAATCTACAACAACACATAACGAGGAACCATGAGAAAACAATGAAGTGTAGCACCATTTAACAACAAGAAATTAAGTGTGCAGGAGTGTCAAATAACTGCATAATACATAACCACAGATATCTCACAACATGGTTAACAGCTGGAGAGGAGCTAATTTTGACACTCTTCTGGTGGCATTTAGAGGTACGGGGAAGTAAGTGAACCATGAGTAGAATGCTTGACAGGTCACTGTTGAAGCCTAGCGGCAAAGCAGAAAACAATTAAGAAATACCTACATTTGAAATAAATCAAATATTTTAAAGACAATAATATGCCAAGCTAACCAGTGCCGTCTGAGTTTTGATGTGCAGACAAGAGGTCTTCAACAAAGTCATTAGAACTCAGGTTCTCAAGGTCTGCCAGGATCCTAGATTTGAAGTATGTGGGCCATTTGTCCAAATATTTTAACAGCCATGTCCTCTCCAAATATCAGGGTGAGGTCCTGTTCAATCTAACAAATCATAATTGTTTATTGCTTGTGCAACTTATAGTGTATACCCTGAATAACACTTCACTTAAAAAAAAAAGTCTTTCTTACCAAGCCTGGGGTGTCAAGGAACTGTGGGAAAACATATAAGATTGTTGAATACCTATACTGATCTTGAACCAGTGACTGGCAATATTGTAAATGTGACCATGATTTTCTCTTCAATTACTGATTCATGAGTTGAATGCTTCAAAAAGTATATTGCTTCTCTACAATCCTCTCCAAACAGTTGCTTGTCGTTCAGGAAAAACTCCCTCTTTCTCTTTGGACTATCTTGACAGCAGATAGTGCTGGTGGAGGATCTCCGGGACTGAACTGAAGAGTTGCACTGGACATCTTTAGCCTCCATGGTGAATAGCCAGATCCACTTTATGGATCATAGAAATGTTCCTATAAAAGTCAAAAAGAGGTTGTAGAGTGAGTAAATAAGTTAAAATCACACTTCCACTTCATGCATTGTTACATAAGCCAGCCACTAATTTACAAACTTACATACCGAGTATGGATCTCTGAGGCTACGGAATAGAGATGATGCCAAGAGCATATTTAGTTCGAATAGACATTGGTGGGATCCTCCTACAAGGCAGTGTTGTAGAAAACTCTGTGGTTTTCCTTCCACGCATGTTCGTTGATTTGATCAGTGACAACAAACAACTTCTCTTAAAGTCAAGATATTTTTCTTACAATTAATTGGAAATGTTACAGAATTCTGGGTTCTGAGATTATCTCGCCCTCTCTGGTTACAGAGGAAGGAGTTCTGCTGCGATAGCTAAAATCAGAACTCCGCTGCTTTCCCTGAACCCAGTAATTAAACCTTGTCTAAACTAAACAGTGATTGGACGCTATAACTAACTAATCAACTGTTGCGAGGCAGAGTTTTTTTGCATCTTCTGCTGTCAGCCTCGTCTGTCTGCTTCAGCTCCCTCTGAGGTTTCTGTTTGTGCAAAAACAGAAGTACGGCCAAAAGCATACACATGTCGCAGGCCAGACATTTCCTTAATACCAGTTTGAATCTTTAAATGTCAGCTTCTCTTTTTCTTCACTTAGAAACCTCACCCATGAACTTCAGTCATATCGGCCACAAGAAGGTCTCTGTGCAAAGTCCTTCAATGCCTTTGTTTTGTCATATTCATCCAAAACATCGTGTCCCACTCTAACTTGGACTAGGGAGCATCTCTCACCATCTAAAAGAGAAAGAACCAGAAAGGTACAAATGGAATTTGGCCTGTCCACCTGGTAAAGGAGTCACGTGTTCGTTGAGTTGGGAATAATCAGGAGAGAAAACAGTAAATTTTGTTCAAAAGATTTATTGTTATAATTCAGGTTATATCAGAAATTGAATGTGTTAGTGCAGACAAAAAGTGTGTCTTTGCTCACCAGGAGGAGGACGAAACTTAACTAGAGCCCCAATGGTTTTAAGCAAGTCCAAAGCCAGGAGGCAGACTCACCCCAACCAACATCTGACTCCAGGTTGGCTATCCTGGCAGAGTTTCTTCTTATCAGTCACTACTCTTCTGTCTGGACCTGTTGTGTATGACTGGAGAGTCACAGAGAGTTTGCACACCAACTTCTGCAGTTGTTAAAATAGTTTCATGTGCGTGGGTGTCCTAAGCCTGTATATCTACATTCCACCATATAGGTTAAAGTGTATCACACAATATATTGAGCTGATTAATATAATCCTACAACCTAATAAATGTTTATCACACAAAACAGTAAACATACTGGCTATAATAGTCGTCCAAATATTCACATTAGTGATCCACTGTTTCCATGGCAAGGCCAAGCCTCATCTATTGGCTATTCGGTGGAAACTATAACTGTAAGTTTCCCTGCTTGCAAAACCTCCCCAAACACATCTGCATCCACCTCTGTCCCTGATTCAACTGTCAAGTGCAAGTCAGTCTCCAATGTAAAAGCTAGCTTTTCTACAACTTAGAGATGATAGATGCAGAACAATGAAGCATATATATTTTGAAAAATCACATCACAGTAATTTTATTTTAATAAATGAAATGTTGATAAAATATCAATGTATACAATGTAATATATTTCAATGGATTTGAAATATTTAATCATATAAATATCTCCCCCCAACAAACACAACCCATGCTGCTGTACATTTGTACACAACTTGTAAAAAACACCTGAGGCATTGCCTGCACTATAATGTAAATATATGTAAATATCTTTGTTGTTTGCTAAATTTGTACGTTTTTTTTTTTTCATTTTTTATTTATTAGACGTTAGACGTGTTTCTGTTTTTTTTTTTTTTACATTAAAAATCAAATTTTTTCTTTTCTGATTGTATAGTTGTGTGATTTTAGTTACAGGGTGTTAATACAGTTTATTAAAATGTAATAAATAACTGTAAAATCTCAACTGTGAGGTTGTGCTGAAAAGAATGATCCCACATAAGGCATGGTAAACAGTTTTTAAGGTGAAATATTAAGGTAAATTCAAAAGTAGTCAAAAACTACCAACTACCTGGACCCCAGAGAGGATTGTGGCTCGGTCAGTGTTGATTTTGAAATTAATACTGAACAAAGTTGTTCGAATTTAACTCCCAGGATCAACACAACTCTTTTTAAGGAATAACTCTCTGGTAGTTGAATCTATTATAGCTGAATGTATTATTTACACCAAACACCAATACTGGAAATTCAACACTCCTGAGTTTGCTGTGTTCTTACCTTGAGATAATAGTTTAAAATAACCATTAATACTACAAAACAGTTTTGTTTTGTTTTTTTTTTGTTTTTGTTTTTTTTTTATCTTGTGATCATAACTCATGATCTTAAAATTTTGACTTTAAAAACTTTTTTTTTTTATTCTTGCCTCTTTCTGTTTCCATATAGCGCCACAGGGGCATGCATTAAGTCAATGTAACACCAAAGCAACTTCTCTACTAGAAAACAAGGCAAACTACTTCTAACAGTCTAGTGCATTCATAAATAAAGCACACAGACGATGTATTTTTAATTCAAACAGGTTACTAGCATTTATTCATGTTGGATATTTAAACTTTAAACATTAAAATGATGAATACATCTAAAACCCAAGACAGTTTTTAGATTATTTTGTTAATTTAAACTTATCTTACTTAATTCCAGTTAATGATGCTTAGACTGACAACATGCATCAGCCATCCAGGCCATCACTGGATTATCCCATCTGGTATTTAAATTTTCTAAATAAACAAATTTTTACTTAAGTTGCAGATGGCCAAAATGCCAATGTCTTCAAAGTGTTCACAGAAAACTGCATTTGACCTTCTAGGTTTTAATCAGTGTGGTAATAAAGCCATGCTGTCAACATCCTGCTTGACTTTTCTTGCTGCAACACAACCAAACTATTATTCATGTCACACACTATACAAACACACAGAGAATGAATTGACATGTTTCCCATTCAGTTGTTAAACTAAGTGAATCTTAGTGGATCAGCACTCAGTTATATCTGCAATGTGTAGCTGTATTTAAGTTAATTCTGTCTAAACTTTTCCATTATCTATATGCTAAAAGCTTGACAATGAAAAGCAGGACCTTGTAGACAAAACTCAACACTTGGTCTAAGACCTGCTGATTGGCCTTTGGTGACATTTAAATTTCATTTTAGTCTGTGTTGCTTTACAAATCAGATTAATGTTGTTTACAGTTTAAAAATGCAATTTTCTGAATGCTTTGTTCTTCTCCACAAGTGTCTGCTGGCATATTACCCAGCATTTGGCTTGAAGACAAATCTAAAGGTATAAACGTTTCTATCAACAAGTAAATTACAGCATCTTTGATGAGAATCTTATTTTCTAATCAGTTCTGCTAATCCTTCCTTATAAAAGTTGCTTAGAAAAAAAAGACAACAAAGTTTTGTAGTTCCAGACAGATCACAGCAATCTGAAGTGTGACAAATATGAACTGTTTTCAAACGGGGTTTCAATCACAGTCACCATGGTGACCTGCTTGCTCCTGCTGGGTTTGATGCTGCTGGTGGTGTGGTGCTGCTCTGGTTCAACACGCTTCCTTTTTCGCCTCATCAAATATCAGACCACAAGATGAGCTTATTACACATTATGGCTGATTTCCATTATCAGGGGTGGTATTTTTTTAATTTATTTATTTTGTAAGTTTTTGTTTTTTTTTTCCTCACAGATAATGTTTTATAAAAGAGTTTTAACAATTATAATTATTAAATGAAATAAGGTAATCATTCCTCCAGTAATGGCACTAAATCCAGAAACTATGTATTTTTATAGAGGCAGCAAAGATGTGCAGTAACAACCAATGTGGACAAGAATACAAACATATCTTGATGCAAGATGAGGGAAATACATGATAGGCAAAATGCTCTTGGGGCATAAAAGATTTAATTTCCAACATTTTCCCACATCAAACCGCTCCCACCAATACATTCTATTCCCTTGCAGGCACAGCCTCACTCAGAACCCCCTGCCTTGCAGTAGCCCGGCAAAACTAGGACCATCTGTAGTTTCAGTAATGATGATGGCAGAGAGACCAAGCAAAGCTTTGAAAGTCATCTCTTTGACTTTGGTTGGCAAGGATTAGCAATCAGGATCTGCTGCTTGGAGCACTGCAGTGGCTTTACAATGTCATATGAGAAAGGAGTGTTGCCTCTAATTCTCTAAAATGCAATGCATCTGTTATGTTCTCAATCTTTATTTCTGACACTTTGTTGTTGGCAAAATGAATAACAATAAAGATACAGTACAGGGTGACTTATTATCTTTACTTCAGCAGTCCTGAGATTGGTGCGCTTCAAGTTGAATTTTTTTCCACTAACCAATTCTGCAGATATATGTAATAAACTTCAGCAAATTAATAGTAATACAGTTTCTATTGTTTTTGAGGACAAAAAAAAAAGAAACTTACTCTGAGGAATACATTGTCCTTAGATCTGAATGTTCCCACACATTGTGGTCAAATGTGATTTTTAAAGCTACAATCAATTAAACTAAATGTTAATAGAAACATATAAATAATATATTAAGGGTAATGTCTGTCTTTGATCTGGGGGGACTGACAAGTTACCTGATTGAATGAGAATGCAGCTCTGAAGAGGATTTCTAACATATAAATCACCTGACAATCACTTCTGCAAACCTGATGTGCCTTTATAAAAAGTTTATTTTTTCAGCTAATTATAAGAGCAAATAAATCCATGCTGTTTTTTGCATTTTTAAATGCAAACGGTCTAAAAAAAAATCACCAGGGATCGGAATTTTGGGCCCAGAAAATCTTTCATGTTTTGAAAAATGTGTGAAATATTTTTGTTGTCCCTGGATCTATGTAAAGCAGTACAGACAAAACAGAGAGAGAGACATGAATCATGAGTAAACCTTTTTTTTATATATTTTCAGTGCTAAACAATTTAAAGAGAATTCTTTTGTCAGTGTTATGCGATCTTCTGAATTGCTTTGTCTTTGAAAGTAAATTACAGGATGAGCTGCTATGCAATTAAAATAGCTTAAATCTCGCTGGGATTTATGCCACCTCCTGCTTCTCAGTTAAAACTTATATTTAAACCTCCTCACACAGCCTGTGTGATCATGATGAGATGAGCAGAATACAATCACTGCATTCTCTTTACGTAAAGCTGATATATTTTCATTGTGTTTTTAAGGTTTTAAAAAAGTTTGTGTGGCAGGTGGTGATCTGAAAGAGGCAGGAATTGTTTAACAAGGATTTTTGTGAGAGATATTAACTGGAAAGCTATTGTTGTGTACAAGTTAGATTAATAAAAATGGCAATGATTGATCTTAGAATAAGAAGATATTACTTCAAAAGTCTTTCAGCACTTAGAGGAAACACCATAGTCATTGCGCAGCATCTATCACCGCACATAAAGATTTCCTCCTTAAGCCACGAAGTGGATCAAAAGCAACCTCCTCAAGCTATTCATGCTGCATAATTGCATGTTTATGTTTTCCATCTATTTGCTCTGTGATCATATCTTATCCAAAATAAAGAAAAGTTCTTGCTTCTTTGGTAACGAAGATGCAGTTAATAATTTTCTTTCTTTATACTTCCCACATAAAAAAAGATTAAATAGTGTCTAATACAGATGTGTTTTCCAAACGTCCTAAAAGATCTGCAGCATTAAATCACTTGTGACAATTTGCGTTGAAATGATGTGCAGTATCAGATGAATTCACTCTTAAAACTGTCACCAACTCAAGAAAAAAGGAGAGATTTTTGTTCTGCTTCCTTTTTTGCTCCGCAGCCTGATCTCTCACAAACTGTGTCATTATATCAGACCGAGCGATCATCCCTTTTTAAACACATCTGAAGCTGTCTAAGGAATCCCCTCCAAGGGTAATCCAGACATTTGCTTTTATCACTGTTGCTTAAAATCACAAAAATTTTTGTCAACTGCTGTATCTCTGTGAGATAAGAGCTTAATTCAAAGTATTAAAACCGCACTACAGAGTAACAAACGGAGGGTTGTTGGTTATGATGGCTAATTATGTGCAGGATATGGCTTCCCTGCTAACTGTGGATCTTACAGCTCATGGAGAAAAAGCAGGGATTAAGCATTCTCCAGCAGTTCCAGTTAAAATCCCTTCCTGCATTTAAACAAGTTTTCAGCATTTCTTTTACATTAGAATCTTTTCTTCTGAGATCACAGGAAGTAGTATTTATCTCTGCATTACATCTTTACAAATCAAGCCTTGGTACTGTACAATGTAAGGATCCATAATTTCTTTAAATGTGTGCATTTTTGCACAGGGAGAAGAAAAAAGTCAGATTAAACCAAATGAAAACGGGTATTATTAATCTGGTACAAAATATGTGATACAAATAGTGCCTCACAGTGAAGATAAGCTGGAGTGTTGGCCCTTACAATTACTGATTTTCTAATCCAATCTGGTACACCTATTATTCCCCTGGGAAACAGTGATTGAATGTGACTTATCTCGACATCTTGGAATCAGTCTGGGATAGCATTAAGAGACAGAAACAACTGACAGATTATTTCTTTATTTATTTATGTCTTTTACTTTAATAAACTGTCCACTGCAAAAGAATCCTCATTTTTTTTTCTGATGCTTAAAAGTAAACTTTTCCATCAAACCATATGCTTCCATTTTTATCCCATTTTGATCTTTTTTCTTTCTCACAAATGTAGTTTTTTCATTTGATGTGAAAATAAGAGCACATCTGGGGATTATGTTGTTAACGTACCTAATTAGCACATCTTGTCACAGCTCCGGTGTACGACAATTTCCTTGTAGCAATAGAAATCATTCATGAGAACTATCAGCCTAATCAACATAGAGAAGAGCACCTCTGTTCCACTTCAAATATAAGTTCCAACGTTGTGAGAGCATATGTAACAGTACTGAACCCTTGATGCATTAGAGCTATTGATGTTCTGTGCAGAACTATAGGGGTTTGCCTTCAGTTCGAAGCAAGAAACATCAAAGTGGAGTGGGAAAAAATTACTTTTGAATTTACTAGTCTCACCACGATTCAACAAATATGTTTTTGCCAGCCAATACCAACAGAGATGCTGCTGAATTGTATATGAAGATATCTTATATGTAGTGATGCTCAGTTTAATTTGAAATGTTAAAATTGCACATGACACTTGGAAAGGCCTGTGGCACTAAGATTCTTTTGAGAAATAGACAGTGATATCTACATCTATTAAAGACAATCAGTGTGCAAATGCAGACTGTTGCAATGGGTGACAGCTTTTTCCCATAAAATGAACATTGCCACTGTAAATTATTTAGAGTAAATCCCATATACACCATCCCGCTGTTGTTCCAGCCTCAATGTTGAAAAGAGTTGAGTTCATTCATTTTCAGTAATATGCTGTCTCAAACTATTTTCAAAATTTATTCTTAGCTTTGTTATTTCAAGAGTCAATCTTGAACTAATGAAAAGAAAAGAAGCAAAACTCACCATGCAAAGAAGACACTGAAATGTGATGTAGGATTGTAAAACGTAATATAACAGGATGTACAAGGATGCAACCCTGCTGCAGCTTTATACTAGAATGGCAGCATGTCACCATAGCAGTGTGGTTTTGGGCATGTATAATCTTATAATAGTGCAAGGATAAAATTTATGAATGTTTGTTTCATCTTTTGTAGTATTCAATGCTGTACAAATCCACCATAGTGAAGGGCCACAAAAAAAAAACTGCAGTATTTTAAGGAGTGTGATGCCATCAGATGAAGCACACCTACAGACAGGTGTGGATAACATGTTCAATTTAGCAATCTGGGTGCATAAATGCTTTTTTGAGTTTTTGATCTAGTTCTAAAATGCATTTCTAAGAATTGGAGTGTGTTTCCACACCAGTAAATCGGACATTAACAACTAAATACAACTTAATTTTTTTAGTAACTCAATGTTTTATGAAAAATGGAAATCATTGCAACAAATACATGCATGATGCTGCCTTACTCCAACATTTAGTGTACACTTGGATGTTTTAAAGGTTAGCTAATTACTGAATTTAACTCCCAAAAAGGCAGATGGAAAAGTAACAACAAAAAACTGTGAAGAACTAAGATTTGTCAATACATCCTTTAATAATACATCTATTAAAATCAGCATTAATTTCCACTCCATGATTGTTGTCCAGTATATTCCCAAAGCCTCCAATGGCATGCGTGCCTGACATTTTCTCTGTCTGCAGTATACAAAACTGTTTGTAAGTTGCCTGTCCTGCTACTGGGAGAGGTTGTTTTCTTACCAAGGTTAGTGCTGTTCAGATTGCTATGCAGGAGCAGCAATTAGTACCCAAGTCTCAAGGTCAGACCTAATGGTTATAAACAAGACATCAACAGGCTGTGCTGTTGTTTCAGCAGCAATAAATGCAATATCATTAGACTGTGATAACTTTGGTTTATTGTAGCTGAGGTTTAATGGAACATACTAATGCTAAAAGCAGATATTTTCTGTACTGCATGCTGTGCGTAGTATCTGACTCAGGCAGTGGTCCATAAAAGAAAGCAAGATGTAGCATCATTTTACAAACTAGTACAACCATTAATGAGAGCTTGTTTTATGCTAAGAGGCAAAACCAAATAATTCAATGTGATTTTTTTTTTCTTCTTTGTTTTTACTCTTGTTTTTTTTTCCCAGGACCTGACATCATTTACATGAATAAACAGAATTAAACATTACCATTCAATGGAATGAAAAAAAAGACAAGAAAAAAACCATTTAGAACACATATACACATATAGCTTCCTGAGCTCTGTCAAGTCTTTTTTTTCTTCATAAATGGGAGTAGAAATGGAACCTGTCAAAATATCCATCATCATTGTCAGAAAATTCACATCTGTATTCGTCATCCGATGTGGGGCAAAATGTGAACCTGCTTATCATCTCTCATGGGCTGCTTCTGAGGGTCACTCTTAAAAAGTCAAAGACAGACCCTGAATGCTGAGATAGAGGTCCTCATGTGTTAGATAGAAAATGTAAAGAAAAGGATCTATCTATCTATCTATCTATCTATCTATCTATCTATCTATCTATCTATTTTTTGGAGAGATATTAATTTCTTTCTAATTACATCTTGAAAATGTCATTTGTAAGCTCTTATGAGCTCTAGCCGAGTACTTAACAGCCATTTGTGTCCAAAGCACGTCACAGACCAAGCTGACCACTCCGATTAAGGCTCAAATAAACGACCACACCACTACTTCAGAGAAAAATCTGTAATTTGAAAAAGATAGTGGATGGAAAATGTTAGGTACTATTTTTCTCAAATTATTTCCGTTCTTCTTGAAGTGCCCGACAAGAGAAAAGCAGAGAAACAAATTAGAAGTAACCTCATCGGGAAGGGTCAGGCATCTGCTACAATCTTCCCCCCGTCAGTTTGAGAAAAGAGGCCACTTTGCATTCTGCAGTGTACGTCTCCTCTGAGCAAAACAGAAAGTCAAACAGCTACAGAATGATTTCACTACCCTGACCTCTACTGGGACGATACCTTCCTAACGTACACAATTACTGTGTTATTGACTTGCAAAATAAAGATCACGCTGTATCTCTCTGGGACTGAGCAATGCAGAAACGTTAGTACATGTGGGATTAGATGTTGAGTTGATGTTGGCATCCCCTCCTTTTTAACTGTATCAACATTAAATAAGGTACTTATTTTAAAATGTATTATTTGTCTGAAATGCCAGCTAAAGTAATTTATTTTTATTATTGTTTATTATTATGATTAATAATAATAATAATAATATTAATAATAATAATAATAAGAAGAAGAAAGCATAAATATAGAAGTAAAAAGTAATAGAAATCCAGCAGGTTGCATTAATTTAAACATAAACACTCTATAATTATGATGGAAGTACTCACCCATCTACAGGTAACAGGTCTAGCTGCCACAAAAACAGAGAAATGTTGATTGCAAGCTGCAAAAAGGAAGTATGCCTTAGTTTTTTGGTAAGGACACTGCTAAGCCTCCACATCTTCAGGAAGACATGAATTGTTTGCCACCATATTAATGTAATAGAGGAAATAAAGTAATAAATGTTAGTGCGTATTAGTTTTGTGCATATACACAAAAAAGGTTGTTTTTTGAGTGTTCGTTTGCTCTTCAGACTTTTATGTGGCCATCAGTTTTTACCTAGGCTCTTAGGCTTCATTTTCACAACACATACCCTGTAAATGTGGAGCTATGAGGAAGCCAAACGTTCTCCCCAGACAACTGCTAAATTTGGACAAAGCCTGGTGTGGCTAACTGTATCTCCAACAAGATGTTTACATCATATTTTAACATTTAAAAGCTTTTTGGAATGTCTTTAAAAAGTAATGGTTTTTACAATAATAGTGAAAACTGTTTGGTTTGCTTAACCTGTGAAAATCACTGCTGCTGTACCAGCTGCACTAATAGCAATAATCAACATGGAAGGAGGTTGGAAAAAAAGAGAATAGACAGCCAACTCTGTAACATGATACTTTCAGTCCCATCTTTGAGACTGCTGTTGTCCCTTTCCTTTCTTTAATCCTGTTCTTATTGTTATGTAATTAGCTCCACCACTATACTTGGTTAACCTTAAGGGCTGGGATAAGCTTGCTGTTAGCAGCACATCTGTTTATCATGGCTGCCACATGTTCCTAGCGTTCATTTGGCACAGATCGGTTGCATTGACGCGAGGTAACATGTCAATGACGGGTAGTTTTGAAGAGTGCTTCTCAGACCTGAACTACTGGCATCTTAATGAATTTTCTTTTCCTTTCTCCTTGCCCAGTAACAAGCACTCTTGCCATAATTGCTGGCAACAGATTGGAAGTGTTTTGGAGGTGGAGACTTGCCAAAAGAAGTGGAAATTGATAGGATTGCTAAACTTGCGCAAGGCAGAACATTGCACTGTTCTTAGTGTCGATCTCCACTGTCAAGTGTTTTGGCTTCATTGTGCTGCTGTCATGCTGCTATATCATGGTTAGATGATAAAATATGCAGTTACATTTATATTTTTTAATAGAAACCTTTGCCAACATGTTATCATGACCACACATGACTGTTACATTGCCAGCTTGGGGGAACCCTGCACATGTGAAAGTGATGCTTTGTGTAGCATCTGCGTTTAAATCCAACACGAGACCATGACCAAATGTCAAATGTGACAAGTTTGGAATAATAACTTTTAATCTTTATATGAAAACTTGTTCTAATTTTCAGTGTTCAGAGGGAATTGTCTTTCCCTTGTGGCAGTGAAAGTAATGCAACAAACACTTTCTAAGTAAGCATATGACATATGCTTCACATGCCAGACCAATAGTAATCTGTGTTCATTTTTCACTTCTTGTATCTATGGTTCACTCCATCTTTGTCACTATGGTTGCTTCCCTCCTCAGCTCTGGTGTACATAAAAAACTCATTGCTATACTATTGTAAAAAGTCACTACACAACAGATTCAAGACGACAGTATACTGCAGAAAGCAAAGAAAGGTTTAACAAATGCTAACAGACTCAATCAGCAGTGTTAACTTGTGTTAATAAGTGCTTCAATGCAAAACAGTTCTCAAGTCCTGTACATATCAATACCTGATTCATAAGTAAATAATATATTATGAGGAAAGAAAGTACATTTTAACAAAGACCTTTTATTATTTTTTGTACAAACATGTTTGTTTCATTTATACAATTATCCTCCTTGTATGTGGTGCGACATCTGCAAAGGTGCTAAGTGTAGATTAGAATGGGCAGTTTGATTAGGTAAGGATTTTTCTGTCAGGGGGAAGGAAAGGTAGGGATCTGTGTGGATGTTGGCACATCCCTCCTTCCTCTTATCCCTACACTGATTAATGGCAGAGTCTCACAGTCCTCTGACAGATCGCTGAGGCCCAGAGAAACCTCCAGAGATGAGGCTCCCTGCCAATTACCTTCCTCAATAATGCCCGCTCAGTGCCTGAATGACAGGGATCCACCCCCAAGGATCTAACCAAGCTGCTATTAAAACCAAAAGGTGCAGGCTTCATGATTTGTGTGACTGCATATAGACACATCTGTAGGTGGAGAGAAATGAACTGTATTATTATTACAACACTGTTGCTACCTAGCACAGCTTCTGCTCTGTGATTATGTATGTGTGAGCGTGAAGAGTGAAGTGAAGGCACTACTTACTGAAAATGAAAGGGAGCATTTTGAAGAGTAAAAACCTAAAACTTTATTTCCATTGCCAAAAAAACTAAAGCTAAGTGGGTTTGTGTTGATCATGAAGAAAACATGTCTGAATGAATTTAAGGAATTCTCTGTGTGTGTATTTTAAACGAAGAAAACGTAAGATGACATGGAAAAGGTGGTCTGAACAAACTTTTTGATTACATGTCTGGGGAAAAAGGTGTAAGGCTTCAAGGGCAGGGCACAAGGACTTGCAACTGTGCCACCTTTGGAGAAGCTCCTTTGGAGCTTGTGCAGATAAATGGGGTTGAAAAGAGCGATTAGGAGCTTGCAGGAGAATCTGCTTCTCCCTGCTGATTTAGACATTCATTTTAATGGGACACTTAGCACATATCCTAAAGCTAGACCTGGAGATTCACAGGGTTCTTCACTGTGCAGTCACACTACTCCCTAAGCAATAGTAGCCATTGTGAGCATAAAAAATGCATTACTTATGCTCCCTTCTGTTCAGCATTCTCATCAGTGCCAAGGCTTCTTGTCAGTAAAGTGCCTTACTGACAACAGGCGTAGTTTGTAATCTAAAAAAAAAACAGGGCTGTAAAGATCCAATTGCACACTTTACTATTGCACTGAAACAGTCACCCTTAGCCAAGGGAAAATAAAACCTTTATATATTTTCAAGAAAGATAGAGAAAGAAAAAGACAATACATCTCATTATTATTATTTTTTTTTTTTAGTTTAACACTGTGTTAGCTTTTAGAATGGACATAAATTTGTCTTTATGATGTGTGGAGACATAAAAACTAAGGAAAGATATTGTTAGCCTCATAACATAAGTCACATTGATAGCCAACTTGTGATAACTGCCTAACTCTACTCTCCTAACACTGCTGATTCACTGAGCACCATTCCCTATAAAACCTTGAAATATGACTTAAGCAATTATGTTATTATTCTAACGATGGTAAGGATTTAAAGCTAATCTGCAATTCAGTGTCATAAAAGAAAGTTGTTTTTTTTTTCTTTTATGTCTAAGGACTTAGTGCTTAACTCCATGCTTCTTTTTCCAGCAGACAGATCAATTCTCAAACTGAAATCTCATTAATTGCTCCACTGTAGAGGTTCTTACATCCTGCCTCCCTGAAAGTGGGTCCATCCAATCCTGTAAGGTCGACAGACACTCTAAAAATCGATTTCAAAGACACCAAAGGCATAATGTCAGCCACTCTGATAAGAAACCTCAGCAAAAAGGTGTAATCGAAAATTATAGAGATTTGCCTTCCTCTTCCGAAAGTTTTCGCTTTACCTGTGTATGCTTCAGCACTTCCTTGCATTTTCTACAGTACACTGGCTGAGTGTAGCTGTGTATCCAAGTGCAACAGGGGTAATGGCTGCTAGCCACAGAAAGCTTTGAAAGAGGCCTGAACCCTTTTCCAATCTGGTTAAGTCGATTAAATTTCCCGTGTGAGGTATTGCCAAATTAAACTGGAAACTCTATTAGAAAAAAATGCTTGATTTGGAGTAAGTGCTTGATTTTGGTCTTTTTGGAAAGATAGCACCTCTAATGTAAGGAGAGATTTTCCTCATTGGGAATATAAACTCACTCAAGAAACTAACAGATGTTTTAACAACTGAACTGGTTATGATGTATCAGTTAAAAAAAAAAATCTGAAACTCTCTCTGGCTTTTCACAAAAGATGAAAGACACATACTTTCTTTGAACACAGACTCTTGCTGACTGTTGTAGTCTGTAGGCAAAACACAGAATCTCCTATTGATTCTGGTTAGGTGTGCATTAAAAGTTAAAGATGCTGGCGCAATTTCTAAATAATAGGAGTCTAGCTGTTTGCATGCAAACCAGTTCTACAACAGAAATACATATTGTTATTAGGGCTGTCAAAAGTAACATGTTAACAGCGTTAATATTTTTAATGCAATGAACACATGAATGACATAGGTCATTTCTGCGTAAGGACGGCCAGATGGAAAAGATGAGCCTGCTGACTCTATGGATGCATTTGAGAATCAAAAGAACATTGATGGAACAACACATGGGTGTTGCCACCATGGAGGATGTGTTTTAACACCCACACTTTTCACTTTGAAAGGGTTCCACACTTGCACTTTTTTTTTCCTGTGCTGTGAAAAAACATGGCTGGTCTAGCAGCTCTCTGGTCTTTTCTGTGTCTGCTCCTCCTCTCCGTCTCTTGCTGTACCATGAACCATGAGGGTTGACGATGATCAGCTGATCGGCTTTTCTGTCGCAAGTACTGTCTCTCTTGTTGTGTTTGTTTATCGTTCAAGTGAGGAGGAGATATCTAGTGGTTCAATGGTTTGTACCAGCATCTGTTTATCCCAAAGCATTGTTTTTGACTCTTCTCAAACATAATAGCCGAGAGGTGGTATAAAGGATTTATATTTCAGCTATGCTTGGGCAGGTCAAGAAAAGTTTTAAAGGGGGGGCAGGTAGGAGCGCTGGTCTTTTTTAGCTAGATTATCAGTTTTATCAGAGTTTCTTCATCAATATCAGCTGTTTAACTTCATTTGTCAACATCTATTGGTTTTATGACAGATATTATCACCATTTGATAATGTGTAGCTGGATGGTGAGATGATGCATGAATTCTACATTATGATCTAAAACATGGAACAGATGATGCAGAACAACATATAGAAGTACATTACATTTTGCATTTACTGACCCTTGGACATCTGATGTTTACTCAAGGAAAGGTCAGTTAACACTAAATATTTGTATGTATTGTCTTGCAGTAAACACGGGCAAATTTCAGGCATAGTCGTGAATGGTGATTAATCATGATTAATCGTGATTAATTAAATTAGTCTAGTTATGCTTAAGTACTAACCCCTAATGTCAAGTACTAACCTTTAATGTATGTATATGCTACTGGATGCTTGAATTTCCCTCGGGATCAATAAAGTATCTATCTATCTATCTATCTATCTATCTATCTATCTATCTATCTATCTATCTATCAGTCATGATTAATCATGATCAGTCATGATTAATTAATTTGTAAGCTGATTAATCTGATTAATATTTTTAGTTATTTGGCATTCCTAATTTTTATATAATGCAAAACATCCTACAAGCTTACTTTAAGTGATGCAATAGTCAGTCAGTATTTATTGATGTGATGATTCTTTGTAGACTTTAAATTTCACTAGATGAGATAACCTGGAATTTTGCTTTACCTTTTGATCCCTCAAATGATGTTTTCTGTCGTCCATCCACTTAAATGGAGACCATGATTTTTGTTTGTATGTGCACATTAAAGTGGCAGATTTCCACACCTTGGCCCCCCTTAATGTTGGCTAATTCATGTTGCATTGGCCATGTTTACATGAGACCTTTAATTCAGAATAAAAATTAAATCTTCTTTAAAATGACCCTATAAACACCTAATTACGAATGAAAATGACCATTCCAAAATTAAATTAAATCCAAAGTAAGTGGCTGGTTTATTCTGATTTTAAATCCGAATTTAATAATCCCTTGATCATGTATACATTCATGGCACGGTACTCTATCTCCCTTCTCCTCCTCAACTGACGAAAGCAAAGTAATATGCTAGTGTTGAGCTGCTACTTCAAAACTACAATCAAAATCAGCAAAAATGGTTTATTATGTGGTCTTCCACGTTGTAGACAAAACAAAAAGAAGCAGTAATTAGAGTTTTTTGTTTTTTTGTTTTTTTGTTTCCTAGACTTAAATACTTCACGTCCACCCCGTCCAATCAGAACCCTTCCCAACACCCCAGATGTAAAGAATTTAATAAAGGCGAATGTGTTTTCCATGCAAACCTCAATTCTGAATTACTATTTCCATGTAAACGAGAAGAAGAATTCTTTCATTCCAAATAATTTCATTCTGAATTAAAAAAACACCATGTAACCATGGCCATTGTGTCTCTTCTCTGAGCTCTCTAGCCATTAAAAGCAGGTCCGACGTTGACTCTATCATTTTCTTTTTTTTTTTTTCATTTTTCCACGCTTCCTCTAGTAATGTCCTCTTGTATTTCTTTGCAGAGTCAGCCATAGTGCGTGTCCAAAATGGCCAGTGTGTTGATTTCCAGTTGTTGGTGTGTAATAAAAAATTGTAAAGCAAAATGCAGCTGTCACGTGATGCCCCGGCCTGGAAAAAAAAAAAAAAAAAAAAAACTATGAAATGCAGTTTCTCAACCTTGGGATGCTGCAGTGCAACAGCGGCTCCAAGAATGTGCTTAATAGATGTTGGTATACCATCGTAACAAATCAGACTCAGTGAGTTTTGAGGTTGTTAACTTGTGTGGTGTTGCTTTACAACTAGAGCTGGACAATAAAATCATTTCAGAGTTAGTTTGAGATTTATGTCAGAATTCAAGATCTTTATTGTCATTATGCAAGCATAACAAAATTTTTAAGGGGGGCGGTCATACTGATTGGCATTGCACATTTTCATTAGATCCTCCGGTAGAGCAAAACAAAGCATTGTTGCTTATTTACTTATGTGCAATCTAAATACAACTATGAATAGATATTAATATGGCAAGTACAGAAGTACACTGGTGTACACACACACACACACATAAATTATTTATGTTCAAATTTGAGACCAATCAGCATAGAAAATATTATCATTGTATTATATTTTGTCCCCTTCCCAGCTCTGATAAAATAATCAACAATAGTAAACTAACAAACACAAATGTATTTCCTACTTCCTGTGGGACAAACATAAATGGAAGACAAATTCCTTTGTTTACAGGAGTGTCTGTATGACTGTAGTAAAGTGGTCATTAAAGGGGGCATTTTTTTAAAACATCCCATTATAACAAACACAGATTTGTACTCACAAATTGCAAAATAAATGGCTCAATAAATAAAAAGATACATTGGGTGGTAAAAATTACAAAATTAGTTGTCGGATATTGTTTCTAAAGACCCACGAGTGTAAGAGAACTCCATCCCCTCATTTCTTTTATTTCTCCACAGATCATAAAGTATGACTGGACAAGTCATTCACGTCCACCAGCACAGCATCAGTCCAACAAACTAAATTTAATATGAGGAGTTTTCTTGCTGTCCACTATCCTTAATGGAGCCACTTCTAAAAACTATCAAATTTCTCAGCATGCCAAAGGCTATGTTGTTGGAGTGAACAAGTTTTCATGCAGTCACTTAATCTGAGGAGTTCAAATTGTTCAGATTTTTGTTGTCCTCACGACTATTGAAAAATCCCTAGAAGTTTCTCAGTGTTCTCATACTGTGTGACTAATATAGCTAACTTATTACATGCCCAAGGGCCAGAGATATGTTAAAACTGTAATGCTGTGAGACAGTCAGACAATGTGAAAATTGAGAGACAGATTTGAAACCAATAAACAGCTACTTTGTGTGGATTACTGTTTTCATGTTGCCGTCTGCGCTACAGTTTTACTGTCCTCTCGCTGTGCTCACTTTCACTATATTTAAATATAGCAGAGTTCCCAATAAATACATTCTCAACTACATATTTTGCTGCTGTCAGACAGCAGGACACATCTGGAACACTATCACAAATGCAGCTGTAACTTAAAAATACTTAATTAAAATCTTGATTTTGTAACTGCAACACTCGTGAATCACATGTAGTTGTGTTTGATTTGAGCTATATTTACATTTAAAATGGTCACTCTAAGACAGGGATGTGAAACTCTTGTTCTCAAGGAAGGCAGTCCTGCAGGTTTTAGATCGGGGTGCCAAAGTACAGTCCTCGAGAGCCACTATCTTGCAAATTTTAGATACATTCCTTTTCAGGTGTGTTGGAGAAAGGATGCACCCCTGTTTTAGATGTTCTAGCTGCTCACATTTTCAACAGAATCCCAACTTCTTTTTTAAACATGTAATATGTGTTAACATGTTTTGGTCATTGTTTGTCTGTTTTATGAATGACAAATACAACCCAGACTCTCACGAGGGATCGCATTTCAAGCCATTACAGGCACACAACCAATTAGAATAAGTTCTGTAATGGGCCTCCTGTCAAATTATTTTTCTCATTTCCTCTTTTTGTCCTTAACAAAAGCAGGTGCATCAGACCATTTCACACTCGGTGCATGTTGTGAGCATCATGGGATGTTTCCTGACTATGGGATGGAGAAATAGTCCTTTTAGCTTCAACTGGCAACATACATGGCTGATTTGTTAAAGCGAGAAAGCATCTGATCCTACAAATAAGGTTTTTTTAAACTTTTTTTTTTTACTTGTTTCTGACCTGTTTCTGTTCTTCTGTATATTTCTGGTTTGTTCTTCTATTTAAACAAGACCACTATAAGGAACATTTTCATCCAAGCCACTGTTGTCTTTCTAAAACAGAGTGTGCAACAGGAGTGTAGTTTATATTCATTTGCACACAACACAGAACACTTTGTGGGGAGAATATTAATGTGTTTTTCAGAGCAATCTGACAAGTATACATCTTGGCCTATGGGCTCAACTGAGCAAGGAAAGAAGAATGGGAAGAAAGAAAGCATTTAATAGTGTTTTGGTTTTAACGGCTGGAAGGTAAAACGGAAATTTGTATTATCTATAATGCAGTAACAAGAAAAAGTGGACAGCTCAAATGGTGTACTGCCAGATTCAAAGTAGAGGAAAATATAAAAAAAATATGCTGACTAAACTAAAGAAATGCTTCCTCAATGTTGGCCCTGATGCTTAGAAAAATGTAAGACATCTCAAGCATTTTAGCGGAATAAAACTTACATGTCTGGTTAATAACATCATAGAAATTCTAATCTACAATTTCTCAAAATTAATTCAACACACATCAGGTTTCAGATGGTTTAAGCCATGTGCAGTTTGTTAGTGAATCTAACTGCTTATATAGAATCATTATTTACACATAAATCATTGCTAACTGACAGCATATCTTCTCAATTCAACCTCCCATCACAAACCCACAAAGGGAGCAATTCATGGAACAAGAAACATACTACAGAAGTTATTCATTTGACATAACCCTTTTCGTCTCTATCCAATCCAAACCCGTTTTACACCACACACACAGATGTATACATGGATAAACACTTCTCATTAAGGTATGACATCTCTCCCTGGGTTTCAGTGCTGTGGAACAGAACAATGATTAGAGGGTCAGCTTGTTTGGTTGGCATGCCAATCAATTGCATTGCCTCATTCCTCTCTACCTAAACCCATTGACCTTGTGTCTAATTTACAGGAAAACTGCAAAGGTAGCATCTGAGCTCACCCACCTCTGCAGCAGACCGATGGACCTAAGAAAAAAGTTATTGATAGATTTGCATTCACAATCAAATGCACCAGTAAAGTACAGTCAGGTATGAGGCATAGTGCTGTTGTCCATGTAAACACATCTGTGATAATGGTAATAACAGATGTCAAGGTTATAATACATTACTGGAGAAAAGATACTATAACTATCAATACAACCATTGTAATAAGTGGTGCTGACATTTGTGCACCTATTTCTGATGTGTGAAGTTCCAGGAAAAGAATTGTACAGTTGAACACCTGCTGTAATCCCTACAGGCATGAGCCAGTCTCTATGCCTTCACTGATTTCACCCATGTCACTCAAGAGCTATTCTGAGTAACTTTGCTTTCCTAAATGAGGGAGAAATTTTGCAGTATGCAGTGCTTACAGAGTGACATTTTACCGCAAAGCATTTCACATTATAACAGCAGTTATTGAGGTCTGTTTTTAAACTAAAATTACCATATTGTGGCTGTTTCTTCTGCCACCATTTGTGATACAGTGACATCAAAATCAGTCTGATTTCAAATGGCTTCGTATAGCTTTAATGATTTATTTCTGCTTTGGTGTTTGTACCTGTGCACAGCTTTGAAAAAAAAAGCTCAAACTGCTCATATTACTGTTGGGTAACTTTCTATCACTTTCTGCAAAGAAATCAAACTGGTCAGCTTTGCTTGATGGTTTGTTACCACCCATCTTCCTTTTGAGGTCATTCCAGAGGTTTTCAACAGGATTCAGATCTGGAGATTGAGCTGGCCATGACAGGCTCTTGATGTGGTGATCCTCCATCCAGACCTTGATACCCCTGGCTGTGTGACATGAAGGATTGTCTGCTGTAGTTTTTTCAGTTGGGAAGCACAGTCTTAGCATAAGAAAGAAAATGTTTGTTTTGTTTTTTTCTAGGAAAATCTTGTATGTGTCTTTAATAATGCATCCTTCACAAAGACACATCTGCCTGATTCCAGCCTTGCTGAAGCACTGCCTGCTCATCACTGATCCTCCTTTATATTTAACAGTGTGAGACACTGTGGCCTGTAGGCCTCTCTAGGTCCCCATCTCACCATAAAATCACTAGGTGTTGGACAAAGCTGAAAATTGGACTCTGAGAAGATGACCTTACTCCAATCGAGTTCCATTTTTTTTCTTCTTTTTCAAATATCAGCCTGAGGTCTTTGCTTCCCACTGATTAAGCTGTTTAGCATGACGCCAGTCCTGCCTGTTGGTGTCTGTTTCCAACTGTTCTTACACTTCACCCCAGTCTCACTGTCCCAGAAAACTTATATTATATTAAGATAAGATATTATTTTATAAATATTTTCATAGATCAAACAGAATCAACAAACTGAATAAAAGTTAAAATAAGCTTAAAATACAGAAAAACATCAATGTGCATGTCTGAAATATTTTATTTTAAAAAATTGTGGTACTGTTTTGAAATAATTCATGCACCAGAGGGTTAAGAATAAATAGAAGTTGTTTCTTTTCTTTTTTTTTTTTTTTTTTTTTCCTAATCTAAAAGATAAAAATAAAAAAAAACAGCTTATACACCCGGATCAAACAGGTTTTATTCCTGGTCGACATATTGTCAATAATATAAGAAGAACCTTAAATGTCATAATTCAAGCCAAAAACAATAGAATAAATTCAATGTTAATTAGTTTCGATGCCCAAAAAGCATTCGATACGGTCAACTGGCAGCTCTTATATAATATTCTATCAATTATGGGCTTCCACCCACAGTTTGTGGAATGGATAAAAATAATACAAATCCTAAAGTAGATATGCATAAGATGTATGGCAAACTTTCTGGACATTTAATAAATCAATCAAAGTCAGAAGCAATGATGCTAAAAGGGGAGTGGCCCATACATCTTATAGGCAAATATAATTTTAAGATGTCTAACCAAGGGTTTAGATATGTTGGAATTATAATTACCTCCCAAATGTCACAATTATTTAAAGCTAACTATTGTAAATTGATGGATGAAATAAAAAAAGATCTTATAAGATTGGAAATACTGCCTCTCTCACTTGTTGGTAGAAACAATTAGAATAAATATACTACCAAGATTACTTTATCTGTTTCAATCCTTACCTATAAAAATCCTAATGTCTGTATTTACAATGCTCAACAAAAGGCTCTCAAAATTTATCTGGCAGAATAAACGTCCAAGGATTAGACTTAAAACCCTTATGATTCCTAAAGAACTTGGAGGATTAAACGTTCCAAATTTTAAAAATTACTATTTTGCTGCTCAACTTAGACAAATGTTAACATGGATTTGCCAAGAGGATGATTCGACATGGTGTAGAATGGAACAAGGTGATTGTTCAGAGATATTTCTTGATACGGTTCCTTTTATAAATCCTGATACATGGTCAAGAAAGAAGAAAAAGGTTACAAATAAATGGGTTAAAACTACTTTGTGTATATCATCAAATATTAAAGAGGTATTAAATCTTCCAAACTCAAACCCTCTCTGCAGATTAATAAAAATTCATCATAACCCAGAATTTCCTCCAAGATCTGACTTTAGAAACTGGATTGAAAAAGGTCTTAGTATGTTGGGTCAAATGGTTGAAAATGGAAGTTTGATGTCTTTCTAACAGCTCCAACAAAAACATGATCTTTCAACTCAAGATTTTTCTAAATATCTACAACTAAGGCATTACTTACATAAACACAGGCCCCACCTTCCAAAATAGAACATTTTCTTAGTTCAGTAATTAAAAAAACAATAAATAGTAATCATGTATCTCATGCCTACAAAATACTACAACAAGAAGGAAATGTAAATACATTGAATATTAAGAGAAATGGGAATTGGAAATTAATACAATAACTGAGAATAAAGAATGGGAACAGACACTGAGGGAAGGACATAAAATAACTAAAAGTCCAAACCTAAGAGAGTTTGAATGGAAAACTAAAGTCAGATTCTTTAGAACCCCCCTCATATCTTCCAAATGTGGTGTAACTTCAGATCAGTGTTGGAGGGGCTGTGGATGTGTGGGAGAATTAACAAAATATTGGAAAGATATACAAAGGGAAATAAAAACTTGTCTAGAGGTAGAAACTCCATTAGAGCCAACGTTTACAATATTAGGAATAATTCCTAATAGATTCAGATTAAACTCTAATGTACCTTTATTAAAAATATTACTCCTAATTGCTAAGAAAATGATTACCATCTCCTGGCTTAAACCTCAGCCCCCCACCATTATTCAAAGGAAAAACAAACTGCAAGAAATATACTATATGGGACAAATAACAGCAAGATTACAGATGGAAATGGACTCATTTATGGATAAAAGGTCCACAATCCAAAGGTACCTCTCAGTTTGAACTGCTGCACCCACCAGCATTGATAGACCACTTTTCTCACCAATAATGCTGACCATATCTACATGTATGTATGTATATATGTATATGTCTATGTATGTATACATGTATGTATGTGTACCTATATGTATATGTATACACACACACACACACACACACACACACACACACACACACAAATATATATATATATTTGTGTGTGTGTGTGTGTGTGAATATGTATGTATATACATGCATATATACTTATACATTTCTTTTCCTCATGGACATAAATAGTATATTCAATATACAATGTAATCTGTTATACTCAACAACTGTATGATGTAACATCCACTGGATTTTGACAAAAGTAATAAAAGAAAGTTTAAAAAAAAAAAAAAAAAAAAACAGCTAAGCTTTTTGTCCACATGCTTGGTCAATATGATGTCACTTTCAACTAATCAATTACTGACTCAGGAGCCTTTTGAAGTGGGAATGAGTTAATGCCTTAAGCAAAAGAGTTTAAATATCTCTGGATCTAGATTGTGCTGCAGTAAGAGATGGACTGATGGACTGGGGCTTTGTCAGCAATAATAAAGGCACAGCACCAGTCTGTTTGGTGAAGAAAGAACTGAGCCAAAAGGCAAAACTTTCAATTTACCGGCCTATCTGTGTTCCAATCATCCCTAATCATGAGATTTGGGTATTGACTGAAAGAATAAGATCGTGAATACAAGTGGCTGAAACAATCTTCCTGATGGTGCCATGACTCAGCTTGAGAGATGAGGTCAGCAGTTCAGAAGGAGCTTCACAAATAGCTGCTGCGCCTCCATATTGAAAGATGTCAGCTGAAATGGTTCAGGGTTCTAATTAGGATACCTCCTGGTCGCCTCTCCGTTGGACGTTTAACTGGACACTAACTACTGGGAAGAAACTCTGGCACCAGGACTTGCTGGAGGGACTGTATAGTCCTTCTGGCCTAAGAACGCCTTAGGATCAGAGGACAATGGGTTGATGGATGGACTATTTGGATATTAAAGGTATTTGCTTAAAATTATGGAATATGTGACCTTGTTTTGGATTCGTAATACCTCATGGTAAAATACAACACTTTAAATTAATTATTATTGCAATGCATCCCTTAACAGTTAGACTTTAGAAATACTGAATGTTGAGAATCCAACGGAGTCAAGGGTTCCTGACCAGGTGTTAGTAAATAAGGATTTAGGTGATGAGAACAGGTTTGCTTTGTTGTTCCAGCTGATACAGACAGAACACAAGGCAGTATGGCAGTCGGTAATGCTTTAGATCTGACAGTTGCTCCAGAGGATCTACACATTCTAAAACCTGCATACTTTTCACACAGGGGTGGGTCCTGAGAGCAAGTGCTATTCTGGTACCAATTTCGAAACCGGCCATTACAGAAATACTGATGAGATCCAAAACAAGCAGTGACACTACTGCTATTTATGCAACATAAATTTATTCTGTCTGCTAATGATGATGAAACTACCGGTGTCACACAATTACTTTTGACTAACGAGTCTCTTTAGATTGTGTACTTTCTGTCATGGCCAAACTCTCTGAGGTATCAGATAACGGAAACTAATTTGCTTTAAAAGCAGAAAAAATTCATCAAAAGTTGTTGTATGTCCGAGAGTAACCTCGTAAAAAACAGCTCACTTACAAACAGATTTGTCTAGTTACACAACAAAGTTAGATTTGCTTTTAAGCACTTTTTTCAGGTTATAACTACAAATGACTAGAGTCAGTTACTTGCTAGATCTCTGACAGTCCAACTCTTAATTTATTTCCAGGTGACTGAGCAAAACAGATGAAAGATTTGCAGCAGCCGACTCCAGTTGTGCTGAGTTGGTTAAGGTATGCTGTGTATTACACCTGAGCCTGATAACAGCACTGAAGTATTTGTTTCTTGAGCGCCAGTCTTAGTTTTTTCCTGATAATGTACAGCTCTAATACTAATGTCATTTAGCAAAGATCTTAAAGTATATAATCAGTCTGGTGTGCTTGAGTAGTACAGTTCAATAGGTGTCAGTCGTAATGTGATCAAGATAAATACAGGATGTAGCAAACACACAGGTAATGTTGTTATTCCAACACAGACAGGGCAGCTTAGTCAGTAAATACAGTGTTATTTATATCTTGTTTTAACAAGATGCATGCTGCAAGGATCCACCGTCGGGATGTTTTCTAAGTGTAGCATCCAAGGTCTCAGCACACTACTGCAGATAAATACAGGGAGGAAGAGTAGAAACGCACTGCAGCTGTGCTAATCACTCTCACCTGGTGCTGCTTCCTGAGTCACTGCCTCACATTTCTCTCTTTCAGCTCAGCAAAATCTACACTCCACCACTACATGCATTCACAGAGGAGCCTAGAGGCCAACATTTTGGACCCTTGAGAATTTAATCTTAGAAATGTTAGAAATTTCCAAGGCTGCTGGGATCTTTGGGTTTTATCAGCATGTAGGTCCTGGTGTCATCCACATGAAAATGGGAATGCATGTTATGGTCTTAAATGAGCTGCCTTTGAGTTAACATGCAAAACAGAAGGATCATCTACGGCTAACCCCTGGAGCATGCCACAACTCAGCTGACTCGTCAAGTCAGCTCAAGTCAGTTATGTTTTTGTCATTCTTCCACATGCACAATATACAGAGAAAGTAATATGTACTATGTATCTTAGTATTTCTACATACTAAGATAAATAGACCATGCAATAATAAATTGTAATGTTAAGAATGTTAAATTATTCCAAGTAGCAGAAAAGAAACAGAAAGCTGTTTATTTAATTCCAACTCCCAACTTCAAACAATACACGAAGATGCTTTAATCAACAGTATCAGAGGTGACACTTAAATTTAAAGTCTAAATTTGAGCAATCACCCTTATCTGGATTTACCGGTAAGTCATTGGTCAAACTAGTTAATGAACAAGTAATAACTGCACTAGTAAGTGCACTAAAACCAGACTGGAAGCTGTTATAAATACTGTTATTATTCTTAAAGGGTATCAACTTTACAAAAAGGGCTTCCTCTATAACTTTAGATAAAATGGACCCAGCTCTATAGTTGTCTAAAGATAAGGGCTCCAAATTGGATTTCTTTAGAAGCAGATAAATAATGGATTTTGTTAAAATTGTCTGGAAAAGAACAAAAGGTCAGAGAATTTTAAAGATATTGTAAGATAACAAGGCTGAGTGTGGAGTAGGGCGGGGCGGGGGGTGGGGGGGGGGGTCTAGTTCCTTTCCACCGAGGTCCCATATAGTAATTTTTTGTCTCAGACCAGCAGCTATGGTCTTCCCAGTGTGATCTGGGAAAAGTGAGCCTGGAGACATTGCGTGTTCACGTTTAAATCTACCTCAGTAAACTAACTGTAGCATGACATTTATATACAGCTCTATGGGGCGGCTTGACCACAGGTCCGTGGTGGTGGCAAATTGTTAGACTGAAGCCACGTCCTTCACAACACCCTCACGACACTCATCATACAGGCCAGGAAAAAATACTCCACTAAAATGGAGATGAGATGGCAAGTGATACCGTTTGTCCAAAGTGTTGATGAGTTTCTTAATTTACCGGGTTGTTCACTGTGTTAATTGAGCACTGGTCTTTGGCGAGAAAAAAGTTGTTTGTTTAGCTTTGTTATCTCTTTGTGTCTCTGGGAGCTGGTGGATTAATTAGTCACGACATTTCAGTCTAACTTTGGAGGTGTTGGCAACTCGCGTTGAATAAAAGCAAAGCGGTTGGAGCTGTGGGAGGAGTCTGCAGCAGAGCGCTGCAATGCCAGTGACCTTTGATTTGCAACTGAAAACAGCACAAAAGTAAACTGAGACGGAGCAAAAAATCAGACCATTGAAAGCCCACATCGTAATTGAGATTAAAATTCGATTAATCACCCAGCCCTAGTGTGCAGCATATCCTTAAGCAGCCTTGAGGAACAATATTAACATGAAAAATGGTGAGGTCATGCAGGAGGTTGTGCACGCTAGGTTTAAGGAAAATCTTTTGAAATTTTGTAAATGAGGCTGCAATAACATGGGGAATATAATTTTGAGATAAATCAGGATTATGAGGTCAGATTTTTTTTCTTTTGTTTATTAAATGGAAAACATTGTGCGGAAATGAATGAGGCTTAAAAATGATAATATAGATAGCTAAACACAAGGAAAAAGGCTGAAACTAAATGGGGTGATTTGAGAGATAATTCATGCTAAAACAGGACTAACAGAGGTTGAGTAAGTACAAGGTAGTTACTCAACACTGACCCCTAGAGTCAAAGGCAGTTTTGTGACTGGCTTAACAAAAAACACTACAAATAGCATTAAAGTGACAAACATCATTGACTGGTCTGAGTAATAGGGGCCAGTTGGTGTTAAATAGTTCAGCAAGGCTAATATGCTCTGAGTTTTTTTATTGATTGTAAGTCTGATGGGACTGGTGAACAAAACATTTCCCAACAGGCATTCGTTCCAATTGCTGGGCCTTCCAGGAGTATTTTATGTACGTGGATATTTGGTTTAGGTTACTGTGGGAAAATGAAGTAAAAATCAGCTGAAACCTTCTGTGATGTATTGGAGCCATTTAGAGCTTACTAATATGTTACAGAGCTCAGCTGTATTAAAAGTAAATAACAATATTACAACTTTTTCTCTCCATCTCTGTGTCCAACCCAAACACATGGTAATGCAATACCTCATTTCACATTGATATTGACACAGTCCTCATGCCCCTCCCCCGCAGACTTTCCAGAGGTTAAAATTACCAAGAATGTTTGTGTTCAGACCAAGATAAATATTGCCAATCTGGCCTCTGCTGCCTTCTGTTCAGCTCTTACTCTGAGGGCCAAAAAGAAAAATAGTCTGCTTTCCCAAAGGAGCAAAGGCAATAGACCTAAGAGCATGACTATACGGACTGTGCAACTAAAAAGATGTTGCAAATATTAGATTTCACTTTCTCTCTCAAAAACATAATTTATTTCCTCAACCTGAATCTTGTGATTGGGGGAGTGTTGTCTGTACAAGAGGTCAGGGGTGACATTTTGAGACATCCAGCTAAAATCAGATGTTAGGTCATTCTGCACAATAACTCACATGATGACAGCGGGGGGTATGCCAAGCCTTACAAGAATACATTCCTCAAGAGAGGAATTTTTAGCGATTGGATCCACCTTATGCCAGATGGAACATTATTATGATGCACTATCTGCTCTGACAGCATCTGGCCTTGTGCTGGCAGATGTAGAATGCTAAATTTGTTCACATATTAATACCTACCTGCCTTCATATTCATAGGAACCTAAGGACTTCATTACCCCTTCTTAGACTGTTGGTTCATTGAAGAAAGGTTCAATAAAAATGCACTTTGACAAGATACAATAGATACATATTGAGTGCAGAATTTGACAGTTTTGAGGTGTAAATCCAGTAGTATTAAAGAATAAGACTGTTATCTTACTTATAAAATAAATTAGTATGAACTCTTTAGATAGGCGTCAAGACTTGTATATGGTGGAGAGATCTTGACTCGATTTGCAGCCTCACACTTCAACAATTGTAATTAGCTCCTTGGAGACATAAAGAACACACTGTAAAATAAGATATCTCTGCTTCCTCATACTCCTGTCAAGAATCATGCATCCAGTCCCAGTTGAAGAGATAAAATTAAACAACAATGTACAATTAGCAGAGTTTTTTATTTTATTTATTTTTTTTAATACAAAGCATGCCATTATCACATCTGTCATTGTTATGAATGCATTTCTACTCGTCTTTGTCTTTTCTTCATACAATTCAGCACTAAAACGTGCTCTGGTTGTTTGTATTTATTTTCAAAAAGGAAATATATATTCAACATTAAAAGATATGCCATTTCATATTTCCAAGGATTTGTTTTGAACTGTCTTTCTGATGGCTCATGTAATTCCCTAGATTAAGTTGCCAGTGCCCTGAATCCACCTTGATTCAATAAATATGAAATAAGGCAGAAACAGATAAAGAGACTGAAAATGAATTAAAACCAGAAGGAGACATTTTATCCACAGAATACAAATAAGGCCATAAAGACCATTACTTTTGATGTTTTTACTACAATGAATATATCATTTTAAAAAAATAGTAATAACTGTAAAAACAAATCCAGCCAAGAAGCTAAAAATAAAGTGCAGTATTGGCAAATTTCTATTTGTAAAAACAATAAACTGCATTTGGCAAAATGATGAGAGATGTGGCATAGAATATGAAGGGCGAAAACAGACACTGTGGTATGAAAAACTAAGGATATTCATTTCAAATTCTTTTATGTCTTCTTTTCTTGAGTACTTGAAATGGAAATAGTCGATGAGCATGGCCTTCAAAGCAATGGAGGATAGATATATAAAGCCAGTAAAGCCTTTCAACTTAATCATTATAACATCATTATAAATTTCCAATTTTTACATTTCCCCCAATCTACTGATTCACCCTTGGCATATAACATATAAAAAGGGTTTGGAAATTAACTTCTTAACTTCTAACTCAAGCTATTTGTTGAAACATATTCCATTAACAGTTCTATAGATAAATGTGGGCTCAAAGTGCAGACTTTCTCCTTTACTTTGTGGATAATCAAATCCAAATTGGAAGTAGGGTTTAAGAACTAAAACTCTTCATCTGGAACCTTCCTATTCAGGAGCTAAAGTGGAATTGGACAAAATAATTCAAATGCTATTTCATGGACAATTGTTAGCTATTTGTTTTTAAATGTGTCAGTGTGTGATTCCACAATCCAAATGACCAAATTAAAGTTAAAAACACAAGCCATCACACACTCAAGTTAGAACAACTTAGGAAACACACATGTATTCATACCTACCATACTAACCCTTTCACTTTCATTGTCTCTCTCTCTCTCTCTTTCTCTCTCTCTCTCTCACACACACACACACACACACACACACACACATACAGCCAGATACAAAGCACACATAGAGCCCACCCCCCAACCCCATTATAAACAGACTAAACATTATCTCAAACACAAAAAGTCTATTAAAATGAAAACATAAACAGGCATGTGTGTTGGCCAAGCGGCAACCTCCGGCGATGAAATGTGAAGCCTATGCGGAAGTGCCAAAAACTGCAGTTCACACCTCATCCACTAGGGGCTGGCTCCAAAACAGAGTCAAGCCCCATAGACTCCTATGTAAAAAAAGCCACCTTCACAGCAGAAATAAACATGTTTAAAGCCTGGTACAAAAATCCATTTTAGGATTATTAGGTCAAGTTTACCTTCATAACAACTGTAAGTGGGGTGAATTTTTTTCTAATTCTGGAGCGGTCCTTAACTGGTTCAAGTCCTATTTAGAAGGCCGGAGTTATTTTGTTACGATCGGCAGCTATGAATCCGAGCGAGTGGCCATGACTTGGGGAGTCCCCCAGGGGTCAGTCCTTGGACCTCTTCTGTTCAACTTGTATATGCTCCCTTTGGGTAAAATATCACAGAACTATAGCATTAGTTATCAAAGTTATGCAGATGATACACAACTTTATGTGTCTCTGTCACCAGATGACTGCAGTCCAATAGACTTAATGTGTCAGTGTCTGGAGCAAATAAACACCTGGATGAGGGAGAATTTCCTACAATTAAATGAAGACAAAACTGAGATTATTCTGTTTGGTAGCAAAGAGAAGAGGGTCAGCATTGGCAAACACCTGGAGACTCGGGCTCTTAAAATCACGAACCAAGTTCGTAACCTTTGAGTGTTGATAGACTCAGATCTGACTTTCAGCAGCCACATCAAAGCTGTCACTAAGACAGCTTTTTACCAGCTCAGAAACATCAACAGAATTAAAAGTTTAGTTTCCCAGAAAGACCAGGAGAAACTCATCCATGCATTCATCTCCAGTAGACTGGATTACTGTAATGGTCTTTTAACAGGACTTCCTAAAAAGAGCATTAAACATCTGCAGCTCATCCAGAACGCTTCTGCTAGAGTTTTAACCAGGACTAAGAGATCTGAACACATCACACCAGTTTTGAAATCTTTACACTGGCTTCCAGTCAGTCACAGAATAGATTTTAAAAGCCTTCTGATTGTTTACAAATCCCAGAATGGTTTAGGCCCAGAATACATCTGTGATATGTTCAGAGAATATAAACCTAGCAGAGCTCTTAGGTCCAAAGACTCGGGTCAACTAGTCCAGGCCAGAGTCCAGACTAAACATGGAGAAGCAGCATTTAGCGGTTATGCTGCAAACAAATGGAACAAACTGCCAGTGGAGATTAAACTTTCCCCAAATGTAGACATTTTTAAATCCAGGTTAAAAACATTTCTTTTCTCATGCGCCTATGCATTAAATCTGCACGGTAACTTTTTTAACTTATCTTGCTTTTAATCATTTTAATGTAATTTATTATTTTATTGTGATTATATGTTGATTATGTGTTGATGCCTTTTACTATTCTAAATATCTGTAATGTCTTTGTTTTATGTAAAGCACTTTGAATTGTCCTGTACATGAAATGTGCTATACAAATAAACTGCCTTGCCTTGCCTTGCCTAACTCATCTGTTTGGATGTTATTTAATCTTGAAATTCAGCATAATTAGGGGTGTGTCATTTTGATTGACAGGTATCCAATATCTGTGGCAAGAAGGGAGAGTGTAGCACAACCGCGGTTTTTAGCCGGCTAACAATGCGCCTTAGCTTTAGTCCACCTACCTTCATTAGCCGTTTAGCTAACGTTAGAGACGAGTTGGCTCAGTTAGCTCTTAACTACAGGCAACTCGGAGTTTGATAGAAGTCAATCATCCATCCCTACCTTCACAGCCCCCGCTCTCAGCTCTGCCACTTTACCCATTTTTGTATTTTCTGGGAGCAACAGCAGGCATGACGCTGCCAAGATGGTGATGGTAGGAACCCCCCAACGAGCTTTCAGAAACCTACGCGTGACGTCATGGAGGCTCCGTCCATTTTTTATATACAGTCTATGGTCTTGGCACAGATGAACCAGGTGGAAAAATGATATCATAGGCATCCTTAGGATCCATCCATCCACACACACACACACATACACATACACACACACACACACATATATATATATATATATACGTGTTAGCACTGTTAATTAATTTATGTAATTAGTTGTGTTAAAATTTTTTATGTAATTAATGCATCTGCGGCATGGCAAGCCCCATACATCCATCATTTCTTTGTTATGACGACAGGAGGTGGAGTGGCACATTGTAAAAGATCAGCCAACTGATTCTATGGATGGATTAAACACAGCATTGATGGAGCAACGCATTGACGTTGCCTCCGTGGAGAATGTGTGGGTGTATTAAACTCTTTTCCCAGTGAGAGGGTTCCACACCTGCACATTCCACATTCTTTTTTAAACTTATCCTGCATCTTGCACCAACGTGTCTGCTCTGGAGGATCTCTGGTTGTCTCCACATTTGTGCAACAGCTGTCGGTGATCAGCTGATTGAATTTTCTCTTTAACTGTGTGTGTTTATGAGTCAGCTGAGGAGGAAACTAGCGGTTCATGGTTTACACTGTCACATATTCACCAGTATTGTTTTTGGCAGGACCCTCTCTAACAAAGTAGCTGACTAAAGCATGAACTGATTATTACAACTACAGTGATCATCTAATGTAAAAAAAAGTGAAGAAAAACTTCCCAATGATATAATTTATCAACAGATGTTTACTTTGGGTGATGCTGCTGTAGGACTTTTATCACTGCTGCACAAACACAATTCAATGATAAAAGAAAAAAACTGTTTTCATCCAGATAATCAGTTTTATCAGAGTTTCTCCATCAATGCTGGCTGGTTAACTTCAGTCGCCACATCTGCTGTTTTTTTATTGTTATTTTTATACTTTTTTTTAAAAAGTTTTAATGCAAAATTATGATCTGGAACATGGTTGAGATGTTTTAGAACAGCATGTAGAAGTACATTACATGCTGCATATATATATATATATATATATATATATATATATCTGTGTGTGTGTGTGTGTGTATAGGAAGAGCCTTAAGTTTGTTCTCTTCTCATACTGGCTCCAGTTATTTGTTTTCTCTGTATCCTAAAGCATAGCTCCTGTCTGCTTTGTCAGCTGTTAAAATGAACCTTAAAAAGTGAATGTAAGCTTGGCAGCGTAAATATAGAAGAAATGAAAATCAGCAAATTATAGATGCCTAGAAGAAAGCAAGTCTTCAACTTCTCTCCATTAAACATCTGTAATGTTTAATAATGGATTAAACAGGGACTTTTTTTGTTGCTCTCACCATTCTTGAACCTGTCCTATTATTTGAACAATATGAATACAGTAAATGTAATCTGCAGCAAAATTGTCAAATGGACAGAGCAGTAGGAAATGCAAAGAGTTTTCCATTCAGCACTGTTTAACCATTTAAAATCTCTTAAATGTAACACTTTAAATTTGAATAAATAAATTAAAACGTCAGAAAGTAAATGCATGTTGCTAAGCTGATTGAGGAAAAATAAATTACCTGTACCATGTCAAGCAGCAAACAATATATTATAATACCCCCCTTAGATTACACTTTTTGTTTCTTTAAACTAAACCACAGATTTTTATTAACAGCTGAAGAAAATAAGTAATTCTTAACTCTCTGGCACAATGATGCAGGCAATATATTACACATGATACATGGAATTTAAAGATTTACAGGAAGAGGAGAATGGGATTGTTTATTGTTTATAAATATGTTTCCAAAGGTACAAATGGAGACGTTCCACATTTGTTAAAAAACAAATAAATAAAAATTTAAAACCTAAAAATGTATTAGTCTAAATTTCAAAGCTCGACATATAGAACTGATGCTAAAGGAGAGCGTAGGAACTTTTTTCTAAAGAAATGAAAGAAATACACTTGCTATTTCAATGAGTCCTTTAAAAAAAACATAGTAAGTTGGTTGTTCTTACAAGACCCATAGGTTGTTCTCTACCTCACATATCAGAGGCAAGATGACCTGTTCTAAATATCAAGTGTTTGCTGGCCCATGACTTAAGGTTTTATGGTTTATCTGCAGTGTTAAAATGACTCAGTATCACATTAAACATGACAGGAAACTACAAAAAGAAGTCGTAGTATTTTTATGCAGTAGGACCTCAATTTATTCAGTAGTTGCAAACTCTTGCAAGACATTTTTTTTGCCCTATGGCCACTATTATATCTTATATGTTTCTGAATTTCCTTCTGTGCTCAAATTCTTCAGGCAGTGCACCCCAGCAGCAAGTTATCCATCACGATTATTTTAAAAGCAAGTACTTTTTCTGCTCCACGGAACCACTGATCCACCACTACTTCTCAGAGCACCACACTTTGATTTTTATTTCAAAGAAGTCTCCATCAAAATGGTTTCCAATTGCAGGGACAAGATGACCTTTGTCAGCTTTCCTATACACCCAGAAATCTTGGATCAGTGTATACAATTTGGTTTTCCTGGGTAGCAACATGGCCACAATAATGTTTGGATTTGTTTACAACACTTTGCAGAGTTAGTTTATGAGCAAAGCCTAGTTCGACACTAGCACTGCAGGGAGACTAAAAGGGTAAAAGTCAAGGCCGCTTCAACACTAAAAGGGCCACGAGTTTGAACCTCAACCAGTAAGTAAAAACTGCCTCAGATATCTATTGTTGTATTAAGCATACAACACAGTTGTACTAAACACAGTTCAGTGCAAACATCATGGGTACACTGAATGAAAAGGCAGCTACGGGAGCAAACACTACCTTTTTCATATTACAGTTGTTCGTGAGGCAACTGGAAGTATCCATTTGTTACTTCTACCACTCACAAACATGGAGTTACTCACACAAGCAGTTTGCATTTATCAACCCCACACGTTTCACATATTGTATACAAAGAAAGCCATCAGCAACTTCTTAGCCCCAAGTAACAATGAGCATCAGTACTTTTCTATATTGTAGGAGCAGATGTTTTCTGGCTCAGTTTTTTTTTTCCTACACTTGCCACATTTGCACCTATTAACACAAAAGTACAGAAATTTGTAAATACAGTAAAGAACTGGAAGACAAAATAATCTTTATTATTGCACAACTACATATAATGAGCATATACACATAACAGAGATGTCATTTTTGTGGCAGGTTGTTGTGCTGCTCAGCTTCATATTCTGGGTCAGGTTCAGGCTCAGACATGCTCGGATGAATTTGAGGTGCTGTCATACTCAAAACCAGCATGTCTGTCAAAGTTTTAAGAGCTACAGTAGCCTACAGGTCACCCTTGCCACCAAAAGATTAATAAATGTTATACTAAATAATCTAAAACATAAGCAGAATCACAAAAGCATTGAATAAAGAAAATGAAGAGCTCATTATGTCCCCTTAGTTAAACCAAATAGAGCTGTGATGTCATTTTAAAGTGGTATTACAGAAAGATTCAGTCTGGCCTTTGAATCGTCTCAATTGTGTGTATTGTATAAAACCTATGCAGAGTATATACACATTTTTAATTCATAGGTTTCACCTTATCTAACTTTGACGGTACCTGCAGCTGAATCTTTCTTTTTTTATACACAAATAGCATATTTAACATATTGCATGAACATTACCAACCAACAGTTTGGACACATGTACCCATTTAATCTGAATGATTGCAGCACGTGAGCAATTGTAACTGTGATATTGATCACTATTACAATCAATTTTACATTAAAGAAACCTAATGTTCACATCCTTTTGGATAATTTGAAATTTAATTGTTATTGCGCGAGGTGTAATTGCATTGGTTGATACTGGTGATCCCTGAATTCAATCTGACAACCACATTGAGCAGATGCTTAAAACAGAGCTTCTTTGTTATAAATGTGGTGCACTTATCTAAGATATCCTGGGGCAACGCTGTCTGTGTGGACAATAAATCAAGTTGTAAAATTGCGTGTGCCTGGTTAGAAACTAATGAAAGCTTCTGAATGTTTCCATCAAAAGGTTTCTGTGTGTAGGTAGTATTTCTTCTTGGGTTTAATTGCATTTAAAGGACAAGTCAGGTTTTACAGGGAGAAAAACAAAAGAGAGAAATACAGATTTTATTAATTAACTCTAGTAGAGAGATGGGACATTTTCTATCAATGAGAATTGTTTTAGTAAATAATAAAGCAAAACATATATTTAGTCTAATATTCTGTCATATACTTAGATGTCTTTTTTCTATTTATTTTACACTTGAGATGCATTGCTTAAAGAAATAAAGGGAACACTTAATCATTAAAGTTAGCTCCTCTTCTGGGATATCAATCTATCCAGTTATGAAGTAACACTGACTGTGAATCATTTTCACCTGCTGTTAATCTCTGTTGTAAATGGAACAGACAACAGGTGGAAATAAGAGGCAAATAAGAGGCAATTAGCAAAACAACCTTTAGGAATGGTCCTGCAGGTGGTGGCCACAGACCATTACCCTGTCTTCATCCCTTCTGGCTGATTTTGGTCACATTTGGTCACATTTTTCCTGTATTCTTACCACTAGAAGTAACGTGAGGTGACGTCTGCAACCCACAGATGTTGTACTGCAGCTCATCTAGGGTGGCACATTAATGTTCATTATTACATAATATTTTAATATTTGTCCACTGATTGGTGTTACAAATGTATTTTCTGTATGACTCCTATCATTGTAACATTATCCTAAGGAAAATCTTCAAATTCATTGCATGCATTTCCAAACTTCCTTATCAAATACAGGGCAGAAAGCCGAGATGAGGCAGTGGTGAGCTGCTAATCTAGAAATGTGCAGTCCCATTCACAGTCGGTTGTATGGTGCGTGCCTGTTTATGTTTCTCAGCATGTCGCCAATGTAAAGTTTACAGAAAGATTTATTATACACCATGACTTTCTACAGTCTGTGTAATGTCTTTAATGTAAGTGTTTGATATAATCATTCTCGCCGATCGGACAATAAACTGCATAGAAAAGTATTAAAGTGATGCAGACAGAGCTTTGCTGCATCTTGAGGGGGTGCACATGGGCTGGCAGGTGCTTGTTGCTGCCATGCTAAAGTATTAGCTAAAGTCAGCAGGCAACAGTTTGTTTATTTTATGCTCTGCTTCGTTTGACTGGAGAAAATGAAAAGACTGAAAATCAACATAAAGGTGGAATAAGACAGATGAATAATAACTTTAACAGGAGATATTTTCTTTTTAGAGATCTTTTGGTGGAGTAGGATAGGTGCATGGACTTAAATTGAAAATAAAGGTTAGACCACAAATGGATGTTTTCTTTTATAAAAAAAAAATAGATGACACTAAAAATAAATAAATATAAAAAAAAATACTTTTTGAAAACAAACCTTAAGTGAATTATTTTATTTTTTCTCGTTATCCTTTTGATAAACAACCTGTATTAAAATTGAAGAAGAATTTAACAGAGGATAAAAATTTGCATTTACATCTCTATACTTTAATTTGTTTAAATTAATATGAATTTTTTCAACACATAAAGTAAGCATATTTGCTGTATTCATCAGTTGAATAGATATTGAGTTATTACACTTGTAAATCAGACTCTAAACCCACCAGCAGGACCACTATCTGCTCTTTTGTGTATAGAAGGAGTCTCTACAAAAGTATCTCCAGTGGGCCATTAATGTGCATGTTTCTTCTCAAACTATCAGAAACATACTCAATGAGGGTAGCATAAAGGCCCAACATCCACAAGTGGGGTCTGTGCTCACATCGCAACATCATCCAGCTCAATTGGGCTGGATTGGAAGATTCTCCACTGGTGACCTGTGCTCTCATCACTGAGCACATGTGACAGACGTGAGATTCTGTAGATGCCATTCTGCTCCCTGCAACATCCCCAAGCATGACTGGTTTTGCAGTGGTTCAACATTCTAGTTACTTTATTAATATAAGTGGGCAACTTTGTTTAGCAGAAACAATGAATGTGTTTGTCATTGCATAACAAAACACACACATTGAACCTGTCAGACAGGTCAATGGTTCTATAGTGGTCAGCGATGGTCTGGGGAGGCATATCACTGGAAGGCCACACAGACCTCCATGTCCTAGCCAGAGGTACCCTGACTACCATTAGGTACCAGAATGAGATCCTCAGACCCATCAGGTTATATGCTGCTGCAGTAGGAACTGGGTTACTTCTGATGCATGACAATGGAGTGTGTTAACAGTTCCTGCATGATGAAGGCATTGAAGTTATGGACTGGCCTGCTCGTTCACCAGACCTGAATCCAATAGAGCACATCTGGGATATCATTTCTCCATCATAGTCTTACTCTGGCTGCTGTTTTGGTTTCTCCAACTGTCCTAAGACCTTAGGAGGTGTGAGCAAGGTCCCTCTTCTGGTTAGAGCTTTTTAGCCAGGCGCAACTTTGACTGTATAAAGAGACCAGCTTCAGCCCTTGCTCTCTGCTAGATCATCAGCTGCCTTGGTGTCATCCTTTCCTGACTGAGAACTCTGCCTGAAGCAGACCCACCTGCTCGCTTATTCTGGATTCTCATTCCTTTCCTGGAAGTTCCCTCTTACTTGACAGCGAGCCTGCTTACCTTCCATTGGTCATCCTTTCTGTGTCCACCTGGAAATAACAAGCAACCTAAAAGTAAGTTCCTCAATCAGTTCTTTCCATAGTCATACAGTTGGAAATCCTGGATCCTTTGCCTGTGGGAATTAACATATGTCTCTCTTGTCTCCAGGTGATGCTATTTAAGCTTGAAATCCCCCCTGGCCCATCTTCAGTGTTTCTCCAGTTACCCATTTCACCAGTCTGAAAACTTAAGCTTCTGCATGGTCTGGTTCTCTCTTTTTAGTCCATAGTTTGTTACCTGGCCATTTGGCCTGGAATCACATCACACCACTGACTGTCCATTTCTTGACTTATGCCCTGATCCAAGTCTGAGAGATCCCTCAAGAGAACATCCATCATCTCATCAGGAGTATGCCCAGACGTTGGTGGGAGTGCATACAAGCACAAAGAGGCTACACACACACGACTAAACCTAATTTTTTAATTGTCTTGAGGAGCCTTAACACATGTTAACAAATGTAAACAGATGCATGTGATTTGACCTCTCCAGTTTTATTGAGTATGATTTTGAATCTAGACCTCCATGGGATAATGATTTTCAGTTCAATTCAAAACAACTTTATTTTTCCACAAAGGGCAATACAGTTAAGAGTCTACTTGACAGTTAACATAAAAAACCAATCACATACATAAACATAAACATTCAGGCACTCTGTCAATGGCAATCAATAACCATGTAAGGACAAAAGCAGCAAACACACCGGTCACCATGGGGAATAAATAATCAATAAAACAATAAATGCAATGCCTGGTCATGTCTACTTGCTGCCAATGCATATTTGTTTGTTTCCCCTTGGGTGGGGGGTTAAGGGGGTGTAAACAGAATTTGTGGTTTAGGACATGGTCAGAATGGCTCGTAATCTTGGAGCAGATGTTGACAGTTCTGCTTCGACTTATTCTTGTCCTTCATGGACTTTCTGTAAAACCAACAAATAAAAGAGAATGTTAAAAGACCTTCAATAAAGTAATAATAAAAATGACATAAAAGTTTATTAGAAACATTAAAAAACTCAGTTTCCTCATTAGGTGGAACCTTTGTTGTCTCCTTTTAACAATTACCTCTATGTTTTTATCAAACTTGAGGTTGGAGTCAAATAATGTCCCCAAGTACTTTTATGTTTCCACATCTTTCACATCATCTCCACATTATCTCCATATGTTGATCTTCATTGATCATTGTGTTGTGTTCTCAACACATTACACTATGTAATGAATAAAGATTTTGTACTGGAATATTTCATTCACCAAGATCTAAGATGTGTTGTTCAAGTGTTCCCTTTATTTATTTATTTATTTATTTATTTATTGAGCAGTGTACCACAAACCTAGTTTGAAAGCAGGCCAACTGACTTTAAATTGTCTGAGGTTCACAAACAAGACTTTAGCAGATATTCTGGTTAGGTTATACTTAAACTTGGCTAACTAACAGATTACAGATGCATTATTGCCCCATTGTTTAAATTGTGAACCTCATTAGGCCACATTACAAGGTGAAACTACATTAAAAGTGGGTCAGTGGAAATGACTACTCATTTGCCAGTAACAGCTGAACATTTCTCTGCTCTTCTTCTGAAGAGAAGTTTCAAGGGGCTTCTTTTTTTCTTTTGTTTACACCTGTCCTTTCCTTTCTCTTTCAATTTTTCTGTATCAGTTTACCCTTGGACAGAATGATAAAATGGCCAGTCTATGGTGAGAACGGACATAACATTTCCAGTTCTTCCTACAAAATTCTATGTCTCCTTGTAAAATGAAATATAAAATCTCTCGAGTGTTCAACACTGGTCTCCAATGTCAGTTGAACATGCCTGGAAATCTATCGATACAAACATACATCCATATCCTTCTGCTTTTCAAAAGCCCAGACATCCCTTTCCCCAGCGACTCTCTCCAGGACCTCATGGTGATGATCGTGTCTCATGAAGCCAGCTGTAGCACAATGTGTGCAAAGAACAGAATCTAGAACTGCAATGGTGACAAGGGTCATCACACTGAGCCAAATGTGAACTGAAAACCTGTTTGCCCCCTCGCATAGAATACAAATACCTCTGACTTCATTCATACCCTACAGCCCTTTTCACGCAGTCTGTTCAAGGCAGTTGTCGCACCTTTGTTGCGCTTCGCGGTTCTGTTTTTAAGGCACTGACAGGACAAGCAAAGTTGTGCCTTTGAGCTAAAAGTGGCAGAGCCAAATCGATTTGTGTATAAGAGAGTATGTGTGTGCGTGTTTGTGTGTGTGTGAGGGAGAGCTAACAGAGCTGGCATGGCAGAAAATATCACACTAAACACTGTTGCTGTTGTCAAACACAGTCAGCAACCACAACATGCAATTTAAAAATACACACTAACATAGTGCTACAATGTCTTTGTTTTGTCAGTGTGAAGAAACAAAGGTGAGTGATGACAGCATAATAGCTGTGTCCTCTTTGCAGTGTTACAGAATGTACTTTCTGGACCTAAAACTTCTGCCAATTACTATTGGAAACATTTTCCACAAAACACAGACTCAATGGACAAACTCTGATAAAACTTTAGCGAAGGTAAAAAGCTGTTCCACAACAGGTCCTAACTATTTTTGTCCCACCCAGTTCCTTTGTTGTACTTTGGCACAACATATCCCCATATTCTCTGGTGCCCCTGCATATATATGGTTAAATAAGTAGATTTTGAGTTACTTATTTAACCATATTAATCTTTAGTCTTACCCTCTTAACTTCTAGTCTTAATCTGAGAATTGTACTGACACACAATATATTTACTAGGAGTTCCTTATGAAATGTGAAAGAATGACAGAGTTCTTTTTCTATTTTTTTTAATTCAACTGACAACTGTAATTTCAGGCACTTGGCTGTGATCGCCTGAAGACGGTCCACAATCTCCTTGTGCTGCAGTGAGCTCCCTTCCACTCTTTATGACAAAACGAAGTGCTGCTCCTAGTTCACACTTCATTACCCACAGTAATGCTTCAGCACAATGATGTATGGAACGCTTTTCACTCCCAGACTTGCTTCTGGCAGAAACGGCTCGACAAACTTGTAAAAGCGCTCCAACAAAAGTGTTTCCAACAGTATGCTTCAACCTATATACTTTTCATACATGGAAAAAGAATAGAATAGAATCAAACTTTATTTGTCATTGCAACAAAAGTGCAACAAAATTCCTAACACTCAAGTGTGAGTCAAGTTGTTTCTAATTTTGATTTCAATTATTGTCAGTGTGAGACGATTTGAGGAATCTAATGTCTAAATTAAAAAGTTAATCCAAAGGATTGTTTTTTATGTGGAGACATATTCTTAAGATTAGATCTGTTAAAAATTACAATATTTAAATAAACATTTTTCCTTATAATTCTCAGAGAAAGATTAATACAAAAATGTAGAGGACTTTACATAATACAGTATATTTAACAAACACATACAGCTATTACTGACATGACACAGCAAGTCCATATCTTTGTCACGAATCACATCTTACATTTGTTCTCAGACTGAGACTTATTCACTCTTCCAGCATCATCATGTCATTAATCATCACACCACCCACGTTAATCACCCAGTAGAGACCACTGTGGGCAAAGTTAATTGGAAGTCTGTGGTAGCCCATATAAAATGCAGATTGAAGACCTACTAAAAAAGAAAAAGTGGAACTGCCTGAGAATACTACACTGAATGGAAACACAACACAAGTAAAGGAGACCAGGAACCCCTGCTAGCGTAACTACCATAAAGGACAACAACATAAACGGCAGAATTTGATTTATGGTACTTGAATGTAATGAAGCCCATTATAACACAAATAACTACCTGAAGCCATCTATTTAACAATTTACAAATTTACATCCAATGAATTACCAAGTGCATAAAATGTTGAACTGCTTGAATGACTGATGCCTATTGGTCAAATTAAATAAGGAAGAGTATTCTGCTGAAACTTTCATAAACACTTTACTAATGATAAAATCACAACACTCAGATGACAGGCAGACTGCTTTCTATAGAAAATTCTTGTTATAATCAAAAGAAAGAAAGAAAAATCCCTGCAGTGTTTCCATTCTGTTAGTTGAACAGAATCTGATTTAGACTGGCTGAATGAATACAAATGACCCACGAATTAATAAAAAAAGTAATAACAGGATGTTCAGGGGAAATAGGGGTCTAAGGGGCACATCTAAATTAAAAAGGAAATATCAACAAAGGCAAAAAATAAATGAATAAATAAATAATATTATTTGAAAATGCCACAAAATTGTTGCTTTAATTAGCTATGCAAGCAGATTTTTACAGTGGCCCTGAAGTGTCACAGCAATACAAAACCATGAACACAAACACAAAAACCACAACTCTTAAAAAAATTCTCAATGAATGACGGATCTCAGATCAATGGGAAGATACAGCTGTTTACTGCAATTGCAGAATTTCACAACACAGCCAGGAGAAAAGTTGAACACAGGCCAACCAACAACGTTAAAACTGGCTTCCAGTCCAGCACACTTCTTTATATACCCCTATCACCCCCTGGGAACTCTTGTCTCATCCACTACTGCAGGACTCCATAGACCACAGCAGGACGGTAACAGTGTCCTGTGAAAACAGTTCTGGTCACAATCATTCTCTTACAGATAGTCGCTATCTCATCAATACAAGATTTTTCCATCAATAACAATCCAAAATGAACCACAACGCAAATACAAAGACCATGATATTTCTAGTAGCACATACCGAAATTAAAAAATCTTGTTTTACCATTAGTGTTTTACTCTCTTCTCAAGCTTTTTCCAAAAATATCTCATTTTTCATCCATTACATGAGATGTAAATTCCAAAAGAACAAACAAATAAAAACGCTGTAACGTTAGTTGCAGTTTTTTGTGTTGTGTTATGGCTAATTGTGTAGTTTTGCAGCTTTTCTATTGCTGTTACACTTCATGGCCACTGCAGATTTTTCTTAAATACCATAATTTCTCCCAAGACATCCAACTGTCTAAACCATCTCAAGAAAAAAATCCAGCTTTCCCAAAAAGATTTGAACTTTTACTAATGACATGGGTATTTAATTTCTTCGAGATAACAATGCGGGTTGTATAAGAAAGCTGTGTGGAAACCTCATTAAAATGTTTTTCTGTTGCACGGAAATTCATGATGGGTAATTGAGATGGTGTGAATCGCACCATGACTGACTGCAGTAGCAAGACAAAAAGTAAAACCCACTAAAATGTCTATTTTCTCTTTTTTTCCTCCCAAACAACTGAGAAAAATGATTAACATTTTTAACCATGGTCAATTAAGCTAAAATTCTATTCTTCCACCTGAAGCGGTGTATAATGTAGGAACATTTTTTGTAAGCCCAGAACAAAAGCAAGAAATCTGACAAAAAAATAATATCAGTGTGCGAAAAATTCCTCTCCATCATTTTAGAGGCTCATTTACAGTTTTAAGGGATAACTGAAGAATAAGTTTTACTAATGTGGTATTCTGGATAAAGACAAAATAGGCAAATTATGATAGGCTAATATATTTAATACCACAATTGAAGTATCTGACCAAAGTATACTGAGTATGTTTACTTTTTTTTTTCTTATTTTTGTTTCCTATCATTTTATACTAAAAGGAGCTAAAAGTACAGGTTAGGGGAACATGGGTCTGAGTTAGTGGGTAATCTGGGCACCATCTGGAAATTGAAAAACTAATTTAATCTGAATCAAACCCATGTCAGTATTTAAACGTTTATTCCCATCTTTTTAAACTAATCTAATTATACAATTTTCCATTACAAATGGTCATTTATTCTCTTCAAGCTATTTGAATCAACATAAACTTGAACAAATTAAGTTTAAATATAAATATCTTTAGTTTTTTAACATTTCTAGTTTGTCTAAAGACAAAAAAAATAAATAAATAAATAAACGTGATGGTTTGAATTACAGAAGAGCTAAGGGGAGATTGGCTCCCCTCAAGTCTGTTACTGTGGTAACCTCTAATAAAAATAATTTTACAGTCGAGGTTGCTGTGGCCACTACTGACTTAGTTTTGCCTAATAAAAAGGACTGGTCTTAGCCCATCTAATATCTCTCTAATATTTATGCTTTTGAGGATGTAAGTGTGTGTTTGTGAAGTAAGATGCAGATGATTCAATCTGTTTAGATGATATGGGTTTACTAAAGGAGCTGTTGTTTCAGTACCATGGACAGCTGAATGGTTTGCTTTGTGCTGAGAGCTGCCTGAGCAGCATTCTGTGCACTATGGGTGTGCATGTAACAAGGACAGTTGTGGGGCACCTGCAAAAATGAGGCTCCCCAAAATGTTTGTGTAAGAATTTAAAGACTAGAAGCAATGTGAATATGATAAATAAAGCTGTTGACCTCAGAATGAAAGTTGATCTAATACCTGTCAATAGCTAGTAAAGGGAAAAAGATACAACACTGTTGTAGATCCAAAAAGAAAAAAATCTGTCACAAGCTAATACCAGCTCCTCCACTAAGATCAAATGCTCATGATTATCCTTCCATTAACCTACAAAGTCCTCCATACAACAGTCACATGACAACATCAAAGTAGGTCTTTTAACAGCTCTTTGCTGGCTGGAATCTGCACCAGGCTGATAATAAGAATTATTCTTAACAGTGGATGGAGCCAGTCGACAACCTAATTACAGGGTCAGAATGTGAGTGGGTGATTAATTGCACAATGACATTAATCTAGTTTGAGTTATTAAAATGTTTTGTTAAAATATTTTTATACCTTCAAGAAATAATTTGGGTTTTTTTTTCATGCTTGCCAGTATGAGAGCAGATACTAGAGTGCCAGCATTTTTGATTTTTCAGAAAATATATAGGATGAACATCCTTACTCTCAACATCAAAATATGATGAAACCCTGCACAATAGCGCACTGTTATATCTTGGATGAAGTTAAAAGTTAGTAGTAAATGCTTTACCATGATTATGAAGTTTTACCCATAGGTTCAGCTAGATATATATGCTCAATGATCAAACTAAAAATCTAACCAAAAACAGAGGAAGAACAGGAGAAATTGATTTTTTTTAAGTCACAAGAGGAGAAAAAACAGGTATTTGGAAGTCCTGGATAAAAGAAGTGGAGGATGTCCACTCACCCCGGTGGGGTGAAACTCAGTGCTGTTGTAATTTCCAGGTTGACTGTGATCATCAAAACTCTGAGAAACAGCACAGCAAGAGACAGGGAGAGTATAACATACCGTTGCTTAGGTTTGGTCCCTTGTTTGGATGAGAAAGCCTTCAGAAAGGCTGGTGGTAATTTCACAGTAACAGGAGGATTCAGTATGGCTGTCTCTCTAGTATTTGTAGAAGTACTATTAAATCAGAGGAGAGTTAGATGACGTCACAGCAAGAAATTCTGTCACTAAGTCCAGAAAGTGAGCTTTATATTTAAGATTACAGCGAATATCTGGCTTTCCAGGTGAGCTAATAAAGAGATGAAGACCCTGGCTTGCAAAAGTAATCATCACTTGGTATTTTTATTATATTTTTATTTTTACATGCTGTGATTCAGATTAAATTTTAGTGGTATTTTATGTTAAAAAAAATCAAAAAAGCCCAACTCTGTTTAGTGAAATAGAGACCTATTCTATTTTATTCGTTCTATTCAGGAATAGATGTGTGTGTGTGTTTTTCCTTGCTGCACTGCTGTGTCTCTATGTGGAGAGTAGGTGTGGTTGCTTTGGGTTTTTCAGGTTCACCTGACACATCTGTCTTCCATCAAGGTTCATTATCTTGCTGGAAATCTATCCTGGATGCAACTCTAGTCAGCTCTCGATTGTTGTGACAACTATGTACATCCAAGTGGACAAAGTTTTTGGGTAGATGTGACACCCTAAGTCATAGTATATTGTATGTTAACTTTTTCAAAACATTCTAGGACACTGTATTGTGCAACGTTATTCAAATAAAGTGCCGTTAATTAGGTTCCATAAAGCTGTAATAACATGCATCCCTATTTAACTTACAAGAAGAAAATATATAACACAATATCATATGCACGCAACTTAGTTATTGCACAATCACTTAACTTAATTAAAGAGATACTGGATAATCTAACACGCGGCAGTAGCACCAGTAACTAAAGCAGATCTGTTTGTGTGAAGTGTGCAACAATGAATTTTTAAAACACAAACTAAATACACTGAGAACTTATTCTAATTTTTAAAGTTGAAGTTAAGGTATACTTTAAAAATAAATGTTTTCACATTTATTTATGAACTGCTAATCCATTGGTCTGACTTTTTCTTTAACTGGACACACACACACACACACACACACACACACATAAATATATATGTGTGTGTGTGTGTGTGTGTGTGTGTGTGTGTGTGTGTATTAGAGTATGTGTATGTGTGTGTACTAGGAGTGGGAATCATCACTAATTTCCTGAATCAAATTTATTCGATTTAACAACAGCCTACTTCAAGTCAATTTTGATTAAATCTGATTCATTCAATATTCAGTAATTTACAGCTAATTGTTTAACACCACCTATTTTTCTTGAATACTGAAGACATTCTAAGATAACTAGTTCTCAGGATAGACAAAAAGCTAAAGTTTTTAAAGTGTAACCAAACTCCCAACTCTATGCATAACTCCACCCACTGCTGAATTTGTAAAATGCCTGAAACTACAAGCGTTAGGGTGGGAGGTGCGGGGTGATCAGGGAGTGGAGAGTGGGTAGGTCAGGATACACAAGCAGAAATGATTGACAGACAGCAGCTCAGCTCACTGGAAAGATGCAAAGCAAGATTCACAAATCACCTACTCCACAGAGCGGTCTTTGAGGTGGAAGACTTTTCCCCTCCTGAATCTCCTCAGCTACCCATAAACAAGGTGGTCCTGAACCATATCAGTTTGAGCCATTAGCGATGTTGTGCTGGCCTGTCGACAGCTCCAGCAGACTCTGGAAAGCTGTGGAGACTCGTGGCAGGTTGTGGCAACTGCAGAAAGTGCTGCTGTAAGTTGCCGCTGCTACGATTTGAGCTGCTGTCTGTCGCCAAATGAGAATCCGCAGGTAAAGAATAAAGTTTTACACTCTTAAAAAGCACAAATCCATTCCATTGCAGGAATATTTAATCAGAAACTCTTTAAAAGAACAGAAGTCTGAAACTAGCAAATCTACACAATATAATCTCACATCCCTTCATATGCGTTGGTGGGGGTGGTTTTCTATGCCTGCAAGGCGAAGACCCTCCTCTCTGCATCTGGAGGGAGGGGCTGTGGGGTTTTTAAAATTTTCCTGTGACGTATATAACTTCTCTATGTCATGAAAAACATAACCTTGTTTTTACCCTGTGGAGGGCGTTATGAGCCATTTTTACCCACAAAATCCTGTTTTTTTAAATAAATAAAAAATAATTCACATTTTATCAACAGTAAATGTAGTTTTTATCACAATTAAGTAATACTGCATTGTTACCAGCTCAAACACATTTTGGGTGCACAAACACTTTAAACTTTAAATGTCCTGATGAGACGTTTTATTCAGTGGCGTCAGTGGATTCAATATTCTTTAAGTCCAGATCTCAGATAACGTGTTGATGTTAATAAAACCTACAAGGAATATTGGATCTATTTAAAGCCGTAACAGACATAGAAATTCCTAAAATGACATAGATTCAGTTTCTTCAACTGTGTGCGTGTCTGTGACTACTGTGACGCTATCAACGTAGCACAGGAGCAGTAGAAATACTCCATCTGCTCCTCATTGGAGCAGGATGCTTCTATCTTCACCTGCTTGAGAATTTAGAAAACTCACATTTTTGTCAGATTTTTAGCTGGTCAACATGTTTTCTGACCCGTGCACTCTATCCTTTGACAGAAACCTGTGTGTGCACACATATGTCTGTGTGTGTGTGTGCTCACTGCCATAGACACAGAGAGCTGCTATGACATGCCGTCATGTATCAGACTGTTTACTTTTTGATAAAAGGACTAAGTGTAAACCTGTTCTAAAGGAAATGTGACTTTAAATGACCTTCTCAGATTTATTACAAAGTACATCCATGTGTGGTGACATCACTTCTTGTTGTGGAACCCTGCTAATATGAGAGGCTTAGGGTTAGCTGCTAATGTGAGCGGTAATATGCTGTGAAACACTTTAATGTCAATGTAAGGTCAATGTAATCCACAGTGGTGAATGAAAACATCTGAATGTGACATCATCTCAGCAAGAGAAGCTGATTTTGGACAGAGGCAACACAGGAAACCAGTTGTGTGGGAATGCTAAGATCTCGCCAAGCCTCAGTAAGTCACACAAGAAAAAATGACAAAAAATGGATCTCTAGATTTTATGAGTTGCTATTGGATTTATTTCATTTCAATCAATTCAATTCGATATATTAATTTTTTAAACTCAGCCCAAGCGTGTACGCACTCAGTGTTGGTAGGGGCGGCTGTCAGTGAGAAGATGGCTTCGTCACAGGACTAGACTGAGGTCTTTTTTTTTAACTACTGTCGAAATGAATTGAGTTACCACCATAGTACATTGTGTCTCAAATACCACCTGCTATGTAGCAAACAGCTGATTCAGAGAGCCCTCCTCCTCTAAAACCAGTCTCTGATGGATAGCTTCCATGTCCTAATAATTCTACAAGCAGCAAACTTTCAACAGCTGATCTGGATAAACTGAAAAAGTTGGAAATGGTTCTACAGCATTGCAGGAAAGGTTTTAGAGGTTCCACAAACAGATAATCCAACATTAACACAATCTGACTGGCCTGTTTGCATCCAAACAAACAACAAGTAAAGTAAATGAGAGAATTACAAAAGGAAGATAGATAAGCAGAAATTTTGGCATATGGATCACTGAAGATATCCCTCAAATCAGAGAGGCTGTCTAGCCACATATAATGATATAATATTTTCTCTGCTTGTTTCTTTACAGTCAGATTTACTGGAGTGTTAACCACTGTTCAGCTTTCTCCAGTAGTTTAGTTTTTTTTTTACTTTGAGGAACTTGTTTTTCCACACACTGAAGCTTTCAGAGTGCTGACTGCAGGATCAAAGGACCATCTGTATGTACCTAAATAAAAAGAAGCACTTTTCAGTTAAAACTGAGCTGGCAGTTGAAAATAAGCAATGATGAGATAATCATGTTACTGCTGATATTTGTACACTTCTGTCAAGCTGTCTCTCTGCTTTACCCACTGGATTAGGCTCTTGACTGAAAACCAATATTGGCCCATTTAACCTTGTATCCTAGCAGCCAATTACATTTCATTGCATTGTGAGTGGGTACAAGAGTTTGTGTGCTGCTGTATTATGCATTATATTAAAGTCTGAGCACTGAAATATGCACTTCATAAACTTAACAAGCTGCCCTGTTTTTAAATGATTTGGCTCCCTGTAGCATTATAGCACAGAAGCACATGAAGTGTTGTTGTTTTGCTGTGTTTAGTGTGGTAAAAAGATGATGAAGCCTAACAACAGTATTGCTTTATATTTGCATGTTGCCAAAATTCCTTTTTGGTTCACTAGCAGTGATATGTATATATACATACTATATACAGACATGGAAAAAATTGTTGGTACCCTTCAGTTAATGAAAGAAAATCTCACAATGATCACAGAAATAACTTGAATCTGACAAAAAGTAATAATAAATAAAAAATTCTATGAAATTTAACCAATTAAAGTCAGACATTGCTTTTCAACCATCCTTCAACAGAATTATGAAAAAGAAAATAAACTCATGAAACAGGCCTGGACAAAACCGATGGTACCCTTAACATAATAATTTGTTGTACAACCTTTTGAGGCAATCACTGCAATCAAATGATTCCTGTAAATGTCAATGAGACTTCTGCACCCTTCAGCAGGTATTTTGGCCCACTCCTCATGAGCAAACTGCTCCAGTTGTCTCCAGTTTGAAGGGAGCCTTTTCCAGACATAACTTTGTGTATATATGTATATATATATGTGTGTGTGTGTGTGTGTATTGTTTATTTCTTTCCCCTGAAATGTAGTTTACTAAAATCATTCAAGAAGCTATTCAGACATGACAGTGCACCTCAAATCTTTTCCACCTTTTAACTACGTAGTGTGACCGGATTTAAATTTACATTCAGCCCATAAAAGAGCATTTAGTTTCTATTGTTAGCACTTCAACCATTAGCATCAGACTTATTATCATGCCCAAAGGTGATACAGGGGATCAAAGGCAAGGATGTACTGTTAAATATTTCTGCCTCATTACAGTGTAAGGGCTTTTGATTACTGGCCTTTGTGTGCCTCTGTCAATTTGAGACAGTGGTGTCCTTTGCTGTTCAACAGGAAGTGCAATATTAATAGCATCAGATCACTCCTGAATTAGGAAAGGACCAGAGCTGCAGCACATGGAGTTTCATACAGGCAGTGGAAATCCTGTAATTGGTCTTCATATGTCACCTGCTTGACTTTATGTCACATGGTCCACCTTTGGGAAAACTGTTCAACCCATTAGACTTATCTTGCTGCCTATCTTCACCTCTCCAATGTCATGATTTGATATTTAATGTCTGACACTTTCAAGTTTCTAATGGGCATGTCATCTACTCCAACCTTGAGTATTTCTTAAGGGATATAAATTAACATAGCATTCATTTTTTGTGGTATCATGTTAAATAGTACTTTTCCACCAAGTACAAACTTCCAAGCTAGTTTTGACCAATTGGAAAAAAAGAGAATGAATGCAATAAAACACAATATAGGTAATTTAGCAAGGTGTAGACATTAACACACTCAATATATTCAGTTTGCCCCGTGGCCTTAAAGCAAGAGACGCTGACTAATTTTATCTGAATCCAAGCTTCTACTTAATGGATCACAACATGTTGTCAGCAAGCAGGAGCAGTGCAATCTAACCCCTTGTCAGTATTATGCATATGAGCCCATTATCTGCTCATCCACTGAACTGTGAGGATACATCTACAGAACTGGCTCTGCAGTGTCCCTCTGCTCATCTGTGAGAGCCACAGTAAACTATCCAGGTGCCTATATCTTGGTCCTATATGCTTGAGTAATTATAGGAAGATGCTCAGGCAGGCATGAAGGTTGTTATTGTTTACCATGGATGAATAAACAGAGTGATGAGATGGGCTGGTTGACTGATGGCGCGTGAACTACCCTTATGTCAATGTATCGATCTGCTCACACACTGAAGCCAATGAAACCGATAGCTCCGAGATTACGCCCCACCCCCTCAACCACTAACAATCTATTACTCAGGTAAAGCTAAGTAAATACTGCCTTTGTGTCTATAGTATTTCCTACATAGGGTGGGATTATAGGGTGTTTAGGCGGAGTATGCATGTCATATCAATGCATTTTCTACAGAAAATAACTTCCACCTGCTGAGCCATGCAGCTATTAATGTACTGACAGCATGAGCTTGAGAACTTTTGTTAAATCCAGGAGCAGTTATTTTATGGATTACTCTTTGGAAGCTTTAGCTTGAGAAAAGAGAAAAAAAGTAGGTCAAGGATGTAAGGAACATTGCTGGCCTACAAAATACAGAGACTAACGCTGCTCATACTTCTTTCTCTACAGCTGACCGCCCTGTTCTTGCAACGAAGAATGAGTTTGACAGTTTCCTGCAAAGTCTGGGATGTGATTAGTCTGCCCGCTACCCTGCACCACTGTTTTGTCTTGTTTTGCCAAGCAATAGTTCATCTTTTCACAATTTAAATGATGAATTTGTTGTTTTTATGACTTAACATCAGCTGTCAAAAACAAAATCTCAGTTTCACTTGTTAGATTACACACTGAAGCAAATTCTTATGAAGAAACATTGGGCCAATACTACATGGTATAGCATCTGAGGCACAATAGGGGAGAATGGTTAAAACACACAACTGCAGCATCAAGATATACTGTATGTGCAAAGATTCACATGCTTTCATTAGCTGTAGCCATTAAATTACAAGTACTTTAGAGTCAACCATAATGAAGGGCGTGACAAGAAGTAAAATAGAAAGATATCTGGTGCCATACTGTTACGTGGAAAGGCAATCACATTTAGAGGCATTCAAACACAGTAGGTAAAAAAAGGCAAGGTGACCCCATCCTGTTACAGTTTTATAAGCCAAGTTTGATGAAGGGCATGTATGCATGGGCCATTATGAGTGTGTTTTACTTCTTTTACTTTACTTTTCTTTTCTTTATATATATATATATATATATATATATATATATATATATATATATATATATATATAAGATATTTCTGTTGTGTTTGTTACCTCTGTCTTGTTTTCTCATCCCCAAACCAATTAGACTCCCTGAGTCTGCTAGAGGTCTTTCTGTTAAAAGAAAGTTCTTCTTGCACATATTATTTCAGTTATAACACAACTTAGTAAATCAGGCAGCTCTTTGCATGTATGGTTGCACCAACACACTGCTAATGAAGCTGCTCTCTCTTTCCACCATGCATTGTATGACACACATTCTACCAGGATTTAGTATTTGCGTCAAACAGTGGCTAATCTTGAATTGCAAATGTGGGATTAATACAATTTGACTGAGCTGTCAAGTAATAAGTATTACTGTAACAAATGAGACCTACAGATATGCACTTAATGTCAAATAAAATACACCTGGAATTAAAATATTTGTAAAGGATGCATAAGTATCTTATTTATATATTACTTTAATCCCTAATATTTTAATAAACATATCTACCTATGTATTAAACATATCTACTAAGGTTGCAAGCCAGAAGATTATTAATAAGAGACTCATATTATTTCAAAAGTGCAAACTGTTTAAGGTATATGATGCTTATAAAATTTTCTTTGATATTTGTGTGGTATATAATGACAAGGCTTACTGAGCATTTTCTTTTGTTCATTTAATTTAATAAAGTGGTATGTTACACTAGTTTTATGAAATCATAGTGATTCATATCATGTCTAATGCCACCAGAAAAACTCTGCTTATACAAATCTAAATATTAGCCAGTCATGCATTATTATTTTATCAAGATTCTGTTAGAAAACATTTATTTCTAAGAGATTATTACGTATATCATAAGTAATGTGTAAACATTAGGTATATTTTCCTCCACATCTGCATCGGTTTACACTGCTTGTTTTGAATAAAGTATAATAATGCCTATTAACACCATTTTAACACCACTATTATAACTGTAATATTAAATGCATGTGACAAGTTGCACAAAACTGTGTAAAAAAGGATTAAGCTAACAAACTCACACACAGTGTTTCACACAGACATGCAAACAAAACACTGCAACCCTCTTGTTTATACAGATGAGAGGGCCAACTTTCAGTAGTGTGTAGCATTAAATGAGGCATATTCCCAGTGATGTTCTTATCACCTCATCCCGCTCTTCTCCGGGGTCCACTAATGCCTCCCCCTCCTCAATGAAGCTTGACAGAGCCAAAGCTGACTGGAATGAGATGTGCGGCTGGCCCAGATATAACAGAGAAACAGACAACACTGATGTCTTCTGCCCAGTAGGGATGGGAGTAATTACTGACAATATTATCTCCAGCTGTGGGCTGCTTGGGCTGCTGTACTTTTTCTGCACTTTGCCTCAGAGCCAGAGGGTCTGCTGGGACTTCCTTGTGTTTTTCTTCCGTTACCTTTTTCAATTTACTGCACAACTGCTCTCATACAAATGCTATGCAAATTATGTGCGATATATTATACATGCTTAGACTTAACCATAGCACACAAGAATATGCAGAGTCATATTCTTTTAATTCTTCTGGTAAAAATTCCCTCACCAGTCTGTTGTAATAAATGATTCTGAGGTCTGTATATTAAATGAATAGGAGTCTTGTTAATCATTGTCTGTTACATTTTAACCTCCGGGAAATTATGTCTTACCCACACATTTTTGTTTTCATTGTTAAAGACATGCGAGGATGCAAATTCATTAAAGGCACTGGAGATTAAATTAAATCCTTTTGCCTTGTTAAAAAAAAAAAAGATAAATAACTTGGGACAAGAAGGAAAGCAGAATAATAAGATCCAATCCAAGCATCTTTATTTTGGTATCAAGTTTGAGAGGGCTAATGGTCCAAAGATGACAAATGTATTTTTCTTCAACATTTCCACTTTACTGGCATGTTCATCACAATGAGAAGCACCCTGCAGGGCTTCTATCAGTCATTCATGTATGTATGTATTATTATGTATATTCAACTTATTCTGGGCAGGAAAGAAGTTTAAAGTAAAAATGCTGGCACATTTTTCTTTTTGCCCATCTTTATATTTGTACCATGGCCTCACTTTTGGTACAGATCCAAAGGCATTAAATAAATAGCGTGTCAGTGAAAAGTGCATGTTGTAGCTGAATTCACAGTATCCTCTTTAATGTGAGTGAACATCTGGGATTTCAGGTTACACCACAGGGAGACTCATACAGATTAGCTGTTGAAATGTACAAAATGAAGTAAATGGATTATTGATTCAGCTCTTGCCTCAAATAAAACATAATAGTACAGGATGAGATGTTAATAAAGTCTGATGCTTCAAAGAGGTTGTATCACTCTAGTGGTCAGAAACTGACCAAAAGATCAGATAATCTAATCAAAATCAGTCCTCTACACTAACAGATGTTGTTGCTTTATAACTCAAATGGATATGATTTGGCTATAAAAGACACATTTCTGTCTCTTGTAAGTCTATTGTTTGTTGAATTGTTTGCTTTTATTTCCTTCTCACGCGAACTGCTTTCACATACACTGAGATCCTGAAATGTACAAGAGAAGTTCCAGAGTGGTGACAAGTGTGTCTGCAAAACCTACTTGGAGAGAATTTGCAGAGAATGTCCATCCACAATGAGACACTGTATGAATGTGTCAACAAATAGGCTGGAGCAGTTTTGGCCAGTGCTCATACAGATACAGTACTCATATCAACACAATAAAGAACTTAATTGCTATTCCTAATGTTCCTAAACACACATTTTCAAAGCTTCAGTTCTGCATCTGAAGAGTTTATGCAACAAAAGAATTTTGTTAGGTTCAGGCAGGGGCGGACTGGGACAAAAAATTTGTCATTTTGGCTCAGACCAGCCCTGAGATGTGAAAATCAACAGTGCAACTTCTTAAAACCAGTAAAACTATGCAGTGACTTTCCAGGAATCAATGAGAGTGGACTTGTTAAATACCTCCAAAAAGTGTCATTTGTTAATAAAATAAAAATCCTTACTCTAGCACAGTGAATATTAGAGCAGCATTCATCCTACCATGTGTTTGATAGAAAAAGAGACAATAGAACAAACATGAAAAATGAAGAATCAGATGAAAACTGTTCCAGGACAAAATTTAGAAACAGCGTCTCAGTATCTGCAGCCAGCTTTTCTCTTTTGGATATGTTATCTCGACCAGGTTCAACTAAAGATTTTATGGAGATTTTTTTTAACATAATGATTCAGTCAGGTCCACAATGACTGGATTCCCTGATAAAGATGCAAACAGCTGCATCAGTAACATATTGATAAAAATATGAATAGAAATCTTCAATATTGACCATGAACACCTACACAGAAGCTGCATCCAACACATTTTGACCCAAAAGTATCTATCAACCCACAACCAATAACAAATAAGCTTATAAAGAACATCAGAAAGCTGCTGGGTCACTGTTAGTGTTTAATGATGATTAAAAATCACATTCTCACTTTCAATAAGATGATTTAGTTAAAAAAAATATATAAATGAACGAAATTTAAGATCTGCTTTTTTAATCAGTAAACACAACCAGCTGTTCTCCTGCAGGAAACACTGACATCATCAACTAATTTTTAATGAATGAGATAAACTTATGTGGTAATAAAACATCTGTTTTACTGATGTATTTTCATCAGTTCATCATAACTTTGTAAACAGTTAGTGTTAAGTTACTGTTTCAATCTGTCAGTCCTTTCTGTGTCTGATTTCCTGTGTTGTTACTTGCTTGTATGACTCAGATTTACTGGTTTTAGTTGGTTTCTACTCAGAGCAGAACCTCAGTGATGTGAAAGCAGTGCAGCTTACCACAGCTTCTACTACCATCATCATAATTCACAGCTGCTGATAAAGGTGCTTGTTTGGCAAACATGTCCATCATGTCTCTTCTGGCTTCAAGTATGTGAAGACTTCTCAACATGGCTCAAATGTAATATTCCTGCAAACCCCAGACTGCGCCTACTCGGTGACTTGGGTGACATTAACATGGCAAATAACTCTGCACACATGACTGTCTTATTCATTGCAAAGAAAACTATCCTTGTGAACTGGAAGACAAAAAATAATATATGTATCAAGCAGTTTAGGAACCTCTCACCAGACCACATCAGTATTGAGACAATGTCTGGCTGGTGACCAAAGGAGGCTCTGGCTGGGGCCTTCCTCTGCTGCCCTTTGGGTGGGTCTGGGGTCATCTTCGTGGTAGGGTAGAGGCATGGCCGCATTTGCATGATCACACTCATCTCTGATCATTCCTCATTCCTCATACTCTTCATGCTGACACATTCTCTGAGTTCTCCAGTGGGTTTATATATTAAAAGCTACTTTATTGAGGTTTTTTTTGTGTGGTATTTCTGTTGTCATGACACGTGTTTGTTTTTTGGTTTATTTATTTTTGTTGTTGTTGTTTAGGTTGTTTTTTTTAGGAACTCTTGATGATTGTCAGCTTTGCTGTCCTGTAAAAGCTGTAGGAAATTATCTGTTGTGTTTCTGTAGCAGTTGGTTGTCTGGTTTTAGTTTGGGTTGAAGGGTCGTTGCCTTCTATCCGTTGTATCTATCTGTCTTTGTCTTCTCTTTCTTTTTTCTACTTACCTTTGTACTTCTTTTCTCCTTCTTTTCTGTACTCTCCGCTCAGGTCCAGTAAGATTACATAAATTCCATAACTGAAAATAAATAAATAAATAAGATAAAAAATATAAATAAATAAATACACATAAAAAATATCATATTATCAAGGGGAGCCTATAATGAATTACTCAAGGTCAGGGACTACAGAAAGGGTGGTGTTTAAACATTTGAGTGGGCCAACCCAGTGCTGCCGATCTACGTTTTATGGACCAGTCAGACAAATAACTAAACTGTGTTGGTCCAAATAACACGTTGGCCCAAACTATTTGTTAAATTTTTGCAAGAAAACAACTTGTTAACAAAAAGAAAACAAAATTGTTTGGATAAGTATAGGCAACAAATCAACTTGAAAAGATTAAAAAAAAATTATTAGCAGGTTTAAGCAAGAACATTAATGTAATATTTAAGCAACAAAACCATTTTGTTAAATTTAGTCAAGGGAACAAGTTATTTAAATTTTAAAAAGCAAAGTCATATGGTTTGGTATATAAGGCAATAATTTGAATTGGTGAGGTTTAAGCAAGAAAATAACTTTGTTAGGTTTAAAAAACAACAAAAACTTAAGGTTTAGGCAAGAAAAATTTTAAAGTTAGGTAACAAAATCATTTGTTTAGGTTTTGACAAATCCACTTGGCTTGGTAGAAATTATACGTAAGGTATTCTTATGTAATATAGCCTGTCTAATAGTACTAAATACTAAAGTAGTTTCAGAACAGAAGCTGTGTTAACCATGGGCTGCAGTGTTGGCATTTGGGGGTTTCTGTAAATGATTTGATGAGAGAAATTATACAATTGTTTCTCTGAGAAACGTTGAGATTACTTTAATCCTAGAATTCTCTTAATTTTTTTTGTCTCACAACTGGACTAAGTGATGGGAATAAATAAAATGCTGCTGTAACACTGGAGACAGTATTCACTTGCTTATTAGCATTCTTCATTTGCCATGCAGTATTTCATTTACAAAATAAGCTGCACCTCAAAAATCTTTATTCCCTCTTTTAAGTCCATTATATATCTATTCAATATAGTTTCCACAGTTCCTATAAAAAGCAATCTTTATTAAAATTAAATTGTTAACAATATAAGAGTGTCAGATCACTTTCCCCCAAAACTAATGTTGTTTCACTGTTTAACATTGACAGATTCAACTGGAGTCTCCGAACTGATTACATACACCCCTCCAGGAAGTAGAGTAGCTTCTTTGCAGGATGAGGTGATCAAACAACATAATATGTCAAAGTTACTGTTACTGATCTTTTCCTAAGACTTAAACATACAATAAGTGGCCTCTGACAGGTATTATAAATGAGTTGCATCAGCCTAAATTGATCAGGGCCTTAGAGAAGATTATCAAAAGCATTTCAGAGAGAAAGAGAGAGAAAGTATTGATTCTTTGGGTTGGTTGCTTAGCTATTCCACTGAAATCTCATTAAGGATGAGGAGCCCTGCCACAGTTGGCTTTGAGCAGTGTTTACCATCTTCCACATAGAATTTTTTAATTACGAGAGCTGCCTGGCTGCCAGAATCGATAGTTACGAATCTCACATCAGTGGTTGTGGAGAAGAAACCTACTTCAGTTTGGAACTGGAAAAAAATTAAACAGATGGAGAGAGGTTTTTGCACCAGGGCCCAGATTCACATCAGTGTCCTTTACATTTTTACCTTCTTCTGTAAAGTAGAAATAAAAAGCCAGACTATGTGACCTGAAAAACAGACAGATGGCTATGATGCAGAAGCTCAGTTATGTATGTTGTTTCTTTCTTTAAACCATGAAGGCATTATTAGTGTGAAGATTGAATCCTTTGCAGATGTCCAGCATTTTCATTTTCTGCACATGGACTAAGTTTTTTAAAAAGATACCTTGGTGTGAAAGGAAAAAAGGGCCCTGTATCACTAAGAGACCTTGCAGCAATGATTAAATCATTATTTTATTCTGTGTAAAATCCAGACATTTATTCTCTTTCAAAATGAAGCAGTGAAAAAAAAGATTCTTATCACCACACTGTGGTTATTTAAGATTTGAATTTTAGCACCAAACTCAAATGAACAAACATGTCAGGTGTTGATGTTTAATTTGCTTTGTAGAAATATATCCAAACCCTCCTTCCTTTCTGACAATCCTTAAGTTTTCCCCTTGCTAAGCAAAGCTTAGCTTATCAGATTTAAAGCTGGTTTGATATGGGTATTGCGTAGAGGAGCACTTGAGACACTGTCTTGAGTAACTGAGGTAACATTACTGACATGGAGCATTTTGTATCTGCTAGCATGCCAATACTAAAAGAAATAGATGTATTGTATATAGTGAGAACAAAGAAAAATACACACTGTAGTCTATTTACATTTCTGCATAATTCAGTAAGAAATCAAACAACACGTTGCTCTAACTGGATGTCAGTCTATCAAGCTGTGTAGAAAAGAATTTTGGTCTGTGAATTTTTATCACACCACGATGGAGTAGGAGGCTGATAGACTTTATAAATTATGAATGAAGATATCCATGGTCAGATGTGAGGCAATGTGGAAATGCCTTAAAGTGCAATACCACTAGGGGCCACAAAGAAGTGGCTTGACTCATGCCAAAAAAAAAAAAAAAAAGTAAACTCATGAAAACTTCAGTTAGCACATTTTGTCATAAGTTATTACACTTTCATTAGATAGATTAGAAAAATGCAAAACGTGAACCAATGCTTGATGTCAGAGAGTCTTTGTTTTTGTCTAAGTCCAATTAAAGTAAAATAAGAACAAACATTAATAATTACTGAACGTTATTCATCTCTCTCAGTTAATATTTCCTTTTGTTTGTGGACTGCAACCACACAGTGAATGAGAAATAGTGGAGGAAAATTCGGATTTAATGAGAGCAATGCTGTTCAAGAGGAGCGCACATGAGACCTGGTGAGAAAAAAATACATTTTTCATTGAATAGACTGAAAGGTTCACAAAGCTACTGAATTTTACTCCAGGCAACAAGGCAATGAAACAATTCTGAGACCTGTCAAAATATCTGACAGTAGTAGAAACATATTGCACTGATCAAATCAAAAACACATTAATGTGGAAGATGAGGCTACTGTACGCTTGGGTGTGTTCATGATGAAGCTGATCTCTATAGGCTAATCAAAGCAATGCTGAGAAATGTCAGCATTGATCAGTGTAAGGCAGCGCATTAGTGGTTCATTACATGTGGTATATATTGATAAGGTTTGTATGAGCTAAACTCAATTAGTCAATTCCTTAAAATAATTAAGCCCCTTGTTCATTCTCAGTGCTTACATCCATCATTCAAACTGATGCCAGTAAATAATGAACCTTTATTAGCATCACTAACAGTGGCTATTTCTTTGCATATCAAGAAACCATAATGTCAACTTAAGTCAGGATGAATATTAAATTATAGCCAGGTCTCCAACACAGGGTCACCATTAGCTGACAAATACAGCACAAGAACAGTGAGTAGAAAAAAGCTCTATCAATTAAACATTGTACAGTGTGTTGCTTTTTCTTTAATCTTTTTGGCCACAGATACGGTGAATCCTCCAGCCCTAACCGCAACATGGCATTCATCCATTGTCCACTCAGTCTGTTTTATGGGTAATGAAAGCCATCCAATAATGCTGAACATGGTGTGAGAAGAGCATCGACACAGTGTACATGTTTTCTTGATGTTCTCGTCAAACTGTCTGCGTTTAAAAGCCAGCTGCTCTAATTAGCTATAGATTCTCTTGTACGGTGTGGCTCTTCCTCATTATTTGACATCATGTCATTTGTCCAACGACCAACGGTAAGTGTTTGAGCAGCTGCTATTCCTTCAGTGTGGCTCTAAAAGATGGTTCACAGAAGCATCAGCAAACATTGACAGAATTTTTGTCACAGCTAATCTAGTCAAGAATTTTCATGAAGACTTGATATCAGTTCTTGCTCATGGTTAATACATTTAGAGACGTTATTGCCTAAAGGAAAACAAGTTTGTAAAATTTTAGCAACGAGCAGAATGGGAGACAAAAATAAAGGGTATTCATTACAGTTTGTCAGTTTAAGCTAAAGATCAGAGCTGTTACAGTGCTGGTGGATAAAGGGTGAATACAGATCTGAACTTCCTTGGATATTTTAATGCAGTCTCCTAACTAGACCTGATGGCAAGTGTTGCATGGGCAGATTACTCATTACAACCAAAAGTGGCCTGCAACTTGACTTAGACTTGCAAAAAATGACTCGTGAACATCTCTGGACTGAGAAAAAAAAACAAAAAAAAAAAAACTGAGAGGACAGAGACATCTGCTGAGGAGGTAAGGCTGAAGGATTTGACCAAATGGTTTGTGAATAAAAAAAATATTTAGGAGTTTATTTAAGAAGAGAAGACAGAATTAAAAATTGATTAAAATCCTGTGAATGAATATAAGCCAAATTAGTCTGACCCTTAAAATGTGGTGTTGTATTACTATATTCAAGTAATTTAAAAATATATAATGATGTCAATCTGCCCATTAGAGAGGACATGATGATCCCGAGACAAAGAAGCTGAAGCAAATGTACTGAGAAAGAAAATTAAGAGATCTAGAGATAGAAGATCCACAAGTGTGTAGGATTTAGGTAAGAAGGCACAGGGCTCAGACAGGTTAGACTTAGCAGCTGCCCACAAGATACTGTAGTGCACAAAACAGAACAGTTCATTCCTTTTAATGGTAATAATGAAGGTGAAGACAGCCAAGATAAGTTTATAATTATTAAAAAACAGTAAAATCATTTCCTGGTTCAACCAATCTACAGAGCAGCAATTGATCAGTGGTTTGGTGCTTAGTTGCCTCACTACATGTGGTTAAATCTTGTCCGGGACCTTTTTATGTGGAGTTTGCTTGTTTTCTCTGTGTGTGTATGACTTCCTTCCACTCTTCAAATTTACATGTTAATTGGTGATTCCATTAACCCGAAGACTGTGAGTGAATAGGATAAAGCAGATATAGAAAACAGATGGATAAACCTGCAAGCTATCTAATAGAAAGTGTAATTAGGAAAGGTGGCTGTTCTATTCAAAAACTTGGCACTTACTGTAGGTAAGTGAATCCAAAATAACTCAGCAGGAGAAGAATCCATTCCTCCATGCTGCACACAGCTTTTTGCCTTCAATAACATCACAGTGACTGAAGAACATAACTATTACTGCTCTCGTTGCCTTTAACTCGTCATCCTCATGATTTCACCACTATCTGAAATGGGGAACTTTGTATGTCATCTCATGAGAATTCTCTTTACCATTTTTCTTGGTCATATATTTCCCCTCACACTAATAGAAAACTTTTAATAAAAGACTTAAACTTAGACAGAATTGCAATCTGATATTGCAGAGGTAAATGTCAGTCATGCTTTAAACGTTTTCTTTTAAAAGCTTACAAAACAGGATATCAAAGTCTATAACATTAATTTTACTGGAGAAATTAAAGCTGAGAAAAAATTCTGTCTGAAAATGGTGGCCTCACCTCCTGGAAATTAATAATGCTGATACGTTTCAACATATTCAGAACATCCACTGACAGCACAGTTTAACAGATAAAAGGCTTTTTCTACATTTAGAAATAAGCAGATTCAACAACACAAACAAAACATCGGCTGTTTGTGCTCTTTGCAGTCAATAGTAAGGCTGTACAATCATCTTAAAATATCTTGTCTCCAGCCGGAAGTACAAGGATCTCTCTAAAGTCTGACACTACCTGCTGTAAGTAGCTTTGTTTTATCATATTTGTCATTTCGCTAGCTGTCTCTTGCTAACAAGGGAGGAACTCTTTGAATCAGAGTTGTGTACTCGTTCTAATTTTCAGGCATGTAGTGAAAAGGACTTATATATAAGAGCATCATCACTTTGTGTTGACAAAGCTGCTTGTTTTTTCAAACATAAGCTTTGAAGTAAGACGTTAGATGTATTTCCTTTGTGGTGTATAGCTTTGTGCAAGTTGTTTGTACTATATATTTTAAGTAAAAAGCAAAGCTTACACGGCCCAGAAATGATTAATTAATCTTCTCCTTTACACTGCCAAAAATAATAGGTCACAATAGGTCTTCCACATCCAGAGAAATGTAATGCCAGTGTCACAGAGTCCAGCCTGAAAGTGCACTCGTACAGCACCTGCAAAGACACCTGCGAAGTATCCCACGTTCATTTCTGTGTAATGTTCCTCTCAACACACTCCATATCAGTTTTCATTGTTCTTTTAACAAGATTTTCAAGTTGTGCATTTTCTACATTCAAACTACGTTGCCCATGTCACCTGGTGTTACACACTCAGTCCAAAAGCCTCAGAACCACTTGCCTACTTTCCCTCTGAAGTATTCTAATCAGTCAGTAAGCCTGCCAGCCACCTCTTCAGAGCCTCTCTCATTCCCAGCCAGTACAGAAAAAAACCCACCTCTGTCAGTTGGGAATATACAGTAGAAAGATAAAATAGTGAGTGCCTGAAGACTAATTTCAATAGATGAAAGCCTGGGAACACTGGAGCAGAATACAACCCATTCCCAAAGAAACTATAAAGAGTAAGAGATTAAAATCTAGCACTGAGAAATCAGTACTGGTTAACATAATGTCCAACTGACTGGTGTAAGGAAACTTAATGTTTTCAAGAGTGAAATGCATCATTTAAATGTTTTCAAAATTAATACAATGCAAAAATCGAACTGCTAAATATCTTTGTATGTAGTTAAATGACTCAACAAATGTAAAGAAAACATGGCATTTTCTTATATATGCTCGTATTTTCAGAGATCCCAAGGTTACAGCCTAGCTTGCATTTGTTTTGTGCTCAGTTTAGCTGATGATCAGGAGGGCTGAGATGAGTACTTCTTTCTAAGGCAAACCTCAGAAATGATCATGCACGAGATTACTGAAAAATTTCAGATAAAACTAAATTTGAAATAGATAATACTGTAACTTTGCACGGCTGATTCAGCCAAGCTGCACAACTAAGACGGTGCGTCATGAATAAAATAAACTGGTAGAAAAGGCAAGAAGCACACACATCTGACTGGCCACTAAAAATTTAAACTATAGCTCTTTTTCAGCTTGTTAAATATGCCCCTACACTGTCGAGTCCCCCCCAGTTGTACATCTCTATAATTTAAGAAACCCTGGTGACATTAGCCCCTCTTCATCTGAGATGGTGATGAGGAGAGACAAGGGGCAGAAAGCTCAGGTGGAATTCACCTGCAGGCCAACAGGAAAGTTAATCACTCGTGAAGTCTATGGGCAAAGGGTTGAGGACTAAATGACCTTAAAGTTATGGCTTCTAAAATGACTTCTTCAAAATGACAGAAAAGAGGTATTTCAAGCACAGTGTCTGATTTCAGGGGGCAAAAAAAGAACATCTGTACATGTTATTTAGACTAAAACTTTCAGAAGATATTTTTTCTTTGTAGCATAATAAAAACATAATTTCATTAATGGAGATGATAATTTGTGATATTCCAGTTGCGAGGAGCTTGGCATCAGACAATGACTTTAAAGATAAGCAAACAGAATTATTGTCACTTGTGTAGTCTGAAGAGGTTTAAAAATTCTCTACAGAAACCTTCTGCTTTCATATCTAATACTTTGTTTACCGCCTTGGGAAGGACCTTAATTTTCCTTATTAATTCTGTGGTGCAAGGCAAGAGATAACAAATGTAAATATGGGAATCATGCGATGTCTCTGCAGGCAAACATGTTGCTGTCTGTTGTTCAATTACACAGACACATTGAGTCAGATTACTACTACCTTTTAACTTGTCAGATTTAAATGTAGATTTTATTTTCTCTATAAGAGGTAAATGGCCCATGACGTTGCATATCATGGCTCTAAGTGTGCCTAGGGTTCAGCTGAGCATGATAACTGTATTTTTAGTCAAGCTAACTCACACAACATGCCAACAACAAACCACTGTTCTGCATGAAAACACACCCCAATGATTTCCTCTGACTGCTTGCCCTCTCTATCTGTCTGTTTCCACATAATCAAGCATAACCAATCAGCATTATGTACAGTTGCTTAAAGGGTGATTAGTGATTAAGGTTAAAATTTGGTCCTTATTTTTGGCATTTTTACCACCCCTACACAAACACACACACATTATTACCATTTACTCACCATAAAAAAGTGAAAGATATTCTGAGGGGTTATTAAAATCTGCTAAATACTAATATTTTAAGACTTATATACTTAGCTGAAAAAAAAGCCATTTAGTAGGCCATGCCATGTGCACCCAATCAGGTTTGGTTTATGTACTGTGTGGTTTAATGAGGTCAATGAGCTGGTGGAGCTACAGTGGTGGAGTAGTTCATATCTACCCTGGTAACCTTGATTTTTTATCCCAATTTAGCTCCACATCCCCACTTTAATGGAATAATGTTAGCAGATAATGTCACTCTTTTCTACCTTCACCATGTGATGACCAGGCCTGATACCAGGGTAATTCAGCCGTATCTGTTTGAACCGGAGAGCAATTCCCAAGAAGATTAAACTAAATCATATAAGGTCATATGCAAGTCTGTATATCAACATGGCAATGTGTTCACTTCGTACCTGGTGCAAGGAGCCAAGCATTACATGTCAGGTAAAACTGAGGAAGCCTTTGGGATGAGAAGTGAAAATATTCTAGCACAAAAGGAAGCATGTTACAACCAATAACTTGCTTAAGGATAAGGATATATTATTGTAATGATGTCACTACCAGAGTTTCACATTGTAGGTTCTGGCAGTCTGCATGAGCCATGAATACTAGTGGAGTTAGCTACTTTGCCAGGCTCTTGCTGCCTCTTCTTGTTAAGCTGAACATCTACTTCTATGCCACCGTCTGAACGGTACTCTTCTTCTGTGTAGCTTTAATGGCAATATAGTCATCATCTTTATTGGGGGAATTTGCTACACAAATAGATTAAAATTGTAATAAATATATTTTTCACTTAGAAAATAAATTAGATACTAATAGAAAGATTATTTCACATGTGATCAACTTCATCCTTTAGATCTTTGTTGTTGTTTAACAGTAACTTTAAGTAGATCTGACATATTCCCCCCCTTGTGAAGGCTGCCTGGTGTGTGAATAGAGGAGGTAATCATTGGGAGAATTCATAGCAAGTGAGTGTGCTCTCTTAAACCAGCTTAATTTTTCTTGTTCTGCTCAATTGCACATTGCTTTTGAATCAACATTGATTTTTGAGAAAGCTATCTTTAGCTATAAACAAAACACTGCAATTTCTGAAGAAAACTTTTATTTTCACCATGTCCATGAGAATGTAAGAAATAAAAAAAAAATACCAATACCCATAATTTCTTTATATTTTCCTTCCAAGGAGTCACTAGAATGTTTTTTAAGCGATCTTGAGGAAGAAATCTCCAGGCTTTTTTAATTTATTACATAGCTTATTACATACTCAACAAGAAGTTTCATCTGCGATGGGGGTGGGAATAACTGTAGGGGGATGTCTGTGTAATGATGTGCAATGAATAGCTGACCGGGTTATTTAATATTTAACAAGAAACTTTGTCCATGGCAGGGTGGACTCGGAGTTTGTCTTTAAAACCCACATGTGTTTACATTTACATACTTTCTCACCACCGCCATCAGTTAATTAAAACTATCCGTTCAGCTTTGCATCAGGGGAAATGCGGAAGCCACAACTTTCCACTTCATTCTTTTCCATGTTAACAACGCCCACCTCAAATGTCTGACCAGTCACACAATGCTTCTCAGAGTCCCACAAGAATGAAGTTCTGCTCAGCTGATGTGTCGAGAACTGCAAGAGCAAAATGACGTCATTTTGTTCTCATGGCGTCAAGAACAAGAGAAAAGTTCTTGCTTCTTGCAGAGTATGTAACAGCTTTAAATAAAACTTATAGTTTTTGCACCGCTAGCAAAGTACTAATGGACAAAAAAAAAAACAAGAAAATATGACAAGACATATCTTGCCCTAGGCTTGACCAGGTAATGGTCAAGTAATGGTAATGGTCAATGGTGGGTAATGAAGAGAGTCCACAGTGTGTTGTATGTCTCAAAACATTAGCATCTCACAGTATGAAGCCAAACAAGTTACAATGCCACTTGGAGACTTCTCACCATGAACATAAAGAAAAGCCTGTTGATTACTTTAGAAAAAAACTACTTAACTGTCATAGGAATTTTATTTATTTTTATTAAAGTAGCATCCACCTTATTGAAAGCTCAACTCATCTTAAGGAGTTTGTAGAGTTTCCTGGTTTCAAACATCTCACACTATAACAGATCATTCCTTCTGCCACTAACAAAGTTTTAAGTACCAGACTATTTTGTGGCACATTTCTTCGTTCCAAAAAGTTGGAGAACCACTGGACCAAAAAGAGATGCATCTGGACCTTCTGTTGATTCATGAAGCAAAATCACACACGAAAAAAAAAAAAAAAAAAAAAAAAAAAACGAAAGAAAAATTCATGTTTGCTTCAAAAGCTGAGGTAAGGTGACGGCCATAAGGGAGCTAGAAGATGAGAGTTGAATAGCAGTTTACTTTGTGATGCTGCTGGCAGGCAGTTGGGTTGTAATTAAGTCAGCTTGGCATCTCTGTTTCTACACAAGAAGTGGCACTGAGTGCCAGGACTCCACCGGGCTCTCTGAGTGGATGCTTATGGAGATGCCAGCAGGCTCTGTGATGTAGCTTCTGATTATCAGATTTGCACAGTCACATCTCTTTTTTTGAGAGCTAATTAAAAAGTTTGTTGTAACTCATTTTACACATTAATTATGCCACATGGAAATTTACATAATCTTGCAGAAGAAATTCAGTGTGGGCAAGCAACAAGAGGATAATAAAAAATACCTACACCTTATCATAGATGTCATATTTATCACAATTTATTAAATCAGTTTATTAGTCTCAGGAAAAAATGTTAATACTTCACCATATCAGTCGCTGAAGGAACAGATCAGGCAGATCAAAACTTTGTTCTTCACTAATTAATATTCATCTTGAATCTGGGGGTTTCAGAACAGTTTAACCCAGACCAGTGCTGTGAAAGATTGATGTATTTTAAACTTCAAACATTAATCTTTCATGGCAACATACCCCACCAGGAGAGACTCATAAAAAAAAAAAATCTAAATTTTCAATACATAAATTTTCATAAGCATTAATTTGCAGTCATACTCCCGCCAAGAACTTGGAATATTACTTGGGTGATGCAAGATACACAAGTAAGATTAATAGATTATTAGATATACAGTCTAAAAAACACAATTTCACAACACTGACCTAAATAAAATATTGTGCTAAATAATGTGTGCACAAAGTCAGCAGTAATCAATTATTTTCCAAGATGGCGAAATGTGTGTGAAAAATCAATAACAAAGTCTGAGAGAGAAGGCAGTTATAGTCATTTCACCATCCACAGCAATGCCCTGCAAATCAAAGCCTGTTTACAGTCATGAATACAGCATTGAAGTTTATCCGTGTAGCAACCACTGCTGAAGTGCTGTAGTCAGTATCGCATAATCAATCAATAAATTCACAACGTGGCGTCATTTGTCATCCATATTCCCCAACCCATATGTGCAGTCAGCAGGCCCACAAAAACACACTCTTCATTTAAATGGCTCTTTGGTATTATTCACAACAGGGGAACACAATTAGTTTAAGTACTGGGTGTGCGTCATAAAGTCATTTGTTAAAGGAACACTTTATGCTTTTAATGGTACATAAAAAGATTTTACATCATCGAAGAACACTAATCAAATATGTATAGTCTCCACTTAAAGCTACATAAAGGTAAATGAAAATTTTAATGTTGGCTAACAATTTGTGTGTATTTTGAAGTATACTAGAGTTTCTTTTGATGGTAAGGTGATCACAAGGCAACCCTCCTTTGATTGGAATTGAACATTAATCAGTTCAGATGCCAGAGCGACATATGGTGACAGCTGTGTCTACATTAGATGGGAGCAAAGATAAGAATTCACTTTAATTCCCCAGAATCCCCCCTTTTGTCCACTGTTCTTGTCATCTTTGCTCTTTTTTTTTTCTTTTGATCGCAATGTCAATATCTGTTCTGAGCCTATTTCCCAGGTTGAGTTGCTGCCATTTACACTAAAAGTTCTTTCAGAACGTTATTAATGCTTAATCATAAGGGAGATCTGCCTCTGAGATTTCTGTGCATTTTCTGATATCCCTTAGACAGTCTCCAAATTTTAATTCTGTTGGCTTATTGTTGATGAGTCTGAGTGCCCAGGCCTGGACACAATGCAAATTAAAATTCACCGACTCTGCTCGGGGTGAGAAACGGAACAGGCGTGAGGATATTCAAGGCACAGGCTGAAATGACAGATGCCGGGAGGGAGCCACCCACCATGTAATTGCTTCCACATTGTTATTCCCCATTTATTCTCCAAGAAAATATGTTAAATCCATATTCAACTCTGATACTTAAACAGTACAATTACATAGTGCAGCAATGAACTCTATGGCACTCAACCTTTCCATAAAACATACAATTACACACACAGAAGTGCCAAGTAATCCACAGTGCTCAGAGACACATACAATCTTAGCCTTATACATGTGTCAAGGTAAATACATCATCTATATAATCTATAACAAAATCATTTCTTTGAATAAGTTTCTGTTATATGGCTTGACTGCAAGTCTGAAAATAGAGCGATGAGCTGCAGATTCATCTTGGATCTCACATCCAAATCCACCCAGGTTAGTGGATATAGCTTCTAAAGTAACAGGATAAATTACTTGGATATGGAAAAAGTAAGGTGGTCCAACCCCACCTTTCCGCAGGTTGCAGCAAGAGGCTACTCTGAAAGTCTCATGCCCACAGAGGGCAAACAGTTTTACATACTCAACAAAGACAAAGTCATAAAATCTAAAAAGTACATACAACCAGGAAACTTCACTTGTATAAAACGGTGTGCAAATGTTAAACATCAGTAAATATGAAACAGCGTCCAAATGCACAAGCCAGCAACCTTGGTTCATCCCAAAAATGACTAAAGATTACTGCATCATACCCCTTCCTGTCACATATTACTAAATCAGCAATGACAAGTCTGACTTCACAGAGCTGAAGATGAAAAATCATATTACTGTATGTGGTGGTTTATCATCTGGATCAGTAACAAACATAAAAACACTGAAATGCCATCAGTGTGTCATCATCGCATTTGTTGCAGCTCTTACAAATGCAAAGAAGCAGAAATTTAAACAAGTGGTCCAGCAGTAATGTGGATGTCAAGAAATTTGTGATTGTGAGTGTGGCTCACAGCACATGAAGAGGGGGAGGCTGCCTGCTACTTTACTGCCATTTTATGAGTGAAAAATCTAATTTATGCACAGCAAGACGGCTGTGACCAGAAAAAAGATTTAATTTTATTTACTGTCATGGATTTAGAAGTGGAAACTAGGGAATCCAGTGCCAGGGAGACAGCACCAGAAGTCCATCTGACTAAAGCAGACTTGGAGAAAAAAGGAGAGGAGACGGCCACGGAGTTCACACAGTGTCTCCATAGCAGCAGCAGCAAGCTGCGCTTTGAGACCCAACTGTGGAGGTCCTGCAATCTGGTCAGGTCCTCACAAACGCTGGAGTCACTGAACAAAATGATCCATATTAGCCTATGAGAGACATTTGCAATGAGTTCTAGAATAAAGATATTATCTACTTATAGACAAAGCTTGATCACTGAAGTAACTAATAAAGAATACATGCCTGCAATATATTTATTTAATTTAACTTCTTTGTACCCCACCCTCCTAAACACGCGGTGTAACTACTGCTTTTGTTAGAGGGTTTCCCTCTCTGGAGATATGGAGCAGTGTGTTTTGTCTCTTGTCATTCATGCCTCTGTGCCTCAGCAATCTCAGCATCTCCCTGACAGTATGTCTCAGACATGAGAACAGAGAAAGCGATGCAGATTACTTGCAATCTTTTGTGGTTGTGGCAAAGTGAGAAGGCAGGGCAGCTGTGGGAAATTATATTAGCAGGTTCCCAGCGTGCTCAAAAAGGCAACAAGGATGATGCCAAATGGGTTTTTGGCTTTTTGATGTTAAACTAAACCCTTATAGATGATCAAACTAATAGTGTATGGTGAAATAAAAAGAAAAAAATGCTTAGTTTTTCTAGAAAAGGGAAATTATTATGTGGTAGGGTAGTAGCTTTGTTTATATATTTTTAAAATATTAATAATGAATTGGAAAAAAGCAAGCCCTGTACCTTTGTGTGTTGCACCAGACCTGAGGAATCTTCTAACCTACACACACTCTATTGTTTCTTCCCTGTGTTGTATAGAGGGTGTGAAGAATTGTACACGACGTTAGGCTGATTGTGCAGCATTATTCTCTGTACCAGGAGCTCCAGGGGCTCCAGAGTCATCCTCAACACAGAGTCAGCCTTCTTGATCAGTTTGTTCAATTTGTTAAAGTCTCTGGTTCTGAAAGGCTCGTATCAGTTTCCATAATAATAACATATCAAAAACACGGCTCAGTAACTGGAATGGAAACATTATCTTGACAATTTGGGTGAAAAGACAATGTTTTGTAATTTGCTGCTGGCAGCTGACAAGATCCAGAGTTTGCAGGATGAACTGCACATTTTTCAAGCTGCTTAAAATTTTGCTGCTCTGGCCACATGCTCTCATATCACTTTGATTTTTATACATACTGAACTGTGCGTGGAAATTGTTGTAACCTTTGGCTGCAGACACAAACTTCGATATGTATAATTAAGAAAAGATATGTTAAAAAAAAAAAAACATATACAAAGAAACAAGTACATATTGCTGAAATGTATCAATTCATTTCCTATGTTTTCACTTTAAAATACAATTTCCAACCAAAAACACAAACCCAAATTCACAAGCAATCACAATTTGTCATAAGAATTCATCATTTAGGCATTACAAATATGTTAAAATCCAAATGCTATTATCTCCAAAGGATGAGGTGGAAAAACTGAAATATACACCAAAGTAGTAGACTCTCAAAGCAAAAAAAAAAGGGGTTTTACACCTTGCTAAATTAATGTGCAATTTTTCATGCAAATAACTATGATACTTACAGGCAGGCTTACTCAATCTGTAGAAACTTTGGCAACTTCAGTAAGATATTTTTTTCTTGCCTCAAGTAATAAACATTTATCCACTTTTGCTTATGTATTATACAGCTGGAAAATGAGAGAGAGAAGGATTACAGGTGCAGAGGAAATGCTCTATATTTCTCCTATTGATGCTCCTTTTTATGTGATTTTACTGAATCTTTTAATCAACGCTTGAGGATGAAAGTTTTCACTAAAACTAAATGAATCGCATCTTTTATCATTAGTAAGTCATCCTTGTTTCCCTTCCCTTATTGACACATTTGATAGAGAACCTTGCAGGGATGCAGGAACAGCCTCCTCTGTCATGGAAGCCAGTGAACAAGGAAGCATGTACCGTAGCCTTTTAGTGAACGACATCCCATTGTCTCATAGACAATGTCAGCTAATGATGAACAATCGTGTAACTGTCAAACTGTGCTTGCATCTTCTGCTCTTTTCCGATTGCTTCCTATTTGAGTGTTATTGTTGAGTGTTATTGTTGGCTATGAAAATAGGCTGTTATAATGGTAGTTAATGGGGCTTTAATGGAGAGTGTCACAAAATAATCAATCTAAGAAGGAGTGCACACAAACAGGAAACCCATCACTAATGAATTTCTGCAACAATAAGACAAAATATTTTTTTCATAACGGGTGAGATTCATTGGCAATTTAAAGCAATAACAGAAGGCCACAGGGCTTTGAATTTAATTTGTATAAACCGTCAACTCCGCAATAAAAACAGAGAGGAAATAAATTGGAGTTTTGTTTTCTCTGCAGCAACTGAGTGCAGAATGACGCAAATACATTTAAAGCTGAATCTACATGACAGTATGTGTCCTTGCTCTTCTGCTTCCTTAGAAACAGAACATTCATGTCTAATGTTCAGTTCTGTGAAATAAGCTTAGAAAGAGACAGAAATGACAGCCGTGTGTCTGTCTTTGTATCTCAGTGCCTACATGTTTTGAGAGTATTTTTAACCTCCTATAACCCAACTCTCTGTGTTCCTGCGATAGGTCTGAGTCACTCAGGCTGACCTAGATGTCAACTCTTCTTGCACTGTTGCCAGACATTCAGCAGGGCCAGTGGACCAAGGAAAGGAAAAAAAATGTGGTTGGTATGGAGGGCTGTTTGATGAATTTAAGGCCAAATCCACACTTGATGTTAAAGGACATCTCTATTTCTTTTTAAAAACGCTTTAGACTGTTCTGACAAACACATTGCGACATTGCTGCCATACCAAGGCTCACTTCAAATGTTGCTGCTACTTCCTCTTTCTAAAAACTATGATTCATGCAGGAAATGGCCCATATTACAGCACAGTGCCAACAGCTTACAGAAGTCCTCTAACTTCTTAATGATTTTGGCTGAACAAAAGTGTTGGTATTATAGACTTTTTCTTCTTAGATATTAAATTACTTCTATGCATTCAATTAGACCATCTATTGGCATACAACAAGTACACCTCCACAGGACCTGATTGATTCTGGTCACCCCTGGGCCCTGCTGTAAGCAGCTATGATGAAGACAGCAAAATAATTTAGAGTTGCTCAGATTAGCTTTTCTATTTGTTCCAGGTTTGACTCCCATGAGCATAACAATCAATAGAGGGTTTTGTTGCAGATGCTGAAGAAAGGGCTGCGTGGTCAGGTCAGCGCTCAGGCTGTGTCACTGCTCTGATTTCAGCCGCAGCCTTTGGAGATTTCTGCCTTCTTCAATGAAGTCAATAAACAATGCTATGGTAAACATTGGGGGAGGATTAATTTGCTTCCTTTGTCTCTTGTGAAGATAAAACACCAAATGAATAAAACAGAGGACATTACTTTGTGCAAGTAAGACACTGAGGTCAAGATAGGCAATGTTTAGGAGCCCTTCAGGATTTGCATTCATCTCTGCTTTTGTTGTAAAAGAGGTATTACCCTGGTGTGTTGATGATGGTGTAGATGTTTCACATTTCCATGATAAATGACAAAAATAGGTTGTGCTCAGACTCAAAGAATCAATTAACAAAGAGACGTAAAATAATTGTTATAATTCTCAGCTGTGGATCATGTTCTAGTCGTCTGTTTCTCAGTGATTAGCATGAAAAACTGACATTTTTACAACAAGACATGTACAGGGGTGAACCAGCTATCTATATTCATCATATGACTCACATGACAGCTATTGCTCTAGAGATGTCACAATTTTAGATTTTCTTGGCTATTATCAAAGAAATAATCATGTTTCATTATCACAATTATTATGCATTAATTAATTTATTAATTGCTATAAATGTATAAAATCACATGAACACTTACATGTCTTGTAGACCTTTAAGGTTTATTTCTATCTTTTGATGCCAACCTAAGAAAATAATATAGAAACAAATTAAGGGAATCAAGAAGTCTCATTCCAACAAAATTACCTCTAAACTGTAAGCAATAAATAATAAATGCTGCATATGAACTCTGGAATTATCTCAGAAGAAAAAGATGGAAATGCTATAGGACATGTACCTGGACTTGGGAGGATTGTTTTTGTAAACTACATTATAAAACTTTTTATGAACATTTCTTTTGAAACTGAGCAGCAAATTAAAAAAAAAAAATAAAAAATAAAAGCTAGCCTTTGACTTCCAGTTGTCTTTTAACAGAATAGCTACTTTTTAAAACATGAATATTACTAAAACAGGGAAATAAAGAAAACCATGTGAAACTAAATGCTGTTTCTTCTACAGCCCATTGCACACTGATGATTAAAAAGCATCAACCTCAAAGTAAGTCTCTTTTTTTTTAACTGAAACTATACGTTAAAACAAGACTTTTTTGGGATTTTTTTGTGAACACTGCTGAAGGTAACACATTGCATTGTAAACCAGAGATGTTCACAACTCCATTTTTGCAAGTCTAAGTCTCAAGTCTTTGACTTCAAGTCCTAATCAATTCTTAAGTTTTGACCTCAAGTCCAAGTCAAGCCACGAGTCACTTTTTTGTTGTAATGACTAATCTATGTGACGCTTGCCTTCTGGTCTGCTTAGAAAACTGCATTAAATCCATACTCACCTTTTATTTACCAGCACAGTACTGATTTTAGCTTAAACTGACAAATACTTTGTCCCTCTTTCCTGAATGATTTCTTTGCTTTACTGAATTTGGAAAACCTGTAGATGAACATGAAAGTAAATATGTTCTTAACATAACTTATCCAAGAGTTTTTTTTTTTGTGAACCAAAATCCATCTGGACCCATAGGGAAATTTAAGTTACTAATACTGCAATTCATAACATTTTTTCTTGAATGTAGAGAGGAGGACCAATCTGCTGCATCTTAGTGTGTCATGGTGGCTGCTCTGCTGGGCTTCCAGTTCATTGATTAGGCTCATTGGCTCCACCTGCAGTTCCCTGATTGCTCCCTTGTCTCGCCTGTGCTCTGCTCTACTTAAACCCTCTCCAGTCTTTGCTTCCCTGCCAGATGGTCAACTGCTCTTACATTGTTGAGATCAAGCCTTGCTTTGTGTTCCTGATTACCTGTCTTTGACCCTGTTACGCCAAGGATTCCTCTTGCCTGACCCTCATCGGATTATCTTGCCCCAAGTCTACCTGGATATCGAACCCTGTTGTGGACCAACCACGGATTCTGGCCTGCCCCGGATACGTAGTCTCTTTCCTACCACTCTGTGTATGACCTCTGCCTGCTATATTGACCACGCTGTTTGGATATTGGATTGATGCCCTTATATTCAGAGCTTTTGCAGATTCCTGAATGCCACAGTCTTCCTGGATCCTCCCTCCTCGTCCTGTCAGACTGTTCCAGAATCCCAGCGCTTCCACCTGTACAATAAATTACTTTTGCCTTATCCAACTCCTGTTGTGGTTTGGATTATCGGGTCCTCTAGGAAAACCCTTACATAATGTTTGATCACCAGCTGTCCTGCAGGTTTTAGACATTGTCCTGCTGCAACATTTGTCCATGTAAACGTAGCTAATGTCCATCTATCCATCCATCCATCCACTTATCCAAGATTAGGTCATGAGGGCAGTAACAGGCCTCTACCAAGCAGTAAGGGGTCCATGTTTTTTTTCTTCTGGGCAAGTTGTCTCAATTATTTTAGTGCTGGTCCATCAAGCTCGTTCAATCACGCACAGTATGAGCCTTCCCCTTAAACTAATTTGCTGTGGGAGAACCTCCTAAGGGATGTTGTCCCGGACAATGCAGTTACTCAAACCCCATCCACTACACAGTGGATCTCAAACTTTTTGAGCCACAACCCCCAACATAAGATACGTTGGTGTTTGCGACCCCCACACAACAGCTTAGTGATTAAATGTGTGATTATATCATATGAGCCATCCTGCAGCCATCCTCTAAAAGTAAGGCTGGAAAACTGAACAATCTTCATAAATAGGGAGGATAAAGTGGTTTCTGGTGGTTCACCACTGTGATAGGGCAGCGACATGCCTAAAATAGGCTTCTCTCACAAGGATAATGTCAAATTCAGATTTTTGATATGGCACTAATGGTACTAACTTTGTTGTTTATGCATTGTTTAAAAAAATTAAGGTGTTAATTTTAAGGATTTATCTTTTCATTAATGGTTTACTTTTGACAATCCTGATAAAAATACCAAATTTATTTGATACATGTAGGCTATATATTTTTTACAAATATCTGGTGACCCCCTGAAATTATCTCATGAACCTAGATATAAATATCCTAGATATAATAATAATAATAATAATAATAATAATAATAATAATAATAACTTGCAAAATTGACTTTCAGTCACATATTAAACAAATGTATGCATAATAAAACATTTCAGACATATTGCACATCTCCTCTATAGATTTAAAACATTTTTCGGCCATTTTAAGGCTGAACTGACATGCAAAATGAATGAAGTACAGGTGGTAATTAGCACTGTCACCTCATGTCAATAAAATCCTGACCCTTCTGTCTTTCTGTACAGAGTTTGCATGTTCTCTTTGGGTGTTACAGTCTCTTCCCATAGTCCAAAACCTCACATTTCATGTTAATTATGTATACTAAATTGACTTGAGGAGAGAGTGTGGATGTTTATGGTTATATGTCTTGTTTATTTCTGTGAAGGTCTGACAACTTTTCTCACCTGATGGCATCTGTGATAGACTCTAGCCACCCTATGTCCCTGAACAAGATTAAGTGAATATAGAAAATTAATTGATATCTTGGTGTATTATGCATCTGCTCTTTCACAGATGGACTGACATGTCGGACATGCTGTACCCATGTTTGTCCTTCAACTTTCTTCAAAATGAATAAATTCAGTATATATCTTACTGGTGTTTAGATAAACTGTTATGAGTAGCAGTCAAACCCTAAAAAAAGAAAAAACAAAACAAAACTTCATCCTTATGTTATCTGCTAAATGTGTGTCACAGAGAATTTTTTTAATCAATATTCACTTGTCTAACTCTCCTCTGCCTGCCCTCTCACTTCTCAAATTATGGATCTGTCTGACAGTGGTACAGTATGTATTACATTCTTCATCGAATTCTTCCTCCACAACCACACCCTCCATCACCACTGAGCACTTCTGCAGAGCACAGATCAATTACGAGTCGGCCTGCCAAGCGATCAAGTCTATAATAACACAATCTCTCCATCTTGTTCTACTGCAGTAAATTACCTGAGCTGCACGACAAGCCTCATCTTTCCCTCTTTCAACCCATGAGGGATCTTTATTAATGCCCAGGCTTTACAGCAAATACAGTCAGGTGTCCTGTTAATGAGATCACAACCAATCATGGCCTGATTTAAATGCTAAATACAAGTCAAAGCCAACCAACGACCTAAACAAACTCCATCAGCCGGGTGTGATGGCATTCCAAAACCTGATGCCACAGGAGAAAAAGCAACAAAGAAATTAGGTTTGTGTGCACAAGTGTTAGTGAAACAGGGAACGTGAGTGAGAAAGTAGAGACAAATAGAAATTAGAAATCAACTAAGGCTTTTTAGTGGAGATATTTGTGTGAAATGCATTGCTGCAATAAAACAGCTGACTCACTCCAAAGCCTCCTTTACACATCTATGTGTCAGAAAGATGTCAGACAGGTTCTTCCTTCCAGTTTGCTGCCCTTCCTCAAAGTACCAATTACTCAGGCTCTGGGCTAAATGTGAGCTGACTGAGAGTTAAAAAGCAAAAAGTAGCAGATGAATAAGAAAACAACAAACTAGTGGTAATTAAACATCAAGGCTGTGGAAAAGGGAAGTGCTAATCCGCCCAACTCAGCTGATTCCACCATTCTAAAAGCATTTACACTTTCATTAAAGTGTGCAGCCAAGTAGAACAAAATCATTTGGAAGGCACTGCATAAACATCACGAGTGAACCTGTGGCTGTCTACGCCGCTCAGTTGAGAATACAATAATTAGCACTAGCTGAGGCCACAACAAGATATTCAGAGAAACTTTAGAGGAATGAAAGTACAGATTCAGATGGATTGTTCGAGGACATGCAGATATCTGAGAGTGAGAGAGCATCTAATCATTCTCTCTAAATATCAAAATGTAATAAATTGCCATGTGTGTAAATGCAGTATCATTTTCAATCTGATTTTAGCACATCATAAAGTAATTAAATCTGACTCTTTCTACAATGGTACTAACACTGAGTATTCCACATTTAATCAAGCCTGCAAACTGAATCTCCAAATTTTAAACCTAACCAAGTGGAAAATTATTGTTAACCAACCTGATGCCGGACAGTTGTAACATATGAACCAGCCGAGTGTGTCCTTATTTGATTATAATATGTGGAAATAAAGAAAAAAATGAAGGTGACTGAGATTTAACTGAGTTAACTGAAACTGTCCCTATATCATCATTCTGCCTGCTGACACTATTATTATATAACATCACAACAAATAAATTAATAAGAAATTAAATTATATAAAACAATTACCTAAACTTTATTTTAGGTTAAATGTTTAAAATAATTTTTTCCTTTTTTTCTTGAATGTTTAAAGAAAAACTACTGAAGTTCTGGCAGATTTTCTCAGTTAGGCGCCCCTAACAGCGGATCCAGCCAGTGCAGTCCTCTTGGGTTTCTTTGATGAAAGGTGTGAATTCAAAACTTCCAGTGTGTTGATATCCAGTTGATGGAGTGTGACATGGTGCATAAAGTGAAACTCAGCTGAAAAGCTATGCAGCATCCTGGAAGCGAACGTTGTGAAGTGTAGCACTGCAGGCTATGAAGACTGTTATTAAAAATTAGGCTAATGTGAATTTGTTTTAACCGGATCACAATGAATTGGCTTGAGTTACAGTTCCTTGAGATGACTTTGTTGTGAAATAGTGCTATACAAGTAAAGCTGAATTGAACTGAATGTATACCAAGCACATTAATACATGATGGGAAACTTTTATTTCCAGTGATGTGATAAGTTATCCTCAGCTCAAGTAATCAATTTCCATTTCACTTCCCTATTTTTCAAGCAGTGTTTTGCTTAGATTTTTTTAGGTCTGATGGTTCCTTTTAGTTCCATGCTGGCTTAAGTGTATGATTTTAGTTTTAAAGAAAATAAATATGTTGAAGTCTGAATAACAGCCAGTAAATGGGTCTTTAAGGCTAAAAAGATGTATTAGTTTGTGTTCCTAAACTCAGGAATAAATTTAAGCACAATCTTTGAGCCAACATTATAAAAAAAAGTCTCTAAAGTGCCCAAAAACATAAACAAGTACATTTAATTGAAAATAGACTAATTCTGCAAGAACAACAAAGAACCTTGAGGTAAGACTGCCGAGTCAGGCTTTTCAGGTTGTAAGGTATTCTGTTTACCCTGTCAGCGTTTACTGTTGCAAATATTGCTGTGGCTGGTGCATTAAAGCACCAACAACAAAAAGGAGCACTGAGACAATATTAATCTGTAGGTGCCAAAACATAACTACCTTGGACTGGGTGGTTGGTTTCATAAATAATACACATTTATTTCAGAGATTGTATCATTTTGTTAAAAATCATAAATCCAGATGTGTGTTTTTTTTTCAAATGATATGTTCTTAATTAAAAATATTAGAGAGCAGCCACCGATGGGTGTGTAGTTATTTACTACAAAACAAGTGTATATTATCACTACAGTTTTCTGTAAAGCCAGCCTCTCAATTAATTAAATCATAAAGCTTTCAATTATGCTTGGCAAACTAACCAACTAATGCAGCCACCAAGGAAGAGCAGTTTTTTTTTTTTTTTTTTTTTTTTTTTTGTTGTTTGTTTTTTTACAGTTAATTGAGTTTTAAAATAAGAAAATTAATGTCTGGAATGTATAAAGTCAGCAGTGTTTTTTTTTTTTTTTTGTTTGGTTTTTTTTTTGAGTAAATGCATTCAGTCAGTGGGCAGACGTATGAGTCAATCCAAGAGTCTAAAAGCTCACAATGCTACAACTCCCACCTGCTTCACTGCCATCGGCATCATGTACTTTTTGTTTTTTTTTTAATGACTGTGTCTTGAGGAGCTGGGTGCAGTATAGCAGGCCTGTATAATGTGTGTGGTAAGTTTATTGACAGGACAAGGTAAAGGGAAAAACAGAGACTAAACCTGAAAATAAAAAAAATGTGTCTCGGGGGCGCTTTAAATGGTGACATCAAAGTCAACACCATGACTGGCATGAGATGCACCTGCAAACGGCTTGGAGGACAAGACGACTTTCCTCTTAATTTTGGAATAGGTTCTGTCATTTTAACTATTCCCCCAGATGCCCAAAACTAATGCCCAAATGTCATTCTAAGTTTAGCCATGCACTGATCACACATAAATCAATTTTGGCAAAGCATTTTGCATACAGATACAGGCTGTAGTATCTTTACAGATTAGCTTCTCTGTGTTTGGCTTCAACATGCTTCCAAACCTGTCTGAAAGGGACAAACAGGGATGATAGTTGCTACTTCTGCTGACAACAAATGGGGATAAAAGAATTCTAACATTAAGAGGAAAATCCCAGTAAACAGTAAAATATTTTGTCTGTGTTGAATCTGTAAAGGGCAATATTGTAGACCTGGTGTAGAAAAAAGTCATTTTTATTGTTTTTATTGATCATGCATACAGTGCTGAGCAAATGTCTTGAACAAATCCTATTTTCCTCCTATTTTGTTGCCAAGGGGACCTACATTTTCATAATCATTTAAAGTGTTCTTCACAAGCAGTTTTCCAACATTTCTGAAGGTCTTTCTGAGTTTTTTTTTTTTTCTTTTTCTGTTTGTTTGTTTACTTGTTTTCACTCCAGTTCTGGTTTTTGACCATTTTCAGAGGAATGTATTTGTGTGTGTGTGTGTGTGTGTTTGTTTCTTAACGAGGATCTATGACTCATTTTAGCATAAACAGACTAATAGCTCAAGAAATGAACTAGTGTTGTGTCCACACACAACTAAGAACCAAATTAAATGCTATTATTAAATGCCTGTTAGTCTGTCTCAAAGACACAAACGGTAACTTGTTAGGATTCCTTTAGTTACAGCAATGAAAACTATGGTTATTAGCTTTACAGGCATGTTGTTGGTGTAAAGTTGTATGAAGCTGTTTGCTAAAAACTAGTCATAACTTAGCATGCTGTATGGTGTGTCCATAAAAAAAATAAAAGGGAACTGGGCAGCTGAAGAAGAATCAAAGCAGATGAGCAGCATCTGAAAGTCCTTGAGAAGGAAATGGGAAAACAAATTCAACAAAGACCTAAAACTGCACTTGGAGCTTCAGTTGACCCATTTACTGTTCACTGAGGCATCATCAGAATGTAATTCCATTTCTGTCAAGAAGCTATTATTAAGGAAGGGAAACAGGGAGAAAAGGTATGTCAAGTGACACACTAACTGAAGACTGAAAATCAGCAGCAGTGATGAATCTTTCCAAGAGCCCAGGCCTCAGCATTATTAAAGCAGTGTGAGTTCAGATTTATGGAAAATGGGACCTTTAAAGAAGAGCTTTGGAAAGTCCTCAGAAACCTTAAGAACCATTCCTGAAGACTATTTAAAGAAATCACAAGAAAGCTTATCTACAAAGGTTTACGCTGTGAAGACATATTCATGCATTCATACCAAGTATTGACTTTCAAGTCTTCAAAACTTGACAACTTTTGTCTGATATACTTCTTTCCTGTATATATTTGTGCATGTTTCAAAACAACTGTCCCTATTCCCTTCTTTTCTTGGAAAATACTAAGAAATGAGGGCTGGCTCAAGACTTTTTTACAGGATTTTATGTCACTGACTCTAAACCAAAGGTTATGTTCATCTAAAGTTAAATCTGTAGTCTAATGGTAAAGTTGACTTGGTGAAAAAAAAGTTTAAATGGTTAGCGATAGACAGCCCATTAGCGAAATGTCACTACAGTCATGTACAGACTTGTGTAGTGGCTATATTCTACTTTTCTCTTTCTGACAAAGTTCGCCACAGGAGCTTTGGACATTTTTTTCTTTTCTGATTCAGAAATTGAAGCAAGATATATTTTCTTACAAAGGTCTGAAAGTGGGTGTTAAAATGGTAGGCAACATTAAAGTGATGACAAGTAAATGTGAAAGTTTAAAACTGACAGATTGGACATGAATTGTACTTGTTTCACATATTTTTCTGTAAATTCACAATACCCAGAGGAACTGAGGACATTGTGAACCTTAGGAAATATGTTTAGAGAACTATGTGAACTAAAATGAACCACAATAGAACAAGTCTTTAAAAGGTAACTATAAGGTACTGAAAGATATTTCTTGATTTTTGTCAACTTTACTGATAACCAAGACATGATGTTAAGGTCTTTCATCTAGGTATACATGTATATGAATACCCATTCATTCCACTGTAGTTAGACTTTATAAAAGGAATTATGTAGAGTGCATAATCAAGGTTTTACTCAATAGATGCTAAAAACCTTTAAGCTTAACAACTCTGAACTTCCTGAAAGAAGATTGAATCATATAATTCTAAGCTCATGAATACACCCAGCATGACACCTCCATTACTTCTCATATGCCTGACAGCTGGTGCAAATTGACCCAGTAAGCACAAAAATTGGAAATGGCTTAACTTGATCATTTTTTTTAGAGATGATAAAAGTGCTTCGGTTTACTTGATGTGTATTGATGCATGTGCTCCATGAACCTCCTCTAAACATTCAATTATGATTCACGACCAATATCAGCAGACATGCAGAGGTCCACCGGATCTAGTAACAAAAGTGCAGGAAAAGAACTAACAATACGTGTCAATTTATTTTCAACATACTCAAATGTAGACCTAGCTTCCAGCCACTAATTAATACTAAGTATCCTTGCAGCTGAATGGTTTCGTCCTTATCCTCAATGTGCAGGTAGGCAAACAATCAATGCTTGCCAAGTGCCTGGTCGCTTTTTAATTAGCCCAGCTTTCAAACGTATTGCAACTGAAATACACTGTGTTCTTTTCCGTGTCCGACAACCAGCATGTGGCTAGATTACAACCAACACTTACAGAGCAGCACATCCATCTACAACACACAGCAGGAGCTGCAAAACTGATATAATCAGTGGATGTGCAACATCTAAAACTGCACAGTGTCCACTTCTGTCCAAAAGGAGACAAATGACAGGTAAATACACCAAACGGCCTGTCACTGTACTCATCTGCTGCCCATTTTTCATTTTATAATAACAATGCAGAGGGAGAGTCCTTTTTTGTTGGGCCTGCTGGTGCGTGAATGACTTGAGGAGGAAATAGGGCCAGTAATTATTCTTTCCACTACTTGTCCCTCCTGTGGCGTCCCACTATCCCTCACACGTGAAGATACAGGTGATTGAATCCTGATGAAATCCCAGCACAGAAACAGCTAGCACACCAGTCATGGAGATATCACTCTGTTTAGGGGATTAAATGTGACACTGAGGGATTAGTAATTATTGGAATTTCAATCATACAGTCAATATACAATACAGCATGCTGTATGAAATGGCCAGCATGTTTGGGGATTAAACGTGTACTTCATTGTTTCCAAGTTTCAAGCTAATAGGAGTGATAGCCACTCAGGTATGTCAGGAATTTGACAGTAAATCTGTTTCTGAGTGATAGCAGAGTTACCTTATTAAACAGAATAAGTTTAATATGAAAATATAGAACACTAAATTGAATGTCAAAACACGACAAAGAAGGGAGCTCACGTTGGACTGAATGCAAATGCCCTATAGCATAAATGCATGACAAAATCTACTTAACACAAGTGAGTCATAGCACAGAGATGGGGGAATTATGAAAAACAGCAACACTGACCTTTACTATGCTAATATGAACCTATAGCAATGTCCTACAAGAAGCAGCAGGATGGCTGTGTTTTATTTACATGCAGCTGCATTTTCTTGGCAAAGCTGAAACAGAAATAAATGTCTATTGACCTGTGAAAGGCCATTGTCCTCCCAGCAAACTAAAGAAATCTCTCCCTGTGTTTGATAGTCTCATGAAAAGAATACCAAACAGAATGAATATCCATTATTAATATGTTCTGTCCTGTGCACAGACTTTATGCTATCACATGTGGGGCTTCCATCGCTTGATAAAAACAAATAAGCATGCCTTCCAGTTGTTTGGGTGTACATCAATGAAAAACCATTGACTTAAACAAAATATCATCTGCACGAATTTATATGTCTACAAAATGTATGGGGGAAACAAAACAATGTTTTATAAGACAGAAGGACTGAGTATGCTCCAGATGGGAATGCTGCTGTGCAAGGGATGTTGATGATAGGCCATTAAAAGGCGTGCCTGGAAAAAATCTGGATTGTTTCCTATGAGACTATTTAGCCTCACAGGGAGCCAGTGGGTTAAAAAAAAGACCTGTGGACAGGCAAACAGACTGAACTTCTGCATGGTAAATTGAAGGGTCAAGGCCATGGATGCAGCTGCTTTTTATCTCCGCAGTACTCCCTCACTAAGTTCATTGTTTGCAATGCATCTTTGTTTCTATGACGATGATTTTTATTCACTATCTTTTAAACTGCACTAAGGTCAGGAAGAGCTCCCATATATTTATTTAAATTTCTTTGCTCCAAGCTTTAACTCTAAAATGTGTTTTCTCTCCCTGTCATGCTTCATCCCATGTGTCTCGTAAGATTTTAAATTGCATTCCACTGCCCCTCGCCATAAGAGGTCAGTTCGACATGGTGGTTTAAAGAGGGCATTAGGGCTACCCCTCTATAGCAGAAAGAGCCCAGGGAAAGCTTGTCATGACAAGTGACTTGGAAGGACTTTCATTTGTGTTGGTGGAGGCATGCAGCCAGCTGGAAGCAACCAAACGAGCAAGTGCATCACATGAAGCCCACAAGCAAGCTTTTGTACATGAGCCTCCGTCCTTCCAGGTCATCTGAGAGATATGCTAGGAGGTGGCTTTTTAAATTCATGATTAAGAGGCCAATGAAAGTAACACAAAGGGAACACGACAGGAATAAGAAAAAAATGGCATTTGTTGATAGGGTAATGCAGCATGAATGCCTACCCTTCAAACACCTCCACCGGTCGAGTTACGCCTCAGGTTAGGTATGTTATCTGATGTCAGAGTGTATTAGTACTCAGTGGATCTTCCACCTTTGTTTACTGTCGGCAGGATCAGCCCACACACTCACTGGGCACAAATTCATATCACAACAGCAGCAGCCTTGGCCACTCTTTGTAGCTCTAGTTTTCCCATTGTGCTGAAGCTTCCCACTTGTTTCAGTCAAGGTCCATTGACTTTGTATGCCCTTAGTCCTCAACCAGACAACGTGTAACCTTGCATGTATTACATGGTCTGACAGATTATGGCTACAAAAGAGGGAAAAAAAAAGACAGAGGGAGAAAGGAAGAGCTGTCAAAGTCACTAAGGTGCTAAAACATAGATTATTAAATCATAATGTCATCTCCATTCCTTTTTGCTGGATACAACAAAACAGCACAAGATAGAAAGGTTTGAAAAAATCACAGACTTTTGATGTCTGCCACGTTTTTCGTTTAAAAAGAATCAGGTGTCTGTAAATTCACAATCGAAATTAAAGGTCAGGCATTTCTTTCAGATGCAATCGGACAAGATCCTAATTCATTATTTTGAATTGGCTGACATTTCTTAATATCAGCTCTAGTTTGTGTGTTGAGAATAATTTGTGGCTCGACTCTTTGTTGGAAACATGTGGCACTGCCAGTCTTATCCAAGTTTTGATCATATCACAGATATATTTCTACTAAACCTATGTTCTTTTAAGGTGTCTAGGTTTCTGGTTATGACTACATTTATGTCTAATTAAAATAAATATCCACTAATAAGTATGCTAGCATAAAACAGACAATAAACAAATGAACACATCTCTAAAGTGTTTGTGTTAACTCTTGTACAAACATAAAATGGTATCACTCTTGTTGTGGTTTGCTGCACTAAACACGAAATTTCTTACCTATCAAGTGGCCACAAAGGAAGAAAGCAGTTTCTAATTAAGCTTCATTACAGCCAACCATCCCTGAAAATGATCAGTGTGGACCATAAACCTCAGTGAATGCAAGGTTGGAGTCTTGCCCTGTGAAGAACCTAACAAATATGACCTTTGTGAGTATGCAAATCCTTAAATCATTCACTGCAGCCATTATTGTTAACAAGCTCCATCCTTCCATTTGCTCCCTATGCTGGCCAAGTCTGGTTGTAAACAGGCTATTAAAAGGGTCTGCCGGTGTCTCAAGCGGCCTCTGGCCTTGGGCTCACAGCACCTGCAATGGAGCTCTTAATGAGGCGGAAAATTAAAAGGTTTGGCTGGACACTGAAAGCCTGTTTCCTTCTATGGAGTTTTTGTTTGCTATTCATCTTCTGTTTCCTCCTCTTCACCATCATCCCTCACCTTCATACGACAATCAGTGAAATAATCAAAGGTCACATTTGAATTAATTAATTTCAAGTACTAATCTTGTAAAAAGAAATGTCAAATGGTCAGGTCCAAATAAAAAGTAGTTGCTTTAAAAAAAGCAAATATTAAAAAAATATGATGAGCCAAAATGAAATACTAATTTTACATGTGGAGATGTTGGGCCTCGATATGACTTATTTACATTCTTGAGTAAAGTACTGCAGTGCTGTGTTGCTAGATTTCCTATGGACCTCTCATAATATTCCCTCTAACCAGAACACAAGGCCTCATCAGGATATTGTATTCTAGAGGATTTAAGGCAGTTATTTTTAATGTTGAGCAGAAATAGAGGTGTACAATTAAAGTAAATTGTTATTCTGTTTCCTGCAGCTCTTCAGGTTGGTTAAATTAGCTGAACCAACCCATACATCGAATTTACATGTGGCATTTATTGGTGCACATCCAGCTATAAGTTGCACATTTTGTGTGTCACCTTCCGTAACCTTACCAGGAGGACATAAGAGAGAAAAAAACAACATTAACATCCTGTTGACCCACTGTTCTGAAATATTAATGAACCTTCCTGCTTCTGACTTATACTAGAAGCTCCCACTCATTTAGCTGTCACACAAGAGTACATCCCATGCTCAAGGGGCTGGCCAGGTGCTGAAGGCTTTACCAGTGGCAAGATCATATGTCATTTCTAAATGCCAGTCATCCTGCTTTTTAATAACTGCAGCCATAGATACCTTGTCATCGTCCCAAGAGACCACTTAAAAACTAAGAGCTAGCTGAAAACATGCTTACACTTTATATCTTGCCATTTTTAAGAAGGTGCCCAGAGAATCTTGGTCTCACAGGTTTCAAACAGACTTGTAAAACCCAGGAAGTAGCTTTTCAATGGGAAATGTGACAGTTATGTCAATATCACAAGCCCACTTCCTCTAATTAAATTCTAAGGGCACGACTGAGAAACAGTTTCAAATTCTTTTGAGGGAAACAAAATAGCTCACAAACCAGATTGATTGGTAGCCAAGGGACGAGAAATTGTTTGCTGAAAGGTAAAAGGAACTTTCCTCTGAAAATGGCTTGCTGACCTCTTGCATTGACCTCAATCACTGCATTTCACCAAGTCCCACAATCGCCTCAACTTTTGGCAGTTTCCCCCAGTTACCCTGGTAATGGCCTCATTTGGAAAAGGTTGTGGGAGCAGAGAGTGAAGACACTCATTGTAGGAAGAGACCTGGACTTCAAACCACGGAGGAGGATGGTGACCCTTCCTTCCCTACTTCGTTTGCCATTTGATCAAGTCAACATCTAAACTGCTTCAGCTTGTGTTTTCTGCTTGGAGTTCACTCAGGAAGAAGATGTTGCATAAATAATGCTATTTAGCCACAGCATCCAGTCGATACCCCCACAAACATTCCTTTCCACACAGTTTTCGAAAGGAAACTCTGCAGTTTGTAGGAATGCAGTCTCTACCCCAGAACAACAGAAAAGAAAAATACTCATTTGTGGTTGTCAAAATACTAAAAAATAGAAAAACTCAACTGCAAAAATTATTTCCAGAATAAAGAACTGGTTATTATGGATAATCCACAGACTGCTGTATTTATATTTTTATTTATTTATTTTTGATTGAAAAGGATATTTTAAAGAAAGAAGAGTCAAATATATAGCCTGAAGCATTGGTTCACAATGAAAAATCGCTGCTTTTTTTTTGGCTTTTTTTTGGTTTTATTTATTCATTTTGTTAAGATTAAATGTTTGAAGATTTTGCACCATAAGCAAAACTCATTTAACTTTGATTGTTTTTGGGAATGGGGATACATGACCAAACACAACAAAGCAAAACTACCTGGACGTATCTCATCATTTCATTAATGAACTTTTCAGTATTTTTCTGAAGGTGTCTGCTATAGCAGATTAAAATTATTGCAAGGCTACATTCTAAAAATAACTTAACATAACAATTCCCAATATCTAATAAATTATGTCCCATAAAACTAATTTACAACATTGCTGTCTCAAAAGTTCTCAAAATGATCAAAATCTTTGACTGATAGCCTGATTTTAATTATCACAGCAATGAGTGGACATTGTAATACAAGCCAAATAGACCTTTCTGCGAACTGTGTCATATGTGGGTGTGTTTATAATACACTCTGAATCTATTTCCCTTCGACAGGAAGAGGAGTTCTGCTTCTTCGTTCTCTTTACAATTTCTGCCCATAGGGGGACCGATACCATCAATGTTTATGGCTAAGATGTTCCCTTTCATAAGAGACTTCTGTGATGATGGTGACCTGTAATGTGTCCTCTTGTCAACAATACACTGTCCCAGATTATACTCCCCATCTGTGAGGCCTGACAATATTCTGTCTACACCCATACCCCACAACAAAACTGTGACATTTAACACCCAAAGTGGTTTTCATTGATGATGTAAGGTTGAAAAACAAACAAAAATGTAAAGAAAAAAGGGCTCCTTAATTCATGTATATGTTTAACCCTTGTATTATGTTGAAAAAAAAATCAAATTGATTATGTTACGGGTCATTTTGACCCATACTGTGTAAATCCACTCATATCAATAAATTTTTTTTAACTTTAACACTATATTTAAGAACTATTTAAAGCGTTTCCCTTTTCTTAATTTTATTTATTTATTTACTTGTCCAATTTTCTCATATTTTTCGATTTTCAACACTATTAGTGCTCCCCACATGATGGACAGAATGTAACACATTTATTTCTTGCATTTCACACAAAAGGTACTTGTTTTACTGTCCTTTTGGGAGACAAAGACTAGTCATCTTTTCCGTTTCTTTACACCTGTATCCATTGGATTCATCACAGGTTGATTGGATGGCCTTTTGAATGACAGCTGCAGTTGCCGGGGATTGAGCTGGCCTGGCTTGCATCTGGTTCTTGGGAGTGACAAGTTGTATGCAGAGTTCTTCCAAGAAAAGGTGACTTTGGTACAGTTTGCCGGAATTGATTTCAGTCCATGGGAAATATGCATTGTAAGCAGACATGTCAACAGCATTGTAGAAAATCACCAAGGGCCAATGGGCAGTCTTGCGTTGGCAAATATTGCAGTGACTTTGTCCATTTTGCTCATTACAAGAACATTCTTGTTTCTCTTAGGGCAGTAAGAAACCACTGTTGCTTTCTTAGGGAGCATGCATATGGGGTAATGCAGAGGCCTTTCCTGCATCTTCAGAATTTCACTGAAAGTTCTGGCTTATTTCTTCTGACTGTTACCAACATAGTGAGCTTTCTCTTTTGAAGTTTATCTCCAAGGTGGTAGGATGTATAAAAGTAGTCAAAGGTGATGTTATGACCTTGCAGCTCTTCAATCATCTTCAGCACCACATGCATCCCCTGATTCTTCTCAGATGCTAATCCACGCAACTATCTAGTTTTCACTTGCATATAACAAGCATAGCTAGATTTTGCATCACAGGCTGCCCATATTTTTTTATTTAAAGTGTCTGGGTCAAAATAACCCACAACATCATCTTTGTATACAAACGCTGTACAAACATTCTGCTACACATCAAACTGTTCAAATTTTACACAAAAGTTCATGACCCCAGATAAGGAAAAGTCACAAACTTTCATGAAGAAAAAGAAATGATAACCAATAGTTTGGTGACCACAAAAACTGAAACAGGTCAAATTGACCCTTAACATAATATGAAGGTTATACAAAATAACACATTGATGCATACTAAGGAAACAAGATTTTTACTTAAAGTTTTTTTTTTTTTTTTATGTGTGTGTGTGTGTGTGTGTGTGTGTGTGTGTGTGTGTGTGTGTGTGTGTGTGTGTGTGTGTGTGTGTGTGTGTGATTGAAACCTGTATATTAAAATGACTGATGTCCAACTATCTTTCTTTCCCAAGTCCCGACTGGAGACACATCAATCACAGCACTGCTAGCTAACATTAGCCAGATGTGTTACTCCTTCAACAGAGTAAGCGTCAGCGGGGACAGCCAGTCATGTTACGGAAAACAAAAATAAAAAAAACAAAAAAACAAAGCCAATCATAACTAATTTCAGCATTAAAAGGCGGGACCTTAAGCCCCAACTCCGGACAGCTTGTTGTAGACAGAAAGCAGTCCACCGCCAATCTCTGAACCGTTTGTGCTATGGTAAACAGTAGGGGTACCTTTCTACCAACCCAGTTCTACTTCCGTATGTTATTGTAAAGAAATGGTAATATATATCTGGCATCTATGTGAAAAGAAAAGAAAAGAAAAGAAAAACTAAACAGAGAAGAAAATATTTTTAAAAGAGCTTTGCAACTTTTTTCTTAAAAGAATGTTATTTTAAAAGTAAAGTAAGTTATGGAGCCCCCAAGGGGGACACGGATCATTTTTTCTTTTGCATTACCTCGCAAAAAAAGGATGATCCGAGAGGAAGCACAGCCTGTTAAAGCCGTTTTGTTGAGATATTTTAGGTGTTTCTAGTCTGCATCTGTCCCTCTCAGCATCAAGTCAACATAACATGCACACCTGACAATAACTTCATGTCCAATTAACAGAGCCCCTTTGTTTTATCTGTGCTTTGCTGTCAGCTATCCAGTATTAAAAGAAATATATCTGCATAGAAAGAGTCATGACACAGCACAGTTTTCTGAGAGTCATGACACGGATAAACTCAGGTCTTGGTTTCATTCCACAATTTTAGATGTTGTGGCTCCTCTTAAACCCAGGCTCCCAAAAACTAAAGCTGAGCTGTGGTTGGATGATACAACCCCCGCTGTCAGATGCCGGTGCTGAAAAGCTGAACAAAAATAGAAGAAGGACAAACTCCAGGTGTTGTTCCAAATTTTAAAGGAGTGCTGGCATCATTATCTAAAAACTGTGAGAGATGTAAGAAGAAATATGTCTGATATTATTATGTCAAATCACCATAAGCTTCGGGTTTTATTTAAAACAATAAATTGTGCTTTTAATGTTCCTCAAACTGTTGGTATTGATCCCTCAATTGAGGCACATGAAAACTTTTTAAATTTCTTTGTAGGTGACTACTATTAGGGCTCAGATACCTTCTTCTGCCTTTGACCCATCAGTCTCTGTCCCCTGTTCTTCTGCTGTTCACTAGTTTGAACGGGTCTCTTTGTCTTTTCTCTGTGAGATTGTTGGTTATCTGAAGCCTTCAGGTTCCCCTACAGAAGCTCTCCCACCATAACTATTCAAAGAGCTTATTTCCACTTTAGGACCATTGGTTCTTGCTGTTTTTAATGGCAGTCTGTCCTCAGGTCTGGTTCCTAAAGAATATAAACATGCTATAGTCCAACCTCTGCTCAAACAACCCAGCCTGGATCCCACTGTTCTGTATAATTTCTATTCAATTTCCAAACTTCCTTTAATTTAAAAAATCTTAGAGAGAGTTGTTTATACACAGATAAAAGAGTTTTTAGGGGTAAATTATGTTTTTGAGGTCTTTCAGTCTGGTTTTAAATCTCTTCATTACACTGAGTCGGTTTTTAATGATCTTTTATTAGCTACAAATTCTGCTGACCGTGCAGTCTTTAAAACAGTGGATCACAACATTTTAATGACATGTCTGGAGCATTGTGTTGGAATTTGTGGTACTTGGAATGGTTCAGGTCCTACCTGTCTGAGAGGACATTCTCTGTTAAATTGGGCCATTTCCAGTCATCCCCTGCTCCTCCATCATGTGGGCTCCCTCAGGGGTCCATTCTTGGGCCTTTGCTAAATGGTAAATGGACTTGCACTTATACAGCGCTTTACAGTCCTTACAGTTTCAGAGATGTACCCCCCCCAAACCTCTCTGAGCTGCTTCACATACTCCCTCTCCCTGTCCCTCCGGTTATTTTGTATAGATTTTATTGTTTTACTGATTTTATTGTCTTGTCTTTTATTATTTAATGTTTTATTGTTTTTAGTTATTTTATGTTCGGCACTTTGTTTAGTGGCTGCTGTTGCAAAGTGCTTTATAAATAAAGTTGGCTTGGCTTGGCTAAAAAGGGTAGGATACACCTTTAAATGTACATATGACAAACTAGACTAGCCAGCAACTACAAACAATTGAAATTCAGTTCCTGATAAACTATTATCTGTGATCTTTGATAAACTGGAAAGCTTGGTTTGAGAAAATGTGGTTGATATTAGAAACCCATGACCTGCCACATAACATGAACGTTTGTCTTTGGGCCCCCTCAAAGACCAAAACCTAGTTTATCATTAAAAGTCAAAATGCAAACACACCAAAAAGTCATTTGTTTTCCAGGAAAAAAAAAAAACTTTTGCCTCACAGTTATCTAAATATGCACTGAAGATGTTAGAAATGTTAAATAGTCCAATCAAAATGGTTATGATCCCTTCACTTATATGCTGTAAAAACCCTGAACAAGGAAGGAATTAGCCAGCCATCACTGACTGACACACCACAGTCATTGCTCATGATTTGCTCTGGTTGAAACAGTACATCTCTGAGACTGTAAATATTTCTACTAGCTGGCAGAGACAATTGTTCAACACATCGCTCGTGTTCTTTTTTACTGTTGATCCTTATGATGAAGCTGTGGGTGTGATAGAAAATCTCTCTCATCCTTTTCCCTCCAGTTAAAATGGAAACCAGATAAGGAGGAAAAGAGTGTGGCAGGCCACAGCAGCCTCCATCACTTATCCACCACTCGTGCATGATTGAAAGGCATCTGCAAGCTTTGAGGACTGCATCATTTATATCAGACTACTTTAAAAATCAAGAGGCAGGCAGCAGCTATCGTTAATATTGACAAAGCATTGACTTGAAAAAAAAAATTAAAGGCAAAGAGAAAGTCTAAATAAAGTGCAAGTTGATTCCCTCACGGGTAAAGCTTAGGCTTTTGTCTTTTCTTTTTTTCTCAGCTCTTGCCGTAATCTTTTAGATGGATTCAGCTAAATTGTTACAGTCTCCCACAGAACATAAATGGAAAGCATCCAGGGATTTGGAGCTGCTATTAGGGAGACAAAATGATCCATCAAAGCAGCTGCTAGGAAAGGAAGTGGGAAATCAGGATGATGTGGGAGAAAGAGCTATTTTCGTATGGATGCCATGTGGTGTTTTTTTTTTTGCCTTCAAAATTCCCAAGTTTTCACTCCATGCCCCTGATCTGGGACATGTGATGACCTAATAATGTGTGTTCTTTTGCTTTTTATATTTAGTCGTTACCATGATTAAATAATAAGAACACAGTGAACTGCATCCTAAGAGCACTGGCAAAACCAAATTCTCAGTGGCAACAGGGTCAGCCTCATCACTGTGGGCTGTTTTTCTCTTCTCCCCTGTCCTCCTTCTTGGTATTGATAGTTTTAGGAAAAACCAAAGGATTTCTGTCCATCAGTCAGAGCCCAAGGGTGTCTGATGTGTTAAATCTACATTAGATGCATGGCCAGTGTTGAGAGAGAAAGGGTTGAGGAAGTAGTGGGAGGTGGAGTATAGGGGTCACCACACTGATTAATGACTGAAAGCAGCAGAGCACCACATTCTCCATTTCCTCCACCCACATCACCCTTTGGAAGGCAGAGAGATATATCCAGCACATTACTTTTGCAGTATCCCTTGCCTTATCCAGTTATGTTGTAAATTGTGGACTCTTCCCCACATACACACCAGCCCAGAAAATGAGTTAAACTCAACATTTTTAGTCTTAGAAGCTTTTTTTTCCCATATCTATCCTGGAGCCAGAGATGGATAGCTTGGGCCTGTCAGTCACAGCTGCAGCTGGGTTTTGATGCCTTAAAAAGTGTGACACCATGCTGTGATATGAGACCGGAACCCAACTCTAGCTGTGGTTGTTAGCCTGCTTTGTTTCCGGGGGGATATGGAAACCACTGCAGTATTTTAAATAGATTTATTTCAGCCTTCCCACATACAAAACAAACACCCAATAACTAAAACAATAATGGAGAAAGGGATACATATATATGAAGTTTGATCTCTGGAGAACTAGAATTGTGAATCAATACCAAGTTTCCATATTTCCAGTCTTGCAATGTGCAGTCTTGCTCAACAAAGGTCATAGAGACATGGAATATGGTGCAAAACTCAGCTTGATTTTCAGCAGCTCAGAAAATTGAGCTAATAGCAAGAATATTTAACAATCTACAAGTGGTTTCTGTCTCTGAAGCTGCATGTAAGTCACTGATTAATCAATATCCTTTAGCAAAAGATGAAAAGCACCACTAAAAATGATCTACATTAAAATAAACAGAGAGACAGTGCCAGTGATTTACATCTCCTATTACTTTGTACTGTAAAAGTCTAAGCAAAGATGCTCTCTGCTTGCTATACATTTTTAGCATTAGGTTTGTACAGCATACCTCAGGGTCATGTCCTTTAGTGCTGTGCAGTTCTGAGATAAGACTGGTGATAATATCTGGCCACCAGATCAAGAATCAAAGGAAATATTCCCGCCAAGTAGTGAGGGAAAAAATGATAAAATCAGACAGAATATTTAAGGGAACCTAAATTTAAGCTTCCAATATTCTTATCAAATATTCTCTAATACCCAGTGAATTTAATTAATGTAACATCCAGCTATGACTAGATTAATCAAGAAGCTTTCAAGTAAAAACAAAAAAATGGTTGTAAAAACTTTCAGGTATTGGAAGATGTCAGTTAGTGTTTGGATTTACTGTTTTTGGGGGCTCAGGATCAAACAAAATAAGAAGGTATAAATCAATTACACGTAAACCAAGATAAGTGAGATATTAAACAGCATGATTTATATCCCTTTGTTATACATGCAGCAAGGCTGCATAATTACAGACAGACAAAAGGAAAAAAAACCCAGGTGGGAACTGGGACAGAGCTCTAACAACCTCTGCTCCTTGACCTTCCCTGTTCAGCGGTTATTAATGCAGAAGCAAAAGTTGACATAGCTGAAAATAATCCTTGTCTGAAAGTCAGTTGCAAACTTTTTCTCATTTATTTTTCATCCCAACACAACCAAAAGTGGCTTATCATCAGAGCTTCATGTGGGAATTACCTGTGATTGATTGCTGCAGCCTAGTTTTCAAGGACTCACCAGAAGGATGCGTGAGGGGACAGGTATGCTTAGCTGACCTCCCAGGCCGTTGATTAATTCTTTGTGTGCTGCTGATTTGTATCACTCTGCCTGAGAGCGCTGAGAGTGGATGTGAAATACTTGTCCTTCTCTGATTTGATAAAACCACAGCAGGAAGAAATGCAAACCTCCAATGTCCTCTCAAAAGCAATAGAGGAGTGATATAGTTGGTAGAAACACTGCAAGCACTCTAACTTAGCACTATTACAATCTATACTGATGCTTTCACTACTGCTTCCAATAAGTGGCCAAGACGTTGCCCGGAGGCTTTTGCAGGAAAAGAGGATGAAACAGAGCTTGCAAACCGACATGAAGCATAAAATGAGAAAAGCTGGGAAACTTTTGTGTAAACACAAACGCATGTTTTTCATAGGCACCTCCAGGGGGGGTTTAACTTTACATCTCCTGTGGATAGAGAGGCCCACGCTTATAATCACATCCAGGCATCCCTAAGTAATAAACTACTGAAAGAAAACAGCCTGGATACATGCGGACAGGGCAAGACACACAATCTATTTCATGTGTTTATACTTAAGGCCAAAGAGCAAAACAGGTCTGAGCTGTCTATCCCCAGGCAAATGGTTTTTGTTTGACACAGGTCGGCTCAACTTTGTTTACCATTTCCTTGATTTTCTATTTAGTTTCCTCTCTGCACAGCTGCAGGGCTAAACACATGTTTTGTTGCAGAGGTTTGGTGTGTAGCTGAAAGTCCCTTGGTTCAGAGATGAGGCTTTTGACTGATGGACAGGTCCCCCTCTAGCCATTGTATCCTGCCTTTTTTGCCTACCAAAACACAGAGCATCAAAGGAGAGTCTGGAAAAGCTCAACAGGAAAGGTAGGAAACTGTTCCTTTGCTTTAGATGCTTTAAAATCCTTTATTTTTTTCATTTTATTTATTTTTTTTTCATTAGTTCTCTTTTTTATATTCAGTGTGCTTATTAAAACCTTCTATACATCACTAACACATACTACTGCAGCAGTGTCTTCCCATGCTATCGCAGGATGGTTTAACAAAAACTACGTGAAGAAGCTGCCAGGTGACACTTCAGCATATTTTTTTTCTTCTCACATGTTATGCCAGCACAGTTGAGTTATCCAAAAAAAAGTGTTACCTTATGGCTAACGCTGAGAATGAAACACAAACATTTCTATTTCAGTACGTTTTCATCACTCTAGCTAAAGAGCAATTTTCTCCTTTCATTTAATCTCTCATCTTTTTATCCACTTTATCAGATTTTTGTTAAATACATTTAACACATTGAGATAGATGACTTTTTTTTTTTAACAAAAGGCATTATAAAGCTAAAGCAGTGCCTGAAAGGTTTGACAGAATTGTAGAATCATTAAAACTTATATTTTATAGTGTCTAAATCACATAAGTATGTAATGTCATTTGGTAGTGACAACCTTTGAATTTAATTGTGAATTATTGCCTTTACTTTTTTGTTCATGGACATCTTCGCCTGTCTTCTGCCATCATATATAATGGGCTTAAAACTGAGAAGCATGTAATATATTATATATATTCCATTTTAATGTGTTTGAAGTGCCACTCTGTTATGAGATTTCTGGTGGAGAGTGGCAGAAGATGAGACAAATCACAGCAGTAGAGAGCATGTCCCCTGGGTGAGAGTAGAGTTGGCAACACAACTGGAACTGCAAGAAGGGGTCAAGGAAACACTTGTGTGGGCATATGCAGGCACCTGTGCATGTGTGAACCACACTGCGCTGGGGGAAGTAATAAATGGCCAATGAGAATGACAGATTAGTAGTGTAGATAGGATAAAATGGCACAGGAGGTGTGGGACGGGGATGAGGCACCATCCATCCAGGTCTGCAGGTGATTCATCAGGATGTGCTGGGGTCCAGTAAAGGCCAACCAAGGATATGTAGAGAGAGACAAAACACTGCCCGCCAGATGCTAACACTATTCCTGGGATGGATCATCTGGCAGTTTTGTATGCACGAGTCTGTGTGGTGCATGTAAGAGAGAGCCAAAAAAATGATATGGGAATGTCTGAATGCCTGTGCATTTGAATTAGTTTCTGAGCGAGATGTGAGAGATCCAGCTGTGTGTGTCTGTAGGAGTGTATTTAAGCGAGAGGTACAGAATAATGTGGAAATTCAAGCGTACTAAAGGTAGATTGTGTGTGCACTGTGTGTACATGAATATACTCTTGAGAAAGAGCAGCAGCTGAATGTTTGTGAGTGTGAGAGACTGAGGCAAGGTGATCACAAGCTGCGCTTTAAAGTCATGAATATGTCTAGGCTAGACACCAAGCGTGAAAACATGTGTGTGAAATTTCTGCTCACATTTCGAACATGCTCAAGGTTATCAGCCAGCATTCAGTTCTCTGGCACACATGTATCGACCAGCTTGGCACAAAGACTCCATATGCTTGCAATGCCACAAAACAAAGAGTTAAAACAATGTCCTCTCTGATAACTAGGGGCTGAATGCGAGTGAGATGTGCTCCAGTGATTATGCAGTCAGACGCACCAGCCACTTTGATGCGTGATCATACTGTTGATGGCTTGACAATGCATGGATAAAATCTGTGGTTTTTCATTCACATACACACCCCCCCAACCACAAGCATACTGAGAAATACACAGCAACTCACAAACTGTTAGCCTACATGCTAGTGTAAAAAGTGTGCTGAAAATTCCAATGCATTGTTCTGCTTTGAAAAGCATCCCTGTTGCTACCTGAGGTCGTGGAATCACAATGCGATTCCCTCATGAGAAGAATACTTGTCAAACATGACTTTACATATTGGGGTTCTCTAGTTTTTGTATGACAAATGGGTGAACCAAAACTGCTAAAAAAGATAAGGTGCATAGGAAAAATTCAAGCTGATTCAGAGTCCATGCATTTTGGTTGCTGCTGAATGGCACCTAGAGACTAAACATCAAAATGCATGATCACGTCCTGCTTCTGGGCCTCAGCTTCAGGCTGCCTATGCAATATTTCTGAGTACATACTTCCTCCTTGCATCGCATGTGTTATCTGATAGCAAGAACAGCAGCAACACAGCAAGGATGCTTTGTTTCCAAGCATGCCTTCATTAGCCAGGGCGGATTTAACATTCTTACATTAATAAAGCAGTGACTTTAAATGCAGTTATTTGTGTTTAGTTGGTAACAGCAGTGCAGCAAACCCATCTTTTGACAGCATTAGGGAAATATGCAATGGTTAATGATGCTTCCAGATTGCAGTAAGCTGATTAATTGATTAGACCCATTAGGAAAGGCGCATTAGAAGTGCTATTAATTTTGCAGCAGCAGCGCCCCTGCGTGTGCTCCCAGAGAGCAGATGGCAATGAATGATGTATTTTGTAAGAACAGTAAATATTGACAGGTGTTCCTGGGAACCATTTCAAATTCCCCATGGATCATGCGAAGGGTGCGCATTCTAATTAACTGTGTCCAGTGAGAAGACCTTTGGATAGCAGATGCCCTGACCTACTCTAATCTCAACAGGCCACATTAGTGAACTGAGTTGCTCCAAGCCATGTGTTTTACCCTCTATTGTGCACATTTACGATGTGGGTAGGAGTGAGGGACGGGGAGGGGGGTGGTGGGATAGTTAAGAGGGAACTGAATCTGAATCTGAAAGCTTTGAATTGACCTGGGGAACATTCTGTAATAGGTCCTTGCCTTGCTCCACTTTGCCTCCAGTCAGTAGGTCTGCATCATTTCAATTGGAAAGCCAAGAAAACTCATTTCTGAGCAACCTTGACATCAGCTGCACTCTCTTGCTCAGTGGCTATTTGAAATCTACTGCCACACATAGTCCTTCTCAACTGTGAGAAATTTAGCCCATTTCTGATACTGCAAATGAAATTAATAGACCCATGTATAGTAAAAAACAATAGAGCTATTTTAATAGAAAATTCATTTTCTCTTTATGTCTGTTTCATACATCACGATTTTAGTGCCTGGCATTTAACACACGTGCCTCACACTCTCAGACATATTTCTTCAGGTTTGCAGGGTTAGAGCAAAAAGATTTCACATTATTAAAATTCACAGTCTCTCCTGAGCTGCACACCTTTTACACAATGGGAAGAAGCAGAAGCACAGAAACACGTGCATCACAGCAAGATGTCACCAAGGTATTGATCATGGGTCCCTCTTGCTGAGAAGCAACAGTGCTAACAAGTAGGAGATGTGTCCACGTGGAGCCAGAAGGGAGGTCCCCTGGGGTCTGGACACTATCAAGATGTTTAGCCGAACCCAGCTTGAAATTGGTGAGGGGTTGGGGGTTACTTCTTAAGTAACAGCCCTCGTTTTGATTGATTAGCTGTTTAATTATTTGAGTAATACCTCTACTAATTTCCCAGGCTGTGTCAATAAAACGTTTGAAATCAATGGCACGTGATCATTTAAACTTCCATTGTCTAAAATTCTAACCTATCATACAGCTTGATTCTGCTCAATTTATCCCTTGCTGTGCCTTGTAAACCAGCAGTGACATGGCGACTGGACACAACTACTTTGTGTATAGAGTCATTGTACCATATGAGTCTGCAATTGACTTGTAGTGCATAAGTATTTGACATATTTTTAGTGAAAAATATACACTACAAAGATCAGCTCTGGCTAGCAAAGAAAAAAAACAGAATGTATGAATCTGCACTGTCTGTTCATAAACTTGCTCACTGATTCGTTGCTCACCCGTATGGATATGTGATAGATGCACACAGATGGGATATACTTTTTTTCTTCTTTTTATTTATTTATTTATTCTTTTGCTACTTATTCCCACAAATTTATAAATCATCTGCTTGGATTTGAAAAAAAGTTTATTGCCTTAGAGAACAAGAAAGTGTACCGATATGTGCAGCACTTCAGTGCTACTACAGAGAAATTGTTGTTACACCTATGAGTGCTCTCTGATCAGTTGAGTGCAATGTTTTCATGCCACCTTTTGAAAAGGCTCAACTTTCTTTGAGCCTTGGCTTAAGCAATGCTGTAAAAGAAGTAACTGGTAATACAACTGAAAAAAAAACCAGGCGTCTTGATTCGAGCCTTGCTAAACAGGTAATATAAAAATTTACATAAACCTCTGTAGCCTTACTTTAACCTGTATAAGTATAAACTCTCTGTAGCTTCATAAATAGTACTCAATTAAGAAATGTTTTTAATCTTATTTTGAACCAAAAAGGTGTGAATTAAACATTGTTATATCTTGAGATTCCCTTCCCAGTGTGATTGCCTGATAAACATCTGAAAGACAACTTAGGCAGCTGGATTCTTAAAAGAAAAAAGAAAACAAAGACCAACATCTGACAAGCTCCAAGCTACACATCTGTTGCAAAATGTTGTTTTGCTTAAATCATCAGCACCCCAAACTGGCAGCTACATCCAGGTTTCAGATGTGATGTCAGCCATTCATTGCTGCTCAAAATATATGTTAGCATAAATCAGGGGTGTCCAGCTCTGGTCCTCGAGGGCCACAATCCTGCAGGCTTTCAATGTATTTCTGCTCCAACACACCTGACTCAAATTAATGAGTCATTGTGCGGAACGTCATAGGCTGTTGGATTCATTTGAGTCAGAAGTGTTGGAGCAGGGAAACATTAAAAACCTGCAGGATTGTGTCAAACATGGGAACAACAGAACAACAACCCTTGCGGACCAACTTTGAACACCCCTGGCACAGATGCTGCAATAGCATCAGTTATGTCTTGAGAGGCTTTTTTTCATCTTACTGTGTCAGTTACACTTTGTATTTTTTTATTTCTTAAAAATATATATATATATATATATTGTGTATATTTGACAAAATAAGTATTTCTACAATGGCACTTTTCTGCAGACCTAATGAATTACCAGTCTGTTAAGTGCATGCAGTTGTATTCAGTTATTAAAATAATTACCGGTTATATTGATCCTTAAAGGCCTAGCATGTTGGGTGTAGAGCCATTAAGTGGTGAAATTGCAGATGTGGATTACATGGACATGTCCATTTCATTTCATTAACTGTAGTAGACTCAAAAATGTGGATTTTTTTTGGCTTCTGAAGGGAAAAAAAGAAAGTGGTTCAACCTGGCAAAGGGTAAGGACAACCAGCAGTATATGCAGATATAGTGCTTTACACTAGACACTATTGGTACAAAAACTAAACTGCATTTTTGCCAGTTTATCTTATGTTCAAAAATATTTAGCAAATTTTTCATTTTTTAACTACAAACACACAAAAATCTTGTATGAAAACAATTATATCAGAAAGAAAAATCATCTTAGTCTTGCACGTCCAATATGCCTCCACTATGTGCATAAAATAAATTTAAGACCATCCTTACAACACGATGACAGAAACTTGGCTTCTACAGAGCCTTAATTAGATTTCTGAATCTTAAAAAAACTGGTCTGTAAAAAAACTTGCGGCACCAGGTCCAGCTGCATTCTGCCATCTTTGAACAGTTCTAATGGAGTATAAAAAGTTCCTGTTTAAAGTCAAAATGAAAATACGTGTCTTTTTTTTTAGATGTTACAGTACTGCTGGGAGAACCAGAACAAAATAGTTCATCTTACATTATAACACTAGCATTTTTTCAGTTTCTGGTAGGACATTTACCAATAATCTGTTCTTAATAAAGATATTTTGAGTTGTTGAAATATACAAGGACTAAAATGGATGCGATGTACAGATGAAATAACTCTTAGTTTTCATACCTCGATATACAACAGCAAACCATATTTTAATCTATAATTCGACAGCACACAGATAGAACACCGTTTAAATATTTATTTTGGAAGCATCTTTTAGCTTGAGCTGCATTCTGGCTTTCTTCTCATTTTTAACAACACCACAAAGGATACAACACTTTCCTGTTTTCCCATGTGACAAAATATGCTGAGCTTTTTAGTTACATGACAAAGATGACTAGAGTTTGATAAGACTGTGGGCTTTTTTTTTTCTCCCCAAACAGCAGCTTTCCCTTCCAGTGATACAAGTTGTTTTTGTTGTTATCCAACCTGCAATAGCCCCCAGGAGAAAATCACAAATGATGCTCAGATGAAGTGTCTTTCCGGGAACTAAGGGGATAATAGAACTCTTCATTCTATTTACACTCCTATGCTTCTTCTATCTCTTGATGTATTTTGGTCTCAAAGCCAGCGGCCCACTGTACCTTAGACTCTGTTTCTTCATTCTTCACACTGGAAATTATCAGTGTGTGGGGTTTTTTTTCAAAGGGAAATTATAAGTATGCTTATTTTATTACTTTTAACGTTTTTTTTGTTTGTTTTTTTTTCAAAAGCAACACACAAAATGAGTTCTCCTTTTTCCAGTTCCTAACAAAATTTTCATTTCTCAAATTCATAGGCTATTTGACTCTCTTCAGATTTGTTTCTTTCTTATCTTTCTTGTTTGGTTCATAGTTATTTGTTTTATTAAACTTGCATGGCGTTCTGTGGTTTTGGTTGTAAAGCAACTCGTTATGTAACAAAGGCCTTGTATTTCAAAAGCTTTGACACGGTGTTACAGTGCTGTTGTTACCCATTTCACTAATTAAAGAAAACCTTGAGTCACTTATACCAAGCTGATAATCCGACTACAGGAACGTTGCAGCCTCTGCAAATGTCTTTCTTGCCTTTGTGGTGTGTAATGCATTGTCTGCATTGTCAGACCATGTCAATGATTTTTTTTTTCTAGTCGATTCAGCATGTTGCATGGGCATGGGGTCTGTCAGTGATTGCTGGAAAAATCCATAAATTCACCCATTTATGTAGTTTCTACTTATTTTTCATGTCTGCTTCATCCTATCTGGTTCTAGCATTGCCTGCTGCTCTGATCCCACGGCAGAGTGCTCCCTGTTCTCACTGGCCACATCTTTGAATTAGACATAAACCTAAATGGAAGAGTTCATCAATGATGTTTTATTATTAGCAAATACTGCTTTATTTACATTCTTTATCTACAGGGTCTTTTGGCTTCTCTTGTTGGAGCAGAACAGTTTTTGTGCTACATCCTGCACTAAGTTATTTTGTCCTGCACAGGTGTAGATGGCACGTATCCCTGCTGGCAACTGGATGTGGTGTTTGTGCTGGGGCAATTTTTTTTTGCACAGAAACTGGCAAACCCAGTAGGAACCCTTATGTTGCAGCTGGCTTCTGATGCTGGTCTGTTGTACAAGAGCCCTTAAAGATAAATCCAGTCTGAGAAATTAAAAAATTAGCCTGTAGAGACCCTGTAAGCTTACTTAGTTAGGCTTATAACAAGGTTTTCTAATAAGTTAAAATACACGCACATTAGCTTGTAATCTACTTTGGATTTTGCTGATGCATTGCTACATTTCTTGGCACATTACCAAATGTTTGAGATAGACAGTCAGAAAAAGCTGCACCTGTGTTTTCATGCTTTCGACTTAATGTTTTGCTTCATTTTTTCCCTCTATCATCAGTTTTCCATCTTACTTTGACCCAAGACTGAACAGCATTCCCAAAACGACTATTCCTCTCACATAATAAAGCTGCAACCAATCATTCAGTCAGCTGAAAATATCAGCTACAAAGTACCCCTCCATTGATCTGCTGCACCCCACTAAGGCCCAGCAGCATGCAGGCAAGATCATCTCCAAGCCATTCCACCCTGGGCACAAATTCTTTGAACTTCTTCCCTCAGGCAAAAGACTGGAATCCATAAAAAAAACCTACAGGAATAGCATCTTTACATTCAAAGCTGCATTGCCAAATAGCTAAAATGTATGGAAAACAAATGGCATGTCTTACTTATTGCTTCCATATCTCTACAATTTTTAACACTACATTTTCCAGCTGGACTTTACACCACATTACATCCTACTCAGTCAGTACCCCAGGTCTTTTTTTGTCACTTCTTTATCTGTATTACAGTCCTTCCCATTTGTATTATTCATAATGAAATTACTTTGAGTTCATTTCTATTCAAATTTTTGAACAAATACCAAGACAGATGTTCTTTATGCTGGCAGACTAATAAAAAAAATTTAATCTCTTATAAGCTGAGCATATAGCAAAACACGGACCAGCATGTTCATCACCTTAAGGCATTTACAAAGTTCATTAAATGACTGACAAGTCAGAGTAACTGAGCAGATTATGATGCCTGCTTGTATTTTAGCCCACCTGCCTAAAGGCAATTTAGGCCCTCAGCTGATGTACAACAGCCCACACTTTATTTATCTGGATAAATGCTAATCAAAGTGAGGCAGGGCTAGCAGAGAACAAGGTAAATTGAGGTGAAGAGGAAGAGGTGAACCATTCTTCCAGTGTTGTCCTCTAAGCCATATTAAGCAGATAGAAAATGAACATAACAGATACAGTATAAAATTGCTGAAAAACCGTAGCTATCTCTAATAGCCTCACCCTCAAACAAAAGGATGAAATAGAGTCTTTGTCAGCAGTTAGGGCATGTCTCTTCTTTCCCTCCTGTCTGCCTTGAGATAAAAGAATCAGCAAAGTCTCATAATGATTGTTAATGGGATCTTTATTAACCAAATTATTGCCTGGCAGATAATTGCTCTCTCAATGTCATGTAACTGTTTTACAGTGCCATTGAATTAAAGTTGGGCATTAATGGAGTTGATTAGCAAACATCAGTGTGGCCCTCCACCACCGCTTTGATCAGGATAATTGTGTAAATTTTTGAAGCCCTTACGTTTGCTCTCACCATCCAACACAGAGCATTTCCAGCCTTCGGAATGAGGTTTATTCTCTAGCATAGTCAAGTTTTGCAGAGCAATGAAACAGCTGTTATGGACAAGAATTAAATTTAGTATATATGGGTGTGTTTTTCAGGATTTGTTTGTATGTGTACTTGTTTAGCAATCTAGTTTAAGTAGTAGACCATCAGATTGGGAAGAAGTAAGAACTTTTTAGTCTCTTTTAAAGGCCTTTTTTAAGGTTAAGACTTGGTTTTAGTGCTGATGCTGTATTTGGTTTAAGGTTAAGAGGGCTCAGGAATGCATTAACTAAATGAAAGTCCTCACAAAGACAGGCACGCAGATGTGTGTGTATGCTATGAGAAAGCTCAGGCATCCATCTAGAACACCATTGTGTTGCAGACAGAGATGAGCTTTGCTTCTTTTTAATTAGTGGCCCAGCGGACTTAACCCCACCTCATCATTCTGCCTGAACTAAGGCCCTGCGATTAATTGACTCCTCTAAGTTGTCATGGAACTTCATTTCCTCAAGACACTTCGAGTAAGCCTCGGAGCTCACAACACATTTCAGTTGCACAAATATTGAATCTTCACTTGTGACATATGGTGAAGTCCTACAGGGGCTTTGAAGTTCCATTTTTCCATCTTCTTTACAGCCGCGAGACGTATTCATCTGTCTCAAGCTGACTATAAGTTTAACAGCTTATCATAAAATGTATCTCCTTTTCATTTTCTCACGTCTATGTCTCCTTACCAATTTGTTTCAGGTTTAATTGTTCTTTTGAACTGCCAGTACGTTACTCTGCCCTCAGATGGTGACTAATACATTCCCCATCCAACTGTCAAGACAATCTGAATTACATTTTTGAATTGTCAGAAAAATAAAATGCAAATTAGGTGCATTTTCATTAGCTGCTGAAGGGAACAAATAGTCTTTCAGAATATAAAGCTTGCTCAGACAGAAAATAGATCCAGAAGAAAAATGAAAATGTCTTTAAGCTACATCATTATATGAAAAGTATGACTATCAATTACTTCTCTGCGGTCAGCATCCATAACTGTCCTCTGTGGTGAACCTTCATCACAATTCACCAATTCAAGAAAGCCTTTTAGGGCTTAATGTCATGATGTATTGTTTGGAAAACTATGAAAATTAAACTGAACAGTTGCACTTATTTTGATCAGACATCACCAGAATATGTAACATAATGAACGTATACCACCACCGTTTTGCAATCAATCATCATAAATGCTGGACATGATGTATAAGGCACACCAGCTGGGGAATTATCATGGGATGCAAAGTGAGTAATGTTTCTTTCATGTGTGTATTGTTTAATCAAATGTCTTGGCTTCAACATTCAAACTGGTATTTGAGTGCTTTTTGTTGATTTGTTTATCTTAATTAAATACCACTAAAATTTCTGCATTACTGAGGGAAAAAAAATGACTTTTGATGATGATTCTAACATAAAATAACAAACAAGTAGAAGTAATTGGAACATCACTAGAATTTTATTCTTTAAAAAATTATTTAAAGTCCCTTGGTCAAGTAAACGCATAGCATTTCCTTGGTCCAGTGGGCTTCCAGAGCATAAACACAGTACCTTAAAGATATCAGAAACAATCCTCAAATGAATTCAGTCAGGTAGACTTGCAAACCTTAGAACTAAAGCTATCAGTTTGGATACTGGATTCGGCATCTCCTTGCATGAAACAAGATTTATTAAAAGCTGTAATATGACAGTGACCTTCATTTAAGTCTCTTCAGCAATAAACTGATCAATCCATTAATAGGGTACTCGAACAGAAGATAGTTTTCTTTATTAAATTGAAATAATCATATAAAACTGGCTGTACTTTTATTTTTCTAAAGAAAGTTTCAGTTTCTAAAAAAATATTTTCTTATCAAATCAAAATATATTAAAAATTGCAGTACCTTAACATGAAATGTTTTCAAGGTATTAATAAAATTTAAAACTAAAAAATTAAAATAGCCTTTACTGACTGACTGTCTCTTAAAGACTGTCTTAGATTTGTAGGATTTCTTTACATTTAGCCACAATTAGGACTGGCCATTTGGCCAGAAATATTTAGTATTTTGATATTGATAATAGCCCTATAGAACACCTCATACTTCTTTTCTACCTTAAGTCAAGCAGGTGTCAGCAGTTAGCATCTATTAGCTTCTCTCCTTCTGTTTCTGCTTTCATAAACTATATTTTAATGCAGTTAAAATCCTCATAAAGCTTCTTATTTACTTTTCCCCCTGATACAGTATCAGCATTTAATCAGAAATACAGACTGAAATAACACCAAGCCTGCAAAGTGCAATGTCTGATTTGGTCGAATATAATATGTAAATAGAATATTAGCTCAACAGCTTACACACTAAAACTGCTCTGATGGTTTCACCGGGGTGAGGAAAATACATATACAGGGCCCTATGACTTCCATGATGCAGAAAACATGGAAGGAATCAGAATTTGATAATGAAACTGGAATAAGTTGTAATATATGGAAAATCATGCAATTTGCTCATATGTGGCTGTGATCTGTTTTTTTACTGGGATGAAAAAGAATGAACAAAACTGGATGTTTATGGCTGTTTGAGCAGCCGGTTCCAAAATAGAGGCAACAGCTCCTCAATGCAGCCAGCTCGGGTGTGAATCCTGGCCAGGGCCTTTTGTTGCATGTTACCTCCTCTGTCTTTGACCATCATTTCTATCGAACAACTGACCAATAACAGGTCTATAGAGCCCAAAGAAGAAAACAAGAAAATTTAAAACTGGTTGACATTTTATACACACAGCACATGATTAGACAGATTTCCATGCAAAAAATGAGATCACATAATAAAACATTACATTCTGGATTGAAAAAAGTGAAAAACAGAGTTTTTGAAAGAAAATTTAACAGAATCAGGAAAAAACTGGCACAAAAATAAAAAAGTTGCCATACCACCCAGTCTAATGCATGTTCCTTCTTAGTGTCCATCACAGCTAACAAGCTCACTAATTTACACTGACATGCTAACATGAAATGTTACCATGTACTTGCTTTCCTCTGAGGAATGGGCGTGTTAACTGGTTGCTGTCAGCTGCATCACTGACATTGTGCTAAGCTAACTTTTAAAATCTATAAAGGGCAAACTGTGCACTATTTTTGCTTTCATTTCATATGAAATGCTCCCAAGCTTCAGTCTTTTTTTCATCTTTTTCTCTTATTTTTCTCCTAGTTGTTTTCTCTTATTTCCTCCATTGCACAGTTGAATCAAACCTACTACAGAAGATAATGTAGCATGTAAGCTCATTGTGTAACAGTAATAATTGTCAGTGTAAAACACAATGGCCATTAAGAAAAACTTGTTTGTATGAATTAAGCAAATAATTTGCATTGAAGCTTTTTTGTAATAGAGTTTTTGAAGTTACTCCATGAATTGTTTCAGCCACACTTCGGCTTCAGACATGTACAATAAACTCTGTGACCGGTTGTGAGCACATTTCTGTTGTTAATTGAGGAAAACATAGCTCACACTAAAGTTACAGGTTAAAGCTCAGAATGCGGCTGCAAGCAGCAAAATAACAAATCAAAGTATTAATGTAGCCTCTCTTCTAGATAATTCAGGTTCCAGGAACCCATTAATTTTCACACAGTTTTTACTTTTCTTGTTTAGCAAACGAGCACACAAAGGTCACCGAAAGGACCCCGTCTTATGAGTGCTGTGCCTGACAAAATCTTTGGCTTTTATCACCTTCAGCTATGAATACCAAATTTGAGAAGCTCAAAATAGCAAATTAATGAAGGTAGAAATGCTTTTAAGTTTATGTTAAAGCTCACAGGGTGAGGTAACAATGCTCAAGTCGACATGTGTGATATTCTAGGAAATGAGCAGCACAGCATCCATCACAGGAGCCAACTAGAGCTGCTCTTATTAGTGTGCACCTTCCTGTCAGTTATTCCTTTTGAAATGTCTAAATTTATTAATAACTGCTTTTTATTACTGTTTTGATTTGACTTTTTCATTTAATGCACCCATCCCTAATTAGACTTATAAAACAAAGTCTAACTTTCTCTTTGAAAATCAAGTTTTTTTAGCACAACTCATTCAGCAGCTTTGAAAAACCCATACAATTCATTAAGAATGATGTGCACTGGGGCTGCATAATCTTAGTGAAACATGCAATGTGTGATATCATTGTTAAATATGGTAGTTTCAGACAATATGATTAGTTATTTATAAAGAAAATAATATAAAAAGCTAATGTCAGGTATGTTAGGGAGAACTTGTGCAGCTGTACATGCTAGTCAATTACAGAACTTATACATGCTTCTTCCAGTTGGATGCAGACCTCATTAATGCACTCCTTCTCCTATTTTCAGGAAAAATGACTGTTGATTTTAATATTGCCTTAACAATGTTTTTAATTTATTGTGCAGCCTTAGTATGCACTGACTTTTGTTACCTTTATTTTTGTCTGTGTTGTCTGTGTGTCTATCTGTTAGCAACATAACTCAAGAAGTTATGGATGGATTTTAATTAAATTCTCAGAAATGGAATAAAGGAACAAGTAATTAGATTTTGGGAGTGATCCAGATCATTGCCTGGATGAAGGAATTATTTAAAGGATTCTTTACAATGGGTAGATAGGGATAATTTCGCCATTAGAGCTTCTAACTCAATATTACCCTCATTGGCAAAAAAAAGAAAAAAACTGTTAGAAGTTGCAAAAATTAATTTTCACAGTTAAAAAAAAAATCTGTGAAACAAGTGAGGGAACAAATCAAACTCAATGCAGAGACTCAGACAAAACGCTCAACAACATGAAAAGTATTGGACTTTATTTGTATATGACAATGGCATCTTTTAAAGCTGTAATAAAAAGGCTGTTTGTTATTCTTTGAAATTCCTTTCAGTTTATGTCATTTGTTCAGAATATTCAGACTCTGACACAGACAAATTTAGACCAACGTTAACCTGAACTAGACACAGTTGATGACTTTTGGGCAAAATCTGATCCATGTGCCTTGAATAGTTTCTGGTGCAGGTACCACACTAACGCCTCATTATGGTCATATACAACCCCACCTAGATAATGTTGGATTATTCTTTTAGAACAAAGAATGGAAAAGATGAGGAATTTTTTCCAAAAGAAAATGGATGTCAACTAATGTCATGGAGAATAAATGTTAAAAACAGAGAATAAAGTTTGTTTAAGAAAAATCCCATGACATTTTTTTTAGCTTATTTATTTAGTTCAAAATAAAAAAATATCTTTTTTTTTTTTTTCCTTTTTCACAGTTAAAATTCACCATGAAAAAAAATTGTTTGTCATGATAAATTGTTTAAAATGTTTTGAAATATTTAACATGTACCATATTTTGCTAGCTATTAAAAAGCCAAGAGGACATCTTTTCTTTGTTGTTAAAAATAGGTCCTCACCTTTAACTGTAAGGCCTGCTGCTTTAGGATAGGTTCTATACCCCTGCATTGGAGTATGTGTGCATGGACAGTGGAGGGACTTTTTTCTTTATCTTTTCTATGTCATGAAAAACATGTCTTTTCACCTTTCACTTTTCAACCAAATCACAATGTTGATTAGACGTTGGGCAACAGCGTCCTTTCAACAAACTTGTTCTGGGTGGGTGTTGTGTCCTCTCTTAGCTTTAGTGAGCAGCTGTGTGGTACCTTGGATTAAAATAAATAGATTAATAAATAAATGAATAAATAAATACAATACAATACTGAGAACATTTGAAGCATCCTGAAGTGAAAAATCTGGGAATGAAGATGCAGGACTGTTGAGCTGTTAGATGTCTCAAAAATGGGACATCATTCCTCTCCTAAAATTTCACAAGCGGGTCTCCTCACATCCCAGACATTTACAGACAGTTGAATAAAGGGATGCTACAAAATCAAAAATATCACACTGTTCCAATTTTTGCTGCCATCACATTTAAAATGAGCAAATATCTTCCATGAAATGGAAAAATTGTCTCAGTTTCAACATCGGATATGTTGTTTATGTTCTATTGTAAATAAAATATGGATTTATGAGCTTTGAAAATAATGGCATTCTGTTTCTATTTACATTTAACAGTGTTCCAACATTTTCAAAGTTGGGATTATAGTAATTAATTGCAAGAATTTGTGAAAATTTGAAGCATGTTAAATAAATAAAAAGTTAACAAAAGAAAATAGATCTAAATCTTACTGAAATCCTATAGAAGTTTTCACTGGTTTTGAAATGAGCTTGGTTTGCTTCATAAAATGCATCCAAATATATTGCATATGTTGTAAAATGTGTCTTCTTTTGGCAAAATATTTCAAACTTAATATCATTGTGCTACTGTTAAGATTCCTCAGGATTTCTCTACTTTAACTACTACTACTAATATGTTTTCTCACTCTACTGTTCTCACATGTTTCCAGTCCAAACTATTTTGCAGGGACATTTGCAGAACCCTGGACCTGATGCTGCCAAAATTTATCAGTTTGAAAGGATCAAAACAAATCATATATTATATTTTTTCCTCAATTCCAAAATGTTAAGATGGTGCAATCAGAACCAGCTGGGACATAATACTCAGCCAAATCATAACTTATGAGATTTGCCTAATTGTGACCAAAGTACAGCCATTCTAACCAGCTTAATAAAAAATCTCACCAGGATTTCAGAACAAGAGCAGTAGAGGAATGACTTCCCTTTATGCACCCACACACTGGTAGCAAAAAAATCTTGAACCTGCAACACTAAAACTGGAGCCGAGTCCTGTGAACTCAGCAGGACAGCAGCATTTATATTAATCCCCATCTCTTATACCTGTCTATACACACAGCTGCTGTTCACCTAGTATCATATTTCTAGGATGTTAATCTTCCTTAGAAACTCAGAGGAGCAATTTATTCTTTGCTAATAACAACTTTATAGTTATTTGTAGACTAGTCTCAAGATGCAGCTAAAGCGGTGATAATCTTATTGAGTTACACCTTTATGTATCATATGTATTTTTATTGTGAGATGCATTAAAATAATTTGGACTGAGGGTTATAAAAAAAATTTTACAGAGTAAGTTATTATAATAAACAATCACATTAATCGTTTAATTATATTACTCTTTTCACACATAGCTGAAAAGTGCAATCATTACACATTACTGTTAACTATCAGCACACACCGTGCTGTGATTTATTAGGTTTCCTTTCATTGCTTTGATCTCTATACAATTCTGTCCATGTCTAACTTGATTACATTTATCAATAAAGTGAACAGTTATATTGCAGGGCTCTTAGAAAATGCATAGACCTATTTGTCAAACACACTTTGCTCAGGCACAACATTAAAACTAGTGACAGGTGAAGTAAAACATTAATCATCTTGTTACAAGTCAATGCTCTGCAGGAAAAACTTCAGTTCTGGCATTATTAGGTGTTCCAGCAGTGGTCCAGCTAGCAGAAGGTCTGTGGTTTGATCCCCCAGCTCCTCCACATGTTGAAGTGTCCATAAGAAAGAATGTCAAGGGTCACACTAAAGCAGGAGGGCGCCTTGCTTAACACCTCTGCCTATGTTGATGTTCAAATGTGTGAATAAAAAACTTACAGTAGAATATATTGTAGAACATAACTAAGGTTTACTAGTAAATAGCTATTTTATTAAGTCATCTAACAGCACAAGGTATCCTGCTACATCCAAAGAACTGATTAAGAAACATAATGCACAAGAGACACAATCTTTAGAGGTAGTGCCAGGAGTTATAGGGTCACCTAGTCTTCTGGTTTCAGACACCACAGCACACTCCCACAGGTGGTGCTGTGTTTGTTGGAATAAAGAAGAACTTTTAATGGGTGGTTTTAATGTTTCAGCTTAGGTCTAGGTTTAAAATAAAAAGTCAAAGGAAAACAACTCAACACTAATAATAATTTAGGGTCATAGGTGTGGAGTTATCACATATATTGTGATTACAAAGGTAAATAAAAATACAAGAAAATACCTTTCACAAAGTTCAAGCCAAATGGTGCAACTTTAGATCCTCATAAATAGTTTTTGTGTTGTTTTTGGCTTACTCTGCCTGTATATAAGCTTGATATTATTGCATAGGTTTGTGTGTGTGTAGACAGTCATCAAAACTGCCTTAAATATTTATTGATTTATGGATCTTTTTATTTAAGTAAAACAGGATTTTTAATTTACCCTATTTAGTAATTTTCTGCCTTATTTCACTGCTTTTCTATGTGACACTCAAACTATTTAGATTAGGTCAGCAGTTTCTACAGATAGCTCCTCTCAGATAATCATGTATGGCATTGCTGATGAGTATTTTAGCGTTACTGGCTCAGGTGTACATCACAACTTTTGTTGTTTTGATTTACATTGCTCACTTTCCATGAATGTGGGTGAAGCCATAACCTTTTTGGTCTCATGAGAGTTTGGCTGGTAGGCAAGATGAGATTTGGTCAAAGAGGATGTGGAAGCTTTACCTCTATAGGCATCGTTGTGATGTCTTGAATGATCAGAGTTGAAGAATCATGGTCGTGTATGGAGGCAAAATACTGTGAGAGTAATACATTTAGTACCATTTCAAATGACATTAGAGATATGCCATCTGCTACAACAACTGCAACACAATTTGCGAAGTTGAGGCTGCAGGACTTTGTGAATTAAGATAAAATTGTGTCTGGGAGTGTATTCTGAGGAGTTTGAACATCAGGTTGAAGATTTTATGGATACAATGGCAATTCATAAAGAGTTTCCTGAGAGGAGATACCTGTTCCACCTGTCAAACAGCACTGCATGATCTGCAAAAAACGTCTAAAAAAGAATCAAACTAATTGTGCAACCGGGAATGCTGATGTTTGAAATGAGCCTCATCACCAGCTTTGCTGTCATGTTTTCTCCATGCTGACATGACAAGACTTCATTTCACCACCAAAACAGAACCTCATGTTAGGATTACTTTACATCCTGTCTGTCCATATGCTGCAAGCCTCCAACCCCCCCCCCCCCAGAAAAGAAAAAAAATTTCTACTTTTCCTGGATGTCACAAAAGTTGCACTTTGAAAGAGCTCTTAGTTTAATTCCTTTTCCCACCTTCATAACTACTACTTCTTAAATTAATGGGCCCCTGAACGTCTATCAGCTGAACACATTTACCAGTGCTTTACTGAGCCTCAATCACTGCCAATGCTTTCAAGCATTATAATTTTGCCTCTTTGCATCAGTTAGAAACATTCACTCTGTGCATTAAGTACATTACAGTTTTACCCTGAGCTAAGAACACTTGCAAAGGGGAAAAAAAGAGAAAGAAAATGGAAACTGGCTCAGACAGAAGCACTTACATAAAGTTTATGGTTATGTCTTTATCCTATTTCATGCACTAACATTTGAAGCTTAAATTAGCAATGAGGAATTGATGTCAATCATTACTGCTCCATCCAGAAATGCTGTGAAATGAGTCACCTAACCACCAGTTATAGCTCAAGAAAAGAAGGAATTGTCAAGGTTCCTTCTAAGCATAAAGAGGTCCAGGCTTTCTGGGAGTGAATAATCCTGTTTATTTAAAGTGCTGTCACAGGCTCTTTGGACTGGCAGTATGAGAGAACCAGCTTAAGGCATTATTATTACCAAAAAAATAAATAAATAAAATAAAAAAAAAAGCTTCACGATAACGTACAAGACCTCATAGCTTTTTAAATTGTGTTTTCACAGCTGGCGCCAAAGTCTAAGAGCTTCAGTGCTTGTGATTTTTGCTCATTAAATCGCAACTGTGCCACCACTGATGATGTTTAAGCCTCAGCAATTTAGCTAGGTAAACAGCTGAATCAGAACAAAGACTTAAGTACAAAGGCTGTTTGAGTCCTGCTGCCCAACCTCACACATTGTCTGAAACAAAGATTTCATTTCTACAGAATTGGGAATTCAGTGTAAGTTATACCAAACAAACTTTGGAAATTATCAAAGCAGTCATGGAGCTGTACGGTGTCCTGCTGCCTTACGAGGAAATTCAACCCTGCCAGCAAACTGGCGGAGGGGTGTGTGCAACTGGCTGTCGTCGAGGCTGACATATGATTTGTGTATCCTTTTGTTAAGCTGTCATGTGTGGATGTCACACACCAGCTCCTGCTTGTTTATGCCAGGAGCAAGCAATGAGAGCACGAATAAACGACACAGTGATACGGCTGATCTGGGATCACACACACACACACACATGCATACATAAGTACAGCTGCTTCTTCCTCTCAAACACAGGCACGCTCATATGGAGGGATAACACACCTGCAGTATCATATTGCAAATTTAGCCAACAGCAAGGACATGGGCTATCAGATTCCCATTTGAAACAACACAGAAAACAAATGCAGACAAACACACACAAATGAATTAATATGTGACCAGAGAAAGCCCCTGGAGTCTCAATGTCCCAAAAAACATTCACTGTCGCTGTCTTTGGCCTTTCTCTGCCCATCTCTGGCTGCCGAGCAAAGAGAAAGGAGTCTCTGCCAGGCTGGGAAAGGATACAAAAGGAGCGGTTCTCACAACCACAGAGGCTTTCATTTCCTTTCAAAGCTTCTCCTATTTAGCCATCAACATGCCAAGATCCAAGACAGGAGCACAGGGTAAAAGTAACTGACCACCAATTAGATTGATTAAACCATTTTAAAGATAATTAATTGAAAGAGAAAAAACTGAAACCCTGAAATGGACAAAAAACTGAATCATACATTCATGGTGTCCTGGAGTTGTGCATCATCCTTATTGTTTTCTTAGCGGAGATAGAAATGTATCAAATAAATGAAGAAATCAATGTTCATTTGGAGAAGGGCCAATAAAAACAGTCCCCCTGGCTCAAATAATATTTGACATTCACTGAGTTTGACTTTTCACAACCACACACGCTTTGGTATGTGCTCAAGGCTGCATCAAGAAGCAAGGCCAAATCTAAACTGAGCACACTCCCCATTTGCTGCCAGACTGAACAGGTTTATATTGATCCCAAAAAAATTCATGCAAACACTCTGATGATGCCTCCTGCATTCAGACTTCTCAGCATCCAAGTGTTAAGTCCTCTTCAAAAATCAAAGTTTAAGTACTCGTTTTACAGTCTTTTCAGCTCCACTCAGGCTGCAGCCAAGTGTTATTGTCAGGCTGCTTTTGTTTTGTGGCGTTAGTCATTTTAAATGTAATTAGCTGTCAGGGATGGTGAAAAGAGGCTAATTCCTGCTCTATTTTTACCTCCCCAAGTGGCTAAGCTCAAGTCTGACACTGACAATAATTAAAACTCTGCCTCAATGACTCTCATGTGCAGTGTTAGATTTGTTTTCACCCATGTAATGTGTAATATGGCTAGGCATTACCCCCAAGATTTCTCTGAGTAATTTGTTCCCCCTCATGGGTTTGACCACTTAACCATGCTATCACTCAAAAGTCTAGTTAAAAAGTATCTGAACTCAAGTGCTTTAAAAGTCTGCAAAACAAGAGTGCAGATAGTAAAGTTAGTTCTCTAGAAAATGTAATAATCATGATGAAACAATCTTTGGAGATTAGTAAAGAGATTTAACAGTACTCCAAACATTTTGTTTTTCATATATTTTATGTCTTTTTTTACACCCTCAAGACCAAATACCTAATTATTGTGTTTACATAATAAAAAATTTAAGGTGCAGATAGAGTAAAGAACAGACCACGGAGGGCATCTTAGCCATTTAAACCATAAAAAGATATCACGAAACTCATACGCAACTGCTTCTATTAAACTTATATAGTGCTAATGTCAGGTGTATCGATGAGGGCTGCATTTCACTTCTTTGACTGTGCATACTAGTTAGTTTTTATGCACAGAAGCTTCCTCTAAATAAATTTTAGACCACATTAAGGTTTGTTCTAATCAGACTCAAAATGTCTTTGAGATGCTGGTAGTGAAAAGTCAATAAATTTTTTTACATAACGTGTTGCCCTACCTGCCACAACAATAAAATATTATTTAAGACATCGATATTATAAAGGAGACATGCCCTCTTTTTCATGAGTTAACACAATTACCATGTCTGCAACTTTCTTTGGTGAAAATACATAGAAATTGACACACACTCTTCCCTTTTCAACTATGAATTTACAGTTTTTTTATAGAAATTTATTTTAAGGGTCAGAGTGACCCATTCGACACCGCTCCTCTGGTTGGCTCTGGTGGCCGTAAACAAGTTCTGGTGAGTGCTAGAAAAGACAAAGGCCGGTCCTTATAGCAGAGGGAAGTGATGAAGAACCGTTGAGCCAGCCACTGCGAATCTGAGGCCATTTAACCAGGCCAGAGCAATAACCAGGGCCAAGTACAATAAATACAACTCTAACTTAATTTTTTAACAAAAAAAATAGTATAAAGAAAGAAAAAGAAAAAAATAGCAGTTTCCACATTACATACTGTATCAGCTCTAAAAACTTTGGGCTTTATTTTGGCTTTAGTTTTTAAAGGATAATAAATAGAATTTTTGCTTATAATGTTGTGTAATGATAGACAAGCTTACTGCTGATGTAACTTTCACTAAATCTAAATTTCCCACTTAAAAATCTAAAAAGTTTTTAGTTACAAGACAGATTCACAGTTAGGATATAAACTTAAACAAAGTACTCACAGAGCATACTTATCTCTTTCTTTCCCTAAGTGAGCTATACAGATGCGGTTTGTAGCAAAGGTAGAAAAAACAAGGGCAAAAGATTCAGAGCTTTCCAGTTCTGCATCAAATACAGCTCGATTTGAAATTCAAGTTCAGTGAAGATAAAAATGAGCAAGTTGAATAACACTACTCTGAGTTTGGAGTGTGGAACAGGGATTCACTGCACATCTAAGATGTTTTGAGCAGTGGTGAGTGGTGTCGGGCTGGGGGGTTAAACAGCACTTCTTACCCAGGGCCCACTGCAGGGTGGGGAACCTTAAAATTGAATAAAAAGGTTTTTTTGAGTTCTATTTTTAAATATCTAATTAATAAAAATCATAATAAAGTTACTTTGCCCAAATGAAAGTGCAGAGAGAATGAATTTAACAACAATGATAGATGTACTTTGAGGGCCCTGTCACCCGTCTAAACCATTGTGCAAAGTGGTTTAGTCCACATCCACACTGGTCTGTTCAGCCAGAGTGCACATTGAGTGCAGCCAGACAGCCGGAGGAGAAAGCTGTATTTCCCCAATAAAAAGAAAAATGAAGTCAGAAAAGGGAGAGAAAAATCATAAGTAAGAAAGTGAATTGAGAAGCAGCAGCTTCTTTTTAAATTTCTTCAAGAAAAGAGGTGAGCACCTGAATTAACAATATAATTCATTCAGGGACAACGCAGATTTATTACTATAAGAAATTCATCAAAGTTGTTAACGCAAATAATTTGACTTTAAGAACCTCCCAATAAAAATTGAAAAAAAAAAACAAAACTGTTCCACATTGTATATTTTTTGCCTTTTTCCAGTGATCAGTCATGACATATTTGGTGTCACTTGATTCACATATGATTTCAAGTATGTGAAGATGCCACTGGCATTCTGTTATCTGACAAACTGAATGCAGCAGAGCCCAAAATCAAATGACAAATCATGTCATTCGATGACCCACCAGATATATATAGATCTCTCTCTCTCTCTCTCTCTCTCTCTCTATATATATATATATATATATATATATATATATATATATATATATATATATAATTAAATTTAAGGCTACAATGAATGATGAATAAGTCAGAGTTTGATTATTATAATCCCTTTCAGTCAGACAAAAGGTACAATACTAAACATGACTCGTCTATTTGTTGGTGTAGCCCAGCAAATAAATCATACGTTGAACCTTTCAGTATCACTTTAACATAGTGACATCAGCATTAGCAAAGTTTAACATCATGGTCCTCAGACACAGCAGCAGCTGCAGGTCCATCATCATATCCAGATGATCCCTGAGGATGTGAGACAAGATGAGCTGATGGAGGCAGTTAAGTTCAATTTACAATCAATCATCAGATTTAGAAATATTAGTAACACCTACATTTAAATTTATTCTGTTGTATTTTATGCTACAAAAAGGTTAAGATAATCTATTTATACTGCTTGACTGAATGAATAAAACTTCTTTATAATCCATTTCAGCAGAAAAATGCTAACCTTGAGTAAGTACAATGTTTTTTTGGCCATTGTTTTTATTGAAATACTTGTTCTAAAACTGTTATATTTTATTCAGTGGGATTTTAAAAAGGCTTGCACTCCCCACACCCTTTCTGTCCCTCTCTCTCCCCTCCCTCTTCTCTCTACTTTCTTTTCTATCTCTCTCTCTCTCTGTCCCCTCCGGTCGAGTCCAGCATTAAGAGTCTGATTTAATAAAGTTTTTCATGTCATCAAGAGGGACTTTATACATGTAGTATAAATCCCTGCTTGATAGAGTAAAATTGCCCAGCACCAGACAGCAGCCAGACAATCATTCTGTTTGCAACGATGCTGGACAAGACAAGTTAAAAAAAAAAAAAAAAAAAAAAAAAAAAAAAAAAGGCTTGCATTTACATTTTTCCACAAACACAGTATTTGTGCTTGCCTTGCCTTACTTTAAGCTAGTGACAAATGTCGAAGTCATTCTACAGGTAGCATAAATCGCCAAGTATTTACAATAAGATCTAAAGCTGTTTAACAGTTATGATCTCTGCAGTAAAAACTCTGACAGCTGTCACATCAGCCAAAATAAACTATGCTAGCATGCAAACAGAACCCTGGTTTGTAATCTAGGGCAGCAGGAAAATCATTTGAGCATCAACACTGCAATGTGTGCATACATTTCCAGTGTCAGAGCAAATTCATTCAGATGCTTCATGCTGCAAGATAGAAATAGATACTTTAACTTTTATTGACCCCCATGACTTTCTACAAGAAAAATCTGTTCACTCAGATTTCAGGGTTCTTGGCTATGATAAACCTTAAACAAAACAACACTGTGCATGCACAGCAAATAAGAGTAGAAGAGGAATGGAATGCTGGTAAGGAAGTTTTCATTGGAAAAAAAAAGCAGTCAAGGTAAGAGGATTTATTCATAACAGTGACAGTAGAGCTTGCAGTTAGATCAGATTTGTTTCTTTCAGTCTGAGAAAGACAAAACAGATCAATCCGATGTGGTAGACCAAAAACTGTGATTGCAAGTGTATGAAATAAAAAAGTTGTGTAAAGCAGCCTGAGTCTTGCATGGTAAAAGCTGATCCCTTTAAAACTATGACCATGTTTCACATCAGTGTTTGTAAAACTGATTGTGGTGGTGAGAGGCACACACACACACACACACACAAAACTACCTTAATTCTTCATGGCAGCAATCCTCAGAGATTTTGTTTCATATTGTCATGATGGCATCATGTAGTCGCTGCACATTCACTGACCACACATCCATGAAGAGAATCACCTGTTCCACCACATCCCAAAGGTGCCCTATTGGATTGAGATCTGGTGACTGTGGAGTACGGTCATGGTCAAGAAACCAGCTTGAGATGATTTGAGTTTTGTGAGATAGTGCATTATCCTGCTGTAAGTGGCCATCAAAACGTGGTACACTGTGGTCATAAAGGGATGGACATGGTCAACAATAATACTAAGGTAGGCTGTGGTTTTAAAACAATTCTTAGTTGGTACAAAGGAGGCTCAAAGTGTCAAAAAATATCCCCGACACTATTACACCACCACCAATTAGCTTGAACTGTTGATACAATGCAGGATGGATCCATGCTTTCATGTTGTTTACGTCAGATTCTGACCCCACCATTTTAATGTTGCAGCTGAAATGGAGACTTGTAAGCACGGCTATGCTTTACCATCCTCTATTGTCCAGTTTTAGTGTGTGAATTGGAGCCTCAGTTTCCTGTTCCTAGCTGACAGAAGTGGTACCCAGTGTGGTCTTCTATTGCTGCAACCCATCTGCTTTAAGGTTTGTTGTGTTAGGCTAACTGCCATTTACTGGATATTTTCTCTTTTTTAGACCATTCTCTGTAAACCCTAGAAATGGTTGTGCAGAAAAATCCCAGTAGATCATCAGTTTCTGTAATAGTCAGATTAGCCCGTCTGGCACCAACATCCATGCCATGTTGAAAGTCCCTTAAATCCCCCATTTCCCCCATTCTGACTCTCAGTTTGAACTCTAAGCTCTACATGTCTAAATGCATCGAATTGCTGCCATGTGATTGGCTGATTAGTTATTAGTGTTAACAAGCAGTTGAACAGGTGAACCTAATAAAGCTACCAGTGAGTGCATGTTTCAAACAGTTGGGCATTTCTAAAGCTGGCACTTTTCAAATGGTGAAGAACGTTGAAGCTTTAAACCAAGGATGGCAAGTCCGGTGCTATCCTGCAACTTTTACATGCAATCCTTCTCACATATCTGAATCAAATGGCTAAATTCCTTCATCCACATGTCATTCAGCTCTGCAGAGCCCTGGTAACAAGATCATTTGATTCGGGATAGTAGCTCTGGAGAACTGGACTTGGGCACCCTTTCTTTAAAGAAAAACAAATCCCTTATACTTTGATCTCATTGTGGATAACTCTCAAAAGAAAAATGAAAATGGTTTCTTTTGGATTTGAGCATGGAAAATAATTCTCTCTGCACTTGCAGCCTTTTGTCTCATGATAAAGTGACTGAAATATGACGAGAAACTGCGTGTCTTCATGCAAAGCAACAATAACACAAAGTGCACATAAAATTAAGGCAGCAAAGCACAAGGTCCTGCTTGTCGACATGCATTTGCATTAGCACAGGGGGCACAATTGAATTAGTTACAGACATTTTTAGTGTATTTAAAATGAACACCTGCAAATGAATTATGTATCATGCACGGACCATTTGGGTTTGTTTGTAGGAGTAAGTTTGGGTTTGTTGCAGTGGATTGGGTATAGCCTGGTTGGTTGTTAAGTTGGTTATTATAAATAAGGAATGGCTGAGAGAATATTTCATTATGGGATGTTTATTCTGTTAAAGTGTGCACATTGTAAATTGATTTACGAACGAAAAGTTATATAAAAAGAAATGAACACAGCAGTCAGATGTTGGGAAAAAAAAAGAAAAAAACTCCCTCCAGCCACTGCAAGAATCTAATTAATCCTTACAGAATTATACATCTGGGAACAGACAGCTGTTTCTCTAATCATTATCTTCACCACTGTTATCAGCCTCATCATTACGCTCATCATCTTCAACATTGTGTGTATAGAAAGAAAAGAAATTGATGCCCACGCACATTCAGCCACAAAGAGAAGCCCTTTAAGAATGTCAGACCACTGCATCACCCTGCTTGACATGATGATATTCACACAGTAAATTGCAATCACTTAATCCAATTAACATCAAACTGTAGTCATGGTAACCTTCATAATATAAAACATGTTTGATTAAGATATCTTGTATTTGAAAAGGAGGGGCACAGACGTTTGCGCTCATACAATTTTCCTCAAAGCAGCAACAGTTTATCTATATTTCACCGTGTGCATTTGTGTTATTTATCATTAACATCATCATCTCCCTGCCAAGGCAGAGTAAATAGGAAACACAACATAATAATTGACCATTTTATGGCTAGAGTGATGGTGTTTTGTTTTTGTCCATCAAGAGTTTCATATTTTGACCCTTCTGATAATGCAACCCTTTTCACGACTGATAAGCAATATGTCTGCTGCATGCAGAGAAAATCAGGACAAGTTTGTCAGATTGCAAAAGTATTCTTTACCAGCCATTTTCTAGACACGTACAGCAGGCAACTCGTTTTAATTTGCTACACTTTTAGTATTCAGCTGCATGGATCAAAAGGACACTTAATTTTCTTCCCCTCTTCCCATTACATGCAATGAGGAAAGAGTCAGACCCTTGTGGGAGCAGATTTGATTAGGTTTATCATCACTGTCTCTCTCTATGGTGACAGAGGGGCTGATCCCACACTGCCAAATAGATTAGTAAGAAGACCCTTATTTTTTACTGGGATTTTCTGCATCACTTGCACACTAAAATCTTGTTAAATATTAATTGTGAAGTGATTGTAAGGTCTATTTCCCAGCAAAAACAGTTACATTTATAACTCTGTAAGCAGCGGACAATCATTTAGAAATCACTTTAAGCCTTAAAATTTAAGCTTTAAATATATGAAACCAATAAAAAAAAAAAATAAGAGTGGCTAGAAATCCAGCCTGCATGCTCACAACACGTCAAAACACTGATTCTTCTCCTGTTGAAAGAAGGAGCAAACTGTGAGCCTAATTATCTCCAATCCAAGTTTGCTGTTGTCTCCATTTCCAGTCTCTCCACTGCTTATCATTTTGAATGCATGACTCTCACTTTAAACCCACTCCATCTTTTGCACGAGTGTATTTCTTACCACGCACTACAACAGTATTCATTTTCAATTTAGAGATAATATAGTTTTATCACTAGAGGTGAAGCTGTAATTTTTTATCCGATTTGCTCTCCTCTATGACTTCTTTTCTTCCTCTCCTTATGTGATATTTTCCTGTGTCTACATTAGCATAAGTGCAGCAGTGATCTGCTTCTAGTTGACGGTTTTTAATGGGGCAGCATTTCCATTTCACAGAGGACACATGTGGTGGTGGGATGTCGAGGAGGGGTTTTGGGTGGGGGGGAAGCACAAGGGGTGGGTGAGGGAAGCAGTACAAAGAGAATGGTAGAGACACACTGCAACAAGTCCTGTCACACTTAATAATGCAACATGGATGGGGGAAGGAGCAGTTGTTTCCATCCTTAAACGGCAGACCTGGGTTGTATGCCACTGAATGCCACAGAGCCTAATTATGAGAGAAAGTCTCTTCAACCATCCATGGGTACTCAAGCACTAAATCTGAACCACAAGAGAATCTCAGAGGGCAATAAGGTCCTCTGAAAAGTCCCCATGGAGCAGAGGCGATGCACAGGTAAGTCACAGAGCCTGGGGGGACAGTGACATGGCATGGACTTGTTATGGACGTCAGAGGGACTTGACCCAGTTGCTGGATTGAGTGCTGGCAGCTGTCTCGTCAGTGGAGCATCTGTCAGTCTTGGCTTAATTCACTGTGCAACAAAATGCACAGAAAAGGCTGTACATTTCCAAAACACAACCCAAATATCTCAGTATGTGTCTGTCAAAAGAGTACAAGCAAGAGAGATGATCAGTGCTACAAAAAGAGAAAAATATAGGACTTTTCAATTTACATGTCTTTACAAATCAGTTTCTGATAGAAGAATCTTCACAACTCTGACATTACATTACACTTTTTTTGTCACATCTAACCCTAATCTTTTTAACACTTTAGATGCTTTAAAATTAATATTGACAGCATTCTTCTCATATACAGTAGTAAAACAATGGTCAGTTTGTAAAGAGTAGCGACCACAGATGGCTGATGGTTAATAACATACGGATGTGTAAAAACTTCTTTTAAAGAATAAATCACATGATAGAAAATATATCTAAACTTAAAAATCACTTCATTACTATAATCCATGTGGCCTTAAGTAAAAACAGGATAAATTAACCTGAATCATAAATGTGAGTGCTACTTTATTTCAGCTTCAGTTATATGATTCCCAGTAAACATATTGCATCCCAACTATTCATTATAACTAACGATTATTATTTGCATTGCATCTGCTACAATGATGTGATAAATACAGATATTTCCAGAAGAATATGGAGGTGTTAGTGCATGAGAAATATTACCTATCTATTCCTCCACCAGTTATCTGGCACATTTATCATTTTAGTGAGTCTGACTGGGAATGCCTCTAGATACCATTAAATACAGATACAGATAAAACTCAAACTCTATCTATCTATCTATCTATCTATCTATCTATCTATGAAATGGAAGAAGAGTCTGGGGGGAAGTTTCTTGTTACAGCAGTAGTCAGATTAACAAAAATAAAGAACAGATATGTAAAAAGAGTGTAAACAAAAAAAAAATAAACTTAATAAACACAATATATACAAGAGAACTGCACCACACACAATAAATTTTAAAAAATGGGAATATATACAGACTATGCACTGGATTGTTATATGAATTCAGTGCAGAGATGATGATCTCCTCTCACAACTGGAGGACTTATTGTACAGGGATATTGTTAAAGGAAGGAATGATTTCTTCTTTCTCTTTATGACAGTGGAGCTGCAGCAGTCAGTTTGAGAAAGAGCTTCACTGTCCCTTCAGTATATTGTCTAATGGTTGGAATAAGTTGTTCATGATGGAGACCAGTTGGTTCAGAAACCTCCTGTCTCTGACTGTCTCCAATGTCTTCAGGTTGTGTCCAGTGAGCTTGCCAGCCTTATGGGTTTGTTTAATTAATCCTGCTGGCATCCCTGGAGCTGATGCTGCTCCCCCAGCACACCACAGCATACATAATGGCCCTGGTCACCACAGACTGGTGGACATCTCCAGCAGTTTGCTGCAGACATTAAAGGATCTGCTTCCCCCAAAATTTGAGTCTGCTCACCCCATTTCTGTACACAGCACAGAACGATCTACCAAACTCCGTCCGATCCGTAGAGTCCTTATCCACTTTTAAGAGCAAGCTAAAGACTCAGTTGTTTAAGGAGCATTTCCACACTTAGCTTAACTATTTTATGCAACAGAATGAGTTAGAAAGATTTGTCCAGCTCTTTGGCTCAACCAAGTACTGAAGAAGCTGTGTGCACTTATGCCCAAGTTGATATTGTGTGATGAAATCGTTATCTTGTATTTAAACAAAATGACTTAAAAAAAAATAAATAAATAAATATATGCACTGCCTCTAGTACTACCTGACAGCACCTGGGTCCAACTGGACTCAAAGCAGTCTGACTATCACTTAATTGTTTGAATTCATGCTTGTGTTGTTCTTATTCTCAAATGTAAGACTCTTTGGATAAAAGGGTCCGCTATAGACTGTAGAATAGAATAGAATAGAATAGAATAGAATAGAATAGAATAGAATAGAATAGAATAGAATAGAGCATCTGTATTAATCTTCTAATTTAGTCTGCTGGCCAAGTTCACACCCAAGTATTCATAGCTGTCTACAAACACAACCTCCTCCCCCAGGATCCTGATGGGCTGGTGTGCAGCTCCACCTAAAGTCAATAACTATCTCCTTCATTTTGTTCACATTCAGAAGGAGATGGTTCCTGCTGCTCAAGTCCGCAAAGTTGCTCACCAGTTCTCTGTATTCCTCCTCCTTTCCATCTCTGTTACATCTGACCACCACAGAGTCATCAGTGTATTTCTGCAGGTAGCATTGAGGAAAATGGATGGATGGATGGATGGATGGATGGATGGATGGATGGATGGATGCATGGATGCATGGATGCATGGATGCATGGATGCATGGATGCATGGATGGAGTCTGACTGTCTGGTTTTTACACCTAAGCCTAGTATAACGTAATTTTTTTTATTTTTTTTATTCTGAATGTTAAATTACACAGTCTATAAATATGAAGTATATTGATAAGGAAACCCTGCATATCTCTTGCCATCTTGTTGCTCTTTCAAACTTATTATATTTAGATGCTTGGTTTAGGGCTTACAGCATCAGTTTGTAATGCAAAAGGTACCCCCATCACATTTAAATGTACAGTTTTCCCAGGCTGGCATGGCATGAGGCTATATTAGTTTTCATGCCTTGTTTTCATGCTCAAATATAATTTTTAATTCCCCCTTAAAAAAGCAGTATTTGACTCAATCAAAGCTCATTTCCTTCTTCACAGATTTAGAGTTGCACATGCAAATGTTCTGCACTCAAGTTCAAGCTTTTCTCCTCACACTCAGGCTCCTGCTGTGCTCTCTTGAAACTTTTGCTTTAAGATTTTTTTTCTGTGTGCTCTTGGCTTATCAGAAGAGCCTGTTAAAATGAATCTAGCCAATAGAATTCCAGATACAACATGCTACTAAGTTATCACTGCCTCATGGGTGCACTTGTTTTATTTCAGAGGTTCCACTCCAGAAGATAGCTAGGTAATATGCCCGCAGTAAATAAGAAATAAGACTACTGAGTAGGAGCAGGAGGCTGAGTTCCTTGAGGAGCCAGCTACTGATTCAGCCAATGAGAAGCCTGCCCTGTAATGGCTGGCCATGGCAAATAAGAAGAAAGTTACTATTTATTTTCTAAGAAGCCTACCTGGGGTTTCTGCAGGGACTATCGACTGTTGTTTCAGTTCTTAGGACCACTTCTGAAAGTGTGTATACACTACCGTTCAAAAGTTTGGGGTCACTTCCCTATTGAATCCCATGGCAAAGTGACCCCAAACTTTTGAACGGTAGTGTACATAATGCACAAAAAGTTCTCAAAGTGTCTTAAAATGAGGGTCCTAATACTATTTTTCTAAAAGCCTGACGTCCATATCAAACATTGTCATCGGTTGCCATCCTCATACTTCCATGCATCTTTTGCATTGCTATGGTTGTTGAGTCAATTCTTCCACTAGTGGGCATTGCTTAGTTCAGAGTTCACTGCAAGCAAACGTCAGCTTCAGACATTGTTTGGCAGTGGTAATGCATCACTATAAAGTTGTTTCTAACCACCCAACACACCTAAAACAATACAGTCTTTATTCAAAAGTTTTTACAATTTCTACAGTTGTTGTCCTCGCCTTCATTCTTCTTCTGCTTTTTTGTTCCCTTCCTGATCCTTTTCTTCTTCTCTGGTTTGTTTCTTTCGCTGGTTGCATGTCAACCAAACTGCACATGTAACCGACGCAGAAGATGGACGAAACTTGTCCGTCTTCTGCCTTGAGCATAAATGGGGCTTAAGACTGAGATCCATATTTGAGGTGCATTAGATGCTGGACTGATAATAGAAGTGATAATGTGTTATCTTGACAAATCAAACATTTGTAATTAAAGTCTTATCAACATGTGCACAGGTATTTATATAAATGAAGCTGTTTTGTGCACTTTTGCACATTATGCACAAACAAAAACTAATTTTTGTCACTGAAAATAATATTTTGGTGAACTGTCCAAGCTGAAGATATTTAGAAACTTTTCTTTTTTTTTCAGTAATTGCTTCTAGAAAAGGAAGACTGATGGCAAACACTATCATCCTGTCAGGCATTTTAATGAGAGCCTAGTAGTGGGTTAGCAGAACCAATGGCAAAAGTTCACAAGCACCAAGATTCACATGCAAAGTTACAACCTTCATTCATTTGGACACATGTACTTGTAATGCAAAGGCTTGTGGGAAGGTGAGCATTGAGCATTTGCAAGCAAAGCTGTGAGAGGGACACCCTGAAAGGAGAGCTCAAGTTGTCTATGCAAATTTTAGCAGTCTGAAAGAAGTGTTGACTAATGAAGTGCCAAGTATCTGTTTGATGGACACCTCCTCATAAAATATCCCCATCTAACATTCACCTGCTTTGCCTATAATCTACAGTCTCACTGTGAAGAAGAAAAAAAATAAAGAAAATCTGTGAAAATGTGGTAAAACTGTTAATATAACTTAATATAACTTACAAAAAAGTGCCAGTCTTAAAAATTGAGTGCAGCAATGGTAAATGCTCTTAGCATTCTAAGTGGTTACATGGGCAGGAACTAAGTTTATTTAAACCATATGGATTACATTCTTGCCTTATGTGTACTTTGGCATTTTCACACCTCTCAGTGTACATTTGTGCCCGCAATCCCTACTGGAGGTGTTATCAAAAAAAACTTTGCTCTTTACACCTCCTCAACAAGACAACATAATAATCCCTTTGGAATCACTGAATGCTTCCAGTTTTTGTTTGGCCAAGCCTGGACATTTTGGCACCACCATCTCTGTTAAATCAAAATATGTGGTGGCACTCTGCCTTGTGCAGGATTTCAAATCTCCTCGCCAGTTTTAGCACACTTGTGTGTAATTATATGAGCCTTACAAAAGTAAAGTTTGAACTGGAAAAGTAAAAGAGGCCATGGAATGCATGAAGAAACACCTCCCTTAAAAGTGACAAGCCACTCTCAGATTTATTCTAGTTATATAATTACAAATGTTAAAGTTGAGACGTGGCTTAGAAAAGAGTCCAAATAGAGTCAAGTGAGGCCATGGCAGTGCATTACAGGGACCAGCTGCTATGAATGCAGGATTTGTGCAAAATAAACCTTTACTTTCAAAACAAATTTCTAAATCCACCACCAATATTAAACCAAAGAAAACGCTTTCAATTGTCAATAAAAAAAATTTAAAATACAATAAAACACGTTTGTTTCTTCTGAAGAAGAACTTAAACTGCCAATAAAAGTTATGATAAATTAACTTTACTTTTTTCAAATTGTCATAAAACACAATGTGCCAATCTTGGTTTAGCTCCAAACATAATAAAGTGATTTCTGTTATGTTAGACAGGGACTTGAGTCAGGGAGTCGGACCCGAGTCACACTCAAGTCGCATATACAGTGACTTCAGACTTGATTGGGTTCAGACCGTAAACAATCTTTATTTTTAATGTTTTCTTGGTTAATGACTGTAATATTAAAACTTAATGTTAGCATCTATGTTAGCAACAAACATAGCACCACAGCAGTGTAAATGCTAGCTTGTTACTACTGTACAAAATAACATTAATTCACATTGGTGTTCACTGAATGTGTTCAAAAGAAGAATGAGACATTTACTGATTACTGTGAGTTGTGTTGTGAGTTTTGCCATGACCCAGATAACCCCAGATAACGTTAACCTGAGACCAAAAAACTCATCTCACAAAGTCATTTTCAAGGTTTTACTGATGCACTAGTGCAACTCTGGACCTCCTGGGCCACAGTCCTGCAAATTTCAGATGTTTTCCTGCTGCAACACAGCAAAAGTTGAGTACACCCTGACCAGCGGCCTCATTTATAAAACTGTGCACAAAAATGCAGCAAAGTTCAGCTTTCAGATTTTCAAAAGCGTGTGCACGCATGTCCTACGCCTGTTTCAGTTTATAAATCAGAATCAACTCCAAAGCAGGTGCACGTGAGGGAACGCCTTCCCATGCCCACATGGTGGCTACAAATGGTCAAATTGACGTCTACGATACATACTCATTACATCATTTCCTTGATGGCTTGGGAGGGAAAAAAAGGAAAGAAGCGGATTTTATCGGGGTGTAAGGTAGAGATCCTGATGGACCACGTTGGAAAACGTAAAAATGTTTAATTGGTGGGCACGGTGTGGGCATTACTTGTGTCAGAAAGGCAGAATAGTGGCAGCAGGTGGCAGATGCTGTCATTGCAGTATCAGAAGGGAAAACATGCCAGAGGACTCAGAATGTGTTGTTGGATATCTCAGTCAGTAGAGCATCCGTCTACCATGCAGGAGATCAAAGTTCGAATCCCCCAGGGGTGAATCGCTTTGGAGAAAAACATCTGTTAAATGAGAGTACTGATGCCAGTAATTTAGTAATTTGTTTTAATGTATAAAATAAATATGTACAGGTACATCTGAGATTGGTAGCAGCTTATTTAGTGTTAAATAATATATACACTCAGAGAAAGTCCAGCAGGTGCAGAGGGACACAATCACTATTAACAAGGTGGCCAAGGAGCTGCGGGAAATAAAGACTGTCTGGACAGAAATTAGGACAACAATAAAAAAGCATTCTGTAAGAATAAATAAATAAAAGGAAATCCACCTCTTGTGTGTTTCATTAGCGTTGCATCACTTCTAGACCTCCAGCCTCCAGCCTCCAGTCTGGAATGACCAGAGCTTACTTTACATCAGTGACGTGCGGTGAAGTTTATGGATGGTGAGGCACTGATTTACAATTGTAATAACTTAAAAGAGCATCTTATTTTCAATATTCATTCAACAACTACTGGTAATGCTTCATATCCTATCAGCATTCCTTTTTCAATTACACTCACACACCCACCGTTACTAACTCTTTAGTGAGAAAAGTAGCTACTGGCTGTCCTAAAAGTCGCTAGAAATTGCTAAATGACATCATCTAATGTGCATAATAGCCTGGTACATAGTAATGGAGGCTGCTGTGGAGAGGAATGTCATGGGAAAGGCAAAAAAGACAAGCTAAAAATGTTTAAAAAGGCAAAACTAATAAAAATAAAACAAAATCTTTGGTTAATATTTTCTTTTATTCTAGTTTAATTTTATTAAGTGTAGGTTGTTTTCTAATTAGCAACATTTCACAACACTTAGAGGCAGGTGAGGCACTCCCCTAACCGCACGTCACTGCTTTACGTACTAACTGGTACATGCTGGCAGCAGACTGTCCACCTTATTTAGCTGGATGTGTTTTATAACGCGTAAGTTTTGTTGTACAATGACACAACATATTTTAGTGCTTGAGGTTCTTATTAATATCATCTCCTTTTTCTTGAAAATCCAGTTTTTTTGTTTATTTGTTTGTTTTTTTCTGAGCATGCACTCTTAGGAGAATTAATATGGAATGTGCTTCTTTATTAATTTCTTCAAACACCTTTAATATCTAACATGTGGTGTGAAAGGTAATAGTGGGTTGTGCACAAATGTCTCACTTTTTACATCATTGGTGTTGCCGTTTCCCGTTTTCTAAAATATGTCCGTACGCCTGGGTCTGAGTTGCATGGAGGTAGAAACATTTTCTCGTCAAGTTTAGTTTTCATAAATCCCAAAAGTGGACTATTTTTTACATACACTGGTTTTTGTTCCTACACCAGCTTGATAAATGAGGCCCCAGACCACCAGCCCATCATAGAACCTCCTTTAACATCAAATCCAAAAAGGCCAGATGAGATTAAATTACTTCAGAAAGTACCATGTGCTACATCTGCTGTCCCTAAGCAGTCATTGAACGAATCAATAAGTCTGCAGTGTTCAACATGGATTAATTAATTATAATGTCACATACATTTAGGTCTGTTGATAGCAACTGCAAATAATAGACTGTAAATAAAAAATGAATATTGCCACCATGACAAGATCATTTAGTTTATGAAGTACTTTCTTGAGGGCTCAGGTTTACCTTTCCTTTGCCTCATGTTTGAGATTTCTTTTCTTTTTTTTTTTTTTTACTTAAAATGTTCTGTAAAGAAGGACCTGAGAACAGCATGCAAGTTCATTAGTTTACAGTCATTGCACTCTACTTAAATGGTAGTTGAAATGTATGGGACTTCTGCTGCCTTATTCACCCTTTTCAGATGTAGGATTTTGAAGTTTTTTATAGAAACCTTGGCTGTAAAGTCCCATCCACTAAGCCGCAGTCAGATAAGGACTCATTACCATGACTGTGGGAGAAACCTTCTGAACAGTGGGGTCTTTATACAACTGACCTTGTAGGTCACATTCCCACAGACACAGGTACAATAAACTTTTCACTTCCTAAGTCGTCACAGTAAGGACAACACAGGTGGCTGCGTTCCACTTAGGAGAAGACATTCTTTTGCTGATTCATTGTCATGGCTTCCTGGAACTCTTAATGGAATTGAGCCTTTATTTGTGCACCTCCGCTTAGCTGTTGCAATTTATGCATTTGCTGTGGAAAAACAGGTCAGCGTGGTCAATGTTTGCCATCATTTTCTGGTCAGTGCATCAAGACATAAATATATTTAACAATGTGAAAGCATGCCTTAAAGCTACATTCTAGCATAGCATGATGTTAGTATATCCCAACCAATGATTGACATCTACTCTCTAATCACTTTTCTTGATATTTTTCATTTATTCATGTCTTTTCAGGTTATTTTAAAGCAGAACATATTTTCTGAACCACACATTAAATTAAATCCATGAAACACAAACCTAGAACTAAGGTTAATTCAGTAAAGCAGATGCTGCTGCTGATGTCACAGTCAACAAAGATAAGTTGTTCCAAAAACAATTCCGATAACAGTTCATTGATGGAAAAGAAAAAAAAAAAAAAATTTAATGTCATAAATAAGTGAAAGTAAATGTAGGTACTAAGATTGCTAAATGATGCCAAAATAAAATAACATTAATACTTTATGTAAAGATGAAAAGAAGCTTTGGTATACATGCTTGGCACAAAAAGTAAAGAAATGTGTGTTGGTTGATTATTTCTCTTCTTTAATAATACCAATTGGTGTCAAATTATACATCATTAAAAAGCCTGATTAGTCATCTGGTCACATTTTGCTGAGATGGCATCCCATTCCTCAACCAGGAGCTTTTTAAGGTCAACTGGTGTATTTGTGTTTGTTACTTGAGCACAAACAGCACGCTAAACATAATCCCACAATGTGTTTAGTTTGAGCTGAGGTTTGGACTCCCAGCAGGCCATTCCAGCCTCCCTACTTCCAAACTCTGGAAGTACCATACATCTGTGACTGGCACACATCTGACAGTACTTCATTCTCAACACAAGAGAGAATACCACCAGGAGAATATTTCAGGGTACATTTTGGGGGGTATTACCCTCATGTTTAGCTAAGTTGCTTATTCCACAAATGCATGATCCTGAAGTTATACCCTGTTGTAAAGGGGACCAATCAGGCTTTTCAGCAGTGAATAATACAACACCAGTTGGTATTATTAAGGGTCCCATATTATGCAAAATTCACTTTCTAAAGGTTTTCTAACACTCATATGTGTCCTCATCGTCTGTGTATGAGGCCCAAAAAAGAGAAAATTCTGTCATCTCTCACTTGCTTGCTCCACTTGTTAGTGAATCTGTGCTAAAACAGGCGAATCTGAGATCTTTCCTTTTGTGACCTCACAAAAAGAAAAACCCCTCCCCTAGGTAGTGGAAACTGCTATTGATCCCCCCGGCAAGCGGAGCCTGCCCTCTAAATTCAAAGAGTGGGTACCAGCAAAATTCAGATCCTCTACCAGAGAGGGGCGTGGACAGGCACCACACATTAACACACTTTGAAGACAATATTGTTGGACTTCTGACACCCATATGAAATTGTTGAAAAAATGTAGAATATGGGACCTTCAAAGCATAGAAACCCAAGAGGTTGACTGCAACCATCACCTCAATGTAATCGCAGACATTGTGCAAGTAAGATCTAAACATTCAGCACACCCATTACTGCTGCATTTATTATTTAGCCAAAGTGTTTTTGCTTTTTCCCCCTTTTTTGTGTTTTCACAATACATGATGCTTAAAGCATGTGGTGCTGCTTCTTCACAAGTCTATTTATTATTTATGAGAGTAGTGATTATTAAGCACACAGGAAAGTCTATTGTGTCGTTTAAATACATGTTTATGTTTTTTTGAGATCCCCATTAGCGTCAGCAGCATGCTGCATCAGCTATTCTTCCTGAGGTCAGTTTACAGTAGAAAAAGTATAGGCCTACAATTCACATTTTTCACAGATTACATATTAAATATTAAAATAACATTTTGATCATCTTACTTCTTCGACTAATACAATATTAATTCCCATACATTGTCATAATGTATACATTAATTTAAAATGTAGTCATACTTATATACTATCATACTAAAATACACTCACACATTATTCAATTTAAATCTGATTATTTTTATAGAATATTTTCAGTTGACTTTTTTTCTATGAACAGGGCCACACCGAGGAATACAGCAACTGCACAGTTTTGTTTTTTGTTTTTGTTTTTTAGCTGAATGTGGGTTACGACTCCTTAGATTGAGTTTACATAAATCCTCATATTTAAAAAACAGAAAATAGATTTATATGATTTTAACTCAAATCTGAGTAGGTAGTTGGCAACATCTTTGTTGCATTTCAGCTGCCATGAGAAGCCTGGCAGCCTCAAGCAGATGGCACTTTATGTATTTATAATTGTCCAAACATTGTAAGAACCTCTCAGTATTTGGATGCAGTGCACACTAATTAGCCTGATGGATATAAATAAAGAGCTTGAAATATAGCATATCACAAATGTGTGTAGGAGTCAGCGATGCCTCAACATAAGGTATGGACTCCAGTGTGAGTAATATAGACACCTACCTATCTGTCCCCATTATCCCAGTTTTCAGTGTTTTGGTATGAGCTTCTCTCAGGAATACCAGACAATCAGCAGAATATTTATTGTCTTTCTCCTCAAATTGTAGAATTAAGAAGTAATATGCTTGATCCAATAGAAATTAAAACATAATTTATTTGCTTTTCACTTAAATGAGTCTAGGGAGGTGTACCTTATTAATTGCAGCTGAGTTTAATTTTAATGATGCTTACTATGAAGACCATCCTGAGCAAGATTACAGGCTGTACTGCCAGTTTATGACATCTCCCATGCTGCATATCCCATTTTTTAACCATGCTATTCTTTTAAGAAGTATGGATACAAAATTAATGAGTATTATTGCTGCAAATAATTAATCTGAGACGATATCTTTACATCTGCAGTTAATGATGCATGGCAGCCTTTTTAAGATTCTTCCTTGTACACATGTAATCATACAAAATTGTGTCATGCTATTTTGCATTGCTGGAGCTATTAGTGATTTTTATAATTGTGTTTAAAGAGGAATACCTATCCCTTGGAAACCTGAGGATTGATATTTCTTGGTAAGATACATAAATTACCCATTCAAGAATGATAGTAACATGTAGGACTAGCAGCTGTGAGGTAAGAGAAACCGGTCACAAAAACAAAAAAGTGAGAATAAAACAGATCAATCCCCCTAGCCTGACATCTCTAGGTAAGAATACTCTGTTGAGTAAAGATGAAGCAGTATTAATGCTCATCAGTGGGCTCAAAGAGCTAAAGCTATTTTTCTGTCATTGCCTTTGCGACACTGCAAATTTCTTAACTCTGGATTAAAGACACAATCACGCATTTAAGCAAAAATAAAATATATTTCACATGTAAATTTTATGTATAACTGTTACAGTAAACTTATAATACAGCATATTTCAACCACATACTGCAATTTTTTTTTACCTGGCATCGAATTTATGAAGAGAATTAGGTGTGAAAAGATGACACTGCTTCAAGCCACATTCACAAATAAATTGTTTAAAGCACATAACCCCATAACGACACCATTTGTTTTGACAATTTGTTCACCCAAAGATGGTTTTCATGTCATTTAGGAAGCTTTATACAGAGCCAGAACAGCCCTTTTCCCCTGTTTCTCATAATAATGCAAAGCTAAAATGCTTTACTCCTGTGTCTAGCTCCAGGCTTAACCACAGTCATGAGAGTGTGATGAATTTTATCATCCAACTCTAAGCAAATAGGCTTATATCCAAAAATGTTTATAAATTGACTCAGGTTAAAGCAAGTAACGTGAGTTACAAGCCAACTAAAATGACAACAACAAAAAACGCTGGAAAAATACTGTTTGTTTTTCTAAAATATTAAACAAAAAAAAAATACTATACCACGTAAAAGATTACCAAGAATAATGACAGACAAAGGACACTAGCTGATCAGCAATCATTGGTCTTGTGTTTCATGGTGTAACAGATGTTTCCAACTGGTTTAAGGTCTGGATTTCAGGCAACACCCAGACTCCATTTCCAAACTCATATTGTTGTATAGATGTAGCAAAGCACTGCATTACTAAATTAAGTAAATAAATAAATGTCTAAATTGGAAGTTATCTTGTTGTTAAACTTACATGTATCTTTCAGCATTGATGGTGTCCTTAGAAGTGTGTAAGCATCCCCCTATCATCAGAGATGCAGGCATTTACAAGCTGAATGGTCCTTCTCCGCAGTCTGGGTGATGTATTGACATTGATCCTTCAGTGTCTTCACTAAAAAGTTGTGTTATCTTCTAAGAGTCTGTTGTAAAAAGTGTAATCTGCTTTGCAGCCATTTGTTGGTAAGGCACCAGAACCAGAGACTTAAAGAAACTGAACAAACTGATGGTGCTCCTGAAGCTGATTGTACAATGAAAAATGCTGCACAAGCTGTTGAATATAATGGACAATTCTTCATACCCTTTACACCAGTGGTTCTCAACCTGGGGTCCCTGGTCAACCTGGTCATTAAAATCTTTTATACAGCAATATTTTAAACCATGTATTCTTAGTGGGGGGAAAAAAAAGCTACTTACTAGGCCATCTGAACAGAGAATGGGGACTCGGTTCGGTTGGGGTTTCTGGCCCCAGTTTGCATTCACACTGCACTTTTTAAATAATGTATTTCCCTCCTTGCCAGAGGCAGCACTGCATCAAGAATTATCAAGGAAAAAAGACAAGGAACAAAGAAGAAAACTTGTTTATGCTTTATTAGTTAATGTGAGACAACTTGTTTCCAACGTCATGAGCAGTATCTGCTATATAAGAGTTACGACCCCTATGATGTCCAGGGCAAAAAGGAGTGGCAACACAAACGGTCGAAGTCAGTTATATACAATAAAACCAAAATTTATTTACAATAAGTATAACCTTATGTATAACCTACAAGTGACAGGCTCAACTTTGCCAGGTTCCACTCCTGTGGAGGGACCAGCTATCGCCTTGGGTGGCCCTGATGTCACAGGCGAGGCACCTAAAGCTCCTGGAGCTATGGCTGCGTCAGACTCACAGAAAACTCTCAACTCCACCAAGCGTGACACCACCACAGCCCTCAAAGCCTTTTTATTCATTGGCTTGGACCAAGGAACCTCAAAGTGGTCTGCTATTAGGGCCAAGTCGTCTTTGTGACATATATCCAGTTGATCCAGCGTGGGACTCTCAAGCAACCGCTCTAGGTCAAACCAAGCCATAACCAATGCCTCAATTCTCATACAATGAACAAGCTGCCAGCAATGTCACAGGGACAACAGCCAATTAATCGTCCATTTACCCCCAATTACACTCAATTAACACCCGGACGAGCCCCCATTATGTTACAACCCCTATGATGTCCAGGTAAAAAAGGAGTGGCAACACAAATGGCTGGAGTCAGTTATATACAATAAAACCAAAATTTATTTACAATAAGTATAACCAAGGAATCATTCTTCTAACAAAGAAACAAAAAAAATGCATGCAAGATAATAAATAAATAATAATAAACAATAACCCAACTTAAAGTGTCCTGTGACAGGAGAAATATAAAGCCCACAATGGCTGGTATCAATAAGAGAAGAAATACAAAAGCAAGCCAGGGACCAAGCAGGTCACCAACAAAGCAAACAACTCCAACACAAGGCAGAATGTTACCAGTTAGTAATACATAAGCTACCAGACAGCAAACACAAATACCAGTTATCAATACATAAGCTACAAGACAGCAAACCCAAAACCTCTGTGGCAAAGAGAGCTGCAATCATGCTCAAACAATTCACAACATTGGCAGACTGTGCACTGATCTGATACAGCTGTCCAGAATGAAGATGATCAGGAGCATTTAAGGTGGAGGAGTCTTCCTAATTGGCTGGCCATAGGGAATCCTGGAGAAGCAGCAATAGGGAAGTCAGAGTAGTAGTAGTAGTAGCCAATCCTGAAGATGAAGGGCGGTTCCCAGTCGCGAGGACAGCAGCGAATCACCTGCAAGCACTCAGGTCACTAAGCTGACAAGCCCAGGGCCGTCACAGAGCAAAACACTGAGCTGTATCATATCTTAGTGGTCTTGAGTTGACCATATGTTAGGAAAATTCTTCCCCACACCAACATCAATAAACCTTCAGTCAAAAGATGACAGAGAGTTATTCTCAATGTATACAATTTTCCTTTGCAAAGAAGCATGTTCTTCATACAAGTATGATACACACACTTGTTTTACATATCACAAGGCATTATATAGGGAGGTTCACGAAGTCCTTCCCTCGAACATTTTAGCATTACACAGGACTCAGGCTTCAGCATTTTCCACAAAAGATAAGAAATGAAGAATTAGAGGCGTTGGTAGGTTAATGGCTGGTCTCCTTGCACGAATGAGTTGTGGTTCTTCTTTCATCTCTTCCACGGACTTGACCTACTGTACTTTCAGACTCAAGCATGAAACCAGCACACATGCACAAAGAAAGCTGCTGAGCACATTTTCTAAGTCTTAATACGAAAGGCGTGATGACTGGTACATAATATAATGAATGATATATGAAAACATAATGATAATGAATTATATACATGACTGTTCTTACCCCATATTTCTATCACCTTTTACTATGTTCTGCCACATATGACTGTGAGCCATTTCTTCCAGCCAGAGTGGCCTACTGTCCCACACGCAAGTATGTTAAGGTTGTGTTTAGCCACAATGCCCTTTAGTTTGTAGCCCACTTCCAGTATTTGGTTCACTTGAAGGGGATCAAGACCCATGTTTGTAGGTGCCACTTGTGCAGCCATGCATATTTTATCATCCTTGCTTTCACAACATAAAACAGAGAAGATTAGATTACAATACACACAAAGATAGAGCAACTTCTTTCAGTGGTAAGGATGTTGTTACACTGCTAAACTAAAGCTTTGTGATTTCTGCATTAATGTCCAAAATGCTAAATACTGGTGATCAAATGAAGGACATGGAAAATTGTTTGAGATCTCAAATCCACAAAGTGAAGGAGAATTCAATATGTTAGACATTGAAATTATAAGGTGCTTGCTATACTGCTATCACATTCCCTGTTTACTTGCCATACATCTTTTACTTGTGCCTAAGCTTGTCCCAGTAAGGATGTGAGAGAGAAATGCATGAAGCTTAAGTAACATAACATGCAACAAATCCTCCAATCAAAATTGGTTGCCTGTTCATACCCTTTAATTTGACCCGTAGCATCCATGCCTACTGGCAGTGGGAGGAAGGTGAAGGTTTCCACATCAGAGAAAATGCCATTTTCTAAGTTTTAATAGGACACAAAGTCCACTTTAGGAAGAAGAAAGGAGTGATGGATGGTGTAATTATGTGCAATGCTTTTAACCATGGGACACAAGTTCAGTTCCAGGATATTTCTCTTCTGTCAATAATACCACAACCATGACAACATACTCAAACACTTAGGTCATTTTCTGATTGGGTTTAGGCAATGATGTTACAAGGGTTGGAACTACTCAGTTGGGGTTAAGAAACATCAAGCCTACGACAAAATTACATCTTTTGTTCTATGTCACTATCTCCATAAAGGGCACCATTTTGACACTTCACACAAGCACTAGAGCTAACATTTTCTTTGAATGTAATTACAGGTCATTATTGCATGAACAAAAACACCACAGGCTGTTTTTAGGAGGACGGTCTCCATACAAGACAGTCTTGGTTCCACAGTATCAATATGGGATGTCAAATAATAGAATGTGCTACATGTAAAAGTGATGCATTTGCACATTTTCCATGACAGAATGCAATGCATCTGCATTTACTCAGTCTCAGATTAAGCCTCCATTCCTCCTGGTGTATTTAGATCAAATGCTTTGAATTAGTCTTCATCAGCGGCATTGATCAGTACTTTATTTCTGCAAAATTCTGCATTTGCACAAGAACACCACAACTTCAGTCCAATTTCATGCCATCGTTGTCAAAGTGTTGACATAAAATGTTATTAAGTTCTTGCTTATTCTTCAAAATAAAGAATGTTCCAATGTGAAGGGTCCTTTAAGCAACTAAGTTCTTTGTAATTTGTATTTTAAACCTCTTTGAAAGGTGATGATCAGCTAAAATGCTCTGAGTTAAGCACCAGAATCCAAAGCCAGTTCTCTGCAGGTTCATCACTATAAACAGCACCTTTCACATTCAAAAAGTCAGGAGCTATTGTTTGTGGGGAAAAAAGGAAAATTAGGACTCTTTCAAGAAAGTTGCTAGTGCAAGTGCAATGAGTGCTCTTCCAAAACCCTTCACAATGTACCAAAAAGTCATACCTTATACATATTCACTGAAGCCTCATCCAGTTGTTTACGTAACTTGGGGGCCACAGTAATTATGCCAGAACACATTGTAATTTATGAGAAACGTGTCCTATTTTGATGTGGAAGGATTAAGAAGCCTCTAAGGCTTTTTGACACCAATTCACAAAGGAATGAATGCAAAACACTTTGTGCATGTCACCGACAGCCAAATCTGCATCAACAACATTGTGTTGGGGAAAAGATTACACAGATGATGAGTGTGTTCAGTAAGTGTACTTATCCAAACAGTTTGTTTCTTTCTGGGGTTTTTTTGTTTTTTTTTTGTTTTTCTTCTTCATCTAAATCAGTTGTTTGGCCTGATTTCACCACAACTGTTCCTGCTTCATCTCTTCAAACAGCAGTATATAAATATATGGGAATATTTACTTTCCACCTGTCAAAAAGTCATTTTAAGTTGTCGGGGTAATAAAAGCTCATACACAACAGCTTCATCATATCAAAATTAAATTGCTGTGTTTCAAAAGTGAATATTCATATCAAATAATTGTATAATAAACTGGAATATCCAACATGGGAGTGATGTTAAATATTTAGCGTTTTAACCCCCATCCCCCCCCCCCCCCCCCCTTTTCTTTTCTAATAAAAATCTACCACTTCAAATTAATATGAAATGATGCCAGAGGGTGGGCAAGATTTATTTAGAACAAAGAGACAGTGCTCTCATGGCAATGAGTCTCCCGTCATCTCTTTATAGAAGCTAAAGTTCTTATGCTCTCACTTACAATATCATCAATGTGGGTAGAGTATATAAAATGATTTGACATAATGGTACTGCTTTTCTTGCTTGACCTTAAATCCAGACATGTTTGTTTCTATTTCAGTTTTAAGCTTAGCATTGCTTCAGTGTGTTGGCGTCCTCTGGTAAGTTATTATGGGGCCATACAATTGTGAACAATGTCAGTCTCATTTCTCAATCAGTGTCTCTCTTAGTCTATTAATTTTTCAGTGGCTCTAGTTGACTTTCCCAACAAGTAGAAATTGTGTGGGTATCTATTAAAATCCCAAGCCTTTGATGCTATAATGCTGTATGTATCATATTTGATATATAGAGTTTCTGAGACCTTTTGCATCACTTTATGGTAAAAACTTTGTTCAAAACCCTGTTGTACACAATCTGATACTTGTCTTCTGCTCCCTGGTGGATTCCTGATGGAAACATAAGACTATACTACAATCATTTTGGCATAACATGTTGTAATAAATGGTAAATATACAAAAAATATTCTTGTTAATTATTTTTTACATTTTGTTAAAGGTCCAGTTAAGACTTCAGCATAAAATTGTAGACATTGCTCCCCATTTTTCTTGGGTCAAGCTTTTAAGGGTTAAGTAAATTGAGATAATACACTTTCATATTGCCGTCAGTGCATGCTATTGAGAATTAAAGGCAAAAGTTGCTTATCAAACTCAAGGATACTTCTTCAGGAGGATGGATCTTTGCAGGTCACACCCTTCTTAGGTTTGAATTCTGGAAAGTGCAACAATACCTCTGATGATAGCAGAAGAAACACACAATAGTTGAAAATGAGCATGGCAGCTGCTCTGCTACCTAACAGCCATTTATAGTGGCAGTTAATACTTTGCTATTCTTTAATGGAACACATTAAAATGCTAACAACTTTGTGTTCCCTACATTTATGGTGAAAACAAACATGATTCCATTTAAATGCATTTTGACTCAAAATCACTCAGTTCTCTGTCTGTGGCATCTCAGCCATGTACAGAGGATTGTGGGTATTTGTGAGGGGTATAGAGAAGCATCCCTGAAATTTCATGGACTTAGGCTAGTGATTAGCCCAACTGGTTGAGCAGCTGGCTTTTGTACAGAGGCTACAGCTCCTTGAGCAGCTGGCCAAGGTTTGAATCCCAGCTTGTGGCCCTTTGCTGAATGTCATTGTCCTCCTCTCTATTTGACCCCCTTTCCTGTCTCTACATAATAAAGGCCACTAGCGCCACAAATTCTTAAACAAAAAACTAAAATTTCATGGAACAATGGACTCAGTTGTTAAAAGAACCCTTGACACAAGAAAATTCCTTATTTCGGAGGGATTTGTTAGCATAGCATCCTATAAAAATTAGCCATTGAGGATATTAAATCATTGTTCCTAATTTAACATTAGATATGTGGCCAGAGGCTTGGCAATTTCTAAATTTTCTCAAAATACAAAAACTACGACAGTTGCTGTCAAATTTTAGCCTTTCTAGTGAGTCCACAACTTGATATGTTCAGTTTGGTCAGTGCTGCCTCAGAGAGAATAGTGTAATTGATGTGTATGCATGACAGTAGCATCCTATTTGAAATCACTACTAGTTACTGATTTACCTTTGAACCATAGCTGGCTTGCAATTTAGCTAGATTTGCATACTTAAAATGCAACCTTGTGTTTACAGCTGGGAGGAGTGGGAGTAAATAAGTAAGTTGTCCCATGTAATTTGGCACCAATCTATCTTTGGGGTGGCCTGTTGCCCAAGGGTTGCTGGTTCGATCCCATCCCGGAGAGCTCATGTCGAGGTGTCCCTGAGCAAGATACTGAACCCCTAACTGCTCCTGATGGGTCATGGTTGAGCACCTTCCATGGCAGCTTCCGCCATCAGTGTGAGAATGTGTGTGTGAATGTGACGTATATGTAAAGCGCTTTGAGTAAAAACGCTATTATATAAATACAGACCATTTATCTATCTATAGTTATGTGACCATTTATTTCAAAGCCACCCATTATTTCTGCTGGACAACATAGAATAAACACATGTAAGGAGTATTTTCCTGGAAAGGTGTTCTGTACACCGCCCACAGGGAGAAGGCCCAGGAAATGCTGGAGGGATGTCTTTCAATTGGCCTGAGAATGTCTTGAGATCTCCCCAGATGAGCTGGAAGAAGTGGTCTGAGAAAGAGAAGACTGGGCTCCCTTTCTGAACCTGCTGCCCCCAAGGACCTAACATCAGATAGCTGTATAAAATAAATAGATGGATGGATGGATGGATGGATGGATGGAAGGATGGAAGGATGAATTGATGGAAACCTTGAAGGTTTCATTAGTTTTGATTACATTAATCCATTCTTTATTTTAATTTATTCAGCATATTTCTATTAAGGCTGTTTTCTTTTGTTCTTTTATGTCAATTAAACCAAAGATAAGAAATATACTGTAAACTCCTAATTGATAAACTAAGTTAATAATGGATTTTGGCATTAATGAAGTAACATGTTCTTTTAAGGTTCGCAGCTCAGATATGGAATGAACATGTATCACAGCCAAATCCCACTCACTGTACACTTTTTTCAGGATGGTGCCGGTGTTTCATAGTTCTATTGGTGGCTGGTTTCCAGCACTGAATCTTTTGTCACATCCTCAGCTCATGATCTGATCACTCTTTTCCTGAAAGCAGCTTTCTTATCAGCCTTTTCTTCTCTTTTGTCTTTCAGTGTTTTAACGCATGTTGTCAGATTGAATTTCTCAGAGTCACAACTTACAGAGTCCCTTTGGGGAGTGTTTTATTTATTTATTAATTTCTAAAACCCAGTCACCACTGTTTTCCCTTCTTTAGCACATTATTCTGTATCTTCCTTTATTTTTTTCTTTTTCTTCAGAGATAATAGGCCCATATTCCCAATAAGCTTCTTACCACAAACCTTCACCTTCTCTGTGTGATTGGAGCAAAGAAAATATATTAATATATTTCACAGAGAAGGAGTCATTGCTAGGTCACTTGAAGAGTTTCAGTGTTTATGCATCCTGGGATTGTGTTGGAGAGGATGGAAGCCTCTATTCTCTTGAGGATTCTGCAAGTGCCATACACAGTTATTAGTGGTCACACTTTAATAATCAGCTTTGACAAGTTGAAGCACATATCCACCACCATCTCTCCCTCTGCAAAGCCCGTAGCTTTACTTGCAACTCTTCGTGTGAGGTTAAAGTACAGAAATAAAGCACAACTCACCAGGAGTGGCATACTTAAACAATTTGCTTCCATTTGACTAATTTCACGACTGTAAGTTTCATGAAGGGTTTTAAACCTCACTGAATGGTCTTGAGGGGTCAGTCCTCACAAAAAGCTCAAGTTGAAATGTTTTTTTTATTTTTTGTGTTTGTGGTTTCACTGTAACAATGCATTTAAGGGATCCATTAAAAAAAAAAAAAGCTGCAGAGTATGTGTGTTTCTGCACCAGTAAGCCCAAGGAATTTCCTCTTTCATCTGAAATAATGGGATTTGTATCATTTAAGTAATTGGCCCAAACTACAGTCACTACTTTCTTTCTTTCTACTTGCATAAACCATTTGAATATAGTCATACATATAAGTCACCCTAAGATAACTCCTTGTGGTTTCTTATCTTGGCTGTGGAAGTTGATTTGTTGAGTAAATGCAGTGAACCACCATTACTTACCAGAATTTTACTTCAACATTTGATCTCTGCAGGAAGCTATGTTTGCTAATTTCTCACATCCCTTCACAGAAAAGACACTGTTGCCAGGATGAAAAAATAAACAAAACAAACCCTTTCCTCCTGTCTTGTCCCCCTTTTCTGCTCCTCTCACTCGGCTCAGCACCCCTCGGTGCGGTGAAGCTAAGCAGACGGCTGTCCAGACTCCCCAGATCATTACACAGGAATCACACTGGGAGAGGTGAGTGGGAAGTGGCTGTGACTCAGTATGTGCACCAGTGTTTACTGACATTCATCTCCATATGTCACGACCCAAGCCAATCAGAAGCCATGGACTTGTGTTTGGCTTTGGGGGAAATAAGTACATGAAGTTGCCTCTGGGAGCTGCTTGCCACACATTTATTTTCATGGCAGATAAGATTGCATCGCTGCAGATACAGTTCATTTACGTTTCCTATGAGATAAGTCCGCAATTTCCACTATGCACACTGATTTGGGCGTAGCAGGGTAAAACATACTGTTGAGATGATACAGTTCCCAGGGAAAAATCTCAAACAAGCACCCTCAAATCTCAAATGAAAACGACCGGCTCTTGTACCGACTCCAATTACATTTTGGCATATCAGTATGAGAATACACACTCCAGAGCAAATTAAGCCCCTTGCTTAACCAACCTCCCCCCAGCAATTCAATTCTATGCAGCACTGAAATCACTTCCTTGACTGCACTGCCAATCTCTCCATATGAGAGGAAAGATTCACTCCAGTCTATTTCTGAAAGTCTAATAAGATGAATCCTTACACTTGCCATGCTTAGATATGAAGTCGCTTGAGTGTGTTGAAGTGTTTACCAGGGTTCAGACTGGGTTTCCATACACACAATAACCCCTCCAAATGTCTCAACCATTTCATTTCTCAAAAGTGATGCTGGAGCAAATTTGTCACGAAACAGCATTAGTAATTCATGGCTTTTTATTGAATGTCAAATTATTTCCATTAATGATACCACTCAATCTTTAAATAATGGATAATGTTTGATTCCTGTCATAGTTGGTGCATACTCTGACTATAAATTAAGTTTCACATTTGTACTTATAATAACCGATAAGGGGATGGCTTTAGCTGAATCTGTAGGTTATAAAGACATTAAGAAATGGGTGTTTTGCAGCTTCCAGTCTTGTTATTAAGCTTTTTATCAGCTGCAGGACATTGAGTACTTTGTTTAAACATCCCTTCTGCCATTTCTATACCTATATACTGCCACTTTATCATTGCCTGTTAAATTGCAGAGTTGAAGGATGGCCCATCCAATCAGCCAAGCTGCTGCAAATTGCTTTTGTGCTGCTGAAAATGTCATCCTAAGTGCGAGTTCTCGTGTCCTCTGAGAGGCCAGATCCACCTCTTATTTCAGATGCATCAGCTTCCCTTGCCCTTCGACACCCACGTGAACACATAAGTTACTGTGTGATAGCTGGCATTTAGGTTGTTTTGAGGGGGCCGTTTAAAGCGCACAAGCAAAATGGAGCGTGGTAGTTATTCATTAATGAGATTATTCTTTCAAGTGAGCAGGGAGAGGTTTGCAAACACGACCCCGAACTGGTAATTTTTACACACTCCCACTCAAATAAACCGAACTGTCAAACAATGTCTTCCCCTGCCTCGAAAATGTCTTTTCTGAAATGTATGTTTTATATACAGATTAAATCTTTCTGAAAATACTTTTTAGACATCAACTGCATCTTTTCATGTTGTCTGTGCATATTAGAAACACAGCCCAGCAATAATCAGTGTCCATTTATAACATCCGATTGTGTGAATAATAGTGCACAAATGAAGATGTGACAGAACCGCACTGGTTGATTGTTCTCTTTGAGCAATGAGTCCCCTTTGATTATAACAGATTGATTGCTGCAGAGTGAGGACATGCAGTTACACACACAGTCATAGGTACACACAGATATACTCCTCATACTCTTTGACTTCTTCAGGATGTGACCCCTTGTAATCAGTTTAATAGCTGTGTGTGCTGATCTGAGTTGGGATGGAGGAATGTGTTTAGTACAGTAGGGTCAGCGGCTGTTTAATCTACTTGGCTCTTAGTATGTAATCCTCCGCCTTATACTCTGACCTCAAGGGCCCAGAACACAAGGCCGAACACACCAATCTATTCAGATGATATAAAAATAATCATCTCTCCTCCTTCTGTGCCATGCCCTCGCCTACACTCTTGCCACTGTGGATCTTCGTTATTATCCCTGTGTTGCAAATGGCAATATATGGAGTATAAAAGCCTTTTGAAAAATCTGGATATACACTTTTCTTTAGATTATAGAATGTAAAGCTCTGCTAGAATATTAATAGTTGCCATAGCAGCAAGAAGGCCGTTGCAAGGATGGTTCATCTAAGTAATTGATTTTTCACTTTGGTCAAGGATGTAGAAAGGTAGGTAACAGATGTCTGCAAGCAGGATGTAGGTCACTGAGTTTCCCGGGCTCCTACTGATCCCATCAGATAAAGAAAAGGTTGTTTCTGAAGCCACTTCCCGCCATGACAACCTATCTGATCTGCAGCCCCATCCTACTTCCTGTGCTTGAGGAGAATCTACGTGTTTAGAGACAGCAGAAGAAGCCATGTCAGAGTAATTTCTGCACAATGATATCAACTGCCTCTCTCATCCTCTAAGGGCAATCAAAGTCAAATCTTAGCCCACATTTTTTGCAATTTACACATTAAGGTGAGGCAATTTTATCTTCAAATTAAGGTTGTACCTTAAAAAGAGATCAAAACTAAGGTGATAACAAGCATAGGTAGATGTGGTGTTGCTTGAGCTGCCTGTTAATTTGGCTATTATCCATCTGGGAATCCCTAACATGCATCCCTCTAAGCATCTCTTGTGGTACTTAGGTATGTTTTGTGCAACAGGGTTAACAAGAAGCTTAATGGTGTAATCGCCTCTGCTACCAGGCTGGCCAACTGTTCTCTTAGAACAGTGACTTCAACTCTTGACTGCAGGTCAAAGTGCATCACTATACAAATCCCAAAACAACCCTGAGAATGTTGCAGCATGTCGTCAGTTTGTTTTTTGTTTTTTTTTTTATGTTGAAAAAAAAACACAATAGGTTTTCACAGACAGATGTTTCCCTGTAAAAGCTGCACAGTCCTGACTTCACCTCAAACATGACCCCACTGCTGACCCACGTCTGTGCTCCACCTGGCACACAGCCTCCACCAGTCTCACCATCTATCGCGGATTATGAAAACTCCTCGGGGCAAGCTGACAGACTGGTTTCACCATCTCCCGGTTGTGACCCACATCCGTCTCCTGGGCTAATCCTTTTGTTCCTGCGATCTCAGAGTAGCTAGCCATGTCTAATCCTTTGTGCTGCTTTATTTCAGTGTTAGATTTCATCTCATTCGACTGTCTTTCTGACGATAGCCTTTATTCACCTCATCAACTGGTCTTGGTTATGAATTGTATCTAATATTGTCTATTATTATTGTTATTATTGTCTATCTAACACTGTATATTAGCAGTTCTGCTAATTTAAAGTACTGTGTTTTGTTTTGATCTTGTCCTATTGTGTCATCCAGCATACATCCTATGAGTGGACCAGCCATTATTACGTATCATGTAGTGTCATATAGTGTCAAAAACCTGATTAGATTTCACAGCTCTGATGGCAATTCAAATTACAATGGACTCTGTTTATTTTTATTATTATTATTATTATTATTATTATTATTATTATTATTCTTTTATAAGGACAAAACAGAGAAAATTTTCCATATTTGTCCTCATCCGTCACTCACAGTCACACTCCAGAACATGAATATATTCACATGTGTATTCACAAGTGGTGGGAGCATATTTGGAGCCCTCTCAAGAACTTGCCAGTATGGACTTGAATAAATAAAGTGTTCTGTATCTATTATGCATGAATGGACATATAGAGGAAAGATAAAATATTGTGCATAATAAACCAGTGCTACAGTAAACTGGACTGCAGATCAATTAGATAATCTATATTGGTAAATCATCAACTATACACTTTGAAGACTGAATGGGTCATAAAACACAAATTCAATAGCACAGTCATTATAGTATATGCACCATCCACACAAATATACAATACTGACACAGAGGATTCAATGTATGACACTATAAATAACTGACATCTGAAAGTCAAGCAAATCTCTGTAAGGCCCTAAAATGTTAAACCAACTCCATCTTTCTACTCCTACTTGCTCTTATCTTGCATCTCTTCTGCTCAGCTCATCTTTTATGTCTTTTATAGTCTCAAACCCAGGGGAAGTGAAACCATTTTGACAGACACCAGCTCTCCCCTAATTAAACATCATCAAGCACCATCATAACATGTAGAAACAGTCACGGACGTAAATTTTCTTTCTCTCTGTAAAGCAAAGAGTTTAATGACAGTTCTGTAGAAAATATCAGTGGCAGATTTACTACACAGATTCTTCAGTAAATACAAGCTTTTATGGTGTGAAGCTTTTTGTTTCCCTTCTCTAGAATAGTCACCAGCAGATTTTTATTAGCTGCAAATTGCTGCCCAATTAAAATAACATTAATCAGCTTGATGGCGGCTTACATGGAGCTCTATGGAATATCCCCAAGAGGAAGTGTTATTTCTTTCTGCATACAGAATACACCTGTCCCCTGTAAAAAGAAATCTGAGCTGTTATGGCACACTATTTTGCAGCAGGTATAGTGTTTTGGTTTAAAATTTATAGTTATTTGGAAGGAAATCTCTATAAATACATATCTTTGTATCAATGTAGGGAGAAAAATTTTGGTAGGTTTTTGAAGCTCTCTAGTTTGTAGTTTAAGTAGGTTTCTTCACACAAAAGTGAGCAGGCATAGTTGCACACATTTATTTCAATTTTGAGACCGAAAGAGCTATGATTGCTGCACAGTAACTTTTTCATTTTTAGTTGTTTTTTTTTTTAAATGCACTCAAACAGCCTCTGTTTGAGTATCTTCTGGCATGTTTGATAATCTGGAGTAATCGGTAAGATAAGAGGCGTGAGTTAACTGTCAATGAGGGGCAACAGCCAATGAAAATACAATAAGAAGAGTCAGGTGATCAGCCCAGAAAAGACAATAAGAAGGAGAGCATGATGAAGAAAGTTTGGTCTACTCAGGAAATTGAGGAGAATTTGGTCCCAACTTATTTTCCTTGGGGACCCCCTTCAGGCATATACTAAAAAGCCATGGACCTCCTCCCTCACAGCGTACTGAAACCGTGCTTGGTTTAATGCTTTCAGAAGTGAGATTCTCACCATAAATAATATATTCTGGCTGAGTTCTTCCCTTCCATAAAAGCCAAAGTTAAATTAACAGCATAGAGCCTTACTTTATTTTTCTCTAAAATAGGGACAATGTGTGGACATTAATTACAATATCTTTGAATGTCTGGCAAAATGTCTTGTAACCTGCAAACCTTGGCCACAGGACAGTCGTGTGTATGAACATGGTACAGTTTTCAGCCTTGAACACTAAGGAAATGTATTGTTTAGTGTGAAGAATGAAACAAATCAAGAGTGATTTATTGAAAGATAAGTCCTCTACAATGAGAATCTAACCACACTAACAGCAAGCTGTGATGTAGGTCTGCAGCCCTCAAACTACAGCCCTCATATTTATCCACAAGAACCACAGTCAGTACAATTGTGTGAAAACAAGTTAGAATTGTTTTGGAAGTTGTGACCACAAGGATTTGTGGGACAGAATTATACGCCTTTTTCATGCTCCAATGTTTCCTATGCTAAAAGAGATAAATAAACATGCATTGGAGCTCCTTTCCTTAGAACTGAGAGAATTCTTGATGCTGTTATCAAGACTGTTGAGATACTTCTGAAAAGTCTACAGTCATACCTCACATGACCCTTTCATCTTCAGGCTTCTTGTCTGACATCCTAAACGGCACTCCTGAATTTAACATCAGGCTCAGATTTAGTGTTCACATCACCCTTCAGTTTGTGGGCTGCAGTTTTCTGGCCTTGAGTTTGGCCATTTTGGATTTTTGGAGTCCAGAAGAGGCCATGATGAAACAAGAGGGAGGAGCAGCTGGTGCCTCCAAGAGCAGTGTTGGCAGAATGGAAAGGTAAAAGTATCATAACAGAGGTTTAGAATGAAATATTTTGAGGTTAACCACCATTAGCATATGAAAATTAGTGAAGGGCATCTTCAGTGCTTTCTGTTTTGTCAAGAAAGAAACCATTTAGAAACCATCTTTTCCAGTGTTATCAAGATGCAGCAAAGCAGCCAATCAGGATGACTTTGTCCAAGCTTGTATAAACTGGATCCTCACCAGACAGTTGTGGCACAGCTATAGCACTGCTTGAATAAGTGTGTTTTGTTACAAGAACAGAGCACAGACGGTTCACTGAAAGTGTGTGCGCAGGTGTGTGCATGTCATAAAAAGATGTCCATCCACAATTCACCAATCAGAGGAATTCATTCTTTACCGCACTGACTTCCAAAAAATTGTACAAACAGCATATTAAGAGAGTTTGTGCAGATGCCTTGAAATTAGTGGCCCAGTGGCCATCAGTGGAATTTCATGTTAAGTTGCTTCCCTTGTTTGGAGGGGTGTTAAAAGAGAAATGTTACACATAAAGCTAAGAGTTCCAGTTCATATTGCTGATGAGTTCATCACATTCTTCTCTGTTTTCAGTATTTTACAACTCTCAAGTCAGAAACTTTGCCTCAGGTGAGAAAATAGATCATTAAATCTTTCATGCCATGTGGAGACAGCTTTAGCGCATGATTTAGTTTTATAGGAAATCCAAGTGTCAAAGCTGAAAAGTGGAGATTTACCTACATAATTAAGCTGAGTACTGTCTGGGTTCTCTACTTTAAGGGGACATTTGACATATAAAATGCAATCAGATTCAAACTAATAGTCATGGTTTACAGTAAAAGTCTCATAGGACATCATCACTTATAACAGTTTTTCTTTCTGTAATTAAAATGTCTCCAATTGGCTGGAGAGGATCCAGTTTATAGTGTTCTTTTCAAGGTTTAGCTGGTGCAGTGTTTTCTTCTCTGTACAAATGTCATTTTCCCTTAATTCTTTCTTGATCCGCTCTCCGGAGAATAAACCAGTTTGATCATGTGCAGATTAGATTATATCAGAGATAAGCAGCTAACAACCAGCGATTTTCGGTGAGGATTTATAATACAGATCCAATTGTATGGTGGCCCTGAGGTTCAAAATACATCTGAGGAAAACCAAAAGAGGAGGGGAAAAAATTAAAGATAAATTGGGATCTGAGAAAACATAATAAAAGCACTAAAAGCATAAGAAAAATAAACCAATAAACAAAAGAAACAATAGAAAAGTTGTATTGTTTTTGCTTTTGTGTTTTCTGAAACATTTTTGTTTTTATTTTATTTAATTTCATTTTATTATTTATCTTTGTTTCTGTACTTTTTGCTTGTTTGTTTATTTGTTTAACAAATTGTTGTTCAGGCTACACCTACAAGGAGATTACACCAATTAAGTGTGGAAAAAAAAAATCCATAAAGGTTTACACACTTCAAGAAATGTGTCCACAAACACTGAAAACCCTGTAGTATATATGCCAGACCTGTATGTGGCGCTGTAACTAGGCCACACAAATACACTAAAAACAGAGAATAAAACAAGGAGCACGAGCGAAACTCCTGAAATGAAGGCCGTATTCTGCCGAGTAGCTTCTGTACCACACTGTGACGTGTAGTTGTGGGCGGGGTTTGTTGTTTGTTGTTGCAGGTTAAAGGTGAGGTGGGGCTTTGGTGTCATAAGTAAAGAAAACAAATGGTGGTGTTTCTAGATTTTTTCACTTCAGAGTCCAGTCTGAAAAATAAGCATTTTTACATTCACAAAATCCTTTTCAATGTGGATGTAAAATCCAAACAATAAAAAAAAAACTGTGGATACATCGAAACTCGTTTCCACCTGGACAAGACCTCTGGTTTATCTATTTATTTATTTACTTGTTTGCTTGTTTATTTATTTATTTATTTGTTTGTTTGTTTGTTTATTTAATCATTGGTTTACTTTTGTTTTTTTCTCAGATATGTGCTTTTGTTCTGTTTTCTAGTTTTCTTTTTGCGTTATCTGGAGTATTGTGTTTTTCACCTTGTGCTATTGGATTTTTTTTTCTTCTTCTTCTTTCTTTCTTTTTTCTAAAAATGTTTTTACTCGAGTTGTAAACTGCAAGAAGAGGAAAACATGTTTTGTCTCAACGTGAGCATGCACCCACCCCCACCTCACACACCCTTCCTCCATCTCTCACACTCACTTGCCACCTGCTTCTTGGCAATCGAACACCATAACTACTCAACAAATTGCCGTCCAGCCTGCTGTAGGCCTGCGTGTGTTAAGTCTTAGAATACGCACGACAGCTCTGAATTGCTTATTAGGCACTTTCTCTGGAGTGACCTGCTTGCACATGCAAGCTACAATCTCTGAGCAGCGGCAGCAGCTGAGTAGGGAAACTGTGGAAATAATTGTCTGTCGATCCTTGTTGGCTGTTTTGACGTCTGGCGAATCCCTCTGAGGGGCACTAACAGAGCTGTTTGAAGTCTCTGTCAGCATAGTGGTGTAGCACAAACGTGCGCTACATGCTAGTTCACATCTGCGCTGCATCCTGCAATCTACACTGACTTGTTATTGGACAGATGAGGGCTGAAGAGAAGCTCTAGCTGCATAAAATACCTGCAGGTCTGACCCCAGCAGATGGACATGGCAGTCTCTGAATGGATATGTTGTTTTGTTTTTGTTTTGTCGGTTTTTATTCTTTCCAAATATCTAGCTCTATCTTGTTAAGACACATGGCAAGCTGTGGTGTCCACTCACGCATTTCCTAACAATCAAAGTAGGATAACAGCTATTTGAAAAGGGAAAAGGAAAAGGGTCTGTTGTGTATTTAATGATGCTGTAACTTTTCAGTCTTTTCCCGATAGTTTGAGTACAAATATCTGCAGCACTAATCAAAAACTAAAGAAAATAAAAGAGTCCTGTAGTTCAGTATTGACCCTCAAGATTGATGGGAGTGTCTAGTGTTTACTCAGGAATTGTTGGTAAAATACTAACTCCTGTGGGGCTTCCAATCAAAGCTATAAGAATGGAATAACTTGAATAATTTTTCATCAATTTTGTGTTTCTCCAAAAGGAAGTATTTTCAGTTATCAAAACAAAAAATGACGCTTGTCTTTTATGATAGCCCCAGTCATCTTGCACTATAAGAAATCAATACACTTGTGCTGTAAAATGTTTCAAAAGGGAGAAATGGTGGCGGGTTTGTGTCCAAGATATCTGCTTTTGCACTACCTGTCCAATGTTGGGCCCTTTTCTAAGCTCACCTGAAAAAAAAATCAACACGTGGGACATGATCCAGAGGGAAATTTTCTTTTCAGCCAAATGTCACTCAAAGAGGTGGACAGACAGCAGAGAAAATGTTCCATTTTGTCCACTCAAGTGTCACTAAGTGATGGATGCCTTCAAAGTGTGTCGGGCTGCAGTTGTGCCGCTGCCTGCAGGGCAAATGTGAAAAGCACCAAGGATTTTAGCGCCGCTTTTCACAGGCACAGTGAAGATGCCATGTGAGGTCACAGAGAAGTAAATTTATCCCAGGGAGAGAGGGGACCTCACTCTGACAATTTCATGTTGGATGTGCCGTCCTCTCCATCCTCTGGAGGGCACCTCATTTTAGTGTGGTGAAGGGCAAGCAACAAACCTAATTCTATAGTGGATTTTTATCTGTGCAATTTAGAGGTGTATGATGTGTCTTATCTGAGTTTCTGTTTTTGTGTCTGTGCTGACATCCCTCTCTTCTGCCAACATTCTGCCACTGCAGAAGAACAGTTATCACAATCAGTGCAAATGCCACCTAGTGTCATCTCCAACTTGCTAAATGCTTATTACATCTTGTCTGAGTCACAGCGTACCATATGGCAAGTGATAAGATTTACGGAAATATCTTATCTCAGCTTCCCTGCAGATGGCCTGAAAAATGCATTGAAATAAAGCATCGATTTTGAACAGATGTGAACATCAGAATTTGATTCATTGAGCAAGGATGTACGATTGGTACTGTCTGCTATCTAGACTAGAGCATACTGATTTGTGTGTACTGTGGCTGATATTTTGTCTTTAATGCGGACGAATACAAGCTTGCATAAGTGAGCCTGCTGAATAAATGATGCCTATAATCATTGCCTTAGGTGTCAACTAATGTACCCAGAGAGATGGGGGTTGTGGAGTTCCTCATCTATCCAGGCAAGCCCCTCTGAGGCAAACAATAATACACATCTAAACTGCTGAACGGGCAGGTAATAGGATTTCAAGCATGCTGGTCTTTTGCTAGATAAGCCCCCTGATAGTATCTGTGACCTCTTCCACAGTATCAGGGACAAAGGGTCAAGGCATGGTCTGGTATGTGTGTGTGTGTCTTTAAGTTGGAGATATCAAGTATTGGGCACAGGGGCAATGATAGGCGTGGAGATAAGAGGTGAAAGAGCAATTAAAAACTCCCTCTACAAGGAGAACAGATTTTAAATGTTTTGCCTCATGGTCACAGTTATAATGTGGAGCTTGCATGCAAATTGGACGTTTTTCCTCTAATTTCTCTCTGTATTTGTCAACTTGTCACACCTTTGTAGAAGCAGTTTGCCTCAGCTGGCCTGTGTTGAAATGACTTTCCAGAAATGTTTTTCTTTGTCAAATTGAGTGATTTTGCTATTTATTATTTCTCTATTTATATTATATCTCTTTTAGGACAAATGATTGGAGCTCTGTTGGTTGTCTCGAGTCCTTTTGAACCCATAAAACTGATGATTATAAGACATCTAATAGGTGACACAATGTTGATTAGTTTTGACACAAATATAAATGAACTTGGGAAATTTGATATATATATATATATATATATTAACTAAAAGGTCAGTGAGCAGCAACTCTACCCTGAGTCCCTCCCGGATGACTGAGCTTCTCACCCTCTATCTCTAAGGGAGAGCCCAGCCACCCTGCGGAGAAAACTCATTTCGACCGCTTGTATTCACAATCTTATTCTTGCTGCTTCCCCCTCCTGAACCGCCAGATGGTGGGCCAGAATGTCTTCGAAGCTGTTTGGAAGTCATTCTCCATGGCCTCTCCAAACTCTTCCCATGCCCAAGTTTTTGTTCAGTGCATAAGCACAAACAACAGTCAGGACTCATCCCCCAACCCCAAAGCGGAGGGAGGCTACCTTCTCGTCCACTGCCAATGTACAGGCACCAAAACGGGGGTCAATTAGCATGCCTCATGCCTCTCACTGGTAGCAACTCCAGAATGGAAGAGGGTCCAGCCCTTCTTGAGGACAGTGGTTTCAGAGCCCAAGCCGTGCTTCGAGGTGAGTCCAACTATATCTAGCCGGAAATGCTCAACCTCACGCACCAGCTCAGGCTCCTTCCCCACCATGGAGGTGACATTCCACATCCCAATAGTTCCAACTGGGCCCCATGGGCAAAGGCCCGGCCACCAGGCACTTGCCTCTGTGCCCCAGCAAAGCACCGGTGACCTGCATCTGGGCAAGGGAAACGTGGACCCATTGTTTTTATTCACCACTTTAGTTTGGTCCCTCCTCTAGATTTGGTTGCCAAGGGTGACCCTACCCTACCAGGGGCAAAAAGCCAAACATAGCTCCTAGCATCTTTGGGATGCGCAAACTCCTCCACCGCGGTAAGGTGGCGGCTCAAGGGAGAGGTTTTATGATATTTTTCACATTTATTTTTGCCTTTTAAAATTTTTTTTAAATGTTTTGTTTTCTTTGTTCAGTTGTCTGAAATTTTAATGAAATGTTACGAAGCATCTTTTTGCTGCTTTATAACATTGTTATACCATTTAGAATGAGTGAATACATTGTTTAAACTGTGAAATTACACTTTTATGTGATTTCAATTAAAGTTGAAAAAACCTAACTCAAATAAAATCTAATGATCAAATATCTTTATAAAGCAATCAAGCACAACCTGCTCCCATATTGCATCCTTTTGCTCTTTGTTGAGATCTCAAACAAATGATTTCAACTGTGAATTTTTTCTGTTTGGTCCAAGTGGGCTACAGCATTTAAAAAAGCACCAGAGTGCTCTCTAAATGAGGCATAATAGATGTGAGAGCGACATAACCATGCTGAAGAGATGTAAGCAGCCTGACAGGAACATTGCTTCTAGCAACTCCTGTGTTGCATTAGTGATGATTTTCCAGGAGGCGCTCACAAAGAGTCTTCAGAGTGTTCTCCTGAGCCCCAGCCAGACCCGGAAAAGCCCCAAAACAACAGGCCTTGTGCACACGGATGAGTGCTCCCTGACACAGCTTTACACACTCTTATTCATAACCCACCCTTAACACTCAGCAAATCTGCCCCCTTAAAACCTCTAAAAGAAAAAAAAAAAAAAATGGGTCATTTTGGTTCTAAAAATGGCTGCTGTCCCTGAGCGTTCCCAAAGCATGAAATAGACTTTACTTCACTTTTAGCTGAGCAACAGCAACCAGGAAACTAGGGGGGGCTCATTTTTCACTGCCTTTTGTTACTGCAATCAAACATATGGCAGTTCTCTCACTCCTCTCCTTTCTCTCAGTTGATGACCTGAATAAGATATCAGCAGTTCGCCTGGTTTGGAATGTGACAGACCAGGCTAAAGTCATGTAGAGATTTAGATAATATTGCTGCTGAACACTACACAATGCTTTCCACCTCTGCCTTTCAGACGTCCACCGAGTTGATAAGCTGGAATTTGGATGGTGGATTTCAAAATGCTTTGGATTTGTGAAGCGTTTGCTGATATGGGTAGTCACACAACAGAAAACACATTTTTTGCAACTTGTCTGAAATGCTGCCCATCTTCCAAACCACTGGCAGATTAATTATAACTATTTCTCCTCTTCCCATTAGGTAGTGGCAGCAAAGCTGCCAAAGTAAAAGTAAGCTGCTCTTGCTTCTATTTTAAGTTTTGACAACTTTAGGCAGCAATTTATAAAGTAAACTCACTTGCAGCAAATTGGATAATGCAGCGAGGAAATTTGCAGTCATTTCCAGATGCTCTTCCTCCACAACCATCGTGTTTGTTTCATTTCTTTTCCCCCCTTTCACCTTTTTTCTCTTCATGTCCAATGCAGAAACTCCCCGGTGGCATCGCCTGGGAAAGGCCTCATGTTTATTTAAACCTGTTTATTAAAGTTGTGCGCCTGGTGCCCCATTCATTTTCTGTGGTGTTTTTCTTATGGCCAACCAAGCCTGGAGCCATTCATCAGTTCAGCTAAGTGTAGCTTCGGCACAGAGGCCTAAGCAGCACTTCACCACAATGAGTGTGACATCAACTCTGCACACAAACCAGCGGGTGTATCAATGAAAGGCGCAATTACAGAGGAGGAAAGGGGGAAAGAGGTGGAGAAATGACCATGCAGAGAATGAAAAAAAAGGAATGGAAGAGTGGCAAAGAGTGTCAGTGATGTATCTTCTAATTTTGGTTCTGGCTTGAGCACTACTTTGTTCCACCGCAGGCTTTTATGCTACAAGCATGAGCTGACTCAAGACAGACGGGGAGACAGAGAAGAGCAGAAGAGCTATTGAATTAGCAAAGACCACACTTCACACAAGTATACACAAAGACGATGTGTGTAGGAGTATTTCTGCATACTGAAGTGTTGGTCTTGGGTCTTTCGAAGCAGAGCTCCACTGAATTATTGGCTTGTTGAATTTATTTCTAGCAAAGTTAGATTAAAATCTAGTATAGTCAAAGTTAACTATTTCAACAATGATCTCTCTGGAAATGAAAAACGTGATAAAAACTCATCCTAGTTGAGCGGAGAGCAAAACAAAACAGAGCTCAGGCTGGGATTCAAATTAGAAGGTGAAGAGATCAAAACCAAGGAGGAATGAGAAAAAATGAACAGGACTTGGCAAACGCTGACATCCAGCTGTGTCACAGTGAATGTAATTTTAAATAAATAAATAAAAAAATGAAGCAGAGCCAAATTGACTTTAACTTACCAGTGGAAATAATTAAAACAAGATTAAAACACAAGCAAGAAGAGTCCACACAAAGAGTAAGTGTATATATATCTATATATATATATATATATATATATATTTCTTCGTTTATTTTAATATTTAATCCCACTAAAAGTTGTAAATACAACTTTTGAATGAAAGGCACAGGTAAAAATCAGACAATGCTGATATAATACTCCAAAGGAAAATTACAGTACAAAAGTGGACAGTTAGTTAGCAAGGACAAATCCCTCCAGGTTGACCATCCTCCAAACTGGGGAAACAGAAATCTATCAGACACAACAAAGAATGGGACTTCAAAAATCAGAAATACATCAGCCAAACTTGTCTTTATTGCTTTTCCTAGCTGGCAAAGGTCACATCAGCCCTGCAGGTCATGCAGAAGGCTGGAGGGAGAAAAAAAAAAAAAGCCACTGATGTGCTTTCCAGTTTCCCAATAGATGGAGTGGCTCACATTTACTTATTTTTTATTGTCAGCGCTACACAACACTCCACTGGGCTTTCAGCATCTGAATAACAACATCAAAACAGTTGACTTACAGAAACAACATAGAACCAAAGACAGGACTTTTTTTTTTAATCCAAAGTTAACTGAGGAACATGTTTTATAATCAACAATCAAAATGAGCCTGTATTCGAGATTATGCTTTAACTTGTTGGTCCACTGGGTGTAAAGTCGTCCCAACCTCTAAGTGGTGCAAAGTGTTTAAAAATTAAACAGAAATTTCTGGCCTGCAAAATCTAAAAGTGCAGGTCAGAGCGGCTTCAGAAGGTCTTCTGAAGCAACAAATTCATTTTCAGATATTTCCATTCCCTTTAATAGCAATGACTTGACACAGCTTATTGCATTGGGCACTAGAAAATAAGATTCATTTATCAATTACAGACATTTAAACAGAATCTGGCACTGGAGGGCCATTACAGGGTAGCTTTATCATGTTTTCTGCTTCTCTTAAGAATAACTCAATTTCCTTTATGTAAAGAAGTTTTTGCAATCTTGTTGAAAGAAAACATGTTTGACCGATCATTTATCAATTCTACTGGAAGCTGACACAGCAGTCGGGGTTATGTAACAACTTGGGCCAATCTTTGTTTTAGATACCTCTGGGTTGATTCTTTAGGGACACAATAGCCGTATTCAGGCTTGTCAACTCATAAAACATTGTGTTCTACAGCTCTAGTGGGGAACAACTGAAGGGAAAGACGTGGTCTCACAATTCCTATTACAAACAGCCTCTTTGGTATAGACACATCTGCATCAAGAGACCACTAAATTCCAATTATCACCTTCTTTTTCCTGTGAGTAGTTCTCTCTCTCTGTAGTTCCTATTAAGAGAAACAGAATAGATATATAAAAAGGAAACGCATACAAAAATGATGATTGCCACAATCCTGAAACCTGGAAATTGAGTCATTGATTGGAACTTTTTACTTTTTAATCCAATGTGAAAACACCCCTCGTACCTCCTGCCTGTCCTCGCTACCCGGTGAAGCTTGATGCATTTCTTGCTGTGAGACAGCAGGAGATTCATTCTACCTTCACCTTCCAGGCAGCAATGCCTACAGAAATAAAAGCCATGGCACAGCAGAAAAAAAAAAGAAAAATGCACATGTACCAACCGACTTAAATTCAGTCCTGCTACACAAAACAAAACAAACCTTCAAAAGACAAACTAGATTGTTGTAGGAAACTATAGGAGACATTGAAACATGTTTCACTGTCATAAAACAAGCGCTCTGATGGACTGAGGAGGAGGATGGACATCATCTGGGTTATGTGATGTGTTGCTGCTCTGCTTGGATGCTCTGGTTTGCGTTAGCCTGGGTTCAGCGAGGGATGATTTACCAGAGCTCTTTCTTAGCCCCCCCCCCACCAGTGATGTTAGCGCACGCTGGGTGGATCAGGACAGTTTACCTCTATCCCATCTCTTTCCTGGTTCTAGCAGAAATTTTGTAGTGCCAGACTCCTTTTATATAAAGGAGCTAAGTCAAGGTAAAAGCTAGGGCTTTAACAAATCTGCCTTTAAGTTAGATTCCTTCACTTCCTGATGCAAGACCGAGCACCTTGATGCTCCAGTGCACAAAGGGGAACAAATGACATCACGTACAAGAACCAAGATCTCAAGAGTCTGGGAATAAAGAGTACAAATCCAGTCTCAGTGCGTTGGGCTAACGCCGACTCCATTCATTACCTGGCTGTGGAGGAGGAGGAGGCAGCAGCTAGCTGTGTGAGGTATTCACGCAGTTCCTTAGCCGCCTGAAAGCGGCCATAGCGTTTTTTGGGTTTGGTGCACTCGTCCAACAAAGCCTCTAGTTGTCCATCTTTGGCTATGTGGGCTGGCGGGTTGTGGAGGAGTCCTCCAGTGGTACCCCGCCATGTAGCATACCGTGACAGCAGGTTCTGGCACACGGCATAGTAGTTGTGGTCCACAGTGACCCTGGAACAAAGAGAGTCCTTGGAAAAAGACAGGCAGGCTTCCCTGTCGCACTCCTCGAAACGGCTCTCGTACCACACGTCATAGTTTTCTGGCTTATCTGCAGGCAGAGACCAAAGTAAGTTAACTTTCAGCAGGAAATATAGACAAATCCTTAAATACAATCATAAACCTGCAGGAGCTCAACATGTATTTTTAGCATATTAAAGGAACGATTGGATTATATGCTTTATCTCAGGGGTATACAGTTCAAGATGTGTAGATCTTGCAAACTTTAAAGTAAATCCTCATAGAGTAACACACACATAACTTTTCTGTCTAGTTCTTTTGGCTTTTTTAATTTTTATTGACAATGTCATGGAGACAATCCCTCCCCTATCCGAGTTCCAGTAAGAGCATTTAGCCTTATAATAAAGAAAAAAAAAAGAAAGAAAAATATGAAGCTTCTTTCAGTAGTTTGTGCAAATCATCAAGAAATAAAAATTACTAGCCACAGAAGCATCCAAGGCAAGGCTTTTTATTTTCTACAGCCACTAAGAGGAAATGCTTTGTCGAAGTACACAGCCTAACAGCTCATTTACCGTTTCTTTTGACAGAAAAGAACCTCTCTCCTGATTTATTGAGCAAATAAAATTATTTCTTCAGCTCATTTCACAGTGTTTTTTTTCCCCTCTCTTTAGAGGATTGGACCAGGAGAGGAGGGAGGCGAGAAAATAACCTGGAATGATGAGATATTGGTTTGTGCATTAAAAAGCAGATCAATAACGTTGTTAGAATGGGGGAGGGGCGAAGTTAGGGATAGAGGGCTTGGGCCCAGAGGATGCAAGCACATAATCAGTGTATCAGTGTTGTAATGCACTTCTCCTCTGGCTCATCAGAACAACTCAATCAAACATCCAGCATTTCCCTGTTAGTGAAAGGGCCCACAGTGCCCCCCCCCAAAAGAGGAGGGGCACATCAACCTCAATCAGTGCAAGTGATGAAGATGGATCTATCTGTGTGAGCTTGCCACGGGCGCGCACCAACACATGCAACGCTGTACTCGAGAAGGCAGCAAGGTGAGGTGAAAGCAATTAATGTTTCGAAGCTGGCCATGCATCACACCTCAGCAATGATTGACAGATGGCATCGGGAGTGTGTCCTGTTCTTTTTCCACCCACAATGATGAACACACACACACACACACACACACACTAGCAGTCAGACAGAGCGCCTAAAAAGAAAAAGAAGCAAGGATTCATGCTCAAGGACGAAGATGAGCACAGCAAAAAAGTAATTTGAGACTCAACTAAAGGCTAAAGGAAAGAATGATGTCTATTTATTTGCACCTCAATCCGCCTCAGTTCCTCTCTTCCTGTAGGCTCAAGTATAACAAAGCTTGAGCATTTCCAAAGCAAACCAAATCATTTCCAATTCAAATGAGTGGAGCAGCAGATGAGGTAGGACCGTCTAGCCTCCTGTGTAACTGGCATCTTCCATGTTAAGGAGCTCAGGTTGGACTCGTATACATTCTTCTCACTCCTCTGCTTTCACAAGGCTACACTGAGCCTGAAATGCTTGTTAGTGTGGCCTTACTGCTAGCATTCAAGGGAGCAAGCCTCTTTTAACAATGCTTGCTGGGTGCATTGCCTAAAAGTGAGAGAAAGAATCAGTGCGTGCGTACGTGTGCGATCATGTCTAGGCGAGACAAGAGATTAAATGTGTTTCATTACACAGCATGCATCATCAAGAGCCAACAGGGGTGAAACCATCTACAAATCCTATAAACTCAATGATGGAGAATGGTTCCTTTTCGGACCAGTGGGCTGTGCAAACGAACAACGCAGCTTGAACACAACACGCGTTTGCATTCATATAGACGTCCCCAACAAGAGGGCGGAACAGCACACAGCTTTCCGCTTGTTTGATTTACAAATCAATTGGTTTCAGTTTTGACTGACGACATTGACATCATACACCCCAGCTTGCTTTCAATCTTGGACTCTAATTGTCGGGATTGGATTCTCTGTTTGTGGGGCTTTGGGAAGTTGCTGCGCCTATTTCCTACTGCAGTCCAATGCACAGCCGTGACCTCCTAATACTCATTACCGCTTTCATCCTCCTCCTCCTGCTGCGATGCAACGCTTGGCATACACACAAACAGATTCAAGCACACAAACACACAAGAAGCAAATAAACTTGAGGCTTATACTCTGGGTAACGGCTGGGGTAAGCAGCTTGAGCTGTCAGGCTCTAAATATGTTGGCAAGACAAAGAGTGTCTCAACCTGAACTGCTCTTCAGGAGGAAAAGTGGCAAAAAAAAAATATATATATATATATATATATATATATATATATATATGAAAAATTTGAACACTGTACAAAAACTTAATTTTTTTCAGTTTATTCATTTTAAAAGGATAAACAAATATATTATATAGACTTACTACATGCAGAGTGAGATATTTCAAGCATTTATTTATAATTTTCATGATTATGCCTTCAGCTTATGAAAACCAAAAAAATGTAATCTTAGAAAATTAGATTACATGAAATCAGTTTGAAAAAAAAGGATATTGAATACAGAAATGTTGACCATCTGAAGAGTATAGTCATGTATATGAACTCAGTACTTGGTTCAAGCCTCTTCTGCATGAATTACTGCCTTAATGCGGCGTGGCATGGATGTTATCAGCCTGCGGCCCTGCTGGGGTGTAGTGGACGACCAGGATGCTTCAATAACAGCCGTTAACTCTTCTGCATTGCTCGGTCTCATGTAGACCTGTCGCGATAAGCAATAAGTCAATTAATTGAACGATAAGAAAATAAGAGCACGATAAGTTTGCCGGCCGCGATAATTTTTTTTCGTCCCCCCTTTACCATAGACTGTGTATGACAATAGGTTTCACTATGGAGTATTTCGACTAAACGCTCTGGTTTCTTGCGGAGTGATCTCTCTAGTGTCACACTTGACTGCAGCATGTTGCAGCACGAGCCGGTAAGCCGCATTTGTTTTGCACGGCTGCCAACACGCAATGGCCGTGAGACTTGCGTATTTAAGTGGCTTCTCACGCTCTCGCGCTAAACCTCCGATTCTCATGCTGAAATATGTAAATAATAGATGCAAGCATCTCCTCTTTTATTGTTTCGCTGCTTCCCACATGTAAGCAGAACACACACATTCTAGCTTACGACGTCAGTACAAAGCCCCCACTTCCTGGTCTACCGTAATAACCCCTGTAATCCGCAGGCACATTACGCAAATAGAATCAGCCTATATACTACCGTATATGACAAAATACACATTAAGATCAATGCCGGCTAATCGAGAGGTTTGGGAGGATTCCCAGTGGGCCGCATAACTTTTGGGCCGGTGTCCCGGCGTATGTGAATGTGGTATCCCAGCTAACTGCTGGGTTGTAGTTACTTATAAGGCCAACAGAGGGCAGAATGACTTTGTTTCACAAGCAGTAGATTTTGAAGAGCAGAAGAAGAACACGGGTTTTTGTTCGATGTAAAGTGCTGAAGTTTGGTTCGTCATTAAAACCGGCATGCTTGTCTACTTGTCTGGAGTTTATTTGAAGATGCAACAGTGAAAAAGGCGCTTTTATTTATTTAGTTTATTGACCTTTGAAAATGTGTACTTGCATTATTACGGCATATGTCACTATATTAGTTGAGAATGGTCTCAAAATGACACATTAGCGCTCTGCGCAATATTATCGTTTATCGCGATAATTTCTGAGAAAATTTATCGTACAGCTAAATTTGTTATCGTGACAGGCCTAGTCTCATGTGTCTCATCTTTCTCTTGGCAATGCCCCAGAGATTTTCTATGGGGTTCAGGTCAGGAGAGTTTGCTGGCCAATCAAACACATTAATTCCTTGGTCATTGCACCAGGTTTTGGTTCTCTTGGCAGTGTGGGCAGGTGCCAAGACCTGCTGGAAAATGAAGTCAGCATCTTCAAAAAGCTTTTCTGGAAGGAAGCATGAAGTGCTCTAAAATCTCTTGGTAGATGGCTACATTACTTAATAAAGCACAGTGGACCAACACCAGCAGATGACATGGCTCCCAAATCAACACAGACTGCGGGAACTTCACGCTGCACTTTAAGTGTCTTGGATTGTTGCCTCTCCATTTTTCCTCCAGACTCTGGGATCTTGAATTCCAAATGAGATTCAAAATTTGCTCTCATCAGAAAAGAGCACTTTGGACCACTGCTCAACAGACCGGTTTATTTTTTCTGACGTGTTTTGTTCAGAAGCGGCTTGACATGAGGAAAGCAATATTTGAAGTCTATGTCCAGGATCCGTCGAAGCTCTAACTCCAGCCTCAGTCCACTCCTTGTGAAGATCCCCCATATTTTTGAACAGCGTTTTCCTGATGATCTTCTCCAGGCTGTGGTCATCCCTGCTGGTTGTGCATATTTTTCTCCCACACTTCTACCTTCCACTCAACTTCTTATTGATGTGCTTTGATGCAGCATTTTGAGAGCATCCAACTTCTTTTGCAATTACCTTTTGAGGCTTTCTCTCCGTGTGGAGGGTGTCAATGATGGTTTTCTGCACAACTGTCAGGTCAGCAACCTTCCCCATGATTTTGAATTCTACTGAAATAGACTGAGAGACCATTTAAATGCTCAGGAGTCCTTTGCATATGTTTTGGATTAATTAGCTGATCAGAGTGTGGCACTTAGAGGCTGCAACATTAAACATTTCCCAATAATCTACTCCTCTGAGATTATGATTTTTGGGTTTTCATAAGCTGTAAGCCAAAATTGTGAATATTATAACAAATAAATGCTTGAAATATCTAACTTTGCATGTAATGAGTCAATGTATTAGTTGAATTACCAAAATTAATTAAGTTTTGTGCGATATTTTAATTTTTTGAGTTTCACCTGTAATATATATATATATATATATATATATATATATATATAAAACCACACAGGAAGTACAAATTCTAGGGAGAGAAAAAAAAACCTACAGGATATATTGGAGTGCTCTGACTTGTCCATCACTTTGTGGTTCTCTGGTATCAGATCTTCTAATTTAGCAAAATGGCATTTTATCTTGGGATAAATTCATCACAGTACTTCCCCTCCAAGTGTGTGTGTACTTTTTGTACACACACACACACACCCTTTCACATACAGATAATAGTTCATATCTGTCACAAGACACAATAGTGAAACCTCAACACTTAGCAACACAACCGTTTATCACTTTAATAGCATTTCTGCAGGAGAGGACAAATCTAAGAGCCTGACTAGGTGGTCGTCCTTTTTTGTGAAGTGGCCCCTGAAATGACGGCTGAACGGACAGAAACAGCCACACTCTACAGTATGATATATAGGTTTTTGTTTTTTTGGTCTTTGTTAGGAGGCTTATTCTGAGGCAAAAAAAGGAAAAATAAAACAAAACTAGGGCAGCAGAGATGGCTCATTATCCAAGCGATCTTTGCTTTGATGGGGACGCACATGTTAGAGGCAGAATGGGTGCTGGAGGAGTATATTCTTAGAAGAGGAGGCTTCCAGCTTATGCAAATTTGCCCAGAGCTGTCTGTCTCTAGAGGCCTTTCCTCATAGCCTCATCGCTGTCTCACGAGCCTCATTTCTAGAGAATCCGAACTATGGTCAGTGTTTGAAACACACCCAGGCTTCTGAGAAAGTCTTTGATAAACAAGACATAGAGAAAAAAAACCAATGCACAAGTAATAATGTCATGAATAGCAGTTATGCAAGTTCCCTTTTCACTGTTTTAAAAATGCACAAATGACATACGATTCAGGAAAACTTTGCAGCAACTCTTGTTATGACGCTGGAATGTTTAACATGAGAAAAAGAATTAATGGACACAGGTACTTACTCTGCTTGATAAGCCTTTTGTCCGCCACAAGAACATTCTCCGCGTCAACGACGATGACTCTTCCATCACGTGGACCGACTGCAAAGTTGTCAAAACTTACATCGAGCAGGTACAGCGCAAAGTCAAAATCGTTGTTGGTGAGCTGCTCGGCAATGTCCATCAGCTGCCGCGCCAGGTCTACCCTTTTCTCCCATGGAGCATTGTAGAAGCTCCACAGTTCCTCACCCACATAGTTAACAGCTACCACACGCCCACATGCTCCCAGGTACTTGGCGAATGGCCATCCTTCATCTGATGGAAAGCTCTAGGAAGGAGGAACAGATGAGAATGGAAACAGCTGATTTAAAAACATGGAAGAAATAAGTCAGACTAACACAGAGCCAGCTGATACAATAACATAAATACCCCAGTGACTTTGAAAAGCAAAGCCTAACACAAGAACTGAGAAAGCCTTCACAGTGTCAGAAAATATTTCTTTAATTTGAAAAGAAATCTGTTTTCGAAAAGAGAGAGATCAAAGAAAAAGAAAAAAAAAATCCAAGACACTAAACACAAAGATTCTGTGTGCAGCCTAAGGTAATTTTTGATACACAATTTTAAGTACAATAGCTGAAAATCTGCCAGAGGATCATGTGAAACAGAGCCAGCTTGGGGTATAACGGATTAAATTTAATAAAAGCAAAGAGCCAGTTTGTGTTTAAGCCCTACAGCTATGAGCTGATGTTTGCTGCTATACTCAGTGCTTCCAGAGAACTGATAGGAGGTGATTTGTGGTAGCAGCAGTTAGCAGGAAAGCCTTATGTGTTGTGATGCAGCAACGGGGCGTTTAAACTGCTGTGTGGTGCTGGCTAGCCGGGTTAATGCAGTTTGGGCATGCTGACAAGAAATTACTGTGTATTATAAAGTAAAACTGATTAATAATACCAAGGTAAAACCGCTAGAAGCACGTGGTATTGCTGTTTTTGCACAATACCATAATCCCTCTAAGCTTTATTTGCTTTGCTGAGGTCAAACAAAAGAAGCCACACATGCACCATCATCTGCAATCACTCAAAGTCGAGCGGTAACATCTATATGGACAAATACACACACACATGGTTGCATGAAGGCACTGCATTTGGCAGTGGCTTCCTCTTTGCAGCCTCTGCAAACCTCTTTAGAGCTGCGCTTCTTTGGGGGACTGCAGCTGTAGTGACAACTTTTTCCTAAATCACAGGCTCTTACAGTAAATGACCAAATTAAAAGAAGGTATCAGAGCAATCAACCACCATTTTTTTTTCTTCTTTTTGGCAAACACATTTTTTACCACAAATGATAAACTCTTGTCATTTATAACAAACCCTCTGCCTACAGGCCTCCATCTTTATAATGAACACCTGCCATATGTTGGCTTAACAACAAGCCACTTTTCCTATGTAACAATTTTTTCCTTCAGTTTTTTGGCAGCCAGTCACTCCAGAGACACAGACAGAGAGCCTGGAGCACTCATGTTTCACAGCAGTCTCCATAGCCCTGCCTCTCTGAGACCCAACCGCATCAGAAACATGGTAGGAAACATGCAGGTGATGTGTGAACTATTATAACTGTTGCGTTTCTTGGCAATTCAGTGCTTTAGCAGCTTTCAGTTTCTGTTGAGAGGGTGGATGTTAAAAATACATGGTTGCGCCAACTTCCTTTAAACTTTAATGAAATAACAAATTATTTAAAGACATTTGTGTTAACCATCCCCATCCAACGCTCTTCATGGGCCTCACAGCTGCTCCTTCTCCAGGACAACAGCTGGACGCATGGAGACTTTGGCATTAAGGGCTAAAGAACATGTTTGATGAAATGTTGGCTAATACAGGATTATTGTTGATGTATTTCATTTTAAGCATTCCGTCCACAATATTGTGCAGGATGCGGCACGCTGAATACAATTCTGAGAAAAGGCCAAGAATGCTTTCAAAAAGCCACCAGTGGGAAAACCTTAAAATAGCCTGGGGTGGGGGGGGGGGGGAAAGAGAAATAAAAATGGATCTTAATGTAGGAATGACTCCTAACACAACTAATAAACTATAATAAAAAAATAAGGTTCCCTTTTCTAGTGTCACTGTCTATTTTAAAGTAGAGAGGAGGACTATGAAAAGCCAAATGCAGTCTTGGTTGAGCCCATTTCCCTGAGGCGACCTAATCAATGGTGGGCAAGACAAAAGTCTATCCAAAAAAGACAAAAAAAAAGGAGGGGCGGGGGGGGGGGGGGGGGTGTTCACTTCCTGCAGCCTGTCTGTCTCTGCAAGACATTTGATTTGGCAAGAGTTGCTTCTCTAAAAACATCTTGGCTTGTTACCCTTCCTCTGCATTCTTTTCTGGTTTTGTGAGTGAACTTGGCAGGAAGCAGTATATGAGGAAGTAAACAAACAAGACAATAGTGGGCCGACTATATTCTCAACTACTGGCTGGAAATAAGACAATCCCTGCTACTGGGCATTCCTACATGAGAGATTTTAAGGATTAGAGGCTTAATAGGCTAAATATCTAAAATGGCTTTCTAATTTCTACAGTTGGTATGGAACATTTAAGCAGACGCTGGATCAGTTGGTGGTACATCCCTATTAGGGCCTCCTCCCTTTGACCCAAATTCAAACCTCACATCACTTTTATATAGATATTATATTTAGATATAAATCTAAGCAGCTCCCCATCTTGTTGGCAAAACTTAGCCTGTCCAGTGTTACAGCTAAACCTGCTTTGTAAAACACCATCCTCCCTCTAACCCCCGCAGGAAGGCTGGATAGATGTGGGGAAGAGGGTGACGGGCAGACAGAGTGCATGAGAGAAGAGGAATACGATGGAGACAGCAAACAGAAGAGACAAACACGGTGTCTTTCACTGCTCCGCTTCAGTAGACAGGGGGAACAAACCAGCAAAGACCTGCCTGCTAAACACATCTCTCTCTTTGTTGTCAGGTTGCAGGACTGAATAGGAGCAAAAGTAGAGCGACGGCAGATGGGGGGGGGGATGGCTGGTGGGAGGGAGCAACAGGATAAATGCCCAGAGGCTACTTTCAGACACTGTCAACGGTTGTTATGAGAAGGCCTTCATGTCTGTCTAGCCCTCGTCCGCAGTTTTTAACATAGATGTCGCTCATTCCCTGCGCTGACAGACTCGTTGCTCGTCCACAATTATCAGAGACCTAACAACTCGTACCTTGGTGCCATTTTTATGAGCTTCTTAAATCTAAGTTTTATATGACGCACATCTAAAAGGACAGAACTGCTGAACAGTGTAGACATGTGTGTGGAAGAGGGCACCTGAGCTTTGGATTCAAACTTGCCCGTTGCATAGGTTGATAAATACTCCAATCATTTTCCTTCTAGCACTCTTTAAATGGTTACCCTGCAGAAGTCATTAGCGTCCGCAATGAGGCGTTTGGTGAGTGAAGGAGGGGGTGTATATTGGAAAACCGAGCCGAATATTACTTCCACTGCACTATCTCCAAGTAGACCTAAAAGGTGCTCTGTGTGTGTGTGTGTGTAGTTAATGCATGGGTAGCGAATTTTAGCTGTCATCTCCCAATGATGTTGCGCTGTTGAAAAATGCTGAGGTTGCGAGACTGCCAATGACACATCCCAGCAACTTTCACTGCTTTAAAAGGTCTTATCACTTCTTGTTCCTGTCACTGGATAAAACCTTTCATCTCCTGCTTAGCAAGGGCTTGAAATTGTAAAACATGGTGTCTAATGTCATTTTGTTTCAGCAGTGGGGTTGCATATGTCTTGCAGTGAGCAGAAATAATAATTCTGGCTCAGAGGACAATGGAAATGAGGGTGGAAAAAACAGAATCTCATCATTAAAGACGACCTCACAGTGACTTCTAGGCCCTAGTCTGGCTAATCTAATCTTTAAGGTTGTGCTGGTGCACTGCAGTAAAAGTGAATGAGAGAGAGGTGGGTGAGTTGAGGGGGGGGGGGTTTTCGTTCCTCTCCCGGTAACACAACAGACACGCTGGCGTCCTCTCGGAGGGGGGGCAGGAGTAGGTTGAAATGAAACAGGGCCACAGACAAATATGCAGCCTCTGGAGAAGAGGATGAAACGACTGGAGCGAGAAGCACAGGAACACACACCTGCGCCCTGACATCTGCTGACAAAGGCATGCCCTTCTACTAGGCGACTCGGGGGAGGGGGTGGGCATTTGTTAAAGAAGGTTCGAAAGAGGCTCCTTGTTTGTGTGTGCATGTGTATGTTTCTATTTGAAACTGTATCCAAGTGCGTGTGAATGAGAACATGCAACGTGACCGGGGCTGATAACAACCCCTATTCAGGGGCAGAGTAAACATGAGTGGCTCCCCAGATATTGGCTTGGCTGGCTTGCAAAGACACACACATTGCATACATATACACAATTATGGTGGACACAGAGCTGGATTTTATTAATGCAATATTTAAAAAGGAACCAGTTCCCTTCATCTTTCAACCGAAACTAGTCACAGGAAAAAGGAAATTAGTGGTTTGTCACAGAGGCGCTTCATGTGAGCAGTGCTATAAAACCCCAAGCAGGGTGTGGTGTAAATTCTCAACATTTTCTGGCCTCAACAAAACCTCACCGCTTCACAGCAAACAAGCTAGGACAGGAGTCATCAAGACTCCAAGGATCAAATGGTAAAGTTACAGACACAGACCGAAAATAAACCCTTTAAAAAAACTGAACATTATTCAGTTTGTTTATCACAGGTGCTTAGAAGAAGGCACATCAACCCTGCAAAGCTGGAAGGATGATGCTGCCAAGCTGGACTTGAAAAAGCACATTGCTTTTCTGTGCAGCTCTCCTGTTGACCTTGTGTGTCTGGAAGGAAGTGTGGTGAGCCCCGTCTGGCATTTTGCTGGCCATTTAAGTTTAAAATACAGTCTGTTAGTCAGCAGCGAGCGCTCAGACTCCACAGGGGAACCAATGCTAACTCTTCAGCCAAGGCACACATGGTGCTACTTCTTTTTCCTCCATCTTACTCATCTCATGCTGTTGCCATTTCTCCCAACCTTTTCCTTTTTTTTTCTCCTCTTCCTCTGTTTTGTCCTACTAAACCTACAGTACACAGGTGTGATTCTGTCTGTTCTAAACATGGAAGGCAGGAGCTTTATAAGACAGAGCTGAATAGAAGTGACAGGCAAAGAATGCTAATTGTATGTATCTGAATTTCTGAATTTAGAACAGGCATCGCATTCTCCTTTATTCAGGGATGGAGTTCAGTGATTGAAAAGTCACTGTTTATTACAGGAATGGAGTTATGGAGAATATAAATCACTGAATAATGAACATTCAAAAGACATATAGTATGTTTGTTGTGCATGTCTGTGTGGAAAGTAAGTGAAACTCAGAAGAATAACCAAAACCAAGAGGTCAGGTAAAGTCCTCAGACCAGTAAGATCAGTAAGCTTGCAAAGTGCAGAATGAAAAAGCATGATTTAGTAAGCTCTGTCAAGCACTGATAGAAACAGGTTATCTAGGTCTTTGAGTTTCGCAGGCCTCTGTTCTGAAGAAAGAATGAGAACAGCATGAGGAATGAGAGCACAAGACAGTGTGGTTTGGGGTTGCGAGCTCACACGGCGCTGCTAGCTGAAACCTTTTGCCGACCTGAACCTGAGCCATTGCACGTAGAGCCACCTCATAAATTCTCTCGGATGGAAGATGAGGAATGTATTAAGTCACAGGCAGTGGTGTTGACTCAGTCTAGGTGGTATTGCCGCCCACATAACACACAGGAGGAACCCAAGTGAAACTTGGCTTCAGACCTGACGGCTGTGGGTTTTGAGGCCTACACGAAGGGTTGTACATTTCAGAGCAGACGCCAATTATCCTGGGGGCAGCTGGGTGACACGGTGAGCAGGGGGACTGCTGTCACTGACCTTGCACTCCAACCTGCATGCTGAGCAGAGCAGAGAATTTCCCTCTACAAAAACCAATTAAATATCTCTCGTGCTAGTAAAGACCTCCAACTTAATGAGAGGTGTCAGGGTATGACCAGATCCAACAGCATCCAGTGAGAAGTTTGATTAAAGAAAGTCTTACTGGCACTAGTTAGGGTGCAAACGCTAAAAACCCAGAGACTTGACAGCATACTGCCGACCTCTCATAATTTCTGCAGCAGGAACCAGGTGCCTCCTGCTTTAAAGCAGTGGGCAGTTTTATTACTGCAGGAACGATGATGTGCTAAAAAGCATATTCTTGCTCTAACATTAGGCTGTAGGCTCTCCAGGGGACAACATGCTGTAAAGAGCTGCTTGTTACTGATCCATATTGGCCGTCTTAAGGGGCCCGGTGAGAGTAGTGCATGACCCTCTTTCGCTGCAGAACTGTCTTCACGAGCTGGGCGTTTGGAAGGTTGGGGTGTATGCTGTAACAGTAGGAAGCTTGGGGGTTGAGGGACAAATCTAAAAAAGGGAGCTGGTGGGTGGGATAGAGCAAGGGGTGGAGGGGGGTAGCCACAGGCATTTACCTAACCAAACACAGCTGTCAGGCGTGTGTGCATATGTATGTGTGTGTTTGGAAAGAGGAGGGAGGAGAGACAGGATTATGGTAACACAAGCAGTCTGGCTCATTCAAATGGGAGAAAACACCACAAGGCTCTGGCTTGTACAAGACACAATCACACAAACCCTTCTGCTCCTCTCCTTCTCTTCTCTCCTTTCTGCCAGGGCCTCCATCCAGCGAGGGCAGCCAAAAGAGAAGAGTCGGGCCCAGATAACTCCCTGTCTTATCCTAACAGGATTCAGTCTGTACACAAAGGCCTATAAGAATAATGAAAGGGGGTTTGGGAGCACTTGAAGCAGGGTTAAGCGGCAAGCAGAACCTCCTCTCTTATGTGCTAAGAGCATCACAATCCCCCAAACCCAAAACAAAAGGTACTAATCACAGGCTCCCAACTTAAATACTATTTACTTGCGGACCTCAGTCACCGAGTCAGCCTTAGAGACAGAGACATGCATTTAAGCTGGAATAGCATGTGAGATTAAATGAAAGGAATAATAACAACTTAAAAAAAAGGGGGGGGGGGGGTTGGGGTTGTTGATCCTCTTTGTATAAAAGGCATGACCCAGAAAACCAGACTAAAGCATCATTGTTGCATTTTTCTCAGATGGAAAATGTAAAGGATTAAATTAAAGACATGGACGGTCGATCTTGAACAATTTTGAAAGAAAAAAAATTTTTTTTTTGACAAATATTTGGTTTCCAAATTACTTTTTAAATTCAAGCTTCTGTTCAGTGTTCACGTAGAAGTCTTTTTTACAAGAAATGACGGATTAAGTGATGACATCAAAATATGAAATGCTCCATATGTAAAGTTGAGATATGAACGGCTTTACTTACCAACTGCAGGTTGCAACCTGTGGCCGAAAGACTGAATCCTGAAGGTTAAATTTCCTCTAGAGCAGGTTTATATTTAGTCCTTATAGTAAAAACTAAACAGCCTGATGTCATTTATCTTATTTAGACCATAGCACTTCATTTCTCTCTACAAGTATGACACAACGGAGTTCTACCTCGATGCACACACACAGACAAGTGCACACAAACACAGGTACCATAGGTCCACTAACCAGCATACATGACAGAAAATAAGTCCCTTCAGCCTCCTGAAAAACAAATAAAATAACGTTTTTTAATCTTCCCAGGGGTTGAAGATGGAAACACTTATGTTATGCTTAGACCTTAATGTCCATCACGAAGGTGCAGCTAAACAACACTTTATCTGAGATCTGAACTTTAAAGAATATTTAGAGCAACCCCACTCAGTAAAATCGTCTTTATCCACTTCTTAAGAACATTTCAGGAGTTGGGATTAATTCTGAGCTCTCTGCTTTTTATCATGTTTCAGTGATTCATGGGAAATGCGATGTAACCCCGCGTAGCTGTCACATTATTTTGAAATGACAGCAGAACAAGAACAAGAGAAATTACGAGTGGATCTGTAAAACAGTGGAAGCTGCAGGGGTGAAATCTGGATCAGGTGTGCCGTGTAACACAAAATATTGGGTGTTTTTCTTGATATTTAATAATTTCTAAATACCCCTAAGAGTTGTGCATAAACCACCGTAAACTGCATCTATATATTAAAACATTGTCTGAGAAACGCTAGACTATACTGTTTAAATGCTTTGTGTTTTGTCCCCTTTTACTTGAAAAGTTATACACCAAAATGAAGAAATAATTACTTGTGTGGCAGATAAGGTGGCGAGTAAATAAAAAAAAATCATTATGAAATAATTAAGTCTTTCCAATTAAGGCATGACTTCACTCAAAATCACCATCCTGTTTCTTATTTTACTTATTTTTCATTCAGGGTTACGAGACTATTGATTCATAGCTTGTGTAAGCAGCTATGAATCATTTTATAAATGTTGTCTTATTAAAACCTAAATTAAGTTTCAGTGGGTCTCTTTGCAACAGGAAAAACTCTTTGCTTCTTTAAATGATGGAGGATCACAACGAGCGTCCTTGGTCAGCATACCAAAGAGGTATCCTCTCATTTAAAACTGGAATTTACTCTAATCAGTGTGAATGTTTATGTTTCACATCTGCATTAAAATGATGCTGTCGAAAATCCTCAGAGGAAAAGGTCATCCATCTAATCTCTCCCCTTCTTCTCTTTTCTGCTTCAGTATCGGTGTCAGATGTCTCTGTTCTGGGAGAAGCAACGTGAAGAGCTCCTACCTTCAGACAAGTATGTCTTCTTGTCAGGTGATGTGAATGTGCTGGATGTGTGGAAGGAGGGCAGAGATGGTAATGAAAACAGGGAGATGGGTGTGGGGGGCCACACAGATTTGAGCTGAGAGGAGATGAGAGTACCGCTGACTGAGTTAACCCCACAGGCCTGTCACATCCTATTCTTGGCTTCACTGAGCACGACAGGGCTGAGGATCAAAAAGGGTGCAAGTGCAGTCACATGCTTCTGGCTAACCCACCATGCTTAATGATTTGGAAGAGGAGACTGGGCTAAAATCGAACTAATTTAAGGTTGGGCCAGATGTACTTCATCAAACACCACCATCACCTGATGAATCAGTGAGTCATTTAGCTGGAGGAGAGAATACAAGGATGGCAAATAAGATTCTAGCCATGGAAATGAGAAGAGTGAATTACTCACTTCTCATGCAAACCTAGTTACTGTTGAATAAGGAGTAAAATTAAACAGGATCATGTAATTCCTCTGGTTGGCAAAGAGACAAGACCTTGACAAAAGTAGATTTATCACAGCAGAGAAAGACTTTTAAATCAATTCAACAGAACTGGTAAGAAGAAACAAGAGGGGGAAAAAAAAGATCGAGTTAGATAAGATGTTTCTTATTGCACAAGGATTTTTTTGTTCATCATTTTGTCTTCCAAAAATATTTATTCCCCAAAGCCAAATTGTCTTCCACGTGACAGAAAAATGGGGGTGGTGTGTGTGTCTGCATGTCCGTGTGCACACTTTGTGTACACAAAAAACGCATTGTTGGCCAGACCCGAAACAACATAGCAGATTGTTTCCCACTTACAAAGAAGGTCTGGTTTCTCATAGTGAATCAGGGCCGATTTACTGCCTGTGGCTTCAAAAGACTGGAAACAGAAGCCCCTCTAAGAGAGAGTGCAGCTCGCTGAGCAGACAGCAAAAAAATGATATTCACATCAACTGTAAAAAAGTAAGAAGGGAGAGAAAACAAACCCCCTCCCCCTAAACCATAACAGTGGTGACTGATGGTAGGAAATTGTAAACAGTAAAACAAGCTTAAATTATAAAATGAGTAATAGCGGACACATCCAATTCATGAGAGCTGTTTCACTACAAAAAGACGGACGGTTCTTGGAGACAATTGATAAGTTGATAAGGATTAGGCTAAATTTAAATAGTGGGTTAAAAAAAAAACAGCCTGCATTCCTCTATTCTGTGGTAAAGCCAAATCCCCATACAACCATCTAACCTCTGGCAAAAAAGAAGAAGGTGTTGTAGTACAGCACGTCTCCTGTTCAATCTCTATAGACGCCATTAATTCTTTATGGTCTACTACTTCCCAACCTTGTGAATAGGGTCTCTCAGTCTCAGCAAATTTTCTCATCTTTTGAGTTCAGTGATGCTGACGAACAGTCAAGGTGCTCAGGATATGTGAATCTATGAGATGTGAGGTACTTCCCTTTGTGTGTTACCTCCCACAAGTGCTGCCCCACAAGTCACAAGTTCAGTGTGAGATAAACAATTCATGGAGTCCCTGTAAACATGCAAAAGCTACAGAGAGTGGGACGTGAAGAGAACTGTGGACAATGCGTGTGCATGATGTGTTGGTGTGAGATGTCTGGAGCCGTGTGCAAGATAAGCACGAGGAGAGGGTGATTCACCGAGCCTCTGAACTGATGCATAACGGCGTTAAAAACACTGATGGCCTTATCGGTGGAGGTTGCACAATTGGAGGGGGGGGGGGTGGAAAGAGGAAGCAAGGGGACAGTAAGTGACCACACAAGGCTAATCAGATTTTATGGATTGACCGGACTAAAAAGCTGATTTCACCTTTCGTCCTCCAAAATGCCCCGAGGTGTTTTGGTCCTGTGTATAATGGGGGTGGGGGGTGGGGGGGTCAGCACCCATTATTGAATGTCTACAGGGGCCAAGACCATTGTTGTTCTGTCCTCTTATGAGACACGGTCAATGCCAGATTGAAATTGGAATTGATTGGCTGCCCGTAAATCAGGGGGAGAAAAGGATGTGGACTCTGTTCATGTGGCATATACAATGGCTGCTTTGACATGCAGGGTGGCAGAAAAGAAACTAGGCATAATTTTGCTCCTAAACACGGTTTCAAAGTCAAATTAAACAAGCATCCTATTTTATCCTGGAACATGCATCATTTGTAGATTTAATTGTCACAGTCAAAATGATGCTGCACATGATCTGACAAACCAAAAGGTTCTACCATATTCTGTTCCAAACTACATGCTAAAAGTTCTTGCAAATATATTTATTCAACTTTCAAGTTTTCACTAAATATTGTTCTTTGTTCTGTGTTGAAACGGAAGGGAATTGATTAAAAAAATATTTTAAGAGATTCATAAAAGATCAAAAGTATTGGTGCTGATCTGAGAAATCCTCCAGATATTCCTCCATTCAAGTCACCCTCAATTGACAAGAATCCAGAGGACACAGACATGTATTAAAATTAAAAACAACTTGGACCATTTACAAATGCATCCTTGAATAATTCAAAACCGCCCTACATTCTGTGTTAAATATGCAGTATTGCCGCCAGCCAAAATCCCTCGATTTTTTTTCAGAGGCCACAGCTCTTAAACCTGTCTCTGTTCTATAAGAGGAATATTCATGCTCCACATTGTGAGTCTTGATGTGGACTGGAGTTAAGGGAGGGTGTAATGATGAGTCTCAGATCTATGGTAGAGGAGGGAAATTATGATCCCCACCCTGTAATTTACTGGGGGGCCAACACCCTGGCCTGCTTTGTTATGATGTTGTGATCCTTCTTACGTAATCCACTAAATGTTGCCTTATCAATTACTAAGAAAACACCTGCTGCCCTAGATCAGCTGACAGACATCCCTGTAACTCCATTCAATATTTACCTACAAGATGGCAACAGTCAAATATTACCCAACTTGAAAGGTTTGTGTGCACACACATACACACGCAAACAATTTTAAGAAAAGTTTAAACTGACAGTACCTGTAGTACGAGAGGTTCTGGGTTGAATGCCAAAGTCATGAGCAGCTGCATCCTTTCTGTGTCCTTCAGGTTCTTTAGCAGGAAGCTGCCCGAGTCCTTGGTCTCAGCGTATCTGCGGACCACACGGTCTAGCAGCCTCTGTGAGGGGCAGTGAACCAGGTCTGACCAGCCCTCCACCACCTCTGGAGTAAGAAGGCGAACGTCCCCGTTGATCCGAGCAAATTCAGTCTTGTACATGGCCTGGATGAGGTCACAGCGTGGCCTGCCTGTGGCCCTCTTGCAGATTTTCTGGTCGATCTCGGCCAGCTCCTGGTTGGAGCCGAGCCTTTTGAGCACCACACGTCGAGTTCCCTCCCTGGGCTCTCCGTACTGTGCGAAGTAAACATTCTTGACATTGAATACGTCTAGAAATCGCAGGCGACCCCAAGTCTCAAAGGAAACCTGACCATTCATGAACTTGCGGCACCAACTGGTGCCAAAGCAGGCAGGACACTTGTTAAGGTTAATGAATCGCCTGTCTGTGAGCTCATTCTTTTGGAAGGAGGCAAACAGGGTGTGGGTATTCATCAACAAGATGACAGACAATCCTACCAATACCAGGAGCTTCAGACAGCGGTACAGGCGGCCAAGTTTGAGAGGCAAGAAGCGCAACATGATGGGGTTGGGTGGGGATGGAGGGTGCTAAGGGATAGGGAAAGGAGAGGATTGAGATGATCGTCAGGGAGTGAACCTCAATGCCTCTCCGTCATGGTGCACAGGGGTTGCTTCTAAAGTAGAAGGGAGGTGCACGGTGGGCACAGCTGCCTAGTGCCAGCTTCTGGCAGCGGCCACTGCATCATGTTCTCTCTTCTTGGTGTTTGAGTGCAAACTCGAGCAAGCAGTCCTGAAATTAAACAGAGAAAGGAAGAGAAAAACTCACTACCTTGGGTAAAATAAAAAGAAACTACATTTCATAAATCCAAAAATTGTCCCTTTGGTCATAGATATCAATTTGAAAAAGGTTTATTTAATTTTTCCCTCTTACCCCAATTCCTAAAATGCAATACCACCAATAAAACAAAAAAAGCACCTTTCTCCAGCATATGAAATTACCTCACAAATTTGAATTGTTCGGGTCATTTGAGGGATTTCATTACTTTTTGAGACAAAATGAGCTGGCCCACAGCCGATGTAATAAACCTGTTTGTGCTGTTGCTTTCTTTTTGTGAAAAAATGTCTTGCATTTCCCCTCAAAACCAGACAAATAAATACAAATAGGACAAAAGAGAAACATATAGTGGTAGTGATCAAATTAAGAAGAAACATAAAACATCCTCTCCTGGCATAAATAAATTATGCAGCACTTTGAGGATGGTTTCTCAGAGGACTTTCCCTCTGCTACACAAGTTTCAGTCACATTTCCTCCAGTGTTCAACAAAATAGCTTACTGTCTGCATACCTCGGTTAAACTGATCTTGATAATCTTGAAGAAATCTCACCATGCATTGTAAAAAAAGTCACGATGTGTAAAATTTAACCTTTGATCAGCACTGCCCTGCTTCCTTTTAAACACGCTTTGAAGTTGTTTCTTTGAAAATGGCTAGTGTCACTAAAATAACGTTTGTGATGGAGAGGGGAAATAGAATCTGTGGATGCCCTCGCTAAGCTAACTGATGCCAGCAGAGGAGGGAAACTGTAAGAGCAATGCATGGAAGAAAGAAAGAACAAAGCTCTCAAGAAGCCCCTGATGAAGCAATGTTAGACCCCCCAATTAGCTTTTCAGCACAGCGTCTTATAAGGCGCTTTAAGAAAGACAATGACTCAGGCCTTGCAAATTAGCCATTCTCAATTAGCGCTCATTAGGACACGCCTATTAAGACAGCAGACTTGAGAGGGCATGGTTAACAAGGAGGCACACCAGTGCTATTAATGTGTGTCGATGTTGGATTTTGCCTCCAGATCGAAGGGGCTGAGATCTGTAAAGACACGGGGGTTAAACGCAGCTAAGAGAGCAGTGGCTGTGAGAGACGTGTGCCTGTGAGAGGGCATCAGATAAGAGCTGAATACACTTGTTCTTACGTCTCACTTCTGTCTGAAAATACCTTGAATAGATCAGGCCAACATGACTGATGTAAATATAGACCACATCCAAAACAGGCACACTAAAGACAGCTGTTCTAAACATTTTTATGGGCAAAGAAAAACACAATTTAAGCAGTTTTCTGTTCTCAGTATGAACGTTTATGCCGAGCATTTCTCCTCTCTACCATCAATACGATGTGAAAAAAGACTGACAGTTTGAGGCATTTCAAAACTCAAATTAAAAGTAAACTTTATTTCTACATATATGGGACAGTATTTAATTATTCATTTCATTATCACAATTAAGCATAGTCATGTTGCAGGATTTTTGACTGAATAATTTAGAGCTGTGGTTCCCAAACTTGAGCCACAACCCCCAAGGTGACATACGTTGGTGTTTGAGAGGATAAGGAGGTTTAAGTGGGTTTTGGTGGATTATGTTAACAGTTTTGACAAAGCACCCAAATGCCTAAAATCAACTTCTCTACTCAGAGATGAGGTCAGATTCAGATTTTTAAAATAACACCCATTATAATTTCGTTTCTGGACACACAATGATAAAAATTCTAAATTTAAGGCTTAAAAACTATCGGAAACTTTATAAATAAGGAATAAGGATGAGGTGGTTTTTGGTGGATTCGGTTCACCGTTGTAATAAAGCACCGACATGCCCAAAATCAGCTTCTCTCACAGAGATAATGCTAAATTTAAATTTTTTATATGAAATAAGTAATAACTTTTTTGTTTGCGCAATAAAAAATTTAAGTGTTCATTTTACATATAAATCTCTTTGCATTCACTTTGACAGACAGTCCTAATAAAAATCTCAAATTTATTTGATTATTGTAAATATAATTATCTTGGGGCCCCCAGTTTGCTGATGAAATTGATAGCCCATGCCAACATCAACCTAAGACATCTCAGAAGCAAAACTAAAATGAAAGAAAGATAATTTACTAAGCAAAACAAATGGAGAAAACCTGACGTTGAGGTCCACATCAGGTTGACTCCGACAAAACGGCACTGGAGAGACAAATGATCCAATTCTTAAAGAGCAAAAAAAGAAACAGACAGAATTTCTGCAATATTCACTCAGTTTCAACAATTTATATTCATATCAAAGAGCACAAATTTGATAAATTGGATGATGGGAGATAAGGCCAATCATTAGTATATGTGATTAGCAACAACTTTAGTATGAGTCAAAAGTACGTGTCTTCTACTGCAGTGAGTGAGGAAAAGCTGATTGCTTGAGAGGAAAACTGAATATCCCGCTGTTATAAGAGCTGAATTCAAGTGCCATTTAACGTCTGACACAGGCAGTCGGGGCGCAGAAATGACTGCACCATTTTTGAAGCAGATGTGACATTTAACTAGGAAGAATGAAGGACTCAAAACCATGTAAAGTAACCTCAGCAGGGCTAAAATTACTTCACCTCTTCATCCTTGCAAGAAAGCAACAGATAGCCGGGGCAAGTTAGAACAAGCGCCGAACAAGACCTGAACACGTGTAATGAGATGCACACGCTTGCGGCTTACACAGGGAGGATGCATAGTTTCCTCTTCTTTGCCAGAATAAGCGTTTAGACCAGAATGATCTCTGCAGCATTACCTGGATTATGTCAATAAATCTTAAGCGAAAGGTTAATTTAAACATCACTGTTTCTGTTAATGAAAGCTAATTGGAGTGCAATATTGCCAGCTTCATGCAAACATTTATCTCCTACCCTTTAGCCTTGATCCTGTACTCTTGGAAACATGGAGCAAGAGAGTGTACTAACTAATATGCTACTAATTAGATTATAGTTTTTATATGCGGTTCCTGAAGCAGCAACAGTCATTGTGAAAATGAGACTAAACCATTCAGGTTTTTTGTTGTTTTTTTTTTTTTACGTGCAAAGAGAAAGGCATGGTGAGGGGCTGCAGGGGCAAGGTTGCCTCCTGACGAGGTCAAAGTTCACTTTAAGCTCTAAAGTTAAGCCAGATGTGTTACAGATTCAACCACAGATGTTACCCACCTGAATACAATGGCAGTGAAATCTAAAAACAGTGTTTTCTTTTGGACAAACCTCACTGTGCCCGCACCCCACTCCTTCCCATTACTCCTCAAATGCCTCAACGAGAGGGAGGAAAGCACAATATCAAGAGGAGCACCATGTTTAGAATAAGCACCAAATTACCTTTCATCAGACACATCCGTTGCCAAAAGTGGGGTAAGAAAGTTTGTCAGCGAACTCGTACAGCGGTGACTGCTGCAGAAGAAAGGCAAAGAAAAGAGGGCGAATCAAAGGATGCCTGACTCCTCATGCATGGGAGATGAGTCTCGAATGCAAAATGTTCCAAGTTTGGCAGATGTTAAGAGCCACAAAATGGCTCATTACTGGGACAGAAAAGGCACAAGATAAAGCAACAGGCTCTGTGTAGACTTAAAACAGAATGACAGAGGTCGAAATAGTGGAAGATGACATGGCAATATACTAATATTTCAACTTTTATTAAACTTAGGTTTTGACAGAATACGGTAACTGATAAGAAAGCGAGAGTTGAAATGGAAATTTTTATCTTGAATAATCTGTTCCACAGCCCTTTGTGTGAAACTGGTTTCAAAGAATGGTGTACAAGGGCAATGCTGCTTCCTGCTTAAGCCATTTCCTTCACTGCACCTGAGGCTAAGCTTCATTACGATATAATGAAGTCAAGCCACACAAGAACATGCTTGATTAATTCCACTGGAAATGCAAAAGAGATTGTGGAGCAGAAGTCGGGGGGTGGGCAGAAATACAAGAAAGGAATGAGCAAAATGAAAGGAAGAAATAGATATAACAAGTATCTAACTAATAGACAGCGAGATAAGAGAAAGTTTGAGTTATTGCTCTTGTGATTGAAATGACTGAAAGTAGATTGTTTGAATACAGAGTGGCGGTTCTCACTCTGACTGTATGTGTCTACACGCAAGACCGCCGGCATTACCACAAAGCTCTAACCAAAGCTTGGAAAAAGCCTCCCCTGCCCCCACAGCCCCAACCTTTTGCTGCGATGTGTGGTTCTTGCTGGAAAGAAGAACTACTGTTGCCAAGGTTATTGACTGAGAGAGTCAATAATGTTTGATCACAAAAACATTTTTCAGCCACAGCCGGATTGCTTCAGTACGGAGAACTCATAGAGGGCGATGGATGGAAGTGACAGCAACATTCACACTCCTAATGGAAAATTTAGTCCTCAGAATATAAGCACCAATTAGCCGCATCCCCTCTATGAACATGAGTCCATTCATCTCTGGCCCAAACTAAACAATAAGAGGTTTTAATGGAAATATCAACAGTATCCGCTTTGAGCCAAAATGACGCAGCTGTTTAGAGGGGCACTCAGTGAAGACTTTCTCTGGATTCCTGAACTGATGTCTGTTTGATTTTCCTAAATTAAGCAGCTACACATTTTTTTTTATACACAACCTTGTACACCTCTGATAAAGTTTGAAAAGTTGTCATTCATTTAAATCCATGCTGATGCTGCTGCAAGACAAACATGCTAACGAACTGAGGCTACACTTGGACTGATTAAAACAAGCTGTCAAAACAAACTGAATTTTTTGGGGGGCTTTGTTTGGTGAGGGAGGAAACACAATTGATTACCTGACATCATATACCTCAGTCTGCTGCAGAAGTAGCTTTGTCTTGAAATAAGCTGGTAAGTCTGGATGTAAAACACAAAAACACACTGCTCCTGTGGGAGCTTTTAGGCTACAATTACAAGACGTTCCCCCTGCTGAGCAATCAGAAACATTCAAATCAACCACCAGCAGAATGTCCTAAGTGAATCAGGCTATTTTCATAGTTCCCTTCTCAACTAACCTTGCAGAGAGGCACCACAATTAGTCTCCCGTTATGGAAAAATGTATTCAAAGCATCCCATTCTGTTCATTAGACTGTACAGAGACATTCCTTTGTAGAAGTGTAGTAATCTATTTTGCCATTGAAAAAAAATCAAGGGCATAACTTTGCAAAAAAAAAAAAAAAAAATGCAAATTATTATTATTATGCTTGAAAATCTCATGGTCAACTCAATTTAGCTAATAATCTAAATAATGCTTATATTATCCAAGCCTGGGCCTTCATGTCTGATGAAGTAAATGGCTCAACTTGTTTTTGTTATAAGCTATAATTCAAAACAAATTGGCCAAGAGACCTGTTGAGATACCCTGCTCCCAGTAGTGTAAAAACTGTAGCGGCCCATTAGGAGAGAATGAATAGTAAAATATTAATAGCCCCAGGCAAATTTGACACCAGTGTTGTGGGCATAATTTAAAATGCAAACTAAAGGACTACAAAAGGGTTGCCTATAACACTGCCTATATTAGTAATTGCTATATATATATATATATATATATATATATATATATATATATATATATATATATATATATATAAACTCTAGACTATAACACTCGATATTGTTGGATCATAATAAGGTTTAAGTAGTGCGTCCGGACCTGTGGTCAGTATGATGATCTACACGAAAATAAGGCTAAAAAAAATTTAATAAACACTTTTAACACTGGTTCTGCTGTAACACAGATACCACCATAGACAATAATAGTGATAATAAAAAAAAGCCTCTTATCACCAAAAGGCGGATATTTAAATCTGATAAGATTTTAAAAAGCCCACTCAACAACAATTTTATGTTATCATTTAATCGCATCTCAGGTCGCAACAGTGACGCTCAAAGTATCGAGTATTCCTACTTTCCCGAGATGCTGAGAAACACTAAAGGAGTTTTCGCTTTATTTCAGTGACTGAGTCTAAGATTCAGCATAGAGCGCTAAAGCGATTCCTGAAATTCACAATGACTCGGTTCACGTTAGTAAAAGACTTAGATCAATGCTAACACGAAGTGCAAAAAAAAAGAAACAACTGTGGAACAAACCTGTGAGACTTTTCCCCCTCTCCGAGTCTGTAGTAGTGAAATGGTTAGCGCTCAGTTCATACCATTCTTCAAAGTTGAGGCTACTTACAAGGCGAGCGACGGCTGCTTCAGCTCACCACGACATTATCTAAAAAGAAAGCCGCCTCTTCAAAGCTCAGTGGAGATCTCTATCAAGCAGAGTCATGCGGGCTTCCCATTTAGAGCTCATCGATATTTAGCCAGCTAGCCTGCTAGCTGCTGAAATAAACAGTTGGGATGTCGTCTTAACTCTTCATATTCCGGATTTCTCCGACTGGACGACGCGGTGCTCTTCAAGAAGGGCAACAGCGCCTGTGTTGGGAATTAACGTCCATATCTGTCCGCTTATTAAATGTCCTCTTGTGGTCACAGAATTGCCGCTTATGTTATTCTCTCACACAGCTGCTCACTCCTCTTCCACACCACAATGGGTTCTGTTTCAAATCTTTTCAACACCAGCCTCTTTGCTCTTTACGACATACGCTCAATGTTTGCGACAGTGGTTGCTAAGCGATTATTCTAATATTGTCGTGTCTTGAACGCCGCCCCCAGTGCAAAGTTTGTAATTTTTTTCTTCTTAGTGTCCACAGTTTTATGGAATATTACTACATAATTAGAAATTAGAGTTTTTTGGGGGTATTCATTATTACCAATCATATCCAATAAGGAAAAGCAAATTGAATTATGAGCCAATGAAAAGAAAAGACTAAATCAACATAGAACTTCACAACATAAAACTATCCATTTTCATCACATAAAGAGATGCTTTAAATATCATTATAGCCATACTGTTTTGAGCTTTATGAAACAAGATAATCAGTAGAGAGATTACACCGTCTGCAGAAAGCTATTTGAGCTACTGAGTAAAGTATGGGCAACCTTGACGCATGAGCTTAACTTCAGATTAAATGTAGTATATTTTCTCAAATTTACATCATACCAATATCTGAAGTAGAACAAATAATAATAATAATAAAACTTCAATATTTATGACGTGTTTGGCTTATATACTGAGCGCAATGGAGCAGTAGTATTCAATGTGAGCTCGTGTAGGCTCCCGAGCATTAGTTTGTCTTTTGCGCCATCTACTGTAAACTTAAAGGATTACTCACAATTTGTGGTATTTTTAAAATCATTGAAAAGGGTTTATAGAATATTATCATTTTAAACAAATAAAATTAAAAATAAAAAGATACATCAGTCGGTTACTGCCATCTTGGTTCTGCAATAATAATTTACTTTATATAATTATGGTGTTCTTGTTTTTATTCCACATGTTTTGCAACTCATAGATGCATGCTTGACTCATGCCGTATCAGTAGTCCTACTGCAGTAAAATATGTCAGCATAAGTTGTTACATTGTTGACTTTGTTTGGTCTCCCATCAACGGGTCAAATTTAAAATGGCTTTTGTCCTCTCATTAATAACATAAGATAGATTTGCGAGTAGTCTTGAAGGCAGCACAGGCAATTAAACGTTTCTTATGTGGATGCTGCTGCTGGGGCTCATTTCAGTTTGCATTTTCTACCGAAAAGTTTTGACCAAGGGATTGGGTATTGAGACATGGTGCAACACAAAAACGCCTCCAGTCTAATAAAGGTTCATTTAGCTCGAGTTGCTGATGCACTTACAACAGTAGGCGTACTTGTTGCATTCATTGTTTTCTTTAAAGTTTCATCTGATTGTTACTTTTTAAAATTATCTTTGTATATAATTGTAAGCTTTTAGAGCAGGAATGTAAAACTCCAATCCTCAAGAATTACCTGCAAGTTTTAGATAATTCCTTGCTTCAGCACACCTGACTCCAATTATTGGGTTATTGTGCAGAGCATGACAACAAGCTGCTGGATCTATTTGATTTCAATCAGGTTGTTTGAGTAGGTAAGCATCTAAAATCTACAGGACAGCGGCCCTCAAGGACCCAGGTCTAACATCCCTGTTTCAGAGAACAACCTAATTTTAATAGTCTTTTTTTTTTTTTTTTTTTTTTTTTTTTTTTTTTAGTGAGCATCTACTGGGTTTAAGCTGTGAGGTGCTGTAGCTGAACTGAGGAGAGCATATGGAGATTATAGAGGGTGGTCTAAACAGCACCCTTTTCATCTTGATGGCCACAACATATCTCACTGCTTTAGACATGTAGGAAAAATCAGCCCGAGATGTTCTCCGGTCTCATTGCCTAAAAACTGTTAACTATGGAAAATTAATTCAACCTTCAGTTCAATGCATAAAAGACATCTTTCATGTGATTAAGCGCTGCAGATTGTGACAGTAGTGGAACATGAAAATACCCTGTCCTAATCATGCATTCACTTTGAAAAGGTGCACAATCAACACTGCAGAAGGAACATCTGAAAACAAACCAAAGCATACAGAATGCTCTCTAAGTATTTGCATCAACATCATCCTCTAATGGTTGTTAGTTTTGCTTTTCCTGGTCATTTTCATGGTCTGTTTGTCATTAGAGAAGCAAAGCAGTGGTTCAGAGAACAAAGAAGAGGCCATGAGAGCAATTTAACCCATATTATGGTTTTATTAAGGGACAGACAGGTGAGATTGCATTTTCAGGTGTGCTGTGGAAAGAAGGGGAAATTGAATTTAAAAGACTACTTACAGATAAAGCTCCACTCAAGTAGAACAGATAAGCAACACAAAGGACCTCATCAATGAGCAACAAAAATATTTAAACCAATTTTCTTTAAGACCCATTTTAGATCAAGATTTAGATTTTGTTTCAAGTCTCTTCTTGCCAGCGAGTACAAAATATGCCCAGTGAATTAATTAGGAAAACCCATTTATTTCTTTAAGATAAATGTCCCCTCCAGACAGTTTTCCAGGTTGGGTTTAAATTCTGTATTCCCATAATGAGATGCTCTTGCAGTGAATATTGGTGGCAGATTGCTCTGCACTGCAGAAAAAAAGTGTGAGACAGTGAGGTATCTCAGCAGACGCTGCAGCCTTTTCCTTATAGACACCTCAACCTGTGAAACAGAACAGTAATTGATATGAATGGCCAAGGCTTTTTTCTGTTAAGGTAGCACAGATATCACAGACTATTATATGACAAATAGCACATCAAAGCATAATATGATATGTACATAGTATGTTAATGATAGTCTTGTAGGGATTTACTGCTGATAATGATTGAGAGAGAGTTAAACATAATTCATGTAATTTATGGAGGCTGCAAGTAATTATACCTAAAAGATTGATAATCATATGTTTGCACATTGTTTTTGGTGTATCACTTTGAAAAGTGAGGAAGATTTATACTTTTCAAATACTGAGTGGTTTGAGCCTCTTAAGATAATTCTTTCTAATTTCTTTAACTATATCAGTTGAAATAATGGTATGACTAGACTATACGTTAAAGTAGTGGTTTTCAAACTGTTTGGGTCCAAAATCAAAGAAGTTCAATTCAGTTTTATTTGTATAAATAGCACGTATTTAACAAAGTTATCTCAGAGAACTTCAGAGACTAAATCAATTCAGGCCAATTTACTGCAATCCAGTCAGTGTTCATAAAAGCCAATTAACACAAAAATAATAGCTTAGCTAAGAAAGCTAACATATAGCTTTGAATCTTGACTTCAGTTCAATCTCCTATTCAGAGCATGCACGGGGCAGTGGGCAAAAGAGAAAAAGGAAAAACTCCATTTTACAGCAAGAGCCAGTAGAACCTGGCTCAGGGAGGGCAGCCGTCTGCCTCCAATGGGTGCTGGAGAGGACAGGAGAGAGAGATCAACAGAAACCACAACTTTTAGCCAGATATATCTGCAGACAGTAAAGAGGAGAAACTGTCATAAATTTATACACAGAACATAAAGAGCAGAGAGATGAAAAGGAAAGCAAGTGCTCAGTGCCGCAGCAGCCGAAGCCTATATGTGGCAGTATAACTAAGGGATGGTTAGACCACTCCCAACAATAAGATTTATCAAAAAGGAAGGTTTTAAGCCTAATCTTAAAGGTAGAGAAGGTGTCTGCCTCCCAAACCCAAACGGTGAGCTTTGTTATACAATGGAGCTTGGTCATGGAGAGCTTTATATGTGAAGAGAAATTAAAATTCTACTGCAAAAATTCTTGAACTACAATCTAAATTCAAATCTTGGCATTACACCTGTGTCTTTTCACAAGAATGGAGGATGTGTGTCTCTACTCTTGTTTTAGGTTTCTTCTTTTTTGTAGTAAACTTATTTTACTTTAACATACTTTAACTAAATTTAACAAATGTTTTTTCCATCTTTAGTTGGGAACTCTGTTTGGTTTGGTTTAGTTTAAGAGTCTTTTCTGGTTGTTTATTAGCCAACCTCTGCTGGTCCCACCCTTGAGCTTAGGGTCATTAACTTTAAGAAAAGCTGCTGAACTTTTGCCTTAAGCTCTGCACTTGAGTAAGAGTCAGTCTTATGTTGACTCTTATCTTATCTCTTGCTCTGTCCCTTTCTCTCTTTTTTTGTCTTTGCTCCTTCTGATAATGTCCTCTTTGCTGAATCAGTCGTGGTCATAGACTGTATATAAAAGATGGATGGAGCCTCCATGACGTCACCCGTAGGTTTCTGAAGAGCTGAATTGAAGCTCATTGAGCAGTTCACCATCTTAGCAGCGTCACACGTGTCGTCATTCCCAGAAAATCCAAAAATGGGCAAAGAGGTGGAGCTCAGAGGAGGACTGTAAAGGTGGGGGTGGAGGATTCACACCCATGAAACGCTAAACTGCCTGTAGCTAAGAGCTAACCGAGCTAACTCGGAGGTAATGGTAGCTAATCAGCTAACAGAGGTAGGCAGGCTAAAGCTAAGGCATGCTGTTAGCTGGCTAAAAACCGCGTTTGTGCTGCAATCCCCCTTCTTTCCACGCCCCTAATTATGCCAAATTTTAAAATGAAATAACATAGAAACAGATTAGAATAAATTCACCCCTTCACAGTTGTCATGAAGGTAAACTTGACCTATTAATCCTAAAATGGAATTTTGTACCAGGCTTTATTATTTTTACTGTGAAGCTGGTCTTTTTAACATGGGGGTCTACAGGGATTTGCTCTGTTTTGAAGCCAGCCCCTAGTGGATGAGGGTTGAACTGCAATTTTTTGCACTTCCGCATAGGCTTCACATTTTACAGGCGGAGGTTGCCGCATGGTTGTGGTACATGTTCAAAACGGCCAGAGTGTCTCTATCCGGTTGCTGGCATGTGATGTGGTGCGCAAATCTAAACACAGCTGTCACATGATGCTCCAGGCTGGAGAAAGTTAAGAAGTGTGGTTTCTAAAGCTCGGGATGCTGCTGGGCAATGACGGCTCCAAGAATGTACATAATGAGTGTTACTGTGCAGACATCGTTTTAAGGTAAGAAAGTTACATAGCGCTACTTTAATCCTCTGCTATGTGAATGATTGAAAATAATGCCACAATTGTTCACATTCAGGATTTCACTTCTATGGACATATACAGTGCTGTTTTATTTCTGATATTTAATTTTGGCTTTTTATATATTTTATTATCATTTCCTTTCCCTGTTTATGTCTGAGGCAATGAATGTATGTGTATAAAGGAAATTTTATGTTAGAATTTTTATTTTACAGTGAGCGGTAGTGTATTTGATAGCTCACTAATGTCCACCAAAGTGGCTAATTTTCAGATATACCATCCTCACCCATGAGTATACAAGAAAGCAGCCTTTAACTGGGTATCCACTTTAATGGACACTGTGCATGAAAGGGTTAAAGCAATATAACATAAGCTTCCTACCTTAAAGCTGCCCTACTGAAATTTGGCAGATTTTCATGCTTTGGCGCCCCTACGATGGCTCATTTGACAACCATCTTCCATTCTGTCTTGTTTCTGAGCTCTTTTTAGCCTGTAAAAGTCTCTGATTTCTTTTAAAGCAACACTGCATAAGTTTCTGGCCTTAAAACTTTGGGCTTCTGACTCATTTGGATGGCACACTGACATTCATTCTGCATTCTCCTGGAGCCATTGCTGCCCTACACCATTCAGATGCTGTGAAATCACAGGTAGGACGCAAGATTTTGAATTAGACGTCATTAGGGGGTGCCTCACTAAGAAGTAAAAAGTTGGATAGTTTAAAAATGCACTTTAGTTTGCCGGTGACTCTAGCACCACATGCTTAGATTCATATGACGGACCTTGACATAAGTATTACTTCTGTTTCCTGATTTGTTTTAGTGATTTGAACAAAGCAGTTCATCATGTCAAAGAGGCCAAACAACAAGCTGTATTACTTCAGCCACACAACCAGCATAAGAAAATGTGGAATGGGTAAGTTTGAAAATCTATTATTTAATCTCAGAGTGATATTTCAACCCAAGAGGAAGGGAGTAGTGAACCTTGCAAATCATCCAGGCCAAGTGTAACTCTCCACTAATGGTTTGCACTCTTTGGCCTCTGAAGAATGCCGGGGTCTCATTAACAAACCGGCAGAGGCTACCACAAAGGCCATTACATCAGTCAGACAGTGTGTAGCCTTCAAGCCATTAGGCCTGATACATATGGGGACCTAGTAGGGAGAGATAAGGATTTCACTGCATTACTGAATCCATTATGTGCCACTGGGGAGCTCAGCATTAAAGTTTGTGGTCTGATTAAATTTAGTGCTGCTCAGCTGAAGAGGCAATTAGTGTATGCAACACACCTTCATCGTCAACTCTGCGGTGCAGGTGGCCCTTAGAATAAATTCACCATCATATACATAATTTATTGATTACAATATCTTTATTAGTCTCTGTCAACAGTCTTGTATTTATCACACACAATTGTCATAGATTAAAAAAAAAAAAATAGACACTGTGCGGTGTGGGCTATTGCAGCCACAGAAAAGGTACTTTACATAGCCGGTGATTTGTAGCAGAGAAAGAGAAGCAATTTGTAGATCCAGAAACCATTTAAAGTTTCAGTTGGTGAGAAAGCACAGTGATTCTTTAATCTCTAGTGGGGGATCTCCAGCATTACAATGATATAGTAATCTTTTAAAGTGCATTTTTCCACATTTTCACTCACGCACTTGGGTAAATGTGTACTAAAATGCCACATGTCCTGGAAATGGGACACTTACAGATCGTTGGCTCATATTTTCATCCATCCAAATATTGATATTATTCAATTATTCAGGCTGTTTCAGCCTTCTGTTTTTTCATTTGGAACGGATTTTATTTAGGATTCAGGTAAAAAAAATAGTATTATTTTGTTCTGAACTCAATATCACAGCTGTTTGATCTTATGGATGCACCCAGAACACACATAAAAAAGATTTTAGGATGAGGAACATGAAAGGATACCTTTCTTAGAGGCTTGCATTGCATCATATTGGGTAGAATTGAAAAACAGACTAAAAAAAATCACAGAATGAACAAAAATGCCTTGCTGTCAGGCCACTGTTTGTGTTGAAAGTAGTGCAAGATGATTTGGCTGATAGCTGCTAATCTTAGGTAGCTATAGTATATTATTCAAACACTTAAAGCCAAATGTCTTACATTTAAGGAGAAGACAGGCAGGTGACATTGGCATTGATAGAGAAAAGGAGCTGTCTGCCATAACAGGACTGCTGCAGTGAATGATATGTGTGTAATTTGTCTGTCAGTCAGTCACATTCAGTAAACAAAGTCCTCTTGCTCCCCACGGAGTCCTGTCAGCCACCTACACTATAGCTCTGTCTTTTACAGACGACCTTTAATCCAGAGCTCCTTTTCAATCTGTTCCTGCCACCCGTTGTCTTCCACCTTACTCTGTGAATCGGGTAAGTCTGCAGTCCCAACATGCCTCCCAGAAGGGATGAGACATATTACATAAGGACTATTCCCCCTATTAAATCTTTGGCTTGTTTATTTCTTGGGTTTTACTTATTTAAGCTATTTTCAATCGATATGGTAGAAAAGATTCATCAATCTGGCCTATGCTTTTTTTCATGCCATAATCAACTATGTTCATAGGGTATTTTCTTCATTCATACAAATTAACACAACAAAAGCTCTAAATCTGAAAATGTTAAGACATTCAGTAAAAGAAAATTATTAAAACATTCGATTTTCTTCAAGTGGAGACAGCTTTACCTCAATATATTTTAGGTTTTATCTCATTAATACTAAGTGGTGAACCCCTGTCAGAGTTCCATTACTTTCATAATACATCTTAAAAGTTACTATTGTGCCATCATTCATACTTATTGATAGTCATGTATCAGTGTAAAGAAAGATTTGAATTTGTATCATAAAACACATATTTATTAATATTTTATTATTATTTGACAACAGTACTTTTTTTTTTAGTTTGGATGGGAAAGCACACACTCTAAGGTAGACATACAAAAAAACAAGGTTAAAAAATAACTGACCTAGAAAATGTTAGCTACATCTGTGCGTCCAAATAAAAAAACTTAAGGTTTGAACGTACCTCTGTGTTCTCTCATGTCCTTGTGTTTTAGCATGTTGCCACCACTTGGGGGCAGTAATCAAAAATATGTTAAAGAGTGTGCTTTGTGATGGAAAACAGAAAATAAGGGGACAAAGATTTGCTTTGTGATGGTTTGAAACTGCTATGTAATGAAGACTAAATAGGACAGGTGTTGTCCGTGCTTTCTACCTGGGCTTCTTTTCTAATTATCATTAGTTGGACCACCATCCTCTTATGATGTCAGCCCCTCTCAGCTCAAGTTGACTTTCATCCAGTCAACATCTAACCAGCATGTAGTGTCAGCTCCAAGTTTTCAGAAGGATGTGTGTTTGTCTGTCTCCAGGAGTTGAGAGTGATCCAGACAGATGCCTCCACGAAGGCCCATGAAGGTATAGGTATTGCAGTTTAACTGCACTCCACAGACTTTTGGTCAGACTCTGAAGCCTTGCCTCCCCATCTTTGCTCAGTAACCTTTCATCACCTGTCACCATACCCAAAATCATTATTTGTGAGATGTACCATAAGGTGTAGGAGCCAAGTGTAAGACAGATCAGACAGGAGGCAGCCAGATTAAGGAACTGGGAGTTTTAATGTTGGAAAATGGACTGCCAAAGCAGTGAATCTAAAAACTGAAACAACAAACAGAACCAGAAGCTGGGCATGCTTTTTAAATTAATTAAAATAATGAAATCATCAGACAACTTTTTTATTAGATTTTTAGAAAGTGGATGATAAAAAATTAACAGATTAGTTTGATCTGCTTTGTTTTTGTTCTTTATTAGGTGCAAAGATCATTTAAAACAGCCAGTGTTGCATTTGACAGAATTCATACTGATTCATCCATATAATTAAAAAATACAGCTGGGTATATTAATTCAAATCTTCTCGCTGCTTTAATAACATGGCAGTGACTTTGATCTGTTAATTAATTTACACATTCACACAGTCTGCACTTTTTTTTTCTTCATCTTTCCTTCCTGCTTTGTCTGCAGCAGCTGTGCTGCTTTTCAGCCTGGCAGAAATATATGACCATCAACTACACCGTTTTATATCAACACACATGAGTCTGAGAACATGGGTTGAGTGACCGAGTTGATAGGTAGTGTTGTACCACTGCTTAGTGAGAGCATTATGATGGTTTGTTACACCACATCACTTAAAGATTAAAACCTGCTTAAGTATCGGCCCCATGACATGTTGACATTACTTATTGAGCTAAATTTAGGATGTAAGTAATGCGTGAACTATTGCATTTGTTTTCCTTTTTTCACATTTCCAAAATGTTTTGTGAAACAGTATTGAACCATTTTATGTTTGGAAGATGCTATAATCATCAGAAGTTACAGACATTAGTGACAATGTTGTATGCGTTCTCCCATGTTCTGTATTGTCAAGAAAATCATTCACATTTTGTTATATAAATATCAGATTTGCAATTTTATTATAATCACTTGTGTATTAATTGTTTCATGCAGCTTATAAATTCATTCTGTGCACTTCCAAATAAATCTATACTACAGTCTCCATACATGTACTACAAGAATGGTACTTTTATAATTGATGTAGCGTGAAATCAGTTATTGTTGTTATAGACAAAATTATATAATATGTGTGTCCCACAAACCAAAAGCAACACATTTTTCTAAAAAAGTAAAGCACTGGGCTGTGATTAGTTCTATCATGCCTGCAATTAACAGCTTTTTTTTTTCTTTTTTGTGCTGCTGTGCATATAATTTTGCAGCTGTGTGTATCATGCCTATTATGTTGGCTGTGTATGCCTTTTTTAGAAGCAGGAACAGCACAGGTGCAACTAACAACATTAATTAGTGCTCTGTGAGCGTTCCAGTAGGCTGTAACAGTGTGTCAGCATGTGGAGAAGCAGGACTCTGGAAGTGACTGACTGAGGTTTTTAATGACTACCGTGTGTTTCATACAATGATAAATTGCTATGTCTGTAAAGCTGTATGGTGTATTTAAGTTTGCAGATCTTGTTAGATTCTGGAAGTATTCATAACGTATAGCTTGACCTCTAGCTTGAGTAACTCTGTAGTGGGATTTTGAGGGAGAACTATAGTACTGATGATTGCTATTCTGGCCTGACAAAGCTAGATGGCACTCTCGGACTTTGGAGGGGATGAAAATGTTCACACATACTCATTTGTTGCACAGTTGGACCATGTAAAAATCTCAGAACTCTGGTGTTGTGTGTTTTATTTTTCCTCCATGATTATCTATGATCCGAAAACTGAAGTTTTTTCTGATAATGTGGGTTGATTATTTTTAAACCCACAGTAATATTACATTTATTTTGTTTATTTAATGATGTCAATGTTGTGAAGCTCCTTCTCAGTCATTAGTTATGTTCTTTTTGTCTCTTCATGTATGACCTGTTGTCTTTATTTGGTGTCTATCCAAACAGTAGGAAATATTGCCTATAGATTAAGGTAATTAACTTTACATATAAGCTGTTGTTAAGGATATTGTACTCCCCTGATCTCAAAAGCTACCTAACTACCCATCCCCACCTCAACCCACTCTACCAGTTTAGCTACCTAGCTTCCCAGGAAGCTGTGCAGTTTTTTCCTAAAATCTTTCTTTTTTTTTAGTTTTTATTTGGGTACTAGTGTTTTTTTTTTATTTGAAAATCATTTGACAAAAAAGGGCTCATAGGGAGAGGCACATGCAGTAAAGGGACTCAAACCCAATCCACCTACACTGAGAAACTTCAGCCTCTGTACCATGGTACCATGAGGTTCAACTGGTTAAGCTATCAGATATGTACTGAGGTTTTTGACATGATGGGACATGTGCCCTTTCTTTGATATCAGTGGCTTTGGAGCTTGTAATGTGCAGCATACCAAAGATGTATTATCTTTGCTTTATCAACTAAAGCAAATTTCCAAAGAATGCTAGTCTTTGCTTGATGCCCCTGACGTAAGATTCACATATAACAGTGTTGAAAAAAAGCATTGAGAATGAAAAACAATGATCAGTTACCAATTAACATGAACCCATAGCTACATATTTATCATAAGAAGAATAAACTATAATCCTAGGCAGATATTAAACTTTTAAGGCTCCAATTCATTTCCTGCAGCCAATGCCAGGATGGATGTGCAGCAATAATAGGCTTATCAATATCAGTGCCGCATCCTTAACGCATGACTGGATCTTACTAAAATAAGGCTATACCTGCATATGCTATAAAACAAAAGTGTTTTATTTTGATTTATATGACAAATTTGGTCTTATCTCTAAGTTGTAACACTTACTCTGTTAAATCATCCTAGGAACAAGTAAAGTTTAAGCCTGCAGATACCTTAAGAATTAAATCCCGCTCCATAGTACAGGTCCTTAGTCAGTCCTATGTCTTGTCATAATGTAGGGAAAGAGTGTCAAGAGACTGAAGTGGAACCCTACCACATACACACACACACACAAACACACACACAATGCTTGCCATCACCCTAACCTCAAATGGCCCTTTAAGATACATGAATAAGGCAGCTTAGTTGCTTGACCTGAGGACAGTGCTTTAAATCCTGGCCAAGGAGACAAGTTGTGTGCTGTCACCGTGGTAACAGCGTTACACGATCAGACTGAAAGGTTCCCAGAGGACACACAGGCATATTGATTATTATGGGATGTGTCTTCACTAACTGGATTAGCACTTAACATACATCACTTAGGAGATGGACTGCAGTGTTGAATGCTGAACAGAAAAGTTTTTGATTTTAGAGTGCAGCATTCTTTATAAATGAAATAATGCAAAGGTGAGCACTGGGACAGCTAGATTTCAGATTTATTTTAGCGCCTGGCTCCACTGCTGATATAAAATTCTTCCTCTGTATCACGATGCCCTTCACAAAGCCTTCACAAAGTTTTCTATCCTTTTGGGTAATTCTCTACTAACTCATACTCTTAGAATTCACGTCCTTCTATCACAGTGGCGTGCATATGAGATTGTCAGAAAAAAGAGTAACCATGAATAGCTCTTCAGATTAACAAGAGGATCTGTTCTGTGTGAGGATGTTTGTTTCCAGATGAAAGTGAGGGAAGGAGTATCTTCATCTACCCGCAGACTTAAATGTATGTAGAATTAATGTTACCCAGCACAGTCACAGCTTTGCTTGCCCATTTCTGTTAAGCAGATGCTGTCTGGAAAGGTGTCAACCCACTGGTAGCGTCTGGCTCCATTACCCTGACTATTGTGGAGGAAGCCCTGCTGTGTGGTTAGCAGGATGACTGATTGGCTTGGGCTGGCCTGCACTCCCTGATGACTCCAGTGTTTTCTGACTGTTTGTTCTCAATCCCAGCGCCTACATCTTTGGCTTCATCAGACTGATGGTGCTGTTGGTCCAAGTTGCTTCACCAACTGCTTCCTGTTTGATGCTATTATGTCAGCCAGAGACTCAGGTACTTGACTTAAAAAATAAATAAATACAAATATAACAATTACCCTTTCTAGGTGTATTGTTTTGGTTTATTTTTGTTTGGTTTTTTGTGTGTGTGTGTGTGTGTTTGATTTTACACAACATCAATTTCTGATTCTGTGGCAGAATATTTCTGCTCTCTTTTACTACACTCATACTTTACTGCTGCATAAGCACAAGCAAAGAATGTGACTATAAAACAGGCACATCACAAGGATCTGCTGTAGACATACAAATGAGTTAAAGAAAAACAAAACAAAGACTTGTAAATCTTGCATGATGCATAGGGACTTCTAAAGCAGCTGCATTGATGCAGGTTCTGAGCTGAGTTAGTACTCTAGAGGATGAATTCAGTGTGTGGTTAATGTGTCACAAAACATGTTTTTAGACATCTTTTGTACTCTTTTTAAATTTATAAAACTGAGACTTTCAACTTAATTTGGAATCCAAGCTGATACACAGGAGCAAAGTCATCATGCCCTCTTGATGGATGGAACTTCTTTGAATTCAATGCAGCTTTCTCCTTAATGGGAGTGGCAACAATAAAATCAGTGTTCTTCAAGAGCGGACAAGTAGGATGTCATAAGGCATTCTACGATGACGTGACTATGTCAGTGATAATTCCTAAGTCTTCGCTGCTAATGAATTATTTATGCCAATAAGTGCTTGATCTTGGTGAGTGCAAAAGAAGGGTTGTAGATTATGGTTCAGCTGTCACACTGAGTGACGTTACTTTACCATGCCACGCTGAGTTCACCCTTGTTGACCCTAGTGAGCTTGTCACTTTGATTAAGATCAAACAGAAATACACTGAGGGCCTAAAACACCAAGACCCCTAGGCCGTCTCTATACTGTGCTGTCCATATAAAGTGCTCTCAGATTTTTGGGGGAAAAAGAGACAGTATAAATGTTTTGTTCATTTTTTTTCATTGTGCATTGTGAGTTTAAGCAACAAAACAAGAGACTAAGGCTTGAAAACAGAGAAACAAAAGCACATTGATTCTCAGAACAATTTAGTACTGAGGGATAAAGCTCATTAAAAGTAAAATAATTAGCATCTTGAGCCAGGCTTGGAGTAAAATTCAATCCAATATTGATAGTTATCCCATTTGTTTGCAATACTCTTTAATCCTTTAAAAACTGCAACAGAAATGGTCCGTCTGTGCTTAATCTGTTATTTTTGTGCATAGTGGTGTCATTTCTTGGAGTTTCTCAAGTGCTTCATATTTCTATGATCTGTACACATTAAGTTAAAGATTATGAAAGTCAGTGGGAAATAATAACTTAAAGCCTGCTACAAAAATCCATTTTAGGATTCATAGGTCAAGTTTACCTTCATGACAACTGTGAGGGGGGTGATTATTTTTCAAATTCAACCGATTGGATGTTATTTAATCTTAGAAATATGGCATAATTAGAGGCGTGTCCTTTGATTGACATGTATCCAATATCCGCGGCAAGAAAGGAGAGTGAAGGTCAAACGCGGTTTTTAACCAGCTAACAGTGTGCCTTAGCTTTAGCCCGCCTACCTTCATTAGCCAGTTTGCTCACTTTAGATCTGAGTTGGCCCAGTTAGCTCTTAGCTACAGGCAGCTCGGAGTTTGATAGACGTCAATCATCCAACCCCACGCTCACAGCCCCCCTCTAAGCTCCTCCACTTTGCCCATTTTTGTATTTTCCAGGAGTGATGGCAGGTGTGACGTTGCCAAAATGGCGACAGTAGGGAACCTCCCAACGAGCTTCACTTTTGCTCTTCAGAAACCTTCGGGTGACATCACGGAGGCTCCATCCATCCTTTTATATACAGTCTATGATTGAAACTCAGAAATAACGTGACTTCACTTCCAATATTTAACCTATTTAATGCTGAACTCTATTTCCTTTTGTCCATGGGCACAATGAGAGGAAACTCATACAAAGGTTGCATTTGCGAGAGCTCTTTACCCATTTTATCTGACTTGGGTAGCTAAAGCCTTAAATTCACTTAAGTTAAATGAGAAATATGTCTTTGTCCACAGTGAGGACTTTAGATTTAGTCTTCTATCAGATACAATTGTGGCATTAAGACAGGGGTGTCCAGTTCCAGTCCTAGAGGGCCGCAATCCTGCAGATTTTAGATGTCTCCCTGATCCAACACACCTAATTCAAATGAATTGGCTCTCCTCAACAGTTTGTTGTCAAGTTCTCCATAAACATGTTGCCCATTAACCTGATTCAGATGTGCCACAGCAGGAAACATCCAAAACCTGAAGGACACACCCCTTGAGGATTGACTTTGGACACCCCTGAATTTAGACATTAGCATGTAATGTCTGAGGAGCTCTCAGACCTTTATACAAGTAAATGCCTGTTGCACAAGCACATGTCTAGATAACACTAGCCCTACTGTACACAATATGGACAGAGAGAACAGCTTGTTAAAGAGAGGAGTGAATAAGTCCTGCAGTGACACACAGTGCAGCCCTGACCTCCCTTCCTAGGGCATTTAACCATTATTTGCACTTTGATTCATGTGACCATAACCCGCAGCATCTCTTGTAATGGTTGAGTGGGTTACCAACCCACATGTTATCTCATCGACCTCAGGACCCCAATGACGGCTAGGTGAGTCAGGACATTTATCTTAAATGCAGCAGCAAACAGACTTTCTGTGTGGAGGTAGAATAGTGAAGGAAATCCCTCTGTTTGAATGGTCTTAAATCTTTTGGATTCCACTGGGGGTGAATCTATAATATCTCATCGGCAACCCAGTTCTATTTCCATTTCCACACAGCTTCATACCAGTGTCATGAGTGTCTCATGAGTGGAACATAATTTCTGGGTCATTCATGTTCTATTCCCATAGGTTGCAATTCATTTCTATGCCTTGTCCCCTCTGAAGTTGTTCTGATAAAAAAGGATGTGTATGGTGAACCATTGTGGAAATGCTGTGCTTGGTTGAATTCTAGTCTGGCATCACCATTTATGTTTGTATTTATGTTCATGAAGTGATGTGGTATTTGATGGAGAATCTGCTCACTCGTTTATTTATTTGAAAATTCATGCGATTGTTTATGCTGTTACTGTGTCTCATATCCTGTCTGGTTCTTCTGCTCTGTAGACCTTGAGGCAGCTTTTGTTCAATATTGACTGACTGTGTTTTTTCTGGAAAGATTGTTAAACACACTGCAACTCATCTGGTGGGATCACAAGTTGTTATGTTCTTTAGATGAATCAATGCAGGAGTGAAAGGAAGGCAAACAGGAGGCGCTAAAGAAAAAAGTAAACTTGATTTAACTTGCGGGGCAGAACAACTAAAGCTGGCAGGTAGACAAAATAAGTGTTTGTAATGGTCCAACACAAAAATACCCAAAGAATCAAGGAAAAGGCAGCAAAATAATGGAGACAGAGAGATATAAATATAGAGTGAATCACAAAACTAGAGAATAACCCTAATGATACCAATTAAAGCAATTCATATAATAAAGGTATAACTAAAATTCCAAAAAGTTAGATTACGCCTGACATGAGCATCACACTGGGTTGCTACAATCAGATATGGTGACACTGTCATGGCTGAAATGCAATGTTGCCAGATGTAGTAGAATCTTGTTGAGTCTCTATGAGAAGTATGTCTTCAAGAACTAAAATTCACTCAGATTACTAATTAGAAGGCTGTTTACACCAGTATTAACATCTATCTTGCGTGATTTGATCGCAAATGGACAGCTCTAGAAAATGTCGGCCCTCCTTAAATTCAGATTAACGTCAGTGTCAAAAAATTGCTTTTAATATAAAAGGAACTGTTTTCAGTGTGTACACTCACCCAGCATAAATTTTTCTGTGGTTTGTAGTCATACTCCCATTTGCTCTTTCCTTTTTCCAGGGTTAAAATCCGGTAGATGTTTGAGTAATCCCTGCAAGAAGTCTGAGTAAAATGTATTTTTTCACATGAAGTCACTCTGAAATATGACTGGAAAATTTCACTGTGCATATAACCTGCTAATGTTTACTCTTTCTACTTGAGACTGTTGTACCTCTTATTCGAGGGGCCCTGGCTCTCCATGACAAATTATAATTGGACAAGGTCAGCTCAACTCCTCACAGTTAATTAACTTTTCGCCACTTACAATTAAATTCCATGACAATCACCAGGTCAGAGGAATTAATAGGGATTTTGTCCTTAAACACGTAGGAGTTAAACAAAACAGGAACTTGTTTTCTTCAGCTTGGATTTTGACTGTGATAAAAGCTTCTCTCTCTTTTTTCCTGCAGTTTATCACTGCATATATCACTTTTGCACATAGTTTTATTTCACAGACAGTGAGTGATTGTAGCAATTCTCTGTTGACCATTGTCTCTTTTGTATCACTTTCAGTATTATTTCCACCTAATTTGGTCAAATCAGCGAGCAAGTCCCATGTCATCTTACTGAGATAGTCATAAGCCTTGTCTCTTCCAAACATCTGCATAAGGCTAATTCGACCTAATAAAGCTTCTATCAGACCCTCTCAACTATATTATGTCTGAAATAATTGTCTACTGTCTCTACCTTATGGAGTTGCTGTGGAAACTGATTAACACTTGACAGCTGTAGGATGGAGTTGCCATGACAACACAGTCAACCCTCACTCTTCAGTGTGGGGAGAGGGTGATCTTTTTTTTTTTTTTTTTTCTGTCCTCTGGTTTGAGTGGTACACGACATGCTGGCATTATGGTAGCAGGTTGGAACAATCCTGACTACCCTCTTGGAATAAACAATTTTCCTGAAACAGGAAAAGCTTTAAACCTGTCAAAATCTGTCTAAACAAATCCCGAGGCCTCTTACGCTTTACCACTCATAATGTCAGTCTGCTTTCTGACTGTCTTATCCTTTCATGACCTAGAATGCTCTACAGGGTCAGAAATCGTTATCAGAAGTTTGTATCACAAATTTCACCAAAACTATTTGAATTACTTTTGCATCATGGTCGTAGAAAATGGAACGTAAATCTACCAGGAACTGTCTTTGATTTGAGTATAATATTGTCTGGCTTTTAGAATGGCACGCTTAATGTTCCTGCTGTGCTTTTCATGACCATGTCTTTGCAAATATATTCATGAGTTTGTCTATTTCCACATTTGAGCTTGACTTTGTTAAAATAAATATCTTTTTTACTCATTTGAAATACTGTAATGCAATTTAGATTTTTGGTATATTCAATTTATCTTGACTTTATGCACTCACCTGCTAAAAAAAATGCAACGTCCAGTTCCGCGCTGTCTGAGCTTGCCACGGTGGCCTGATTAAACACATGTATGTTGAAAGGAGGTATGAGGTGCCACACATCATTGGTTAGGAAGTTCTTTTAGAAGCAGGTTTCAAAATTTAAAAGAAAGAATGATGTAAAATCAGGGCTAAGGAGAATAACCTTTGGTATTTCAAAGGGTTCAGTACAGGGACCAAAGTTTACTGTGAACGTTTTATGAACTAAAAGAACATATAATGTGCATTGACAATACAGAGTTATTTAGAAAACTGGTAGGTATAAAAGTATTAAATATAGTAGAGAGGTTTTTTTAAGGCTTTGATTTTAAGAACTAATTTGACCAAAATGAAAATTAACCAAAATGCACAGTGTTTGATTGCATTTAGGACATTACACTGAAGTCAAACAGTATTTAAATTTAAGTATGTAAGACAAAATGTTTGGAAGAGATTTAAATGAATTCTGTTGGGAGCCATATACAGCATCCAGTATATTAATTAAAAATGATCAAAATCCTACTAAAAAAGGGGAATTGTATGTATATATATATATATATATATATATATATATATATAGAATAGAATAGAATAGAATATATATATATATATATATATATATATATATATATATATATATATATATATATATATTCAGTTAAGAAGAGGAAATGACAAATTACACAGAATATTACACAGAATTTAATGTTTGTAATATAAAGTGCAAACTAATTAAATTAATTAAATTATATCAATGATTCGTTAAAAATAAGGTGCTCACCATTTAAAAATATTAGATTAAATTCTAAAACAGTTAAGAACCACAGTTTGAATAGATTCATGTGTAATGAATAATGAAAATTTCAAAATAGATTATCATGTAACCATGTATTTTATTTTATTGATTTTTTTTTTTTTTTTTTATCTTGATTTTGCAGTTTCTCTGTGTATGTGACTCCTTGGTTGGTATGGGATAAAACTGATTAAGTTTTGGCTTCAGCTTGTTCCGTTTTTGGTTATACTGTCATATTATGGATAGTGATTAGTATTTTTAGATGCATATAAACAGTAGTTTGATCTAATGTAATTTAATGTACAGTATCACTGGACATGGCAGAAAAGTTTTACAATTGACAACATACATGAGATACTTGGTGTGTCTGCAGCTGACGTGCACGTTGCTTTCTCATGACTGTCAGTATTCTCATGTCACTCGTTGTCAACAGTTTGCAAGTCCTATATAGTTAGTGATCTCACCATAACACTCCTTTTCCTACCTCCAGATATGGAGTTTTGAAAGATTGATCTGTGTAAGCGAGTTATACGGTGTTAGGGTTAAGACGGATATGAATTTAATCAGAAGTCAGCTTAGAAATGTCTGTATGATATGGAATGGAAGGCAGGTTAAAAACTCCATCTTCATTTGCATAAAGTAATGATATGGATTATCTCATTCATGCAGCATGTTTATACATTTTGATCTCTAGCTGCTGGTGGCTGATTTTGGTCATAAACCATACACGCAAGAAGGAAGCTGATAGTCTAAGAAGGAGATATACATCTATCTCCTCACCCTTTTCTCACTAATTAATTACACAAAGAATGTGAAAAAAAACCTGAATAAAAGTGTGGAGATGCTCAATTCAGGCGTGCTTCATGAATAAAAACTACCTCATGTTCTGTATAACATGGAGAGACTGCTAAGCAGGCCCTGCTTAGTGTTATTTTCTTTCAAGGGTGTAAGAGTTATAGTTCTGACTGATTTTGAAGTGCATACCTTCAGTCACAGAGACTGTTTAGCTGGCCTGTTTTTCACCAGGAACTGTTTTACTGACATTGAGATCAGTGGGAAATACATAAATAAAAATGGGTTGTTAATTGTTGTCAACAGCACAGAGGTGATGATCATGATGTTTGTGCATTTGGGAGATGTGTGAGGAAAACAAAGGGTAAGCCTTTCTCAGGTGATTTAAAACAAGAGTAGAGGGTAGAGGGTGTGATCACCGAGAAAAGTTAGTCAACAAGTGCATTCAAGGAAATATTATCTAAAACCCTTATGACAAAGATGAATGCAGAATATTACATTTAATGGCACTGACCAGCAGAGAAGTGGAAAAACTGATTTACCTATACAGGTAAATGCATTATGCTGCAGTGGTACCAATGTTAGTACTGGTGGGTTGTTGCTGCTTTAAGCAAAGCACTTTAATGAATATCACCAAGGACAATGGAAATGAACACTCAAAACAAATGCAGAAAAGGGAATGTCTAATTCAAGGCTGCTTTAGAATCTTAATTTCACAGAAATAAAACTAATAATGACACAAGTTTCCATCTTAGTGGACAGGTGCTGTAAACAACCATTTTGAAGTCATTTGGCTGTCCAAATGCTCACCGAATGAGGGCAAGAAGTGGAAAATGATACTTGAAACCTGATCAGATGGTGTGAATATATAGCATTACAAATCCATCCATCTATTGTCTATACTTACTCTTTCTAATGCTGGGTTGCAGGACAATAGCTTAGGAAAATTTCTTGTTGTGGTATTCTGTAAGACAAGCTGAAGGATTTCTGAGATACTTTTGGTTAACCCCTGAAAGACTTTGGTTGTTAGAGAACATAGGTGTAATATAATTTTGAAGGTGGACAAGAAATTAATTATTAAAAACAATATTGACAAACATCAGGACAAAGTGAGTAATATCAATTTAATTAAAATTATTTAACCTCTCAAATGTTTCGCCTACTTGGCTTTGAGCGCTTGGAAGGCTTGTACGTCTGGTGGTTGCATCTGTCTTTTGCATTCATGGATTTAAAAGTTGTGACTTTTCTGTAGGTTGTCATTATATAGCGTAATGCCATACCATGTGAAGCGAGTCTTCCTTCTAGTTTCTTTCGGTCTGCTCTCTACTAATTCCATGAATAATGCACCATGCCCAGCAGCTGGTGCGTATAGCGCTTGCATAGTTTTGGTCCCATTAGAGAAAAGGGGTCACTACAAATCAATACAAAGTTGTTCAGGGTGATCACATTTCTGTCCTGATGACAGGATGAGAATACACTATCCAAAATAGGCCACATAGGAGGTCACTTAATGGTTTCATTAGTATGAAAATCTGCAACCCCTATGCAGTTGCTTTATGCCTAGATTACTAAAGGTTTTTAGTTTTACCTTTTAAAATGAGCAAATATAAAATACCTGGTTAGGATGCCCAATGGTAATTTTGTTCGGATACATTATGATTAGTTCTTACAGGCCATAATTCCAATTCACACGTTTTCTCTCAGTATTACACATGCAACAAACCCTAAACAGCAGGATTTGCAGTCACAGCATCCAGCAAACGTCTAAATATTCAGTTGTAATGCTTTAACATTATGCAAGACACACCTGTGTGATTATTTAAAATGTGTGTTGGGATGAATTGCAAGCAGTGAGTGAATCTTATTTAAATCATTGAGCTGCTTGCCTGCAGTTCCTCCACATTAGGCTGTAATTGGCTTCTTTTGGATGTTTTAATCAGCTTCAGACGTATACTACTTATCTCATCTCCCCCTTCTCCCATCATCATTTTAACATTCTTAGAATTCTTGATGTTTTCTGTATAATAAACTACAGGAATGCCTTAAGCCAAACAGCCAGTAACTTTCAACAAGATATATAAAAATCACATAAAGCATTTTGGTCGCGCTGTGCTTGAATGATTTGAGTTATCTTACATCATTACTGCACCCAGTAGATCATATATATATACCTATAATGTTCTGGGATTTAATAGTAAACCCAAATTCAGACTCGGAGGCAGAATGATGTTCACAGTGTTTGTTTTTTTTTTTTTAAATAATTAGGTGATGGGCTTGGAACTATGGTAGGAAGTCATAGTCAAAGTCTGGGCAGCAGGCAGATGGCAGCTGTGCCGTGGAATTTACAAGACTTAGAGCCAGGTCACACCCCTCGATATCAGAGTTGCGACATCCGTTGACTTCGCTGTAAGAGCGATCACGTGGGTCATGGAGGCTCCAATAGTTCCAAACAAATGGAACAGACAGCAGCGATCGGACTACTGGGGGTGAAAACTAAATAAACATATTAATGCTGCACATACAAGTTTGTCACTGAATGCACTATCATGTTAATGTTGATTTAAGTGATGATCAAGTCATGTTTGACAGTAGATTAAAGAAGTGTAACCATAATAATTTCATACATTTTGGAGGGAAATATTAATCTCAACCAACAAGCTTTATCAAAGATCAGACATGATGGTCCTCATTAGCCTCCATATTGTTTACTGCTAACCGTCCTTACAATTCACTTTTGTAAGGTGCTTATTAGGGCTTACTTTCATCAAATTATTAAAGCCAGCCACGTGGTAGCATGTCCCATGCAGTATGGACAGTAGTTAAAGTCAAAGACACAATGTATACAACGTCGAAGATCCCCTTCAGATAGTACTGTGTCTCTATTTAAAGTCTGCACGGCCTCTCGTAAGCTGGATTTTTTTTTTTAACTTGATTAGTTTATGTTCTTCACTTTTTGTCTTGTTTTTGTATTTTAAATTATGCTTCATATATTTTTATGCTTTTAATGTCTTTGTAAAGCCCTTTGAATCACCATGTTGTTGAATTGTGCTGTACAAATAAACTTGCTTTGCTTTAAATGTAAAAGGAAAAGTCTCACTGAGTTTAACTAAAAACTTACCTGAGCTACTGGTGGGACTGGTGCCGACAGGCACAAAAAAACAAGTAAAACCTTTCAAAAAACAAACTTTTAATGACAAAGGCAATAGAGCAAAGGAAATAAAGTAAATAAATCAGTTTCAATGTGCATAATGAAATGATGTCAGTGTTCCTGCCTGCTGCTCCTGAATAAAGATTTTTTTTTAAAAATGACAGTAATGGCTAAATTAGCTACAGAACATAAATGTAGAACAGCTGTAACAAGAGCTAATATCAATGAATGTTACCAAATAAGTGAACAAGTATGTGTGAAAAAGTAATGCAAGCGTAAAGAGGGAAGATAAAAAAATGATAGTGAGTGAATAGTAATGCACAGGTAATTGGTGAAATATAAGTTAATTAGGAATCAAATTTAGGTGATGTTCCATGCACTAATAACTGACTAATCAGTTATTAGTGCATGGAACATGGAAAGCATAAGGGGACAAGGCTGTTTTAGTAAATATTTAAACAGTTTAAACATCATTTAATGGAGAAAAGTAAGTAGGCTCTGGATAATTACCTAACAGGTCAACCTCTCTGTCATTTTCTATTAAATGTAATGGTTATAACATTTTATAGACAAGAAAACAATCAATCATGGTGAACTATGCAGCATTTGGATGCTCCAACCGGTCTGAAAGGGGCTTCCCAATGTATGGATTTCCGAGGGACCCAGAACAGAGGAAGAGGTGGCTCGTAATGGTCGGCAGGACAGATTTTTATATAGCTGCACAAATAAGCAACAATAAGAAACTGAGTGAGGTACGTTATGTCTACAGACGTGACAGAACAATACCTTTTTATTAATTTTTTAATACATTTCCACAAACCTAAGTCATATTGAACATCAAATTTAATGAATCCATGAATAACAATGCATTTGATCAGTACACTGAATTAAATAATATAAGACTGTGACCATACTTATTCGAACTAAACAAAAAAGCTGGGAGGCCATGGGGTGAAAAGACACTATCTATAACATACAAAGGCAAAACACATTTAAACAAAAACTTATCACATTGAACAGACATAATTATTTTATTGCAGGACGTCCGACAGAATGTGCATGCATTTTCGTGACTTATAAGTCTGATATTGCATCAACTTACCTCTGAAAACGAATGGAATGCATTGGCTATGACCGCAGTCTGAGCTGGTGTTTGGAACTACTGAACGTCTACAGTAACCCAGAGATGCGCCACCATTTTTGTACATGGGAGTCAATGAGAGTGTCACAACTCTGAGTATATCAAGGGCAGAGCTAGCAAGAGCTTTGGTCCACCAGTGATTCCTGGGTGTGCTTCATACCCATGCATGAAATGCAGAGAGGGTGGGGGTTCTTCCCCGGGACGGCCGCCCACAAGCAGGCGAGGTATGGCCTCAACGTCCTTCGCCTTGCTTTCACCTGGGTTCCCCTGGTAGCCATTATGCTAGCACAGCTCCGATAGCTAAAACTAACAGACTGAAAACAACAACAGACAAGCTAACATTGCTGTCGCATGAAATACAACAGGAGCCTGTATAGTACTTTCTCTCAACGGAATAAGTTCCTAATACCACAAAACTCTTGTTTAGAGCCTACCTTGAGGGCTAAGTTGGTGAACAGTTAAGTGGATGATCCAGAGTCGAGATAGCTGAGGAGCTCAAGTTATCTTCACAAGGAAGAAAGCCAGAACGACAGGCACAGGTCTGCAGGCACTTATAATGGGGATGAGTGCCTCCGTGTTTTTGACAAGCTGGGTGGTAATGGAGGTTCTGTGATTGGCCACTCCAGAGGACACTTCCCATAGTGAGATACCAAACAAGGTTTGAAGGAGAAGCATGTGTTTTTTGTGTGCTATGATAATAAAGTGAATAGGATTTGATTTGAAGACTTAAATAACTCACCCTACTCTTCTACACCAGACACATGTTCACTTCATGGTATTCTGCATCTGTCTGATGCAGAATGGAGAACTTGAAAATAGATGTCTGGTTAATTAACCAGACATCTGTTTTCAAATTCTTTGTGATCCTGTGATCTTGAGAAAACAAAGCTTTCTTTTTTCATGTTAACAGGTTCATTTATCTTGTCCTGAGAATTGGACAGGGCATTAGGCAGTTACCTCAAGAAAGCGAGCATTGTTATCTCAGGATGGAAAACTAATCCACTCGTGATCTTTAGGTAATTTAAGAAATAAAACTGCAGGCTTCCATACTTTTTCTAATTCTGTACTAAAAATGGATTCCAAATGATTTACAAAGGGATTGAATAAGGTTATCATGTAAATAATAAATCATAACCAAACTCTTTTTATTTATTTTTTAGCTTCTCAAAGAATGTCAATAAATAAATGTGATTAATTTACTTATAAGATCAACCAAAAGAAATTGGATCAGCATAGAAATGGCTTTTCTGTGTCCTGCACAGACACAGAAATTGCATTTTCTAATGAAATGTGTATTTTCTTTATCTTGGGCTGGGCTCTGGTTTTTAAACTGTTAGAGGCCTTACCACATGTTGTTAGTGTTCTGCACTGACATTTACTGTCAGCCTTCATTGTTACACCGTAATGTTGCTTCCCCTGGTCTCTGCTGTCTGCAGTAGCAGAGGTGATGCATGTTCCAGGCCAGTTGTGCTGTTTGATTAGCAGGAGAGTTCTGCCATTTTTACATTGCTTGGGTTTTTAATTCGCAGCCGTTGGTCTGTTTTCAGACCCATGTGCAGATTTGGATCTATACATCCTCCTGTTTGGAGACTGATACCGTGGCCATCATTTTAACGCAGTGAGGATCTAGTTTTATTTGTCTAAGGCCTTAGAATGAAATATAGTTCATGCTTTAATTGTGTGGGTGCTCAGACTTCTCCAGCAGGCATTATGTGGGCGGATATGTGGGGAAGGCAAGCTGAATAGAAGCAGCCAGCTTTAAGAAAAAGGTGTGATTGGCAAAACAGCACGAGTGCTGGGATACTATGCAGCGGACTGCATATGTAAGTTGCCTCTAGCACTGTCAGCATCTCATTAAGGTAGTCACTGGAGAGACTCACTGCCATCATAGAGATACACTCCCAATATACCAAACTTGGCTAACAAACAGTAGCTACTGTCAAATTCAGAAACATAAAGCATAAAGTTCTTGGAAGCTTAAAGAAGCCATCACAAAGTCATTCTCTGCCCATTCTTCACAATAGCTTCATTCTTTTCCTACAACTCAACCCTCTTTCTCCAGCATTGTACAGAAATCTGCATTTGCACACATTCCACTCATTGTCTGCTTTATTTACACAAAGCAACCTAAGAATGCCAGTCAAGTAGACGTGTGAACAGATGAGAAGTTGGAGAGAGAAACAAGCCAGAACTTGCATGTCTGCACATCCATGGCCAACTATATGTACACAGGAAAATGCAGCAGAGATATATCCCCAATTTGTTATTAAATTTATACACACCAACATCCACATGTGCCAACATATTATTCTTTCTCCGATTACACATAAACTGACAAATTGAGGGACTTAAACATTAAAATAAGTATTAAGATTCCTGTTGCTGTTACTGTGCATGCTGAATGAAAGGGAGGGGGTCTGCGGATGAACCCAGACAAACAGATAGTGCCATGTTTGTTCCTGAAGTGGCGTGACTGGCCTTCATGCCATCTCCTGTCACTTGACTGCGTCGCTAGCCTGCTGGTCGCCCAGGCCCCACACACAAAGCTGGCCCTTATTAGCGAGCCATGCTGCGTCCTGGCACTGGAATTTTAACAAGCTCCCAGAGCAGCTCAACCTTACGCTGATGTGCCCTCTCACAGGCACAAAACCTCCTGCTCCAGCAGCCCTGATCCAGTCACCACTCAACCAGGTACTGAGTTAACACCTTGGGATTTTAACAGGTAGCTAACAGACACCTGTACACACAGTCTCCAGAAAGTCACACTGACCAAATGACTTGTGGCTGAATTAAGTGTGCTCACACAACTGGAGTCTTTATTTCCACAGAGGGGGGGGTGATAGATTAACCTTCTACAACTTGCTGCATAGAGTTAATCAGTAGTGACAGTTTGATCTCACCCTTCTCCCTCTGATATGGAGATTAAGACATGTAGCCTGGCAGTTGTTGGGTCATACATTTTGTGTGTTTTGTTGCATTTTATTAAATGAATGAAACAAAAATGTCACTTTGTTTTGCTGACTTATTAGTTTGATATTCATTTAAAGGTGTCAAAGTTTAGTTGTGAGTAGGAGTACATGAGATGGTCTGTTTTGCTTAAGAAATACTTTCATTCCAACTAGGCAGCTTTTAATAATTATAATAACTCCTCTGTCCTGAGAGGCCTATTTTGCATGAGATGTCATGTATGTCAAACCAGATTTCTTGGAGGTTGATAATTTAGAATGTTTTGTTTCTCTGGAAAGGATTTTCCTTCTTATGAAAGCCACATGTTCTTAGGAACAATTCCAGTAAGTTGCAGTGAGGGGTCAGCTCAGCGTAATAGGAATGAGTAACTGACATGGTTGAAAGAAGAAGGTGGAGAAACCAAATACTGAACCAATAAGCAGCAGCAGGACATGAGACATTAACTTTACAGGACCAAAAAGCTCTGGTGGAGTAAATCCCATGTGTTTATCAATCAACAAGGCACAGAAACTGGGAAAATCTGACAGAGCATAGAGGAACCCATGCAGAAAATGTGTTGAGACCTGATGCAGGTGTGATGACTGGAAATAGACACCTTGTGGGGGTGTTCCAGATATGTGAAATTCCAGAAGGCGGGATTATGGTTGCGCAGCGTCTGCGTAACTGTCGTAGGCTTGGGTAGCTCCGCAAAGGCTCGACGCGAACCTCTGCCATGCAGGACGTGCACCCCTGCTACACAGACGGTTACGCGGAGGAACTCCCTTGTGATTGGTCAGTTTGGGATCACGTGTTGCTGGAGATCTGGATCTTCTTGCTGAATTTGTGTGGTAACCACTGTTTTTAAAAACAATAACCAGTGGATCAAGTTGATGAGAGGCTGATCGAATTTGTTTTTTTTTCCACAAGCTAATAAAGACACTGAACCATACTGGACTCCATTGTTGTTTAAAAACAGAAAATACCTAGCGAATTGAAGTGAACCATCACAAGAACTCCAACCTAGTGAGTTTACTGGTCAATACCACCCCTGATTCCACCTTCAGATTCGGAAGAGAAACTGCAACATGACACCAAAATGACACCTCCCCCCTACGCTTGAGTGCGAGAGCAAACTCAACAGCATCAACTACGCTGTAGCCGACTGCACGCAGACGCTGTGCGAGCATAACTCCACCTTAAGTCTGTCACCATGGTAACTTGTTTCCTGAAAATAACCTATTCACTGACAGGTTTTTCTAGAAGAAAATCTGAGTTTCTACCTGTGTGCAGCCACCTCACGCATATTGTTAGACAATGGTTGTTCATACCAATGCAATTGTACAGATTTAGAAGCTCAATTAGTACACAATGCTTTACAGTGATGAAGAACTTTCAGACCTTAAATTGATGCTCTTGTGAATAGGCCTAGCTCGCTGAATGCTATCATTTTACAGTCACTCAAATTCTCCGACATCACACACCATGGACATGAGCTGACAGCAAAGCAAGTTTTGTGCATTGCGCTGCATGTAATAAATTTATTTATTTTTAACTTCCTTTTAGATATCAGAAATGATAGGAGGGACAAAATTAACAATTTGGTACACTCTGTTTGAAAGGACGTGCACTGGTAAGCTTAAACCAGTATCTAAGTCTGCCATGAAGAGATAACTCCATGAGGCCAAATATCGAGGGTCAGGCACATACCATTAATCAGCCTCAAGAATAGAAAGTCCAGATTAGACTTTACCAAAAAACATGTAAAGAAGCCGACTCGGTTCTTTGGACAGATAGAACTAAGATCAACCTGTACCAGAATAGTGGGAAGAAGAACATATGGAGAAGGCTGGCAACAGCTTATCATCCAAAGTACGCCATATCTTTTGTAATTCATGGTTGGGGCAGTTAGATGACGAAAGCCTGCAAGGCTTCTGACAGCTCTGGGTCACTGGTGTTTATTGATGATGTGACAGCAGACAGAAGCAGCCAGATGAAATCTGTTATTGAAAAGTTATTGGGATTTACTTTCTGCTCAAATTCAGCAAAGCTGATAGAATATCACATCACTGTACAGATGAACAATTACCCAAAACGAACAGTGAAAGCAACCAAGGAGTTTTTCAAGGCAAAGGAGTGAAATATTCTGCCTTAGCTGAGTGAGTCACCAGATATCAAACCGAATGACCCTGAATTTCAAAGATGGGGTAGGCAGATCCACAAACAAGCAAAAAACTAAAGAGAGCTCCAGGATAGGTCGCGCAACAGATAACAAAGGATATTGTTTTTTTTTTGTTTTGTTTTGTTTTGTATTTTTTTTCTAGTGCTATCACCTGTGACCCATCTGCCTTCCTCCACTCTCTTGGACATTTTAAAATCTATTTTTATTTTTTGGATTGCCCTTTAGCTCCTTCCTCGTAGGATTTGTATTTGCAGTAATAGCAGCTCTCATATCCTTTCATCCCCCTTCATCTTTCCACCCCAGACATAATTATCACCTCTGCATCCGCTGGAGTATATCCACTTCCTCAACTCGGTAATTGCTTCTCTAACAAACCCTTACTGTACTTCTTTTATCTACAAAAGAAACCTAGTCTAAAGTGCTCCAGTGGCATTGACAGTTAGAGCTGTCCTCAATCGCAGCTGAACCTTACGAGGAAAGTTCAGCTTGTGGCATTGTCCAGCATATCTCTCCTCTTTCTTCTGATAATTAGACTTTAGGATGAAAAATGAAGATCTGTCATACAAGTTTTGCAGAAATGTTTAGCTCTTATTTACAGTGGCTATTCTCTGGCTACAAGCAACCGCAATAGTGAGCATTTATTAGATATTATTGATGCCAGTCACTACAGCAGTCTTTTTTGTGCTCTTTTAGTAAATAGTAGTATTTTTACAGCTTTCCCATGGTAAAAAAATCAGTTCAAATGAACATGTTCAGACTGTTTTGTTTTTATTTGCCAGAAGATATCTATCGTGAGTCAACATCATGACTAAATTTTTCCACCTCAAACCTGAAGGGTAGTGATGACAGTATCATGTGTTTAAGTCATCAAGACACATACTGTATGACGCTTATCCTAGTAGGATAGGAAAAACATTTTAGAGCTTGCAATCAGAAATAAGATCTTTTCCAACATAAGCATTTAGCAGGAGATTATTAGCTGCATGCTAACATGTTAAAATATCTGATTTATATATATATAAATATATATATATACATCCCAGTGGGATTCTTTACTGATGTTAATCTTCTTTCTTTTTATGTGTCTCCTCTAATCATAAACAATATGGCTGAACGCTGCATTTGCTCTGCAAGATTCTGCCGGGTGTGTATTTTTCCTCATCACACATGAAGAGCTGCAACTGCAGGGCTGCGCAGTGTGTGATTTTCCCTGTAGCACCCTGAGTCTAGTGCAGCAGACTCACACAGATCAGAGCAGGGAGGGACTGGTAAAGCAGAGATGAGTTACTGAGCTGGCAACATCTTGTTGGCAAGCTTTTACTGAATTTATAGTGTCATGTTCATGTACCGAAGCAGAGCCCTCTCTAACGTAGCCTGTGTTGCATCCACAGATGGAGAGGGGGGCAGGGATGCGGAAAAGGGGCACATTAGGCCAATTTGCTGTCATAGATCTTTAAATACTAAATTAGGGAAAAGAGTAGAGTTACATCAATGACATTTGATGTCATTAAAATAGAGGCATTTTAAGAAACAAAAGATACTTTTTCATGGAAAAAACAGAATAGTTTCTAAGGTTCGTTCAATATCTGCCAAGGATTTGAAAAGAAATGCAATTTGTCCTACAGTTGCAAATTTTAGGGGGTATTTTTACTCCTTTTTGTTGTTGTTGTTGTTGTTGTTACTAACTGTACCTGTCTGTATGGCTACCATAAAAGTCAGACACTGAGATTTCTTTTTTATCATATGAACTTGGCAGAGATTTAATATCATATAATAATATATGTAATAAGATATAATTCTATATATATATGTGTGTGTGTGTGTGTGTGTGTGCAAATGTAAGAATTATTTTGATTACTTCAAAACAAGTTGTTTTTTTTTAAGGGAAAGGGGACTATATTCATTTAATTCTAATTCTATGACTACATCCTTCAACTCTTAATGTGCACTTTAACCTAAACATTGTTGGAAAACAGCTTCTTAAAACCTGAGGGTCTTCTGAAAGTCTTCCCAGAATTGTCACTGTCACTGCTGAAACTGTGAATTGTAAGCATAAATATTGTGTTTGTCTCTTGAAAATGACACTTAGATTGCATCAGGTTTGCAAAGTAAAAAAATAAATAAAGATGGTGCTTCAGGTCTAGAAGGGTGATACATGTGTCTGGTTTGAATGTGCTAAAGAAATTTTTGTTTTTTTTTTATCTAGAGCAGCAAACTAAACAAATGAAGGATCTCATTCAGCAAAGTTTAGAACACCTAAATTTGCTATTCTTTCATAAATACAAAATTTCTAACCTGAAAACCTGAAATGTTTTGCCTGGAACACTGTGTAAAAATCAAGCGATGACTTGTAAGGGAATAATGCCATTGGGGATGTGGAGAACTCGGAGAAAAAAAATCTCATTAAGATCCAGTGGATACTCTATATTTCAGTTCCCCAGGCTTATTGAGCACCTTCTGCATTTCCTTTTCTTTTTCTTTTTTTCAGCTTAAGTACTGCAGTATTTCTCAGTCTCCAGACTGCTCCACTGAAATGTGCATGTGCAAATTTTTAATGCAGATGCAATATCAACCTTAGTCTAATGAGATGTCATAAAACTGCATGATTATCCTCTTGCACATCTTAAACTCACTTTGCAATTCACCAAACTCACCCATCTGCATGAGAATCCCCTGCTGGAAACATCAATCTTCCTCCTGCTCTCAGCTGAAGCCAGCGGACTTTAGCTGAACACTGTGTGACTTATGTTATTTGTGTGTCTCTTGACCTATCAGTACTCTGGGTGGCTGGGAGGTCAGACCGAATACAAATCCTGTTAGAGAAACGCCCCCACCCCTCTCCCTACAGGCATCACTTCTCAACTGCACTGACATGCATACCGGCCACCAATATCAATGACAGAAGTAGTTGTTTGGCTGGCGAGCTGCTGCTGCTGCTGCTTCAAGGTATTTTATGTGATGACTTGCACTTGGCCAGCAGGGAATGCTGTGTGTGTTTTCTTTTTCAAATAAATCTGATTTTTATTCTGTCGACCTCTTGTTTAAAGTTTCTTCCATGCATACACACATTTCACTCACAGATAGTCCTTGCAATCATTTATGCACAAAAAGTTATAAAATCAATATTTCATGCTTAGTTCTTACAAATTTAAGTATGGTCCACCTGCTTGCAGATAGCAGCAGTTAGAAACAATCTTTGCCGTCTTTATGGAAATTTCCTGAAAGGAGAACAAAAATAAGATGTACTCAGGTCTCATTAAATGTGAATTGCAACATGGTTTTCTTTGCATCCGTTGATGTATATCCATCATTACAAGGAGGTTTCCTTTCTTATTACATATTGTAGGCTGAGTTAGGAAAATAGTAATTCTTTGCTTGATATTGACTTGACCAGAGAAATGGATGCTTTAAAAATTAATGCAATGTTGATATTGAAGGAATACTATTGTTGTTCCTCCTGCTCTGGTTTTAAAGAGGGATTCTGCTCATTCAGATGTGGATCTCTACCTTGTTTGGTAGTGAACCCTGCAGCCTGTGCAGAAATGTTTTTAATGAAATGGCTTGACCTCTGTATGCTGAACTAAGATGCTTTTGTCTGTAAAGTGTACTATCCTAAATGCTACACAGAGTGGGAGTCACAATGCAGCAAAACCTGCAGCAGGACCCCGAGCTTTAGCTTTTTAGTGTGATTTAAATAAAAATTTTAGGTTTTTATATGAAAACTTTAACATGGGTTATGCTGATATTTTTGTCACAGACAACTACCATAAATGTTTTTTTTTTGTTTGTTTGTTTGTTTGTTTGTTTTTTTTCTTCCTCAATGTGCCACATGGAATGACCAATACTTCCTACAAAGAGATCCAGTGAAAGCTGGAAGTTCTTCCTGTTGTTATTTGGTAATGAAGGCTCTCTCTGTTAATTGCTTTAGTTTAGTAAGGTTGTGCCTAATGACCCTCAACTTTGGAGGAAACTGCTATCATTAATCTTGTGCCCCTCACAACTCCTCATTATAAGATGCAGCTAATCTGTTGCCGTTTTGTGTAGAAGACATTTTGTGTGGATGATGTGTTGCTGTTGTCAGTGTTTTGTAAACCAAGGTGGATGTTAAACCAAATGGAACCAAAACGAGATCTGTGATGCTTTCACTGAACAATGTTTTTGAAGGACATTTTGAACAGAGATTCCTGGAACTGGCATAGAACAGGTACAGGTCAGCATCATAATATGAAGGTGGATGCTGAAGATGGAGTAATGGACTTGTTTCATTCAGTCGCAGGTTTTCCTGTTTTTCTGCTGCAATGTTTCTTACAGAAATCTTGGCCCTCTTAACTATTGCTACCCATTATAGTAATTTCACATTTCTTTTCCATTTATGTGGTTCTCTCTCAGAGAAGAGGGAGCAAAAACGTGAAACTGAATCTCTGCAACAAAGCAAGCATGTCCTGTGAGGCAGCTATATGCTTCAGCTGTCTGATCCAGCTAGCCTCCTCTGTACCAGCAGGGGATCTACTCTGTCCTCCATGTTTCCTCTCTCTGAAGAGCAGCCTTATTTCTCAGTATTTTTCCCCTTTGCTTGTTTTTTTTTCTTTTTTCTTTTTCTTTTATATTTTATTTCTGTTCCTCCACATCTGACATTTCTACCATGATTACATCATTCTCTGAGATTTATCTTTCCCATACCTTAATTTCTCTGGTGTTGGAATGGAAGCAAGGGTTTTGGCCATAAAAAACAGGAATACTTAATCTGAGTTGGACGTACGTTTTAATTTGATCCATTTGTTCAGTGGTACTTTATTAAAACCAGGACAGTAAATGGATGCAGGCTTGGGATGGTGTGTTCTGGTTTGGAAAGCTGAACAGGGGGATTTAATTCAATTCTTGGACCTTGAGACAAATTCCCTGCATGAAATATTCAGTTAAAATTACATTTAAGGTTATAGTTGTTCCTTCTTTAAGGGATGGTCAACGATTAAAAAAAAAAAAAAAAAGTTTAATTGGGATTAATCGCATGAATTTGTTGTTGCATGAAAAGTGCTGCAACGTGAAGAAAATGCAGTAACTTTTGGTTTACTAATTCTAATTAGTTACCAGGTAGCCTTGTAAGATCTGGCCAGGGACTACGGATGAAAATTAGCCTTTTGGCTAACCCTGGCATATTTACACTGATTTTTATGTTTGTTTTGTTTCTTAAAATGTGCTGTCACTGTTAAATAAATAAAAAATTAAAAACATCTTTAGCAGCTGTATAATGGTAACAGTATAAATGTTTATTGTAAATCTCATTTTAAATAACATAATTAAATTAAATATTTATAACAGAGAAGAATGGAAATTTTACGATTTACTAATTAAAAGGTAACAAGTCAGCAGGAACATAGTCTGACTCATTTCAAGCCATCAGGTGAACAGACCGAGAGCAGGATTAGATTCTCAGCATTTCTAAATTGTGAGGTGAGACAAATTTTCACAAAATGTACAATAATTTCCATTGTTGCAGCTTTAGTGACACGTCCATATTTTTTGCCTATAAATTCTGTAACTTTCCATTTGTATCTTGACAGTTTAGCTTAAATAGACCCAGTTTTAATCTGCTAGCTAAAGAAAAAGTATTGTTCAAGATAACTGTTTTCATTTTCAGCCTTCTTACACCCGGGAACTCAATAGGAGGACAGACTGAGCTGCTCTGAGCTAAATTAGCTTCTGTATTAATAAAGTTCATAGTGTCTATATTTTTTATATAGCTGATTTGTTTCTTACGTTGTCAGACACTTAGTTGTGTCACAAGTCTACCTGACATGTTTCGACGGTAGTCTTCGTCTTCATCAGAGGTGTGGTGTTTGATGTGTAAAAACCAAAATCTAGTGACATCTCTCATGAAATATGGAAGACTACCGTTGAAACATGTCAGGTAGGCTTATGCTAAAACTAAGTGATAACATAAGAAATAAATCAGATATAGCCCAGCCAGCATGTCTATATGGGGCCAATGAGGGTTAAATTTGGGCTGCAGAGGGGTCCTAGGTGGGTTTTTCCGCAGTTTCCATGGTGGCCTCACCAGTGTTTGCCCATTTGGGCCTCAAATGGGTTCTGACTGGGTTCCAAATATGACCCAAATCAATGTTTCCCAGCTCCAGCCTAAACTCACTCAGCCCATATTTATATTTTATAGGGCCCATTTAGCCAGCCTACATGGGCTCCCCAATGTGGGGCCCAGTTTATAAAAAAAGGTTGGGCCCTATTTAACTTTGATGTGTTTAGGCCCAGGCTCAATTAACCCACCTAGGTCCCTTATGAGGCTCATACAGCAGGCCCACATGGGCTTTGCATATGGGACCCATGTTACTGAAACCACATAAGACCTACAACATTTGCCTAGTTCAAGCCCATGCCCACTCAGTACCCACATAGCCTGTATTTAACCCCTGTGGGCCCCATATGGACATGCTGGCTGGGTAGCTTCTGTATTAGCTGCACTACTTATTACTGTCTTGGTGTCTTTTTTTTGTTCTTCATTTTCTTCTTTCTTTCCTTTTTCAGTGCCAGACAGAAAACTTATAAACCCACTTTCTCCTGTTTGTTTACATCAGACACACCTCTGCAGCAAGATGAGAGGTGGAGGTGGGGCCCCTTTAGGGAGTTCTGTTAATAATAGACAATGTGCATGGGATGTCACAGCGGCTTTCTCCGCCATTTTGGGGGCACCCTGCTACTGTTTTCCTCTACATTTTCAGGTTTCTCACAAGTAAACCATTTTTAAAAACATGTCTAAAACACAATTAAAAGAAACAGCCTTTCCGTGATGCACTTACAAGAGGGGTGAAGAGTCATTACAATGCAGAAAGAGTAATTGTTAATAACATAGATTGTTACAATCTGCTGAACAATTAATAAAGTTCACGTTTAAATGAGTTGCCACCAGTTTTAGTCTCAGACGTAGATGTTTACTTTGGGTTTGGTGGAAGTTCCTACACATGTCATGAATCTAGAAACTACTGATCATTAAATGTTCATGCAGCCATTTTACAAATGGATAGATAAAAACCTACAAGTCTACAACTGTTGGTTGCAACTACACATCATACTGGGAAAAAAATAATTAATAAATTAAATACACCTTGTTTAAGCAAAAGGAGCTGTAAAAATATGAAAGAGGTCAAAAATATGAGAAAGTATATTATTACAAGAACAATAAAATATACAAAAAAACTTCACTGGATCTGATGGCAGATCTATTCTGAAACATCTGAAAAGTTCTGAATGTGTGACAGAACAAAACTGGGACTCATGCTAATCAGAGAACAACAAATGATCACAATCTGGTGGAGGAAAGGGATCATCTGCACGTGGGATTGTTATCCAGATTGGTACGGCTGCATTTAAAATCATGTTTTAATTGCATTTGCAGCCAGTAACCCTTATGAATTCTCAGGTGGACCACCTCACCTGCTCTTTCATCATTCCATTAATAGCTGACACGTTGTAAATGCAGCCATCTTTACTTCTGCTCACATAAAGCCCACACTGTCCTTTGTATCCAAACCACAGTCAGCCAGAAGCACATCACCTGGAGGAGTTTCTGATGAAGTCCACTGTTATCTGTGATGTGTTTATCACTGTACTGTCTCAAGACAGAAACAGGATGAAAATATGCTGTTTAATTTCCGAGGACACAACTTGGTGAAAAAATGATAAGATGAAATACTCGTCAGAAATTCTGAATAAGACGGAGATTAAAAAGATGAGAGCCACTCCTGAACCGATGTAAACAGGCTAGGAGTACACCCAAAATGGCAAATTACTCCCACAATTTTGTGCAAGGATGAAATTGTGTGCATTCTCTATTAGGGCTGTCAAAGTTAATGTAATGGTAACGGTAAAACATGGTTTACTTTATTTGTTGTACATCCTTTTCACTCAAATGTGTTTGTCTCTTATGTGCATGCAACACTCATTAACTGCCATTAGTATTCTGCTTGTCCAGTGGATGTCCATGTGGGACACCAGTCTCCAACTATGTGCTTAAAAGGCTGAGCACAGCCGGAGACCAGCAGCTGTCATACTGTGCCGACATGCTTCACACAGGAGCAAATAAATCAAAAGTATACACATAGACTCATCTGTGCATTTATTATTCATTATCGGTGTCACAGTGCAGCTTACTGTTTATCACTGAAAAGCCTTTTAAAAGGCAGTTTAGCTGAAGCTCTTGCCTATGAAGTGAATTTGCTATGTAATAGTCCATGTATGTGTATGGCACAGTGTGTTTTTTACTTGGCAGAATGCTTTTATCTATATTCTTATGATTTATACATGCAGCTCTAGCAGAAAGAGAAAGGTGACTTAGCGTACAAAGACACTAGTTGAATAGCTAGGCTGGCATATATTTTTTTCTGCATAGCATCTGTTGTCCTTGTGATATGAAATTCTAAAGAGAAAAGATGCCTTTTTTCAATTAGATAGCTTTTTACAGAAGCTTAAAACCAAAGCTGGTTTTATTGATTAGAAACAGAAATGTGTTCATTATTAATAAAGTTAGAATATCTGATGTAAATTAATCCAGTGACATCCTAAGGGCCTTAATCAATATTTATTAAAAATTCCTCATTAATATAGCTCATTACAGTTTCTCAAATTTTATTAGCACCTGAAATAAATGACTACAAATGTCTTTGATGTGCACTGGATCATCTTAAGTCTGGGTAAATGAGCTGGGACCGTCCTCTGTCAAGACTAAGAAAGTGTGTTTTTTGTTAAGTGCAGAAAACTACTCTTATTCCTGACATGCTTTGACAACCAACATATTTCAAGTAACAATTCTTTTACGAGGAAAAGATGACAGAAACAATTCTGCTGTTAAATGCAATCACATTATGCCCTCAAGCTGTAGATGTCTGCAGCTGCTACCTTAAACGGAATAACATCAACAATGGATTTTTCGTGGTTGTACACATCTAAGCCTATGTATTCATTTCACTGAGGGATCAGAGTCTTTCACTTCCACTCTCCTTGTCATACACACACACATGCACCCACACACATAGCATCAGAGCAGAGGTGCTGACAGGAGTCACAAATCTGATGACTTCAGTCTTTACAAAATTGTAACCCAACTTAGACTTAAACACTAGTAATATAGGAAAAACTTCACTTACACTTGAAGTCTTTGGTGACTTTTGTCAGATTGTTCACCATAATCCTGCCCCAGCCCCTGATATAAAGCTGCCCTTAGGCCAGCAGAGAGTCCTTTGGAACCAGTAATTTTAAGATGCTGGTGCACCAGTGTGACTTCGTATTATGCACATTGCACTTTTAAACACCAATTTTCGCTTCTAAATTTAATAATTCACATCATGGGGACTTGTTTGTCCTCAAAAGTGAAGGCAGATTCCCACAAAGTGAGTGTGTAAACAGATTCATCTCCCCCACAACCAATACAGATAGACCCAAGTTCACACACACCCATCTCTGAACCATACGCCACCCCATCTCTGATGACCTTCTCCCTTGTGATCCTCTCAATCCCTTTTATAATTTGCAGCTCTTTGAAGTCTTTGACTTTCTGGGGGAGATGTTTTTATCTTCAGTGACATGGGATTTATATTGTTGATGTTTCCTTACCACGTCTTCAAAGCTCTTTTCATTTCTGGGGCATTTGTATCCCTTTTTGCTGCATGATGAAGCATTTTCCACCTCCTGCTGTTAAGCCTCTGGATCCAAGTCAGAACCCACTCTGTTTTATTCTGCTCAGTCCTCTATACCTTTACCCATAATCCTTATCTGCACAATCACCTGCCACTTATATAACAGTTGTTCTTCTGTCTGTCTTTCTTCTCTGCTGCAGCATTTTCAGATCCTGAGTCCTTAGAAGAATTAATTAAAGCACTTAAATTGTCTGGATTTAAACTTGTGAGCCATGCAGATGACATTCAGCTGTCTTCCTATGCTCCTCATTTCTGCAGATTCCCTTCTTGCCGTGCATCTTCACTAAAGAATATCCACGATCTCAAATTTAAATAGGTCTTTTATTTTTATTACTGCTACTTGTTTTCTGTTCTCTGGAAAAGCTCAGTGGAATAAAAATGTTTGCTGTCTGAAGTCAACTTACAGTGCTTCCATTTGTACTGGATTAAGGGCCGTCTCTCTGTTACAGTTGAAGATGATATCTTATTAGTTCAAGAAACTCCACTGAAAGAGGTTTGTGCTGTTTGTTATCATTTTCCTTTTATTAAAGGCAAAAATGACTTCAAAATGCTTTCAGCACTGTTACTGACTTTTTTTTTCTCTGCTGTTTGGTAGTATATTTAATTTATTTGCGCTTACTGACTAAATTTAGAAATTATTCTATAAAGATTTTTGAAAATTAAACTCTTATGCAGTTGCAGTCAACCATCAATTAGTTATTACACTAGTTTCAGCCCTTCGTGATATCCATCCATCCATTTTCAATACCACTTAGTCCAATTCAGGGCTGCAGGGAAGCTGGAGTCTATCCCAGCAATTAGCAGGTGAGAGGCAGGATACACTCTGGACAGGTCGCCAGTCCATCGCAGCCCTTCGTGATATTTTAGTCTTTTTCAGAGACATACATCTATTTACAATATAATGGGCTTTCAGAAATAGACAATTTGTAAACATATCAGAATTTCCTACATTTTTGTATGTATTTAGCCTAAGGCCTGGTACACACATAACGATTTTTTTAATCTTATGAGATTTTTTTATCTGGTCAAGACCTCACACGTGAAGATAAAAAAATCAGTTTTGATTGTATTGTGCGTGGTGTGCTCCGAAAATTTAATCACAGAACCACACACACGTAACGATGCTGTCCTGCAACTCTAGTCCTCCAAGCCGGACAAATATCAAAACGAAGAAGAAGAAACATAGCAACAACCAGAAAACACAACACACAGCCTGGAAGAGGATATATACGACGAGGGAATGATGGTGGTCTTTGGACTATTGTTAACAGACAAATAAAGAAGTGAAAAAATAACAGACTGGAGACGGCGTAAACACAGACTTTATTTACTTTGTTCCCCAGCCATCTTCCTCTCTTGGCTACATTCCATACCATGTCACCATTCATGCAGTCACAATGAGCAAGTCATTTGTGTTACTCAGAAATCAGCTCTGAAATATTGAACATGTTCAATATTCCCTATTGTCGGCTACAACCCTTTTCGGAGCGGATTATGGGGACAAATCGTCTCGTAACACTCCACAGACCAAATGATGATTGGACAAGGAAATCTCACGATGATCGGGCATTTGACAAAAACAGCTACAGACAGATGAGAAGAGCTGTGAAAACAGCCAGACCTAAGACATCACCTAGGGTTTTTCAAGATAATCCACTTAAAATAAAGGCATCAAACAAAACTAGAACTTTATTTATTAAGTTAGATGGTCTAGATAGGCATTTCCCTGGGAAGATCATTCCAAAACATTTACCTATTCCTGTTTAACCATTCATTGTTAAAATAACAATGTTGGGATGCAGTGTTTAACTTCTAAGTCAGTGTCATTAAAACTAAGCGAACAGCTAAAGTTCTTTGAAAATCAATACAGAAGAGAACCTGTCATGGTGGTTGCTATCTCCACTTGGGTTAATAATGCCCAAAAATGATTATTCTTCTTTATCAATATTTGAGTCAGGTAGAGTGTAGACTACTAGAGTATATCCTGAAAAGAAGTACCACAAACTCCTGTGGGATGTGCATGTCTGAACCAGCATGTGATTTTAACTGCCCAGAACATTAACAGAGTGACTTTTTCCATTCAACCCTTTCATGCTCCCATTTCTTCCTCATGGGGATTCACCACTGTGGTGGCTTTGCCTGCCCGGTCTACAGGGTTGTTGACACGGTGATCACACTTGTCTGGGTGACTGAGGACCCTGCACCACAGCCCTATGGCTGTGGTATGGTCTCCACCCTTCCCTAGTCTGGGTGGTCCCTTTGGTGGAGCCCTCTGCGGTCATGGGTAGGCTGCCTTCTGGTGTGAATGGATCCCCAAGATATTGTTTCCTCACAGCAGCATCAAGCATCAATAGCTGTGTTTATTTCTTTTAATATTTGTAAACCTACGTTCAGTTAAGAGACAGTAATGAGGAACAGCAGATCATGGGGTAGGGGTGGGCGGGGCGGGGTGGGGAAAATGTACATGCGCTTTGTTTGTGTACGCCTGTGGGTGTGCGAGTGCATGTGTGATTGTGTGTGAAAGATTATAATGTGGTGGGTGTTTTTAAATTGCTTTTGTGTGTGAAAGCATTTTTTATTTTAATATGCATAAATTGTTTCTATAATGTAAAGTAGTTTGTGTTGCTTTTAGCATGAAAAGTGCTTTATAAATAAAATTTGATTTGATCACTGCTCTTCAGTGATGGTCACGTTTTAGGTTAACCTGGGTTTCTTTTTAATCTGCAGATTATTGCACACCTTGACACAATCCAAATGGTTTTTAAGTGAATTTTAAACTTTTTGGAAAGAGTTTTGTAACATTTTCTAGCTTGATGAGCATTAACAACTCTTTTTCATAGGTTCTCAGAAATCTCCTTTGCTTTTGTTGTGATGTATTTCCACAAACACTGATCTTTTTTCTAAAATAACTCAGTTTTTGTTTTGTTTTGTTTTGTTTTGTTTTGTTTTGTTTTGTTTTGTTTTGTTTTGTTTTGTTTTGTTTTTTTACTGTTAGGGTGTGTGTGACAATTTGATAATGTTTTAGATTAAATTTATATCTAATTTTAGAAAATGATCAGAGTGAATAGGTTCTTAATGATGCATGTTAAAGTCAGACTGTCATAAAAGATGTCTTATATTCGGAGTTGTTGTTGTAGCTGCCAGATTTCCTTCATGAGAGAAACAAAGGGATAATAAAGGACTGCTGGCTACCCATTGTACAATTGTCCTTTCCTGAGAGCCGGCTTTGCTGTAGTGTATTCCAGAGAAGAGACCCCAGTGGCTGCACTCCAAGGAGCTGTTCTTTCACAGTCCACTGCCCAGATGGCCAGCAATTATTATTACAATCCATCTTCCAGCAACGGGTCAAAGGGTCCAGTAAAAAGCGTCGACTGAGCAGATTCTTTTTTCAATGCTCTTGTGTTCAATGTGAGGGGCTGCCCGTGGAGAAAAGGTTTGACTTGAGCGCATTTTTCCTCACTTGTGCTTTTATACAATAGCCAAAAGTCCATTAAAAAAATAAATCTGGCAACCTGTGCCCACTGGAAGCTGACCCGGATGTACAAACGGAAAGAAATGGAGGTCAAAGTCATCTTGTAGAACCCTAAAAATGTATGTATATATAAAAAAAAAAAACCAGGTGATTCAACCCTGTTAATCACTCTCTGGTTATTCAGTAGATTTTAATCACTGTAGCTTGCAGCCTTTGCTAGTGACAATGGAGATAGGCGTTATTGGAAATGAGGCTGAGATGAAAGTGCTTAATTACCTCCATTCAAATAGCTCATAGGCCTTTGATAAAGAGAGATGACTGCTTTTGGGACCAGGATATTGCTTTTGAAAATCCATAGGGTGCATGAGATCCAATATTGACTCCAGGATGTGAGGGAGCTCTGTTTTAGTAATAGCCCTGTCAGGCTAAGGTCCCCTGCTGAAGATATTGGTCCCTATTATTATTTCTTGCATCGTGCTTGGATTTTTTTTTTTTTTTTTTTTTTTTTTTTTTTTTGGAATAACATAAATCCCTTTACTTCATGTAGCTAAGACCAGCATAATCTGTCTGCATAAATGGACCATGTAAATGCAAAATGTGCTTGACACTTTCCCCCTTGATTTCCCTGGACCTACTTTAGGTGCCACAAACAAGAGCCACCAGACAACCTTAAGTTGTATTTGGTTTAAATAAGGTTCGAGGTTGTTATGTGCAGCAGCAGTAACTTCCTAAGTTTCAACAAAAAATGTTAAGTGTGTCCAAGAAAGCAGCTATGCCCTTGATAATTGTCCAGATATCCTCTCCCTTACTTATTCCCTGGACACTTAGCATTCATCCCCATCCAATGTGAGACATCAAAGTGTGTGTAGAGCGCAGAGACAGCTGGCAGTGTCTGATTGGCTTTATGCCCCAGCATGTCTTCCATATTGCTGTTCACATCCTGAGCATACAATCTCGGACAGTTATTTTTCATGTGTTTCCACATGTGGTTATTTGCATTCAACACACTAATCTCAATTTCAGGAACATTACACTTCATGAAACACAACAAGCAAGTAAATCCAAGAGTATTTTACAAAAAAAAAAAAACATTGACCATTGACATCTCAGATTACAACAGCACAGCAGAACACATGACATTAGAAAAAAAATATGTAATTTGGGGAAAAGCAAAGCACAAAACACAATCTTTCATTTTGTGAAATTCCTAGTATCAGGTCAAGTCAAAGTTATTTGTTATAAGGAAAAAAAAAATAAACAGTTGAATTTCAATAGGTTTTCACACCGCCTTCAGTGCTCATGCCTAAATACAGTAAATGCAACTGTATAAAATGTGCGAGAGTTTGCTGTCTTGACAAATGTGCAGGAGAACCAGACAGATGTACAAAAACAGAATGACTGAACAATTTACACAACCAAAAGATATCAAATGTGCAACAACAGCAATTAATAAAAATAGCAGTTAAAGTCAACTGTTTATCCAGGCGTTCCTTGTCCTCCAGAGGTGAGGGGCATGTAGGGGGATGGCATGTAGTGGAAAAGATTTCATATATCTGTCTATTGAAGTTTTAAAATATTTCTTTGTTGGTTTTAAAAGATTTGTTCACCACCTGTAAATCAAACATCAGAAGGAAGAGTGTTCAAAAATCCACATTTTTAAAAGAAGGCAAAAACACCGGAGTTTGGGTAGAATTGACAATTCTTTGTTAAGCCAGTAATAAGAAAACAATACATATCTTCTCGAGAAGGAGGCCTGTTAGCTTAGCTTCTGATCACTAATACACAAAGTGTCGGGACCCTTCGGTTCAGCCAAAAGACCCGCCTACCTAAATTATCCTCCTCATTTATACTGATACAAAGCATTGTGGCTATGTGCGTGCATGTGGTGAGCATTCATGTGAATGTGTATTTTGCAAGGTGGTCCATCCTTCTTCCGGGAATTTGATTCCTCCAGGTCCTCCTCCTGAGGTGCGTCAGAGCTGAAAGGAAAAAGACACTATGCTCTGCTTCACTATCTTTTTCTGCCTTTCTACTGACTCCCTTGTACTTTTTTCTCACAATATTCACACAAAGGCTATTCTTTTAATGATTTCTGAGTTACTGGGAAATTCCGTTCTGCTAGGAGTGAATAGATAAGCAAAGAGATACAAAAATATTTACGATTTACTCCCTAGTGGCCATCCAGAACATTGTCAAGGCCGCTAATTCTCAGCTGTTTTCTCAGTATTGAACTCAGTAACCTTATATGAGTTTATGTGAATGGACTATCTGTAACCTGCAAAGCAATGATAACAATTAAGCTGTAGTTCTATTAAAAGCAAAACCTAATGCATGTTACTAAAATCTAAGGATAAAATGTAAATGAATAAATGAATAAGAATGCTTAAATGAGTAAATGAATAATAAATGAGTAAATGAATCAAAATGCTTATAAAATATTTGCAACACTATACAATACTGGAGCTGTCTCAAGACATTGGAGAAGGTGCTCTGATCTTTGCCGAGAGTGTAGTTAAGAGGATAATCAGGGTTATCCATGATGCCTGAAAGTTTGTTCAGTTTCAAAACTGTCCACCCCGCACCTGAAGACAGCGCCAGCTTTTTTATTTATTTATTGTTTTATCAGTTTGTGGATCTGTTTGTGTTGTTGGCACCAATGTTGCTTCTCCAACACACAGCAGCAAAGAAAATCTGGCTGTAGATGACATACTGGTAGAAGATCTCCACCACCTTGCTGCATACACTGAATGATCTGACCTTTCTCAGGAAGTAGATCCTGCTCATGACCTTCTTGTACACAGCATCCATGTTAGATTTTTAGTCCAGTTTATCGTTGATGGTCACTTTCAAGTATTTATAGTTCTTAACAACCTCTTTAGTGGCTGAGAATGCGTCTTCTTCCAGAACTCCAACACTATATTTTTGGTCTTATCCACATTCTGATGCTTGCTGGTTCACTCAACAAAGTTGTCCACCAGCACTCTGTCGCTAGTCCTCCTCCTATCCTCTTTAATACACCCTACAACAGCCGAGTCATCATAGAATTTCTGAAAATGACATTAGTTGGAAGTGTAACGAAAGTCAGTGGTTTACAAGGTGATAAGGAAAGACAGCACAGCACCCTGAGTACACTCTGAACCACTGACCACCCTGTCAGACAGAACATTGTCAAGGCTGACAAACTGCAGCCTCCGGAGACAGCCAGAGAGTGCATGTTTGTCAGGACCTCTGGCCTTACTCTGATGTAGTCTCTCCATCTGATTTCTAACCTGGCTGATCATCACCAAGGGGGAGGTCAGGAGCAAGCAGTGGAGGTAGGATGAATTGAAGAGACAACAGAAAGCAGAGAGTTGAACCTGTTGAAAAATCAGTTCAACACATTTGCTGTCTCCTGGTTGTCTGATGGCTGCCTGTTTGGCCCCTTATATCCCACGTTCTATTTCATCCCAGTCTACATGTCCCTCACATTGCTGTGTGAGAGCTTGGCCTTGACTGAGATGGAAGATACAATACGATACTATACGATACAATACAATACGATACGATACGACACAATATGGTGCTGGACTGGACTGTTAAGTGCTGTTACGTTAGGTACAAACCTAAAAACATGAAACCGCACTTGTGGTATTTTCACTGGAACTTCACAAGTGCAGCAAGCTCATCCTTTTTATGTCCTAGGGACCTCACGTTTGCCAGAGATTTTGGCACCAGTTTTGCTCCAGCTCTGCACCCCCAATGTCTCCACCAAGGCTCCTTTAAGATCATCATCTTCAGGCACCAGTAGGGGGCCTGCACAGTGCAAATCTGGTTGTGAGTATAAACAATCCTCCCCCTGTTGCACTCCTCCTATAATGCTCTTGTCCATCAGTTCCCAGGAGCAATTAAAGGAGTACAAAGACCACAAACAAAGTTATGAAACAAAGAGTAACCATCACCCACTAAAATGTGAGCATTTTGTTGGGGAATAAAACTAGAACATAAACATGAAACTCATAAAAAATGGACGTTCACACAGGACGTGCTGCAATGGGTGGCCACTTAGCAAGGCACCATACTGTCTTTAAAAAAGTTGTGTTTTGTTAAATACTGTGCTATGTGTTTAGATGTATTTAGAGAAATGGGACCCTTTTTGAGTAGGTGTTTAAAGCATATTTCTTTATTCTAAAATGTGGGTTGGGTTTTTGTTTGTTTTTTTATTTGTTTGTTTTTTGTGTGTATTTGTAGAAGCAGCTTCAATGTACATTTTGGTCAGACATGCATGGAAAGAACTCTTTTGAGTGATGTCTCCCTTAACAATTTCTTCTTCCTTTTATTATTATTAGAGAAAAGGAAGAAAGAAGTGCACTTCAACTTGTGTATGTCACTTGTATTTTTATATCAACATCTACCTGTTATCTTTTCTGCTAAACCTTGACAGTACAAACAAGATACCTCACAGCCTCTAGCTCTTCATCCTGTTTGCCGAAACTGTTTACAGCATGCTTACTGCATGTATGACTACATTTGTTGATGCTTGATTGATCAGTGCAGGTTGGCATTGTTATTGCTTGCAACAGAAGACCGAACTCCAGCTTAGTTTAAAATGTCTATTAATGTGTTCTGGAGTTTATAAGAGTTAGAAATTCTGGGTGTTTGTCCCTTTGAGTTTGTCAGATTGTTCCAGCAGGTTTAGGATTTTATCCTTTAAGTCCAAGTGTGATCCGTCAAATGATCAATTCAGTAATTCAGTTAGTTTAAATGTCAAATCAAGGCCAAGGTCAGGTTGGATGTGGGTCAGTTCTACCACCAGACAGACAAGAGCTGTGGAAAGTTCTCTTCTGGAAAAAATGAGTCAACTTGCTTCTCTTCCTCTATGTAAGATGTAGAGGCTCAAGGGTGGTTTGCCATCTCCCTTGTCAAGGAGAATTCCAGTTTTCAGTGGTTCCCGGGTTCACCAAAAACCTAACCTGTATCATGGCCATAAATTTTCTTTCAACAGCTCATTGTAGGTTACTGTAGCAAAACAGCAATCTCACAAATAAACATTCAGTGTACAGCTTTTATTTTCCATGCATTTCCTTTTTTAAAAGTAAAAAAAAAAAAAAAAAAGTCTCATCCTAACCATAAGTTATGATTATGAAATATTCCAACCATGAAATGTGATCAAACGGGTTCTAAGCACTGAACTTCCTACAATAAACTTACAATAAACAGCAGTGCACAAAATGGTGGTCATGTAACAACACGATCCAAAATACCTAATCAAAGTAACAGTTGAATGACAATAAATAACAGTTAACTACCAGAACAGAGCTGTACAGTGAAGAAAGATCTTACCACTCAATCTAGCAGTAACACCAGATCAAAATTACTTATCAAGAAAACACGAGCCACAGCCGTCAGTGCTGCTAAAGTCATTAGCTGGCTAGCTGCACTTTTGACTTACCAAGACGCTGCGAAAAGCTGCCTGCTCCTGGTGCTCCAGTCTGCATTAATCTCTCCAACTTCACAAAAGTGTTCTTCAAGGGTATAATGCATTTTTCTTTCCTTCAATGATCCACTCTCATTTGTTTCGGCTTTATCAGTTTCTGACCTTTGCATCACATTGTCTTGTCTCCATTTCTAAGGGGACGCTGTTGGCACAGGGTGGGACTTTCCTTCCCCTCCAATCAGAAGTCTTCATCTCTTAACACAGCCAATAAAAACACTATTCGATTGTAGGTGCTTTTACTGACACATCTAAACCACACTTTTATAACAAGAAAACAAATAAATAAATAAAAGCACAAACCTAATAAAATAATACATTTCTCCTACTGGGTTGCATGGCCATGTGGGGTAGTGCTGCAGCATATGTCTCAGCTTGTTTGACCTACTTTGTCTCCTATGTAAGAAGGCTTCTTTGTAAAAAGTTCTTGTCTTCCTGTTTTCAAAACTCCTCCACTAACATCCCCACAATCAGCATCTTCCCCATGTTTTTTCCCCATGACATTAAAGGATATGCAGTGGAAATTGTTTTGACTTCAAGCATTGTGTCACTGCTGTACTGCAATTTAGAAGTTTGTATTGGGGCTATTTGCTGGCCAAAAAATGGTCAGCGATGGTGATGGTCAGGTTGTAATCTGTTATCCTTGGACAGAGTTATTAACTTTTTTTTCTGCTTCTGTCAAATAATTGGTTGCTAGATGGTTGCCTAGTGGTTTGATTGATGATATTAATCCTGCTGTTTGCTCAGAAATGCTGTTTCTGCCCTCAGGCTTGAGGGGGGGCTGTTGCTTTTAGCCCAGCTCTAAGAAACATGTCAACAGGAGCAAGGTGTACCATTTTCACCAATATTGTGCTGCTGGTCGGCTTCACCATCTGTGCTTCTGCACATCCATTGCTGCATCATCTGGGCATCAGGTTGTTGCTTGTGCAGTGAAGGTTATATCAAATCATTTGTCCATCTTTCTCTAGTTCTACGATTTTTTTTTTAAACTCCTGCAAAGGCAGGCACAGCGAACAGTCTTACGCATACTCAACTGTTCCAATATGCAGATTCTCTTTGCAGAAGTGTTCCCTGCATGTTTGGAGTTCTGCCTTTCCCTCCATGCTTTGCTGCTGAGCCCTGCAGGCTCTGTGTCTGAGCTCCATCTCTGCCCTCCATTAGTGAGTTGCACAGCTGGTGCACAGGGCAGAGCAGTCCTACAGGTCCCTGAAAGCATGTTTTGGGGTGGCCACACTGAAATGCACTTGCTACACTGCAAGCATAAATGACTGTATGCAAAACAAAACGAAGCAAAAACAAATATGTTTGACCATATAATGAGAACACACATAGTGATTGCTAATTTCTCCTTTAAAGTCTGAGCACAATCTGGTATACAAGGCCAGTGGGCGATAATGATTAAGGAGTGCAGAAGAGGCGGAAAGGATGCAAGGCGGTAATTAGTTACTTATATTATTAAAGTGTAATCTGTGGCCCAGATCACTCTGGCATAATTGACTCCCACAGTCTGTGGAAGCAGCGTGTGTGGTGTCTGTCAGTAAAGGCTGATGCAACCATTGTAACAGTTTGAAAAGTTTTTAAATATGATAAAAAAAATAATAATAATAAAAACAATAAAAAAATTAAAAATAGACTAATGAAAGAGTAAAGTAGACATTTTAAAAATGTATGAATATCTACATAAATATTTTAAATGATTATTTTTATTATTTTAAAATGCATAAAAGTGACAATATAACTAATGTACGAATATTCAGATACAACAATACAATTCAATTAAAAAAATTAAACAAGGTAATGAAAAGTACATACAACACCTAAGAAGAAAAAAAATAATAGACTACATAAGACATTCAGAAAAAGTTGTTCTAATATTATTTGAAAGACATCCATGAGTCTTGTTCGGGTTGAATTATGGCTGAAAATGTTATCTTCCATCATGCTAGCTCGCCCTTAAACACTCACCAGTTTTGTGTATTAGTGGTGTATCCTCTTTTTTTATTTTTTTTTTTTTATTTTGCCATTTTCAGAGATTAAACAGATAAAAACAAACAGGTTCAGATATATACCTACAAAGAAAAAAATAGAAAGTACATAGCATAGAATCAACGCTCGCTCTAAATGAACAGCAAGGAGCCAAACATGCAGCTTTATTCTGCACCAGCTGAACAGGTCTTTGTGATGCACAATATTAAGATGAGACAGAACTAATAATCGTATAACCTGTCTGACTGAGTGATCAGAGGAAGAATGTTTATAGGCCTTAGATTTTATGAAAGGTTTCTGATTATTTTCAGGTAATGGTAAAACTTCAGCAACTTTCCATGTCTGGGGGGGAAAAAAAACTTTCTTTAAAGCTGATGTTAAAGATATGACATGCAGGTTCAGAAATGTAATCAGTGATAAGTCTTATAAATTTAGCATTAAAATTACCAAGTCCAATCTGTCATTTTTATGAGTGTAGGAGTTTTTTCCACTACTTAATTCAATTGGCCTAAATTTAAACTTACGATTTCTGTTATAATTTTCTAATAGGTTCTGTGGGTTTTTCTTAAGTAAAGTAATTCATATTGGATCTATTACTCTTTACCTTATCAATAAAAATAAAGTTCTTAAAAAAATTTACAATATCAGATGGTTTAGTAATAAATTTCCCTTCTAGTTCAACAAAAGGGAATATTATCATGGGGCTTTTGTAAAAACATTATTTAAGCTCTGCCAAAGTTTCTTTCCATTCATGAAGTTTATTTTGTAAATTGTTTTTTTTTTTTTTTTTTTTTTTTTTATCCCATGGATATTTATTTTTGTAACCTTGTTTCTGAGGGCCCTATATTTCGGCCCAGTGTTAGGTTAGAAGACTCCTGCCTGAGGATAGAAGGCTTCAATCTGTTTTATAGCTATGTAGCAATTCTGTTACTCCCCAAAAATACTCTCACTGAAACATTTAGATGTCCTGTTACAAAGAAAGACAACCTAGACAAAGTCATTTGTGAAGTCAAGCAATACCTCGAGGTGACCTGCTGTTAATGAATTTCAGATTGCTTTGGTAATTTAGTCTACAAAGTTGTTTTTTTTTTTACCATTTTTCACAGCTTTTACTGCCAAATAGACTTCAATTGACTATTGTGAAGCAGGCAAAGACAATCCATATGAAATCCCCCTGGGTGCAAGATCCAGCTCCATAAACTGAGCTCTTTTGTTGGGTTGTTTTTGTGTGTGTTTGTATGTGTGTGTGTATTGTTGTCTTCCTTTGTTGTTTGTAGTTCTGATCTTATCTTTATCTTCTTGGAAAGAAGTGTTTAAATTCTGACAGTACAGGCAGGGACTTCCAACTTATTGTTTATTTATCTCCTAGAAATAAATCTCTTAAGGTGATTTGTCATTCGTTGCTGGTAATAACCAATGATTTGTGTGAGTGTATTTACAGCCATAATCTGTATGGTTGGTTTGGCTGGGTTTGATTGGTGGCTATGCCATTAGCAAACAATTCAACAACCTTGTAGCACAAAACACAATTACATGAATTTCTTAAGTGGAATTGCAAGCAGTGCTCTAACATAAGAGGATTGTAATCTACACATGTAGAGTACCATAATTTAATATCTGAATGCGAAAATATGATTCCTGGGCCTCTAAATTAACTTACTGTGACTGATACTAAAGCCAAAATAATAAAATGCAAGAGATATTTTTATTGTCAAACATATTAGCTAAATTACATTTTTTTTAGTAGGCATTATCAATCTTATTTTTTGGATACACCTGAATATTTCTATTTGCACAATACTGCTCTCTGTTAGTCCTCATTCCTTGTCTGGAGCTCACTACAGTCCAAGTTGTGGAGCCTACAAGACTGTCATGTATCAGAGAGCAGCTCCTCACTTCTCCTACACTCCCACTCTTCTGCTCTCCTTTTTTCCCTTACCTTATACAACTTCACGAAATAAAGGGGCATATAGCAGTTCTAAAAGACTTCATTCTTGGTGAATAATACATTACATATCTGCACCTGGAGCCAATTTAACAATCACTCCATCTTTAAATGTTTTTTTTTTTTTGTTTTTTTTGTGTGGAGCATGTTGAAAAGCACTTTGGTTCAGCTGTTGCTGTTGTAAAGCGCTATACAAATAAAGTTTGATTGATTGATTGATTGAGCTTTGAAACTTATGTGTGAAATTATTTTTTTATGCACAATGGGGTTCAAAAGAATAATGCTGCATTGTTGGCATTTATGTAAAACATATATGACATAAGCACTTACAGCGCAGATCTCTGCCAAGCCAATTTAATGTTTTTTGGCCAATGATTGTGAGCATTAGTTTTTGAGTTAGAAGATCTAATGGCAAATTTATCCCTATTTCTCCATGGGCAGGCGCAAACCTACATCACAACCTGGTGGTCACATGACCATGAACAGCTTGCCAGTGAAAGCAAACCCCGCATCATACCAGTGTCCATGTTGAAGAATGCAACTTGTTCTCATAGTTTAAAGATTTGTCCATTGGTTTTTAATAGAAAACTATCAATAATGTCACACCAGAGATGTTCACAAGTCCTTTTTTGCAAGTTCAAGTCAAGTCTCAAGTCTTTGATCTCAAGTCCAAGTCAAGTTGCAAGTCACTTAGTTGCAACACCTGCCACCTGGTCGGCTTAGAAGACTGCATTTTAATATCCAAGGAATTTAAAATTCACACTCACCCTTTATCCACCAGCATTTAGTAACAGCAATCATCCTTAGTTTAATCTGAAAAATAATCTGTCTGTCTTGTCTGGACATTTTTATTTATTTTTTTTTCAAAAATTTCGTTTTTAATTACCCAAAAAGTTACAGTGGTGCTGCAGTAACAGCTGTATTTTCCAGCTGTGTCAACATTTTGATTGATTGCCTGTGCACTGCGGACGCATCTGTGTGATGTTACGTCGGTGTTACATCTGGAGAAATGACAGCAAACAGGAGATAAAAAAGATTGTGAAAAAGGTAAGACTGTTCATGAGTTTCAAATCGCGAGTCCAAGTCGAGTCTCAAGTCACCGGAAATGCGACTTAGTTCGAACAATGCTTTCTTGTTGTCACTGAAATAGCTATGTTTATGGCAACTAACTACAACGCAACTTTTTCACATAAGGAAAATTAAAGAAAAATCATCGTCACTGACAATCTATACATATATGTTTGTGTATTATAGACACACATACCTACAAGATTTATTTATTTATGCACTATAGCAGAGGTTTAAGTGTCACAGTCTGATGGCTGTTGGGTAAAAACTGTTGCTGAACCTTGTTTTTCTGCCCTTGAGACTGCAATATATTTTTCCTTTAAGGTGGGGAGAGAGAATGTCTGTTACATGGGTGTGTGGAGTCAGTTGAGATTCTGTGTGGTGCTGTTGGGCAAATTTCCCCACAGGTGGCAGTGAGTCCCCAATGAGTTTCTCGGCTGCCCTTACCACTTTCTCCAGTCTCTTTCTGTCAGAGACACTGCTACTCTCATACCACAAAGACATGCTGCTAAGGGTTGAGGTGAGCCTTTTTTAGCCACCTTGGGAAGTGAAAACATTGATGGGCTTTCTTGGCAACGGAGGAGGTCTTGTCCAGGTCAAATCATCAGCCACATGCACACAGAGGAATCGCTGAGTCCTTGATGTAGATCAGGGTGTGTGGGTGCCTGTTTCTTCTAAAGTCTAAAACCAGTTCTTGCTTTTCTAAAAATTAAGAATCAAGTTGTTATTTGCACATCATTCTGTGAAAAGTTTAACTTTGTCCCTGTAGTCCATGTCATTGTTGTCCTTTAAGAGACCCACCACTGTTGTGTCATCTGCATACTTAATGTTGTGGTTGTTGCTGAACTCAGGAGAGCAATCGTGGGGCATTAGGGTGAAGAGTAGTGAGTTCAGAACAAACTCTTGTGGAGAGCCTGTGCTGAGCAAGATGGTATTGGATGTATTTTTCTGTACTCGTACAAACAGAGGCCTGTCTGACAGGAAGTTTAGTATCCACTTTTGCAGATGGGTATTCAGTCCAAGTAGGCCTAATTTGGTGATCAGATGTTGAGGGATTATTATGTTGAAGACTCAACTGAAGTAAAAAAAGAGCTTTTTTCTTCCAGGTGTTCCAAGATCAGGTGCAGAGCGGCAGAATGGTTCCATTAATAAGCAAATTGCATTGGGTCAAGCGATGAAGGTAAGATGGAGGTTATGTGGTCGTTGACAAGTCTGAAAGCATTTGAAGGGGGGTTGGAATGGGAATGATCACTTCGGTTTTGTAACATGCTGGTACAGTAGCCTGACAGAGGGAGATGTTAAATATGTCTGACAAGACTCTTACTAACTGGTCTGCACACCCCTTAAGCACACAGCCAGGTATTTGGTCAGGGCTTTAAATTTGATGGCAGCAACACATCTCAAAAAAGTTGGAACAGGGTAATGTTTATCATTATGTAGCATCCCCTCTTCTTTTAACAACTGTCTAAACATCTGGGAAGTAATGAGAGTAGTTGCTGGAGTCCAGTAGTCTGACAAATCAAAATTTGAAATTATTTTTGGATGCCATGAAAATCACACAGCATCCTCTGTCTTCAATGTGTCTTTTAAAAGCCAACATTTGTATTTGTGCATCTGTGAAGACCCCATTATCGTGGAGCCATATTTACTTTTTGGAGCAAAAATGCTGCCAACCATACAATATTCTTTTGATTAAAAAAAAAAAGTTTGAGTCAGCAAGACATTGCCAAACCACATTTTGCCTATTACTGCATGGCTCTGGGTAAAACTTGGCTGCCTGCCGGTCACACTTTTAAAAGAATATAAAAAAAATCCCTAAAATCTCAAATCAAACAAGAATAGTTAAATGTTTCACTTACAAAAACAAGTAGGCTATAGCCAATAATCAGAAAAGTAGAAGTGATGCCATACAGTTAAAATCTTTTAGAAACACATTGTTTCTGAAGGCCTATTGCAATTTTAATTTAAATTATTCTCATCTGCAACAAAATCTCATGAATTTCAATCTTCTTTTGCGTTTTTTTCACACTTCAGCTCTTCACCAGGCCTGTGGAACTGCTATAAATTCTGGGTGAATCTAATGATATGCGTTGCCCATGGAACTGATGAGATGCTGTCAAATCAAAATATTTCCTATTCATTGTTTTTGACAGATTTGAGGCCATGTTCTCGGCTGTAGCTTGCTTTTCTGTGTGTGTGTTGGTGTGTATATGTAAATGAGCAGTCTCCAAAACTTGGAGGCTAAGACGTAACAGCTGGAGCCTGACTAATGACTGGCCTGTTTGCTTTGGGTGGACAGATGGACGGGTGGAAAAGCATGTCTCTGATGCCACTTACTCTCCTTCATGCCCCACTGACCTCTTGTCACTCTCACTGGCTGTCTCTGGATCTTTGACTTCCATCTGCCAACAGAGCTTTAATGAGAAGAGATGTAATAAGCATTTGCATAACACAACACTTTGCATTTGTATTTGTGATGACATCATCTTTTATTTACTTTACATATATATATTCACACCTCCTCCTGATTAATATATAGGCATCCCAATGTGAAGGAAAGAAGAAAGTCACATCCTTGGATACTGAAAAAATACTTACTAGCCATGGCAGGCAGCTCCAATGGAAAATACTTGAGCAAATCCCAAAGATGACTGGTGCCTGCATAGGTTGCCTTCTCAAATAATGAAAGGAGACAAAAAGACAAACCAAGAGAGTTAATTCTCAATTTCTCCATCACTGGTATTCATTCTGTTCATTCAAGGAAAATGGATAGTCAGTTTTAAACTGACATTGAAAACTTCAGCAATAAATTCTAGCATGTAATGAAATGTATTAAGTTTGTTAATAAAATTTTGCAAGCAATTTGTTTAGCAAAAAATTGTTATTGTGGGACTTTTATTTTTTACTAAGGAATTGAAGGCAGTCAAGTGACTGTGTTGCTGCTGGTCTGACTCGTCTAACCAAATGCATTTACCCGATTACTACCTGAAACATTTTATGCCTACAAAATACATTCATTATTCATGGATTCCCATGATCCAGTGATGGATTGGAGCTATAACGCTGTTCCCAGAACACTATGTCACAGTTATTTATCAAAACACCCTGCATTTATTTGTGCTTTTTTTTCTCTATTATTTTTCCTCCTCACTTTTCTTTCTCTGTTCTTCCTCTGATATTTTTTTTCCCCTCTCTTACTGGACTGACAGTTAAGTCCAATTTCTCATCACATTGCTCTCAGCTTCAGCTGGTGGCGAGAATTCAATGTGCAGCACTGAGTCGCAGTGGAACCCCACAATTTCAGTCAGCCGAACCAACAATTGATTATGTGTCCCATAAGCATCTAAGAACCTGCTTTTGGCTTAACATTTAAAACTACTCTTTTAATCTGAGAGAAGAGTTTGACCATTGAAATTCACCAGGGCCTTGTCCAGCAGGGGTAGGGATTTCAATCAACCTGACCCCAAGCTGTCATTTGCTATTTCTATCTGTGCACAGAAGCACAGTGTTGCCACCTCTCAAGTTGAGTAAGCTCTGTTTTGCTTAGACTGAAGTTCACGTTCATTCTATATTCATGAAGGGTAAAAGGGTCAAGTCAGTGCCTCTTTGAAGGTTGCAGGGTGGTGATGACTCTTCAGTGCAAAATTCAGGGTCTGAAAAAGAGCAAGCTCCAGGGGTAAGAGGGAATCTAATGATGATGTTGCTGTGGGAAACATGAGAAAGACACAGAGGCTGGAAGAGGCCAGTGAGTTATGATTCTGATGCTGATCAGACATGAAACGTTATCTCTTCACATTAGCCCGCAAGGGTTACTCTCTGTGGCACTAGATATAGATAGGCCTCTCTCAGCTCAGCTATCAACACACGTAGGAGTGTTGATAGTTGAGCTATGTGTATGTGTGTTTGTTTGTGTGTGTGCGTGTGTGTGTGTGTGTGTGTGTGTGTGCGCGCTCACATACACTTATGGACAGTGTATGGGCTACTGTAACACACTGCTTTCTCTTCTGACACACAGTTCAGTGGGTTCCCACTCACAGTGGATTGATAGTGGTGGTGTCTGGAGAGACTGAACAGATTGCCGTGGTAACTGCATCTGTCAGATCGGCAAATATGGCAAGTTTATCAGGTGGAGATTGACTCTTGATGAAGGACTCGTACATTGGCGTCCTGTGCTCCAGCCTCCACTAAAAAGGCCCAGAGGCATGGCTTAATGGATATGACGTCAATATGAAGAGAGAGAAGGAGGGCCATTAAAAAGAGCATCAGGGCAATAAAAGTGGCCACTTGTGTGTCTGTGTCAGTCTATTGTGTGCATGTAGGAGGGTATAAAGCTGTTTTAAATGCAGAAGCTGTTGTTGTTGTTTTTTTGTTTTTGTTTTTTTTCATAAATACTCAATGCAAATAGATACACTGGGGTATGGAGTGTGTTTGAGGTTGTTGTTAAAGAGTTAAAGGAAAAAAACCTGGGAAGCAAACTAGCAAGTGTATCTGGCAGGTGTCTGTGGACTGAAAGAGGATGCACACATGAGCAATGAAACAGACATTCTGCCGCACACTCCTGCACACATGCAAGAACAACATTTTCCACTCCACTGATGAATGAACAGTGCTTCAGGAACGTGCTGTGCATCTGAGGGAATTGGAAAGTTGTAATGAGGGTGGATGTTTTGTACTGATGGGCCACAAATTCGCAACACTACAGAGCTGCAAAGGTAGTGATAAAAAGTGTTTTTGAAGCAATCTGCATCCCAATGCTGCATTATTGTGTGTGTGTTGTTTATAAGGCATTGGTATATTTGTGTGGGAGAGTTGTGGGGGCTTCTCTTCGGAAGCTGAGAGCACTAATGAATTCAACTTACCCAGCATCCCCAGCTGCCTAGCGACCTCACCTCTCAATCACTCTCAATGGGCACACCTTATTTATAGAGCCATTATTTTTAGCTCTCTTCAATTTCAGCCATCTGTCTTTTGAAGAATGAACAGAAAGAACATTGAAAGGATGGATTGAGATGGAAGATCGAGAGAAAGAGTTAGCTTAAATGATAAAAAAGAAAGAAAAATTCACTGAATTAAGTTGATGTAAGATTATATAAAAACTATCTGGTTCTTATTTTTCACAGTTTTAGTGTTGTTTGATTAATTATTAAAACATTTTACTTGTGATAATCCAAACCCTTAGAATGTAGGAAGTGTGTTTTGTTGAAAAATAAAAAACAGAGAAGGCATTGATTAATTTTCACGCCTTCAAACAAATTATGTTTTTTTTCTTTTTTAATAAGTTTATATGACAAAAGAAAATGAAAGGTAGAAGAAACAACACCATGAAAAAGGATCTATTCAAGCTCATAGTTGCTTATGAAAAAAACTTGCAATCAAATGTTGTTAGACCTATAATTGACGTATTAAATAACTGCAGAGTTGTGTTTGACACTGGTTGTTATTTCTGCTGTTTCCTCATTATGTAATTTAATACTTTAATCATTAACAATCATTAAACACTTTGTGATTTTGTAACAATTTAGCTGGAGTCTGATCAGGCCCACGAGAGACATCCATTTTTGTGCACACCGCACTCTTCCTGACAATATATTGATTCTTGCTTATGGCAAATAGACATCTGAGAATGTAAATCCTAAAGAAGAATTCAGGCAAGAAGAAAATATTCAGATTTTTCCACAGTAAATATTTTAGCATTGAATGCAAATACATTGCACAAAGCCACTACACCTATTGTATGCACTGGCTGGCCTTGTCTGTGCTTTATTGGGTTAAATAATGCTTTACTAAATATATGGCATCAAGTTCTCTAACTAAATCTACACCACCCAAACTGGTGAAAGCATTTTACTCAAAGTAAAATACTCATGTCATATCCCAATGAATAATTGGAAAAACAGGGTAACACCAATTTGACTGTCACAATCTAGCTTTTTTTTTTTTTTTACTTTTATAAATATTTCAGCATTACTGTCAAAATACATTGTGTGTAGCTATTAAACCTATTGCATGTAATGAACAGTCTTAGATTATTATTGTTCAAGTTTTTCTGGGGTCAAATAGCAAATGCTTTCATCAAAAGTATATACTATACAAAGGTTTGGTGCCCTTTGTTCAAGATTTCTGTGAACAGTTAAGTCAGTGATAAATAAACTCATTAATATAACACATACTGTAAAGCTGAAGAAAAAGTATTCTCAACATTAGAATTTGCATATTGTCTTGTTTTAAGTGACAAAAGCAGGAGTTCAAGCAAACAAAAGCCTTCTTGCTCTTGAACCAATATTTTATTAAAGTCTCAGATTTTAATTAGCTTGTGTGGTAGCAGAGTGTGCATATTCGCTTCACTTGTAGGTTGACTAACAACAAAGCTGATGGCAAAAAGACCAAGAGCAGTTTTTCAGTAGAAATGCTTATAATATTCAGAGGCAAAGAAAAAATATTTTACTGCAAAAGAAAAAAAAAACTTTCCCTGATATCTCATATTTTTTATCACATTAACATCAGAAGCTTGCAAATAAACATTTTAAAGACGTCTGGTGGATGCCAAGTTTTGGTGAAGGAACACTTCGTCAATATTTATACACAAGGGTGGATCAATCCGACTTTGGGTTTATGCTGAAGTTAGTTGAAGATTTTACTTCTTGAGGGAATTGATTATTCAGTAAAATACCAGAAAATTCTATAAGTAAACACACTGTAAGAGCACAGCAGAGAGAAGTAGGAAGACCTTAACAATAGAAGACGTATTCTGACCACAGCTCAAAATCCAAAGTAGATTCAATGAAAGAGGTGCAATATAAATGTTTTTGCCTTGGCTCTTACAGAAATGTTAAGTGGGAAACGTGATGGACAGAGCAGTGAAGTACAGTCAGGCACAGTTTTAAACTTCACAAAGAGTTTTTATTTTAACCCAAAAAATGTAATCCAAACAATTTACTGAATAAATGAGTAACCGGGCCCATAAAAGAGGTCAACATAACGGAACTCTACTTAAATAATTTGTGGCAAAAATAACTAAAAGAACTAACAAATGAGACACAAGGTAAACCAAGCGGCAACCACCGGTGGTAAAATGTGAAGCCTATGTGGAAACTCAAAAAATTGCAGTTCACCCCTCATCCTCTAGGGGCTGGCTCCAAAAAAAGCTCAAATCCCCATAGACTCCCATGTTAAAAAGGCCAACTTCACAGCAGAGATAAACATGTTTAAAGCCTGGTACAAAAATCCATTTTATGGTTATTTGGTCAAGTTTACCTTCATGACAACTGTTAGGGGAGTGAATTTTTTTCTAACTTAGCCGTTTAGTGTTATTTAATATTGAAATTCGGCATAATTAGGGGTGTGTCCTCTTGATTGATATGTATCCAATATCCGCGGCAAGAAGGGAGAGTGTAGCACAAGCGCGGTTTTTAACAGTGCACCTTAGCTTTAGCCCACCTACCTTCATTAGCTGGTTAGCTACCGTTAGATCTGAGTTGGCTCAGTTAGCTCTTAGCTACAGGCAGCTCGGAGTTTGATAGACATCAATCATCCACCCATCACTCACAGTCCCCCTTTCAGCTCCACCACTTTGCCCATTTTGTATTTTCAGGGAGCGACAGCAGGCGTGACGCTGCCAAGATGGCAACAGTAGGAACAGCCCAATGAGCTTCACTTTTGGTCCTCAGAAACCTACGGGTGACGTCACAGAGGCTCCGTCCATCTTTTATATACAGTCTATGGGGCAAACTTAAATAGTGGCTGATCCACCCAAACAAAAAGACAAAAAGGGGAAACACACAAAAATTTAAGCTAACCAAGGAACCCCATGATGGTGATGGCCTTGCTGAAAATGGTACCAGTAGGTTAAGTTGTAAAACATAAATAATGTGAAGCAGATTGGCTGTCCATTTTAATATGTGTTATCACTTCTTTGAAGATTTTGTCTATTTTTGCAGGTAAAAATCAAATCTTGAACATTGTGCTGTGTTGTGGGTGCCATAAGCCCATGCAGCATTTTTGTCCCAGTTGGTTGTTTCTTGAGTCAGGAAATCACTGATTAGAGAGTAAACAACAGCACAGGCAAGTGTGGACTCCCAATGCACTGATGAGAAAAGAGAGGCAGACTGAAGGTTCAGCAGAATGTGATCGCAGAGAGAAGGGAGGTGCTTTAGAGGGTGGTTTGTTAAGACATAAATGGATGCAGACTAACTTACTGCGAGATAATTAAATAACAAGAGAGTGAGTGTTGGAACATGGCCATTTATTCAGTCTCAAAAGCCTCTGAGAACTGATGCTGCACAAATCAAGCAATCAAATCTTCATTGAAGGCGACTATACAAAACTGTACTGTAACTGGAACATAGCTAAGTGGAAGAGTTAAACCAGTAGAAATGTAGGTTTGTGTGTATGCTTGTTTTACATCTGTGCGTACAGTCTCTTGTCTGTTTTCTAACCTGTCTGACTTGGATCCTTTGACCTCAGGCTGTCTCGTGTAATGTATTTCACCATGCCTCGAGCGTCTGGCTATCCAGTCTGCCGTGTCCAATGTCCATGTGTCTGAACTCCTGTGCAAAGGGTCCATGGTTTCAGGGAGGAAAAAAAAATGAGGGTGGGGGTAGTGGGTATTGCAGAGGGCTCATATCGATTCATACCCGCCAGCAACGTGCCAAGAAGCTCCTTTCATAATCCTTCCTCTTAAATAATTCAACACTCGCCCTCAAAATTTCATCAGCACCTACACATAGAGAATCTCTCCCCCAGCAGCAGCAGCATTGTGAAGAAAATTCATGTTCAGGAAAGGGATGATGATGATGAAGCAGCAGACGTGTGAACAGGTCGAAGATAGCTGGTTGATAATAGCCTTGTCACTGTAACACAGACATCTGTGCATCTCCACATATGACAGCATTCCAGTATCTGAAACAACGGTTTGATACTTGACTTGGATTTTTACTTCACCAATGGCCTAAGCAAGTAACTGAAAATATTCTACTTATCTTCACTCCAAGAGACCATCCAGTTAGGCTTTAATCTACTGCCCTCTATTAAGCTTGAGGCCAGTTTTATACACGGTCCAGGAAAATGATAAGCAAATTTTCCTGCTTCTATAACAGGAAGACCCAATCCCAGGGTCAGCAGCACATATAGAATATAAAACATATTGCTGCCATTGGAAGTGTTTTATCATGTTACTTTGATGGCCCTGATGTGCAGAACACAGTGAGAAAACAAACCAAAAAAAATTAAACAAGATCATTTCACAAAACTAAACCTCAACAAAGACAAAAGAATTTCAGAAAATGCAAGAATAAATAGGAAAAACACATTTCTGAAAAAACATTTAAAAGGGTGGTGCACCCAAAAATGTGTTTTTGAGCTGTAATCTTTGTTTATTTGATGAGGAAAATGCATATTAATGAACACTTTGTACATTTTCATGACATTGTGTAAATATGCCAGATTTAGCTAGAAGCTACTTTCCATCTGTAGTCCTCAGACATTAAAAACAGCAACATAACAAACAATAACCAATAGCCTTTAAAATAAATACACAATAATGGACTTACAATACATAATATACATTAAACCTCAAATATGTTGACACATTTGGTTGGTTTCAAGCCATTTTTTTAGCTCTTTTTTAAAAGCAATAAAAGTGCAACACTCTCTTACAGTTATTGGAAGATTAATCCACATCATGCTACCCGTTACGGAAATAGTATTTTGTCCTGTAGCTGTTTACCTAAGGGGCACCTCACAGTTCCCTCTAGAAGCAGATCTGGTCCTAAGATTACTATTCTTACGTCTTATAAATTCCTCCAGGGGAGAAGGGGCTAAACCTTACAGATGAGGCAAACATATTTAAAACTCTTAAAATTCTCTAAAATTTCACAATGGTGAGTTGAATTTGGCTTCTTTGCAAACACCTTGATTTTGCTTTTTTATACAATTGCTCTAAAGGATGCCTGCAAAAGACCATATTATAAAACAATATTCAATATGAGACAGAATCATGCAATGAAGGTATGATTTTGCAGCATCATTGAAGATAAAAGGCCTAATTTGTTTAAAATTTTGAAGATTGAATTTTATAGTGTTGACAACCTTTGTTACATGTTTTTTGAAAGTAAGATTTGAATCCAAAATGATTCCAAGGTACTTGAATTGGGATACCATTACCAGTGTCTCTCCACCTATAGACACTTTAAGACTGTTCTGCTTTTTGTAAATGTCATGCAAAACCCCACAGTTCCCTCCCTTCAGATGCAAATAGACAAGTCCTTGCCTAGCAGGCACTGAAAGCACCCCCACCAATGCATATGAAGGGATGTGAACTGATTTGCTAGTTTTAGACTTAAATTCTTTCAGAGAGTTTCTGATTAAATATTCCTGCAATGGGACAGATTTGTGCATTAAATTTAACATTAATTTGCATCAGCATTAACGGCTCAGACTATAGCAGATACAGTTCAGGACCACCTTTTTCTTGTGAGGAGATTCAAGAGGGGAAAAGGTGGCATGGGTGCTTTGTGAATTTGGCTCTGCATCTTGCCAGTGAGCTGAGCTGCTGTCTGTCAATCATTTCTGCATTTTTCAATTTCGGCAGTTACACTTTAAAAGAAAAATCCAGAAATGACTGTGGCAAAACAGGAAATCCCATATTTCCAGAAAACGTTTTCACACCTCACGAAACACAAAAAAACAAGAAATATAACAGTAACAAAAACAACTTTTTGAAAATGACACAGAAACTTAAATCATGTCACAGAAATCTTAATCAAACCCCCAAAATAAAAAATGTGTTTCAGTTGTATTATATCAAACATCACATTTTATTTTCTGGAATGTCCTATTTCAGTCATATTTTGTCATAGCGGTTTGTGTTTTGTTGTAGTGTTTTTGAAGTTTTGGTGTGTTTAGTGCCTCCGGGTCAGTGTACTTAAACATGTATTTACACGTATTGGTTACTTCTGTTTTGGGGGGTTTCCTAATATATTGAGCTGTTGCCAGGAGATACCACTTTGATCGTCTGCTTAAATGTTATGACGGTGTCCAAATGTGACAACTAAACATGGGTAGAGGCAGCCATGGGAGTTTTTGTATTTTATAAAAGAGATATTTGATCTCATATCTTAGGGACAGTGATGCCAGGAGTAAAAGAAGGAAAAGGGAAGAAATAGCACCATGTAAAAGGCTTTATTATGACATAGAAATCTAAGAAAGTAAAAAGTAAAAAGAATTTAGGCATTAAGCACGTCATTTTTTCTGCTATGAATAGTTTAGCATTGCAATACAAATACATTGCATGAAGCTATTATCCCTGTTCTATGAACTGGATGGTCTTATTTTAATTTTTATTGTTGATGTTTTATTGAGGTCAAGAGTTGTAGACTAGGCATCATTAAGTGCTATAGCTACCACTCAGACTGGTAAAAGTCTTTTCCCTGTACGTTATGGCTCACCTCCTATTCCAATGAATAATACAAAACGCGGGCTAGCACTGATTTGACAGTCAATATGTTGTACAATACTTTAATTTGCTTTGCTTTTTTTCCACAAGAAATGATGTGAAAATGCAGTTATTTTCCAGACTGTCAGATTTGATCTTCTTGGACAATAACTGTTACCCAGCCAATTCTTGCTATGCCTCACATCCTGCTAATCCACTACACTAAATTTAGGCTGTTTCCCTGTGTCATGCTGAGACATCCAGGTGAACAGCAAGAAGGGAAATGAATTGTGCAAGATAAAAATAGCTTTGGCTCCCACAGTCTCCTCTGCTCCCCAGCTGTCCTTGGCTGAAATGTTTAAAGTCTGCCTTCCTGCCAACATGACACAGTTTAAAATACCAGTGACTCTCAGCTTCCATGTGGCAGAGATGTCTTTATATTCACCACCTCAGATGGTGGGAAAATATGGGAGAAGGATTAACTTACACATAGATACAATGCAAATTCTCCCAGATTTTTTTTCTCTACTTTTAATCCGTGTACATTTGTGCCACAATAGGGTCTCGATACAACAATGTGGTTCAGTAACTGAATGATCCGTGGAGGAAAGTGGCAAAGGAGGGATAAACTGTCTCCAATTCCTTTTAGTTTAATTGCTTTTCTTACTTGTCACATTATAGTGATAAACATTGTACTTTTCCCTTCAATAAATGTGTCTAATGGAAAGTCTCTTTTAAAGTACCACCTTGATCTAGATTAGTAAGAGATCTTGACCAGTAAAGAATAACAAACGAAGCACATAAACAATGACAAGCTAGAAGCACTACTGTAGTTGTTTTTTGCATTCTGGCTGAAATGAACTACATGAATCAAATTAACTTGTGAGTTTAGAGGAGTTGCTCAGACAGAGTAGAGGTATAACCCCTTTTTCAGGGATTACACAGATAACCTGGCTTCTGACTGTACCTGTTTAGTGCACATATGTTAGTGAGCTATCGATCGTCTCATCTTTTCTCTCTGCAAGAGAGAAATTATTTATGTCTGCAATCCAATTATTCCTTAAAGGTGTTTTTGAGGGTTTTTTCCTAGCTTATGTTTTAAACTTGTTATATCAACTATTAAATCAGACAATTACTTGATATGCTTTACGTTAAAGTTGAAATCCAGGGCGAAGAAAACCTTTTAACTGAACAGATTAAATGCATTTTAATTACCAGACAAATTAGATTAACCCCCAGACTTGCATTTCCATGAAGTTAAAATTTAAATGTGTTTCCATAATTTCAAATCATAAACAGCAGCAGTGTTCTGCAAGTCTTTCTCCTGCAGCTCAGTTGTAACAAAAAAATGATAACCAAATATCTGGACATCTGTTGAGTGGGTGATTGTTCATCAGTGTGCATTAGAAAATTTAAAAAGATGATAGCGCACAGAGGACTAATAAATCATTACAAATGCTTTGCACAGCTTGTGAATATCCAGTCATATTCAGACAACCCCTACTCATGTATATAAAGACACACATACACTCTGCCAGTGTTATTTTTGCACAAGCTCAAGTCATGTGGAATTGAGGTTAAAGCTTCAGAGGGAGTGGGATTTTCATTTTAGGTTTCTGTAGATTGACCCACATGCACTTTAGGAGAGATTTGGTCTTGTATGAGTTGTTCATGTGTAAAACTGCAGGAATAGGAATGGAAGCCTATCTTGTTTCATGTCCCTATTCAGTCATAACAGTGAGAATCATAGTGCTCAGCAGTCCTCATGGACCATAACTCATGCAGTTTTGACTAAAGTATAAAGCTAGTTATGCAATATTTGAGACAGCACAGACTCTGTCCTTAAGACAATGAGAATTAAATTCCAAGTGCAACAATTATTAACTTGGGGTTATAAGTATTGTAAGTTAATTATTGAAATAGAAAGTTGGTTATTAACTATGAAAACACAGTTGAGTTTTATACATGTGTGGAGCAGCTTAAACATTGTTGTTTTGGTTGTTTTTTTATTTGTCACATCACAGCTTCTCTGCTGTTTTTTTTTTTTTTTTTGTTTTGTTTGTTTGTTTTTTTAAACCTTCCAGGTTTGGGTTAAGATATGTTTTGTGATGTTACCCATCATGCCTGCAAACAAAGCAAGCTTACAATTTCAGTATCAGTATACTAGTATCAGTATCAGTATTTCTCTCTCTGTTTAGTCCATGCCACTATATTGTTTATACACAAGCCAAACTACCTTCCACTGCAGCTGCTGTGACAGATAGTTAATTTTTTAGCCCTCCTCTGCAGTGATGTAGCTTCTGTGTTACACACATGGACATTCATTTAAGTTTGTTTCACACCAACAGCAAGACAGCAACTCTGGCTTGTCAACTAAAACAAAAACAAGAATTCCTTTAAACCTGAACTAATTTTCTTAAAATTTGGTTTGATGCAAATAAGAAGAATTGAATGTGACTCTGGCTGCCTGGAAGAGATCTTATCAGCTACATTTCCTGTAAAAGATCCCAAACAAGATTCCCTCTAATAACAGCTTGCTCTGGAGTATACCCCATATAGCAGACACATTTGAGCCTAACCTGGATTACTTTTGGCATTTATGGCTCAGTTACGGCACTGGCAATTGTTGTGTGGGCCAGATATCAGTTTGGGAAGTGTCTTTTGAGCCACATGTGGTCCAGATGTCAGTTGTTGGCTTGGATATAAATTGCATAAATGTGTTGTATAGGCCAGAAGTGGACAAATATGAGGATCCAGCCTGGATATAGATTACAATAAGTTCCTTGTGGGCCACGTGGTGGTCATGTGGCTGATTTTTGGAAACCACACTCGCATTAAGTCAGCACTGTGATTAAAGGCTAAATATGGGCCTAACAAAGCTACAGATGTGGGTCATATTCAGGTCAAACTTTTTTTGCTAAATGGGACAGACTCTGGTCTATAAAGAGATATCAAGTATTTCTGAATTCAGCTTTTTTGAGTTTATACAAAAACATCTATTTCTATAGACTGCTATGAAACCCAGTTACTTATATTCACACATAACTTCAATATACTCATTCGGAATATCCAAGATGTTGTTATTTTGTATCTGAAAACTGATCTTAAAAACATGAAGACCTTGCTGCTTTATGAAAAAGAAACTAAGGTTTTAAACGTAAGGACTTAATGGAAACCCAGCCAACTGGGTAAATCAGCGATGGTATGTATTGTGCTGCTGCTTCAAAGCGTACGTATGTTAAAAATCCAGGAAGTGTTTAGTGAAGTGTGTATCAAGGTTAGCATTTTTTCAGTTGTTTTATTTTTTTTACTTGTCCTGTCCAGCATCAAGGAAAGCAGAAAGATGGCCTGGCTGCTTTGCTTCGCCAAGAGGAGCTTTATGGGTATAAGGCCATACTTAAATTAGTCTATTTACATATTAATGTTGGGCCTGACAAGGGGGCATGTAGGCTTGTATTGTTTACAGTGAGTTATATCATTGATGATGTTTGAATGATGATGTTTGCTGCGTGTAGTGGTTAAGGAAGTGGTTTGAACTTTGATATGATGTATTGTCAAATTATAAAGCCCCCTCTTTGTGATTATATACTGCTTATAAATACAAATAAAGTGCCCCCCTTCATCAGTTCACTGATCCTCTGTTCACATTCACTTTTCTTTTCTTCTTCAAGATGTCGTCATAATTGTCCCCTTATCATTGTTATTATATGTATTTTTTCAAATATTGATGTAAAGGAGGAGGCATTGGTGAGAATTTGTCAGCCAATAAACTTTTACACACACAATTTACAGACAAGCACAAGCACATTAATAAAGAGAGATAAAAACACACTGTTTGATTGCTTTTTGTCTTGTGCTAATGCATAGCTAAATCCAAATAAATTTATTTATTGTTGGTGGCAGTCATTATTCCTGTGCTCAAATTTAGGCAAGACAGTTTTGACAGTATCACATACCATTAAAATGACCATGAACACATCTGCCTTTTCAACAGGGTTTGTGTGTGCATGAAGCCTTAGGAAATTAATTGTTTTGCAAACCGAGTGGCTGGAAGGATGCAAGGCTTCATAAAGCTTCATATTATCATAAATATAACCTAACATGATATTCATCACATGACATATTTTACTGTTTTATACTGTTTATATATAACATGCATTCCTTGTTCGTGGGGTCCAGTGTTTGTTGCAGTTTCTGTTGTGGGTACTTACAGCATCAAGTATGCTTTTATAAACAGAAAACTGGTAAGGATGACGTATATTTTCCTTCTTGTCTAAATTTGGAGAAAAAAAAATTCCCTGTGAGACTTTGATTCCCTTTGTCTTTATGCCCCAGTCTTATTTCTGTTTCTTTCTCATCCTCTTTTTTGATTTTGTCAAAGCAGCAAAAGAAGGAAACAGCAGAGTTAACACAGCAGAGGGGAGGAGTGCTGTAACTTCATTGATCTTTATTGTTCATTATGCTTCAGGATTTTTGGAAATTCATGTTTTTCTCATCCAAATGGTATCAGCTAGAGTTGATTATGGCATCCTATGGAAAATTTTCATTCATGCATTTTATTTGTTTATTTGTTTTCATGTATTGTTTTCCACACCCTAAGGTATGATAATGTATTTTACAAGGGACTTGCGTGTAAAGGATGTTGTTGCACAAAAAGTTCAGCTTCATTTGTCAGCTAGACTGATAACACCACAGACACATCAAAATTTTTGCACATACAGGTTCACACACTGATTTTATCATCCACAGTTAGTTTATCTAGTTTCTCCTATTTCACTTAGGAACAGTATTTCTATTTTAGTTTGTAAGGCGGGGTTTATATGTGCACTTGAGCAGTTTGTGTCTCACATTAAAATCAAAGTTTTTATCGTTCTTTATACTTGTGTCTGTAGTCTGTAGGTTGATTCAGGACTATGTAGAAAGACTGATGCAAAGTAACATCCTGAAAGGATTCACATGTTCCAATCTCAGTAAATCTCTGTGCAAGAAATCAAGATTGATCTCAGCACATCAAGAGTCCAGAAAAAGAAACAGAGACTTTGGTTTTGGATGCTAATGCCTGATGAGGTTGCTGTCACAGGTCAATGTGTATTTCTTTATGTCTGGATTTTATAGCTGGGTGTGATTTCCTAAAATAAGAGAGAAGTTGACCTTATCTAGGGCGGCAACTGGGCCATGGTGGATCACGCTGTTCTGTGGAGGATCAGCTGCTGTCTGTAGTCTCCCACTTCCTGCAGTAGATATACGTTTATGCAAAGTTCACAATCTTTCCGGCTCTTTTGTTCTTCCTTCCCTGCTGTGTGCTTACACCTGATTTAGCTCATTTGCTGACTTATTTCAGTAAAGTCAGAGTTGTTTAGATGAGTTTGGGGGTTTTTTTTTTTTTTTTGTATGTGTTTTTTGTTTGTTTGTTTGTTTTGTTTTTATCAAACATTAGGTGATTGCAGATATAAGAAAAAGTACATACAGGTCTCATCCATTTTAAAAGAAGAGGTGTGAGCGAAGACTGGCTGACAGCAAAATACTTTCCACAAGTCATAAAGCAAACTTTTGACTTTCTCACAAACACCCACTGCTTTGTGGTCTCTTTGTTGCTCTCTTGCATCAGCATTGAAAGAGAATGCCGCTCTCTTCTAGTCTCTTTTATGTCTCTTTTCTCTGTGTCTCTCGAGCTGTCTTGTCCTGTCTCCTAGTCAATCTTTCACTCACACATTCACTAGCACAGCACCAACTCTTTCTGTCACTGTCAAGTCAGCACAGATTATCCTCCATCATGTCCAAGAAACTGGAAGTTATTTTGCTTCCTCTCATCAATCTTTCTACACTTTGCTCTCACCTCAACTTCCTTTCCTTGGCCTTTCTTTCACTCCTTATCTCCAGTCTCCTATTTCTATCAGATTAGCTACATGGCAGAACCTTTTGACACTGAATGCATCCCATTACTTAAAGAAAAAGTAGATGCTTGTACTTGGAGAAGACTTCTCCATTCCATAGTTTCAGCCATGTCATAACAATCAGCCCCAGAACACCTGCGCATACAAAGGATTGATCTAACCTGATAGCCAAAAATTCCCTTGAAATTTCAACACAAGGTCAGCTCCTTAAATGCTCTGCTAAGCAAACATGTCGATCTACGTTGTGGGTAAAAAATCCAGAAAGAAGTCTGATCAGTGAACTGGATCTTGAGAAGATAGAAGAAAAAAAGGAAGATAGACTAACTAAGGAAAAGTGGTGGACTGATTAAATGATTAGACAGGGACAGTTCATTGAAATCAAAGACAGTAATTGGTGTTAGATGCTTTGTTGGGATATGCCACAGTCAGGATTACTAAAATCAAATTCATTTATAAGCTGGATCTGCATAGCATAGAGACCCAGCACACAATCTTTAATTGTGCTGCATGTAGAGACAAAACTGAAATTTAAAAGGCAAAAACAGGACGAGCAATGATCTGAGGGGGAGATACTGAAGCAGACAAACAATGACAGAGAGATGGATCGGGGAGGGAAGGCTGCCAAGACAGAAATCTGTTTAGCCTTAAGTATCTGCACCACTGTATTGCTCTGAAGAGAATCTCCACTGTTGTGTTATTGCAGAGGCTCTTGGTAAAAGCCTTATGTGTCAGCACATTCAAAGGGTTCACAGACACACACACAGCACTCTTAGCAGAACTATCTCTAGGTGTCCTGAGCAGCAGTGCTAGGCTATTAGAGTTAACTGCTGACCTGTCGGAAGAAGCATCAACAGCCATCTTACTCCCTTTCCGAGATGTTTCACGCCCACAGTCAAATGACTGTAGTGCTCCAATGTTTTGTGCAGCTGTAAATGATTACAAGTTATATTAAACCATCAGAAATCTTCACATGGAGAAAGTCTATTACATATATGGTTAATAAGTGTTAAGGTTCTCTTAGTTAATAAAACTCCCTTATTTTTCAAAGAAGAGGCTCATCTGTCTGTCAGGGTCTGCTGCTGAGTCACTTCACTTTAGCCACAGCAAGCAGGCAGTCTCCTCATTTTGCAGCCTTCATGCATCAAAACGGGGTCCACACCTTGACAGGATAATAACGCTAGTCATGTAGAATATCAAGCATAATTGCAGCACCGTTTTGTCATTTATCAAAGGTTTACCTAGATGACATTTTCTTTGTGTGATATGGAAGACAAAGCTGATTTTGATGAAAGTGTTTGAAATGTCACGTTCAAACTGAGTCATGTTATTATCCCACTTTCACCCCTTCCTTGCCAAGTTACACGACAGACCACTCAAACTGATATTGTCACATGTTTTGGAGAGTAAACTCTTGGGATTTGTGTCTGTCTTTTTAATGTTTTATTTTAATAAGTCAATGTTTAACTGCACTGTTTTCATTTACCACAGACTGTGGAAGGATGCAGATGAGGATCTTTCTTTTGAGCTAAACTTGATGAAATCTATTTTTATCCATTGTATTTTTTTTTTTTTGTCATTTTGGTATTTAAATATACTTTAATCTAAAGTCTTAACTGGTGCTACAGTTCTAGCAGCTTTGCAAAATATTGATCAGCTTCCAAATAGAGGAATGAACACATTAAGCAAATACCTGCTGAAAGCAATAGAGTGGAGTTATCACACATATAATAAAATCTCCTTTTGCATATGAGCTTAAAAAATTTTGTGGTTTAAGAAATGCTGCTTAACATCTGTCTGTTTCACTTTATTGTTAAGAGTTTTCAACAAAGCCGCTTTTCTCTCACTGCATGTGCTTTGCTGATGGCACTGTACACTGTTATTGCTTCATATTGCCACACAGGCTCCTTTAGAGTCTATAGATCAAGTGCTGCTGCATATTCATGAACTTGATCTTTAACATGATTGCAATCAGATGTTCCTAATAATCTTCCTACTGAGTTTTTTCATTAATTGATTTAGGTGCTGCACTGAGAGAAAAGTAAAATAATGACATGTTTACAAAAAGATAACTCAATGGTATTAATGTTGTCTTGATCCACTCCTCATTTTTTTATATTTTGGCAGGAAAACTGGAAAATGTTGCAGTTATTTATTTATTTATTTAGTTAGTTAGTTTTTTGGGGGGGTACATCTGCAAGCATAAATATAGTATATAAAGCAAAAACAGATTTTATTCTTTAACACAGCCTGAACCCTCTTAGACAAGCTTTCTTGTCATTTCTTTAAGTAGTCTTCAGGAATATTTCTTTAGGTTTCTTGAAGAACATTTCAAAGCTTTTTTATGATGTTAGCTTCTTAATGGTCTGTCCTCTGCCAAGATGATCCCACACCATTTCAAGTCTAGGCTGTGGGGAGGATTTGTCCCTCCATAAGACCTATTACCACTGATTTTTAGGCCAGATCTTATGTAATATGGCATACCTCAGCTTTTCTCCGTGTCTCTCTTCCTTAAGAGTGACTTGACAGTCACATTTTCATGGAGAATTCTTCTGATGAGGCTTCAGTGAACAGCATATAGATCAAGATAATGGGCGGATGCATGCCCATACATCCGACACTTTTTCTTTTGTCCAGCTTCAAGGATACACTTAAACCTTAAAAGTCTTATTTCCAAAATGATTAGATGACCCTAAAGACATGACAATAAATGTTTTGTCTGTTATCTTCATAAAGCCTCAAGAATTATTGCTTAACATTACCTTAACATTACATGAAAGTCTGGCTGCTGGGAAATAAAACATAAAAAACGAGGGGTGGGGCTCTTCAGAGTATTGTAGCGTGCCTTAACACTATTAAAAACAAAATATGCAGCCTGTTCATGACTCCTACTGCAGTTGTCTTTCGGGTTTCTTAAACAGATCTGGCCCAACAGTGTTGCTATAAATAGTTCCTATGATGGGTAATGTCAACTTTCAGAGACAGTGAAACTTCACAATGGTTACAAGTTACTACCGCAGAAGTGTATGTACTACTTACACATCCTGTATCTGCGTGTCTTTGCTTTCATACCTTTTCTTTTTATTTGCACATCACAGGCATTTACAGGTATGTATTAACCCAATGTAGTTTGCAAGGATTTACAGTCTATCCTGCCACTGTGACTCTGCACAAAATGTGTTTCTATTTTTAAATATTTACTTTTCACACCCTGACATTAATGTGAAGAAGAATGAAAGAGTAGGAAACACAGTTTGGCTTCTTGCTAAGGGACATTCTTTACCACATCCTTGCCATTGCAGCTAAATTGTCTTTCTTTCTTGTTGTGCAGGTACCTCCACCCTACTCCACCCTCCCACCCTGCAAAGACTGCTTCCCAGCATCTCTCCATCCCATCTCTTTCATCTTCTTCTTCGATCGGATTGTTGTCTGCATGCTATGAACAAGAAAGAGTCTGGGGCATTTTGTTAGCATTGAGAGGCAGTAGACAATGTGGCTGGCAAGGCTGAGGATGGATCCCACTGGAGGACTGAGGCTAAGCTCTTTGTTATGTAAATTGTTGAATGTAACCTTGCCCTGGCTGTAAGTCCACACGGATACACAAAGAGGCGTGGTCTTACTGTAGCGGGAATGTATCTCTGGGGAGTTTTGGCGAATAGGATTTTCCTATATGAGCTAAAAGCCTGAGGTCCCACTTGTACAAGCAGAGGTCATTGGATATGGCCCAGCAGGCCATCCAGGGGTGCTGGTTTTCAGCATTTCCATCAGGCGGTGTATGTATCCACCATTGGGGGGTTTTTGTGTGTCCGAACATTGGTTTTCTAATGATCTACAGGTTGCTGCAGAGAAGCCAGACACAGCGTAGAGCCTGTGGCACCGTCTGGTCTACAACTATCCTTTCACTGCTTTCTTTCTCAAAAGCACTCCCACATCTGCTTGCACTCACAATGGTTAATGCACTGCACTGTAGAGTGGTAGTATATGGTGACCTCAAGAGAAAATAGTACTTGATGACAGGGACTGTGAAGAAAGACCCTATGTATCAGGGTGGTGGAATAAACAAGAACGCAATGAAGTGCTACAGGAGTGGGGGTCTGCTAGCACTCATATCCCATATAACCTGTGTGTCTGCTCACTTTTATGTAGTTTTCTCAGAACAGCATGCACACACATTGGTTTTCTTAAAATGAAATATGCTTTAACCTGCATATTTAAAAAAAATTTTCAAATTTTTCAAAGTTTTGAGTGCCTTAAAACAGTTTCTGCACAAACAAGCATTTACAATTCTTGCTCACTTTTTTATTTTTTTATTTTTCTCATGTATTCAGAATTCCATTAAAATTCCACTGTCCATTTCAAGCAGCTAAACAACAATAAATAAATAAGAAATTAGCACTGATGAAGAGAAACGGGCGATTAAGACAAGTTCTGCATATATCTCACATCCATAAGCCAACATTTCTGAAGTTTTACTTGCTTTATCTTTACATCAACCAGTATGTCTAAACAACAACCCTGCTACCTTGACTGACCAAGTCTATCAGTGTACAGTCCTTATGCTAAGCTAAGCTAAGTACTGTAGCTGCTAGCTACAGTATAATTATATGCACATTATAGTTGTTGTGATATTTCATTCCAGCTCTTGGCAACATACCCTTCTGATACTTTGGTGCATACTCCATCTATCAGTGGTCCTTGAGATGCTTTTACAACTTGATTGGAGACACTGTGCCAAATTAAATTCACTCAATGCAATTAAACTAACACATGCCTGTGATACACGATTTTATCAAATCAAAGATTCGGAAAAGGATGCAAGAAGGCCTTTGTGGCGGTTTGTGGTAAACTGACCAGACAGAAGCCATTTTTCATTTAAAAATACATGACAGCCTGCTGTGAATTTTCCATAAGGCTCTCAAATGTCTCTCACAGAGTAAGAAGCCAATGCCAATTCTTCAGCAACAACTACAAAGCAGAGATTGATCTTCTTTCTGCAATTCCCCAACAGCATGTGTATCTGGGTATCACCTGATTAATACTATCCCTCGAGTCAAACACAGTGATGCAGCCTCTTGCTGGGAGGATGTTTTCCTGCAGAAGAGGACCAACAGACTAGTTCAGAGAGAAGGTATGATCAACGCAGAAGAATGCAGAGTATAAAAATCTTCCAAACTTTGGTTACATTTCAAAACAACAAAGACACAAACTACAGTGCCAGACAAAAACAAGAAAAAGGAGTTGCTTTTATTGGACCAGTAGAGCATCTCAGAAGAGATGTTACTAAATAATTCTGTGTAGACTCCTTTAAACATTAGTTAAAAATTAAACAAATTGTGGAACACTCAAGAGTCTGAAAAACCTTCAGTTGTCACTATAAATGGGGGAATGTATTTCCAAAAACGCTAAAATTATTGCTATTGATATTACTGTTGACTTACGAGTGAAGTGCATTTCTGGAAGGAGGTAATTTAGTCAGATCAGTTGGTAAAAAAACAGATGTGGCAGGCATAGTGGAATTTCACGAGGACTGCATTAACTGTAAGCTAACTTAATTTCACCACTTCCTAGCCTCGTGACTTGGACTGCTATTTATTAAGGAGCACATCATTTTACTGTATGGACTCTTCTGCAAAGCCGTCTGATGCAGGCTGTTGGATGAACACATACAGTATAATCAGACTATTTATTTAATGCATGAATGTGCTCATTTTAGTATTTACAGTTCAGTTAAAAAAGACATTTAAACCATTTTCATGGACAGATAGCAGGTTCCTGCACAGCCTGTCAAAGACTGCAAATGTTTCTGATGTAGAAACACAATAAGATTTACAGGATTACTGGGTTTACTGGATAAGATACTAAATATTTTTATGAGGTTGCTTTTTAAATCATCGTTGCTGGGTTTTTTTTTTCTGTTGCTCTGCATCTGTTGTATTTTGCTTTTCTTTTAGTCACTTTAAATGTCCTGTTCATAATTTTTCTGTCTTTGTGATTATTTTGAATTTATTTGTATTTTTTTTTCTCCACAGTGTTTTTGGTTTACATTCTTTATGGTTATTTTGCATTTGTTTGCAATCCAATTTCAGATCTTATCTCTGATAGATTTAGCTTGTGAATTTAGATCTCATTGGCTTCTATCACTTTCAGGTTGTTTTACATATCTTTGTGGTCCATAATAGCATGTTTGCTTTTACTGTGCAGAGTTTCAGTATCTGTCTGCATCTCTTTTTTATCTTTACCAGTTTTTCTGTTAATTTTTCATCTCCCTTTAATCCACTTGCATCTCTTTCTGTTCAACCTGTATTTATTTTGATCTGAGTCTGTATTGTTTTACACTGATTTACATGTGTTTTCTACCCTTTTGTGTCAGAACAGTTTCCATCTCTTTCTAAACATTTTTTGCATCCTTGCCTTTATTTAACATCCATTTCTGGTCTTGTGTGTTTATGCCTCTTTTATTTTTTTTTTTTGCCTGTATATTCAGCAATATGAAACAAGTATGTGCCTCCACATTGTTCCTTTTAGTACTTACATGTCTCCATGTCCCTGCTACAGAAATGCCTCCTTACAAGATGATATTGTTGCCACTAACATTTTTCACACAGGGGTGTGAAATAGATACACTAGACTGCCAATTTTTGAAGAAATGCCACACTTGTGTTGCATTTCCAGCTAACACATTTACTGTAGACTTATTACAATTTAGATTTACTTATTCTTTTTTATTATTATTATTTGTGAAAAAATAATAATAATCAAGTTCTGTTTGAAGTCATCTCCAGGGTTGCAGATAGCAGAAAAGGACAGTTTGGATAAATTCACTGAGACATAACTGATCTAATTATGACGTATGCCCTTCCTGTTGCCTACCTTTCACATAACATTGTTTATTATTGCTCCACAGCCTCTTTTACTTCTCCCAGAACAAGTTGTTTCAGTTACTGCTAAAGAACCTTTGTTTTCAAAACGGTCACACATTTAACACTCTGTTAAATTGACATATTGAACATTTGTTTAAATTGGATTAAAAAAAAAAAAGTGAAAACTTCTATTCTTGTTAAAATAACTTCACATGTTGTCACCCTGAGTCTCCTCTGTGTCTGCTAAGATTGTTGAAGAGTTAAATATGTAGAAGCAGGAGCACTGCCAACATTCACCATGTTTCCTTTTGTTTCAACACGTTGAAATATGTGTAACCATAGTAACCACACGAATTGTATCCATACCCTGTGGCTGTAGTTAAAAGCCTACACAGTGGGTTAATTTGCAAGTTTTTAAGAGGATGTGTATGTATAGCTTGTGTGTATAGTTTGTTGTGTGTATAGTTTTCATGTTATTTAATTTTCCTGTTAAAGAAAAACAAAACAAAAAAAAGTTGAGAGGATGAGTGAAGTTGTAAATTGTATGAGAGGCTCAGTCCTGAGCAGTGTTTCCTATTGATCGTGGGAAACACACACGCTATAAAAGATGCTTTGAAGTGGACCGCAGAAGCCATGCTGCCAGGTAGTTTAACTCATATTTGGCTTGCAGTTGTCCCATCCTAAAGCCATACTGCTGTTTTCCCTAAAATTTCCCTGTCTGCATGGCTCATTAAAACAAACATTTTACTCCTAAGCACTCATTTTGACTGACTTCAAAGCCTGTTTCATGTTTGTTGCTGAAGTGGTCTGCACGCTGTAATGTTGGAGGCTGGCAACAGGTGTTATTTTTGAATGTGGTATCCTGAAGGCCACCCATGTGTACGAAATGTGATGTTGATGTAGTACAGGGGTGTATTGTGGCTTACCCGCATTTACCAGCATTTAAAAGTTAGAGGGTAGTGGCAAGGCAAGTTTGTTTTATAGCACATTAAAAATAAAAACAGAAAGACAACAACCTAAAACAAAATAGATCTAATGCAAGAAATCAGGTTCCAGTGTGATGAATTAACAGTAGTTTTGATTAAAGCCAGCAAACAGAAAAGTTTTTTTACCCTGATATAAAACGATATAAGAATTTCAGCAGACCTGCAGTTTTCTGGAAGTTTGTTCCACATGTAAGGAGCATAAAAGGTGAACGCTGCTTCTCCATGTTTAGTTCTGACTCTGGAAACAGAAAGTAAACCTGACCCTGATGACCTGAAGGATCGGGTTGATTCACAATGAACCGGAAGATCCTGAATGTATATCAGTCCTAAACCATGCAGGTCTTTGTAAACTAACAGTCAGTTGAAGTCAGTTCTTTGACAGACAGGAAGCCAGTGTAAAGATCTGAGGACTGGAGTTATATGATCCACTTCCTTGGTCTTAGTGAGGACTCAAGCAGCAACGTTCTGGACAAACTGCAGCAGTTTGATGGACTTTTTAGGGAGACCTGTGAGGACAGAATTACAGTAGTCCAGTCTAATAAAGATAAATGCATGGACCAGTTTTTCTAAATCCTGCTGAGGCATCAGTCCTTTAATTTTTGATATGTTCTTTAAGTGATAATAGATTGACTTCACAACTGTCTTAATTTAACTGCTAAAATTCAGGTCTGAGTCTATAGGTGCGTTTCCATTACCCCTAGAATGGCGCAAAAGCTAAATATGGCAACAAAAAAAAAAAACGGTAATGGAAACCTACATTTCGAAAAAACTCTCAAATATCACAAAAAAGTTTTTACTCTATGAGGTGGTTTTGCAGACGTGTCGATATAGAAGTATATAGCAAAAGTGTAATGGAAACACTTTTTTTACACTTCACCGGATGTGACGTAGCGGGTCATGTGACCAGTTCATTTCAAATAGAGATGGCGCAGTCTGAGTAGACGGAAGATGGAAATCTTTTTACAAAGACTTAAAGAAAAAAATATAATCGTCATCTTTGATAGCAAACAACAGCGAAATGCAAGGGTTTTACAGAGATTTAGAAATCTCTATCCCCCTCAAATTGGAGTCTTGCGGGATGAGATTTTACAAGAATAATGGCTAATGTGCTAAACGCCATTCAATGGAAACACCTGCAAATCGCAATTGCATTTTATCGAAATGTTATAAATATTGCTTTTATATTTCGAAATACTGTAATGGAAACGCAGCCTATGACTACTCCCAGATTTCTGGCTTGGTTGTTAGTTTTGAACTTGAGCTGTTTGAAGCTGAGTGCTGACTGAGGACTGAAATGTTTCCGCTTTCTGTGCTTAAGTAGATGTGATTAAAGACCTTAACTAGAGCAGTCTCAGTGTTGTGGTGTGGCCGAAAACCTGACTGGTAGACATCAAAACAGTTATTTAGTGTCAGGAAGTTGTGTAGTTGTTGAAAGACAGCTTTTTCTATAATCCTACTAAGAAAGGGGAGGTTTGATATCAGTTTGTAACTGCTCATAAGGGATAAGTCTAGGTTTTTCTTTTTCAGTAGTGGCTTGATGACAGCTGTTTTTAGGGTCTGAGGGAAGACACCTGACAGCAGAGACATGTTTACAATCTGTAAGATGTCTAAGGCCATGCATCCTGAAACATTCTTCAAAACCCTGGTTGGCAGGGTATCAAGACAGCAAGTGGTGGATTTCAGATGGTCAATGATCTCATCCAGGTTTGACATCTCATCCACAACACAGTTCTTTGGTCCCATTGTCCTACAGGTTATCAGCATAAATGTTAGCCACATACTAGAATGAAGCAAAGTTTTTATATCTGCTTCCTTGCTTTCCTAAAGATTTTACTTTACATAAGTCAAACAACTTACCTCACAATGTGTCATCTACCTTGTGATGATATATAGCTCAGCTTGTTAGTTAATGAAAGTGCTTGTATTTATTTTATTATTATTTCTAACAAAGCTTTTGTTTTTTTTTTTTTTTAATAGTCTCATTGTCTAGCCTCCTGTTTTAGTTTCTTCTTCCTTCCTGCTCTGGAAATGTTGCACAGCTCTGTAGCAAGTTGTCATTGTTTTGAAATGTACAGTAAAGGGTCGAATAAGAATTTAAAACAGGTTCAGTTTGGCAGGCAGGACGACACCTGACTGGTTGCGGTAAATAAAAAAGAAAAGTAACATCAGGTAGTGATGTGGGACTGTTGCTGACTGTTTTTCTTCTGATCAAATTGGAGTGGCAACAACATTTCAGAAACTCAGGAAAGAAAGCTTTCAACAGTTAGACTAATTGTTTCTCCATTTCCCGTCTATTCTAGGCTGTTAGATACTTCATAGTGAACAACATATTTTGTTATGCCTTTGTTAGACAGCGCATTTTTTAAATAATAATAATAATAATAATAAAGTGGTAAATAAAATATTTTAAATTGTTATAATATAATTGTTATTATATTATATTATATTATATTATATTATATTATATTATATTATATTATATTATATTATATCATATTATATTATATTATATTATATTATATTATATTATATTATATTATATTATATTAGTTGACTACACAGCACTGTCCAACCAATTTTCATTCAGTTTTACTGTGTTTTATGAACAGGAATATACTTTCTAACAGAGAAACAATCAGCACACCAAGAAAAAAAATAGCAGCCATACATCTGTGTCTGTGCATCGTTACATAGACATCATTTATAAAACTATTTTATATATCTTATTTTCTATTTTGAGTTTTTTTTTCTACTGGTATACTGTATATAGTGGCATGAAATTTTGTGCTTTCAGATATGTCAAAATTGTACTAAAAATGATAATTGAGTGAATGTTCTCCACCAGTGATAAAAGGTCAGGAAAAGGAAGCATGTGGGATGTGTTGGGAGAGAGTGATGCTTGCTGCGAAGGTGGCTGAAACAGCAGTTTAGCTTCTACCCCCCACAGAACTACTCAGCATCTTTTCACACACACACACACACATGCATAATATGACACTTATTTGGATCAGCAAGCACCTCCAGCAGTCATAATTACAAACCTATCCAGTATTATTCCAGCATGGAGCAGGAGGACACTGCTTGAAGACAGCTCACCCTGCACCTCACAAGAAAGTCATTATAACTCCCTGTGCAACCTCCTCATGTCCCATCCTCTTTTTTCTTGCTATTCCTTCTCTAAATCATTTATAAATAAATATTATTAGCAGACAGAGTAGTCTCTGTAATTCCAAGCTCTACTGCATATTATTAACAAAAGAACCAAATTAGACGGTTTCCTTCTTTTTTTTTATGCTTACGCCAGGGGATTGTACATTTGTGTGCCATCTCGAAGCTCTACATTATGAAGTACAAAGGTTGCTTTTGTCCAGAGAGGATGACACTGGTGAAGCATGGTTTTGTGTAGTTACAATGAATTATAAGTGGGATCTTGGAGAAACGTTATTAATTAGAACTGTCAGAACTCTTACAGCTGAAAACCAACATGTCATTATAAAGGATTATCATCAGCCTACTGTATGAAATCTGGCCTAATTAGAGATATTTGAGGGTGTATAATATGGTGTAATTTTTTATAATCAAGCAGCCCAGAGTCTGTTGATTTGATTCTTTGACCATTAACCATTAACATATGGTTTCTTTTTACTCCTACTCTAATTCTTCAACACATCTATAAACCAGGGGCTCTGGTTCCAATCAAGTGCTTGACTGACCTGATTTCCTGAAAGAAGAAAATGGCCCATTTTTTTTACCATTATGAGTAAATTATTTTTAGCTTCATCTAACCTTCTACCACTCAGTTCTTTTGCAGTCGCCCCTCCTCAAAAACTCTTTCCTTATTACTTAAGATAACTACACAGCAGACAGGACCAGATGATTCCAACTTCAGTTTGGTGAAAAAAGAGCTTGCATCAACAAAGGCGACTCCACATCAGAGTACTGGGAGGACCTGCTGGAGGGAGACTTCTGCCTTGGCATTGGTCCAGCTGAAGTCATAGAGGCTTGAATTTTCCTGGGAACTCTTCTATCCCTGTGTGATCATCCCCCACTGCCGATGATGCTAAGGCCCCACCTCCCACAGAGAATGGGGTCACTGGTCAGGGCATCTGAAAGCAATCGAGCGGGAGCTAGAGTTGCTGTGGATCCCAAAAGGTCACACAGCCCCCATGTGCTGACACGCATGCTAAGAAGCACTCATACTAGGAGGAAAAAATAAATTACTGAGGCTAGTGCTCTTCCTGCTGCTCTGCTGATGATACTCTTGGCTCGCTTTGCTCCAGTTTCCTGTATTTTCATAGCTGAAATTGAGATGTTAAGAGTACTTTTTATCTAACGGCCAAATTAAAATGCAGCATGACCAGTAAAAATCCAAAATGTTAAGTCACACATTAATAACATGCAGAGCAGCTTTATGCTACTTGATTACATAATGTGTCGGTTTCATGCTTTAAAGGGGCTTGCTCATCAACATACACAATGGTTGAATGCTACAGTATTTCCCTTAATCAGCTGAAATGGTATTTTTGTGCCAGCTTTGCTTCACTTCTCCCCAGCCTCTTATTAAACTTTTATTGCTCTGTTTTTTCTGCTATAGTCCTTTTAACTGATTCAAATGTATTCCACTGAATTTATTACCCCCCTTCTCCCTTTACGTCTTGCTTATCATTCTGTGGTGCACCAGACTGCTTCCAAATGCTAAAATATATTTCCAGCATTTGGAAAAGAGACTATTAGCATGTAAGTTTTCCTTTGACTTCTTTAATTATAGATTGCACTTTGCTGCTTTCTGAATGCATCATTTAAAAATCTCAGGGCCCCTTTTTCTCTTGAGTGAGGCAGGGTGCTGTGTACCACACAACACAATCTGTAAAGGTTAGTATTTGTGAATATGCAGACTTTTTTTTTTGCCTTAACAAAGCCACTGTCCTTGAAATGAGAGTTTTTTTCATGCATGGGTGCATTAATGGAAAGAGGCTGTTTTAGTTCTCTGCTGCAGCAAATATATATGTATTCTGCCTCGTTTGCAGTGATGTCATGAATACAGTTTTGTTCTGAGCAAAGAGACAAACAGATTGCAGAAGGCTTTCATCTTAAGTCTTGAGTGAAGATCCTTAAAAGGGACTGTTTGACCCAAAAAGTTGCATTTCTACTAATTCATATGTGATTTTTCGGCTTCTGCAATTCATGGCATTTTATTGTCCTGCCGAGCATCATGATTTTCTTTCCATTTACTGCACAACAAAAGTTTGTACAGCTTCTCGGTTTAACCCCGTTATTGAGAAAAGGCATTCAAATGCAAATTTGAAACTTAGGCACCAGTAATCAAATGCAGTTTGCAGGTCTAAGATTAAATCTGGAAAACCTCAGAAAATCACAACTCAAATTACCTCAACTGTATCTTTTTAAAGTGTGACAGACATTTTTAGTTTAGTACTTCCCATTTGAAGTTTGGGAAGCTGAATTTGTTTGAAGTTGTGTTGTCACAAAGCTGTACCCTGTAGAGTTTTTAATCATAAATAATGCTCACATAGTGGTTATTTAGTTTTCTTCTCGTGGGCAGACATCTACACTGATCTACAGGTAGTAATCATTTGTAAGACAAGTGACTGTCAGTAAGCAAACCAGGCAAGCATACAGTACTTTTAGGTGTTTTTTTTTTTTTGTTTTTTTTTCTTTGTAGGGTTTTCTGCTTGTGCATTTACAAATTCCACACACAGTGAAGTTTTTCTTTCCCACAGAAAACACTGTAAATGACTCATTTGCAGCTTTTCCCTCTTTACATCAGTAGACATATTTGCATAAAGCCTGCCTGGTGGCTACTTTTAGTTCGCATCAAACAAAGGACGAGCAGCTGCCCTGCTTGTAGCCATTTTTGATTAACAGCTGACCGAGCAGGAGCACACTTTGCTTTTTTTTTGAGGAGGAGGAGAAGGGGGGGGGTCTTTTTAGGAATAGAGGGCCCTGAAACAAAGTGTTTCACTCAAAAGTTGGCTAGACAGGCTGCTGACGTATATTCCATGAGAAAACTAATGCCCCTCCCCAAAACTAAATAAAGGCTCTCTTTCTTTAAACTTAGGTTACATCCTCTCAATTCAGAGTAATGTTGAATGTAAATAAAAATTATGTTTACTAGACAAACACCAAAGCAAGCCTTTATGTTATGTTGCAAGTGAAAACAAATGTCTGAAAGCACAGTGGTTCTCACATAGTGAGGTAGGGCTCAGAGGTGCACATGTGGCAAATGTTTGTGAAACAGCTCAAAAAGTATGAATGAAGGCCCTTTGTTTTGGTACACATTCTGGATATAAAAAATAAAACAGATTTGTTTAAATCCAGGAGTTTTCTGTTATTTGAACAGTCACATTAATCTCGCCTCATGCATTTTGAGAACCACTGTCCTGATTCAGATTTTTTTTTTAAAAAACACATGTGGCTCATAAATGATGCATAAACTGTCTTTGTTCACTGTGAACTTTACTCAATGCAATATTCTCAGATGTGTTTTTTAATAAGAGCAAGCAATTGTAAACATTTTAAATGGTAGGACAGACTGCTCACACCGACACTGAGATAGGGACTTTCCAGCCCCAGAGTTATGACAATGTCCACAGTGCATGATATCATCCCACAAGGACTTAGTGACAAAAATAAAACAGAAAGGAAAATAAACATCTTTTTTTTTCTTAAATCTAGAAACAGCACTACTGCTGTTCTGAAGACACCTCTACCTATGGCACATCAACAAACCAATTCCTTGATTGTCTCTGACTTCAACCAGATCTTAAAAATAAAGATTTTTGATGAGTTTCTTTTTTTTTATCCACTATTTTCACCTTTACAGACAGTATGGAGACTAAAAGAGTAACATATTCTTTTTTTAACATTCAAAAATAATCCCAAAACATCCACTTTAAGTGTCATCATAAGATACATGAATTATACAGTTGCTTTTTTTTCAAAGTTGCAGCGTCACTATTCAAGTCATTGTTCACAGGCCTTGCATTGTCAAACATCCATTGTTTTGTTATAAAAGAAGTGGCCCCTTCAAATACTACTGCAGCTTGACTGAGGAAAATGGGATACATTCCAAAATGTGGCCATTAGAGCTCCTTGAACACTGGAAGTAAAGCTTTAATTCCACGATAAGAAGAAACGGCACTGGATGCAAAATTAACGTTAAATTAAAAGGTCTTTGGTGGTGAGGATGCTTTCACAATTTGGAGCGTGTCAGTAATGACTTGCTCAGGTCCTTGGCCTCCCCAGCTGTTCTCACCCTTTCGTACCCAAGAACAGACATGGAATGGTGGCAGTAGTCTTCCACTTGTTTGATCTGTTGAATGCTCAGCACTGTTCTCCATGCACTAGCAGCTTGTGTGGCATTCCTGGAGGAGACTATAAATGGCTTAGAGGAGGAGCTAGGGCCACTGGTCATATTCAGTGCAAACGACTCAATATCTTGGTTGGTGGTGAGGTTGGCAAAACGGTAGACGTTTCTCAGGGTCTTAACTGGGTTTTCAACCAGATCCTCGTACCGCACCACCATGTACTTGCCCTTAAGCCAGCTTGGTGGGTTTAAGGCAGTCCTCAAAGTCCTGGAGGTGCGGTCACAAATAACTTCCATGGCTCCGATGGAGTGATAATCAGAGCCATCCTTCTTGTTGGCTTTATGACCAGGATCCACAAAGGGTATCCGGCGAAGTTTAGGGTCCCTGCTGCGGACCACCTGTAAATTCTCCCTTATCAGGCCGTGTCTGGATTTGATCCTGGAGTTGGCAACTGCCCGAGGGTCTCTGACCAAATGTATCACTTTTAAATCCAAGGATGGATCCTCCATGAGAGGGGCCAGGACGTTTACATCCAAAATACGGACTCCTTTAATGACTATGGTGCTATATTTTAGGCACTCGTCCTCCAACAGTCTAAGGCTTTGAGGGGGACACTTTTTACACACCCTATCATCCACCATCCCCACTATCTCTTTCCTGTAGGCTGAGCAGAGGGGATAAGAGCACACCACTTTATTCAGGGTGGCCCCAAATAGTCCTAAAGAGGTAAAATTCTTGCCTCCAGGGCTGTTGTAAAGTTGGAAAACAGATAGATCACAGCGGTACAGGGAGCTTAGCATGTCTCTGGCTGCCCCTTGTAATGACACGGCATCACCAGGGTAGAGTTTCTGCCAGATGTGCCACATTGGCTCATATAAGAAGAACACTTCAGGATTTTGGTTAAAAAGCTCCCCAAAAAAGGAAGAGCCTGACCTCCAGGTGGTCAGAACGTAGATAAGCTGTCTCTTTTTAGCCAGAGAGGGCCTGTAAAGGAAGCGAATGTCTGATCTGCTCTGATAAGTGGTGCTCCTCATCTGATGGTTACACTGCTGTGGCTCTTTAGTCCATTTATAATTAGCCAAGTTAAGCATGGTGAGGACCAGTAGCAAGAAATAGGCCATAAATAACACAATCCTCTTCCTGCGGAGTACTTTCATCACGATCCCAGGCTGTGCTATTATCTTGGTATGATTCCTGTAGGTTTTAAGCTTCCTCCCGAAGCCAGCATCCTTCTCCCAAGGCGCTGTCAACTTCAGTGGTTGATGATATTGTTTGCCTCTCATCAATGCCTTCGGAGAGTGGCTCTCACCACTGGACAAAGCTCTTTACATCTACAATGCACCAACGCGCTCTGCTGTGTGTGTGCGTGTATGTGTGTGTGTGCGGGCTGTGCTGGGAATTTATACCCAGTTCAGCACCAGCTGATTAGGTAATATATTCACCACCAAAGCAACAGCAGGATATACAGTTTCCACTGCACTGCGCAATGTTCTTCATATAAGCGGCGGATGATAAGAACCTTTAGGCTGTCCATACCAAGGGTTGCAGAGATTCAGTGGGTGGCCCGCGTTCAAAACAAAAAGGAAGGAGTCTTCTTCATTGTAACAGACGCCCTGTTTGTCCATGTTCAACGGAGGCATCCCTGCGCAGTCACCATCAGCGGCATCCTTGTATATGTATATTAAAAAGACGCAGCCTGGAGAGATTCATCAGTGCACCCGATTAATGAATTCTGGAATAAATCTTTCTGTAATATCGAAGCGGCAAATTCTCTGTGTTACAGCTTTAAGACGTGTCTCTATGCAGCTCCTCGATTCGTCCAACTCGCTAACTGAACCGTTTTTATCAAGAATGCAAGAAGAAAGATCCGCCTTCCAAGAAAGCGTATTGGTGCGCGGCTTGCCGTCGCGCGTAACCGAGCTGTGTCATTGGAGCCTCAGCCCGTCCGTCTCGTTCAACAGCGGCTCCCACAAAACACAGAAATGGCAGGCGGTGGGTGCTGTTGTTATGTTTCTGAGGGGTCCACCTCACTGTTTGAAATCTTGTAACCGTGCTCCACCCCGATATTTCCGACATTCTAGTCCTAGCGAAAGCGCTCTGCTCGGTTCTGTTGGTTCGGTTTTTAAAGGCATGTTTCTCATTTTTCTCTTCTGCATTATCGATGCTCGTTTAAACCCATTTATTTTAAGTTTTTATCCTGAAAGTCATCGCTTTACTGTCCTATCATACACACCGTCAACCAATTCATGACTGCAGTGACTAACTCAAGAGGATACCTCAGATCTAAGAAAACATAGTGCAACAAAAGGTTTTTTTTTTTTTTGTTGTTGTTGTTGTTTTTAATGAACAAGCAGGATAACATATCTCATGTAGTTATACCAAGTATGTGGGTTCTTTTTGATAAAGTACCTATGTAAGATTTTATAGTAGGGGTGAAGAACACAGTGATTTGTCATTGGATTTATAGAAACTGTGATGGACACTCCTCACTGGAAGAGTCAGCTGAAATGTGACGTTTGACAGCTGTTTCCCTGGAGCTGCCAAATGTCCTGGGGAGCTGCAAGTCTGTGTGTTTGAGCAGAGGAAACCACATGTTCTGCAGATTGAAAATCATCTTGCCTAAGAGGCTTGCCTGTTTGGGATTATAGCCTGACACAAGTCAAGGGAAATAAAAAGATCTGAATGAAAAGGTCCTCATATATATATATATATATATATATATATATATATATATATATATATATATATATATATATATATATATATATGCAGCTTATTTGACATAATTCTGAGAAAAGCTCAGGATTACTGAAATAAATACTTTTACTAGTAGCTCTGTGTAGTGTGTGCTGCTTGTCTGTGTGTCCACCAGATGCTCGTTTTGTAGTGTTCTTTCAATGTGGATGCTTCTATTAAACCTTTGTGCGGACCGCCCTCTGCTGGAGGAATAATTTAAACTCCTCCAATTTCCACAGAAACAAAACCTTTGTTAGCGCCTCTAAGACACGTTACTTACATAAAGTACCACAGAGGTTCTCAATCTATGTATAGGCTCACAATGGTCTATAATGCCAGATAAACAGAAAGCTGAAAGGCCACAAAGGGCTGTAAAAGTCAATAAGGTTATGAAATCAACTCTAAAACATTCTAAGAGGTTAAATGAGTTATGTGCCTGATTTTATTAAAAGTCTGGTAGCTGGCTTCTGTACAATTAGGAGACAATGAATGGATTTTGGTTGAAACAGCTATAGGCAATATTGGATGGGTAAGGAGATAAAAGAAAACAGAACAGCCTCTGTGTAATCAAAAAGATAGAGTAGGTTTAAAAAGTGTATATATATATATACACACACAGATAGACAGACAGACAGATAGATAGATAGATAGATAGATAGATAGATAGATAGATAGATAGATAGATAGATAGATAGATAGATAGATAGATAGATAGATAGATAGATATGCTTGTAAAAATAGAGCTTCATAGGTTTTGCAATGTACTCATCTTATGTCATACTAAACACTAAGGTTATTTGTAACAGGTAGTAATGCATTTAAATATTGCTGCACAGATAATATTGATTTGCTCATATTTCCTCCTTTCATGCATGCAATCATACTGTATCGCATATGTGTAGGAAATGATAATTACTGCTTAGCAAACAATTTAAGGATTTGATTAGCTTTGCTGTTCTTTTCGGTCCATTGTGAAGTAATAGCTTACTGCCATGACAAATTTCTGAAAGCAGCATCTCACGTCCTTTGTTATTATTTCTAAAGCTGTTTACTGTAAATCTGAAAAGCACAGGATCCATGAAGAGAGCTACCAAGCTTCTTCACAGGCTGCTGTGAACTATTTACAGAACCTCTATATCATTGTCTTTCCTATATGCAGTAAACGTCGTCAAGCACTTCCAAACACATCATTACACAGTGATGTTCTCTTTAACTGATGTCTGTGTGCTGATGTGGGCACACAGTTCTGCACATACCAGAAACCACAGAAATTGTCTTTTTCTGTCACATTAATGTGATCATATGCATCTACACTGCCATAATGTGTTCATCTAACTATGTTCCGATGCTGCGTCATCTCTGGTGTGTGTACTGACAGATATGACATGACATGCTTACTTCCAGTTAAGAATTACATGTACTTTTAGGCATATCTGATGCTGCCCATTGTACAGACTATGATCAACAAACAGTACAAAGAAGTACTGTTACGTAACCATGAATCATCACGGCTTTGTGCCTGCGAAGCGACCGCGCGCGCAGGTGGAGGAGCAAGCATGCGCATTAGAATCCCCATGAGCAGCATCAGGACCAAAATGATACTCAGCGAGCCTGCGTTGAGAGTGAGAAGATGGTGCATGTAAACACGGTGAAGGAGACGCTTCGTCAGACTCCAGCAGCCATTTGCCTCGATTAATTTGTGACTTAAAGTCTAAACCAGGCGAGAAGAGGTGATATTTAACCACGAAAAGCGAACGAAGAAGAAACAAGCACGGCTGACATGCGACTGTAGGAGCGTTTGTGATAATGACGACGCTGTAAACCTTCACGACGGACTTAAAAAAAACAAAGAAAAAAAAGATTCCTCTAAAGTTACCAAACATGGCAGGCTTTCCTATGTGATGGTCGCAGGTTTCTAGTGGGATGCACATCAGTGTTTGTCCGTACTCGCTCTCCGTCGTAATGGCAGCTCTGTACCAGGGCACGGACGCTTCCTCTCCGGACAAATTTCTGGCCTTGAAAGACGTGAGAGAAGTGAAAGAGGAAACCACCCTGGATGAGAAGCTCTTCCTGCTGGCATGCGAGAAAGGTTTGTCATTGTTCATCTTTTGTTTAATCTATAATTATCCAATATTATATTTTCCACTAATATTATATAAATGCTCTTACCTTCTATATGTACGGCCTACAAACTGTATATTCATACCACTTTTTTTCAGTGAATAACTCCAGCAGCTGCCTACATGTTAACTCTGAACATTTGCCCACGGGGGTTCAAATATATTTTTAGCTAAATGCTGCAACCCTGAAAGTTTCCCCTGTCTGATCTGCTGGCTCCTCTCAGCTTCCAACATGGAGAGGTAAAGCAAACAAAATGAAGAGAAACAAGGCAAGACAGACGTTGTGTGCGTAAAATAGCAAAGCAGCATGGTTATTCTCAGCTAGTCAGGTCTGACAAGAATGTTTCATTGATAGGTGTAGCACGCTGCACAGGTTGAGGTTGTTTTGGGTGAGCAAGTCAGTAACTACCACTGTGACCATATAAAGTCTCTATAAACATGGCACAGCAACAGAAACTGCCCTTTGAGGGAGATGTTATTGTTATACAAGATTAAGGGGGCTGCTGGAGCAGATCCTGTTCTGTTGGCGTGCTCGCCTTGCAACCACCACTGTGTGTATGAGTCTTATTGAGCTGAATTTGTAAGAATTAACTAGTGGATTCTGTTCTTAGTATTTTTTCTCTGATGTGCTTGCCAGGTGACTACTACATGGTGAAGAAACTACTGGAAGAGAACAGGCACGGCGAGCTTAACATCAACTGCGTAGACGTGCTGGGGCGAGACGCTGTGACCATCACCATTGAGAATGAGAATCTTGATATCCTGCAGCTTCTACTTGAACATGGCTGCCAGGTAACCATCACATACATATACTGCAAATTCTTTCTGCACGTTTTCTTTTTTTAAAATTCTGCTTTTGTTTCTGTGAAGGCGACAGACGCCTTGCTGGTGGCCATAGACTCAGAAGTGGTCGGAGCTGTGGACATCCTTCTCAACCACAGGCCAAGGCGATCTTCCAAGCCCTCAATTGCTGCAAGTCCCAAATAATTTTTGCTCAGAAATCCTTTTTCACAAAAAATCCTTGTAGATTGAGATAACAGAACAGCATTACTTTTTTGTTTCTGCACAGTATTTTAGAGATTTATGCTATCTTTTTCAGAAACTGATGCAGCGGATCCAGAACCCAGAGTATTCCACCACCATGGACGTGGCTCCGGTCATCTTGGCAGCACATAGAAACAACTATGAGATCCTGACTATGCTACTCAAACAGGACATCTCTCTTCCCCGACCTCATGCTGTTGGGTGCGAGTGCACGCTGTGCAATGCTAAAAACAAGAAGGATAGCCTGCGGCACTCCAGGTACAGGCCAAGTTTAGAATTCAGAAAATGTGTGAACAGCTTTGTCCAGAAAGTTGTTTTAAGAGGATTAATGTTACTGTAACATGGAAAAGTCAGCATCTTTTTCTTCCAGCTTATTCTTTTGTTGTTTTAGTTTCCTGACAAAGATAGGCGCTTAAAAACTACTCTAAATCAGTTATCAAAGGATCTATTTCTGAAACATTCTGGCTCCTTTTAAAAGTCTTCTCAGTGTCTTGAAATGCAAGCTTATGTGGAATATTCAGAGCTTTTTTACAAATGCTTTTAGCCCCCCGTTTTTACAGTATAATGAGTGAACACAAATGATCTATTCAGTTCTCTGTTACTCCTCTACTATTTGTAGTTGTTCAGCACTGAAATATAATTTAAATTCAAGCTGTAATTTGAAGACAAAGAGCAACAACAGCAGCATATCCTCAGTCCTTTCCATTTCCTTTAGTTTCTGATACCATCTCAGCTTGCAGATGAGATTTGGTTAATCTCCTCCGCTGGGCAGTTTTATTCTCCCAGCAGGGCACTGTAGCCACCCACATATCACACTAAATGAATCAGTCTGCAGTTTTTCTGCCAAACAACATGGAGGTCAGAGTAGGTACAAATGAAGCAGCCAGAACACCGAATGCTTCTCCATTTTCTCTTCTCTCATCTGTACACTTCTGCAGTGCACAACAGGAGTAAATGCAGCCCTTTGCAATGTCACTCAAATGTGAAATGATGCAGAACTGCATCATGGTACATCAATCCCTTTACCTCTGAGTTGAATGGCAAGGTATTTGTGAAATGCTGAAAACAGGCCTGACAGTAAAAATTAGTTTTACATGACCAGCCCAAACGTCTGCATGAGGAAACCAAATTACGACAGCAATGCTTGCCGTTCTTCAGACATGATATCATGCTGCTCCGATAACCCCATAAACTTCCTTCTCTGCCAAACTTTTGAATGCTGGGAGTTATCTTATTAGACAGCTTTTGCTTTCTTGTTAGACTGTTATTTGTTATCTTTTGCACGTCCTGCCTCATATAATCTTCTTAATTCTTTATCTGTATTCACAGTGGCAGTCCTGGCAAAGAATGTTCTCTCAGTTTTTATTAACATTTAATATTATGTTGTAGTTTCAGCTAAAAAAGCAAGCAACCGATGTTTTTTCTTTCATGGATGGCGTCAGTAGAGGTTGTCCGGCACACTTTCTGAACTGCTTTTGCAGAAACTCAGCACCTGTGTGAGTCTAGAACTCTAAGTTTAGGTTTTCTGAGCTAAACTGTAAAAGTAGCACATGGATTAAAATGAGGAAAATTACATTTGCATTACTTAATTACTATTACTAGTGCATCTTGTCCTTTACCCACTTTATTAATACTGCAGTTCTCCTGATTTTTTATGACACCAGTCTTCCTGAATCCTTTTCCATCATTATGACATCCTATAATCAGGAATCTTTCAGTTCCTTTAGAAATTCACTTTCACATGGGGTTAAGATGCAGATGTGTTAATAGACACTGCCCACAGGTTAAAAATGTTGATGCTTTTTATTGTATGACCATTCCTATGCAATTAAATGAATTGCAATTTAGCGTTAGGGCGGTATGGCTCAGTGGGTAAAGTGGTCGTCCTGTAGCCCAAGGGTTGCTGGTTCGATCCCGGCCCGGCAAAGCTCATGTCGAGGTGTTCCTGAGCAAGACACCAAACCCATAATTGCTCCTGATGGGTGGTGGTTGAGCGCCTTGCATGGCATCTTCAGCCATCAGTGTGCGTGTGAATGGGTGAATGTGACGTACATGTAAAGCGCTTTGGATAAAAGAGCTATATAAGTACAGACCATTTACTTTATTTTACCTTTTAAAAAGCAAAATAAAGGGTGTCTTTTTAAAAGAATTGGATGTTTGTACATTCAAAGACATACTGCTTGGAGACATATGCTGTCATGTTGGACTGGTAAAGATTTTATTCAATCCAAAATTTCTGTTGTATTGTTTAATTTTTGCTTTCTCTTCCTTACCAAACATTTCAATAGCCTCGTCCTTTAAACAAAAATCATCTATTTTCAGGTTCCGTCTTGACATCTACCGCTGCCTGGCCAGCCCCTCTCTCATCATGCTGACTGAGGAGGACCCCATACTCAGAGCATTTGAGCTGAGTGCTGACCTGAAGGAGCTCAGTCTTGTGGAGGTGGAGTTCAGGTACAGTCAACTGCTGCGCATCCATCCGACGTGTCTTGCTAGCAGAGAAACGGTCACAGGCTCTCAAAGATGTGTACTAAAACTCTTACCTTATAGCTAAGATCCTTAATCAGCTCTGATTACATCTCTCTTTTTTATTCCAGGAATGATTATGAAGAGCTGGCAAAGCAGTGCAAGATGTTTGCTAAGGACCTACTGGCTCAGGCTCGAAACTCTCGGGAGCTTGAAGTGATTCTCAATCACACGTCCAGCGAGGATCATGTTGACAAGAGAGGCTTGCTGGAGGAACGCATGAACCTCAGCCGACTTAAACTTGCCATCAAGTACAACCAAAAAGAGGTTTGTTAGTGAAAGTGTCGAGTCTGCAGCATATGTTAGCTGATGAAACGACCTCTGGTTTCAGTCAGTATCCTGACATTTGTAGAGAGAAAACAATAACACGTGCCGTTTATGATCTTTTTACTGCAGCAGCTGTCAAATTTAACAGCTGCTGCAGAACTTCACGTGCTTGTCTTTGGGAAATAAGTTTGGCAGCTGAAAGTACTTCCTCCAGGCAATTAGATTAAAAGATAAACTGAAGGTTTTTGTTTGGAGCTGTGGGATGATTTATTGCCAGGATCACTTTGAAGTCTTGACTCATATGTCATTGTACAGTTAATAACACTGTTTTTTGCTGAAGAATAACATTGATAAGATCTCTCCAAAAGGTACATGTAAGAGTACATGAAGCTAAAACAAAAGATCCTTATTTGATTTGTTCCACTCCAAGGAATAAATAATGATGTAGCATTCAGTTGAAATGGACCTGCTCATATTAAATATCATATTTGTTTTTCTTTCCATCATTTCCTCCTGTTTTTATCTTTACAGTTTGTGGCTCAGTCCAACTGCCAGCAGTTCCTCAACACCGTCTGGTTCGGAGAGACGGCTAGCTACAGGCGCAAACACACCTGTCTAAAGATGGCCACGGTCCTGACTGTGGCTATACTTTGGCCGCTGCTTTCCGTCTGTTACCTGGTGGTGCCACGCTCCCGAGTCGGCCAGATAATCCACACACCGTTTGTTAAGTTCATCATTCACAGCGCCTCCTACTTCACCTTCCTGCTACTGCTCAACCTGTACTCTCTGGTCTACAATGAGGGCAAGAAAAACGAAATGGGTCCCGCACTGGAGATGATTGATTACCTCCTCATCCTCTGGATCATAGGTCAGCTTTTTACCCAGTAAATGATGCACTCAGTGTGTGTGTGTGTGTGTGTGTGTGTTTTATTTATTTTTTTATTTTATTTATTTTTTTTCAATACTTGGAGGTCAGATTTCTATAACTGAATAATTATTTATCTCTTAATACACAAATTAGAGCTATAGATAGAAAATAGAATAAGAATCAAATTCTAAAAACCAAAATTTAATATTTTAACATCACAAGACTGCTGCTAATGTCTGCCTAAAGTCTAGTATCCTGTATCTATAATCTTATCAGGCTGTACATGACAAATGGTGGTTTCTCTCCCCTGTGGTCCATCTGAACACTGGCATTAACAAGCTCCGTATACATGCAAACATTCTTGCATAAACGTGCACAAGCTAGCTCATCAGTTGTGGCTAGATAGTGACAGTTAGAAATGAACTCTATCTCTCTGGAGAGGGAACTCCCTACCTTCCTTCTCTGCCAAGAAACCATTATCATGCACATTCAGTCTCCTTAATGGCCTTGCTGTGCATGTGGTTCTAGCATCCTGCTTCTCAGCAACTCTGTCCTATACGTTTCATCTCTTTCATTACTAGGTTGATTAATCATCCCAAAAACCAAACCTGACATGATGCGTAAAGGATGTAGAAGCAGTTATGAAAATGGTTGTGGGGTGATTTCCAATTTGTCCTGTATGCTGTGGGAGTGACAACAGTAGTTGAGTCATTAGTGTAAAGTATAATGGGTTTTCTCAGCACACTTCTAGTTAAAGCAGTTGCTTAAGTACTGCAAAAGTTTAACATCAAAGGCAAATTTTAACTTTTTCAGCTTTTTTTTTCTTTTTTTTTAAAGTTGCCTCATTTCAAAACACTGCAAGATTTGCACTCCAGGGGCCCTGCAGCATCATCACATCAAGTGAGATGGGCGTAATGGAAAGGATGAGATTGCTAATGATTATCCTCTGCTAACATCCTCATGTTATTAGGATGTGAGCAGCAGCTATTACAGTCCCTACATGAGTTGGATGTTTCCAGCCAGCAATCACAAGTTAAAACGGATGTTTTTGTTCCTTTTTGCTTTTCATTGTTCTCTCTTCCTCTCTCCTCTCATCTTTCTCCTGCTCTATCCATTCTGCTATTCCACTGAGCCAAATGCTTCAAATTAATGGGGAATTCAGATGTTGTGAGATTTCAAGTGTACATTTCCATTTGGCTACATGTGTGCATCTTGCTTTGATTTCTGCCATAGATCTCAAAGAAATGAGCTTTCTGTGTCAGAGCTTGTCTCTGCTTTGCTTGCCTTCCATTGACACACCACACCTTGATTCGTCATATATCCTCGATATATGTAGAATGAATGGAATTCTATTAGTACAAGAAAAGAAAAGACACTCGCACTCATCTTTATTAAATTCCACACACATCTCTAAATCTCATAGTTGACACATTTTCACAACCTTAATCTCCCTTTTTTTGTGTCATACATTCCTGTTTCCCCAGGGCTCCCTCTGTGAGATGACTTATGGCTGAATCTGGAAAAGATTTTAAAATATTCCAGATGACAGCAAAATGCCTTTTTCCAGTCACACTGTATGTGTGTGTAATATATGTGTGTGATGGTGAATTTCTGCTCTCTATAGGAATGGTGTGGTCGGATGTGAAGCGTCTGTGGTACGAAGGGTTGGAAGACTTTCTGGACGAGTCTAGGAACCAGCTGAGCTTTGTGATGAATTCACTGTACTTAGCCACCTTCGCCCTCAAGATTGTTGCTCATAGCAAGGTGCACACACATCACAATACACACACACACATTTCTTATATGGAGAGGTTTGATAGCTATATTTTTTCTTTACTCCAGATAGGGCAGAAAACTGACTAATACTGGATAAAACTGATTTATTCCCGTTTTCTTGAAAAAAACAGAAGTAGTTCATCATTAATCCTTGGCTTCCTCACAGTTTATTTAATTGTGTTTACATCTCTGTTTATATTAAATTTAGGGAAGACTTTGGAAGCGATTATTAAGTAAACACCACAGTATCAATAAGATTAATAGAAGTATAATTTACACTCTCTACGGGATATTTTACAGTTGCATTATTGTGTCCATTTGCAAAGCTCACAGGGTTATGAGGATTGTGAGAATACGCTCAGGTTATGAAGGCATGCTTGTGTGCAGTCCACACCAACCTGGAACGATAATATTTAGGATCTGTCCAATTTTGACAGGGTGAAAGGTTCGCTTGAATAGGAGAAAAATAGTTTTATGAGCTGATGCAGATGGCAAGCCATCATCTATTATTGTTTTTAACAGTACAGTTTTCTGTTAACACGAGTAATGCAAAAAGACTGACAACAATACAAAGAGAAACCTATTTCAAGTGACAGCAAACAGCTACAAGATCTAAAAAGCTGTGCATTGCACTCATTCTTTGTGAACGTAGTGCCATAATCTGACCCTATTCACCAGGGAGTTATTGGAGGCAAGGCAAGGCAAGGCAGTTTATTTGTGTAGCACATTTCATGTACAGGACAATTCAAAGTGCTTTACATAAACCAAAAGCATTACAGATATTAAGAAATAGGAAAAGGCAGCAACACATAGCAGGAATCACAATAAAATAATAAATTACATTAAAATATTTAAAAAGGAGGATAAGTTTTAAAAAAAGTGTTTAGTATAAGCACAGGGAATCTGGGCAGGAGATGAATGTGGTAATATAGAGCCTTACCACAGCCAAGCAAAAAATTTGTCAACAAATCTTCAAGAATATGCAAAAAAAAAACATAGCTATGAGTGTTCTAAGAAAAGTTGGCCGAGCACAGAACCATGTAGTTCATGGGGTCATTATCAGCACAGTTTAGCTTGTTTAAACTTGTGTTATAAAAGTGTTTATTTGCTCTGCAGTTCAAAGACCAGATGTTCAATAGGAAGGACTGGGACGCCTTCCATCCCATCCTGGTGGCTGAGGGCCTCTTTGCCTTTGCCAATGTGCTGAGTTACCTGCGACTTTTCTTCATGTACACAACCAGCTCCATTTTGGGGCCACTACAGGTAAGAAAGCAGTGGAGACAAAGGCACTTGGGATTTTGTGAAATATTCACTTTAAATAAGGGAATAAAAAACTAATACTTATACAATTATTATAAAACAACTCCCTATTTTTTATCACTTTCCATAGCAACACACACAGAAACACACAGGCACACACTTGTACCGCCCACTCTCTTCCTCTCTTAGTGAATGTGAACACTCAAGGGCAAGCCCATATTAAGCATGCCGCCAGCTGTGATGAGCATTATGATAACATCATCATAAGTGTTTAGTATAAGCACAGGGAATCTGGGCAGGAGATGAATGTGGTAATATGCTCACAATAAACTGAACTCATCATTATAAAGGCTTGCAGTTTGTCATCATTTGCATCACTGCTGTCATGATCAGTGGGTGACTGCTTTCTGACTGCGAAACAGTCCTTAAAATATTTCAGATTTCAAGCTGAAGGGTTTTAGATTTAATTATGTCACACTCTAGCAGCCTGTATGATCTGTAGCCATCTTAACAGCAAATTTAGCTGAGATGCGAATAGTTTTACAATAAATGTGAAATTGTCCTTGAATTTAGTCAGCGGCATCTGAAAAACCTTTCTAAAGACGTTTCCTCGCTTTTTGGACATATTTTCACATAACTTGCTGGATGCTGTTTTCTCTTGTTGTCCAGCAGTTGTTCATGAAACATTTTCAGGTCCAACAAGATTACATTTTGCGACATTTTCAAAAACAAACATCTTAAATGCAACCAACATGACCATTACAGATTAAGTGCAGACTAGAAGCTCAAGTCTTGGAAAAACATGCATTAATTTGCCAACGGCTACTGGCAGCAAAAAGTGACAGAAATATTTTTCAGTAGAGCCGCATATGATTAGCTTTATAGCCTGGAGACAATAAGCAGATGGGCATTTCTATGTTTTTTGTTGTTTTTTTTTTCTTGTCAAAACAAGCCAAAAATCTGGTTTGCAAATTTACTGTGAAACCCCTTTAACAGTTACCATCCCAAAGGTGTCTATTATTAAATAATGATATTGCATTTGATCAGCCAGCTGGCTTAAAGAAAAGATAGAACCAGCCAACATCTGACTGTGCTGACAGTCTAGAACTTTCCCTCCACGCGTGACATGTATTACATAAAGCAGTCCTCAGGTGTTGCAGTGAGGTCGTCTATTTTTTGGGATGCCTTCCTGTCATTAAGTCAATGCATTTTACATGGCTGGGTAATAAAACACTAAGGGTGCTCAGTAGATTGCTAATGAACACGTTTCTGCTTAAATCTCCACTGTCTGCTTCCATTTCCCCTCCCTCACTGCTCTTCCACTCAGGCCGTGACATCAGCGTCTGGCTTGGCAGGACGGAAAAATGATTAGCTTCGGAAAGAGATGTGGCTGTGCATTCACTCACACTCACATGGCAGACACACCTCTCCACTAATGCACACGCACCCACACATTTCAGCACTCTCCTGATATCAGAACAAGCCAGTATTTCAACCAGCTGCACTCACAAGCCCCCACTGATGTGTATGCACACAGATCCACACACTCAGACGGTGAGTCAGGACTATGTGGGCTTCAGCAATGAAAGTTTCTCTGAATTTGTCTTTCCTGAAGAGGCCAGCTCATATGTCTGCCGGGTAATGGCCCCTGCTGGGTTTGGAAAGAGTGACTGAAGGTGCGTGCATCTGCATGCTCACGGCCTAGACTTAACCTCACTGAAAGCATCAATCTGCTATAACTGATGGTCACCTCAGTGTGTTTAAGTCTTCTAGACTTATGTAATGCCATGGTTTTGCAATACATGCAAATTTCAATAGACTTTTGATTTTTTTACTTTAGGATGGTGCATTTAGAGTTTAAAGTAAAATAAGAAAGTGCTCTTAGAGATTTGTCAGCCAAAATTGCCACTTTAAGATCCTCTTTTCATGAATTAACATGTAATGTTTGCTTATTGGGCTATTTAGTTGATGGTGTTTCCCTGTATGTGCATTTCAGCTACTTTAAACACAGCAGACCTCCTCTAGTCAATGTTTGGAGCTATTACATTCATGATGTGTTTGTACAGTAGGCTTGTTGGGCTACCTGAGGAGGAATGCACAAGGGGGGATTTAAAAATGACAAGTGGATGAATTACCCCAACAAACCAACCCTTTTGATCAAACAAGCTGGGTGGGTTTCAGCACAAACACTCCAGTCGTCATTCACCCTGAGGTGCGGGCAGAGTGGTCGCACTGGACACGGTGAGTTTGTGTTTTGTAAGGGAAGGTTCAAGCATCCTTTTAAACAGATAGGCCACACAAGTCTATTAATAGTGATCTGAGAAGACTTCCCTCTACTCTTCGTGTTTGTCTGTCTTACCTCAGGTACATTTGGGTGAGAGTTATCCAGCTGAAACGTCATGTTGCTTTTTCCACTTCCCTGAATCGGGACTGCTGCTAAGCAAGAATATGGGTGACAAAATAAGCTACAGACTGTCAGAAAAAGGGATAAAAAGCAGCAAACCATCACATTTTGGCAACTTCAGCACTGTCTTTCTAATCTTAATACATTAGGAAAGAAATACCTGTGTCAAAATTCAGTAGACAAATACAGAAGCTGAGTAACTATTTGAAGAAACTGAAATTAAGATAATCAATAAAGATGAAAACATTCTGTTAGAACCATTGCATTTGCACTTTTAATGCCATTTTTAAGAAGTAAATGTGAGATCTTATCTTAAATATTTGACTTTAAAATTTTATGGCTACATGTGATGGGTAAAGAAAAGCTTGCAAACATACTTAGTGAATTTAAGATATCGCAATATTATCAAGCTTCTCTGTTATAGATGTGTCAAATCTAGTGAATTACAAAGTTTTTCTGTGACAAGAACATAAGCAGCATCACACTGATGAGAGTTGAGACCACCGCCAGCACCATCCAAGATTATTAAGGATCATTTGAAGGATTATTTGAAGAAAAATTTTACCTTTGATGATAACTTATGAACACACGATTTGATCAAACAAGCAGCAGAAACATAACAGACAAATCTCTGTGTCTCCACAGATCTCCATGGGTCAGATGCTGCAGGAGTTTGGCAAGTTTCTGGGCTTGTTCCTGCTGGTGTTATTCTCCTTCACCATTGGACTCACTCAGCTCTACGGAAAGGACCACAAAGACCCTTTCAAGAAATCCTCCAAGGATTGTGAGGGCATATTCTGCCAGCAGCAGAGCAATGATGCATTCCACACGTACGGGCAAAGAGTTCTTATTTTGAACCATGGTGGCGTTAGTGATGAACGTTCAGAATATTTTTCACTTAATATCAGTAGAGTCAAACATGATCCGAACCAAGCATGAAATAATTTAAAGACAACCACATAACAACAACAAAAAAAGAAAAAAAAGTCAATTTTCTATACCCCTTAGTCGCAGGGAAGCTGGACCCCATCCCAGCAGTTAGCAGGCAAGAGGCAGGGTACCCCCTGGACAGGTCGCCGGCCCATCGCAGGGCACATGACCAGTATAGATTATTTTTTTAAACAGTAATCTATTACTTTTTAGTGATTTATTTAATTAACCATATGGTATGGTGGCCCTGAAGTCTTACATCAATACAAAAACCACAACACTCCTCAATTTTTGTTATGAAGTGTTGGGGTTTTTGTATTACTGTGACACTTCAGGACCACAGTAATATGGCAATATCATAAAAACATACATGTTACTATAGCTGACAAACAACTAATTCAAAAATTTGAAAATAAATTAAGTAAAACACCATATTATGTCTGTGTAGGTCTTCTCAGGGAGATATCTTTGAAAGAGTCTCTTTAGAAGTGATTCAATGAAGATATCACAAGCATCTTAAGTGGAGTCTTGCAATGTGTGTATTATAATTAATGATCTTTCCAAGTAATCATTATCCCGGAAATAATTCAGCCAATTGGAAATAAGCCCAGGGTAAGTCCCCCCCACCCTATTACAGCTCTGATAAGCCCCAGCTCTCATTATCTGGAACAGGATAAAGTGTAATAGATGGATAGATAATTAAGCCATTCATTCTTTTGTTAATTGAGGCTTAAGGGAGTGTGTCATATTTATTTAATTTTTAGCTGTGTGAAAGACAGTTTTATGGTCAAAGTCAGGTTGTAAATTAAAGTCTTCACAATAACTTTTGCATATTTGTGTTAGTTTAGTTTTTGCTTTATATCATTAAATCCTTCTGATAGATGTGGAAAGTGTTCATATACCAGCTTCTTCTGTCTTCCAGGTTTATTGGGACCTGCTATGCCTTGTTCTGGTACATTTTCTCCCTGGCACATGTTGCACTCTTTGTCACCCGCATCAACTACACAGAGGAGCTGCGCTCTTTTGTTGGTGCCATGATCATAGGCACCTACAACATTGTGGTTGTTATTGTGCTGACCAAGCTGCTGGTGGCCATGCTCCATAAAAGTTTCAGGCAAATTGCAGTAAGTCCAAACAACTTTAGGAAAATTCTCCCCTTTGTCTGAAGCAATTTCAATTAATTTTGGACCTATTTTCGTTTGTTGTTAACATTTAGTTTTGCTCCATGTCTCCATAAATTGCTCCCCAGATGTTAAATAGTTTCTTTGGAACCATCTTATTCATTTCCAGTTGGCTTTAGCGCCAGTTTGATTTTGATTAGATGAAAATAATGGCTCTGCATTTTCAGGATTCCTTCTGTACTTGGATAAAACTTTGAATGCTATGTTCTAAAAGTTCTTATTCCCTTTTGGTCTGTTGTAGAATCATGAGGATAAGGAATGGAAGTTTGCAAGGGCCAAACTCTGGCTCAGCTATTTTGATGACAAGTGTACTCTGCCTCCACCTTTCAATATCCTCCCCTCACCAAAGACTGTCTGCTACTTGGTGACCAGCTTGAGCAAGTGGATCTGTTCACATACCACAAAGGGCAAAATGAAGAGGCAGAATAGTCTTAAGGTGAGATAAAAAAAAAATTGAGATACATTTTTCAGAGAAATCTGTGTCCATTATTGCTCTAAAATTCTAATTTTTGCCTCCTAGCAGTCTGTGGTTGTTGTCTGGCATCAAATACAGTCAAGTTGGCCAGTGACAATAATAAAAATCTTTTTTTAAATGTGTTAAATAAAGATTTAAATAATCTACCAAATTACAAATTACAGTACTTTGATTTTAGAATGCATTTTTCCATAAATGAGGTTTGTTTTAACATGCATTTTGTGTCACTGGCTTCAAGGGTAAAAAAAAATGATTTTGATTATTCCCTACATATTTCCAAAATAACCATTTAAGTTTAATCTATAACTTCCCATCACTGTTAATTCCTTCACCGCTGTTTCCATCCAGGAGTGGAAGAACCTGAAGCAGAAGCGTGATGAGAACTACCAGAAGATCATGTGTTGCCTGGTGCATCGTTACCTGACCTCCACGCGGCAGAAGATGCAGAGCACAGACCAGGCCACGGTGGAAAATCTAAATGACCTGCGCCAAGACCTGTCCAAGTTTCGCAACGAGATGAGGGATCTGCTGGGCTTCCGGACGTCCAAATACGCAATGTTCTACCCAAGGAGCTAAAACAAAACACTTTCCCTTTCTGCCGCCCGCTTCATAAAATCTTTGCTTCGTGTTTATTTGGGATGCTATCTGATCTGAGCATGTGCAAAAAATTCTGCTCTTTCGAGTCACAGAGGCATCTTTAAAACCTGGAACTTTACTCAAGTAATATGTATTCAGCACCAAAGTCTGCAGACTCAGACCCCCTATCTCTTATTCTGCTATTTAACTTTTTTGTAAATAAAGGAAGCCATTGATGAATAAAGATTTATGGAAATTTTTACATTCTTGGAATTTAACTAAATATAAAGGTGATACATTTAGTTTAATCTAAATTATTTTATCTTTAATTTCTCTTCTTGAAACTTTTTTGGCTACAGCAGGTCAGACAGTCCAGGAAAATATGAACCGTGGAGCCAACTCCCTGGTGTTCCAGACCATGTGAGAGTCACATTACACACACCTGATCCATTCTCATGCTTAGTAGAGCGTAGTTGCTTTGACTTCCCCAAACACAACACTTCAAATGCTATTAGGTATTTTTTAGTTTCTAGGTGAAAGACAGAGAGCCATGCAAAAGGAAAATGTTAAAGAAGTTTATTTGGGCAGATGAAAACAATAAAATATAAATAATATCCATAAACTTTTTCCTTATGAAAATATCTTTTGCCTTTAAAACAATTACAGTAAGTAATGACGTGCACTGATGGCATCCATAAACTACAGAAAAGAGCTTTGGCTCGGAAGGTTTCACATAAAATCAGGCAAATCTTTTTAAAGGAATTTTAAACATGTTAAATATTGCACTTTAATCACCACATTTACAACATCCAACCTTTCTCATGAAAACCGAAGACAAGACGTTGACATCATCATTATCATAAAGACTGCAATTACTCCCCTGCACATACTAGCAATTCTTGTCAAATCTGGGATGATTTTGCTGGACAGATCTTTGTTTAAAGCATTGATCCTGGTCTTGATTCCTGTTGTATTCTGTAGACTTGAAGTGGAGGGAGTGAAAAAGGCAGAATAGAATGATAGGAGGCTACAAGTGCCACTATGGGACATCAAAACAGATGTGCACACAGAAAATGTTTCTCATACTAGCTACGATTTAAGCCCCCACTAGGAGCTAGACAGGAATGTGACTAGGCTGGGAATGATCTGTGAAGAGAAGTGGAAATTTCAACACCCTAATCTCGGTTTGCAAAACACAATGACAGACTGTTGTTAACAGAAGACTGGCTGGAATAACTCAGTGCTCCAAAAAACAAACAAACTGCAACAAAATACAAAAGCTAATGGGATTTTCCTTTAAGTGAATAAATCATGCATATTCTATATTTTGCTGGCAGCTCTCTATCCAGATTCAGTTTTATTTTGTGGTGTGTGTTGGTGTCATTGAGAAGGGGATTTGTTTTCTGCTTAACTGTTTCTGAGCCGCAGGGAGGCCAGTTCAGAGGAGATCCTCAGAGCTACTGGAACTCAGCACTGCTTGTTTTTCAGAACATTGAGTCCTTTCTGGTTCTTTGCCTTGAAGGCCATGACAAAGTGGTGTGGGCCAATTTTCCCCCGGCCCTCGTCGTCCACCTGTCCCATGAAGATGTAGTTCAAGCCTGGATAGGTCACACAAAAAAAACCTGAATGCAGTGGCGGAACGGCAGAGACATTCAGGGAGGCCGAATATGAGAATCTGCACATGGCAGGTCTGTATGTTTTATGTTTATATGCACACATATAAACATGTTTAGTTTGGGCAGTGAGTTCTGCCGCTCACCTAACATTTTGGGTTGTTCAGCTGAGCTTGATGGCACAGCACAGGAGGCAAACTCAGAGCCATTGGTCATTCAAAACAGTCAACAAAGAACTTTTTCATGGTTATCATTTACATTTTGACAAATCTTTTATTTGTTCATACACTGCCGGGCCAAAAATAAGTTAACACCAATATTTCATTGGACTGCCTTTATCTTTGATAGATAATCACCCATGCAGTAATTATCCAACAGGAAGCCACTAACTGTTTGCTTAGTTAAATCCAGGTGTTGTTTTTATGTTTTATTTGGCCAGGCAGTGTATTTACCTGAACGCAATCATTTGATTCCACCAGTTCACTCACCTCTTCTGATGAATGGGCACTTTTTGCACAGGATGATAATCTTGGTGCTCATAGTTTTTCCTGCTTGCTGGATTACCAGGCTGCCTTCTTTAAACACATTGATGATGGAGACAGTGGCATACATGCTTCCTCCCTTTATCACAGCAGTAATGACTGTCCCAGTTATCACTGTCAGACACAAAAAAAGAGATTAAATTGGCATAAAACCAAAGCAAAGTTTTTAAATTTGCAGTTATGTTCAGATGGCAACTGTTCCAACTTTTTTTTCTTTAAGCTGTTTACAAGAACTTATTCAAGTCAATTATTAAAATTGAGCTGAAAGTGCCATTTTTAGGCAGGGAAAAAAGGCTGGAGTTTTAGCAGTAAGTAGGATAGTAAAATTAAGAAGTAAGAATTAGAATTTGGAAGTGGCTGCTCAATCAGATCAAACTCTACCAGAATGACAAAATAGAAAAAACAAAAACTCATCATCCAAATCCTATAACATCTCTAACACATGTGGAGTCTCTAAAAGCCATGCATCACTTGATTTTTAGATGATGTAACAAAAATTAGACACACAGATGTACTCTGAGGTTTACAGGGAAATACATTTAGCTCAGAAAGAGCCAAATCCTGCCAAAATGATTTGAAGGGTTTTCAATCTACAGATGGACAGTGGCCAACAGTGATCCACAAAATACTCCCTAAGAGTTTTATGAAGTGTGAAAGTGAAATATTGTGCACTGGCTGAGTCAATCGTCTCTCAACATGGTCAAGCTGTATTTCACCTTCAGCCTGCACACTATTACATAAGTATCCAAATGTCTCGGGATTTGTGTACAAAAATGTACATCTTTTCCTAGAAATCACGTAAGGTACAATTACACTAAGAATTCATTTGCTGGCACTTTCATTAACAAGTATTTCTCTGTGCCGTGGTTTAGACGAAAAATTTTTTTTTTTTTTTTACAAATACAGTGACAACAGCAGCATAAAGAGCCTGAAAATCGACTTTAATAAAAGATGATGTAACTGTCTCGTCTCAGGCAGATTTTTACAGTTTGTTTTGTTGGCAGCTGAAGTAAATCAAAGTCTACGGGATGCTTTTTGATAGAAGTTGATGAAGAAATTGAAGTATTAACAGCAAATACTGCAATATCTGCTATTTCCTGTGCCCCTTGACCTTGCTCTGGCTGGGACCTTCCTCTGCCACTCTCATGGTGGGTCCAGGGTAGTCTTTGGGGTGGGGTGGCTTGGGTTCGTGCTCCGGGATTGCTGCCTATTGCCCGGGTCTCTGGGCTTCCCTAGTCTGCCTCTAGCCTCTGTGGAGGCGTGGTCGCATTTGCATGATCTCACTCATCTCTGATCACTCCTCATTCCTCTTACTCTGCATGAGGACACAGTCACTGAGTTGTCCAGTGGGTTTATACACTAAGAGCTACTTTTGTTTAGTTTTTTTTTTCTGTGTGTGTCTTTGGTACTTTGGTTGTTGTTGTGATACATCTTGTTGTTGCATTCTTGATGACTTTTTTTAAGAACCTCTGATGATTGTCAACGCTGTAAGAAATTCTCTGTTGTGTTTCTGTACAGGTGTAGCAGTTGGTTGTCTGGTGTTAGGTTGGATTGATGGGTTTTTGCTTCTACCCACTGTATCTTGTCTCCTCTTCCTCTTTTCTACTTTCTTTTTTACTTCTCTTCTTTTTTTCTGTCCCCTCCAGTCAGGTCCAGCAAGATTACATAAATTCCATATTTCCAAATAGATAAGATACAGTATATTTAAATAAATAAAGAAATAAAAAATGCTAGACAGGACACATTTTTTTTAAAAAAGGAGTCTGGAATTGACAGAGGTTTTAACAGAGACAGATGTGGTGAAGGAATTCTGTTATTTTATTAGAAACATTAATGACCTGAGAGAAATGTGAACAATGTGTGTGCACCACATTTTACTTTCTTGTCTTTGAAGTGCAGCCTGTCTGTAAAAAATGTTAATATGAATTAACAACTGAGTCTCTCAACATTTCCTTTCAGGCTATCAACACTCTCCTTATGACCTTTTTACAGTTTCCTCTCTCATCTATGAGCTTACAGAGCTTTATGTCATGATTTCAGAGAATACAACATCAACAATATAATTTACAGTCAGACTGTCAGTTTCAGCTTTGAGGGGCAAGGTCTGGGTAAATATAAGATAACATTTTCTGAAAAGTTGTTTTTACAGTTTAATAAAGAATAAAAAGTTACTTTGCCCCCAGTTCTTTTTTTTTTTTTTTTTTCTGTTTCTGTTATTTCCTGTTTCGTCTGACTTGGTCACCAAAAGTACAAAACATACATATTTGTTGCTCTGACTTATAGAGATTTATAGGTGGAAGGTGAACGTGGAGCCGGTGGAATCAGACAGAACCATGGCTCATTCAGCATGAACAGGATACTTTACACTAATCGTACCAATGTGCCTTGACTTTATTTAGTCCCTTTTTCATTTCCTGACAGAGATGAAACATGCCTGTTTCAGTTCCTACTATAAAGCAGTAAGCAGCTTTTACAATTTTAAATCAAGCGCAACGTAAACCATTACAGCTTTAAAGTGTTGATTAGACAAGCTGTTTTCAGCCTACTGTATAACCGCCTCTAACATATCATGTGCTAACTTCTGCCACCACATCACACAGGCGACTTTTTCCACATGTGCCACCACATCGTTCCTCAGTTACTGCTGCAAATCTAAGTGAAGTCTTTGAAATGCCAGTCTAACGCATGCAGTAAACATCTCAGGGAGGAAAATATCAGAGAGGGAGAGCAGCAAATGAAGGCCAAGCATAAATCAACACATTTATTTAATGGTAGTTTAACCACAGTCAGTGGCTGCGTGAGTGTATTTACAGTGAAGGTAACTGTGTACTACTGTATTCAGTCCCTCAGTGCCTGGCTAGCTATCAAGAAAGTCTTTCAGATGTACAAGCAAAAATGACAGGAGCAAAGATAGAGACATGATCAGCAGTATAAGCTGCTATGCAGGGGATTTTTAGCTGTCAAGGGGTCTGCAGGTCTACAGTACTGTGTAAAAGTCTTATGCTAGTGCTAATTTCTTTGTATACTGCCGGGAAAATGAGAAATGGGTGCAGCAATTACTAAAACAGGCAAACGTTCAAAGTTTGTACAATTGTAACTAGTTAGAATATTCATCAGTTTTACTATACTATACTATATTTACTATGACCTTTATTATTATTTTGTTCTGTTCTCTGTAAAGATAAGCCCACACAGTCTGGGCTCTGAGGAGGATTCATCACTCCATCAGACCTGTTGCCACAGATTTTCAGTCCAGTTCTTGCCTCAACCTTTTGTCCTGTTTTTTTTATATTTCTTGAGGACACATTGCACACCATGCTGAGCTAATAGCTCGAGTCACCTTGCTGATTCTTAAATACTGTTTATGCCATAGGTCAGTGATAAGTGGCTTAACAATAATGAATGAATTAATTCATTAACGAATGAATAAAAGATAATCCTCAGATAATGGTCGGGCACTGGCTATGAAAGGTCAAGGACTGAATTGACTGAATGACTGAAAAAGCATACAGTGTCCCAAAAAAACTTTAAAAGACCTTCAGAAATTCTGGTGAACGGTTGCTAAAAACCACTTCAAAAGATCAAGATAAAGTTTGGCTTTTTGGAAACTAAACACAAAGAAGGAAGGAAGGCTCGAGACCTTTGCACAGTGCTGTACATCCTTTGGGAATTCTGCTGTGGGTTGTTTAGTAATAGCGTGTTTGCAATAGTTATCACAATTAAAGCTGGATTCTATCAATGAGTATTTATGAGGTTTTCACACTATAATTGTAATAAGCATTGATGCTCTTACCAAAATTGCTGGAGCAGTAATTACTCTCAAGTGTTCCTCGTCTTTTACATTTCTGCTGACACAGGGCAACAGAGTACTTCAGAGCTGCAGAGACACACACACATGCAAACACACACATAAACACAGGAGAAAACTCAATCTGTAATTTTGTCTGCCATTGATGCAGGCTTGTAAGCTATGGTTACATGTGCTTTGCTTATGGTTCATCTACTGGATATTCTCAGTAACAAAAGAGTCTCTCCAAATGGATGGCTGCCAGCTTCAGAGACAAATAGTACAACAATGAAACAAGACCACGTCTGTTTTTCAAGTTAGAGATACTATAGAGTCTATAAATGTAAGAACCACAGCTTAAGGTGACTTTTTACTGAATAGGGAAAAGCCAGAGAAGAAGAGCCACCCAGAAAGCTGTCACAGTATGATGTTATAGCAGGGGGGCGCCTGGCCCGACAAAGGAGAAAGAAAACTACAGTGTGTGTGGGAATGTGAGTTTAAGTATAAAAATGAACTATGACTGTATGTGCAGACACATACCCACACTGTGTATTAACCTGGGCTATGTACACTTTACGTAAGAGAAATGTGATCAAACACACAATTTTAGCTTATTTAGTGTTTTTAACACGTGAAGGGCAGCATATTTAAAGGGGCTTCCGCTCTCTAATACTAACTCCTAACCCTGTGTTTTAGGACTCTTTGTACAGAGGAAACTGAAAAGTAAATTGTGTATATCAACTGCTTTTCAATTATAAACAGACCATTTGCATCACTGCTTCAAATATAAAGCAGGTTTGATTCAGATCTCACAGCCATAAGCAAAAAAAAGCAGGAGTAGGGGTAATAGATCTAATTGCATCCACATTGCACAATTACTAAAGCACTTTTCTTCTGTTATTTATGCTCTTGGCCAGACCTGCGGTTGTAAGCAGATTCCAAATCCCACTCATGTTTAAAGCAACAGATAAAACCCGCATGTTAACAATACTGTACAGTAGCACAGAAAGTGCATCAACACATAAACATGATACGGTTCTTTTGTTTTGTAGGAATTGAGTTGCAACATACGTATAGGCCTGGTAGTGGCTGGTAGTGTTGTGGTGGTAGGTGCTATGGTGGTAGGGGGGGATTTCTTTGGTCTGAACTTGTAGTGTCCGATGAAGCCATCTGCAGTCAGACTAAGATCCGACAGGAACTGGATCAGGAGCTGATTCCCCTCTGAGAAAACTGGCCTAGAGAGCAGCACAGGAAAGCAGACTGAGGATAAACTGATTTGTAATCACAGCACGGACGATTTACTAAAAAAAGTACCTGCTGCATGACAGAAATCACCTACGCTGGGGGGCTGTCACCACAGTATTTGCCAATTCTCTTTGCGTCGTTTATTTCTGCCCCATTGAAAATGGAGACGTGGTCGTAGCGGCAGTAGTTATCTCGTTCCACATCAAACTTTTCAAACTTTACTTCAATAATCTGCAGCAGGAGACAAATTACAGAAAATTCCTCTTCAGGCAGAGGCTTGTAAGACTTTTTTTCTTCCACTACAAAGAGCCATTTTCCAGTCATTCATGTTTGCATTTGTTTAAAAAAATATTTGAACATGAAATATTTGACCTGATTCTTTGGTGCCACTATATGCCAGGAGCAGGTGACCCCAGCGGGGTAGTCTTTGTCAGGCCAGTTAGGTGTTTTGAAAGTCCCAGAGGGCTTATCCAGTCGGCCTCCACAGTACTGGTCCCCTTGTAGAGAAGATTTAGTTATTACTCATGTTTAAAAAACCCAGCATATTTCCAGTATTGCCAGAAGCATCGGTTTAATAACCACACAAGCTGTGTGGGCTGATTTTTTTTTTTTTTTTTTTTTTACTTTATTTTTCATTTTTTTCCCAACATCACAGAGAAAGAAGCCCAATATAGAAAATAGACACTTAACATATGGATGGCACATATAACAACATTAAAGACTACATGGCAACATCCTCACTGCCGTAATCAAGTTAAAATGAGCCCAATAAACACATTCACCAAACCCACATCAGCTGTCAGGCTGTTGGTCCAGAACGCAGCCAATAAAACTTCACAAAAGCAGTCAGTACGACTGCTTACAGGAGGAGGGGATACCTTTGGTCTGAGCCTTCTACTAAAACAGTTCAGTGGAATTTCATATCATGCTGTAAGTAAACCTGAGATCTAGCTTTCTTTTTGTCTGCACAATCTTAACCCCTGAAGTCATTTTCTCGCCACTAAAACTTCCAAAGTTGTTCAATGTCTCTACCTGTCTGAGCAATCTAAGTAACTTGTGTCTCTCATAGCTCTGTATGTTTGACAAATACTATCCACACAGTTACAACCCTTGCTACGTTAAAATGATTAAATGAGCCAACAATGTTAAGAATCATACTACTGATGGCCTACCTCTCTCATGAGGGTGAGCAGCGGAGAAAACAGCAAGAAAGCCACTCCCTGCAGTGTTGGCATCAGATATCATCTGCAGGAGCATCTTGTTGCCTGTGGAAACGAGGGCTCCTGGCTTGAATGTCCCACAGAAGCGACCAAGTCTCTGCCCATTGACATGGCCACTGTAAACATCCACGTAGTCATAGCGACACAGGTTGTCACTCTCCAAATCAATGAAGCGAAATGATAACACCACCACTCTGCCTTCAGGGACCTGGGTGGGAGATCACACAGGAAATAATTACTGAGTAAAATACAAACCGCACAACAGGTATAAATGTTTTTATACTTAATATTGTTTAAATTATATGGAACAATGTTAAAAACAAATCATTGTTTATTTATTAAACTTGGTGCAGCACTTATGGATCTGGTTATAAAGGCAGTAGTTACATCATCAGCTTCACTGCTTCTAAGTCCAATAAAGAAGTTGAACAAGCCAACAAAAATAGCTTTAAGCCAGCTGTGGCTGAGGACAAGTATTTTTAGAATGAAATTGGTAGTTAAGGCTTAGCCAAAAAAGTGTCTTGCTACTGTATGGTGTGGTGGAGTTTTGTTGTTTTTTTTTTTTTTGTTGTTGTTGTTTTTTAGTATATTTGCAACAACCAGTCAATGTTGTACAAGATTATGCCTGAAAAACTGCTGAATAATAAATTGGACTCACTGTGATTCTCCATACACATTTGGTATTTGGAGGGTAAACTCCTGGGTACCCTTGGCTCCCGATCACTCCAGACTCTCCTGTGATGTTTCCGCCACATGCGAAGATTGTTCTGGAGGGGAAGAAATAGTCTCTATAAACAGGCAATTATATGATAGTGACGATGATGTGTTACAACTATTATGAAAAGAAACACTTAAAAACTTGATGATGATCTGCATTTAATTTAGTTAAGATCTAATTCCTCGCCAATGCGCAAAATGTCCCGAACACGCCCGGACAGCAGAATGAACTCCTGTCCTCCACAGGCTTCGCGAGACCCTGGACACCTTGATGTCTCACAAATCGTTCAAATAAAATTCACAAAAATGAGTCAAAGATGTACCTCCGCTGAGACTGCGCACAGACTTCTGTCAAGAACAGTAGAGTCCATGCGCAGAAAATACTGCATGTTCTCCACATTGTTGGGAAGATGGAGCAGGCGCTTGTCCTGTTTTCGCTCCGTGGCATGAGTGGCATTGTGCTCAGCAGCTGAAACGGTGAGGAAAAGTACCCAGGAGTTCCAGTAGGGAGTTTGAGCGACTGCAAGCTCAAGTACATGAATATAGTGTTTGTCCTGTGTGGTAGGAGGGACGGAGCAGAGGGGGAAAAAAAGGATGAAAGACGCGCTAGGAGGGTGTGGGGGTCTTCCATTAGCTCCACACCACCTGGTTTGTGAAAAAACTCCAAGGAGCTTGCATGAGTTACTAGAACAAACCCGTACAAGGTTTGACATTACAATTTATAAACACTATGGATCTTATAACCTACATATGTTAAGATGATGCTTAGGGTATCCCACTTTTCGAACAAGAATCTACATGTATTTAACACCAGCTGAAACAGGCTTTTTTATGCAAAAAGGTGAGAATAATAGACTGGTGATAGTATGAGAGCACCACCTGCTGGATTATAAAGCATAATGCGTGGCTTTCACATCAGTGGATGAAACGACTTTATTATAAATGGGGGTTTTATGTCTGTGATGCAGCTGTGTTGACATAAAAAGAAAAATATAGAACAACAAATACAACAAAAAGTGCATTCAGTGTTCTGCAATGAAACCACTAATGTTTCCATAGCTGGACTGTACACAAAGTACTAAAAATTTAGCCAATTAGCCCCCAAATCATTCATTTTTAGTGAACCAAGAAATAGATGTATTTGACAAGTAGAGACAGTTTCACCTGTTCTGGTTTCTCTGTTGTGCTTTCATTACCTGATTCCAAGTTAGTTTAATTCTGGTATAAACTAACATTTATTAATATAATGTTTAAGCCCTTTTGGGTCATTTTCTTTGGTTTACATTTGGCCATTATATACTTTCTATACTGCTTTTATTCGACTGGAGTTATTGTAAATAACGAGTTTTATGAAAAGATCAAACCACCCCAATTTATTGAAACACGTTTACAAACTGTTTAATTTAACCTGCTTCTTTTCAAAATTATTATTATTATTCAAAATGCCGCAAGGTGTTTAAGTAACTCAAGTACTACATCATTAAATCACCTGTACATTACACAAGTATTACTCTTTCAGACACAATTTTAAAGTTTCAGAGAAAAGTTTACATTGTCATATGAAATAATAAATTTCAGGCCCAGGAATTTAGGATGTGTTTTATAGTTTTCACAAGGATTTTTTCACATTTAACTGTTTCAGACACAAATATATAGAAAGGTATCAGTTCAGCCTAGAAAAAGAAATAATTGCATCCTGTTCACCATCAAATGTATCCATCATTTAATTATGTTTGCTGATGTTTGCAGAATGCAAAGTTCATCCAGAAGCATTTGACAGTGGACTTCAAGTCCACAAAAACCGCTCTGGAGACATGCTGTCCAGCTCCTGTCTGACTGAAAAAGGTGTTGAAAGAATGATCTCCTCCAATAGTCTTGTCCGCAATCTCCTAGTTAAATGAACTTTGGTGGCTACATTAACCACATGAAGGCGTGTTGGGGAGTTCAAGGAGTGTCGTAACTTTATTAATAAATGGCGCTGATCGTTACTTTTGAATCGGTGAAATTGTGGTCATATAGTGATTTTCAAGTAGACAATATTGTTGGTGAAAATCTGACAATTTGCGGAAATCACGGGCACACCATCCGCTCCAAACACATCCATTTCTCTCTCACTCTCTTTTTTAAATAGTTTATTTATATTGTAGATATAAAACAATGACTCTTTTATTATAGTTATCTAAATAGCCATCTTTTCAAAATGAAAAAAGTAAGTTGAGCCTACCATCACTAACTCATCGATTGATTATTTAGACTTGAATTTCAAGTCAGGCGCTAATCATTTGATCGACGATCGATTTTATTTTAGTTTCTCAAAAGATGGCGGATCGAACGCCTGGCTCTCAAAAAGCTAGCGCTAAGGTGAAATTTATTGTTTGTTCTTGTAGCAGCTATGCTGTACTAAATGTAGTGAAAAGTATATACATTGCAATATGTCTGGAAAACCTTGAATATTTAATTATTAGCATATTGCTAAAGACCATACTTACGAGTGTGCGCAACGATGTTAGCAAAGTGCCACCGAGCTGAGACGAAGTCTGGCTCACCGGCCACACAAGCCAATTTAGTTACGCTAGGCTAAGCTAAGCTAATGAATTCGCTTCAGCCATCAGGACTAGCCGAAACAGTCGACTTGGAAGTCAATATAGTTGGCCAAAATTTTTTTAAGGATATAGACTATATTCAGAGGACAGTTTGGTAAATCTAAATCTGAGGTTAGAATTGTTAAATTACATATTTAGAGTCGGTGGCCTTAAATGTCAACGTTAGCCTCTTGTAAAAACCATTAGCCACTCGGCATGATGTATTCAGTCTCAAGCGCAGCAGTTCACTCCGACGATTGAGGCCTTTACCTAATTTTGTTCAGTTTCAAGCTTTACCGGATTGAACATATATGGTCAATTTTATCTAACAGAATGTCTAACAATGTTTAAGTCAGTGATAGCAATCTTCGCGCATTGTAGTGTGAGTGAGTTACAGTCATTGACAATGCTTCTGTGGTCTGACCAATGACAACCGTCACTTCTCGTCTGAATAACAGAAACCAAAATCGTTTAACGCAGTAGAAGTATTGGTGAACACATGTAAGGGCAAATTAAAATATGAATATAATTACCCTGTTTAAACCAACCATTCTCTGTTTACATTGACAGGCGCTGCTTGAGAGCAAACTGAAATCCTTCAGCATCGGTAAAATGGCAGTGGCAAAAAGGACCTTAAGCAAGAAGGAACAAGATGAAATAAAGAAAAAGGCTAGCTGAACTTATTTTTCATTAATAATTTATGAATTAACTTTGCTATCTGAGGTGATCTGCCACTGATTTCTCTTTTATTTTAAATTTCTGTGTTCAGGAAGATGAGCGGGCTGCAGCAGAGATTTATGAGGAGTTTCTTGCTGCGTTTGAAGGCGGAGGAGAGGGCAAAGTCAAGGCTTTTGTCCGTGGAGGTATTGCAAATGCAACAAAAGGTATAACATTTGCACAGTTTTTACTTTGTTTATTTTTGCAGGCATGTTGAACCTAAAAACAAACAAAAAAAACATAAAAACTCAAGACACCAAGATAAAATATTACACATATACAAACAACAATGAAGATATACACAAAATACAAATGACAAATACACGGAACCGACATCAAATAGAATAAACAGAAATGATAAAAAATCCCAACAGTTATACGTATTCAAAATCTGACCATATATTTATAAGATAATGACAAGGTTAGACCAGGGTACACATACTAATAATATTAATGTCAATGATGGCAACCCCCCCCTTCTAAGGTGTCATTACCTGGTCTTTTCATGTATCCACTGTCCTCTAAGTGTTTTTAAATATTTTTTGAAAACTTATTACACAAAAAAATCTAACATAGAGACCCTTTGCTCATACCACAACTTTGTCCCGTGAAAGTTCATGCAAGCTTTTCACTAATTTAAATAATGTTAAAAAGGTGTGCGCTGATTGGCCGCAGGGAGGCCAGAGTCGAAAGGGAGCTGACCCACTGCATGCACAGTGCGTCAGACTCCAAAACATCAACAGCTTAGTGATGGCGAGCGATCCTGACCAAGCAGCAGCTTACAGAATTCAGCCATTTATGTTCAAACCAGACTCTGAGCCTGAGAGTGACGATACCGCCTCTACACTGCACTACACTGCAGCCTCTGTAATAATTACAGTTTTATAAACCTCTTCCAGGAGGCTCATTTGTGCATTGCAGGGGGTTAAATTTTAGGCTTGTCCCTTAGCATTAGCGTTAGCATTTGCTGTGTCAGCTTAACTCGCGTCTCAGACACAGTAAAGGATAACTTTATATTAGTAGCGACACTTGCTGATTACATTGATGGTGAGCTGCTCAAAGTTGGTTTCCCCTCTTTCCAACTGCAGGGTTGATGCCATCTTTGCCTGAAATTGTCCCAAATTACTGAAACATTCAGGCGCAAATAGAGTGCGGCAGGCAGAGATGCAGGTACATTATTTCCAAAAATAAATGTAATCCATTTGTAGTAGTAGTAGTTTGGTCTGCTGCTACAGGAAGACTAAAAACATATTGATGTTGGTTTTGTTAACCGACAACCGAGCAGTTAACATGAGAGCACCGTTTCAACATCTTCACACAACTTGTTGCTAATGACAACTGGCGGTAGCGTGAGTAGGTGATTTTAGGCATGGAAGGGGGGCTGGTTTATTCAAATAGCCTCCTTTTATGACGAAATCCCAGGAGCAAATTAAAGTCACGCGTTTTAGAGAGTTCTGCTGTGAGCAAAGTGCCCAAACAGAAAAACTCAACCGTCTTCAAAAGGAAGGCTTTCAGGGAAGTCAACACTTCTGTCCAACACCAATACACATGTTTTAACTTAAAAAAATGTGCAATTTTCCAGGTGATGACTCTTTTAACAGATTGTATAAAGACAGTTTTCTAATGTTCACTGGGACAGAGTTCCAGTCCCATTGTAGGGATGTCCCAATTAGAAATTTTCTTGGTATGATTATTGTCTAAGAAGTAATCACAGTTTTATGATTATTACGATTATAATGCTTAAATCAATTTCCTAGCACTAATATGTGGAAAATCACCCAAACACTCTTTTAGTTTTATTAGTTTTATTTATTTATATCTTTTCCTGCCAAAATAACTAATTAATATAACAGCAAAGTAAAAAAGAAGTCTCATTCAAGCTAAATCTCTTCTATGGAAAGAATAAATAAATCCTACACATTAACTCTGGATTTCTCTCACATGGAACAGGTCCTCTACCTGGATGTGGGAGGCTTCTTTCTGTAAACCACATTATAAAAAGAGTTTTGAACATTTCTTAACAACTTGAGTAGAGAGTTTAGAAACCTAGGAAAAACATCTATCTAGCTTGGACTTGAACTGTCCTTAGCACAATAACTGTTGTTTGTTTGTGACATAAATAATACTACAATAGTGAAAATAAATAAGATCGTATATCTGGAATTAAATGCTGTTTCTTTGTTTGAAATGCAAAATCTGTCACAAAAGACTTATTTAGTTTGTTTTTCTCATCTGTGTAACGCCACGTGCAGTGAATGCGTCATGTTGCGCTGTAAGACCAACCCGAGTCTTAAATATTTACAAAATGGCAAATGACACAATAACATGTCTTTTCAGTTATATAAATATTCCCTCAACCTTTTACAGGCTGGTGAGCCGTCCTCCACAATGACACCTTGGTCATCTTTTTTTCTGTAACCCAAAACAAAATAAAAAGAAACTCCAACTCTTAATCCGTTTGTTTGAAGGGAAAACGCTTCCTCTGCTGTAGTTTCCCACTCAGGCAGCCTCTTCTGCAGCCCTCAAGGAACCAAAACTTGTTTTCGTTCTGTTAGGAAGTTGTGTTTATACACTGATATAAATCATACGTAATATTTAAAATAAAGTGACGATTTTGAGGTATCATTACAATTGGTTAATCGTAATGTTTACTACTGCGATTAATTATAAAATTAAATAATTTTGACATCTCTTGTCCTGTGCAGCTGCTACTGAAAATCAACAGATTGAAAGCACTTTTTGGAGATAATGTAATGCTGTCCCTTCTTGCTGCATCTCTTGTTAGTTAATATGACTTATTTCTGATGTTTGCAAACTGGAGAGGGATGAAAGGCCATGGATTTGAATATTTTATAATGTTTGTCCAGCTTAAGAGATAAAGCTTCTGTCAAATTGTGAACTGGTGATATTGTAATAGTTTCTTGTAAATATATTGATTGCTTGCTTATGTCTTTTTTTGCCTCATTTGTTGGTAAAATTTGAGTTGGGGATACATTTGGTTTTAATGAGTTCATTATTGTATTAATACTACATAAACTGTCTAGTTCGGGGGAAAAATTATTTAATTTTTGGTGTGAATTTTGAACCAATGCTTTTTTCTTTTTATAGAAGAAGCAGCTGCTGATGAGAAAAAAGGAAAGTTATATAAACCTAAGTCACGTTTTGAGAACCAGACTAAAAGCATCCTGCCTTTGGAGACCCCGCCTCAGTTTTTAGCATTAGACAAAAGAAATGTGAGTACCATTAAAATGAGCATGTCTCATTTGACCTTCATGGTGTAGCTCACTTAGTTTTTACTTCACAAATTTTATTTCCCATTTTGTGTTTCAGACTTTGAAGAAAGGTAATGAAAAGGAAAAGAAGAAGAGTAACCTGGAGCTCTTTAAAGAAGAACTTAAACAGTATGTTTCAGCACTTATACTGATGCTTTTCCACATCTTATGGTTTGGTTCTAATGGGACAGAAGATATACTGTAAACACTTGTTATACTTGATTGTACGATATTTCTTGCAGGATCCAGGAAGAAAGGGATGAAAGACACAAGATGAAAGGACGTGTTAGCCGTTTCGAACCTCTCCCTGGCATGGAGGGAAGGCGCTCATGTGAGTGTATTCAAGCTGCATGAGTGTCCTACATGTATTAACTTGGCCTGAAATGGTTGTGTCCAGCGCGCCTTACTCCACTCCCTACCTCTTTGTCCTCTTTCCCTGAAACAAAATTTATACTGCTTTTCTGCTTCTTTTAGCGGATGGTTCTTCAAGAAGAAACCGTCCGTCCAGTGGTAATTTTGACTTAATACAGTGGCTGTGAATATCTTCAACTTGCTAAGAAAATCATTCTTGTTATTAGACAGCAGCAGGAGATTATTTTCTCTTTTCTGTGTCTGCAGTTTTGGACGATTCTGCTCCAGGTTCCCATGATGTTGGCGACCCATCCACAACTAACTTGTATCTTGGAAACATCAATCCACAGGTAGTATTTTATTTTTTTTTTTTTAAGGGGAAATTCTTTAGACAGAAAGATGCTGAAGTAACAAATCAGCCAGCTTAGCTGTGAAAATGAATTTGACATGACCTTGGTGCTTTACCTGTGATTGATTTTAAATAATATGAATTCTACTGCCTTGGCACTGAATTTCAAGGTGGTATGCTGTGTGAATAATACATTTTCCCTTCAAATTTTTATAACCATGTTATAGATGAATGAAGAGATGCTGTGTCAAGAGTTTGGCCGCTACGGCCCACTAGCTAGTGTTAAAATCATGTGGCCAAGGACAGATGAGGAGAGAGCTCGGGAGCGGAACTGTGGCTTTGTGGCTTTCATGAACCGGAGGGATGCTGAACGAGCACTCAAGAACCTAAATGGTACATCTTTATATAAATTCAAGAAATTCCAATACACTTTACTCATGCTATATATGTCTAAATATCTTGTATTTATTTTCTCAAACTAAAGGAAAGATGATCATGAACTTTGAGATGAAATTAGGATGGGGCAAAGGTGTACCTATTCCACCCCATCCCATCTACATCCCTCCTTCCATGATGGAGCATACACTGCCACCGCCTCCCTCTGGCCTACCCTTCAACGCACAGCCGCGGGAGAGGCTAAAGAACCCAAATGCTCCCCTGCTTCCTCCACCCAAAAACAAGGAGGAGTTTGAGAAGGTAACTCAATATGACAGCCAAAGGTTTTCTCATGCGAAATGGCAGTGTTTTAATTGTGCTGGTAAGATGTTAGCCTTTGTATTCAATAGTCAGTGCAGGTTTTACACCTAGTTTCTATAAGTGATAGGCTTCTTTTTGTTGTACTTTTTTTGTTTGTTTTTTTGCTGTTGAATGAATTATTCTAGTTGGACTGTATGAACGTGTGGTTATAATGAAATGGTAGCCTGTGTTAATGAATAACTTGGTTAAGTATCAGGGGTTTTTGGCCTTTAGTAAAACTGACAGCAGTAAAAGAAATTTGTTGTCTTTATGCACTTTGAAATGCATTTTTTATATTTTTCACCTGTTGCCTTTTTAACAATACTCACATTCTATGTTTATTATCTGATGTGACTTCATATACAGACTCTGTCGCAAGCCATAGTCAAAGTGGTTATCCCAACAGAAAGGTACATGTTTTTCTTTTTTTCTAATTGGTGTACAAACTTAGGAAAAAAAACATCCCATAATGAAGCTTAATTTTTTTAAAATTGGATCTCTGCATGCTACAGGGGGCTGGTCAGTGTGGATGAGCAATGGTTGAGGCGATTGTACACTGTTCTCATACCAGTTAACAAATAATACTGACTGATGAGCTGTTTTATTATCATGCTCGTTCACATCTCACCTTCATTCATTTTGTCCTTAAATATGTAGCAAAACATCAATATACAGCTGCTTTAATATGCTGTTTAGAGGCAAAGGTCATCACTTTCACAGTTCCACTTCATACATAAACATTTAATTTTGTTGGTCTACATGGTGCTCGGTTACATACAGTGTAGGCTAATTCTAGACCTGTAGTTGTGAAAGCCTGCTCTCTGGCCATTGCTCACTCAGACCGTCTCCCCCTTTGGCCTCTGTCACTCTGCGGGAGCTCAGTAAATCGGGCCCCTTCCAACAAATCCAAACCTCCTAGCATTTGTCTATATATGACCTTTGACATTGGCCTTGGTGAGCAGCACAAGTTGAACTGTCTGCAGCAGCGAGGGACCTGAAAAGCATCATGGGATGGATTGGGAAAGTATACAGAATTTTACCCCGTCATTGGTACGATCAGCTCCAATACAAGTAAATGTGATCTGTGTTGTCAAATGGAAGACATCCTCTGTCTTGTTGGCCACTTTAGGCTATTTGTATATAGCAAGGACCACTTATTCCCCTGCCCCAAAAAAGTTTGCAGAAGAACTTCAATAATCCCATTTACACCATATTCAGTCAGTCTAGGTCCAGTAGATTATCTATTTCAAACCAAGAATCTTTTACTACTTTTTCCACTTGTGGGATGAGTGGTAATTGAAAGACATTGTACTGGCTCATGTTTCTGTCAATACAGTGCCTTATCAATACTCCCCATCTCTTTTACCACCTTATACAGCTTCACTTGTCCACCATTTCTATGAAATGTTTGTTTAGGAAGATTTCATTGAAAGGTTCTAAGCAGTGCAGTGTAATTAAAATCTGTTGCACTGTTGCCTCAGTGATCTCAGGCATAATCTCAAGGATTAAGTAGAATTTTGCACTTGATTAAAAAAAAAAAAAGCTCAGTTTTAGATGTTATTTTATGTTTTGATTTTTGTCACTTATTCATTAATGTTATACATAGGCCCAGAGGCATAGTAACTTTCTATCTTAATTTATTCTTGGACATGTGACACTCACCAAGTTGTCTATTTAAATGGGTCTTTATAATACCCTTCATTTGGCCTTTCACAATTTAATTATTCATCATAATATATTGGATATTTAATGAGTTAATTGGGTATTAACATCCTCTGTTAGACATAGTATTACTATGGCACCATTCAGTTTTAATTACATTTAAATGTCCAGGAAAATTGGTTTCATCCTGCAGCATTTCTTTGACGTATTATTCAAGGAAACTGTTGCAGGTGTCAAACCTCCAAGAATAAATCAAGCTTTGATAAGCAGGTTTGAAGTAGTGCTCAAGTGTCCGTCCAGTCTGAATCCGTTTGCTTTAACTGTGTTTTTCTTGTAGGAATTTGCTCTCTCTCATCCACCGCATGATCGAGTTTGTGGTGCGTGAAGGCCCAATGTTTGAAGCCATGATCATGAACCGAGAAATCAACAACCCCATGTACAGGTCAGTCTAGTTGCAGAAATGTTAGAAGCATTCTCATTTTTGTATTTGCATGTTGTTTATGCAGACTTGTGATGGAAGTAATTGTCCCCCCCCCCCAGATTTTTATTTGAGAACCAGAGTCCTGCGCATGTATATTACCGGTGGAAACTCTACACTATACTACAGGTTAGAGCATTGATAATGGCTTAACATAGCATGAACATGAATGTTTTGCTGAAAGAGTGTTTGTGAAAAGATTCAGTGGTTATTTAACGTAAAGGAATTCTTTCTCAGGGTGAATCACCAGCTAAATGGCGAACAGAGGACTTCAGAATGTTTAAAAATGGCTCTTTGTGGCGCCCGCCTCCTCTTAATCCATACCTCCATGGTCCGTATGATGATGGTGAAGAAGAGGAGGAAGAAGAGGAGGGCAACAAAAAAGGCTGCTTGAAAGAAGAGTAAGATCTTGCCCTCATGGAAATATTTATACCTAATTTTCCATATATGATGAGAAGTTCAACTGTTGTGTTGTGTCTAAACATCCTTTATGTCTGCAGGGAGCGAGACAAACTGGAGGAGATGCTTCGTGGTTTGACTCCCAGGAGGGGGGATATCGCAGAGGCCATGCTGTTTTGCCTGAGCCACGCTGAAGCTGCTGAAGAGATTGTAGAGTGTGTCACAGAGTCTCTCTCTATCCTGAAGACCCCTCTACCAAAGAAGGCAAGGCCAAAGTCTGCGTTTACCATAATCAAAGAACTTTTCTTCAAGAATCTGCAACTCACATTTTGTTCTTTGGCATTTCAGATTGCACGGTTATATCTGGTTTCTGATGTGCTGTACAACTCTTCAGCCAAAGTTGCAAACGCATCTTACTACAGAAAATAGTAAGTTGTTTGCTTTGTTTACTTTGACTGATTACGTTTTGTTGTTTTAAATGAATAACTCTGCCCCTGTTGTCTTTAGTTTTGAGACAAAGCTCTGCCAGATTTTCTCAGACCTCAATGCCACATACAAGACAATACAAGGTCACCTTCAGAGTGAGAACTTTAAGGTACCAATCCTTGCCTAGTAATCTTAAGAAGCTGGAGAATATACATCACCTATGTCACTCACTTATTCTCATCATGGTTTTTCTCTGCTCTAGCAACGAGTGATGTCTTGTTTCCGGGCGTGGGAGGACTGGGCAGTGTACCCAGACCCCTTCCTCATAAAGCTTCAGAACATCTTCCTGGGTCTTGTTAATCTCTCTGTAGAGAAGGAGCCTGTGGTCCCCGTTGTGGAGGTAAATGATGCAGCACCTGAAGCACCTTAAAAATGTAATTTAATCTCCACATCTTAAATCTCTCTTTGCTGTCTTTGTGTCAGCCTGAGTCAACAGAGGACATTGATGGGGCTCCAATAAATGAGTATGTAGATGGCACCCCGTTGGAGGATGTTGATGGGGTGCCTATTGACGCTGGGACCATCGATGGAGCACAAATTGATGGAGCCCCTCTGGATGATCTAGATGGAGTTCCTATCAGACCCATGGAAGAAGACATAGATGGAATACCTTGTGAGTGATGCAGAGACTTGCACAGGAATTTAAATGTTAATGATTTCAGTCCTGATGTTTGTCAATATATAGTTTAACTGCTTCTTTTTCTGGTGATTGCAGTTGATCAGGCCAAAGAGGCAACATTCAAGGTAGCACCTTCAAAATGGGAAGCAGTGGATGAAACTGAGTTGGAGGCTCAAGGTGAGATGATGGAATATGCAGTTGTAATATTTGGAAATTGCACTTTTTTGTACCCAAATTGTAGAATAGAAACTTGCTGTTCATGTGTGAACTTGTCATTATATTTAACCTTGCTGGCCTTCGTTTCATCCTCAGCTGTGACAACCTCAAAATGGGAGATATTTGAGCAGCCAGAAGAAACTAAAAAGTAAGTTTCTCCCCCCCCCCCTACTTTTTAAGGTCTTCAAATTCCTTTTTGCACATTTTTCCTTCATTAAATTGATCTATCTCTAAAGGGTTGAGGAAGACAGCGATAATGATGATAGGAGCCCTCGCTCAGAGGATAATCAGAGTTTCTCCAACCCCACTCGAGATGATCCTGATGTTAAAGCCAAGCTTTCTGAAATGAATGAGGAAAAACGCACCAAACTCAGAGAGATTGAGGTACCTTTCAGTTGTTTGCTGAAGAAACAGTGCATTCATTTTTGACCACTGCTTAATTTTTTTTATTATTTCGAACAGGTTAAAGTCATGAAGTTTCAGGATGAGCTAGAATCTGGAAAAAGACCCAAAAAGCCTGGCCAGAGTATTCAGGAACAGGTGGAGCACTACAGGGACAAACTATTACAAAAGGTATTGAATTAAGCCGTTTTATTTTTTAGTTTTATTCCTGTATTTAAGAACCATTGATTAAATCTAATGTAGGACTTGACAGTGGGGTGATGATTTGGGTTACTTCTTTCTAGGAAAAAGAAAAGGAAAAACTTGAACGGGAGAAGGAGAGGGAGAAGAAAGAGAAAGAAAAGGCTGAGGTGCGGTTAAAAGAGCTGAAGAAGGAAAAGGAGAAAGATGATACACCAACCAGGAAAGAAAGGTGAGTGCAATTTGGTACCAGTGCAGTAGCTACGTTTACATGGAAGACTTTTAATCCGATCGAATGTCCGATCAGAAAATATGTCGGCTGATCCGATCGGCCTTGATTGGAAGTTAATTTTAAATCTGATCAAGAGAGGTGGTTTAAACCTTCTCACGATCTGATCAGCAGGAAAAAATAATCATGTATACACTCATTCCAGTTGTTTTGTGGTGGATGTTGTCTCTGCGCATGCTTGAACCACGTTGCAGTTACGTAACAATGAGTTTCAGGGAAGACTTGAAAAATGGCGGCAGCAAAACAGAACGGGACTGTGGCGGATACATTTTTGTTAGAAACTGAAGAGTTAAGGATTATTGAGCATTTCGAGGGTTAAAAGGTTTAAAAACATCTTCCAAACTAGTAGCCACTGCGCATGTCAAAAGCCTTACTATTGTATTAAATCTGTAAATACAACTGATCGGATCGCTATCTAGCATCCATGTAAACAAGTGATCTGGTATCTCCAATCAGATTGATTTAAATCGGATTGATGAAATATTTGTCCATGTAAACATAGCTACTCTCAGGTTAACCACAGGTTGTACAAAACAAAAAGTGGGATTTGTGTAATGTCTGATCTGTCAGATGTATGTCCCCTTTGGTTAGTAGGAAGCGGCATCACAGTGGGTCTCCCAGCCCAACAAGGAGTGGCAGCAGACGAGGCCGGTCATCCTCACCTCGCTCAGAAAGATCAGAACGCTCTGATCGATCTTACTCTAAAGACACATCTTCCCGGTCGTCCCATAAAGACTCTCCTCGATCCAGCAACAAGAAGTCATCCAGGAGGTAAGATTGTAAAAATTGTTGGAGCTGGATCTGTTTTACACATTTCTTGGGAAAAAAATTCAAATATACGATACATTTATTCCACTAGATCTCCCTCATCACCTCGCACACCAAAACGATCTAGGAGGTCACGCTCTAGAACACCCAAGAAATCCGCGAAGAAGTCCCGCTCCAGATCAAGGTCTCCACACCGATCTCACAAAAAGTCAAAGAAGAGCAAACACTGACATCTTTTCCAACAACCTCCAAACCAGCCCCTACCACTCTTCCCTTCTCTGCACCATTATGTATAATAGGTCGACTGACTTGGCAGCTGAAGATCTATGCCCAAATGCTAATTTAAGGACAGTGAAGAGTGAAGTGTGTTGCATGGGTTTCCATCTGGTGTATCAAATAGATGGAGCAACTGCTGTTTTATATTGTAAAAAAAAACAAAAAGTGCTTGTGTGTCCTATTTCCCCATCTCCTCAAAGTGGAATTCATCTATGTGATAGACCACACCTGTAAAGAGTGTGACAAGTCTTACATTCATGCTGTCATTTTCTGTTTTTGTAGTTCACATTAAAAAGAATTCCTAATAAAAACAAGTTTTTTTTATTTACAGCTGACCATAATTTGCCATTCTGGCTGTTTGAACAAGGCAAATACTGATTAAGTTTATAACAATGAGGCCTGCACAACAAAGAAAAGAGAAAGGTCTCAAGGTTGCATGTGTGTGGTGATTAAAACTAGCTTAAGACCACCCAAATTTTACCAGAGATCACAACAAATCTTAATGCAGACAGAAATTAGATCTTAAATTTTAAGAGTCATATGAAGTATTGGTGTGTATAATCCCTCAGAAAATAGGTTTTATTGCAATGAATGAAAGCATTTTTCCTCACCTATTTAGTGATAAAATACCTGTTAAGTTTTGATTTAGAAATTTACTTTTAACAGTGTAATGTAGCTGTCAGATTTGACAATTAAAGCTTAGCCTGAACCCTCATTAGCTGATCCTTCAGTTCCAAGTATGCTATGGTGGAGAGGTGCACCTCATCTGGTCCGTCCGCGATCCGCAGAGTTCGTGCATACGAGTACCTGAAAAATGTAATTCTATTGTTAGGAGGAAAGATCAATTTTAAACTAATTGTAGGAGAAAAATGAACTTACATCTGTGCAAGAGGGAAGTCTTCAGACACTCCTGCACCTCCATACACCTGAATGGCATAGTCCACCACCTTACAGGCCATCCTGGCTGCTGCCACTTTAATCATAGCAATCTAAGGAGCAGAAATACAATAAGCCAATATGTCCATGCAGAGTTTACATTTTCTATAGATGATGGTTAGCTGTCATCTAGGGGGAAAAAAAACAAACAGCCTTGATGTAATCATGCTCCCAATTCCACCTTAATTTAACCAGTTAAGAGCCAACTGAAATTATAATCTCTTTCACAAGCAGCCAAGAGGCCTGCAGTACTTCTGTATAAAAAAAAAAAAAACAATAATCATAATATTTTCTACAACTAAATGCTGAAAAGTGTTACAACAACAAAAAAAAACTTCAACCTTTACCTGCTTGCGAGCAGCCTGGCTTCCCAGTGTATCCAGAGCTTGAGCAGCAGAGAGAGTCAGCAAGCGGGTCTGCTCTATCATCAGACGACACTCTGCTATCCAGTGAGCAATAACTTCCTAGATACAACAAATATTACAAAAAATTTAATAGTAGATTCAGCTGTATCTGAAAATTTAACCACTAGATGTCAGCAGCGGGAAAACGTTCAATACATAATACCACAGGTCTGAAACAAGTGTAGCTAGAGGAGGGCAACTTGCTCACATGCCGATACAGTTTTTTCCCAAAAGTGCTCCTGGAATTGGCTCGCTGGCAAAGCAGCTCCAGAGCCAGCTCAGCTAAGCCAACAGCTCTCATGCAGTGGTGTAACCTGCCCGGCCCCAGACGCCCCTGAGCAATCTCAAATCCCCTGCCCTCTCCTGGGAACATAAAAGATGGGACAGAAATCCAAGACAACAAAAACACGTTACGAATGGTCAACAGAAGGACATGATAGTTCTGCCCTAGTAACCAAGCAATTGTCAAACCAGTATCAATTTCTAGTCCAAATTTCATATATTTATGGATGTTGCATGTGTTTCTAATGTGATAACAGTTATGTGAAAAGCAAAGAAGAGCTTTTACCTAAAATAATGTTGGATACAGGGACACACACATTTTCAAAGTGCACTTCAAAGTGGCCACCGTGGATGGCATCTGAGTTCAGAAACAGGAAATAACAGGTCAGGAAAGCTCAATTTTCATGGCTGTGCACAAAAGGACAATATTCTGGAAAAACAGGAAAAGCTCATAGAGATGTAACGACGGCATCCTTACCATCCTGTCCGAACACAGTGACGGGTCTGATGAGCTTTACACCTGGTGTGTCCATTGGTACGAGGATCATACTGTGTAGGCCGTACCTAAGAAACAAACCAAAGCTCTAAAAAATGAACCGTAATGGAACATACTGATACAAAAGTCATTTGGTCAAGCTGTTTCTAAATATAACACACGTTACAGCTGCTACTCTGTGTGGGAATGTTCACTCTATTCTTTGCCAACAACGCTGATTATTGGGTTCACATATTTTAGGTGTGGTTCTTACTTCGGTTCATTAATAACTTGACAAACACTTGTAGCTGGTAACTGATGAACAGATTAGTGCCAATTACATGTCAACATCAAACGTTTTTACTTTTTTCTACAGTAACATGTAGAGACACAAGGCTTAAAAGTGCATACAAGGAAGTACGCTGTGTCCCAAGGCAAAGTCCACCAACAGCCGCACTGAGGAAGTTGAATGGGCAAAATATCCTCAAGTTAAATGCAAAGCTGCACATGCAGTTTATATAAAACAAAAGAGTGATGCTCCACAGAAGTTCATCAGGCCAGGACTGACCACCGACCTGCTGCTGACATCCGCAGGGTTGCTCCTGCACATCACAATGGCCACTTTACATTTGGGATTTCCTGCACCTGTGGATAACAGAAATGTACGTTCATGTCTAGTTGCTCTGCACTGGAATATAACAATGAAAGACAAACTCTACAGTCTGTCCTTAACCATTCTATGACCCGTATGTGCCTGGAAATGGCGTATGCTGTTGCATGGAAAACTTGGATAGGGCAGATGACAGATTGATGGCAGGGAAAGAAAAAAAAAAAAAAAAAAACAGGCTGATTTACATTTCCTTAATTAGATTCTTAGAATTTCAGTTTATTAGAAACAGATCACGTTTGCTTGAGATTCTAAAAAGTTATAAGATTTTATAAGAGGTTTTACAATTTTTTAAAAAAGATTTAAAAAAAAAAAAACTGCCACAAGAGGGCAACATCATGTAGGGGTCATTCTGTAAATGTTCTTTAACCAGATGCGACACAAACTCAGAAACTGTGGAGGGATCCATTTTTAGGGATCTCTGTTTTATTGTGTTTTTTGTTCGATAGTTGTTTCCTCTTGTTATTACGTTTTGTTGCTTTTTGTTTCGCTGGGTTTTCAAAGCACTCATATCTATTTTTTATGTGTGTGTGTGTGTGTGTGTTTTATTTTCAGTTTCAGGAAATCATTCCTTCCTTTCACAATAACTCTGTACAATAACTTCTCCATGTGTGAGAGGTGATCATCATCTCGTCATATTTACCCAAAAATACCCAACAATCCATAAACATATTTATATACAGTCTGTGTGTGTAGCTATTTTATTTATTTGTGTGTTTTTTTTTTGGGCTTCCCTTTTTATATATTGTTTATTTTCTATTTCTCTATATGTTTACAATTTTTTCTTATATATCCGTTCTTTATTTTAATCTGATGGCTGCTGCTGGGGTTAATAAAGTACTATCTATCCATCTATTTTTTTTCCATTGTATTATTTTTTGGATCATTTAATTTCTTTGATATTTTCTGTTTAATAGTTTTCATCTCCAGAGTTTCTTCTAACGTTCCTTTTGCGGTTTCCTGCTATAAGTAGTTATGATTTTATTCTCCTTTTTTGTGTGTGCATTTGGATAAATGTTGTATTTTAAAAATAGTGTTTTATTTTGCACCTTAAAACCACAGAATTTTAAAAATGTCCAAATATAGGATTTTCAGAAATTTCCCTGAATGAAGTGCACTTTCAGATGCCACCTTAAGAAAACATGGGTTGACCAGTGGTCTGCCTTCCTGTTTATATATTTGTCCAGCTGGAAAAAACGTCCCCTAAGGAGGACACATATGGACACCAGTCAGCAACAAGTTTAAGTAGTTTTTGAATATTTACAGCATGAGTCTGTGAGAATACATCCAACAATGTCAGTCTGGCAGATGTTTAGTCTTTAAAGTATTACTGTAAAAATTCACAGAAACATTAAGCTCTTGTGCCCACATTGTAACTGGTGTGAAATTTACAGCGGCTCCACCCATACACCACATCTAGGAAAGCCTGTTTGGCTCAAGGGCAGGTCATGTTTTCCTGTGAACCTTTACATAAGTCAGAAGTCACATGGTATGCAATACAAAGTAAGGCCTGCCATCATGCCCATACAAGTCTCATTCCAACCGGAATAAAGCGGAAAATTGCCAGCTCAGTAATTACCTTGACGGTGGCATTTAAATATGGCATGTTGTTGATTTTTCAAGGAGAGAAAACAAAGAAACAATGAGCCATACTTTAAAAACATACAAAAAACAACAAAAACAACAAGTGGTCATTTTGACAAATAAATAATCGGATCACCTCCACCTCAAGCACCGCCTACATTTTTTGAGCATATTTAAAATCTATCTGACTATTTATTTAACTTCTCTTTCGGGAATAGCTTGTTTTGTTTTTAGCTAAATATTTATAAATACAAGAAAGAATGTAAACCTAAGGAATGCTGAAAACTAGTTGGCCTCTTCTGAGCAAGTGGAAATAAGAAAATGCTTTTCAAAAGAACAGAAAAAAAGGCAAATTAAAGTATAATATTGTATGTAAATGTAAATTCAAATTGCCTGTAGAACAGAACCAGATCTGCATTAAGAACAGTGAGACCAGTTAATAATAATGAGTAACTTCTAGCAAACAACTCTAATTACTGTAAGCTCTGTGGTTGAAGGAAAGCTTATCCATATCAGATGTTATTTTATGCTTTCCGTTTTTCCCACGTGCAAACAAAGGGCAGCCACCATGGCACTCCCCGCCTGACCGACTCAGTAAGTTTATATTTTATCTGAAAAGACTGAAAAGAAAAAATAACTTAACTTTGTATCACACAACATATAAAGACAGTAAACACATTTTCATTTAAAACTTCAATCCTGGAAGCTTCACATTCAAATGGAGTGCATGCACACATACACACACACATACACACACCACACAAATGTATTCAGAGCTACGTGGAGAGGCGACATGCTCCTGTTACCAGCAAAGGAGTGGGATGGGCTGAAGAAGGATTAGTCACTTCAGTCCTGGAGCACATATAACATGTCTCCTTAGGACTCACTACAGTTTCCGTGTGAATAACAAGGAATTAATATCTCTCAAAAACAGAAAGACGGTAAGAAACTTTATGCTTTTGTACATTCTCATTACAAAACTACGAGCAGACAGAGTTGTTTACTAAGTGAAATATTGTCTTCACCTTTTAGTTTTTAAACATTTAAGCTGCAAGGTCTAAATCAATAATCCTGTCTTGGACATTATAAACACGATGCGTCTTTTGCTTTGCTGTTTAGACAGTCAAAGGTTCACTTTACTGTTAGACTCAGTCAAAGTCCTGCTTTGGATTTTTTATTATATGATATCTAAAATTGAGGTAATGATAAGTGGATCTTGCCAACACTACTGTGTGAGTGAGTCTCAATGCAAAGCTCCTCTTTCTGTTTTTTTTTTTTTTTTTAATCTTCTAAGCAATAATATGATTGATCTAAATAAGAAGTAAAAGCACCGACTGCAGTCCAGTCTGCAGCACTTGTCACAATTACTTTGCTCAAACTTTTTTAACTTCATGTACCGTCTCTATTCAAGCTTAAAAACCCTCTGCTTCTAAAAAAAAAAAAAAACACCTTAAAGAGATCAATGCTGTTTTAAGATCTATTTTTAAGATCCAAAATAAATTAACCCATCAGATTAAATCAGATGTTTTTTTTCCAACATTTGGGTGGTGAAAACCTAAACAAACACTATAAAAACACTGCAGCTTGTTAAAACTTGTTACTGATGAGACGCAGCTGTTGACAGCAGTGAATACTTGACATATTTCTGAAAATTCCTATGAACATCTGTTTAAGTAACTGCTCCTCCCAAAAATAACTTTTTGTCATCTTGGCAACAGGTTTAATCGGCCAAAATGATCCTGACATCCTGTAGAATACTTCATGAATATTATATTATTCCTTCACCAGAAATGTTATTAATCATGTCACATTTAGCCTTTTTTTTCCAGGTAATTGAAATTAAAGTAAATTAAATGTAAAATTAAATGCAAAAACATCATATATATTTGAATAATGTGAGATGAGTGCTTCTTAACCAGTTTCATAGAGAATAAATACTATCTCTCCCAGAAATTAACAGTTGGGGAGCTGACGTAGACCAAACTAAATCAAAGTCTCACATCAGTAGGGTGTCCTGTTGAACAAGCACATACCAAACACAGTTAAACCAACATCCTGGATCTGAATCTGGCACAAGACCATGCAACTGTGAGCCATCCTTAACCTATACTGCACATGTCTTTTCATTCTTGACTTACTTCTGCAGGCAACAATATATAATAAAAGAACAACAAACTTGAACTTTAAAATCTTCATTAAGTAAAAGAGATTTGAGAAAAAAATGATTTAAATATTATATTATTTATTTTCCTGTGATTAAAGGCTTAATAAATCAGAAGCTGCAATTTCCTGAAGTCTGTGTTTCACTTAGCATCCTGCAGCATACAAACTAACTCAATTCAGTAGGTAATTAGATGTTGTCCAAGTCTCGTCTGCTCCCCCTTCAGAGCTGTAATTGTTGTAGTTCAGCAAACACACACACACACACAATTCAGACAGACATGGCTTAAGCCATTAAGGAAGCAATGCAGGAGAGATTCCTTTGAAGCAACACACTGACAGAGTTGCCGCTTCATATTTCTCTGGGTATTTTATCACTGAACGAAAAACAAAAAAAAGCAGTGAGAAACTTTCTTGTTTAAAATAAAACAGAAGTCTTCTCTTACGTATACTCTCATTTTTTTTCTGTGCAGACAAAAATGGACCAATATGATGATGACTCCAGCTACAATGACAGTGACTATGAATTTGATATTGAGCACACAGTCTGTGACAAAGCAACTGTGCGTTCTTTTGGTGGCATCTTCCTCCCCATCATATACGCCCTGGTTCTTGTGGTGGGCCTGGCTGGGAATGCTCTGGTTGTGGTGGTCTACTCATCACGGCTGAGACTCCGAACCCTTACAGATGTGTGCATCTTGAACCTGGCTATTTCAGATCTGCTGCTTCTCTTCACCCTTCCATTCTGGGCTGCTGATGCCGTCCATGGCTGGAAGTTGGGTGAAGCAGCCTGTAAGCTCACATCCTTCCTCTACAGTACCAACTTTGGCTGTGGCATGTTGCTGCTGGCGTGTATCAGTGTGGATCGGTATCAGGCTGTAGCCCGAAATCCGACAGGTAGAGCTGGGACAGCCCAACAAGTGAAGCTGCAATGGCTCCTGATATGTGGTGTGCTGTGGGTATTAGCCAGCATTCTAGGCCTCCCTGAACTTATCTTCTCCACAGTGAAACACACTCATCACAGAACTAGCTGCATACCCATCTATCCAAACTGGATGGCTCAACCTGCAAAAGCTGCCTTTGAGCTGCTGGAGGTGATCCTACGATTCCTCCTTCCTTTTCTGGTCATGGTGACGTGCTACTTCTGGGTGGGGCGGGCGCTGAGTAAAGCTACAGGGGTACGGAGAGAACGGAAGTGGCGTGCTCTGCGGGTCCTCCTGGCTGTGGTGGCTGTATTCCTGCTTACTCAGTTGCCCTTCAATGTGGTCAAGCTGTGCAGGGCGATGGACATCATTTATGTCCTTGTAACCGACTGTGACGTCAGCAAAAGCCTGGATCATGCTCTGCAGGTGACAGAGAGCCTGGCGCTTACCCACGCCTGCATTAACCCCATCCTCTACGCCTTCATTGGGTCTTCTTTCAGAGGTCACGTCCTAAAAGCTGCTAAGCACCTTGGACAGCAACTTGGGAGACACTCGAGGCAAGTCAATGAGGAACCAGCAGTGGAGATTGCGCTCCACACGCCCAGTCAGAATCAGTCCCAGTCTGGTTCAGAAGACCAAGATACCAGCACATTCACTATCTAAGACTCCAGCATTTATCTATTATATGCACACATAATATTGCATGTGCATGTACTGTACAAGTATTTACATACATTTACTATTATACAACCCAGATACCAATATGCACGCATTAAGCTAAAACATGTACATCGACTTAATATGTACTGAAGTATTTTGTATAAATTATGTATTTTCTTAAATAAAAGAACAAAGCTTTCAGTGATGAGCATCTGTCGCAATTAAATGCAGCTGAATCTCAAGCTGTTCAGAACACAACTTTAGTTTTTCACAACAAATCCAATTCAGCTTTACAATCTGCGCTGTCTTCCAAGACATCATCTGCATCTCATTTTATTACATCCCGTGGCTTTGGGTTGAGATGACGGATGGTTTGGTTGCACAGTGGGTGACCCATTGAGTCGAAAAACATTTGGCAAACAAAGACAGAATGGCAAACAGCAGGAAGGACCTTTTCATGGTATCAGACTAGTAAACACCAAAGCGTCATGTTCCTTAGAGAAGCTTAAAGCATAACTGCCATTTTTCATCCATTTATCCTTGTTTATTTCAATAATATGGGCTTGACAGAGAAAATGATTTACAGAAAAGTTTCTTCCAGTTTTTTTTTTTTTTTTTCCTTCTTCTTCTCAATTATCCAGTGCTGTCATGTAACATTGTACCACGCTAATCTCACACTTCAGTCAGTGCATATCAAATCTTGGCTCAGCATTATAGATGGTCACACTCCATTAATTAAAGGTTTTTGCAGGCTTATTAACACTCCAACTAAAGAGGGTTCAGTTTGGTTTGGCAAAACTTCCTGAACACATCCAACACAGATACCTCCTACAGATATTTATAAACAAAAGAATCTTGCTGTTTACCATTCTCTCCATGTGCGGTGGCTATAAATCTACTTTATTTTCACTTTAATGCTTTACAAATGGATGTAAACCAGGTTTGTTCGACTAGGCTCAAACGTCAATCATTTCCAAGCAGAGGCACAACTAGGGACGGAGAAACAAACAGTGCATTGTTTATCATCAGACAAAACAGATAAACAAAGAAGAACACATTCTTGAATCACCCAAGGGCCTTGAAAAGTGACTATGAAGTAAATATATTTGGTATTTTACCTTATAAAACACAGCAATGAGATGAGTAGACTGGCTCTAGTGTGCAGACAGCACTGCACATCAATAAGGTGTTACAGGAATCTGCCTTAAGAGCACGCTTTGACATTACAATCTATCCCAGACGTACATGACGAATATCCTTAACAGTGAAGGATGATAACTGGATGAAAAAACATGCCTTGGAGGAAAGAAAAGTATAACAAGTCACAAGATCTGTCGGACTTGAAAAACTTTTTTAGTCTGAAAGATATGGTATGGTTCAGACTACTAATATTGGCTGTCATGTTTTTACTGGTTTATATGCGAGTGAATGCAAAGCAAGGGTGCCTCAAGGATAAAGATAAAAGATAGCAGGTCTGGGAATAATTTTACCGTATTATCATGCCCATGGGACAGGCTTTTATAGTTTCCACACCACAGAACAGCCCTGGCAATGGCTACACACCCTCCCATGTAGCAAATGGGTCTTTGCTGTCAACAACGTGGAGAAAATGAGGAAAGGTAATGAGAAAAACCCCATACTTTTTCCATGCATATGGATAACAGACATTCTAATTAGTTTTTGGATGTTTATATTTATTTATTTTTTTTATAGCATGTAGCCATCTGCTGCGTAAATATGATATATAGCATAAAATAAAAGATTCACTACTGCGACAAAATTGCCCACCATTATTTTCCAAAACTGCATTTTCTTAATTTTCATTCGTTAAAAATAGCTTGACGTAAAGTACGAGAAATGTAATATTTCTAAGCTGGTTTAAAGATTCACAGAAAACATATTTTTCCTTCATCTTTCCGCTCTTTCTGGCATGTAGGTGGAGAATTACTGCTGCCATCGCTTATCTGGAGATACTTAAAACGGAAATGGTAACTTGATTAAAAACATACATAACTAGCAGCTAGGATAACCGAAGACTCTTCACACCCACTCCATCCAGCCTTTGAGTGGATCCTCTCCAGATGCCGCTGCCCTAGCTGCAAGACACAAAAAAAGGAGGAGGCCCATCTTTGCCCCCAAAGCTGTTCTGCTCCTGAGAATTCATCCCTTGTATATATTTTACAATGTTTATGTCTCAGAGTAAATGACTATTTAGTTTTCTTACATTACGTACATGTGATTGCTCTTCTGTTAGTTTTCTCTGCTTGAAATCATGACGCCTTCCTTCTTGCTGTTCCACTATGCCCCTAAAATGGACCCTCAATGACTTATAAAGTTTAATGAAGTGAAGTGAAAACTGTCACATTTGCTGTAACAGTAAGACAATCAATGGAAAAAAAACCCTCGTGAACATGTTCTGCTACAAAAGTAACCACAGGTCACATAAAGAATGAAAATGGTCATCAGCACACCCACATTCTTTCCTAACAGAAAGATAGACTCATGTTGGCAGATGATCTTTTCACAAACCCAGAAGATTCTTTGTATTGATGGAAATTTCACTTTCAGGAGAAAAAAAGTTAAGAAAGAAGAGAAAAACCGCAGATGTGTGACAAGCAAAAACCATGAACTGCTTTAATAACAGTAATTTGAAAGAAGAAATGTAGCTGCAAGAAAGATCTTCCTGCATATTTCCCTTTTTTTTCCCTGCTTTTAACCTGGCAAAAAAAACCACATATGTAAGAAGAAACTTTAGCAATATCTTTGAATACACAGAACTGGATGAAGTACATAATAATCCCCCCAAACTACTACCATTTCATGGATTTCTGAATAATTGTCATTAAATTTGAACATTTTAACAACAATATTTGAACGTAAAACACTTGCATGTTTGTTTCACTATATTATTTCTCTTTTCACGGCCACGTTTAGACCTAATTAAAACAGTGCAAACTGCACTGATAACCAAAAGAATACAATCTCACACAGAATGGAGACATACAGCAAATGGAATGAAGTGTAATGCTTTTGGGGTCATTCACACATACATCTGTATAAGAATTTAATGCGTAGGCTTTTGTTTTCTTTTCACTTGAATGACTCATAATGAGTCATTTTAGAGATACAATGTCAGTTTAGTGACGTACACTGATTATGTATTGTGGGTGTAATCCATGACCTTATCCTGGTTCCATGTCCTGTAAAGCCAAAGCCATATTTTGTGAAAATAAATTGATTCAAGATTTTCAAGATCATTAAAAATGTTTAGACTATATAATGATTATTGGATGAGTCATCTGAGCTTTTTTATTACCCATATGCTGGCAGTTTGGGTTAGTATGCATCTCTTTAGGGTTTTGCTACCCTAACATCTTGTTCACATATGAGCTTCCTTTTAGAGAAACACATGGGTGGACAATAACATTTTCAGTTGACTCTCTTTTTAAAAACATCCCATAGTTTATAGGTTTTTCCCTTTCAAACCAGTTAAAAGCAACTCTAGTTATTGCTAATAAAACGACTCATTAATTGTTTATAGAGTCCTTGAAAGTATTTTTAGTCCTAAAAGAAGTGTTCAGGAGAGCTCAGGATTAGATGACATTTCACGTACTCACCACTGCTCCACCACTTTTTGCCATTTATGATATAACTGTCTTTGTCCCTGCGAAGGCTGCACTCCATGTTGGTTGCATCACTAGAGGCAACATCAGGCTCTGGGGAGTGGGAGACAATATATGAATTTTACACAAAGAAAATCAGCAAAGCAGCTCTAACAAGTTTTACATCTGAAGTCCCCTGCCTTTGTCTTACGCCCTGTTCGGATTCCAGCTTAAACCACAAGCATAGCTGTTAATATAATGTGCACAGAAACCATTTTCCTTTTTTAAAAACAGCAGTTAAATAAAAGTTAGAAGTACAAACTGTTAAAAGATGGAAATTTCTGCTTATTATCATCCAGTGTCAAAAACTAAGAGAACTGCTGACAAAAGAGATCCCCAAAACACTACTAATCACCATGTGCATTTACAAAAACCACAGGGATGTTTGCAACCACTGTAATCACCTCTGCAATCACAGTACGTTGCCGTTTCCTGGCAGCGTGAAAAGCAAAGGATACACAACAGGGAGAAATTAGTCATCCTGAACCCGTGTTTGCTGCTGCTGGCAGATCATGCTTTCAAACAGGTTTTTTTTACATCAGTAGCAGTATCAGTGCTGAACGTAACCCAGCTGCTCGCTCAAATGTTCACATTCTTTCCTTCAATGCTTTTTTTTTCAATGGAAATACTTGTATTGGCTTTGGGGAATTGGGGTGTTTCTTTTTGCAGTTCCTCGCGATGTGGTCAGGGAAATACCTGTCATACAGAAGCAGGAGCGGATCTCTCCTCTGAGCAGAGGCTCCAGCCATTTCTTCTTCTGCTCCTCACTGCCAAACATATGAAGCACCTCCATATTTCCTGTATCTGTGGAGAAGCGTCACAATATGTCTTCATAATTCAGTACATAAACTAAAAAATGTTGCATGTTGGTTCGATTAACAATAAGAAAGAATAAGGTGACAATTGCAAACAATTCAACCTGACCATAGAAGATGTTAACCACAACATCAAAGAGACTAAAAGATATGAAAAGAGCAAGATCAAGTTTAAGGTACCTATATTATCTAAAAATTGGACACCATTTTAGGATGTCTTACCAGGTGCCTGACAGTTAAAGATATCAGGTGCAAAGAGGCAGCGTCCAGTTTCTTCTGCTATAAAGGCATAATCCACCTGGGTCAGTCCACTGACAGCTGGTAGAAACAAGTTCCACAGCCCTGCCTGCCTGGCTTTCACCTAAACACACACACAGAATGTGCAAATCATGCCAATGCTTCCACCAAGCAGACTACGAATGCCAAGCTGAGCTTCAGCTGTTAGAATGGATGAGCACAGACAGAAAATCTGTTAATAAAGCATTGTTGTGTAGCAAAGAAGTATGGAGATGCACAGTTTACAAGTATTAACTAAACAAATAAGGTTACTAAACTCAATGCATTGTTATGTGACTTTTAGAAAACTTTATCACATGACTGAATCTAGATTTTTGTCCCTTTTCTTATTTTGAGAAACGTAACTCTGGTTTAACAGTGACAAAACATTATTCCTACAGACCTTTAGATCCTCTATTATTTTGGGGGTGTGCCACCTCTGTGGAGACTGAGCGTGTTTTCTGTAGTACTCTGTAACTTCCTAGTGGAGAACAAAACAAAACACACAAAAAAAGATCACTAATGAGATTTGGAAGACAGGTCATAAATTCCATGATAGCATCACTCTCAAGACTAGAAATGATTGTGATTTAGCAGCCTTGTCTCTATGATGTGTAGATTTTAACAATGTTATCATCAACTGTCTCTGCTTTATCACTTTTTGATCAGTTTTAGTATGTTGATTAATATTTTTAGACAGATATTTGTTTGATATTTTGCTGCTGTAAAAAAAAAAGTCTATGATGTCCATTCAACAGTGAAAATTCTGCATGCAGTACAGTTTATACTATCAGCAGAATTGCTGTTTCTTACTCTAATGCATTAATAAACATCATGAATAAACTGCTTTTTCAAATTTACTCATGTTAGAGTTAAAAGTCCAATCAGGGGAAACAAATCTCCTCTGTTCTTGGCAGCTTCTCAGAACTGACCTCCTGAGCAGGAAGAGCGTATTGTCGCATGAAGTCTTTGACTTGCTGGAGAACACCCTGGCCTTTAGCTGTTTGAAGAAACAGTCTTTCTTTTGTTGGACCTGTAGGAAGCCTGGCATAAAAACACATTTGAAATCAGCAGGGAATACTGGCAACGGCTGCTGGGGGCCAAATTCCAACTAGTTGTTGGCTAAAGATAAGTCAGCAGGTGGACTCAATTAGCTCTCTGGCCAAGAAAAAAAATATGTTTTTATTAGAATGTTTTTATGCCAGTATATATTGGCTGTAAATAATTATACCAAATGATATTTGCTAGTAAAAAATAATTTCGTAACTGCAGTTAACCTTTTTGTAAACTGCAAGCCTATTTCAGCAGTGGGCTCCACACTCTGTCCAAACTGAGCAGCATTGGGTGCACTGGCATTACCAAGCAAGTGGCGAGCGTAGATCCCCTGGTAAAAAAAAAAATAAAATAAAAGTGAGAAATTACTCTGCATCCATTTTTAGTCAGGAAAATGACATCAATCCAAGATTTGATATTTGAAGCATACCATTATACAATATGTACTACACACCTCTGTATATTTAAATCCCAATGTATATACAAGTCTAAATGGTACATTAACTTGGTACAAACCTGGGCAATTGCTGCCATTTTAAAAACAGACAGAACCAAGTAAAAATTCAACTTTGGCAAAGGAGACAAAATCCCCCGACACCTGCGGTAAATGGAGATCAGATCGCCAACAGCTGGAACACCTACACAGTGAGGAACAAGTATAGACTGTTAGTTAGCAGATACATGTCATTTATAAAATAATCATCACACTAGATATTAGAAAACAGAGAATCAATTCATGAATCCAATCAATTCAACACATTAATGTTGTTCAAGTGGTGAAATTACCTTCAACTCCTTTCAAACTGCCCATTGTGCTGAAAATGTTACAATCTGTGGGCCAATAGTGAGGCAACAGGAAGTAGGCCAGGTCTACCAGTGGGTTTCCTGTGGTAGACAGCTCCCAGTCCAACACTGCGACCACACGTGCCTTATAACATCAAACACTCACTATGAGGTCATTCCAAACAAATGCAACATAGCAGCAAGAACAATGGTCACATAAATTCTACCTCAGTTGGGTGAAATATCAAATTATCCAATCGGAAATCTCCATGGACGAGCGTCACTTCATCATCGTTCTCTGGTAAATTGTTCATCAACCAATCTGAGAGTTCATTCATCCCTGGAATGTCTCTGTGGGCTGTTGCAATGTACTGCTTTGTCCAGGTGGACACCTTTCAAGATGAAGGGACATGTCTTGATGCTACATTTTCACATTTGTTATATAATACAAATGTTATCAATGTAATCCTATCCCTCAAGGGATTAATCATTTTTTGATTTCATCTCATTGATTTTTTATTTTTTTTTTTTTTTTTGTAGTGCAGAATTTTATCTCACTTGTCTCTTGCAGTAACCTGGCCCTCTACCGAACCCATCAAGGCTCAGTGAGGTCAGGTCCAGTGAATGCAACTTCGCCAACACTTCCACTGCAGCAACGTACAAAGCAGTTCTCTCTGCTGGACTCACTCCAGGGAGACGGGGATCCCTGAATATACGTCCCTGTTCAGCACAGATAGATGAACAACAACAGATTTAGAACTAGAGCCTGTGAATCTTATTTAAATAATAGACCAGAACATCATCAAGTAAAGACATACGTAATAATTCCAACATCAAGCAAAACAATTGCAAATTAGATGCAGGGACTGGTTACTTAAGAGTCATATGATTTTGACATGGCTGCACAGACTTACCGTCACATGTTCCATTAAGTAGAATTCGGTTCCAATAACTTCAACATTGGTGCAGTGCAGGAGGGGTTGAGGCACAGGGAAACCAGCAGAGAAGAGAGCTTTCTGCACCCGATACTCCCTGTCCACCTGCGCACAAAGTCAAAGTCATGGTAACCAGTCATTTCACAGATCCCACAAGTCTGTAATATATTTTCCTAAATAGAAACAGACACAAAACTGTAAATTTACATGACCATTCTGTGAAAGTGCTGTCATTTCTAATTACTGGGAAAACGGAGATTGATGTCTTCCAGAACATTAATCCCACTTAATTTCTGGTTTAAACTAGTCTTTAGATTTTTATGTAGGAGGAAAAAGTATCAATCAACATTTACACTTCAATGTATATTATATTATACTTTTCTATGATATAGGTTTAATCAAATGGCCTTGAAAACGTCTGTTTTGATAGTCTCCAACATTTACAAGTACCAAATTTCAGTGTTCTTTTTTGTTTTTTGTTTTCTTCCCTCGACACATAAAAAAACAGCAGATTTAATCATTTATCATTATGTTACCACCTATAAATTTAGCAGTCATTTAAAATGCTGTCGTATTTCTGTCAAGTGTGGTGTTCACACAAACAATTCTGACATTCCCTCAGACTATGAGAATGCCAAATAACTACCCAAATTCAGCTACTCCCCCTGCTGGGAAAACTGGCAATACAAAAGTGTTTCTTTACAACACTTTTGTAGGTGATAGGTAACTTGCAACTTTGTTGTACAATTTCAAGAAGTACGAGTCAAGTAATAATCCAGGAAAACTTTACCTTGTGAGCACCAGGCAGCAGCTCACCTGGAGGTCTCTTCCTGAGGACAAAGCTTTTTGTAGGTGTCTCGATTAGGAATGTTGGGTTTGACTGACCAGCACTGGAAAGACAGCAGAATCTCATCAACATACTATCAGTTAGCTAAACTTTTTACAAGTTGAACTACATTACCTGTACTGCCTGACAGTAAAACTGTCACTATTTGACACTTTTGACTCGAAAGCCAGATATCTTTGAAGACTTCCAACATTGAATTTATGTTGTGGTCGCACAAGAGTTGTCAGTCCTTCCATTTCTCGGTTTTCTTGATTAATGATTATCATGCATTGTTGAGCGAGCTGACTGCGCAAACTTTTATCAATATCAGTTCTGATAGCGGCAGCCGGAACACTTACAGATGAACACAACAACGTCACATTATCTAAATTAATTTAATTTATTCTAACATAATACAAAAGTTAAACTTAAGATAATGTGAGGGGAAATAAACAACTTAATTTCTTGAATGAATGTGTAAATAGTCCACAAGTAATGTAGGAACAGTCAGAATGGCCTGTGCTGGTTTTCTGCACGGACGATGTTTAGAGGTGCACACATCCTGACGGTGGATCTAGAAAAGAATACGTGTACTTTCTGTTGCGATTTTATTCCACCTTAAAACATTACATTTCGTCCCCAATTTTCTTTAGTGGTTCTCGTCTAGCTGATGGCGACGGTGGAAGAACTGAAACTGAGAGTGCGAGAGCTGGAAAATGAGCTGATAAAGTGTAAGCAGAAGCAGTGTGCCATGGAAGATGCTCACAACCAAGCACTAAACAGACCCAAAATTGACAAAATGAGCGCCGAAGTCGTGGATTCAAACCCGTACAGGTAACTTGCCAGTTCATTCATTTAGTTTGTTGGCGGATTTCATATAAAGTACTTATATAGCATTAAGAGGCGACGCCTTGTGAGTCACCCATTTTTAAATGGACGTACTTCATGTGCGACAAGCTAATCTGTGCTTTATTTTCATTTCAGCCGCCTCATGGCTTTAAAGAGAATGGGAATCGTGGATGATTATGAGGTACAACTTTAAAAGGCTCTTGTCAGTAAATTCTTTTGCTAGACATGACATGACAAGGATATGTCATACACACATTTTCACACGTCAGCCAATATTTATGTGTGAAATTCAGCTCATTCATTCATCATCTGTCAGCATTTTAAGTCTTAGTAATCTTACATTCTGTCAGTTTTTATCTATTTGTAGAAGATGTAAGGGCATTTTTCACTTGCCTAAAAGCAGGATACTTTTTATCTTACTATTACATGATTATTACTGCTGTGTAGTTACACAGACAATATTAGCATACTGTGGCTGAGTGAGGTAGAGCTAGTTTTAATCATTTTATGGTGGGTTTATTTACATTATAAGCTCATTTTAATTCTTAGGTTTAGTCCTTACCTGGTGTATGCACTAACTAGTTCCTGCAACTGTTGTAGATATAGTAGAGTAAAAAGTACAATTTGACCCTTAGAAACATAGTGAAAATAAAATTGGATTGAAATAATCAAGTACAATAATGAAATTTATTCATTCAATTAAATTAATTAATTTTAAAGTTGCTTTATTGCAGCTTGAATGATTTTTAGAACTGCTATGGGCTGATTACTAAAGTAATTTACCACAGTGATTTTAGCAATGCAAACTACAAATGACCGTCTTCAAATTCTTTGACAGAAAATCCGAACATTCACAGTAGCTGTAGTTGGTGTGGGTGGAGTTGGCAGTGTAACAGCTGAAATGCTCACTAGATGTGGCATTGGTAAGGTAATAAAAACTTTACCATTATTATATTATTGTGGATGCTCATGCATGTGTGTCTGTGTGGTCATTGCCTGTGTTTATACTCTCACACATCCTAATTTTTGTGGCATGTAGCTGCTCCTCTTTGACTATGATAAAGTAGAGCTGGCCAACATGAACAGGCTGTTCTTCCAGCCTCACCAGGCAGGCCTCAGTAAAGTGGAAGCAGCAGAGCACACTCTAAGGTACACCAGTCACTAGGTAACCATATGTCATCCACCCACAGACTTTCACTTACACCTATTAAGATGTGACTCACTTTTTCCAACAGAAACATCAATCCAGATGTAGCGTTTGAGACCCATAACTACAATATCACAACAATGGAAAATTTTACACATTTCATGGATCGCATCAGGTTGGTGTCCCTACTTGTACTTTGTTACGTTCCACCGTTGTCTCCTTGTTTCTAAATGTTTTAGGTGACTCTTGTTTTTAAAGTCATGGAGGGCTGGAAGAAGGAAACCCAGTGGATTTGGTTCTGAGCTGTGTGGACAACTTTGAGGCTAGAATGGCCATCAATACTGTAAGAATGTCACTGTCTCAAAAAAGATAAGCAGACTTGTGCAGACAGCTGGTCTCTTTCTGACTATTGCTTTGTCTTGTTTTATTTCAGGCCTGCAATGAACTAGGTCAGATCTGGATGGAGTCTGGTGTGAGTGAGAACGCCGTATCCGGGCACATCCAGCTCATCATCCCTGGAGAGACTGCTTGCTTTGCTGTACGTCCACACACAAAACAACACTTTGTGTTTGTTTTTGACATTGCACATTTCAGTATGTGAATCAGTATATCTGTTCTTAGTGTGCTCCTCCCCTGGTGGTAGCTGCAAACATTGACGAGAAGACCCTAAAACGAGAGGGTGTGTGTGCTGCCAGCTTACCAACAACAATGGGAGTAGTTGCAGGCCTCCTGGTACAAAATGTCCTCAAGTATGTTGCAATAATTTCCAGCCATGCTGAAACCAAAACATAAAGTTTATGTAAATACTGAATATTTTAAGTTAAATAAATCTATAAAATGTTTTGTTCCCTAGATATCTGTTGAAGTTTGGTACTGTCAGTTATTATCTTGGCTACAATGCCATGCAGGACTTCTTCCCCTCCATGGCGATGAAAGCCAACCCCCAGTGTAATGACCGACACTGCCGGAGACAACAAGAGGAGTACAAGGTGTGCATGCACGCTGTTTACATTACAATGTGGGATTTTTTTTTTATTCTGCATCAGTTAGGATATTTTTATGATTTCTATCTGTGTGACCTTTTCTGTTCAGAGGAAAGAAGCAGAGAAGCCCAAGGTGGAGGTTGTGCAGGAGGAGGAGGAAGAGGTCGTACACGAAGACAATGAATGGGGTGAGCAGTAACAACCTGTGGAGCTTACACACCTCCAGCTGTGATATAAAGTGAATCTATCCATCTTATCTTGTGTTCATTGTCCTGTTCAGGTATTGAACTGGTATCAGAGGTTACTGATGCAGAGTTACAGGCCGCAACAGGGACTGTGCCTGACCTCCCAGAGGGCATCACCGTGGCTTACACCATTCCAGCTGGGGTTAGTTTTCTACAACACACCTAAGCTTTTCTTAAATATACAACATGACAAGATTAAAATCATGTTTTAATTTCATAGATTCCTAATCTTAAATGAAAAGAATGCAGTGTAGAAAGCAATGTGCAGCATTTGACACAACTTGTTAAAACTAAATGATGACAATCCTGTTTTCTTGTTTGTACCAGGAAACAGAAAGTGGGGAGACAGTGGAGGAGACTGAACAGAGCCTAGAAGACTTAATGGCTCAAATGAGAAAGTTGTAGGCAACAATGAAGATGCATTTCTGCAAGACATACCTATTCTTAATACATAATAGGAAATTGTGCAATGACTTTCCAAACAACTAAATATCAGGAATGCATGAGAACTGTTACTAAAGGCATTTCACACATAAGAAATAGCATTTGAAATTATACTAATTTCTTATGGAATGACAACAAACCTAAATAAATATCAGTTAGTGCATTCATTAATGTGTTTTGTCTGAGGTTTTGTTAATAGTGAGTGAATGCTCAAACCTGTTAACTATGTGCCATTACTCATTCTTCTAAGGAATCATCTGCTGCAACATCACAGAACAATGTTCTCTCAAAGCATTTATTAGATGAAATACAGTCTTAACATATTTTATATGATTTAGGTAACTGTCCTGTACAATCTTAAACTATTTTAATTACACAGCATTACTTGCATATATGAAAACATGTATATTTTACATTTGGCAATGTAATAACAGTTTTCTTTAGTTTTTTGTTCCCTTTGACTTCATGTACCTTCTGACAGACAGAAAACAGTTTAATGTATTTTACAGAAGCTTGGAGACTTAACATGTCTTGAAAATGAATAAATACATGTACATAAAGAGTTGTACAAACATCATGAAATCAGTGAATACATTTCCTCAGACATGTCTGAGGTTCGTTTTTGGATTTATTTTGGGGTTCCCCTTTAAGAATTCACAATACTTTTTGGTAAACACTGTATGTATGTCAACATAAAATACTCAACACAGTTATTACTAAATGCTCTTTGTGTTTTAAAGACGGCAAACAGCTGCCAAATATTATTCCTTCAGTCTACAGTGTAGACTTTAAAAGTGCTTGAGGACTGATTGTCCAGCGAGTAATAATTAAAAACATTTGTTTTCTTTTTGTGGGAGCAGCGTGAACTTCTTCTGAACTTATTCACTTTAATCATAAACAAACAGAAATAGTGCATTAAACATTCGTTATACAATGGTAAGCACAGATGTTGTCCACTGGAGTGATTCAATGAATCTGTGCCGAAAGTGTGAATAGTCACCTGCATAGGCTGGAATCTCAGTTCCAATATTGTGAAAAGAGTAACAGACACCTCCTTATGTTTGGCTATCAGAATGTTAGCAGCTGGGAGAGGCTCCAGCTTCACCAGAACCCTAAATTGGAAAAGTGGCTACAGAAGATGGATGGATGTCAGAAACTTGGCATGGGAGCTTTTCTGTGCTTCTCTGAATTCTTCTCAGCCAAGCAGATTAAACGGCAGATTACTTGATCATCCTACCTAACGTTTCCCATCTGCTTCCGAGTGTCTTTGCCTCACAGCAATTTCTATAACAATAATCACATTGTGATGCCCAGGATGATTCCCTTTGTAATAAAATATTGAAATGAACTTTTATGCTTCTCAGTGGTAGATGGAGCTGTAAGGACAGCCTTTAATGGCAATAATAGCTAACGGAGTCACCTTGGGGGGAGTGGTAGGGGAGCAGGCCCCCTCAGACTGAATGTGTCGCCACTAGAGGAATGGCGCGATGGGGCAATGCCACACACTAATGATGGCTCTGCCTCTTTAATCTCCATTGCACGCTTGTAAAGCTCTGCTGCCCTCTCAAAGTCACCCTCCTCATAGCTAGATCAGAGAAAAAGAATTAAAAAAAACCAAAACATGAAACAACACCTAACATATTATCCCACATTTCTGATTAGTCAAATATTAAGTGGATTCTAAGACAACTTTACCTTAGAACAGCCAGGTTCTTAAGGGTCTCTCCAACCCGTGGATGTGAGCGCCCCAAACTATCCTCATACACTTTCAGGGCCCGTTCATAAAGGGGCAAGGCATCACTGTGCTTCTTCTGTAAAAAAAATCATTATGTCAATAACTGCATCACAAAATAAATGACTAAGAGTTAAATCGGTTGTTTCCAAGCTTTTAGACACGTGGCAAATTAAATGGCTAATTACATAGGGTTCATTTAATATTTCAGAAATGTGTCTGAAGAGGCATGATGAAGTCAGTCTCACCAGCTGGCAGTAGATTACTGCTAGGTTAACAAGTGCTGTTGCCACACTGGGGTGTTTGGGTCCAAAACTTTTCTCCCTGATATCCAGAGATAACTCATAAAGTGGAGCCGCCTTCTCCAGCTTTCCCTGTGCAACACACACCACATGCAATGAATTACTAAAACCCAACACTAGCTGAAGTTTTCAGCATAGGGAATATAAACTTTTCAGAGTCAACAGGCCCCCATGTCTCACTCTGCGTTTATAAAGCATAGCCAGGTGTTTGAGTGTGTATGCCAGAGAGGGGTGGTCTGGTGACAAGGCTTTCTTGCGGATGTCCAGCGCCCTCTCATACATGTCTTCTGCTGTCTCGTACTCCCGTCTTTCGGTGTGCAGTGCAGCCAGGTTGTTGAGGGACTGAGCACAGTCTGAGTGATCTGGACCGAGGACTCGTTGACGCATTTCCAGAGAACGGGTCAAGAACATTTTGGCAGCACTGGTGAGGGGAAAAAATAATGCAAATTGTTATACTCGAAAGTAAAATTTTGAGAGTAGAAAGTAAGCCGATTAGCTAACATGCTCAAAATACAAGGCTGCAACTTCATTATACACCAAATGTTGCAGGGAATTTGTTACTTACTCCAAGTTGTTTTGAAGGTAGTAAAGAACACCAAGTTCATTGAGTGTCTTGGCACAGTCTGCAGAATCTTTTTCTAGGGTCAGTTCTTCCAGTTGGAGAGCTCTTCGCCGCAGCAAAGTGAAGCCATACTGAAAGGAGGAGTAGACAAAAGGCATGGACAATGTGTCTGATTAACAGAGTATGACACAGCTTGAAGTTCTGTGAGAAATCTGCTCACCATATGACCTTTCTTTCGGGCAGTCTTCTGACGAATTTTCACTGACCGCTTCCTCAGTTTCTCTGCTTGTTCATACCTGATAATAAAAGTTGTATTAAACCAGTTAAATTGAATCCTGCTCCAGCAGTTTCATTTAATGTAAGATATTCTTATAAGATCACCACAAGTGGGGTACTTTCTAAACTATAGCATATGTCAAATGATATGAAAGGCAATAAACAAAAGCCTGTTTTACTTGTTTTGCTTTTGATAGAGCATGGTGAGTGACTCCAACTCTCGTGCCACGCTGGTGTGCTCAGCCCCATAGGCGTTCTCACTTATCTCAAGAGCTTGCTTGTACAGCTGTTCAGCATTGCCATATTTCTTCCAATGGACATAAACTCCAGCCAGCTGGTGCAGAGATTGAGCTACGCTGGGATGATCCGGGTCCAGGGCTGTCTCTCTAATCTCAAGAGACCTTTGTAACGGAGCTACAGCCTTAAAAAAGTACATAGAGTTAATCATACAAGCAACTTTTGATAACGAAACTTCTAAGCAAAAAAAAACAAAACATGTACTCTACCTGACTAGGGAGGCCCAGGTCTTTAAGGAAACGTCCCAAAGTCTCATACAAGTTAGCCAGCTTAGTCATGCCATCTTCACTCTCGCAGCTCTTCTCGTACCGTTTCAGAGAGTCAAAGTACTCAGTTGCCATGGAGCTTTTGTCTTTGCCAACATACTGCCAATAGGCCAGCAGCTCAGAGAAATGGCCCCTGGAAAAAAAGCAAAAGATAATATCTTAATAAACATGTTGCAGTGTCTAATAACACCTTAGTCAAAGCAAACATGTACCTCTTATAAAGGTTTTGGGAGACAAACAGGTTCAAAAGGCTGAGCTGTAGTTTAGCTCTGTCCTCCTGCTGTTGGAGCAGCCACGGAAGCTCATCTGCTACACGCCATGTCACAAGGTCCTGGCTACAAACATACAAATAATAATGACATGACTTAGACCTATAGATGGATGTGACCTGTGTTGTACTTGTTTGAGAAGACAGATACTTTATAGCACCTGAGCTGCTTGTTGAAGAAATTGATTAGTTTCTCTCTGTAAGAAGCAGAGCTGCTTCCTCCACCCAGAAACTCCAGTTTTACAGCTTCCCAAGCCTGACAAGAAACCCACATGATAAAAATGTCAGAACTGCTTAGTAATAAAATCCCTATTTCATTTAGTCTTCTGTAATATGTAACCAAGGAGCAGAAGTACCTGCAGGTGCTGAAACCTGATGAGTCCACAACGGAGGGTTACAATGCACAGTTTGTTCAGGTGATAGAGCAAAGAGGACAGCGTGGGCAGCTCGAGTTCTGGGAAAATATCTAAAACCTCTGATTCACTCACTCCATTATGGCTAGCAAACACAAGGCACAGCATCTAAATAGAGACAAGCACAAGTGTATGTGATATATATCAAGTACATCCTTGTAGTGCTGAGCATTACAAGGATTCATATGAGGGAAAAATCCCTGAGACAAGAAATATTTCTAATTAAGACCAGTAATGATGACTTTATAATTAGGTCACCTCTCTCATTATATGTCGCTCTCTGTCCGTGCTAAGGCTGTTTAGCATTATCTTGAGAGCCAGGCGATAGAGTGACATGGTGTCTTGACATTGCAGACACTGCTCCAGATTCTTCTCCAGTGACCAGCAAGATCTACCACTAGGAAGAAAAATAAATAGATAAATAAAAACATAGAATTTGAACAACAAAAGATATCTAATATTAAGGGGTAACTCATGAAAGATCTAAACAAAATCACAATTTCAACTATTGTAAAATATTTACCCTATTTCTGTCTCGATTTTTACTTCTAGTCATACAAAAACATATAACTACATCCATTTATTTGCAATAAATAGTTGTGAAAATTCACACTACAGAGCTTTTTTCAAGCATATCAACAAACACACAAGTGAATTCAAAATGCTCAAATAGGTTTGAATAAAATACTTTCCAGCTCTGCAATCTATGAACCCATTAAGACACCAGACATCCTTAAGAAAAATGTGTTATATAAAAAGTATTATTTGGAAACAATTTCCTTAAGCCTAAAGGGTTTTTAGAGAGACTTGAGAGAACTGCCAACAATCACTAAAACATTTAAGTTTCAGCCTCTGACGCAAATGAAAGCAAATTCTATCAGACACTAACCACTTTTAAGGCAAAATGTTTTTCTTTAATGGTAAACAATTAGAGAAGATCAAAGCCAGAGACCTGGTTATCATCCTTGCCAGCAGTGTGACGTATAATGCGTTGCAGGTCGATGCAGAGCGACAGTGCCGTTCCAGTTTCTTCTCCTAAAACAACATAACAAAATTTCAAGTGTGGAACTCTCCCAAAACACAAACTCCTAATGTCTTTACACACTTTTCTTTCACAGTGGGGTTGACGGGAGGAGATAACAGACCTGGTCCTTGGTAAGTTTGAGGTCCATTCCCTGGAACTCTGCATTCACAACGCTTCTGACTTCTCTGGGACTAAGTGGATCCAAGTGGAGCGTGGGCCACAACCTTAACACATACAGTCATTTAATAACATATGATAATACACATAAGGGTGCATGGAAAATTAATAAAAAGCAAAGAAAACCTAAACACGTCCTGAGATTCAGTTCCAGTAACATGAATTACCTCCAAGCTTGAGGACATGTCTCTACATTGACTGACACCACCACTCTAACATTGACAGGGAGAGGGTCAATAAGCCACTTCATGTGTCTTTCTGCTTGCTGAAACACGAGGAGACAAAAATAGTTAAAGGGGTAATTCAGCTTTAAACAAAACAGGGTAAAATTAATCTACACAAACTAAAAGCAGTTTTAATTAGATTAGGGGAGGGATGCACCTGTATTTGGTCAATTGAGTCAATGATAATGATGATGTTTCCTTGATGGCGCGCTGATAATCTTTCAAGCCAGCGAGGAAACTCCTCCAAGATCTTACTAGGCTCCATGGACAAGCCAGAAATGGACCAGAAGTGCTGCAGTAGCTAAGTGACAACAGACATGCTCTAACATTAGTTAAGTATGGGTGTTTTTTTATTTACTAGAAGTAAGTCAATGACATGGACTCCTTACTTTGACTGTGAGGCGTTTGATAATGAGAACTGGTTCTGAGCTTGTGGAAAGTGGGCGACCAACAAAGTGATAAAGGAACAAGGTATTGGGGGATTGCTTCTGTTGCAACTCAATCCTAAAGAGAATGAAAAGGCAATTAGTAAAGCAGATGAGTGAAAATAACAAATTTGGAAATAAAAAACAAACAAAAAAAAACCTGATTCATCAAAAAATTCAACAAATTTTTTTTAAGTGAAAAGTCCATTCAATGGGTTCCATTAAGGGGAGTCCACCAGTGTTGAATCATGTTACATCCAACTGAAAAAACAAGTTCTTACCATTTGGAGAGCAAGAGAGACTTTCCTGAGCCTGGACCACCAGATACCAGCAGAGGGGGTGTGGGTGGTGGAGCAGCAATCATGTCATTCAGTCGATCTATATACTGAAATAAATGAAGACAAAAATGTTGGGTTTAAAGTGCAGATTTAAAATGTGCATTGAGAAAAAGATCTATCATACCTTTTGGATGCCAAAGTGGGAGGTGGTGCTGCTACAAGCGTGTTGATAGGACTCAATCTGCTCCTGCTCATCATGCAGATCCCACAACACTTCTCCCGAGTCTTCCTCGTGTCCTTCGTCTATAGCAGAGTCCTTAGAGTCAACATCTGCTCCTTCAAATCCCAGCAACTCCTACACAATGAGAACAAAAGATCCTTTCTGTACACGCTTTCCTTTGACATTGATTAGTTGATCAAAAGACCGGTGTCATTGAATGATGAAGTGTACCTGCTTGATGATTTTTTCCAGCTGAGCAAATATCAGGTTAGCCCCCTCTTCAGCAGAACCACTATGATCCACCACCTGGATAATATCCAGTAATGGAAGTATAAATACAGAGTTACATGTAGCAACAAGGAAAACACACAGAATCATTTTTTCCAAACTTTTGCGTGTAGGTGCTAGATGTGTATCGTGTAAGACTATAAGAAAGCACAAAGAGGGATAAAGCAGAAACAAGCATGCATGCTTGGGTAAACTTCTATGGATGTTAAACATCATTGTTAAAAAAAATACAATATATTGTAAAGCTGAAATAAAAAGTTTTCAATGTGAAATTTAAGCTTTTATCAAAAACTGGAGACTTTACTGGAATACTGAAATTCACATGAAGAATTCCAAACTGACATCTAAAGCAGCCAGAAAAGGTATCAGACCATGATATGCTTTAACTAACTAAGCCAAAGACAAGGTACTCTCATCATTGTCCTCTTGATATTCAAGCTCCTATCTTCAAAATACAGACAAAATGACATGGGTTGATAAGAAAAGCTTAAATCCACTTAAATATAATGTTTTATTTATTTACTTATTTCTGGTAAATGAGAACGACACTAAATCGCTGCCCAACAATAGAGATTAAATATCAAAGCTGCAGCTCAGCTGCAAGATATATCATTCTCTTTTGAATCCTATTTTGAACTGAATATGACACACACCTTGATTTTGGCAGCCTTGTCTGCAGCATTGACCCTTTCTAAAAGCTGCCTAATGGGTGCAGACAGGCTGTGATCCTCTTGGGTTCTGAGGTAAAGCACCAGTGGATGGCCATCTGGATTCTTCACAAAAGCCTCCTCACTATCCTCTAAAACAGAGCTGCACAGATGCATTTGGAATCAATACAATATTTTTTGTGTTAATAAGAAATACAGGTAACATGATTTTCATTACATGAGGATACCCCAGTGAGTTGCAAAGCTTCGTGTACCTTGTGACAGTGGATTTGAGAAGAAGCACACACACAGAACTTCTTTCGATCTCGAGCTTGCGCTCGATGGTGCATGAAGCAGCACTCTCCTCTGGGAAGAAGACATTCAGGTAGAAATGGCCAAGGCCCTCACACATTTGGCGTAACACTGAAGAGTGTTTCTGTCAATAAAAAACAGGCACAAGTTTCCCAGTTTCAGTGTAGATGAAAATAAACCTGGCAAGAACTACTTGAGAAGAGCGACACTGTCAAATAAAAACTTTGCCCTTTTTTGGTCTTATGGGAAGAACTAGTGGTGTAATTTTTACCTAGAGTATACCATAATGTCACACACTGTCTCTCTGTGTTGATCTCTAGCCCTGTGTTTACCAGCCGGTCCAGCCGGACATTCATGTACGTTCATGTGAATCGCAGCCTCCTCTCTGTGCCCTCGGCCCTCCTTCTATTTAAGGTTAGACCAAGCGAGCAATGGCAGCTCATATTTTTGAAGCGAAACGAAACATTCACCTGCAGACGACCAGGATCCAACATTACCTAAAAAAGAACTACGGTAGTTGGGGAAGAAGTTATCAGATAAAGAAAGGGACATAACTCGGATTAACACTGGCCTGGTATTTTCATAGTGGAGAACACTGCAAGAGCTAAAGAAGCTACAGTTTGACTCTGAGCTAGCTCACCTCCTGGACAATATGTAACCACATAAACGTTATAAGTTACTTTGACATCTTCCACAAAATGGTGAAATTGTTTTGCTCAGTGTGTTTGCACTTTGCACATTTGTTCACAGACAGTGTGAGTTAGGGGGGGAGGCAGAGGGAGGTGTGGCTCATGACACTATGTTGTGGTCTACAGACAGCAAGTTCAAAAAAAATATTATTAGTGCAACAATAATCCATGAATACTGATCATTTAAAGCTTTTTGCTGATTTATGGTGCACGATTAACAAACCTTAATGAAGATATCCAACTCTGTTTTGGTCTCCTGGGTAGAGATTAGGTAACAGCGTACAGTGTTGCTCCATAAGGCCTGGGGTACATGAGGTGATACCTGAAGAAGACTGGCTACTGCAGCATCCCAGTCATCTGACAGATGTGAGAATAAAATCGTGTAAATCGCATTTAGAAAAAAATGTACATTTTAAAAAGTATGTATGTATTGCAGAAGACCATTTCAATGAACAAAGAGCTTTCGTTGTAGTGTTGTGTCATTGTGGCCATTTGGATGATTGTGATGATTTTTGTCCTGCCTATAGCTCACATCATGGAACCGCTGCCTTGAAAAAGTTTACTTACCTCTGCTCACATTTGCAAAAGGACCCTCCACATCTATCAAACTGTGTGCTAACTCCGGCCCTCTGAAAGTCTGTTGCAACTGCATCATGCTACCCATAGAGGGCTCACTTCCCAGCACCCCTCCGCTCCAGTACTCACACTGTGTTCCAGTGACTGCAGCAAACAGAAAATAAAAAGTCACACTCAACAAAAAAATTAAGACAAAAGCGCAAATACATTAACAAAACAATACCAGTGTCTTACCAGTCACAGTGGTTTGGTTGTCATCTGAGTCAGAGTCATTTGGATCATAGACCTGAATGCCCTGAGTCTGCAACTGTTGCAGTTTGGCTTCCAAATCCCTCTTAGCCCGAAGAAGATCCTGTATCTCCTTTTCTTTTGTCTCCCGGAAAATCTAATTTAATTTAGAAACCAGGTTGAAACTGCAATTATGAGCATGTCAGTAATGTTGCACTTGCACTGTAAAACATGTCATGCAGTTTACCTTAAACTGGCGTTTTACTTTGTCCCTATCATGCTCAAAAGTGGCAGCCCTCTCCATAGCTTGGTATTTTGCCTCAAGAGCACTTTCTTTTTCTCGTAGAATCTTCTGGTAGGTCTTCTGCAGAGCCTGTTTATCAGAGTCAGAGCTGTTAAACATCCAAAAGCCTCGTATAACTGTTCTAACAAGCAGCCACTGCATTAATTTTCACCTGTAACTCAGCTCTCAGCCTCTTGTTCTCCTCATCCAACTTGGCCTCCTTCTTTTGCATGGATGAGATCTCATTATTCTTGCTGACGCGGAAGATTTCGTACTCTTTACGGAGTCTTTCATATTCTGCAGCATATTCTAGATCCACAGATCCTGTGGATTTGAAACTGGCCCCAATCACCCGAGGTCCTCGGCGGAAAGAGCTGCGCAAAAGTCTGGCTTTGGGTTTGACCTCGACAGGTATCTCGCAGGCTTCTCCTCCTTCACCACCATATCCATCCTCTATCACCTCTCCAGGGCTGACCAGAGAAGATGCTGTGCCCATAATGGTGACCTAATTCTTTATAAATACTCAGCATTGTCTGAGATCCATAGCGGTTTGGTGACAATCAAGACAGGAATGCCGAAGGAAAACAACGAACAAGCTGTCATCTACCCCAGTAAAGATGGCTCTGACTGAACTTTATGTTCCTTTTGTTTCTTCGTAACGGGTTGCAAAATCAAAGTGTACATTAACAACCACTGAGCTAATTCGCTTTTCACAAAAGCCACAATCGACATAACCCTTAGGAAAACCTTAAGCAACACAAATGAGGCTTAACGCTTACGTTTTGCTGTATTATCTTAAGTTTTCTATCTGATAAATAACCACAGAATGTTACACTTGGTTAGCTTACTAACCGCTATTCTTTTCGTGGCTGTTCACTAAATTCCAGGGTAAAAAAAAAACTACAAATGTGTCCCAGTAACTTCTACATATATTTATGTATTGACATAATATCAAATAAATCTTAAGTCAAGATTAACATATATTAAGTAACTTTTAAACAAACAGACATAACGGTCCGCTCCCTTCACAGCTGCTTCCTTGCTGCCTTGGTAACAACTCGATGGTACGGATGCCCAAATAAGTCAAACAGGCTCAAATTCGACTTTTATGTAAGTTATGATATATTTAAAAAGTCCACTGTTATAATTTTTTTCCCACTCAAATAACAAATTACGTAACATTTTTAAATATTATTATTATCATGATGTAATAATTAGACATAACAACAATACAAGTACTATTTGCAAGAATACTTTGTTTATTGAACTCATGTCTGACATTTAAACTTCTTTAATGATAATTAATTTATTATTTTATACAATATTACCAAAATCCCACGCAATAACAGCCAGACTGGTGAAAACGTGCATTTAACAAGATCAGTCAGGTTTTCTTTTTCAGGTTTGAGGTAAAAAACAGAGACACCATGTCTCAAGCAAATTGCTAATAATTTAACTTAGTTCCTGAGGAAGTGAAGCCGTGAAAGCGGATAAGCTGATCTAATCTTTGTGTTGTGTCTTAAATAAGAACTCTGAAAGAGAAGTTCAAACTGTACATTTTTGATGTTCAATGAAAAAAATAAAAGAAAAATATAATGTCTTTTTCTTTCTTCAAAGAATTAGGAGGACTAGAATCAGTGGTATAACCTTTTATGTTTAGGTTCCCATGCTGTGGAAGAAGCTCTCTGCTTGGGTCACACATTCCATTTCTGCTTTAAATTTTAATCTTAAATCTCATCTTCTTGTAAGAGATTATGTTTAACTCATCGTTAATGTTTTCTCTTAACCTCTTACTGTTTTAATCTATCTGTGCTATATACATTTAATGTTTTTTTGGGAAGGTCTTTAAAGGCTTGAATTTATCTCTAAAGCACCTTGAGTTGCATGTCAACTTGATAGGTATTTAGGAAATAAAGCTGAAGTTCCACAAAAAATGTGTTTTTAATTCTAAAAGTTCATATTATGCATAGTTAGGGAGTTCTTCTCTCCCACAGAAGACATTGCTCCTTATCGTCTTGAAAAATTTTGTTTAGTTTACAGTAACTTTTCTTCCTTTACTTGTCCACATCACCATGCAATGGATTTGCACAGTACCTGGCAAATCTCCAACATGAGCCAGTCCCAAAGAGGCACTAAATAAAACGTCTTTGCACACCAAAAAAATCAGACCTTGAAAAATAAAATTGCCATATACGTTTTTTAATGGGATAATAAGAGTCTTTAATACAGGTAAGCAGAGGAATATCAAATATATATAAACATGACATTTCAGAAAACTAGTGATAAAAGAAAAGAACAATTGTCTTAATAATCCTATTTAACTTGGCAATATCTTTAGTACAACAAACAACATTTCCACAATTCACTTGTAGTATTTCCTTCTTGAAAATTATGGTTGCACTCAAAGGTGGAAGTCAATTTTCACTTCATTTCTTCAATAATAAAATGTGGTGGCAAGTTTCAGAAGAGCTGCATGAGAAGTGAACATGAGGTTTCAGTTCTAAATTTATAATGTCATCCTGTCACATATTTTATGCATCATCTTCAATACTTAAAAGAAGTTTCAGATGTTCATATAAGCTTTGTTTTTTTGTTTCAGAATATTTACATCTTGCTTACAGATCACGATGCCTATTTTTACAGAACAGCTGAAGAAACGTGTCTCTGTATGCACAATTCAAGAAGAAATACATGACAGGATCCAGCACTCCACTAATGCAGGTCAGTGCAGATGTGATCTGATTGGCTCTTCTTAGTGACTCCCAGCTTGCTGCAGTAATATTGCCATAACTGTGACTTTGTATGAAGATTACCCTGCTCACATGGTAGGGAACAAATGCTAAGAGGAAGTTCATTACAATGATTATGATCATTTTTATAGCTTTATCTCTCACCGGACGCTCTTCCTGTTGTTTGAGTTTCCTTACTTTCAACAAAATAAGTACGTAGGAGACAACTATGGTTGTGAGGGGGATAAAAAAAGCCACAATAGTGGAAATCAAAGCCCTAGAAGATGTCTTTTCTAGGTACAGCTTGTTGCAGACGCTGGATGAGTTGGTGTTATCCTTTTTTGAGAAAAGCGTTGGACTCATGCTAATAATAACTGTCACCCAAAGTATGCCAACAGCCACATTTGCATACAAAGGCTTCCTAACTGACTGGGATCTTAAAGGTAAAAGCACAACCAGCAATCTGTCCAGACTGATGAAGCTCATCAGATAAAGGCTGCAATACATGTTTACGTAAAAGAGGAAGCCTGATAGTTGGCAGAGAATGTGTCCAAAGGGCCATTGGCTATCAGAGAGGTGGTAAACTATACGCATGGGTAAAACAAGAATATAAAAGATGTCAGCAATGGATAGATTCCTTAGGAAGACCTTAGATGGTGATGTGCTTTTCTGGTGACAGAACGCCCACAATGCCAAGACATTCCCAGGCACGGCGATGATGAAAACCAGGATGTAGAATGAGGAAAGAGAAATATTCCACAATGTACAGTTGAAGACAATGGTCTCCTCCTCAGATTTGTTCATTGCTGCTGTAATGACTGTTGTTGAAGATCAACCTAGTACAGCATAAAGAAGTCATTTACTAGACATATCTATGCAAAGCAATTAAAAAGTAGGACATTTTAACAAGCAGAAAAATGAAATCCGGTGGCATTCTGCAGTAACTTATAACACACATCAAAGCTGAGAATGAAAATGAAGACAATGACGCAAAATATCTGAACCACAAATAACAAATGGAACATTATATGTTACATGAAACTTGTCCGAAAGAGGAACTCCACTTGCTGTATGGCGAGAGGTTGATACAGAAAAGCTACTTTCAGAAAATATCAAGAACATATCAAATGTATAGATGTAAACATTTTTTTTAAAAAAGAAGAATCAAATTGTTTTTTAAAATGTTCTTTTATTACTGCAAATTAATGTGGTAACGTGTGGAATTTGTTTTCTAGTAAAATTATATGTTCTGAGATATTACTAAACCCCAGTTACTGGCTTAAAAATTAGATTTTGATTCATTAAAAAAAAGAAGCTTTTAAGTGACCCTTTACTTAATGTAAATGATCACACATAAAAGGTTACTCTACGAGACAGACATGGGTTTCAACAAAAAGCACAATTTAATAAAGTATTTCTAATATTTAACAATGTCATTGAAAGAAATTCAGTAAAGATAAAAAACATCAGTCATAAAATACTTAAACAATATATTTTCAGCCACAATAATCGTACTCTTACCTGTAAATGTAGCAGAGCAGAATTTTAGGCTCTATTTACCATCAGTGGAAAAAATTAGTGTGAGTGGAAAACATAGGTGAAGTCGAGCAGAAGTGTGAACGAAACAGGTTGTCATTGTGGTCATATCAACTTTGTACACACACGCACCCCCCCCCCCCCCCCCCCCCCCCCCCCCCCCCCCCCCCCACACACACACACACACGCACACACACACACAACAGGAAACCATAAATAAATAAATAAATAAATAAATAAAAAACAGAACATTGTTGTACAAGCATGCAAGTCTTTATTTTTCCTACTCCAACACACTTTTGTCTTTACCACATTGCTCATTTATATCATGATTTAAAGCTTTACAAAAAAAAGAAGAAAAAAAGAGAAAACCCAATATTTACAAAATCTATCTGTGCAAACATAATTCATCTTTAACACCACTCTCCTAAAGTATTTAAAAGGCATGCATACAAACAAACTTTGGTATGTTAACAAAACTACTTATTTTCTTAGTAGAAGCATTTACTGTATGTACATGTAGCTGAACAGATCGTTCACTTTAATTTTAGTATAGATTACATAAACAGCAACAATACATGTTAACTTAACAAACCAAGACCAGCAGTACAAACAGAAGTTAACACTTCAGCTATCAAACCAAGAGAGTGCATGAGAAGTCCCCTAAAGCTCATGACTGAGTTAGGCCTGAAGCGAGTTCTTATTACAACTTTGGCAAATAGGCAGAAGAAAATAAAAACCTGTCTGTGACAATTCTGTGAAGTCTGTGAAAAAAAAAAAAAACTGGCAGTCTATCAGAGTGAAAAATAAGGAAATACTTTTAAAAAAGTAAAGTTACTGACATGTTTAACTTCAAAATGTGTGTATACATCTTGCATACATTTTGTTAAAGGCATTTACAAGGGCTGCAATGAATGTCTGGCAATATGAGAAATTTCAATCTCTTCTTTCAAAAATAAAAACATTTTTACATGGTCTTTGTGATTTACATAAACTATATTCCCTATTCATAGCTACAGCAAGAAAATATACTTTCAACACAATGACAGTCTTTCCACTTGAATTACAAAGTGGTAAAACTCGACAGTTTTTAGTTACATTACAAAATATTTGTCAGAACATCTGGTACACCTCCAAGAGAGAATCAAAATCCAAGCAAAAATCTGAAAATGAGCCGAAAAATGAGAGAAGAGTAGCAGAGTACGAACGCCAGTGTAAAATAGAAGGTGAATTGAGGGAGTGCATCATTTAATACTCTTCTAAATAAATTTCACAAATGAAAAGTAATCAAAAACAAAGAGAGAAACTATGTAAGATGAAACTTGATCAGATCTACCTGCAGTGCTGTAAAGCCAGAGTGGTGATAATGGGGCTAAGTGGTGTCCTTAGCTGCTGTGGCTGCTGGGATGCAGGATTTGCCGCTGCTGCCGTTGTGGGATCTGTAGCTGGTGAAGCTGGGGGTGTGTATGGTGCGGATGCTCTTTCCACCTGGGCCCAAAGGTGTGGGCGAAAGAGGGGAGGGGGAGGAGGAGGAGGAGGAGGAGGAGGAGGAGAATGAAGAGGAGGAGGAGTGCACTCGACCGTTCTGAGTCTGCGAGGAGAACGAGAGAGCTTTACCTGTGTGCTGTGAGGATGAGGAGAGTTTGAGGGAACCGTTAGACAGTGAGGGGATATGGGAGGAGGGAAGGGAACCAGAACGAGGGGTGTGTAAGGACAGGACGGAGGACTTTGCAACAGAGGAAGAGGAAGAAGACGGGTTAATGGGATTAGTAACATCTGAGTTTTGTGCAGACTGGGAGCTGCCTTTAGTAGAGCTAGGATAAAAAGCAGGGATTTTAGAGATGGGTATAGTGGGGGAAGTAGTTTTATGATCCCCTCCCACTCTTTTAGCACTTCCGTTAGCCTGCAAACAGATGCCAAAACAGATACTGGTTGTCAAAAAAAGAAAATTTGTAAAATAATACAAGAAAAAGGCAAGACGATGTTAACTAAAACTACAAGTTATTTACATAGACACTATAACTACACAAACATTTACATGATTAAGCCACAACTAAAAGACATAAAAAATGACATACAGAAGCTTTGCTCTCTTTGTTTTTACTACGAAGGTGAGACATACTGAATTGAAAGAACAGCAAATGTTAGTGCAATGGCAGACAGGATCTCAACAAAATGTCTGTGAGTTAGAGGGACTGAGGCATCATGAGTGGCTGTTGGAGAAAGTTCAGAGGGCAAAGATGCATACAAGAGCTGGAGAGATAAGAGGGCAGGGTTAGGGGGCTGAAGAGTGACAGCAGAAATGTGGACCTGTATTCCACTGAACTGATGGTGCAAGATGAGCAGGTTATGCCGAGGTCCTGATGGTATAGAAATATATCACCGTTGGGTTAAGGAAGCTGTGCAGTAATGTTGGGTTTAAGCAGGGGTGCGTTGTGAGAAGGGAGGAGCATAGCCGAAAAGTCAGTTATGTCTGTGTATGTCTGCCAGAAGCATTTTAGGACTTGGCAACACTGTTTAGGAACTCAACTGTGATGGGAACTGGAGATGTGATGACAACTCAGATGATGAGAGGATAGGATTCCACTTTCTTTGCCTTTCTCCATTTTTTTTTCTTTTAGCCACCAACACAGTGAAAACCATGAGCAGTGTGGACATGCAGAAGCATACAGTACAGTGATGTTATGGGGTAACAGTCAAGAGTCAAACATGCCTTTGTGTCACTGCAGACTCGAGAGAAACATTAACAGATCCACAGTTGCCATCATGATGGCTTTATTTTTTTTCACAATACTTTAAAACTCACAGTTTTGGTAACCCCTCCCCCTTATATGCCTCATGCCTTCAGTTTTGCTATACATTTGTTTCTTCTAGTCTCTGATAAGACCCTACAGTAAAACTACCTGTCGGAACTGCCTCTGAGCGTCCTGCAGTTTTTGTTGCTTTCCTGCTTTGTCAGTTGTACCCGGCGACTGCCTGGACTTCGCAGACAAAGGGACGGGCATCCGACTAGTAGGGGAAGTGACACTGGTGTTCTGCAAGGGGATCCAAATGAAAAACAAAACAGGAAATAAAATAAAAGATAGAAAAAAACACACCACATAGGAAGTATGAAAAGTCAAGGCGCAAACAGGTAAAACAAGAAATAAAACCCAAAACTATTCATTTACACCTCAACAATCACCACCAGTGAAGGGTCATGCACCAAGTGGAACCATAAACCTTAAAGTCAGTATACATAGTACATGCAGTCAAGAATAAGGAAGTAACCAGAGCATCACGACAATGTCTTTGATGATCACAGTGCCACTTGCTGAAAACCTCAGTGTTTTAGCAATGAACTGCAGAGGAAAGATGGTAGCCAGTAAATGCCAACCCCCAATCATGTCACCATGATTTTGTAGAGGCACTTGGGGTCATTCCCAACATTTCTGCGCACCTGGAGAGTGGATTAATGATTTTGTAATTTCAGTGGTTAGCATTGGAGTGAAGGTAGGTTGGAAAGTGAAAGAAAAAAGGACCCAAGGACTCCTGGAGCAACAAGAGCTAGAGAGAGACCTGTTGTATGGTGCTGGGAACACTGGGGACGGTGGTGGTGGTGGTGTTGGAGGAAGGGATGACTACAGGACGAGGAAGGAGTTGAGGTTTAGTGTTCTTCAGTGAATTTTTGCTGGGTAACTTAGGGCCAGGCCCTCTGGAAGTAGGTAGAGAGGAAGACCTCTTCAGCCCAACTCGGTCTGAGGTTTTGCCATTCCTCGTCTTAGCATCTTCTGTGCTGGACAGCTCCTCATGGGAGTGTGGTCCCATCTCACTAATAGTAGTCTCCAGCTGTTTGATGGTCTGCTCCAGGCTGTCCAGAGTCTTGTAGGTGTTCTTCCGAATTTCATCTGTCCTGCAGAGGGTGTCGGAGTTTTGCTTTTTCAGCGTGGCAGGTCCTGATCCCTTCTGTGCCTCATTGAAGGATTTTGAACGTGCAATCTCAAATCTCTTCGCCTCTTTGTGCTGCCTGACTGTACCATCAGATTCTTCCTCATCTTCATACACAACCACCTGTAGAGTCTTCTTTCCCGTTTTGGTGCCAGTGCGAATTGCCTGTGTCAGTGCTGCTAGCTGTTTTTTTGGGAACTTAAACTTGAACTTCTTCTTGCCATCTTGTTTGGCCTCTCCATTTGACTCTAAATTTACTCCACTGTCTGTTAGTTCAGGTATTGAAGATGAAGATGATGATGCTGAGCTGGTGTGGTCTCCAGTTCCCTTTGAGGAGACCATTTTTTTGCCATCAGCCACCTCGGCAACTCCAGATTTTACCTGCAGCCCACCACTCCTCTCCGTGTCTGATTCTTCACTCTCCTCTTCAATGCGCTCTTCAGCGAGCATCCTCTCCAGTTCCTCCTCACATTCAAAGATGGTGGACAGGCGTTTGTAGGCAGAGCGGATATCCATTGGCTCGTCAAAGATGATGATGACCGGCTTCTTATTACAACCATTATCCTGAGGCACTGAAGGATCGACTGTGTTTGCTCTGTTTGCCGCGCTGCCTACAGTAACCGTCTGGACACTCCCTTTCTTGGCACTGACCAGTTCTTGGTACTCGCCACAAGACAGCGCCTGAACCTTGGTGCTCGTGATCATGAATGCAATGTTGTCGGGGGGTGGAGGCGCCTCTTCTCCAGGTAAGTCTGGACTAAGGCTAGCCTCTTCATCACCTTCATCAAAGTGCACTTTAAGTGGACCATTGTCCTCAACGGAAGTCTTTTTAGGTGGAGGAATAATATGTTTAGGTGCCTCTTCTACAGCATTGGTTGCTGTGGTCTCCACACGCTCAGGCTTTTTATTCTTACTTGAAGAAACGGGCTCCTGAATAATTTTACTTTTCTTTTCAGTGTTTGTCTTGTTGATGATTTTTCCCTGCTTCATTTGCTTCTTTGGCAGTTTGAACCCATTAAGTCCAACAGGTTTAGGTGATATTGGCGGAGGCGTAACAGGTGATTTGGGTGGTGGGGACAGAGGCGGCAGCTGCTGTTGCTGGCTTGGAGAATTGTCATTAACATTGACATTTGACACCTGTGTTGGAGGCTGTGTGGGCTCTCTGTGTTCGGGGGTATCTTCCAATCCTGATGGGGGTGACTGATCTTTGGGAATCTGGCCGGTCACGTAATATATAACCTGGGAGGATAACATTTAAAATCTGTCATTACTTAAAAACTTTCAAACTTAAGAATGTAAAATCAATAATGACAGGTTGAACTGAAGTAAATAAAAATTTTGCATACCCCTGGGCTCTGTCGCATGGTAGAGTTCCCATTTTCATCTGTGTCTGGATCTTTATCCTCTCGACTGGGCTCTGAGCTCTGCTAGGACAGTGTGTGAGGGAATAATATTACTGTGCAACTGGTGTACCGAGTTGCAGCAGATTAACTTTGACTTCACAAAAAAAAATCAAACTTAATTGGTCAATTACTTTTTCGAAGACACTGGCAAAATATTTAGTTTTAAATATCATCAAATTACTTTTTCAGACAACTCTGATAATAAATCCCTGTATAAGAATATTGTCTGAATTGTATCCATACAGCCTTTCCGTTGCTGTTTACAGGTTAAATGTCATTTTCTAAAAACTCTATTTTTGCTCAAACTGACACTATAACTTAACTGTTATCCTGCAAAATAACCCGTCTTCATTTCAACGACACTACTATAAGTCATGTTAAACATTACATTATTGACAGTAAATACAAGCTTACCCTTAGACATAGCCAAAATTTATAATACTGTCAAAGAACTGTTTAAAAGAGCGTGTTTCAGCGGGTAAAATCGGTCGCACTTAAACATCCTCAGCATCTACACAAATGTGTTCATTTTTTTGTCAGAAAAAAGGGTTTGGTGGTTATAAAGTTGTGAAGCTTGGAAAAGCAAATTGAAGGGAAGTTGTGCAAAGACAAAGAGAAATGGAGAAGTAATTCCTCAGAAAATAAGTGAGAGAGAGGTACATGCAAAGTAGGGACTGACCTCTGGTGAACCAAGTCTGCAAAAACAGGTTGTGTCTACAAAATTTCAATTTGAACTATGGCGTTTCTTTGAGTTGTCAATCATTTCTGAATTATACTAATTTTGTACATACTATTGATTCTGTATAAAGAAATGACATTAAAGAAAGACACAAGACAATTTAATTGCCTGTAAGATACAGTGTAAGTTACAGGTCTTTATTGATTGAAGACAAGTAATAGTTAAATCAGCTGTAAAATACATCATACAAAAGACACAGCAGCTTTTCAGAAGCTCAATTTTATGCAGACTTAATCCTGAAAACAAAAATCCAAGCTGTAATATCAAGCAGAATCAAAAGAGGGAAGAAAAACAGGGCAGCAAGGAAAGGAGCTTTGTGGAAGCAGCTGCTATAAGGCTTCTCTCGAGCCAAGGGAAGAGCACAGGGTTTGTACAAGTGTTAGGACACAGCCATTGGTCAGATCAAACAGTTTGCAGAGGCAGGCAGTTAGCTGGGCAGCTGCACGACGGGATATATGTTACCTTTTTTTCTTTGAGGGGTAACAAAGCCTCTGGTCTTAGTTCTTTGATTTGGGGTTCAATTCGAGTGGTGGGTTCTACCAAATTTTTTACCCCTAGATCCTTAACTGTGCACTTCTGGAAAACCTGAAGAGTGGAGACATATGAAAGGAACATGGGGGACAAGGATTTTGAGGACTGAGGAAGTTTTGAGTCTTTTCACCACAGCCACAGCTGTACGGAGTGGAATAAGGTGAAAAGAAGGCAGCTCCTGTTGTCAGTGCCCACACTTTCCCTCTTCTGAGGAAATCAACCACCATAGGAAGAAGCGATAAGCAACCAACCCCCACAATGCAGAAATCAATAAATCACACAGCCATTGATTGGATTTGCAGACACGTTTGAAAGGATATGTAAGTGTGTGTGTGTGTGTTCATATGCATATCTAACCTGAAGCTCTGCCATGATTTTATCCCCTTCATCTTCCTCCTCTCTGGCGACAGAGGCCGTTACAGGGGGAGGTGTGGCAGGCTTCGGCTTAGTTTCTGGTGGAACCTTGGTGGGTTTGGGTTGTGGAGAGGGAGGTGGAGCATCTTCTTCCACCTCCTGTGGGTAGTAAACAAAATATAATCTAACTTTTGTTTTTCTTTGGTAATGTACAAATGTAATAACTACCTTAACAACATCACCGTGCCTTAATAATGCCTGCCTGATTCTGGATTCACACATCCTTCACTTTTAATATCTTGCACTGCCAAACTGAATTCTGAGTCAGGGTATGCTAGCATAGTTTGTGGTGGAAATATGAGAATAGTTCAACTTTTTCTGAGCAGCAGCAGTGGAGGCACCAGCTAATTGAAATGCCTGACTAATTGTATGTCTGGTCTGATGACTGTTTGCCATTAAAATTCCAAGTGTCAGGCCTATCCACTGTTGAGGACTAAAGCAATACATCAATGTGAATCCTGCCTAATGACTAATTTGTCACACCCCAGTCGAAGGATGAGCAGCTGCTTTGCACCCAACTTCTTCTGGACAGATGATGAAAAAGTGTGCTACATAAATGTGCAGGGTGAGAAAAAAATGATGTATTTCTTTCAAATCAGAGCATGTAAACCTATATTAATTATTATTTTATTACAATTTGCATTTTATCTCTGGGATTAATAAAAGCTTTTGAATTCATTTCATTAACAGACATCTAACATGAAATCACAATCCAGCAAATGAGCAAATATAGACATTTTAATGCAGAGCTGAACTAATTTCTGCCTAATTTTTAAAAGACATGACAATGACACAAATCTTTTCTAATCTCTTTAACTTCCAAGTATACTGACCTGAGCCAACACACTCTCCTTTCTGGTAGTGTATACCACCTCACCAGACCGTGCTGTGGTCATGCCTGAGCTGGAGCCGGGGTAAGCTTTTCTCGGAGGAGGCGGTGGTGGGGATTTATTTGCTTTGTCAGACCCCTGTTTGGTCAAACTGTCGGCAGCTGCTGGCTTGATGGCAGTTTTGGAGGGTCTCTCCAGTGCTGGCTTGGCAGGTTTCTCCATTAAAGGTTTTGGGAATTTCTCGGGTCCCTTCTTGGCTGGTTTCTCTGAATCCTGAGGCCCTGACTGAGGCTCTTCTGTTATGCAGGTTCATCAAATCATATAGGATAATGTTAAGGTGTTGAAATAGCCACTGGATATAATCTTGTGTTTCATGTGAAATTGTCCATTAATATACCTAGTCCCTATTCTTAAATAAATGTTGATGTAGGATGTAAAATAGGTTTGATTTGTACCTGATGACTCTGCAGGGCTGTGAAGGTCTCCTTGCCCTACAATACCAGCAGCAGGCAGTGGTTGGTTCTCTTCTACCTCCAAACTTGGGATTCCCTTCAACATGTTGGCCTGGGCCTCCTGAAGGATCTTCTCAAACTCTTTTCCATCATAATGGCCCATATTCTGTCTCCTCTCTTCCCACTCCTTCTCTGCTACCTACAAGTTTGTGAAAGAAATATGTAGAAATTCAAGGAAATATTCTCAAACTCTGTGAATAAAGAATACAAGCTAGTTATTGAAAATCTGAACAACTGCACAGTTCTTTCTACCAGTTGTACAAAAAAATTAAATTATGTAATTTAAATAAAGTGAGTAAAACTGTTTAACATTTAAAGGACGCAGCGAGTAAACTTGAATATCACCACATCTTTACCATTCCTAGAAAACAATTGGAAGATACCTCTATGGACATAGCTCTGCTTTTGCTCTTGTCCTGACTGTTCTGGAGCTCCTCTATAACAAGATCCTGGTGCACACTGCCGTTGCCATTATTCACTGGGTTCCCATGGGTCTTCTTAAAACGAGCAGGACTCGGTGGGTCTGAGGCAGCTCCTTTGGGAGATTCCCGGCCTTGAGTCTTACTCAGGTCAGGCCCAGTGGAGTGAGTGGGGCTAGAAGGGAGAGGAGGACTGGGCTGAGATGTCAGGGCTGCAGACTGCTGGGACTGCTGCATGTGGACCGGGGAACTCTGGACATGATGGATGACCATTGGGGAAGAGGGCATCACTTCAGATTTAATGGTGGAGCTCTGGGGCTCTGGTGGGACTGGAGTTGAGCCAGGCTGGACTGATGCTAGGGGAGCTTCTGCAGGGGTTTCGGCTGCTGTTGCTGGGGTGTTACCCACTGAGACATTAGTAGAAAGATCAAGTCCTTTTTGAGAAAACTCAGTTGCATATCTGCAAGAGAAAGGAATAAGTACATAAAATAAATAAATAAAAAAAGAAACAGTTAATAGATAAAACCAGAGGTAAAGCACCTCTGAACTATAAGATTAAAAGTCTTATATTTCAAAAAGACAAGCAATAGAGTGAAAGAAAAGCCAAGAGTGAGTCTGGTGTGTGTGACTTATCAAAATGGAAATGAGATGCTGTGATGTCCACCAAATTAATTCACTTATCGGTTCAGTGACAGCGATGGAAGTAAATCTAGCTGGACGTTCACATGGAATGACCTCTTTGATGGGATGAAGGCTGGCTTGCCAGTACAATCAAAAAGTACAATCTCCCACATCATAGACTTCTGCAAGGAGTCCTTCACAGCCCTCTATGATTTTATCTTCAATTCCTTCTCTCATACTCAGCCCCCATGCTGCAGCACATGTGCCCCTGATCCATACTTCATGCCCATTTTGGCCCCTACCGTCTCAGACTGCTGAGGGTGTCAGTCAGGCTCTTGACCCGTTTCAGCATGCTGTCCAGTTTATGAGGCTCCTCCTTCAAAAACTTGACAGCCTCTACTTCGACCCTGAGCACCGACCGCATTCTGGTTTGCAGTGCTGGGAACTCACCTGAGGAAATTAACATAAAAAATAAACATACAAAAAAAACAAAAACAAAACAACAACAAAATAAAAAAATAATTTTCATATTTAGTCCCTGATTTTAGAACCATATAAGTGTAATAAATGTTGATGGATGTCATTTGCCACATGACAATTATTTTAGCACACATTTGTTGTTTCTGCTGAAATTTCGATAGAAAGAAAGTATAATAAGTTTTCAGCATTAACATAACAAAACTATTTGATGGCATTTTATTATAGCTTTTTTCTTTTTTCTTATTGTAATGAATACCTCAAAACTGTGTAAATTCAATCATCATTTTAACGTCCCCACCAGATAAAATCTCCTCACTTGTGCTCACTTTTAACCTAACAGACTACATATATTTAACGTGCTGTTTCAATCAGTAAAAGAGAAAAAAATGGCAACTTGGAAAACCAATTTTTTTCCAAGGAGGATTGGTTTATTCAATGTAGGCCAGGTCCAAGTAAAAAAAACAAAACAAAACCCCAAAAAAAACAAACAAAAAAAACAAAAACACAAAAGCTGTCCATAGCGGTCTCATCCTTAACTATATTCAACAAAAAAAAAAAAAAAAGTCAATACTTGGTCTCAGATTAATGGTTCATTTAGGAGTTGATATAAGCTGGTATAATCTTCAAAACATGTTTGAAGATTGTCCATCATATTACCTTTGAGCCCTGCCAGAGATTCTCCCACTTTCCTCAGAGTTACTGCTCCCTCTTCAACATCCTTTAAGGTCACGACTCTGTGTGTTGTCGCTGAATCTTTCTGCAGTGAACCTACGTACTGCTCCAGCTCACTGCAAGGAAACAAAACAGACAAAGAATGGAGAGTTTACATTTATTTTACTTCTATTAATCTACAGGTAAATAAAAAGAACATGAACGTGATGTAAAACCATACCAAAAATTAGAATGTAAACTTAATTCAACACCTGATATGAAAAAAGACACTACAGACATTTATTCATCATTTTGTCTTTTGTATAGTTGAAATTATTACTCAGAAGTAATTACAGTTTATGAACACCAGGGGGCAGGGCTTCATCATTAATCTTTGAGATCACCCCTGATGCTGACTGGTCAGAGGTGAGAACAAACTTTGGAACATGATCAGTGAAAAAGAAGAATGCATTACACATCTAAAACATGTTAATAAGACTGGCATCACATCGCTCAGGTTCCTGACTACATCAGATTAATGGCTTGGTCTAGATTTGACTGGGTCTCATCCCAAAACCACAAATGTTTAGACTCTGGATGAGAAACAGAGAAAGAGCACCACCTCCCATAGAAAACATATAACAGAGTCATCCCAGAAGACTGCCAAAGAAAGCTGGCTATTCCGAGGGGAAATGTGCTGAGCGATAACATTGTGAGGAGGGATTGCATGAGAAGAGCTGAAACGGTGTTTCATTGTGGCCAGGTACCCTTGAGAAACACCCTTTTACAGATGTCCCCTAAAGGGGATGGAAAAGGCTAGAAGAAGACAGTGAGTTAAACATCCAGCTTTTTTGTTAAGAGGGAATTTTTTTAATTCAAAATGAGGACAAAGACAACACATTTCTCTTTTGTAGATTCCCGAAGAAGAAGAAGAAGAAAAGAATGCCATATACATTATTTTCATGATGTTAATTTATAAGATATAAGACATACATGTGAAATACTTCAGTGAGCAACTATCTGACAAACTATCATGTGCTCCATTTTTTTCTTCTTTATAATGTTAATTATAGTTATGAATTGAAGTTTAAGTATAGTTTAAAATACTGAAGTTAACTGATTTGCAAGGTCACTTGCAAGCAATGGTGTGTCTTTTTATATTTGGGAGCTCTTTGGTATATACTATTTCTTCAACTATTCCTTCTTATTACCAGTCTTCTACTTTTAAGCCTTATTTTCTTGTAAAATGTTACAAAAATGTAAGGTTGGGATATGTACTACTCCTTTTATCAGGGTATTAGTTTTCACACCACAATCCCCAAATGGCCTTAAAGCACAGCAGCCCTAATTACCAAGCCTTATTTGAGGTTCCAGCAGTTGTGTTTTTGCTGACTCACAAATAGCTGGATACCATGTATAATAGAGAGCTTAATCTAGCTCTTATACTCTGACTTTTGCCAGTTCATTTCCCAGAATTTACAACCAGCTATCACAGTGTTTACTGAAGTATATGTTCACAACTATCTAGCAAGACAACATGGTTTGGCCTTGCCTTGTAAACACACAAACAAAAAGTCTTCAATTACTCCTCCCTGATGGCAAGATGAGGCAAATTAAAATAAGAGCAGGGTAGTGAGTAATTACTCCACATGTGATGTATTGTTCTAGAGAGCCATCTCTGAGACCCAGGCACTGCTTGCCTGTATAAACCTGTGGGCTGTAATTTAGAGGGTGTTGGCCTGTCAAAGAGTTCAGGGCTGAAAGGCTCAGGTGAGCTGAAAAAGATAAAACCTTTTGGGGATTTCCTACAAATGGAAGAACATTGACTGTAGCCACATGGGTGTGCCTACTCTCAACTTTAAAGCTCGTGAAAAGCTTTGATGCAAGGACAACCCACGTGTAAATTTATTTTGAACTAAATAAAACACAATAATTGTTATGCATGTTCTACACCATGTAAATAATTAAACCTTTAAATGCCCTCTTAATGACATTATTTGTTACTATCTTAAGTACTTGTGATGCCTTCAGAAATGACTTTAAGAGTTTTATGTTTGTTAAATGTTAACTGTGGAACTGCGTGTTGATGCTGTGTCTGCTTTAGCACAGAGAAGACAGCAGCATCCATGATTTTCATTAAAGAATATAAAAGTTTCAGTCACCAAATCAGAAGACTGTTTAAATGAGCTCACGACCAGAGAACTCAGTAGCATTTTCTTGCTTTGTTCATAGAGAGCATTATCTTTAAATTCTGGGAGTCGTTTTCAATGTATTTCCAAAACAGAACAATATCAGTGCTGCCCAATGGCCTGATGATCACGGCCATTCAGGATTGGATTTAATCCTCATCCTTAGCATAGACTTTTCTGGATTCTCAGTGCTTTACATTTTATATTTAACTTTAAATCTTTTACATTTTATGTTGCGCAATTTGCATACAGTCTTCCACAGTGATGACCTTCTCTGCATCTTTACTTCTGACAGACTCTGCTTCTTTGGGGTGCTCTTTTTAATCCAATCATGTTACTGACCTGTTTACGACTAAACTAAAAACTTGTGAGATGTTACATCAAGTGTTTATCTTAATCATGTATTTATTTAAGCTATTTAAAGTTACACAGCTCTCCGGTATTTAGTGCACTTGTCTGAACCTCAATTTTTCAACATTTGATACAGAATCGTTGTCGTTGTTACCTGAGCTGCGTGAGGACACGCTCCTCCACACCCAAGTACTTATTCCTGTCCTCTTCCACCAGAGCTCTCTGCGTCTGGACGGGGTCCTCCAGACGCCGCATGGCCTCTGCAAGTTTAATACTGATCTCCTGCTCTGCCCGCTTCAGCTGCACCCGTAGCACCTCCTGATTCTGGACCTGTGGGGGGATGTGCACAATAAAGCAAGATATCAGAGGACACTAGAGACCAGCACTGAGAGCTCTTAAAAGAGATGAATGCACAAATTCTCACATGTGTGCATACAGGTGGATCCCTGAACAGGCACTAAACCAGTCTAAATCAATTAAAAAAGAGAAAGAAGTCTTGCCTGCAGCTGTCTCATCTGGTGGAGTTGCATCCTGAGGTCAGAAACATTCTTCCTAAACTGCAGGAGGTTGGTTTTGAGAGGAGCTGAACTCTTGTCTGATGGGACTGTGGGGCTTTTGGGAGCCAAAACTGGAGAATCCCCTGGGCCAAGAAAAAAAAAAAAAAAAAAGTTACTTAAGTATAAATTACATATTATACAAAAGAGTGAAGTGCTTGTTGTTAATATTGTTAATTATTGTGACATTAAGTAGAAATAATAGTTAAAAAAAAAAGATACATGGGACAGGCAATAAAAGGAAAATGCCTTAGAGGTACAAAAATGAGTCGCTATGTTTCAAATCTAGCCTGGTTTAACTGTGTAAATATTTGTTTTCTGGCTGTATACTCATCTGACTTAATTTTCCAAATGGTAAGTAAGGGTTTCTTGAATTCTTTTTTTGCCCTCCTGCACAATGGGCACATATACGCTGACACTCCTACTGGCTGCAGCTTTGAAATGTCTGTCAGCAACATTTCAGAGATGGAGGGGAGGCTGAAACCATGGCAACCAATGGAGCTAATATTTGTGGTTTGGATAAAAGGCTCTAAATGGCTGACAACAACATCAATCCAATTCAAACTTCAGCATGAGTTTTGACTTTAGTAGTTTTCAAGCTGCATCAACACTGAGACACACACAGACTGATGGTTTCTGATGGAGGGGATTTAATATCAGCTGATGAAAGGAGCATATATATTTATGATTTCTCATTTGCTACCAAATGGGCAGATATAGTTGAAGTATCGGAGGTTTATACAAATACAAGGTAGTTGGATAAAAGCTAATCTAATGTGAAAATGTACACATACAGTACTTATACAGAAAGATGTGTTATGAAAAGTGTCCACTACAACTACCAACACTAATGGTGTAAAGTAGTTCCAAGGTCTGTGAAATAAAATGATCTTTTAAGGGCTGGATACCTTTAGAGTCAGATTGGAAAATATTTGTGTTAGGCAAGTATTCCTTTAACTTTAGAAATCTGTCAACAGAAGATAGACTGTGGGGCAGTAAGAGCACAAACATTTGTCTCTATAATCCCAAAAATCTATTCATAACATTTGTTTTTACAACTTCCCATACCAGAAATACAGGTTACAATGTAAACATCTGATTGTGTTTGGGACATTGGCATGCAATGTCCACTAAAAGCAAAAAAGAAAGAAAAAAAAGAAAAAGAGAGAAGTAACAATTTGTTATGTTTGACCTTGGGGCAGTCTGGTAAGAACAAAGAACAGACTGTAGCTATTCTGAAGAGTCACTCAGTCAAAACACGACAAGTAAATCCCTCTGAGAGCTACACGTGAAATATGTCATGATATATGAATTAGCTTTCAATATATGCAAATAGTGTCATGTTTTTTTGCTCTGCTGGTGGACCAGGCTCCCGATCTTTTCATAAAACCCAGACTGGAACAGCACCGATATTTAATCGCTGAATGATCTTGGTAAGCTTGAGAAGTAACAGCATCTTCTTCTAAGTAGTACTTTGAGGGGCTTTGGTGAGCTCTGCAGGCTCTTGTCTCTTAGCTCCTATTAAACTTGATTTACTAAGCAGAGGATTGTACAGAAATATGAACCGATGACAAGCTAAGAAGACTGACTTTGTTTTTCCCCTTTTAGCTGTGCTCATTGTGGACTGTTGATTGACACTGATGTTTAGACTTGTCTGCACAAGATATTATGGCATTAAAACCAAAAAACGTAGCATTGATACTAACCTGAACTAGGAGCACTGTGGGCTGGAGATGAAGTCTTTGGCGGTCTCTCACTGCAGCCAGAGAAAATCATTAGACCAGGGTTATGATGACAGAAATAAATGCAGAATTTAGGGACATTTTAGGTTTATTTGTTCATTTTAGTAACAGCCAACACATTAAGACAAAGTATGACGAGAAAGATGGACAAACCAAAGAGGTTATGATGATGTTAATGATATTAAGCTTCATCTTTGTGGCTTGGAAACATTCAAATTAACTGCAGTCACAGACGTTTAAAGCTAACAGTCAAGTAAAAAAGCTCCACAGAGAAGATCCACAATGCAAAGAGTTGAAATGCAGCCAAGTAAACCATACCGAGTGGCTATTTATGTGAGAGCAAATGACTTCAGTATCAGTTCACAGATAAGCCTATATTCTCTTCACCAGATGCTATTTAACCATTACAGCAGGGATACTTTATCTTTCCTGCTCTGACTGAATCACCAGGCTTTTCATTGGATGCCTCATGCTGTCCTGTACTGTGATTGCTTACCTTTGAGGCTCCTTGGCGCCACTAGTGTTAGGGCCCTTTAAAAGTGCATGCTGAACAAGACCAGTCAAGCTGGCAATCTGTTGCTCCATAGCCTTCATTCGCTCTCTGCAGAAACATTAGAAAATTCTGCTGATTTTACCGCTGTACCTACAGCAAATATTAGCTCAGAATGAGAACAGAAGAGCTGTTATAACAGACTTACACTATCCTTAATCACCTGAAAATGAATGTTTTTAATATATCATGAGTGAATTACACAGGAGGGATTTTTTTCCACTTGATTTGCAGTTATATCTTAATTAGTTTTAAGTCTTGCAGATAAGTCAAAATGACACAAAAAAGAAAAAAAAGGTGTTTCAATCTTAAAACTTGTGAGTGAGTGGTTATTACGTAGAAACAATGTGGAATTATTCACTTGCATATGTTGGGACATATTCAAAATTCATCTAATGTGTTTGAGTCTTGTAGATCATACCTATGTACATGATTATACATTGTTATGAAGCCTGAAAAGTCACCTTTTCAACTAGGGATAATTTGTAAGGTTGTGCTTCAGTGAAATGAGCAACACAGCTAAACATGTACGTTAGTGATCCCAAAAATGTGCCAAAATCCTCTGCAAAATTCTGTTGGTATCCAATTTTGTTTTATGATTCAAGTGCTGCCAGAGGTGTGCCAGTCACAGATGTATAATTTGCACCTAATTGATAGACAGACATATCAGAATGAGATTTTGGAGCCAGTGATGATTTCATATCTCTAGAATCTGTGACCTAACATCTAATATCTTAACCCAACTTAACACTTGTGGGATCAGCTTGGGCATGTGTTCGTGCTAGAATGGCCTTTAACAACCCCTGGTTGAGGAATGGGATATAATCCTACAACAAAATGTGATCGGGCTGTTGACCAGCATGAGGAGGAGATGCCAAGTTGTTGTGGCTACATGTGGTTCTTCCACAGACTACTGAGGCCCCTGACAGCGTAAAATATGTAAAAAGGCCAACAATTGTTGTTTTTTCTTATTATTGTAGGACAGTGCAATCATCCAGTCCACCAAGAAACTCAAAACGGGAGTGAACACCAATAAGAGAATATTGCAGGGAATTTTTACACTTTTTGTGGGGCCAGTACCAACATGTTTAAGTGTGTTGCTCGTTTCACAAAAGCACAATGATCACAAGTTAATATTCCTTTTAAAGGTGACTAATCAGGCTTACCAACAACATATAATACAACACCAGTTGGTAATATTAAAGGGGGAGAATTAATCTAACAAATATAAATTTTCTTACTATTTTGTGCTAAGTTTATAGTTATAGATACTTCATTTTAAACTTCATATTGGTATCTATAAACAAAACATTAAACTGAATTACTCAAAATCCCAGTATTAGCATTTAAATTTTTTCACGAGTCTGCAGAAAGACATGTTATAAAAACAAAACAAAACAAACAAAAAAAAGAAAAGAAAAGAAAAGAATTTACTTAAAAAAAATTTACTTAATAGATAGATAATTCCTTTATAACTCTAATATTTGGAATTAGTCTATCTCTTTAATGGATCTTCCACCACAAAATAAAATTTAGTTGAATGAACACAAATACCCCAGTTACAACAGCTCTACACTCTCAATTCAGTGTTCTCATAAAAATAAAAAGCTTCAGCGCAAATGAAATGAACAAGATGAGCACTTCAAGGCAAAAAGACGAACACTATCGCTGACCCTCGCAGTGAGGTGAAGTCTTATTGGTTTTTAAATAAAACAAAAGTGATTCACAAGTCGCCGCTGCCAAGAACAGAGTAAAAAGGATGATCTCATAATTATACTGCTTTAAGAAAGCAAAACACCAGTACGGAAAACAGGGAACCCTACAATGATAATGCTTGGTAAACCAAGAGGTTGGAAAAGAGCGCAACCTTTGTTTTCAGATGTAATAATTTATCTTGAGGAAGGATATAAGGCATGTTGAGGACATAGGGCGGACTGTGGTTGCCTCTGCAGTAGACAATAGACGGACACAAGGTCTGTGTGTTCACAACAATGCAGAAACTCAGTATCACACAGCATTTTACACACTGAACAAATTCTGAGAGCTACAGGGAATCGACTGGAAGTATAGTACTTTCCAAATCAAATTCCTTCTCTATTTTCAAATATTCCCAGAGCATTTCCAATTGGTGCTTTAGACCTCCCAGGTGGTCCTGTCTGATCTGTTTGACTGATTGGGCTATTTCAAATACTTACTCCACCTGGTCAATATTTTCTTTGGATTTCTTCTCGGTGTGCACGTTGCCCTTATAGATTACCTTTAAATGAAACCCTGTTTTCTTGGCCAAGAAGCAAGCATCCCCTCTTGTTCTCCTTCTGTTTTTATGTGCTCTCAGTGAGAGCCAAAAAACTTACTCGGGTACTAAAATATCTGCTGGATAATCTAAACTGAGTCTTCAGAGGGAGTTGTTGTTGGAACATTGTTCACAGGGTATCAGACAAATATACAGTGGTTTACTGAAGCTTTCAGGTAGTCTCCTGTTTTGTTGGTTGTAGCTACAGTATGCCTGGGTCTACACACTCGGATCATCAACACTATCAGCTCCAGAATTTGAACACAGGCTGTGAAAATAATGGTCATATGTGCAAAAAACTGCTTGTGCGGACAAACCAAACAGCTAACGTGTGCATTAGTCTGCTGAACTTAATTTGGAGCTCTTGAAGCTGAAAGACAGTGAGAAGAAAAGTTATACTCTTGCCTTCAGTCATGGATGATGGAACAAAGTCAGACCAGGCACACAAACTCAGCAGCTCATGGTTAGAGTGAAACTGTGATGCTTAATTAGTCCATGCTCCCATGCAAAGTCTTAATCCTGATTCGAATGATCCAAAAACTTTGATGTCTGTAACATTCGATCAACTGGTAACTTACCGTGTCTGATGGTCAGCTGGAGCAGGGATGGGTCCCTGGAGGTGACCCTGAGGATCTGAAACCACAGGTGATCCCATGCTGTTCCTGGGTTTAATCCCTGTAACTTCCTCCTTCCTAAAGGACTGACGCACTGGTGAGCTTCTTTCCACGGGAACACCATGAGGAGGGACACCATGAGGAAGCCCACTAGGGATGTCAATCATCCGTACCTCAGTCATCCGGTGAGGAGACGGGGGAGGAGTCTTGGAACCCAGAGTAGGCAGCTGGCTGTTTCTGGACTTCTGCCTGTAGAGAGAAGGGTGATCCATAGTGTCTGTGGGGCTGGGGGCACCGTAGGAGCTTGTGGAGCGGATGGAGGCACGGTGAAAGCCCCCTATCCCATGTTCTGGACCATCAAGCCCAGGAGCTGGATGTGGCCCATGGGCTGTAGCCATGCTGATTCGCCCCTCTTGAAGCAGGTATGGATCTGCATACAGCCCCTCATTCCCCCTGGATAGACTGTGGCTCTTCCCACTTATGTTCTCATCTGGCTTGACGTCTCGTCTCTCCAGTATAGCGCTGGGACAAGGGGAGATGGAGCGGGCTGGAACGTTAGCATTAGGCAGCCGATCCCTCGGGATAGTGGCAGTGCCAGGTATAGAGCCCTGCCGGGGACCAAATGGAATTCTGGAGGGAGATGGGGGCATGGAGTGAGCAGCGGGGGGGAGTGCGCCCTGCATTGGGTGGTGTGCTGGGGGACCCATGGGTGGATGTCTTAGAGGGTGGTGACCATCGCGGCCGGCATGAGGCATCTCACTGTGCATCTGGAAAAAACCACAGAAGCATAAAATAATATTATTCCAGACTCTTTTTGTTCCAACACAGAGTAACACTGATTTAAACATAAGATTGGGACTGCATACTTTGGTACATTTTAGAGCTTCAGCTACTATTTATGTTGTCTTTATCTTGAACTTTCTGACTGGAATTGCCCTTGAAACAAAAACATCCATCCAACTCAGTTTACACTGTTGCTCTTTAAAAGAAAATACACTGTCAGCAGCACTCTCTCCAGCGGTACAAAGTAGTTACATGCAAGGCTACGAGCACTGAGTATACAGTATTTTACATACTTTAAGTTCTGGATATTATGCCTGCAGGCCTCTACAAAACAATATTACAACACACGAACGTAACAACCTTTCTCTGCTTGAAAATTCTGCAGGTTTTTGTTTTTTAAAGTGAGATTTACTTTTTATCTTTAAACAAGCTTCCTTTGCTGGAGACAAAAAAAACACTTGCAGGACTTAGAGCACAGTCAGTTAATTTACAACAAGATGTGTCTAACACTGATTAATAAGTAAACTAAAGTTTGTCACAGATCCTTAGCCCAACAATCACAACTAAGTATTCTTTGTTTTACTCACTAGAAGTTACATCATTGCCCAATTGAACACACTTGAAGAGTGTGCTGTTGCGAGAAAATACTATCAAGTCTATCACAGCCAAATTCTACAGTAAATAAAACTAAGTTTTTAATTCCTAGATTGAGTTAACTTTTCACAGAGCTAAAATCATAGTAGCAAAACTGAAATTCATTGTACAAACAGTGATAAAAACCCCAGGATATTTGATACGTTGAATGTGATATTATTATGTAAGAGGGTGTCACATGCATGGTTTAATCCAATCAGTTTTCCTTATTGAATAACTTTTATTTTCCTGTCAAACAAACAAGCCATTGTTTCTTCAAGGTATGACTCACGGGTTACACCTAAAAGTCAAGGCGAATCAAAACCATAAAGCCAAGGTCTTTGAAAACAAAAACTTCAGGTACAGTTTTTTTACACAGTTCTTTTTCATGCACTCTTTTCTATTTTTCCCCCCAAAGTGGTAAGACAGATTATTACAGAAAAAAGAACAAAAAAGTGGGTGTGACTTGCGTGGACAAAAACCTGCATGCTTACAAGCACTGGAAAACAACAGTTGCACGCAGTGTACAGTAACCAAAGGTTCGTTCTTGGCTGTGATAACAAAAGCAAAAAAGAGAAAGAAACCTGTTTGGAGTGAATGTCAAAGCAGCCTGTGAATATGGCTGCAACACGTTTGACCAAGCAGCAAAACACAAAAACACAAACACAAAGCAAATTGCTACAGCAGATCAGTACAAAACTTTCACCATTTAAGGTTCCTAGACTCATTAAAAGAAATACTGCCCTTTCTTCTGAATCTACTAAAGATTTGCGACTGCTTTTCCAATTAGGAGACTGCAATTGTTATTGGAATAACAATAACTCAGAACACAGAGCTTTAATAAAAAAAAAACACCAAAGAAATAAATACTGCAAACACACACATGAACAACTGTATCAGATAAATGTGGGGCAGCATTCAGAACATCTGTGCGTCCTTCGATACGCAGATTTATTTTTTGCTGTGGTTTTAAGCCTCCAGGAATAGGGGTGGCCTGTCTGGTTTGTGTGTACAAAGTTGCCTCGATCTCGTGCTGTGTCAGCGATGGATTGGATTTCTAAACTGATTCACAAACTGCAAAATCTCAGGGTGAGCCAACCTAAACAGATCAAGATCTGAACTGTGATGTTAACACAGAAATGTGTAAACATTTAAAGAGCTTTACTGGCTGGATGTACTATAGTATACCTTCATGTTTACATAATTGTATTGGGGATGAAATAGGTGATTGGCATTAACTAATTATGATAATTGTGAAGAGAAACAAGATTCTGTTTTCAAATCAAACACTAAAAACTTTGCTGATTGTTTAAAGGAGAACAGACAAAAGGTATGTCAATAACTAGAGCTCTGTTACGTGTACATATCATAACCTTTGACCTTCACTAATGATGACTAGTCTGAGGACAAAATGGGTGAAATCCAGCACATAAAATACAAATAGCATTTTAAAATGTGTGGTTACTTTTCGTCTAAGGAAACTTAAAAGATGTTATTGCAAAAAAATAAATAAATAAATAAAAACACTATGTGACAGCCTGCAGCTTATTAATGAACAACAATCTGTTGTGATAACCAGAAACAGCTCAAATAAGTGCTTTATTGGCCAGAAAGCCTAAACCAATAACAGAAGTGATCATGCAACTGGATCTGAAGGCTGGCATTCATGCAAGACAAGGGGACACTCTATATCTCAAAGCACCACATACCTCCACTTAAAAGTGTTTGAACAGGTGCTCATTTGGTCATATTGTAGTCCTCTTTTTTCCCATGTAGACAGGTCTTTGTTTCTTAAGGGGGGCAAGGAGAAAAGCTGCATAGGCACCCACTTTATCTTTATCTTCTGTTCCATAGCACAGACACTTGAGCATCTTGATTAGGGCCTTTCCCATGACTTCTTTCTTTTCTCATGAGAATCTTCTTTTTATTCTTAACAAGATTCTTTTAATGTCTGTGCGATGTAAGATCTACCAATGATGTTTTTAGCCTTTAAGTTATATACCCAATTTAAAGAAATATAATAAAATATATTCATCTCATTCAGATCCAGCCTGGGAACATCCCCCCTGACTTAAAGAAAACAAGCTGAAAACATCTAAAGTAGGAAGTGAGGAATATTTTTCTCTGTCTGGACCAATCTTTGTACAGCGACTTGGAGTTTTTTTAGTAAGCACAAGCTGCAGATTTTAAAGTAAGTAAGAACACATTTAGCTAAATAATTATTGATACATTAGCCTTAAAAGAAATGCAATTTTTTGGTGGTGCAATTTCACGAGTTAGAAAAGCCAAGATCTGTCAGCTTCTCATGTTGCCCTAAATGATGTGACCTGTGGGTTTGATTAAAGTTAACATCATTTTTCAATAGACCACAACTTTTTTGAAGGCCACATGGATTTTTAAGGTTTATTACAGTCATTCTGAACTGCCAGTAAAGCAGCCAAAAAGAAGTTAGATTGAATTTCAGAAACAGTAAAATGTCCTGTCATCAAACTTGGTTTATGGACTAAGAAGTCCACACTTAGCATATCCTAACACACACTACAGTATTTGACTACTGAGCAGGTACTGAATGCTAGCAGTTATAATTTGACTCACATCAGGATGCTGGAACAAACAAACAGATAAAAAAAAAAGGAAAAGAAAACACACATCTGCAGTGACATTATCATTATTAACAGGTACCAAGAAGAGATGTTGCTTTCAACAGAAAATCCATGGTATGTTTTTGTCTTAATGTTAAAGCTTGTCAATATGTTTGTATGGAAAGAGCTTTCCAAAAGCTTTAAGTTAGAGAAATGTTTGTTTGGATCAATACAACAAATGTCAACAAACTCATTTCTTTTGGCAACAACTAAACCTCTACACCCTGCAGCCACGTCTAGTCTTCATGTCTGTGTCAATTGCTAGTTGGTTAAACAGTGACAGAACTACTCATAACAACAGTAATCTGAATACCTCACTTCATGCCAAAGGTTTCATAGTGTTTGCTTCGGATTTCTGAAGCTTTTCTTTTGCTTATTGAGTTTTAGTTCTTCTTTTGAAATCTGATTATTTTTAAACCTGCAGATTCAGTAGATTCAAGATTTCTTTAAAATGCAATGACAAACTGGTAAAAAAAATACTAGTTCGCACAGTTAAATAGATGAAGGACATGACTGAAATGAGTTTCTGTAGCAGCTCCAACTAATGCCATCTGAATGAAAACATCCTAAACCATCACCACTTTAATCCTTATCAATTTTCCTTGCATGACACCCACAGTCCAGTTTGTTTGGGTTGTAATGGGTTTATAGAAAAGGTTATTTGTAGTATCACAACAGTGTAGCAATTTCAACCATAAATATGTTGCAGGCAGAGTGGAGCAGCAAGGTTGGGCAAAGGGTCAGGCAGATTAGTGAGATGGATTTGAGGAGGAACATTTGAGGAAAGAACTTCTTGGGTTTTAGTTCTGTTACATCAGCAGGAAATAAACACAGTCGAATCAGAAAGGGATTAGAGCTTATACTGGGGGAAGAATGATGAAGGGAAATAGTCTCAAGAATTGTCATGAATTGTCCCTTAAACAAGCTGCAGCAGAGCGTGTAGGCAGGGAAGGCCCAAACGTAGGCCCCTAAGAGAACAATACGAGAGCCCCTCTTAACAGATTAACAAGAGGCAGGGGGGCATTCCTTCCCTCAACTACAGACAGGATGTGAGAAGCAGAGATGACTATTTTAACTGCAGTAATTTCCACACATTTGCTGTTGTGAATGAGACACTATTTACTGCTGTGCAAGCAACAGTGTACACTCACCCTGGCATCGCCGTTGGGAGGTCGGGGTCCATGGTTGAATGCCTGTGCTGGGTCTTTGTGGTACACCTTCAAGCAGGAGTGGTCTGTGATGTTCCTGTAAGAGGCAGCCCAAATGTCGCCATCAGAATGCGGCCGATCCTGTCTTAGCCTTGACCTTTTTAACAGCCCAGCCAAGGGTAAATACCCTGAAACAGGCTCTGACTGTCCTGTCAAGTTCGACATTTCCTTTAAACCTCAAAAAAAAAAAAAATCTGGAAAAATGTCCACAACAATTTCTTGAGACGAGGATCAGCTATACAAATGGCAAGTTGATCTTCTATTTCCTTTTGCTGATCTCACTCTCCTTATGGTGTTGCACCCTGGACACCTACTTTAAGACATCATGAGACAATTTTTTACAGCCCTGATAAAGAATCAGTCACAAAGTACACACTGCACTTGAGCAGGAACTCTGCAGACAAAGGGGCAAAGTTTCGTCTGTCTGTGGTGCTATTATGAATATTTTCTCAGCATATAGAATCTAAAGTATAATTATTAAAATAGGCAGGGAAAATCTAACCAAGAAGCTACAACAGAAGGGAAAAAAACAAAACAAAACTGTGAGCTGAGTTCATGTGCTTGTAAATACACACAATACTTAGGAAACTCTACTCTTAAAGCAAACAAAGCCTACATTGTTTGCAAAGTGAAACTTTCACATACTGAGTGTTCTTCGGTTTAAGTTTGAGACATGTTACTATGGAGCTTTTGAATCTAACCAGTTTTCTTTTTTACATGAACGGAAAAGAAAGCAAGAGATCCTGGGCAGAGACATTTCTGTTAATGGAGAGCTAGGAACAGGAAGTGCAGCTCATAGACTGGATTTGTTGGAGGGATGCAGCAGGAAGGATGCTTTGCTGTGATTGGTTGTTAGGCTAAAGGTATGCTGACCCATTCAGGAATGCAGATACAGCCTTTCACCAAATGGAAAGATACAACTCAAGATGAGCAAAAGGAAAAGTTTGTGAACCTTTGATGTTCTATAAAGTACGTTAAAAGCTACAGTATTATGCTAAAGTCTCGAGCCCTCCCTTTTTTCTTATGTTGCCAGAAAGATGTGAAATAAGTAGCGATTTACTGAAATGTGCAAACATAAATGGACATATACTATGTAAAGCAAATTCTAGCAAGCATGGTAGTCAATATTTAGTTTGATTACCTTCCTTCTTCAACACAGTATAAACACTCTTTTTTTATTTCTTCAAAATAATTCTCCAGACTTCTTGAAGAATTTTCCTTTGTTCTTCTTTTGATATTTTCTGGTTTTTGTTTCGTTCTCTGATCCTATACAGTTCCAGTAATATTGAGGTCTGAGCTATGCAGAGGACTCATCACTTATAAGACCCGTTGCCACTGATTTTTCACTTCAATTCTTCTGTCACGTGTCAAACCTCAGCCTTTGGGAGACCATTTCAGGTTAACTGAAGGGTCAGATGCATCTCAGGTTCTGTGTCAGGTGTTTTTTGGATCTTTACTTTTTGTAAAGGACATCAATTTAAAATGCTGCTTTTTTTTGTTCTTTTTTGTTTTAAAACTTGTCACATCTTATCTCCTCCAGTTGTCCACTTTCCTCATTTTATTTTCCTCATTTTACTTTAGAAGATTAAAAAAAATGTCTGGCTCTTTGGAAACTGGGTATAAAGAAATGATAGATGCCTTTTGCTCAGTAATTTAGTCCCAAACCTTTTATCTTTTGGTTTGCCACATACAGAAATTTGACATTACCTGACATCTGCAAGCTCATAGTACATATTCCTCATGTCATCTTTGACGTAGACGGCAACGCTAGGCGACTCCAACATCTTCATGGTGAGCTGCTGTGGGAAGGCACTAACAAACAGAGCTCTGATTGTGTCGATGCTGGTGATCTCATTAGGCATACGGATCTGTTTGGTCTCGTCTCCGTACTGCAAGTACAGCACACCTAAAGGCAGAAAAACAGCTTGATTAGCCTGAAGTAAATTTCTTTAAAATTTTCCCTAGCAGACAGACTGTGATTTCCACAGCTTCCATAAGTCATGACAGGCAGTTTGATTTCCCTCCTGGACTGTTAATGCTTTGCTTTTTAAAAACTGAACTCAGCCCTGCTTACATTTATCTATTAATGCAAATGCAACACTTCATGCAGCTAATTAATTGTAAAAAACTGTCCAATTAGAAACAAGTGGAAGGCTTTTACAGTTAAGCTGCTGCACAAAATATTGACTTGGCAACTCACATTAGTATGGGAGTAACTGCCACAAATAGAAACAAAAAAATCACAATATAGTATGTCTCCCTGTGTTGTTAGCTATCTGTAGTCTTTTGAAAGCAGACAGAAAATATATCAGAATATGAGGGTTAATTTTTCACACTGGTTTGAGATAACCCAAATATGAACCAATCCTTGTTGCAAAAATCAAGGAGGATTTGAGGTAATGTTACAACTACAGACAAAACTGAAGGATTAAGTGTTAACTTTTAAAAACCAATAAACAGTGGTCTCACTATCTCAGTAATAATTAAATTTACTGATAATTCCTGCCAAGTTAAAAAAAACAGTTGGTAGCTGCCCAAAATACTATGTCTTGTCATGGCTACTCAGTGCCTTTCCACATGATTATAATAGACCAAACAAAAATTTAAATACATTTCTAATTTAATGAAAGCTGGCAAACCCATGCTGGGGTCATATATTATTATATATACCACACACAGAAAAAAAGCTGTATGGCATTTGAGTCTGAGCTCATGTTTTGTTAAATTGTGAATAAGGAATTTATTATTTTGGGTGTACAACTGAGTGAATCCTCTCCTGATATGTGCTCTGAAAGGCATCAAAACCCAAACTTCATCATCAAACATCGCCCTGTGGTTTTCTATTAGACTTTTAAGGCATATTTGCAAGACAAATAGCACTGCACTCAATCTGTCATTCAACTCTGCTCAGTGCAAGAAAAGAGAATACTGAATAATAAAGAAATAAAAAAGCAAGTTTCTTCATACTGATACTAAGAATTAGGGCAGGAGTGGAGGGCAAAGACAGAGCTGTGGGCTCAGGGTGGAACTGCAAAAGTGGTACATCAAAAAAGACCAAAGTTTGAACCTCTGAACCCTGGGTGTGGCATCTGTACCATGTTTTAGAAAAACAGATGTCTCTCCCACAACATTTATGAACACGCCTACACTGCAGTTGTACAAACAGTGCCAGAGAGAGAGAGAGAGAGAGAGAGAGAGAGAGAGAGAGAGAGAGAGAGAGAGAGAGAGAGAGAGAGAGAGAGAGAGAGAGAGAGAGAGAGAGAGAGAAAGAGAAAACATTTTTATTTCCAAGTTCTGATTAATTGTTTTAAACAGAAACTTTGTAAAAGGAGTTTCAGTCATTCTTAGGCAACAATAAGATTTAATGAAATGATAATAGTAGAAAAAAGAAAAAAGAAATTACTCAGAAAGTCATAGTTTCATTACCTACAGAGGCAAAAGTTGTGATTCATTTCTGTATTTTTTTGCATTGTGTTCTGAAAATAGCTCATTTTAAGGAAAAGGGAGGCATGGGCTTACTTGGTGTAAACTCCATAAAAGGGACCAAGCCAGTAAAAGCTACCAGATGTTGGTGAAATATTATACAAGCTCCTACATGCTGCATGAGACAGAGTGAGACAGAGAGAGGGCAAATCCAGGAAATAAAATTGCTGAGTCTATGCAGTACTCTTTCTGGTCTGTCTGGGTTCCTGTGCTGTAACAGTTTAACAAAGCGCCCATTTGCAGAATAATTTAATCTTTCCCTTGAGATCTGCTACAGAAACACTTAGTTTTCATCCAGATTTTAGCAAGGAAAGCAACTGAGCTTGATGACTAGGTGACACTGATAAAGCAGGCATAATGAGGATTTCTTCAGCTTTGCCACAACAAAGTTTAATGACTGTGTTTTAACAAGGAATCGTATTACATTCCTGAGTGCCTGGCTTTGCTGAGTACTGGAAACAAATGGTCAGTGGGTTTTGCAACCAAATGGACACACCATAGCATTCTATTTAAGTTTTTAACTTTTCTTGAGTGGGATAAAAAAAAAAAATCCTGTGTCTGTTTAAACTAACACAAGAGATTGCAAGAAAAAAGACAGCAAAGAACTATACAACAGCCTCAAATCAATGCTACAAAATTCTGTGCAACTGATGTTGCACTCTGGAAAGAATCTGATACTCACTTTAGAGATTTAAAGGATTTCCTGTTTTCTTCTGGGTCTTAAGATGCTCAGAGAAAAGACCACGTTACAACTCCTGCAGCACGAGCAGAGGATATGAGGAAGCCCCAAATGTCCGGTGGGACGAAGCAAAACATGCTCCTGTGTGTTTGTGTGTATGCATGTGTGGGAGACTGTGGGAGGGACATTGCTGTAAAGTGGTGCCCCCTTTTTTCTCCTCCCCTTCATCACACCATAACCCCCCACTGCCCCAATGCTTTGTCCTGATGTTTTTGATGTTGAGAAGGAGGGTGAAGGGAGCACAAATGGAAGTTACTGTCTATGTAACATGTGCTTACATGTGTTGTAAAACATATTGGGTGTGTCTTTTTGTATGGAATTTGCTTTCCTAGCAAAAAAGTACCAAAAATGGCACTCTTTGGTCAAAATCTGTATGCTTTCATTTCATCTGGTAGCAGATACCTTGTTGAGTTGTTAGCTAAGCTTGAAGGTAATCCTTTGAAATTCAAACAAATTCAAACTTTTTGCACTAATCCAACTTAATTCTGCACTACTTACAATCTTTTAGTTCTATGCATGCAAATGAAGCCCTACAGTTGTTGATAAGAAGGCCTATTTCCAATCCTGTCAATAACATGATGGCATACAATTCTGTGGATGCCTTTATCTATCTTTCATTGCAGAATGAATTCATTCTAATTAAAACAAAACGTAGTAGTTGAGAGGAATACAGAAAAACAGCAAAGTAACAGGAGTGCAGAGAACAGCTTGTTGATGTGTTTCCACACATATGTTAAGAAAATCTAAAGCAAACTCATGCTTTAGAAAATAAGCTTTAGACTTGTTTTCATTAACTGCTTTGGCATAAACAAACTACATTGTGCAGTGTACAGTACTGAACAAAAACCCAACTTGGAAGAAGAGGACAAAAACAGAACTAGTTGCCTTGTGAGAAAAATGGAAGGAGCGCTTCAGGAGTTTTTTTTAGTTGAGAACATTATGGTTTTGTTCATAGTAACTAGTATAAATGATGTGTATTCTCTAAAGGCAAAAACAGCTTTAGTTTATGTGATGTGATGTGAGTTTATGTGATTATGTGATCGGTCAGGTGATAGTTTGCCAAGTCAGTACTGATTCACAACAGAAGATTTTTGAAAAACGCAAAAAAAAAACAAAAAAAACACCTCAGCTATTTCTGTTGTGCCACTTAAAAATACATGTTTATCAAGATTGATAGAGACACAACCTGTGAGGTTATAGAAGGGTTAGGAGTCATTTAAGAGTAGATTATGCTAAAGAAGTGTCCCAGAGTTCCCTTTTATCGAACTAAAATCTACTTTTTTCTTCTGTATGAACATTTTTAGCTCACATATAAAAACTTCTGCTGGCAGTTTGGGGATTTTAAGTGAGAGTATTACAACACAAATGACTTAAATATTTCGTCTCCTTATACGCTCCATCCTTTTTATCGCTCAAAAAAGTTCCCAAGTCAGCAAGTACAGGGGTGCATTACAGCACATGGCATGGGTGGAGTCATCATCATAATTAAATAATGTGTGAACTGATGTCCAACCAGCATGCTGCCAATCATATAATGTGTTTTTATGGGAAGACCATGCACATTTCAGCTCAAACTTGCCAAACAAATTCTGCTTTTATTTAATGGTGTGGCTCCATAATGAGTTTAGCTGCTAAACCCGCCAGCCTGCAATTCAAAATATCAATTTGTTGTATAATAAGTCAGACATTATCTTTTACTACTTTAATATCATGATAATTGTCAATATCAGTAGTACTATTACTATTTTATAACAGTCTTTATACCACTTCTTTTAAATATAGGGTTTAAATGACTTGCAAAACATTGCATTCAGCTTTTATTTACATTTAACCCAGCTGCAGAGGTTTACGTGTTCCCAACTATCAACAACCCAAAAAAGATAATGCACAGCATACCTAGCGAACGGTCCTTTGTCTGGTTGGTTGATCGCACAACAGGCAGGCTGGCCCGAACCCTGCTGCCCCGGGTGAAGGCTGTGGGTGCATCAGCCTCAGACATGGTGTCCAATGATTCTATGGAGGCCAGGGATAGATGGTCGACCTGGTCGCCGACACTGGGCTGGGGGCTAGGGCCGTGCTTTGGGCTTCTACTCTGGAGGGGGAGGCACATGAAAACAAAACAATGAGAGGTGAGACCATAAATACATTATGTACATGACAATAATATACATGCATAAGCTTTCAGATTTTGTACTAAATTTTCAAATGCTACACTTTGATATCTGCAATACCATGCAGTTGGTAAAGTAAAAAGAAACTGCCACATTTACTCTGTTGTGTGTATAAGGAGTCACAAGCAATCTTTGTCTAGTAAGATTATAGAATTGTTTTATGCTGAATCCTCCACAACAACAAAATAAACCAGGAGACAGCAGTCATGCAAAATGTGAAAAAAATGTTACTCCTGTTTGTCACTGATACATGCTCAAACTTCAAACACTTCCCTTTGCTGTCCCACCTGCTCATCACTCCACTTTAGCTGCCAATCATCCATATGTTTCTAACTGCACCACAGGAATCTATACTTCCAAATGTTACATGCACTGACATGTTATGGTTTAAAGATTAAAAAGAGACATGCTCATAGATACGTGTGTCCAAAAGAAATAATTTTCAAACAAATAACTGTGCAAATAAAACTTTAGGATCTTTTCTTTTCTCTTTTCTCTGTAATCTAATCTACATAAAGCGGCATCCTTGACCCCTGTTACAATAAGACCATGTGTGATACGGCTACAGATCCCCTGGAGCTGTTGTGTTGTGCTGTAAGGTGATCTTCCCCTCAGAGACAAGGTGGGACAGAAACCAAGAGGCCAGCAAACACTGGGCTCTTTATGAAACGATGTTCTTCTCTTGCAAAAATTTGGCACTGTAGCGCTAATGCAGCTGGAGACACAAGGCCAGGTCCTTCAGGTTATCTAACACTGCTGCATGTGCATGCTGCCATTTCATCACACTCATACACAGAGAGAAAACTCTGGAATTTAAACATTTTATGTTAAACAGACTTGATACTTTTGAAAGCTTTCATGGCCAGAACTTGTTTAGCCTGACAGCCAAGGTAGGCTGACAGGTGCACACAGAATAAACACTAAAAGACACAGGGGCACAAGAGTTGGTGACATTGTCATACAGCAGGTGCTAGTGAGGGTGCAAACATAACCACACACACTGACACACACAACAGCATGATGCAGATAAGATAAAAGGCCAACTAACTCTGTGGGGCAATTGGATTTTCATCAAATACCTCTGAATGTCAAGCTCAGAGTGAAGGGAGGTGAGCATGGCCTGTAAAGACTGATGGGAGACAGAGGAGAAAACAAAAAGCTATGAAATGCCAGAGGGAGGCTAAGATAAAGAAGGGTGGCCATCAAGCAGAATCAAAAGCACTTTGGAAACAAATAAATGTCAAAGGAACCAAAGTAAAAGAGACAGGATGAAGAACATTAATAAAAATCTTCCACTCAATATACGAGCAGATTGTTTTTACTTTAATAGCATAAATCATGTTTTATAAGACTGAGTTAAAATTCAAACTGGCGTAACACAACATTATTTTGTTAATAGTAATTTTCTGAGTCAGTATATCATTTTTACAGATAATGAGGCAAAACTGCTGAGCTGTGACTCAACTCTTGTAACTCCATTAAAATAGACTTTGCCTGCAGCAATCAGGAATGAAAGCTTATGGCTAAAAATGTCCTCTTATATTGTTGTCGAGTGTTTGTTGTCAGCTTTTAAAACAGAAAGGTCACATGAAGTTGGCATGTCACCTGAAACCAGATGTGTCAGAAATTTAATCCGAACACTGCATGATTTATGAGCTTATTCTGTGATGATGGGTCCAAACAGCTCTCCTACACCGTTGCTCAGCCTTCTCATTTGCAGCCATGTTGGCTTTCTCCATCACCTGTTGGTGGTACTTATGTCAGAATTGCCTGACAGTGTAATCTGATATTTTCTGAAACACTCAAGTGGATAAAGAAAAGGAACACACTTTCAAACTTTAACTTGTGAAACAGTTTACTTAACTTTTATTGAGAAAAAAGTTGACTTGCAATTAGGTTAGGATTGGCCATAGCTGACATCTGTATTACTTATTAATTTAAAAAATAAAAATTAAAAAGAAAATTTTCATACTGGTGTAGGGGAGGAAAGGAGTGATATGAATTATACTTTATTACTGAGAAAGTCAGGATTTAACTACTAGGCACGCAGTTGGAAATAATTGTATATTACTTAAAGCCAAGACTACACAATCAAAAAGACAGTTTTTTTATAGAGGCATGTATGAGTGGACCATTAATCAACATTAAATGGCATTGTTTAGTTTTAAAAAACACTATGACAACCTTATTTAAAGCTTGAATGTAATTACTATATTTATAAATGTGTATATCTGTATAAGGCTATGTGTATAGATGTGCATATATGTATATATTATATACATGTATATACGTTTATATTAATTTAGACAGGGTCTTTCGTTAGTTATATGTATGAATATTTGTATATTTGTGTGTAAGTATGTATTATACATGGATTATACATTTTAAAGAATAGTTTATGGAAGTTGGGATGCAATGTATGTACACACGTTTGTAGCTACATGTCCATAGATTTTCATCGTGATTAATAAAAGTACCCCAGGAAGAACCGCTGCAGCTGGTTGATGCAAGCTAATGGGGATCCAGATAAAAAATGAGAGAGAGGGAAAGAGAAGGAGAGAGAGAGAGAGAGAGAATGTTACTGCTGTTTTATGTGCTCATGCTAAGTTAAACTAAGCTAAGTTAAGCTAACATGTCCCATGTCAGAAAAATAGGCTTCATAGAAGCATTTTTCTGTAGAAAGTATTCATTTAACCTATAAGAGCATGACATATTTGTTATTTACAGTTTCTGAGACATTTTGCTTCCATTTATGGTATAAACTTTGCTCAAAATCCTGTTGAACAGAATCTGGTACTTGTCTTCTGTCACCTAATACATACCCAGAAGCAGAAAACCACATTACAATATTTTTTAAAATATCACATGGTAATAAATGGTAGATATCCCCATCAAAAAAATATCATTTTATTACACGTTGTTAAAGGGCCAAATAAAGACCTCATATTAAAAAAGTTTGGACTTTCCTTACCATTTTGCCATGGGTTGGGCTTTAAAGGATTAAGTCAAAACTGTACTTAAAATATATTAACTGCTAATTTAAAATATATCATATATGATGAAATATATTTCCTCAGGACAAATTTAAGTTAGGTGGGAATGAGTAATAATACAAGTAAAAAAAAAAAAAAAATCTGCCAAACTATAATTCGGCTGATAATTGTAGCTCTTCAAATGATCACTAAAGAACGGCTTTAAAAGTGAGCAAATCTCACAGAATATTTATTAAAGATGGATGTAGCCAGCCAGCCAGAGGTGTACAGTTAAAGTAAAATAAGTGATGTCAATAACTTGAGTCCCTTCTTTTAATAAGTGTGGTCTTAGTCACTCTGAAAAAACCCCTAATCAAATAGATACTAGGCCTCAAAGATGCACATTTCCTTCCTCCTGTCAAAATAATCGATTCTTTCTCAGGACTTAGATGATGAAACTTGATGTCTGAAAACCGCAGCTCAAATTCTCGTGGATGATGTCACTGTTGCCATGTTCCTGTTGGCATGCCAAACAAGAACAAATAAGCAATTACATTCCTCTGTTCTTGACAGCTGCAGTCAATCAAAGTTTGAAATAACTCACCACTCACATAATTTGTTTTACGACTTAGTGTCATGCATAATTAAGGGTATACAAGTTTGTTTTAAATGACAGTTTAGTGCCATTTAATGGATATACACGTCCTCTGGTCCTTGGACAGAGACCTGATTTCCTCATCACTTCTGACTCCAACTTCTCAAGTTGGTTGTGACCAAATGAAAAACTTAAGTCTTTGAATTTTTGTCATTTGGATATTTATTTGAATTTGCTCACCAAAACTGTAATGTAATGATGCTGACCATATTTTCATTTTATCTTTTATATACAGCTATCTCTGACTTTAAAATATCTAAAAAGCTGAAGCATGTTAAATAGAAGAGAGAAATTGTTCATGCAAATGAACTTTTCTTTTCTTCATATTTGAGGAACATATTATGCACAGGAGCAAATGATAGTCAAAGGATAATATAAACATAAAAGTGGAGGAAATTACAAATGAGACCTTGCACCTCGATGTGGAAAGGGCTAATTAAGTTAAACCACATGTGACAAACGGGTTCAGATAAACATCTTTGTCTCGCTTCTGCTTACTGTTTCTCTTGCATAGATCAATTTGACAGTGGCTAGATATGATAATACACTTCTGCCCCAGCTAACCCCTTCCTGCTGTAAGGTCCAGATGTGGAAGCCGCAGGCCAACCGCTGATTAGAACTGTAAAACCTGCTTCAACCCGTTTGCACCTACAGTGCATACCACACCAATGATTTCCCACACTGGAGTCAAAACTGTGCAGCCGGTGATTCTGCAACTTCAGCAGCAGCTCGCTCTGAACACCACATTGGCTCTGACAGCTATGATGAATGTGAAACTGAGACACCAGCATTAGCTTTTATACAGAAATATGACGGGTTATAAAGTCATGAAAAGAGCCTCTTGGGATGGCTTGTGTTAGAATATAAAGCTTGGATGTGTCAAAGAAATCAGAAAATGTCAGCTCCAGTGATGGTTGGTTGTCTTAAAGCTACAGCAGTGCCTGCAGGCTGTTATCATAAGACCTGTGTCAAACAGTCACCATGATTAGACTTGGTTAGTGAAAGTCTGGAAATAACTCAGTGCCTCATCTAAATACTGATGTTGTGTGGCTTCTTGAAGTTAACCTATTCTTCAGATCATTAAGCCCTTATTCAAAAATTCTTTTGAAAATTATGATTGTAGGACCTTTGTATAAAAATATGTAAAAAAAAAAAAGAAAAAGAAACAGTCTGGGCAAGTGGTGATAAGGTAAACAAGCATTTTAGGTTGTGGGGAAAATAGAAGGTTAAAAGTAGTTCAGCAGTGCTTTGTCTGTGCATATATGTGTCTTCTTGTAAAAGAGGGATACAAAGAGAGACTGGGTGCGTGCATGACTGAGTCAGGCTATTGTTCCAGAAAATCTGACCCAAACCCGGGACATCCTGCAAGCATTTATGCAACAGTGGTTTGAAAAACAGTCTGCTGTTGTTAGGGGGAAAACACAGGTCTGTGGGTCTGCATAATATGCAAACTTAACAGGTCAATGCTCTTACATTTGACATAAACTGTCTTACAATGCCAGCATTCAAATCTATTTCCATTTCCTGAGCATTTTTCTTTTCAGTAAAAAATTCTTTCAATGCAACCAGTCACCTGTCTTGACTCTTGAAGAACTTTGCCAAAGTGTTGACAGCCCTGCACAACTTCACAAAGCAGGATAGATTGTGTTATATTATGCTGCCCCCGTCTTGGCTCCCAACAGACAAGCTGACATGCGGTGCAGAGCTGGACCGATTAAAGAAAATTACGATTGTTAAGAGTAATGGCAGTGCCCATCAGGAGCCTGCTGTTACACTTATGGAGATTTAAGTATATACATAGCCTCAAAAGCTGCTGGATCACCATACACTGCACCTCCTGCCAGTCCACACAAAGCCAACTGACTGGTGCCTACTTTTCTTATACAATCAACATAACTGGTGCAATAATAACTTTCTCATAACGTAGCCTACTTTACACTGTAAAAGTTATATTTTTTTGACATCTTTGCAGTAATATGTTTTATCTTGTGGCTGAATATTATCTGCCTGCATCAGAGTACAATAGCATGCATTCATGCAACATTTCCTATGTAAACAGAGGAAAGACACACAAATAACCAGAGAAGCAGGTTTATCTGTACATTCTACAACGTATTTTTGGACAGGGAATAATGTAAACATGAGGGTGGACGTGGAGACTTTTATGGCTTTAAACACAAAGTCTGCCATTGTGAGCATGGATTTCCACTACAGATGCTAATTTGGCCTGAGCTCTGTGGAGCAGAAAGAGAGCTGACTGTAAATAACTGGCCTGATCAACACAGCAAACACATAAACACAAGCAAGACACAACTTTTCTGATGGCTACCCATTTTTCAACTAAAAGAACAAAGTCTGGGAAAGATGATGTCATCAGAGCTAACTTTGGGTAATATGCTATGCAAGCTGTTTTTTTTTCTTATTTTGTGTCCAATAAACATATAAAATTAGATATATACATACTGCACTGACAAAGTTCAACAAAGCAGGAGGTAATTAAATAAAAGACAGGAGTCTAAAATTTGGTGCCACTGCAGTCTTCCAAAACTCTAAAGCTTAAAGCCCTTGTCAATCAAATAGTTTGTATGCTGTCTGTGGATGGACCATCACCCTTTGTCTTCTATAGCCTAAATGACATTATACTAAAATCCCCCAGTCATCTATTCCCATTCATTGCTACCACATCCCTCTCCCACTCCCTCCTCTGATGCATTCCTCCTCTAATCCTGCCATCACAATCACCAGATGACCTCTCACAGATGGGTTTGTTTGTTAATTGGCATGTTCGTTTAGATTACTTTATAGGAAACACAATTAAAGCTGACAGAAAGGGGCAGATAAATGCAGAGGTCCTAATATCACCAAGTAAATAACTAAAGATCATTCCAAAAATATACGTGTAAAACAGCAATCAAAACTGCCATTAATTATCAAGCTATTGAGTGAAGTACATTGCTGCACCAGACACAACATTGTGTTTATTGAACCACAGTAATAAATAGATAGTCATCGAGGAAACTCAATGACTATCTCTTGCATCCCCTTGTGACATTTAAAACAACTCATCAACATCGTCAAACGGATTTTACCCACTCACACAGTTAGGGTTATCTCCAGCAGACACCCCCCCACATCTGAATGAGCAAAGCTACAAAAGTCAGCTCTGTGAAAACATCAAGCATTGGTTCTGCCGTGGCAAACTGGAAAGCTGAGATAATTTGTTTGTGTGGTGAAAGAAAATATGACAGATTTAAAGCACCAAACACATTATAGATTTCAAAAAAGCATAAATGCATTATTTACCATTCTTGACTAGTTTAAATCTTCCAACAGTGACTTCCATGTGAAAATGGAAACTCCCTGGTTTAAAGGAAACAGTCTCTTCCTCCTGTGTTATTTCAGCCTTTTAAAGCACTTGCTCTGCACAACTGACCTGTCCGGGTCCCTTCTCTTACTGTTGTATCCCAAAGCGGATGCACACCCCGCCCCCACATCCCTAACGATGCAACGACACAATACAAACACACACACACAATCCACACTAGGAAAACAACAGGGGGAAATCTTTGTTTGTATGTGTGCTTTGAACATTTATGCATCATTGTGCAATGCTGAGATTGTGTCGAACAGTGAAGGGTGGGGCATTTGCTCAAATCATAATACTGGAATATTTCTTACTTCCAGGCAATTCCAGAAACTTATAAGTAGAAAATATTCTTACCTGTAGGCCTTTTAAACTTCATAAAGTTTCCACACAGGGCTAAATAAACACATTAAAACAGCTGCCACACCACTAATCCCCATGTCCAGTCTCAGCTTCTGTCTCACTGGCATTGGCCCTGAGGCTAATGACACTTCTGCCCCCAAGGAGATAAGACCGTTCTCTACTTTCAAGGATCCCGGAAGCCTATGGAAGAAATACACAATACTCAGCAGGCTCTTGTTCAGTTGTACACACACACACACAGGTGGCCATTCTGAAATCTCTCTGAGCATGTTCTTGTTAAAATAGGAATTACTATGAGGAAAATTTGTATTGTACCAAGAGGCTTTGACTTTGCCCTGCAGCCAAGTGGTTGCATAAGACAACAGGTCCAGACTTACACCAAAACTGACAGATCATGTATTAGCTGTGCATGCAATGATTTGCACACATCTATGTAAACACACTCATGAAGTCCCCTTCTCATCCGCTTGATATCTCTTGTACCAAACAAATACATGCAAACTATTTGCTGACAGCTGCAGAGGCTCACTGTGTCTGGACTTGCTCTTTAATATCAACTGCAAGCTACACTGGAAACTCAGGGCTTCCCAGAGTAGCACAATAAATGTTTGATTTGCCCTCGTATTCAGAGAATTGCTCCACAGTGAAACAAAAAGTGGACAAAGTTGTGCTCACAGATTACATCTGACATTATCTATTGAACATGTCTTTACATGAGTCAGGGTCGTCTCCAGAGAGAGCCTCTCTGGCTGTCAAATAGTACACTTTCCAGGTCTAATTTGTGTGTGTGTGTGTGTGTGTGTGTATGAATAGAGTGAATGTGTGTGTTGCAGCTCTGACCCTGTGGACATCAAGACAAAGACAGCCTTCTTCTCTTCTGAGGAATTAGATCCAGTATCCTCTTCATGATGTTATAAAGACTTAAAGTAAAAATAAGGGGGCCTGATTTAAGTTAGTACTTCAGCTAAACTATTTTTTATTTCTCCTCACATTTTCATGCACAACAAAAAGTCATTTTTTGGTTTTAAGTTACAGTATTTTGTCAAGTCTCAAGGCTTCATGAAAACAGCCCAGATAATGACTTTGTTATGCGTGCCTAATTAGCAACTCACCGAAGACCACACAGCTCCACTGATGCAGAGATTTATTATATCCACTCTCCCAGCGGAGAGTCTCTCAGCGTGTTTGTGCATGTAATAAAAAAGGGAGATAATCAGTAATAAGCTAGTTTTTTATTAATGCTACATCCAGTGATCCACATTACTATCCACCTCTTTTTTCTTTCCTTCTTTTATAGTAACAGTGTTCAAAACCCATCTCTCTCCCCAGTGCCTTGTTTCATATCTCAATTATGGGCCATAAAACAATCCACACAGTCCTGATTTCTCAGCTCTGGATGATTCAATCAACAATATGCAGTAACTCGTGAAATTTTTTCATCAATAAACAAAAACAGCCATTGAAGCTTAGAGTACTAAATCACCCTCAGGTTTTACCTGCACTAAACTCCAGCCCCATGGATGACTGTTAATATCAACCACTAACTGCCAACTAAACAGAATACAGCACTAGTTGAATATATGAAGACCTGTTTATGTAAAGCATGAGCCACAGGTGAGGTAGACATGTTACGGTAACTGTGGTAGATGCTCCACTTCTGTCAAAGTTATTTATGAACGATTCAATTTTCTGCTAATGCTTGGTATACTTGCCTGTTATAGATTACTCTGCATATTTCAGGTGTTTCTTATTATCAATTTCATCTTGTTCGGTACAAGAAAAAACCTGTGTTCTCATTCTATTGATTGAGAATCCATTTCAAAGATGCAAAAAAATCTGTTTTTTGAGTAATGCAGCTGCAATGCTTTGATCCTATGCATGCACTCTCCACCCATTTAACTCTACTGAGAGAAGACGATTGGAAATAAAACACAGGAGATGAAAATATGGTCTGAGCCAGATGCTTAGAGCTGGTCCTGTCAGCAGTGAAACCATCCCAGTGCACCTCCGTCTCTGCTTTTTCTTTTGAAGTGAGGCTCATATCTTTGGCCCAAGGAGGAGTCCAGATGTTAGGCTGCATGCAAAGACTTGCAGAACAAAGGTAGAAAAAACAGCAAAAAGTGTAACTCTTGCTTAGTTGTGGGATCTTTGCCATTAGACGAAAAGATATAAGTAGTGAAGTAATCAAAAATATTAAATTGTTCTAACTTGTTACTTTGAAGAAAACAAGCATGACAAACAGATTGTGTAGTTATTTCCTCTCAATAATCCAATATATGTCTGTCAATCTTTTCTTTGCCCATCTTGACAAACATTACTCCATTTTTTTTCAAACTCAATGAGTGCATTGCTAGGGATGGTCTAACAAAGGGTGGTCTTGTTTTATGGTTAGGGTAAAAAGAGTCTAAATCTCTAACAGTGATGCCAAGTTTGGCCACTCAGTTAATGTCATAATCTCAAGCTCATGTTTGATTTGTGACCTTGTAAATAGGTAAAAACTTTAAGCTTAAATAAAAAGTTTATAACCAACTACTAATGATAATATTTAATATATGACATGATATGGCTTTTTTTTTCAATTCAGCTGAAACTTGAAGAACATCCGCTCCCTGATAGTTTACTTAATGTGAAGAGATTTTACATGAGCAACACTAATACCATAAACATTGGACAGAAAGGAAGTTAACAAAGGTTAAAATTATGCCAAGATGTTAACAGTCTGGACCAAACATTGGGAGGGGGTAAGACTGATGTCTGTGGCTAAACAGCTTGTAGTTCAGTTTGTTATTAAAGTCAAATTAATTCCATGTTGTTTGCAGGCAGTTCATGTATAAACAAAATTTACACATGTAGTCAAGTATTAGCCTTAATCCTTTTGTGGTCAAAATATAAAATATTAGAAACTTTTCCATCACTGCATTATGTGGGTGTAGAGCTGCATTTGCAGTTGCTTCCTGAAACTATTTTGATTACCTTTCTGTCACTTCATGATGGATATATAAATCTGACTAGGCATACATTCAAGCTTACAAGGTCTACAAGCACCTTTTTAACCAGAAATATAGAAATGGGAGAACATTTAATGTTCTCCCATTTCCCATTTATAATAATAATTTTTTTGTTGGTTAAACAAAATAGCTGGCCTCCTTATATTTACAGATATACATATATTGATTAGCTGTTTTGTAATAGGGCAGCAAACTTCTGAAATAAGTAAAAATAGAAAAGGTGAGGCTCCTCTTGCTGGAGCTGCTATATTGACAAATGGCCCTAAAGTGTCCAAAGGAATCTAAGGGTCACCACGATTCTCTGTAAAGACAATCTAAACTTTTTAGGACCCTCATAACCACGAACTACCTGTTAGGCCAGAGGAGCAACTAAAAGCAAATAAAACTGAAGATAATTGACTGCTGCAGTCAGCTTAAGCCAGTGGAAATACTGCTCTGTTTTGCTGCAGGACTGGGCACCAAAAAGAGCTCAGACCTGATTAGCTGGTCTGATTAACGCACTGGCGTTGCGCTTGAGACAGCGTGTAAAATTCTGTCTGGCTTGACTCATTATCAGCAGTGATCAGTGGCAGGTCCATCAGAGCCTTCTGTCAGAGAGGCTTAACACCCCAACCCCCAATGACACTCGGGATTAGAAATAGCATTGGCGCCAATCTATGGACCACTTGTCCCCTCAGTTGGGGGGCTGTACCCCTAAAAGCCAGCCCCTCCAACACATAACCCCAGTTAACTTGCAGGTCAACGCATGCCCATCATTAACCTTGCGGTTCCTGTTTGTGTACCCGAAAGTAACTTTCCAAGTGTCACTTCATGCAGAGGTGGTGATTACTTACAGCACCTGTTCTTTTTTCAGGGTGAAATAATTAAAAACAGATGTTTCCTGCTGACCTGCAGGAACAGTATTTGATTGTTTGTGTGCAGATACAAGGAGCAATGTGTACTGGAAAAAAGAAATAAAGAATACATCCTTTGGTAGTAAAAGTTAGAGTATGCAGTATTTGAATCTGTGTTTTTGTGGTACCCTGGTGACTGCAGGAAATCAACAAATGATTTTTCTTGAGTACAAAGTAAAAAGCAGGACAAATACTTTCCCAAGACTAACCCTGGTTCTTTTCTTCTTTTCTCTGATCATGCTCAGGTCTCTTGCAGGGAGCTGGTACGCAATAGTCAGTGTTATCTAGATGACCTTGAATCTATGAAAAAAGAGAGCGAGAGGACCTGGAGCCCACAGAGAAGGTATGTGGGAGACTAGCCAAAAGTTGTAAAACCTAAAAAAGCCTCATGTGAAAATGTTGCTACTATCATGATGTAGTTCCTAAGTGTGTTCCTTTTTCTATGCTTAATTTATATCAGTGATCTGCTTTATGAACTTATACTTCTTGGAAATAGGTTCATACATTTTTTGTTTACATTAAAGCATTTTTTCTTTCTCTCTTATAAGTAATGTTTATTTTAATCTGTTAAGAAAATGAATTATTATCATCATTAGGCACAATGTTATCAAGTGTTCCCTTTTCCAAATTTCCAAGCAAAAAAAAAAGGACTTAAAGAAAAGAAATAAAATGGTTGACTGTGCATCCAGTTTCATTCTTTCAATTCAGAAGCATTCTTTGTTTGTTGTCAAACTTTGTTCCTGCTAACCACCACAAAATCTTCATAAGCAAGACAGTCAGAGGCCAAACTGTGCTAAAATGGACATTTTGGAGACCTCGTCTGGACTATTTGTACTGAAACCTCTCTAATTTTGTTCTGCTTCACTTTATCAAAGTTGCCTTTTACATAGATAATGTTCACATGCCATGTACTATTATTTGATAGATATATATGCCAACAGCTGTCTCATTCAAAAGAGATATACATATTCATCCTGAAAAAGTTTTCTTTTTTTTTTTTGGGAGCCCGAAACATTTCTCACTTTTGCTTTGTGTCATCTTTCCTTTTTCTTCACCTGTAAAACGTATACTGATATTCACACATTTTACCATATCTATTTAAACAGACCTTGTGGTTGCAGAGATATAATAGAAGCCTAAAAATAGGTGCAGGGCTCAAAGGGTTAATTATTAAGCAGCTATAAAGTAACTAAAACTGACAGGTTGCAAATACTAGACGTATCATAGAATACAGAATGCAAACTGATTTAGATGCCACTTTAGCAGAAAATGTGTCACAAGGTTTTTAAAAATGGTTTGACTGACAGTATTTATCACTAGAAAAGTAATCCAAAAAGTCTGGTATGCAGACTTAGGTAAACTACCAGATACAAGAGACTGAACAAAGCTTTGCTACACTGAACCTTTCTAGGAAGATGAAGTAGCTTATTCAATTAATATTCATCTTAAAACTCAAAGTATAAAATTTAAAACTCAGAAGTCAAACAAAGAGAGCAAACTCTCACTAAATCTTTATTCTTGTGGTCCAAACTGTCTGGTGCATCTGAAATCCCCCTTTGCCAACAAAACAACACCACATACTATAAAAGAACTACAACACGAGCACCTGTCAAGCAGAAAATAACGATCCCATCTTGATACTAACACTGTTGCCATAATCAGTGTCAATTATTGCAACTTAAAGGTGACAGACCAGTCTGTCACTTTGTTGTCTGTTACCCACAGCTGCAGACAGCTGCCCTAACATGGCCGCTCCACTCCACAGAGAAACCCAGTCACAGCTCATCACACACACAGAAACTGACACACAGGCGGAAGGAGGGAATTCAGAGTGCGTGCGTGTGTGTGTTTGTGCTCGGTCAAGCAGTTCAGTTTGTCCTAGTCATAGCCCCGAGGCAAAGAGAAAGAGAGAGAGAGGGGTGTGAGGATGGGTGGCAGGCAGTCCAGTGGGATGTTATCTCATCTCCCTTGGGTGGGATCCAGGACTTTGAAGGCCTGATGAGGAGTAGAGGAAATTAAACCACTTGCTTTTGTTGTGGGTTTGATGATTGCAAAAGAAGAAAGAAGAACGGTATCTAATACAAGATAAGTCAGTGAGTTTATATGTGAGTAGTTGTGCGGTCACCTGGAAGAGAGTGAGGTCACCTACTTTTCAGACTACTATGATGCTATCTTCCTAACCTCCGCCTGACCTTGACATATCTCCGTCTTTGTAACTCAAACCCCATGAGATATTTCGTTCTCACCTCTGAAGCATGCACTGCCACTGATGCTGTTTTTCCTGTATGACTGGCATCTTTACATGTGTGTGAGAACTGCACTCAATCTTCCTCTCTATCACACATGGTGAGCAAAAGTGACTTAGTCTGTGGCTGTATTTTTGTTCTCAAACTGAATAATTAAATCTCCTCAGGACACCTAATGCCAAACAGTGCAATAAACTGTTTTCATTTTCTGCTGCTTCTGTTTGCAGTTTATGGTTGCATTCCTCTTGACACCCAAAATGTGATTATGCCAAGCATAATTTTCAATCAACTTTTATTACATCCATCAGTAGTGGATTCGCTTGCCAGAGATTCATGCTCCAGCCGGCCTACTTTATGACAGTCTCTTGTATCTTTTTCCTTGACAATAATAAATTCAAGACCCATCGCTGCTCAGATCTCACCCCACATGTCTGAATAACATAAGAGCAGTTAAATTCCAAAATAAGTCATAAGTGTCAGGTTTTACAAACAAACATCAACCCAAACACATCACAGTGCTGCTAATCTCTCAGTGTCAAAACAGTTAGAAAAATAACCTAATATCCTAAAAAGAAGGATATAAACTTTCCTTTTATGTTTGTGTTTTTTCCTTATTTCAATTTCCATAAAAACTTTAAAACGCTGTCAGATTTTTTTTCAGTGGCTTCTGAAAAGCATTTTTATACCAGCTTAGAAGCAAAACAAAAATTATAATAATAATAATAAAGGAAAAATTAATGGCAACCAAACAGTTCACCTCAATAATATTTGCATGAATATACTTTGAGATATATAATACAAATTCAACAATTCTACATGCATTAAGACAAGATCACATCTTGAGTCCATTGAAAGTTACTCGTTTGATTATAAGCCAAGAATCTGATGTAAATGGATGGAAAAGTAAATAAAATTGACGAAGCATCAGGAGCTAATAAATATTACTTGGAAGAACATGGAACTCCACAGTTCTCCATCTCATTTAAAGGTTAAATTACTTTTAAAAACACAGTCAAAATAAACTTTAAATCAACCAAAATAGCTCAGAAATTGAATTTAAATCTTCCCCTTCAGTCTGGTGGCACGCTTTCTGAAGAATGGTGCAGTAACTACGAAACTAAGTATTTATTATCTATATCATAGCTACAACTATTTTACCACTTTTATGCACTACAAGACATGCAGGCACAATAACAATATTTTTTGCAGTTATAAACGCTCTCCGTAAAATCATGGGGAGATGCAGGTGACTGCACTCTAGATGTTTTACTACTAACGTCCTCAAGGCGTCTATAAATGAAGTGAATACATCAGTTGAGATTTAACACTTTTCCTTTTTTTTTTTCTTTTTTTTTTACTGTTTCTAGTAAACCAAGTGGGATTGGCCTCTTGGAAGTTTGCAGCACCTGACAGCGCGCTGCTGAGCGCTGCGGTGTAAAAACTTCAAGTCGTATTTTCTCTTTCTTAAAAGCAACGATCCACGCATCCTGCAGGCTGGCGCTTACAATGACACACGGTGTTGTTTTAAATGGTTAGAAACGCATTCCTGAGCGGAATAATACTGCATGTCTTATTTCGATTTATCCTACCTTTATTGGTTCTGACGGGACTGACTGGCGTTGATGTTGCACATTAATTCCTGTCTGCGTTAAAAAGTTTCTTTTTATTCCTCCAAGCGCTTTACGCACGGAGAGCCATGCCGCCGAACGATCTCCAGGTCCATACCCTGCTCGGCACAGCGCTCCTGTACACACACGCCGCTCTCACACAGGCACCTACAAGTAAACTGAGCCCCTCCAGGAATGACATCATGAGTCACTATAGCAACTCTGACTCCACCCCAGTCCGGAGCTGATCCTACCTGTCTGACTACCCAAACTTCATTACAAATCTTTCCTTCATTTACCCGCGCGCTGGACTACGACACCATTATATAGCATAGTTTACTTATTTGTTTATCTGTATTAGACTAATATTTTTAAATAATGATTAATAGACTTACAGACAAGTAAACAAACCTGTTGATAATCCACCATTATGATTCATAAACTCAAATCTAAAGAGTTCATGATCAGTATTGAAAGGATTGAAACAGCACCTTTTCTGAAGTGTTCACTGTGACTGAAAAATACACACAAAATCCCCATCATGCATCACTGCCCAGAGCTCCCCTATGGTTTGGTGCCAGTTTCACCATTACCTCAATTGTTTTGGCTACAAAGGCAGTTTGCTCTTTCCTTTTGTCTCCTCTGACCCAGAGCAAACAAACAGACAATGACCAGGTGAGTCCACCTGGAGACTCTGTGTCCCCCTTTCCTGTTTAAATGGCTGAAAAGCATGGCAAATCTTTATAACCTCCAAAAGCTCAAAATAACACAGGGAAATATATATATATATATATATGTATATATGCAGAGAACATGCAAACTGCCTGAAGCTATAACCAACTTAAACTAGAGTGATAAAACATCAAGTATGGTCAATTCAAACTGTTTGTGGTTTGCATGTTTTCTATTACTTCATAGCTCACTTTTTCACCACAGCTGTGGGAGGAAAAGCATGACAGGCAGATTTATAGAATACAACTTACCCTGAAGCAAGTACAGAGAGAGGGAGAGACAGAAAGAGCGGGGAAATAGCTCTGCAGTATAAAAAATAACTACAACGCTAAGACTGAACAAAAGCTCTTTACAACTCTTGTGTGAATGTTTGCATCTTATATACATTTTCATGTGTTCAATGCAGTCACATTGAAATTAAGTGAAGCAAATTCAATTGCAAATTCAGTTGCCCCAAAGGGTCAAAAAGATTATGTCTTTATAATGAGAGAAGGTCTTGAATATTTCAGCAAAACAATGCTAAACTACACGCTGCATCTCTTACAACAGCATGGCCAGAGGAACCGAAGTGGCCAGCTTGCAGTTCACAATTTTAACCCAAATGAAAACATTTGCTACATTAAATGCAAAATACAACAATAAAGACCCAGAAATGTTGAGTAGAATCCCATGTCAGAGATGAATGGGACAGTATTCCCCTCCCAAAGTCCACCAACTGGTCTACTTTTGGAATTCCTCTATGAAATTTTTATGTTTCAGGTCTCTAATTGCCCTGTTTTCAACTATCTAGACTGCAGTTACATCAATGTCATAAAAATAAAGATGATACCAAATACCCAGGTCATATGCAATATTATTAATAATACTTGAAAATGTGGTCTACACTTGAAAATACAGGGTCTTGGATAAGTTCAAACTATTATTTTTTCTTACTGCTAAATAAATTCAGTAAAAACCATCCTAACATTTTCAGCAAAATTTAATTCTTTAGATTCTTGCCACAGATGGTTGTAGTCATTTTTGGGAGTCTTTTTAACGGATAACAGAATTATTTGGCTTTTAAAGGAATCGTGAGTAGATCTTTTATAGTAAAATGTTACATTTAAATTAGGTGTCTTGGTTTTCCTTGTGTGGTTGTTGTGTAATGCGTAACAATGTTAACAAAGTTTATGACCCACTAGATTATGATCGTAAGTCAACTTAGCTCACTTAGACTATGTAAAATATTGCAATACATAAGGACATTGGTACTTATAATAAATGCTTTTGCTTCAGTTCATATTCTGCCATGGTAGTTATTGGTCAAATTTTCTCTTACAACAATAATAGTTTTGTGAGATGATGGATTATGTGTAATGTTTAGTTGCAATGAAGCTGTTCATAAGAAATTTGACATAACACAAATGATTGGGCAGCAAACTGTGACATTTACAGCAGATATACTTTATATAAAACAGCAGTACAGTTACACGCTAAACCTTTAGAGCGTTCTAAAGTCAACAAATTCTTCATAGTGGTGCCTCAAACTAAATCACCACAAGAAATTGGCAGGAAAAAATACCTTCATCAGCTAACCCCAAACATAATCGGCTACTATACAGAGTGACTTTGCAGGGGCTGCAGACTTTGCATGTTCTCCTTATGAATCCATGGGGTCACACCAAGTATTCCGACTTTCTGCCACAGTCCTAAAACAGGCATTTTAGGTTAACTGGTGTTTATAAACTCACCCTAGAAGTGAGCGTTTGTGGTTGTTGTCTGTGTGTTGGCCTTGTGATGGACTGGTGACCAGTCCAGGGTGTAATCTTAGCAGTTAAGATAGGATTCAGCCCCCCAGACTGGTCACCCAAAATGATGAACTGGTAACAGAATTAATGACCTTTTCCACAGCTGTCACCATGAGAAACCTTTACCACATATGACTAAGACATTTAACATCTAGAATTTACATAGTTATACTTCGGTGTCTCTAAAGTCTCTTCTACACCCACTAACCTGCTCCCTCAGCCTTTCCTGGTGGCCCATGATCGCTGAGGCATGGTGAGGGTACTTCTGCTTCAGGTGCTCTAGGAAAGCCTCCCTTTTCTTGTCCATATCTGATGGCTGCATAGCCAGGATCTCTTTGGAGCTGCGGGCCCCTCCTAATGTGTGCCTTCGAGGGACGCTGCGGCTGCCTTTGGCGTCCCCTCTTGAGGCCGTTCCATTTGGGGAGGCCTGCCTGCGACTGACGTGTTCAACGTCCTCTGGTGAGGTTACCTTCAGGTTGCTTTTGTTTTGTTCTGTAGGAGCAATAGGAACATAGAGACAAGGAGTATAAATACAGGAATTATCTCCAAAGGTATAACAAGCAGGTACACTACAACAAAAATACTTTTTTTCAATATTTTAAAAACAACAAACAAAAGTTATATATATTTTATAGTGATGATGAAATTATTGAACCTGTTGAAAGGCAGATGTTATCTTTGTGCAAAGAATGTGATGTATAATTGACACAGCAGAAAATCCAAGTCTTTAAAGCAAAAATAAACTATCCTCCAAATGTCCACCATCTGCAAGTAACAGTTTCAGTTAAAGCTTAACTTCTGTTTGGTAGCAATCATAGAGGCAAAGAAATAAAGTACACTGGAAGGATGGATCGTTGTTTGCCCACAGTAAAAAAAAAACAAAAACTTTGTACCATTTTTTTTTTAGTGTAGGGGAGGTAGAAATGATATAGTTTGGGGATGTTTTACAGGTTGGGTTTCCATTAACCATTTAAACCAATCTGAACCAATATTTTGAAAAACCACCAAAAAAAAAACCAAATGTGGCATGAAACAGATTAATTAGACCACATTGTAGTGACAGATGGGTGGAGTTATTGACTGTATTGCTGGGGGTTGTAACTCTTTATTAGAAGTAGTTGTTCTTAATAGAAAAAAACAAAACATGCAGTGGAAATCTGCAGAAGGAAAAAGCAGACAGCTACAGAAGGCAGGAATTAGTTTAACTCTGGGAATATCTGGGATAATATCTTGAAATACATCAGCTGTTCATGTGAGTTTATTGTTTGCAGGATCAGACCAGAAACAGGTGGTAAGTTATGTAATTTCAAACTTTACCAGGTCAGATGCAATTCACAAAGTCATATCCATTCACTTAATGTGTATAAAGTCATTATTAGACAAACAATAAAAAATACCTAAATTGAGTCTGTAAATGTTTTCAACATTAGTAAAAGTGTTTTTATTCCTTTAACCATTTCAGAATGGATCTGGGATACTGGTCATCACAGATCCCACAATGAAGAATTCAGCATTTTGTCAAACCTTGCTTGGGACAATATAAAACTGTCAGTTTAAGTTGAAATGGAAATGTTTTTTTTTTTTTTTCAATGATCCTCAGCACACTAACTAATCCACAGATGAATAAATAAATAATGACTAAGTCAGACCTGAATCACACTGAGCTTCTATAGTATTTGAAATGGACAATACATGGAGGGAAGCAGCAAAACATCCCACATGGAATGAGTTATTTATGTTCTTGTGGTCAAACTTTCCAGCAAACTAGTCTTAGGCAAGGCAAGGCAAATTTATTTGTATAGCACATTTCATGTACAAGACAATTCAAAGTGCTTTACATAAAACATTTCATCAGGGTTCAAAATGCAATACAAGTGTATTATAAAAAAAAGACTAACTACCATGTCAAAGAAGATTGAATGTTTTTTTTTTTTGTTTAAATTTCAACTATTTTCATGGTACTTTTTTACATGACCGTATGTTTTGACATCAACAACTAGTGCATGCTTGTATGTTATTTTCCCATCCTTGATGAAGAGGGCATGTCATGGCCAGTAAAATGTCTCTGATTGAAAATAAAAAAAAACAACAAAAGTGCAACTTCTTTTCTAAAGAATGCACTTCATGTTAACAAGCACAGAAAACAGGAGTGACTTGATTTATGTCAGTAGGATATTAGTCGATATTTCTTCTAGACTGAATGATGAAATGCAAACATTGTTTCACGGTGGTCCTATTTTTCCAGTTAATGCAGCATATGTCCACATTATAGCAAAAGTAACTTGTCATTATGCATGTTTTTGATTGTTATTTTTTTAATTCTTTACTTTGATGTGAAAGTAACCAAACACAAGGAAAACACAGAGGAATGCAACTCCTCAGGCACATGAACAATTTTTGCTATTATCTTGTCCTAATCAGTCATAATCTTGAACACAACTATGATCTATCAAAGTGAAAGCTGTAAGATCCTTTAAGAAAGAAGAAAACAACAGAAGAGGAAAAGGAAATAAAACAAAGCTGCTCAAGTGTGAAAGAGGAGAGCAAAAAAGCAATAATGCAAGCTCATCTGCTGTCCTGCTTTGTAGGCAGGTATCGAGAGCTGTAATGTGTCCCTTTCAGAGGGTAATGGCGGAAAATAAAGGAACTCTTGCAGAGACGAGCTATTCAACAGTTTTTTGCCTTTGTTTTCTGGGATGTTTAACATGGCTTTTCTATTTTGCTTTTAAAAGTTTAAAAGCACACTATGTGCCACAGATGAAAAAGAAACTTCCCTCAAATATATTTTTGGGATTGATAATACTTAGATGTGTCTCCTGGAATGACTAAACACCTGTTTGGTAGATGAACTGTGTCTTCATGTGCCATCTGTTGCTTTTTCCTTTCATATTTAATTTGCCTTCAAAATTGCTTTTTTTCCACAAATTTGCTAAATGCAGGTATCACTTTTACAAAATGCCAATTGGTGTTGTGTCATCAACTAAAACCCCCCACCTACTCAAGTTTAGAGACGCAGCCCGTCACATGTACTTTCAATCCTATTTTTAACTCCCAAAAACAGTTTCCCCACTGCTAACCAATTTCACTCAGCAGAATGAACACACTCAAACCTCCAAAGGATGTAAATTCATTTGTGGGTGGCATGTCAGAAAGCTCATTACCTTCCCCAAGTGAACAATCTTTGTCTTCATCTGCAATTTCTTCTTCCATTGCTCTTTGGAAATCAGCACACACTGTGCCACTATAGAAGCCAGGCTGGGAGAATCAGCTAACTGCTTGCTTAGAGATTCCAGACGTAGCTCACGTGGAAAAGGGGGCCTGAGATAGGCCCTGCCCCACAGCCCCAGGATAGACTGGTGGGGATTTAGAAAGTCAACTGCATTCCAGGACACAGAGCGACTAGACCCTCGCCCTCAGGGTAAAAGCTCTACTCCTGCTTTGGAGTTAACATTGCGTGAATGTAGATTTGAAAGAAATGGAATGAAGATAGAGCATTGTTAAAGAAGATACAGATCAGACATACACTGCTCCTAAAATCCAGGGCTAACAGGTGTAAAACGGCCTGTCAAACACACATACACACACTCTCCTATATCACCTAGTCTGTTCTTTATCAAGACTGTCTGCGAGCTCTCTCTTGTTTAGCTCTACGTCTCTACTGAGGGGCCCACTAGACTGTAGCATGCATCCAAATGTGTCATAACCTACTTCTGAGTCACATTCAAACTGCTCTCAGCGTATGCAGCCAGCTAATGTGTGGCGATCGAGTTATCAGATCAACAAGACAGAATAAGACAAGTACCAGTTCTGCAGGCATTGTTGATGTCAATTATGAGCTTCACAGCAGACTCTGAAGCTTTGTATTTACTCATGTCTATAGGTTTAGGGGAAAGCAGAACTGTCCTGTTTGCCTGAAGGTCAGAAAGTATGCTTACTAGCTTTATGCATGTCTCTTTATCTAAGGGGAAAGGGCAGCATCTGTGTATGAGTGTATTGCTTTGCAGCTGCTGATGTAAGTGACCCAGTGTAAATGTACAAGGAGGAGGCATAAAGTGATGCATTTTAACAAGGAAACGTGAGGGGATCAATGGTCAGGTTTGTGGGCCATGTAATTAAAACTAGTGGGGTGACTGCATGAGCAAACACAATGCAGCAGCTGACATCTAATGTCTAACATATGGTCACAAGTTGGCTTCTTTCGCCCACACACATGCTCAGGCACTTAGCCACAATGGGCAGGCCAAGAGGGATCACTTCATTAAGTCATACTTTGAAGTTGATCCAATGCTGATGTTGTTCACCCCATGTTCTACAATGTTCATGCATTTATATGACCTGCTCTGTATGAAATAGGGAATCCACTCATAATTTGCTATATTTTTGGAGATATATTGCAATTGTGCCTGAAAGGTTGCAATCCTTTCACAGTTTTGGAGATTTATTTGGTCAAATATATCCTGAATGATTAAATTTTCACAGAGGAGTTTTCATACTTTTGATCATCACAGACAAAATCAGATAATTTTAGTATAATATTTTATCTTGTTTAATTGGGTTTTCGTAACCCCTAAAACAACTGTGGGAAAAAGTGGTGATGTTAATAAAAATGGCTCATTCTTTGTGGATATTTCTGTCATTTTCCTTTTTTAAAATTTGTCTTTTAATAACAAACATAGCTTCTAAGTATGATATAAAAACATGGCTAATTAAAGTCCTGTATGTTTTAGTTGCATTGACCTTGAATGATGGAAAAAATAAAATCTGGACTCCAAAGACATCTCTAAGATGGACATGATTTAAAAATCAGAAGTGTCAGTGTTCAAGTGTCAAAATTCTTTAGTCCTGACAATTACACAAACATCCTCCCAGCCAACCAACAGGTCAGGCTTTCTGAGACCAAACCCATAATCAAAGCAACTCTAAAACCGACAATTACACCCTACGGTCCAAACAACCTTCCCTGCTTCACTTTTTACTGTCACCATTCCAAGTAAAAAAAATTACCTCCTTCTTTTACAGTGTCACAAGGGATCTTCAAGTGAATTATGTCGAGCTCCAATGGCTCAAGAATGTCATTCTCTCTTTCACAGCTGCCTGTGTTAAGTAAATGATGGCCCTTTCAGCTGAAAGACAACATGAAGCACTTGGTCATGATCACCAGGTTTACAAGGAGCGGGCCTCCTGCTATTTGCAGTTACTTTCTGGCCGTCACTTACTTATGGAGGAATGCATCAGTGTGAACACGCCTACTTGCCCCTACTATTACTGTCCCATATTTATGCAGTCAGACACAAAGGCCTGTTGTGTGCAATAAAAGCAGTGCTCACATGGCAATACCCTGAAGTCATGAATAATGATATACAAAACAGATACACATACAAAGCTGGCCCTTTTCTGATCCCCCTCATGACATAATTTTTATTATGTAAAAGTTATCAGAGATGGAATATCAATATTAATATCATGATCAGTTCATGTGTTAACTCAGCCGCGGTAATATTGATTTCAACAAGACCATTAGATTGTTTCAAAGACTTGAGTTTCCCTAATGGAAGACAAATAAATGAGGTCCTTTTGATTATTAATCCATATGTAAGCAAATATTAAGTCTCACAGAGGTGGTGTTGGCTCGATTTACATTCCTGTGGGTCTATGGTTATTTATAAGTTACTGGGGAAAATAGGACAGGAGCCTGACTCACTTCTACATTGTTTTGATTCATGACTCTTAATTTGTTGTCATTTGTCGGTAGGCTGTGCCAGGAAATGACTTCTCTAGACAGAGCTGGTTTGTAGTAGTTTGTTTTAATACGTTTCAGTTCACAGTTATTGTTGCTGGTCAAAGGATTCCGGATAATATTTGTTTTAGTACGTAACAGATTTTTTTTTCTCGTTTTTGTTTACAATTTTAATACACGCCATAAGGAATTTTACAATTGAGAAAATATATTTTAAGTTCATAATTTATTTTTTCTTAAATAGAACATACATCCATGTTTTTATGTGCAAAAAAAAACAAAATACCCAAACAAAAAATATTATTTTTCTTACAATGTATGATACTGCAGTATCTTTTGCTCCCTTCTGTCTGAAAATAAATGGTTTAATTTGCAGTCTGTTCAGTTGCAGTGGTTTGTGTGGGAGAAAATTACCAGCATTTTACAGACTTTTATACATAAAAAGTTGCCTAACACATTCAAGAAAAGTTCAAATCCTAATAACTTCTCTTTGCAGGCTGCATACAGTGTATCCCAAACATTCTTGTCTTTCCAAGTGTTTTAATCTGCGGTAGCAACAAGCAATAATTACAAAAATTATTGAAGGATTCACATTTACACATTTCAGGCATTAACAGTCTTCATTCTCATTCACTTTGAATTGGATAGCATCGCACATTCCCGAAATAAAAACTCCATTGCTTTGCTTTGCTAGTGTAACCTGCAATAGAAAACTGAGCGTAGCTCAATTTTCCAAGTAGCAGTGGAAGCACCAGTCAGTAAAAACACCTGACACTGACATGTCTGATCTTGAGGCTGATTGTCGCTATTGTTGCAAGCTTCTTTTTTAGACCACATCTTGCTCTAAAAAAATCAATATGGTAACAGCCAAATTCTAAATTTGATGTTCATGAAGTTGGTTTTAAATCACTGGCTGGCATCACTGTGGCCACTTGTGGAGCTACGGGCACAACTGTAAACTCTTTATTTACAATAAAAATGTCTAATATAATTTTTATTTCCTCATCAAAGTTAGTTTTTAAGACTCAAAATTAAACTAACTGCTATAAACTGTGGCCAGATTTTCAACTCCTCTGCATCTTGTGCTTAAACACTCTGTTCTTTGATCAGTCCTCCCTCTGGTGTCAGAATGAGACCACCTGATTCCATGCCCTTCATTTATCTCATTACTTTCTTCCGCCCACAGTTGGCTCTGCAAACTGAAGCAGCCAGGCTGCAGGAGAGGGTTAACATGAGTGCCTGTGTTGATTTGACCTGTAAGAACTGAGTGACTGCTGATCTAAAAGAACGTTTCTGAGGAAGCAAGTGACATTGTGCAATGCAGCTCAACCACATTTTTCCAAATTAACCCATAAACCCACATTAATGCGCAAACACAGGAAATATGTAACTTCCTAGTATCTGTTTCAGTCTTTTCAAGTGCAAGCCATAAAACTATAATCTTCGGGCATATCAGCATTTTTTAACACAGTGTGAAAGTGATTCTTGACAGAGAGAAATAGGGGGAAACAGATCACTTGTAGTTTAGCAGCTCATTTGCAAAGAAAACTGTCCACCTACAGAATCCACCAGTCATACAGGCCTTTCTGGCTACAGAGATCCTCTAAACCTGATGATAAGTGGTGCTTTCAAAGTTTGAGTGCATCAGTTTTAAATCAAGATGTCTTGTGGAGAAAAGAATTCTCTGAATTTTTTATCCTCCGAGTATGACATGATGAGTTTAATTTGCATTTTTAAACAATAGAAATTCTCAGTTTCCATTACAAAATGTGTTGTCTAACCACAATTTATTTTCTCTTTCATGTACTGGCCTCTATTTATGTTTATGTGATCTATTAAGTCATGAATAAAGTCCTCAGCTTTACCTTCGGTGTCCGTTTTGGACACTATCATATTGTGCCCAGCAGTAAACAACAGCTTCTTTGATGTCTTCTTTCTGGCTACACTCTTCAATAAAATATGCAACTAAAACAAACAAACCATAAAAGAAGCACCATATATGAATTATAGTATGAACGGATCTAAAATAAAACTTCAGTCGTGGCTTTGAAAGACTTAAGTTTTTATTCCTCAACATATGACAATATTTTTTTAATGCATTTTGGCATTTTGTTCCATTTTCTACCTTCTTTTCTCATTTCCACTCTTCCCTATTTCCTAATGAGGCATATCCCAGCTGCGCTGCTGATAATGACCATTAGTCTCCACCTCTTAGCTGAAACCACCACATCTGTCTCAGCTCAAACTTGCAGAAACCCAGATATCTGTGGGACATACAGTGAATACAATTCACCATCCAATTAAGACACATTTTTACAAGGCTTAAAGTATTCCGACACCGTGCCGAATCTCCGGTGTGCTGTCACATTTAGTTCAGCTACCAATGATATGAGAGGAACGCTGCTTTGCTCTCAAATGCTTTCCAAACCAATCAGAAGTTGAGCTGCAATAACTACCACTTAGGAAGTTCAAATCTGGACTGAATGCAGAGCACATTAGACTTGGTCCTGCTGAAAAACTGCACGACTTGGGATGTTTATATGTTGCCTGAATTATTCTACAGAGTTGGTAGATTTAGTGAAACACAGTGTCTGATATGTGAAAAATTTATTTAAATATGGTTTGTGTCTAGACCACAATAGCCCCATCCACTCAAAATAGGGGTGAGTAGATGTGATGTCAGGAATGGTAGAGCTGACTTGGACAATGTAACAACAAATATAATGGTTAGATATTTATTATACAGTAGCTGCCAAAGATATTCAAGTAAATTGATTTAACTATTTAGTGCCTCCAAGTGGAATAGCTTATCCTAAGTGAGTCTAACTTGTAAATCTTTAAATAACGAGTAAAGTTAATTACCTTAATAGCCTTCTTATTGAATGGACTATAACTTTAATAAAGTTGAACTCATTCTATGTAAGCTTTCAAATAAAGTTGTTCTGCTTTCCTCATAAAAGTATATAATACCTCACTCCTAAGTTCTCAAACATTAGTCATTTTATTCTCCTTGTTTTCTGTCTGTCTCACACATTATTTGAGCAAGAAAGCAAACAAGCAGAGAGGGGAAGAGATGAGCTGCCGGTAGAGCAGTTCTGTTAGACAGAGGACAACTCAAACAAACAGCTTTGTTTATTAGCCAGCTCCATTCATCAGCACAAATGGCGTGTCTGTCTGCTGCTCTGTCTGACACACATCATCACCTGATCAATCCAAAGCAGCATTCCAGCTTTGCTTTATTTTCTACCCTACTAAACAAGTTTCTGTTACTTCTACAAATCCCTGCAATTCCCCCACACCAGCCACACTAGGGGGTGCTGTTGAACATATGTGAGTCATGTACAATAATAAGGAGAAATTATTATCTGAAAGAGAAAATAATAAGACATTGTGCTTGTGTGACAAAACACAGGGGGAAAAAAGCTCAGCAATATTCCCTTTGTCATTTATTAACTAAGACAGTTAGTGCTGCTTAATGGACTGGTGTGTTAGTGTGCCTATGTACACAGTTGTGATTGTCTTTGTCAGTAAACTCCAGCAGTGTGCACACTTCATTAAGCCATGGCCAGAGTAGGTGTAAGTCAACCTATCCATAGGCTCAGATGTCAGCTGGTTTCCCTTGACAACAGTCGCTGGGCCAACAGTGAGGCTAGTGGCGTCCTAAGGGGGAATAATGGAGAGATGCTATGAACAGCTGCAACTGGGAGGAAGAATCCACCTAGAGAAGAGGGATTGTTCTCCCTCTTTGCCTCTGCCTGTAAGAACTTATGCTTCGGAATCTGACTTGCTCCTGTTTTACCACTTCAAACTCAAATGCACCATAATTTTTCAGTGGAAATTCCTAGTAATTCTTTACCTAGATAAAAGATATATGTGCACAGGACTTGCAAATACTTGCAAATTCCTGGCAGTGGTAACTCATCTAACATCCTTCCAAGTGTGGCAGGGCAGGGTATAAATTTATGATTTATTCTTTTATACGAGCAACGATTTAAAAATAACTTTGCTTACTGGTAAGAGGAATAATAAAAAAAATAAATATTGAACTACTTACAGGAATACATAGAAAAGGAAACTTCTTAACCACAAAACACAAATTGAACTTCTACTTAAAACTGAACACAGTAAGCTTTATGCAGGGTTATCTATAATATAAACATTTCCCTCAAAAGAAAACTCATCCTTGAAGCCTGTGACTGCATGCACTTCGATCTAAATTCAGAAGACTGTCACCGTCTCATAATATCAGATCTGCCTGCAAAGTACTGCAGCAGCAAGCTGCAGATTATCACCTTAAAAATGCAACAGGAACTGAAGCAAAATTAAGTAAAATTTTTAGGCTTCTGTATGGTAAATCTGCATGGTTGCTGATAACATATCTCTAATATGTTTTTGGCAAATTTCTTTGTAAACAAATTTACAACAGTGCATGTAGCAGACATGCAATCATGGCACACTTCCACAAATCCACAGTCCACATACAAACAGAGCAGTACATACACAGTAAATACAGTACAAGATACGGCTAGTTTAAGCAAAAGAAAAAAAAAAAAGGTTAACAGTGCTTTCAGTCTCCACATTACTTCCATGTAAATATGCCAGCTCTCTCACAAGTTTGTTAAAAAGTGATTGCACTGCAATTGACTCTCCTCACAGTGATAAGCAGCTTAAGACCTAGACTTTACAGCCAGTCAATCATGTGTTCCTCACTTTCCTAGCTGCACTTCATATCTCTTCTGCTTCCCTTCCCTTCTGCAGAGTAATCTTTGTCAACTTAAAGGTTATTGCTAACTCACAACTCAACAATATAAAATGCAACTCAGCATTTGTCAAACAGAGTTCAGTGTGTACCATATTGTTTCAAAATGTACTGCCCAGCCAGCTCAAACCTGCTCTATATTCGTCAAGTAGAAAAAAACAAGTATCAAGGTATGTGAAGGGAAAACGATGAAGCAGAGTGGCTGCATGAGGTCCTGCTTTGGAGAAGTAAGCGCTGCTGGGGCTGATAAGTGATGCAGGTGGTGGGATATGAAATAGGTCCTATAGAAAGACGGGGAGTCTGTCTGAGATCCTGAGAACACTAGAGCCTCTGTCCCAGTCTTTATCTGTGAAACCAGCTGTAAGCTACTCATGTGATGTGTGTTTATTACAGCATGCTTCTGTATTAATATTGATGTGTGTGTGTGTGTCAGCCAGTGGGGGTAGGTGGATTGTTTTTCCAAGTTTAGGGCTCTATGGAGCAGAAATTTTGTAAATGTGGATCAGCTTGAAAATGTTATGTTTCCTCTTAGTGGTATGTGTAAACAAGAATGGGAATCACCAGGATATATGCCTGCATTTTCATGCAATGACACCAGAGATGTTTTAATGGGATCACACAAATTTCAGGTGATCAATGTCAAGGGGAAGTAAGAACAGAAACAACAGAAGCTTTACTGTTGTGTGATTATTGCATGTGAAATGTTGCAGCTTTCCCATGGCAGAGGAGGAGAACAAGTGAATTCCTTCAAAGTTTAATAGTTTTACCGCAATGTGGCCACAATAAACAAGAAGAGATCAGGTCATGGGAGCACGGACGAGAGAGGAATGGGCACAATGTGACTGATTTTGTTATTTAAAAAGGTTGCCTCCTCCTTTTACTGTGCTCTGAAAGGTTTTCCACAACTAGTCATTTGTACTTTAAACCTAATTTGGTACTATATTAAATTACCTGATTCTATCTATCTGTAGCACAGAGCAAAAACGCGTTACTATCCAAGTAACAACTCTATTTTAAAGAAAGAAATAAATGGCTAGAGACTGTGTGACATGGAAAGTTTTACACCATTTCAGTGCAGAGAATAATCATCCACTACAATGTACATTTTTGAGTCTCTCTGCTTCTAGTAGTCGTCTCTGTACAGAAAGAGGCTCGACTAGAGTGAACAAAAACTACTGTCAGGTTGTTAGTGAGCTCAGTGCAGGATTTTGCAGCTGGAGAAATGTATATTTCTTTCTTGAGATTGTGGGGACCAAAACAGAGCAAAAGAAAGGTTATTTTTAACTAACATTAGCTAACATTTGGATTTAGTCTTTTGATTTTGCTTTGCTTTTTGCTTTTCCACTTTATTATATGCAAATTATACATCTAGGTATATAGAATAGAAATATGTGAGTGCTCAAAGGTATGTCAAATGCCACACTAGCATGAAATGGATGATTAACACTGTGTGCCAGGAGATCAGATGATCTATGTACAGTGTGTGGGCATGCACAAAGCACTTACTTCATGTGTTATTAAATTTGTTAAACACTTTTTTCTTTGTGGCTATATTTAGATGTCTTCTTTAGCTTTCAGTGTCTGCTCCTCTTACCTTTTGCTGTGTGGCAGTGGAACAGAAAGGGCCTGCCACATATCTAAAAATAGCCTCAGGGAAATTGTACAAGACACAAAAGCTGTATGATTTGAGATGAAGAAAGACATTTTCAGAGATCTTATACTACTTCAGCCTTAGGCCATGGCTAGAGCCTGCTGCTTTCCATGCCTTCTGATTGGCTATTAATGACATCATCCCAAGATCCAACCCACTGTTCCAGCCTGACGATGTCATCAGTGCTGAAACATCTCAGTGATGTAATGCAGGGAGGGCCGTAATAAACACTCAAGTAGCACCCCTTCCTCTTCCCCTCTGCTTTCTCTACCTATTTCTTCTTTCCTCCATCATTTCAGTGCATCCTTTCAGCTCATCGGCTGAAAATCTCTTCCCACCTGTTCATTAACACCGAAATACAGGACAAAAAGATTTGCACTTAAGCCCACAGCTATTAAGAAGCTGATACAACGACAAGGAGAAATGACAAAAGAATTTACCTTTCTTAATCCTGTCTGTGTCCTGCAGCTGTAATTAAAATATGGATCAGAGCTCATGCCGTTTTCTCCCATAAGATGTGATTAAAGACATAAAAACCCAGGTGGCCATTTCATTATTAAGCTATAGTTAAAACTGCTCTGGACAAAGAGCAAAAGATTTCTCTGTATATTCACATAGTGTAATGCTCAAACTTTTATGACTCTTAAGTCACCAAAAGTGACACATAAATAAAGCAAATGTGTAATCTGGGTGTTATGTCAGTTTGCTCCTATATGATTTATTCAGACTATTTCATCTTTTGGCATGACCTACACATCTGTTTTTTAATCACTATTTGCTAGTTTGTGTGTGTGTCTTTGTACTCGGCAAAAATCCAGAGCTCAAGCGGATTAGAGAGGGGACTCTACCCCTGATCAAAGCAGCACAGAATCCAGCTTACTGGGACACACTGTTTAACACATAACCCCCATGGAAGTGATATTGTACATGTTAGAGACCTATGATCCACCAACTGCATTGCAGTAAAAAGGTGTTTTTATGTGTTTCCTATCCTTTAGAAAGATTCTGCACAGAAAGAAAGACAGGGAGAGAGAAAAAAAGGCAGAAAATCAGGGCAGCGACACTCAAACCTAAGTGCTGTCATTAAGTGTGAAGTATGCAGCTGTCAGCTGCTTCATAGAAACTGCAACTGTTAATAGACCAAACAGAGCGTTCTGGAGCCCTTCCTCTGGTGACTCGGATATCTCTTTGGTTTTGATTTTAAAGGACAGAAGGCACAAAGCATCTGAACAACACTGTCTGGGAGACTGAAATGGTAAAAAAAATCCACTAAAGCAGGTTTAAATAAACATTTACCATTATATTGTGTAATAGTCTTCACTTGTTTAAAAATGTAAAATATAACTTTATGTTAATAAATAATAAGAATTCTTTGTTGTGAGCCCTCTGGTCTACTGTGCAAAAAGTTTTATTGGTTTTACTCTAACTGTCGTCTCTTGCTGATATCAAGCTAAGCCATGCATTATGGATGCACTCCTGGTTAATTCGGATCAAGATAGTTACTGTAATTAAGTCATTCTCTGGCTCCAGAGATAGTCTTCCATCAAACTGTCTGAGCAGAGCTTTGACAGACCAAATGGGATGTGTCTAATAATAAAAACTCTTCTTGGGTATGGCTGAGATCTGTCAGACTGAGCAGATAGTTGGGGACATTTGGCTAATTTCACAGCTAAATGAATTGATATTTTCATATGCAAATAAGGCACGAGAGATGCAGTCTGCCTTTTTGAAAGGCCTGTTGCATGACTAGCGTCTGGCATGCCGCTGGTTGAAAAGGCAGCATGCCACATTTCAACACAGATGCAGATACAAGCAGAAAGCTGATATAGTACCCCACTCCTTCCCTCAGCTTCATTATGTACATAGTGAGATGGTTACTTTGTGATGCCTCTGTGGCTAACCACCATCATCCACTAGCTAATGACTTAGGCATGTGCCTAGCAGCCTATTGGCTCCAGTTGTCTCAGATCTTAGAAAGCTGAAATGAAGCAAGGCATTGTTGTGCTGCTGCAGGGAAGGATACGCTCTATGTGAGAGGAAAGCCCGACGGGAAGGAAACTTCGAAACAAAGTGCTAAGAAAAGGTGGTTTAAAAAAGGCACAAGAGAGGGAAATGTGTGAGTTGGTTAAAAGGTACACGTGCGTTAAGGGGCTGTTTCCCCTCTTCCTGCCATTATAAAATTTAATGGAAATGAATTGTGGAATGTTCTGCAGCCTTGAATTTTAGTGAAAAGCAGAGTGTGATTTTGTGGGAATGGAAAATCCAAGAAGACAAATTAGAAGCTAAACTTTCCCCCCATAGATTTGAAGGGAATGTAATGATTGGACTGGTTAACTTGATAGCTGCCAAATAGCACAGACACTATCTGTAAAGATCAGCTCTAAAATATATTAAACATTTTTAATAAGAACTCTCTAACTGCCAGTAAAGAGCAAGCAAAAATGGAAACATACTATGAGTCTTTTGGGATTAACACCAATACAAACTGCTCAAATATTATCAAAAATGTTGATACCAAAATATCCCAAAAAAATTATTCAAAGTATTCCATTTGAATTTCTACTGTACTACATCTCTTAGACATTACCCAGGCATTTTAAAGCCCCACTACACAACTTTGGTATATTTTCTCACTAAGGCCTCCTCAACAAAAACTGCACTGGATGAAAGATCCTACATTAGATTATTGTTGGAGTCATGTTCCTTTTCAGATGACATGCTACTTTCTCATTTATAAGATATGCTAGTTCTAAAATAAAAATCACATTCTACATTTCACATCAACTTAAATTGGTTTAAAGGTTTAAATCAGACTTTGTGACAGTTGAGACCAAGAGCCAAGCAACAAGTACCATATTCCAAGAAAAATCCATTGTTTGCAAACAGAACGTTTTGTGTGTAAATGTGTTTAATAAGCAAGGTCACTAGTACTGTTGTGGATACTCATCAGCTTGACAAAACCAGTGAAAGTAATCCCTGAAAATGTCTTAATGTTTCTTTGTTGTTTTTTAAAATGTAAATTAGTCTCCGTTCATCAACAAAAAATATTTATTAGAAGTTATTTTTTTACTTCAGAGTAATCCCTTCAAACCTTAATAATGACTTAGATAAAACTTCTCACCTTTGCCTTGTTTAGTAAGCCCTAGGCTTTATAAATATGCAGATTAGTTCCTATCTTTATCCCCACAGCATGCCAGGAGATCAACTTCAATTCTGCACAAAGACTGTAAAGTGCTTTTTGATGCAACGTTTTAAGTGGACAACAAAAAGGCGGTGCTAAAAGCAGCAAATAAGTGTAGTGTAAATTATTATTTTTTCCTTTTAGTTAGCAACTAATATACTTGCTTCTGTCAAGTCCAAAAGAGCCAAATCACATGTTCAACCAATTCAAACAAGATGAAAAGCAGTATTTTCATCTGATTCCATTCAATATCTTTAAAACAATCACAGTGTCATGTGAGCTGTTATAGCAGTATGATGTGTACGTCTCTGATAACTTTCACATTATGCCTTCCTTGATGCACTGTTTTCACACAAATGACAAATATCCTTTCTACAGCTTTATCAACACTGAATGTACATATGTCTGCATAAAGCTCAGAAAAACATTAGCAGATGTCTTCTACATCTGAATAACTTATTAACTTCACAACAGATTGTCTCATTAATGTGGGTTAATGTGGACTGATGGCTGAAGCACACTGTAAATAGTTATTGTTTACGTGTTGGATCAAATGAAAAATCCATTGCACAAATTCACAAAAACCTAAATATTGGCAATGAATTGCATATTGATATATCCACTGGTTTTGATCATATTTATTTTTGGACCCACTGCACAAAAAGTTTGAGAATGACTACAATTATGACTGTAGTCAGAATTGTAGTCATAGACAGAATGACTGAAATTAAAAACCAATTCTTAATTAAAGACCAATTCTTTTGACACCCTTGACATCTGCTCCATCTGTCAATTGCATGGATTACAGGTTGCTAAAATATATTACTAAAATGGAAAACCTTTGATCTCACATTAGCACAGTTTCCATTCACCAGTCAATCTGAAGTAATTATTTTAAAGTCGCCAAAAAAGAAAATCAGACGTGTTTCATCAACTGACTTGGTTTTTACAATTAGTGGCATTTAAGGCTGTGTTGCTTAGATTTGGGATTCAGCAGGAGTATTTTTTAGACTGAAAAAAAAACTAAAACATAAAAAATAAAAGCATAACTGCACCAGACCTCTTCAGGATTTACTCTCATCTTTGGAAAAATCTAGGATATTATATCAAGCCTGATCAGTCATTGTTTACCAGCTAAGACTGAAATTAAAATTATGATTATATGAAAAAGAAAAACATTCTTAGCAAAGCTTTATGGTATAATATTGACAACTTTGTAAGAAATGTCAGCTGTGGTCGAAGTTGTGAACATAACTGTCAGAGTAATTTTGCCAGACTTTGTCAGACCCATGCTTGCATGGCTAAATATTGCTTAGAAAGAGGAACATCACTGCCACCATTGCTGCATTTAGCAAGTCTGTCCACAACTGCAACATGGCCAACATGGATTTCAAGCTGTCAACCTTGTATTATCCTGATAAATTATAAAAGTCCTCAGAGTCTGTACTTGATTCAGTGCCTTCATATAGCTGTACACAGTGCAAAAATAGCAACACCCACATACCTGTTATTACATTAATCCTGAAATGGTTTCATTTGATAATCGTTGCTTAACTATTCTACTGGGCCTATTTCCAGTATTTACATGGTCCTGTCTGTTTATCAGACAGAGCAGGAAGCAGTTCTCTAAACAGACCATGTAGAGAAATAGGACAGGTTTCCTCAAAACGCCCAGCTCCAGAGCTCAGTTAGCCACTGTTCCTAGAATATCCAGCCTTCTTAAAAACATCCTGTGTATGTCACAGGCTTTACAGAATATTTTCAGAGATTGGAGTTTCACAATCTCCGTCATGCTTAAATGAAAGTGCACTGAGTTTGTCAGCCAGAAGGGTAATTATAAAATCATACTAATGATAATTACTCATTAGCTGGAAGTCAATTCAATCCATAGAAAACATAAAAAAGCTAACATCTGAGGGACAAGGGCAAGACATAGTAGGTTGTTAACCAGGGTGGCAGAGGAGTCTCATCCATATTTATTGGGATTAGGCAGCTTTAATAGTCAAATTCAGACTTTTCTTAATTAATGCTTTATGAAGACGGAAAAACCTCAAGAGATTTACACATTTTTAAAGAGTTAGGATACAGGCCTGACATATAAGGGCATTTGTAGGCTGTCAATTAGGCTATTTTTCTAATTATCATGCGCTTTTTATTATTGCATTTCAGCTTATCATGACATCACTTTCATCTAAGTTTGCCTCAAGGTTAACTTACTCAAAGGTCAGAAGCAGTACACAACAATTATAACATGCATGGCTTCTGTTTACATGTATACAAATCAAGTCTGTCAGTAGACACTAACAGCCCTGGTGCCTTCTTGTGTATTGTGAGAAGAGCCACGACAAGCCGAATGCCCTAAGGGAGTGTATGGATGGGAGAGGCAGAGGTGTTTACTTTAAGGAAAAAAAAGCTGGGGAAGTTAACAGAGATGCTCTGTGGCAGTTTCTGCTTCAAATCGAATCCCTTCTCATGGTTGCCAAAGAAAGAAGAGATGGCCAGACAAAACAACTTCACTCAATAGGTTATGCCAATTTGACATGTTTGACAAGGACATACAGTACACAGCAATGCACTGAGCTCAAAAGGAAACAAGTTTGGTACCAGGCATTAACAAAGCCGCTAATTTCCACCTGCATGTGGAGGTTATAAATGTCAAGAGGGTGTAAAGTATGAAAAAGAGGATGAGATATCAACCTATGATCCAGAACATTATGGACACACACCTAATATTGAGTAGTTTTTTCTATCACATAGAGGCGTGGGCTGCACTAGAGCTCTGTAGCTATGCTGTGATATCTTGCACCAAGCTGTCAGTAGCCGATAGTTTACATTTTACAAGTTTTGAGGTGGGGCTGCATGGATTGGACTTCTTTGTCCTGCACAACTCACAGATACTTACCTTTTATTTGGATACCAAATCAACACCTCAAACTCACATCATTCTCAAATCATTCTTCAACCATTTTTGCTGCATGGCAGGAAATATTACCATACTAAAAAACGACCACTACTGTCAAAGAATAAGGTGTACTTGGTCAGCAAGAATGTTTAGGTCAGAGGTATGTGTCAAAGTAACATCCATATGAATAGCAAGACCTAAGATTTCCCAGCAGGACGGAGCCCAATAATGACACTGATAACCTGTCTGCCATGTCCTCTCAACACACAAAGATTCAGCCATCCACGTGATGTTAAAGAAAACACAGTTTAGTATACCATGCCACTTTCTTCTACTGCTATATGATCCAGGATTGTAGACACTACAGGCACCAATCTGCAGCTACACAGCCCCATAAATAGCAAACTGCGATGTACTCTGTGTTCTGACACATTTATACTAGAAAAAGCATGATCATTTAAAGCTATTTGAACTACAGTAGCTTCCCTGTTGGTTAAAACAAGGCAAGCCTTCATTCTCCACATGCATCAGGGAGCCATCGTCCACCAAAGACTCAAATTATGAAGTTTGCTGATTTCCTCACATCACCTTTAAGGACAGAATGATCACTTGGTGCATAATATATTCAAACTACTGTGAGGTGCAACTGTTACAGATAACCAACGTGTTTCATTTTACCTGTTATTAAAAATCATATAGCTGAACATTTATTAGGCAGTATTTTCACAGTTATGAACTATAAGTAGGTAAGTATGGCATTTAGATTAAAATTAAGATACTTATAAACAAAGCACTTATGACTAACAGAAGATTCACAGCTGTAAGAACCAATCATATGCAGAATCCTCTCTAAAAACAGACCTACATAAAAAAACCTACTGTATTCTCCATTAGCACCAGCAGCCTCCCCCAACTCAACAGGAAGCATGATTTTCCCCTGTAAATGATAGTTGTTACAGTAAAGCGTGTAGCATGAGTGTAGCAAATGTTGAGGTCTAACATATACCTCTACTGCTTCCCCTAAAGCACAACTGTAAAAGACAGGAATATATAGTCCTGCTTACCTAAATTTGTTAAATAAAAAAAAATTATATGTAATATAGTGTAACTATCAGTCAGTTTGACTCAAACCAATTGTGAATATCAAACATAAAGACACTAAAGGGGTAGAAAAGAAAAAAAAATAGAAGTCAGTTCCACATTAGACCATTTTTTTGTCTGTGTGTCACATTTTTTCTCAGAAGTCATTAACCTGTTTCCATTAGCAGCTGACAGAAAGTCACTTCCCTTGACTCCAAGAGAAATGGACATAATCTACAGTATGTGTATATTAATGGCAATTTAAAGTGTGGCAAGAAAAGGTTTTCCTCACTGTACTTTCTCACCCCCATCACTGAAAGAAAGTTTTCAAAGAGCACTGTCAGTGTAATAGAAAATGATCTGGCTCACCATGAGGTCAATTTACAAGAAGTCAAAGTCATCAACATAATAGAGATTTTCTATGATTACATATTTCTATAATTCTTCCCTCTATTAGACTCAAGTCGATTTTAGCCATGAGGACTTATTCTAGTCTAAGCTGCTGTAATCTTCCAAGTTTATATCTGTACTTCACAGCTAATTTAGAGAGTAATCTGCTTCAGGCAGAGTCTTCCAGTATATTTTGCATAAAGTGTTAAAATGATATCAGGAGCCCAGAGTTTCACAAGAAACGAAGTTTGATAGAGACCTGTTTACTCTTCATTGTGGGTGTGTCCACTGGCTCGTTCATTGCTGACTTAGAAAATTGTAATTTTACACAGAAAAAAAAGCCTTCTCTGGAACTGATTACTATCTCTCATCCTAAATATAAGTTTGATGGAACAACTACTTTGTTTTTCCAAAAAAAATCAACCTGAACTCAGTAAAAAGCAAATTAGACACAAAATCGATATTAATGAATTTATGCAGGTGAACAGAAATTGTGCACTCTTTTCATGATACTTAGCCTGAGTTGATTTTAGTCGCAGGTTTCTTTCGTTCCTGCACTACATTTGTGTTACAGATGTGACCACACACATCAACCTTTAAAGCCAGGAAAAGGATATTTCTACTTGTAGGCAATATTGTAAAAATGTTTGTTTTTAGGCAAGTGATGTTTTTTCTAACCCAAAATATGCTCTTTTTCTGTTTCAACACTGAAAAGAAAATCTATATTTTTACCATTATTTACCTTTGCCTTCCATAGAGATCTCCATTATTAGGGTGTGTCTTACATCCATTACTCAGCTACCTATAAGGGCTGAAATGAAGGTTCTATAATGTTTGATCAAAACTTGGAGCCCAATGACACGTGGCATGAAATGGCTAGGGACTCACTAAAGAATGACAGTGCAGGCAGCTTGTTGGAGAAACACCTGGTATGGCCTCTCAGCTTCTCTCCTCCCCTCACCATCCCCTTAACTGCTGCCGGCCTCAGCCAGGGGGGGTAGGGGCTCCTGGGCCGCATGCCACTAGCCAAGGTGTGTTTCCATCAAGCTTAATGTGCTGTGACAGACACCACATTCTTAAGCCCTAAATTTGCATTTGGCGAAGTTTAGAGCATGATCTCCTGCACAAATTGTGGAATGATGTGTTATGTGTTATATCTGGAAAGGGATGTAACAGACTGGTAAAGGTAGGTCCTCAAGTAGGCAAGTCTTAACCTTAGTGTCTCCTAATGATATTAGACAAATGGAGGCATGTGGTCAGAGGCTTCTGTGTGTCTTTGCTTGTAAAAACACTGCCAAAATCATTCTGCTTCATATGCTAGCACTTAGACAAATAGTTTGGTTGAATTAAACTGGCAGCCAAAGCATTGCCTTACATTTAATAGCAGTTTCCTGTGGTCTTGTGAGAAATTGACAACTTGCTATATCAGCAAAGCATACACAAAGCTTGTGAGAGAGTCTGACAGTGTCAAAATGCTGAGATGAGTGATGAACGATGAGGGCTCTGGCAGGGATGAACGGGCACAAACTTATTTTTCTGATGACAGACTCCTCCCTGCTGTTTACCTTCCTACTCCGTGGTAGGACTGAAAGTGGAATACTCATTGTTGAAAGAGACACAACAGATCACTCCCATCACTGGTAATTTGAGTGGTAGTAAAACTTTACTAGAGGAAAATTACCCCAGAAATATATTCAAAGCACTTTGTATATTATCTCATGTTAAAGTTTGTTGTAAAATAGACACTTTGAAATAGTTTTAACAGTAGAGTTTTTTCTTTCTTTCTTGTTTTTACATGTGAGAGCCATATCAAATGCAAATAACTAAGAAATTACCCTTTTTTCCTATTTGTCTGAGCTTCCAGACCAGGCTTTTCCAGATGTAAATGTACTCTGCAGTGGAAAAAGTCCATTCCAAAAATGCGGTAGAAATCCAGACAGGAAAACCGGCTTGTTAAGACTCTAAGATACTTAAAACTTATTTGCAGAACTGAGACACGGTTAGTAGGCACTGATAGGTATGGCACAAAACAGATTCCATATAATTACAGTTTATTGCCTTTGATTATTTAATAGAACAGTAACTAAGTGTTTGAAGATGCAAGCAACATTGATGTTCACTGTGAGAGTGAATCATCCCAGTGGGAAAATGCAGCAATCCATTTGATCCAGACTCCAAACATAACCAAATCTACAGTAAATCTGATCCACAACCAGCTTCTTTGATGATACAGATATCATCTCTCTGTGATCTAAAAAGGTGGACGAGCTTCAAAAAGACAGAAAAAAAAATTCAATTTAGTTGTCTTTTTAAATCCCAAACAAATAACATGACAGATAGAAAAAAAGTGACCAGGCTGTTTTTCAGTTCACCCTCTCAGAGTCTGACCTTCTTCACCACACAGCTCTTCTCCCCATCAGCTTAATTAGACACAGCTACACACACATTAATTGATCCCCTCTCTCTCTCTCTCTTTCTGTTTTTCTTTCTTTTTTTTACATGCTGAATGGCTGGCTGTAGTTCAAGACACCACAAAAACAGCTATAAACAAGTAGCTCTCAGCCAGCCAGAGGGAACCCATCAGCACACAGTACACACATTAACACTAAACTGTATTAAAACCTTGAGAAATGTGAAATGTCATCACATGCAACACTAACAGGACACATCTCAAGCAACACAGGAGTATTTGATTTTGAATTTGATCTGCCTCCACAGAAGGAAAAGGCTAATGAAAATGAGTGTTTCTCGTACTCACGTGTGTGAGAGAACCTCTGTGCTTTTTGAAGCTTTCATCAGTGTGACAGTGTATATTTTTGTATGCAACGACTCACCCTGAAGTCTTTTTGTATGTCCTGATAGAAGAAAAGATAAAACTGGAGTCTTCTTCGCCGGACACTACCAGAGTGACAAACTAACACACTCCGCAAACTTTTTACTCTCTCCCGACAGATCTGCACTTCTCCTGACTCCCCCTCCCTCCCTACCTCTAGCTCTTACTTCAGCACTTCCTGGGCTGCTGTTTATGCTCCAATCAGGCCTTCCAAGAAACTACCGCTGCCCCCTCCGCCCACTCCTCTCTCTCAGTCAACAGCCATTGTTTGGCATGGGCTTGTCACATGGAGACCTCAGTGTATGTGTGTTCCCTATTGATGAAGGTGTTTAAACCTCTTGCTACTACTTGGTGTCTGGCTGTCTTCAATCAGAAATAGCAGAGTAAAGGAGAACTCCAAGCTAAGCACAAAGATGGAGGGAGGATGAAGAAAAACAAATGGTGGGGGCTTGACTGTGCTACTAAAACAGATACATTTGTTGAAGCATGAGGGAGTGTAACAAGGGGGTTACGGAGTAGAGTTAGGGTTGGGGGTGTGTCTGGAACTCTCTCTCCAAATCCAACAGCTTGTTGTTACAAACCGCAATGAGACTCAGCCCTTCGTAGCCCCCACAGAGCCACAGAGCTCAGCCTTCTCACCACAGTGCCTTTCACATAGTCTGCCAAAAGGGTTTCACCATGATACCCCAAACTCTTCTCCCAAATCCCTAACCGTTAATTCATTATTAAGCTGGTCAAAAGCACACATCCAATTTTTTTTTTTTTTTTTTCTTTTCCTGGCTTTGAGCGAAACAAGAAAGAGTATAGGTGTGATGTGTGGGTGCAGGGCAGAAAGGTGAAAGGTGATTTGTGGGAGGAGACAGGTTGACAGCAGCACACTGAGCTTTTGTTGGTGTTGTTAGCAACTCCATCATCGTACAATGGCAACACCTTATGGGTTGTGGAAATGTTTAGACCAGCTTAGGGACACTAAGAGCTGATTATACCAATATGTGTGTCTTGCTTTTAAAGCTTTTGGTACAAAAGAGTAAAGGTGATTAATGTGCAATTAACAAACAATAATTACAGTTTTTTATGACTTAAACATGTCCATTGTTTTTGTAACAACTCATCTGCAAATCTTGGACACACACATACACACACACACAGACACACACAAAAAAAACAAAGTTTTGTGCCATACCTTTCAACGCTTACACAATTTCTGTTACTGCTAAAGTTAATTTAGTAGAAAAGATGAAAAATGTACATTGTTCTCACGTGCAGCCACCCCTCCACAAATTAAACATTAAACTTGCATAATACATTTAGAAAAATTAGGGAAGTTCAGACTGAACTTCCAGGAAGCAATGAGCAGAAGTATGTTTGGGGAAAAAAAAAAATTCTACAAATGATAAGCACGAGGGAGGATCCAGCATGCTTTGGCCTTTTGCTGCAGTCAGCATCAAAAGGAAATATGTAAAAGTTTGTGATTCAATACTGGCACATTTTGTAAGCAAACATTAAACTTTATGTAAAAAGAAAAGTAAATGAAGTTGTAAAAAGAATGGAAATCTCTTTCTTGACCGGAGGGGTGCAAACTCAAAGTTTTAGTATGGGCCTCCCAGACCTAAATGTCATCACAAATCTGTAATCATGAAGATTATTTTAAGATGCTAAGTTTGTAAAAAAGAATTAGAGGACTTCTGTTGGCAGACTAAAACAAAGAGTGATTATCCTTACACCAATGCATCTGTGGTGGAATAAAAACTTGAAAACAAGCAATCTGCACCTCTCTTTCATCTTTTCCTCAACTCCACTGTACTAATTTCTCCTCTTTCCTTCTCTAACCTCTCCTTTCTTTATCCCTGAATGAAAGTCTTTCAGTAATTCAGCTCAGCCACATGGGCAGATTAGGGTGCCTGTGCCAAGTTGAAACCAGGAAACATTCATCTTGTTGTTTAGTCTGGGCACCATGTGTTGGAGCGAGGAGGCCACTCTCCTTCATAGACCCCTCCTCCTGTGCGCAGCAAGCACAAAAGCCCCACATTATTGACATGATCTGGGCAGACACTTCAAACCAGCAGTTCGTACAAAACAGCAGCAACATGAATATGAAATGTGCTCTGTCACACCCTCTGCAGTTCAGGTGTGAAGGCATGAAGGCTTTGCACATCACTTATTTCTCATGATGCTTTATTCACATAATGAAGGATGAGAAAGGAATGTTGACTCAAAGCAATTTATGGAGAAGATAACAGGAAGCAGTTGTAAAAATACACATACAGTATGTGTGTAAGTGTGTTTTGCATGTGCACATTTTTTGAGAAATTTTTATTCCTTTTCTTGCTTCATGAACACTGTAAACAGCCCCTACTTTGACTAATCCCTAAGTGTTAAATCCATTCATTGCTGACAAGAAATGCAAACAAAGAATGGAGACAAAATAAATCAAAACATTTGCGTTTGAACAGCAAGAAAGCAGGTGAGGATTTCACCTTAGGCTATTCAGTCTTGGTGTCTCAGCCTGTGCCAGTCTGCCACTGAGGAGCTGATCCAGCAGTCACCCAGCAAATGATCCATCTGTGAGTCTTGGATGAACTCAACTGCAGTTGTATTATTGAACTTGAGAAAAAAGAGGGAAATGACATCCAACTGCTTTCAGTGACATGAATGGAGATTCTGGAAATGAGACTGAATTTATTCATGATCTCAAACACGGCTTTGAGAAAAACACGTTGAAAGACAGGGCAAGAAAATCAGTAACAAGTCTCTTAATTTAAAAATGGATTATAATCAGCCAGGATAATCTGACATGACAGCTATATGCTGGGCAAGGCTGCAGTAATCAAACGTTGTGATGTGTGGCTAGAATACATAAATTTAAAAGAAAGTATCAATACATATGAATCAAAATGAAAAAAAAAAAAACAGTAACAAACATACAGATTGGTAATCCAAGGTAACCACAAAGATTTATGACCTTACAGTGAGGTTGACTGATGACTTTGATTACATGACACAAAATAAAACAATAATTACCAAATACATCTGTTCTTTTGACCTAATATACCTAAATGACAGCAGCTAATAACAACCACCTTAGTAGAAATTGCTTTGATAATTTAAAATGGAAACAAAACTTCTTCTTTGAATAGTTAAGAGCTGAATCAAACTACATCAGCTCAAAATTAATAGAATCAAACTCAATTGTTCTGTTTAAAAATGCATTGTCCCTGAATAAAGTACTAACCCATGTATCAAGACACATATCAAGTAGTATTTTTATAAAGAGACACACATCTATAACATTTAGCCTAAGATGACCCAAATCCCTGTGTCTTGCAGCCAATTGTACAATCTTCTGCAGGGAGACCTGAGTGTTTAGTTAGTGGCAACAGTGGATCCATCAATTTAACCAGAGGTCCCCATCCACCTGTCTGAATATGATAACCACACTTACTAAAACTGTACAACACTATTTGACCTGTTATAGACACATCTGAGTCTGCAGAATCACTCCAACTCCTGCTCATAATCCACTGAATCAGTGGGGTGAATCTGCTGCCATTATGCATTTCTTGGGAGGAGAAATTTAACATATATTGATTAAATAAATTAATAACAGCCTGTAGTAATGAGAATGTGAAGTGAGAGGTGTAAGATTTGACCTGAGCTGGAGAAATGAATGTGGCACTATGAGGCCAGTCTGATTGTCCTGTTTCCCGCTCCAACAGAGACAACAAACAACAATGAGACATAGATCACTCAGAACACATTGCACAGAAAGCCACACAACTCTGTTTCGGTCTATCTGTCTTTGACTCACACATATACGAATAAATAAAGTGGCAAAATTCACAAAGATGAAGTTGGATGCATTATGTGATGAGGAGTGGTCAGTGCTTGTCAACATCCCAGTCAGATGAATGCAGACATAAAAAAATAACAAAACATCAAGTCAAGCAAACCAGCCTCAGCACTGTGAACCTAGCTGGTTACCTCACAGCCAGCTTACCTGTCATAGATTTAAAAGGTTTCTGTGTGATCTGAAGATTGCAGGTCTGATTCTTAGACTGAATAGAATATTATGGTAAAGAAAATTATTCTTTAATCAGCACAGAAAACAATTGCAATCATTTAGCACCTTCAACCTTCACAGTCAGAATAGTCTCTTTTATTAGAAATATAACACAGACGTGTTCTACATGAGCTACATACGTGTAGCTCAGTGGAATGCCAGCTAGTTGTAGGTTTTAAGTTTGATTCCCCAGTATGCCAATCTATTTATATTGCCAGTCCTGATGAAATCTGGGTTAGATATGAAAAATTAAACAGCCTTAAAATGCCTAAACAATGATCAAAATGTTGCTTTTTAACTTTATTTAGTTTAATTTAAGCACAGACGTGTACAGGCCATTTAAATGTAATTTAGAAAGCTTTTTAAACAAAAAATATTTAGTGGGAAAAGTTTCAAACAAAGCCTCACAGGCAGGGGTTATCACTGAAAAGTTTGCTGCACGTATTCCAGGTCTTACAACTCAGACATACATTACACATCTCAGACTCCAAGTGTCATGGCTAATCTGTGGATATTAATAGATTGAGAAAAGTTTTACGAATACAACACAGAGCATTGTGTATTAAGTTGTAATTCACACCCATAAGATTACAGCTGCTTATTGCTGATTTTTGGTTTGAGGGTCTGCGTAACAGACTGCTTATAAGACAGAGTTAAACTAGTGAGAACCCACATTTTAAATCTGAAACAACCCACCTCAGACAGTTGGATCCCGGCTCTGTTATAAACACTAGCATGTACTCTATCATCTCTCTAATAACAACTTTGTGTCTGAATGCTGCACTGCTTTGTAGGACAACTAACAAGCAAAAAATCCCTGTGGTATTTTGAAAGTGCTTATTTTCAGTGGGCTAATCCTAAACAGAGGGATGGTTCTGTAAGGGCCATGTTATTTGCAAACATTAGGCAGTGGGTGACCTTGCATGCAATTCTGAGTTTGAGCCAATGAAGCCTGTTTTTTTGGCTGCAGTTCCAACTTGACTTCTGTCTCTTGCACAATCCATGTGCAGCACAAAGCAGCTATGGGAATGAGGCAGGGCAATGGACTCTCAGTCAAATTACCAGATAAAGCTTTAATAAACACAAGAGAGTCAACGCCTTCTTGTCCTGCACTTGACATCAGTTTGGTAATATACTGGACATGCCTTTGGTCTTAAGACAGGAAATGTACTGCAAGAATAGTGAAAAGTCTCATCACGGTTTAAACCCAAGCTGTAGTGAGGTGAAGGCATGACAGGCAAGGGTGAGAATGAAGAGTAGAATCACAGAAAAATGAGATGTGTGACAGAAAATCAGGACTACAAGATGCTTTAGCCAGTAGGTCGGTCAGGACAGATTTTTTTTCTATCCACCGCTCCATCTTTCTCCTTTCCTCGCATAGTTTCTCTGTTATGCAACACTGTCAAATTATTGCAAGTGCAGCGAACAATAACTGTAAATACATGTTTTTTTTGGCATGGAAATATGGATCTTAATCAGGTTTATAGAGTGATAAAAAGCATTCAGCTTAATTGTGTTTGGTCTGTGAGTAGACTTTTGTGCCTTCTGGTGCGAGACAAAATTATTGGTCTTAATAAAATCCATTTAGAACAGCAAAGAATAACGAGACTGAAATATGAATCAGCTGTTGCATGTCAAAAGAAAAATGAACAATGTACTTTCACCCTAAACATGGGCTTTACAGGTAGCTGCCATCTGTATTTCCAAATATTTAATATACAAAACATGTCTGCAAGGAAATAGGAGATAAAGCATCTCTAAAATACAAACCTATCGACAAAAGTTCTCTATTAGCTTTATTGGTGCTGGACAATAATACAATGAATAATTAATGGTTGGTTTGCATCACATTAACTGGCAGTTGTCTCCTTGTGAACTGCTGGCCTCAATCAGCAGCTCTTGTGTCCTCTTCTAAGCTTCCTATTGATATGCGAACCCTCTGTCTCTGCCTGTCAAAAGGATTTCAGGGGATCACACATCAACAAACAAATGTGTTATGAAATACTGAATGAAGCACTGAGGAACATTTGGTCCCAATCACAATTAATATATTAATATTCAGTCTATGAGAGGATAAAAAGAGCAAAGAGGAGAGAGTAAAAAAAAAGACCATTGCTTTGACTGCTGTCTTGTTACATCTGTAGCATTTCTGTGGCTGGTCATTGTGGTGGATGAAGGGGTCAGATAGGACTTTTACAATCAGTGCTGAGGTTCAAGTCTCTACTAAAATTAAAGCATTGAGTTTTCAGTATGTTGCTTCGCCCCCTTATTAAGCTGTCATCTCTGTAATTTAACCATTTTTATAAGCAATTTATCTGCTTTTCATCAATTGTTATTATTTCCAAGAATATTAACTAAAACTGATTACACTGCCTGTTAAGTTTTACAAGAAGACCCACAATCTATCATATTCAGATTTTTTAACAATTACATTGTGTGTTTTTCTTGTCTGGTTTTCAAGGTTTTCCATTTTCTTTTAAGCAGACGAGGAGGTCTATGACTGCAGCCATGTTAAATTTGAGGATGTTTAAAACAGGGGTTAGTGCAACAGTCTGCAGGGAGCTGGGCAGGTCAGTGCCGTTACCATGGCCTCAACATCTGCTCTTTGAAAACAATAAGCCTGCAAGGGCAGACCACGTGCACACAGTGTTACCATCATCACCTTGGAACCTATCCAGCATTATATCTAAACACCCGGGAACTTGTTAATATTTTTGGGAACCTGTGACACAGGAAATATGGGAAACAGACAACACGTCATGCAAAACAATCATAATACTATCTCATTCTAACTCATTTCTTTCTGCCCCACATTGTGTTTTCTCCTATCTCTCTGGTCATGCAAGATAAAATATTATACAACAAGGGATGTTAGATAAGCCTTTCTGATGCCTATCACAACTCATCTGCATTCTTCTGTGGGGCGTCTTGTAAAACTGTAGGCCAGGAAAGGTCAAGACAAATGACCGTTTGGATGAGTATAACTCAAGGAGACAATTGGAGCTGCGCTGCTGCTCCTGCAAACAATGCAAGTGAACAAATGACGATTGAGCAGCAAAAATAATCAGATTTAAAAAATGCACTTCTCTCTGAGCAGTTTCAAAAATATAGCAATAAAAGGATTAAGTCTTTTTATCCTGTAACCCAGATGAACGGTCTATTAAATTTGCTCCTAACTTTCACTGATGCAAAATCAGATAACATATTCACCTTTTTTTTATTTGTTTTACCACATGAATTGGACTAAGTGTTTTTGGGATTAGAGGTAAAAGAAATGAAAGAAATTGGTTAGCAGAAACATTCTCATTCACACTGCTCTTTTCTGGGAAGCAGTTAAACCTCCAGCTGTTAACTTCAGTTCAGCAGAAATCCACTCTTTCTGTCCCCACGAGCTTCGGCTAAAATGCTGCGTCACTCTCATGATCGCTTTAGCTGTCGCGCTGAAAAGCACGCGAGTCTCAACCAGTGACTTCATCACACAGCTGAACTGTATTATTTCCCTTTTGAAAAATCCCCAGATTTCAGAGTGGGGTGGGGGAAGTACATCTGATCTCTGATTGAATGTTTTTAGTGTTTAATACTGTAAGAATGTACCAAAGATGCTCAGAGGAACGGGGCGGCTGTTAAACTCAGCTCAGTGTTTTATATTTAAAGGGAAACAAACTTGACAAACGGTGAAGATTTTAGTCACACTCTAATTGAACAAGATCTTCTTATAGGGATTAAATGAATAATGTCAAATCACATGCTGACAAAATTGCATGAGAGAAGCCTTCTTACAGAGTGAAACTTCAACCTGACATCATATTAGCTGTACAGCTGGGGGCGCTACTGTACGTGCCAGAAGGCTATTGTACTCTTCTGTGTGGAGTGAAGGAAGCTCAGCTCTGATTTCACAAGCTGTGGTGCAATTATATGAAGTGACAGGAAGCCTGCATGCTATCAAAAGCTAAAGATGAAGATTCCACATGTGGCCAGGAGGTCTACTTTAAAGCACACATGCTCGATTATTTGATGGTCTTGCTCTTCCAAATAAAGCTAAAACATTCTGGTTTAAAGAAAGGCACTCTGAATGATCAAATTTCACAATATGAAAGCAATCAAGGATGTAAAAACACAATTAGATGTTAAACTACAGTCAATAGGAGTATGAGAAAAATGTATCAATCAAGCACATAATTGAGGACAATTTTTTTCTCATATTAATGGTGCAGAGACTCCACTTAGAATATGAAAATTAATGCAAAGCGTCTGTTTTATGGACACACACACACACACACCCAACCACCACCACCACACACACATATATATCCTGGTGAACTTTTTTTTAATTTTTTTTTTTTTTTTTTACAATGACAGGAGTCTGTTCTGCTAGTGAATGAGGTACATTCAAAACTAAACTAATTATTCTTGGTGAACCCACACTTAGGCTGCAGCCAGCAACTGCTTTCATTAGGTAATAGTTATCTTATAAGTGCTGCGGCCCATAAAAACTAGCAGTGTATGCACTTAATGGTTTTACGACTGAACTGAAACACTGTGATAAATGGCACGACTCTCTATCGCTTTAATTAATTAATAATGAATGTGATTACTTGGCTTTAGGCCCTCATTTGGGCCTGTGATAAGCGAAGATTGTGTCACAGTGTAAACAAAAAGAAATCCAGCAGTTATTTCCTATACATACATATAATACAAGTAATTAAGTGTTTTTGGCTTGGAAGTTTCAAATAAAGACTTAATTAGTTTGATTCTCAAAGGCCTGAAACAGTACAGATCATAAACAATTTAGAGACTCAAAAGACAACAACAAAAAGATTTTATTCTCAAGTCTGATATCTATTTCCAGTAGTATCACACAAGTTACTGGCTTGGTGGAGAAACTGGAACATTGCATGTGCATTTTACTGTGAGAAATCCTGATGGAGTTTAACGATATCTCTAACATGGTGGAATACAGGAATTAACTATTCCTATTTAGACAGATACTAAAATTGGGTCTGCTTTAATTTACATCAGCAATCACTTCCAGTAACTACAATTTATGTCTTATTTTAGAAATCTGATGCCATAAAAAGATGTTTGCTCTTCAGTCATTATTTATGACCCATGTACTGCTTAGGGGTCGATAAAACCTCCATAACAACTCCACAACTGTAAGGAAACAAACTCTAGGTACCAGCAAAAACATAAGAAAATCTGAAAAATGCAAAGGTGATGTTTCAACCAGCTCCATTTGCCTTTTTTGTTTTCTTCTTCAGCTTTTTAATTTCCCTTCTTCATCCATCTGTTTCTCTCACAGGACAGACTGGGGGAAACAAACAGAGAAAAAGAAGCCTATTCATCAGTGAGATTTATTGTCTCCTCATCGTGCTCAGCACTCTTATCACATGGTGCACATCATAAATAACCTTTGTGAGGCAGCGACTTGGCCAAAACACAAGGGTGACATGTTGCTCCACACAAACTCCCAAACAGCCATCTCAGAGCTCATTTTCAGTTGCCTGAAAAAAATTGCATCAAGGCAAATAAAAAGCCATTGAAAATGTAAGACAGCTGAAAAGTTTGAATAAAGTACACAAACACACCTTTATTGTCAGTTGCAGACTGGCAAAAGAAGAAAAAACAAAAACATAAACAAGGATGAAGCAAAAAGCAAATAGTTCCTCCAGGTATTTGAAACAACCCTTCAAATGCTAAAAAAAATAAATTTGCTTTTAAAAAGAATACAAACACACACACACACACACACACACACACACACACACACACACACACACACACACACACACACATATATATATATATATATATATATATATATATATATATGTATCAACATAACTATTAACTTTAAGTAAATGTTTAATCACGATTAATCATGATTAATCATGATTAAAAATTTATAGTATCATATGATACTATACTATGATACTATAGGTTATAGTTCCAGCACTTATGTTAGTGCTGATACTATAGTCCTGATACTGAACCGCTGACAATTAACTAAATTAGTTAAAGATAGTAAGATGTCACCACCAATTTTCCTTTCTTATGTTGCTTCTGTCCCAAGACTTCTGAAAACTGTTGCTGGCATCAAATTTGATTTCGGCTAGAAGTCAGACATTTGTTGTCCTAATATCCTTTTCAATTAAATATCATTGCATTGTTTTTATTTACTATTTGCAGTGGAAACATGCTTTTCTAACTCTTCTAACTGGATAACAGATAAAGATTCATTGTCAAGTGGTGTTTTAATAAATCTAAGTTTCCTTTTGATCCTGGCTGTTTGCTGAGCTGTGCTGCTGCCACAGCAGATACACTATGTTCACAGTCTTCTGTCACTTTTAGTGCTGGAAACTGGGACAGACAAAAGCACTTCTAAAGCACTAAAAATGTGCTGCTGCTGTGAAATGGCACAGAAGAATACTTATTAAAGTTTAAAGGAAAACTAAAAATGACCATGATGTTTTAGACATGTATAATGTTTTTGTTTTGATTTTGCTCCTGTGATTCAGAAAAAGAGGTGCATTTTATTGCTGTGCAGATATGACCAAAATCCACTCGGATCCATGCGTATCTCGTAACAAAGATAAGTGGTCACCTGAGAGTAAACATAAACCCAGCCACTTTATTCGTCACAATAAATTGGTGTTGCTCCTCTGCCAAAGTTTCATAGTGCCTCTTTATGAAATGTACTTTAAAGTTTCATTTAATGACCAACTGCGAAACTCAAATCCATGCTATCCATCAATTCAGAATTTCTGAAATTCTTGATTTCGTGTAATGGTCATAAGACTTCAAGTTAGGGCTGCAGGATAAATCGTTAAAAAATCGCGATCTCGATTCACACATACACTTGATCACCTTTCTACACACAGCAACTCCAAAGCATTTTATATCACGAGCTGTATCACAAACAAACGCTCCTAATCTCTAAAGTGTCTCCAAACGCAGCACTGCCATTGCCTCCTCTCTCAACCAGTGGTAAAGCGCTATTACAACTTGTAATTCAGTGAAGGAAGCCCGCCTGCAGTTGAGTGTTAGGAAAGAGTAAGCAAGAGTGAAAGTGGAGGAAAGTCTGCAGTAAGGACGTTTACATGCATTGTGACGAAAACCCAAGTGGTAGTGGCGAGAGTCACCCTCTCACCTGAACTGAACTCTTATCCATAAAATATTCACATTCAGCAGCGGTGTGGAAGTATTTTGGATTTAAGCCAGATGATGACAAACAGTGTGAGTTGCATTGTAAGGTGTGTTTTGCCCTGGTTGCAGCACCGCAAGGCAACACCACAAATCTCTACAATCACATTAAACGTCACCACGATGAAGCCGTTCAAAGCAAGAAATAAATACAGATGTCAATAACAGGACTGAACCTTGTACAATGCATTGTACAAAAATTGTGATTCACATTTTTTTCTGAATTGTGCAGCTCTACTTCAAGTTACTCACTCTTCTGATGTTCAAACAAGGAAACAGCTGGACCCACCAGAGAAATCAATAATCAATATGTGGATGTGTCAGAATTTTCTTCAGCTAAATAAAAATAAAGCTAAAATCACTGTGTTCAGAAACAAAGATGAGCATCCAAAGATTTGTGCCTAGCTTCAGACAGCAATGTTCAAATCAACAGATAAAGCCAAATATTGTGGCGTCATTTGGGACTCTTAGTTAAATTTTAACAGCGAAGAGGGGCTGAGTGAGGTTCGGGGGATTGTATGGGGACGTGCTGAGGTGTGTTTAGGTGATGAGACTGGGAGAACCAGACTATCATTCGGCTTGCTATGTTGCTGGACAGGGCAGGTAAAAAAAAATAAAATAAAAAATGAACAGCCATAAATTAAATCTCAATCAGCCTTTTATCACCGGACAAATAGATCTAGAATAAGGCGACTGATTGCTCTACATGATTTTGAAAAAATTTGTTCATGCATTTGTTATAATTGGGCTTGACTTTTGTAATAGAGTTTTCACAGGTCTCTAAAACAGCACTGACACAACTGGAACTAATCCAGAAAGCTGCTACTCGTGTCCTCAAAAAGACCACAAGAAATGAGAATATATCACTCTTGTACTCAGATCTCTAGACTGCTTTTCTGTGCCCCAGAGAATGGACATAAAAATTCTTCTGCTAGTGTACAAGACTCTGAATGGTTCGGGTCCAAAATTTATAAGTGATCTACTAATGCCATATGAGCCACCAAGACTTCTGAGATCATCTCGGTCCGTTTGCTTTCCACCTTAAGTACTAAATAAGGTGAATCAGAATTTACATTTTATGCTACTGATGTTCAGAAAAAAACTACCAGAAAACCTGAAGTCAGCTCCATATCTCAGTTCTTTTAAATTAGATCTAAAAAGTCTTTATTTTGCCACCACTTTTACCATTTTTCCTTTTTTAAAATATATTTTCTCACATATGCACATTGAAAGTGATGATGATGGTGTTGATGATTAAGATGATAATGATTATGATGAGTTTCCTGTTGACGTCTGTTTGTATCATGTACACCTCACTGTATGTATTTCGTTGCCTGCTTCTCTGTATTTTAGCTAGTTGTGCTATTTAATTCCGTTTACTCATTTTAGTTTGTTTAAATTCTTATATTTTTTTATTATTTTTTATTCTTTTTGGTTTGTTTTAATTCTGCCATTCGCTGCTTCTTTTGTGCTTTGCTGTAATGGTTTTGATGTTTTATTTAAACCACTGTGAGTTGTATTGTACATGAAATGTGCTATACAAATACACTTGAATTGCCTTTTCTTATGTGATTAAACTGAATGTCTGGACAGATTGTTAGTGATTGATTTTTCTTATTAAAGATATGGTTTAGTGAAGGAATATTCAACCATGACATTAGGTAAAAAGTTAGTATAGAACATGAACTTGGATAGTGAAAGGGAGGGAAAACACTTTCTAAAAAAATTGTTAATCTGATTTAGATTAGAAAGAAAAAGGGAAGAAATGACTAAATGTAATACTGATTAGAAGCTTAGATGACCAGTATCTTGAAACTGCAAATAACACAACATACCGTCTGTGCTTAACTTTGAATTCCCCACTTACGGCCTTATCACATGTTTTAACTTCCTCATCATGACCATGCGGATGACACTAAATACAGCAGGAGGATTGAATTAGTCACAATTACATTAATTTCCAAATCAGTTTTATTCTGAAGAATGGTTCAAGATCTTTACCAGTCCTCTTTCAACTTTCTTGCCAATACTTAAGTCAGCAGCAATACTAAGCAAACATAAAACATAAGATGATTACCTAAGCGAAAAACTGGTGGCTAATAATTTATGGCTCAAGTCAAAGTTTAATGTCAAGTTGAGAAACAAAGCCAAAGCTTCTTATTACATCTTGTCTAAACTGTACACAAACTGAAAGTAAAAACAATTAGTTATGACTTTAGCAGTAGTCAAAAACATGAACTCTTTTGATGAAACAACACTAACCGGTGACTAGTTAATGCATAAAAGTCCTCATGAAAACAAAATGGGTTGGTTTAAATGAATTTGAGGTAAAGGTCCCATATTATGCAAAATTTACTTTATAAAGGTTTTCTAACAGTTATATGTGTCCTCAGAGCCTACTACTAGTACCCATAAGTGGGTACTAATGGAAACGGGCTTATGCTAACTAAGTTAATTACCTTCTGCCTCTAGCATCAAATAGAGCCTTTCTTCCAAAAAAGTTGGGTAGTTTTGTAAAATATTAAATAGACTGCAGAATGCAATGATTTTCAGATCATTTAAACCCAATATTAAAAAACAATTAAAAACAATAACATAAAATCAAAATGAATTTGAAAATACTGAATCACTAGTGGCTGTCCAGTGTAATGATGTATTTTTGCAATAATGTGGACATGTAGAGTAAAGAAATCACAACTCAAGAGACACCACCTCTTTGTGGCATAACCAAAAAAGCACACACAGCTGTGTTAACGCCTTTTTTATCATAGTACTTTTCTAATTTCCCTTACTGTGTAACCTAAGTATTATGGTCCCTTACGACAGGACTCCCTGACCCTCAGGTGGAATTTGTCCTTGTAGTGTGTTCAAGTGCTATTTTGTTTGCCAAGCAATGAGGAACCACAGCATGGAGGCCTCTTGTTGTGGCTAGTTCTTCATTTTGGTGCAAGAGAGACCTAAAACAACGCTAGAAAAACATTCATAATTTTTGGAATTGTTAATCATTAAGCAGTATTACATAGTTTTCAAAATGTTGCGCAAATTCATTCATTTCAACTTAACCTTGAGCTCAGTTGTGGTTTATAGTAGACTCGCCATACTTCAATTTTTATCTGAATTGTTACATAAACCAATTATTACTCATTTAAATAACAATATGATGCAACAGAGTAATAATCCCAGCTGTTCCTTTTCAATTAAAGATATCAATGAAAATATAGTCCCCTGTGACCTGTCCATGTGGAACATACAAACACAGTAAGAGTTTCAGCTGGACTTATCTGATTTACTGAGATACATGTGTTTGAGTATTTAGCAGTTTAGACATCTAGCAATTTCTGTGTGCATTAATTCATCCATACAGGCAACAAAACCAATAGATATAAGTACCCACATACACATGCATACATGCACACACACTTGCACACACACTACATCCCATTTGCCTGAAAAAAAAGGTGTAAGAACGGAAATAGAGACATATTGATTTCTCTGTCAACTCTTTGAGAGGAAACCCTGAGGGAGCTTTTGCATCCACTTACAGCCTCTGTTGGGTGAATTAACCACATTTATGCTTTGGGCTTGAACACACACACACACACACACACACACACACACACACACACACACATATGGGGGAAAAAAGAAAGACAATGTTGTAGTGTAGTATAGTGGGTTTCATACCACTGTATTATATTAGAAGCTAAACGACATCATGGTCATCGTTGAAAGTTGATACGTAAAAGATGTAGACATGATGTTTTTACATCAACAAGTGAATACCTTAGGACTGGAAGTCAGACTTTTGTTTAACCCTTAATCTTACATGCAGAGAAACTTTATTACCTATGCTGTCTTTCTTTGAGAAAAGGACAGACTCTGGATCAGAAGAAAGGAATCACTGCCCTAAGATACACCTTGAAATATAAACACACACCAACCCGTCCCAATAGGGGAAATTTATACTAGACATTCATAAATGGTCACATAACTTAAGATAATTCTTCTTGCTCAGTGGCCCAATTATGATCTGTTTGAGTTTGAAGGATGAGTCACGTTCACTCATTTTCTGAACACAAACTCCAGGTCAATGAGCACAGCATTAACTCACCAAGTCTTATGTTGGTAATGACTCATCAGACTGATCTTCAGTTACTGTGTACTTATTGACAAGCCAAGGACAAAGGTAAGTTGTCTCCCACAGCTGAGAAAACATTCAGACATTGTTACTCCCTCCTTTGCAGTATTCAGATGAAAAGCTCATTCAACTGACTTTTGTCAATAGAGGGACAAAATCTTTAACCTTAACAAAAGCAAATATCTGAGTGGGTTACAGAAACTGACATAAATGGATTAAAATTGCCATTTCCTTTTTATTATATTTACTAGTGTTAAGTTTCAGACTTTGTGTGGTCCATTTGTGCTTCTTTGGCTTATTTCAGCTTTTAGAACACATTGTACAATAATGCAGAAAAGAAGACACCCTCGGTATGCCAGTATTGCTAACCTTGACCAATGTGTTATAATTCACATTAACCAAGCGTGGGTAGTCTAGTGCTGTCTTATGATCCTTGCTCACTCTCTTGAGAAAGACACTGATAAAGCTTTTTGAGCCTTCACCGCAGGCTCAGAGGCACAATCACTTTTTGGGATGCTCTGGCCTGAGAATGTGTGGTCTGAATTGGGGCAACATGCAGACCTGATTTGGTTTGAGTGCCCTGACTTAAGGCTGTGTACTTGTGTTGACCCTGGAGAATAGTTTAAACTGTATCTGGGCTTAGTTTTTCTTTCCTCTAGCCAATTTAAATTGCACTGTATGAAGAGATGGCTGCCTAGATTACAATAGGCCCAGAGGATTTGACATATTTTCTTGGTTATAAAAAATAAGAACAGCATGACATCACTGCAAGTGAATCATGTAAATCCAATGAAAATATTTGATTGCTTGTTTCTACCGAGAGTGAGAGGGTTTCGCTTAAAAACCAGCCCCCTACCTTCAATTTAGTAGGTCAATCACAAAAAAGTGATGTGTGGTTGGTTAAAAAAAAAGAATAACAAAAGTTTAAGTTCCGTCTCCACAGAATAAAATCACTTCCAAGGCACACCAAAGTGTGTCAGAACCTTTTTTTGAAACTGATATGTCAAGTAATTTAGCAGATTTCCTATGAATATAAAATATATATTAGCTATTCCAAAAGTTGTTTGTTTGGAAAAATTGTATTCATTCATGCAGCCTTTCTGATAGTTGTCAAACATAAAAAAGCCTCGGATAACTGGTGGTTTTAGGAGTCACTAGAGACTGCAATTAATGTAATCCCTACTCTCAGCTTCAGAGACAAAGAAATGACTGGGATGGGTCACATCCTAGTTGTTAAACTCATCCCAGCTAAGCTGTTCAATCAACTTTCTTCCTAAAAGTAAGCCAATACCAACTAAATTAGTCACAGAGAAACAAAGTTTATACATTATTAATAATAAGTGAGCAATACTAACATAATATACTGAGCAATAAGAGTGCACAAGCATGTTATTATTTTCTTACCAATGATTCACATCTGTCCACATGCTTTAACACAGTTATCAACAGGCAGACATGTACATGTAGACTGAAATGTTTGAACTGTCTCACAGACCTATATTTGACAACATGCTGAGGCAACCAAGCACATACTGATGTGGTTACACAATTTGGGAGACCATGATCTAGACACAGCAAAACATTAGTAACAGCAACCTAACCACACTTTGGTTTCTTTTATCAAATCACGTTCTCAATCAACAGGAGGTGAGGTCATCTGGAATCTGAGCGCCTCAAGGACAAATCCCTGCCTAACTGGTCATTGGATCAAAAGACCCATATGGGTATACAATGAAAACCTTTCATGTTGATCTAAGCTGAAAAGAATTCTGGAAGTTTGGAGATAGCAAAGACTGATAGGAGAGAGAGAGAGGTTTAGTCATTGTACGCCAAAGTCTTTGCAGGCGTTAAATTTTCCATATGTTTTCGTCAACTGGTTCGACTTACCTACTTATGTTTTGCCTCCAACCCTGGAATTTTCTAGCCATTACCCAGAATAAGTGTTCATTAAAAGGCAAATGTCTAAGTCAGGCAGAGCAGGACATTGTACAGACTGCGAGTTTCTTTGTGCAAAGCAAGGGTAATGTTGAAATCAGATCATGCAATTACAGTAAGTCTCTGTCTAGAGTATTTATGGTGAAAGTGAATATGAATTTATGATGAATGAATGAATGAAATGAATGAAAAATACTTTATTAATCCCTTTGCAGGGAAATTCATGATGCTTATTGTGCTTTTTCCTATGGTACTTAGTACTCTATTTTAGATAAATCAAAATAAGTGGTGTTATCACCCCAACAAACACCAATTATGAAAAAGTTGGTAGCTTCATGCACCATCCTCAAAGTTCTACAAACTGTGACTACTATGCAGCAATTCTTGAAACATATTTTTGGCATCATACCCAGAGTTTTGTGTACTCCACCCAGGCCCTACTGGGAGGACGACTAGTGATTAATGCATCTCACATGTACATGTATATCTTGCTGTGTATGAAAGGGGAACAGAGTGCAACGTCTGCTGAGAGTTGTGGAAACAACTTTGGATTGGTTCAATAATGCAGCTGTTAAAGAGAGTGTTTAAACAATGGAGAGTAAAATCATTAAACAACAGCAATGGAAATAAAAAGTTGTAAGAATGTCTCGTTCATTGGCCTGGTATGAGCAGTAGATCGTGGTGGCAGTTAAGTAGCAGGAGGGATACAGTAGTCACAGGATAAAAATGGAATAAATGCTAGGTAAAAGCAACACATCTGAATATTTTTCTTTTTTATATATATTTTAAAAAAATGCTCCCAGGTCTTGTATTCCCATTATTACTTTGGAGCTGGAACAAATAAATACCAGCAGCAGGAGTCATTTGATGTGTGACAGAAGGCCAATTAAAACTTTCCCATGAACTCAAAATTTAAATATTGCAGTGATTTTTTTTTATGACAATTTTTGCCTGGCTTTTATATAAGTGAGGAACAGCTATAAAGTAAGTACTGCCAGATATCTTTTATGCTTTTCCTGAAAATTCTTCCACTCAGAAACTTAACTTTATCTTTATCTCAAAAGCTAATAATACGTTAAACAAAAAAAAAGAAATTCTGCATGTCACTAAACTTTAACACAATGTCTTCAAGTATCAAAAGAAGGCTGAACCTAAATCTGTGCTTGAGACTAACGGTATACCCTCTCTCTGGTCAGGAAATGTCAAAGGGATTTAACTCTTGGTGGGGGCTGCCACTTTGAGACTGAAATTGGGCCCTTTGGCAAGCAGTAGTCAGCTCTGAAGCTTTCACACGGTGAAAATGTCACCTGTCACATACACTTATTTTCTGAAAGCAGTGTGTGCATGGGCTCTGTTTGACCCTGAGGGCCTGTGCTTTAGCTGTCGTCATGCACTGTAACTGCCATTAGCTTGGGAAATGGAGACCTGGCACAGTCACAGCCCCTCACCTTAACCAGCTTTGTTTGTATATAGGCTATAAATGAGTAGAGAATATAATGACATGCCTGTTAGACTGCAGCCAAAACATAATTCATTGGCTTATTTTAAATCCAAATACTTAGGTACCACATAGCTTAATGTAATGACAGTGGTTACTTGGTGTGAAGATGCTGCATGGAGAGTGAAAATCCAGCATTATATATCAAAGTGTTGCAGAATAAGTTTTCACTATTGCAAGTTTCTGGTGAGATTGGACCGCTGAAGCACTGACTTTTCAATGCTGAACTTCAAAGTTACTGTCCAGAGATATACAGGGTTCTCACAGCCTCTAAAGAAAGAAACTCACACTTCAAAGTTATGCGATATGAACAGGTCATGTATTCTTTTTGATGGTCTTTGTAAGTTTATGAGTGACTGTGTGTATGTACATGTGGGCGGTTGTGGCATCCTTCAATAACTGATTCAAATACTGTCAAAACACAACAGGAAAAACAGAGTAAGGGGGAGAAAGAATCAGAAAAACAAAAGCAAGGAGGGCTTTAGACAGGGAAAAGGACAAAGAATCACAATGAAGAGCGTGGGAATAAAAAAACTGTGCAAGAAGACAAAAAACTAAATACTTATAGGATATAGAAAGCTGCTGTCTCTGACCTCAGTCGTAAGTTCATTTAAGATCTTTTGGATCCAATTTCTTTTATGATGAAAGTGATTATCTCAGTGAATGAAAGCTGAAAAGAAACTGACCCTCACCCTAAAAGAAGTAAGTCAGAAGTGAGTCAGGTCTGCGGAAAGACCATTTATTTGTGTAAACAAGACAATGGAAGCTGCACAGACAAGCACATCTGGTTTCCAGTACAAACCTGCCCCCCTTAATAACCCCAAACCTGCCTTTACTGCAGGGAGGGATTCTCACACAGACACATCTTAAAACCTGTTGATTTCTCAACATGCCCTGCTCGCATTCCTGACCTCCTTCTGTCACTCTTTCACTTGACTCACCCCTGTAGGCTGTGCTACGTCACCCCTACACTTAAAAACTCCCCTTTCAATTCCCTGTTTTTGGCCACAAGCTGAACAGTCTAGAGTGATCAAAAAGTAACTGACATAAAATATTTCAGCGGCTCAAATATATTCTGCCAGTCAAAACAGCCTAACAGTCACCAACGGCACAGACAGCAAGCACAGAGATTTATCTTTAGTCATGAACAATCTTGGTCAAGTTTCACTTTGGTGAGTGTGTGCTGACAAGACATGAGAGCTGGAACCCTGCAGGTTTTGGAATCTGGTGAGAAGGTCAAAAGGGAATGAGGAGACTCAGCGGATACCAACGCAGCAGGACAGTGACCGAGGTCCCATTTGCAATTATTCGTTCGAACTCCATTGGGATGAACATTCCAATATATTAAAGCAGCAGGGTTAAGGAAACAGGGGGCACAGGGAAAGCTAAACCTATTGCAGCCTCATGTGAACTTATGAATAGCAGCATGGCAATTCCTATGAAGGTAACCACATTTCTTTTCTTTCACATATAATTTAACATGAAAACATGCAACATGTGGATAGTATCCCACATTACTATTTCTGATTCTTATTACTTACTGTGCACAGAGCCTTGCTGTTGACTTGAGGCTTTAGGCAGGCTGATTCTGCTCTTGGAAGGAACCGTATCCATACTTTGGCCCTTCTCATCTGAACTGTTACTAGGGGCCTGAGTCTCAGCGTGGGTTTCACTCTGTGGTTTGTCCTGTGGCACAGCTGCTGTTACACGCTTCTGTCTGTTCAGGACACCGTCATTGCCTGCCTTCATCAGCTTCTCCCCCACACTCAGCATCCGGGCTTTGCCAGCCACACTGGTTGTGCCAGGGCATTCCTTCCTTGGAGAAGGCAGCTTAGACCCAGTCCCTGCTGAGAGGGGTCGAGCCAGCCTGGAGGCTTTAGACATCCTGCAAGTCAGTGGATCTTTGAAAGGTCCTCAGTCTTTCTTAGCCAGGGTGACTGCTGCTGTGTCCCATGGGCGCTCAGAGGGTTTCTGAGGTCTCTCAGTGAATAGGACTTTGGAGCTGCAGCGTGTTGTGACTAGCACAGGTAGGCTGAGAGGGCCAGAGGGAGGGCACTTTTGGGAAGCAGAGTGGGAGGCAACTGGTTGTGAGGTTAATAGATTCTTGAAAGGTGTTCTCTTTTCCTTACGTGGCCTCCTGAGATCATCCTCCAAAGCAAACAGAGCGTGTACACAAGTGTGTGTGTTGGTAAATAGCTGTATGCCTAGATAAACCTGTGGAGTGACAGGATGTGCTGTGCCAAACGCAAACAGAAACTTAGGTCTCCAGTGTCAGCGCATTCCGGCTTCTTAATCCCCCCTTTGCTTTCCTGTCTTTCACCCTAACCTTCCTTCTCCATCCCCCTCCTTCTTTCCTTGAGAATATGGATGTGAACTTCGCTTAATAATTCCTTCCCATGTTATAGTCCTCTTTTCCCTTGTCTCTCCTCTTCTCTTTCGCTTCGGTTTACACACTCTTCTTTGCAGATGCACAGCGGGAAACCACCCAGCGCTCCGGCAGGCAGTAAGAAGAGAGAAAAAGATTTACAGACAGCCCACAAAAATAGAAAAAAAAGAGAGAGTACAAGGAGGAACGAGAAAGTGCCGGCAGAGGCTTTGCGGAGGTGCCCTTCTTTTCAGGTGCAGCTGCACAAGCTGTTCCAGATGTGTGTGCAGGACTTAACGTCATCAGGCAACCGCTCAGAGCCACACACAGCTACAAGCACTACTTCACCTCGTCCTATTTTCTCTTATTCCTTTTTTCATTTTTTTTCTGTTGGTCTCTGGTTACTCAAAATCCAGTCAGACTGTTGTCCTCGCACGTGATGAGATGATCAGGCTACAGGAGGCAAGAATGCACACACACACTTACACACACACATGCGCAAGGCAACTCACTCAATGGAGGAATTTAGAGAGAATTACAGAGCCCAAAGAACGTAACAGTTAGAGCATGTGTGTGTTTGTGCATGTGTGCAAAAGCCAGACAGTGAAGCTATTCTGATCTGCTGCACCGAAGAAATCAGCAATTACAAGAAAAAAAAAAAAAAAAGAAAAAAAAAACAATATTGTTCCCTCATGAAGCAAAAATATTTCTTGTCCTTTGATGGAGCACTTCAAACAACTGGCTGACCCAGAGAAATGTCCTCTTCATCACACAGTAGTGACAGTCAGAGCGTCACATAAAAGAATGAATCAATGTTGGCAGGGGTGGCACAGAAAAAGCACAAACAACAACTTTAAAGGGAAAAAAATTATGACAACAATTTTAAATGTGAGAACCAACTAATTTTAGCTGTAAAAAACATTTTGCTGACATAGGTTTACTCTGAAAAGTATAACACAATCCTATAAACTCTGTAGACAGGTCACCCAATTCACAGTAACCAGTCTGTGATGCTTGTGTAATTTGCCACAGCACGCAAAACTGACACATAATATAATGTGCAGGGATGTCACTGTGTGCTCACTGACTAAACACCAGAAAATGGATTACAGCAAGCAGAGGGATCAGCTGTTTTCAGGCAACACATTATCGAAGAGCAGCAATCCACATGGACTTAGTTTTACACAGGGACATTTTCTCCCCCTAAACTGGTCTGTGCCACTCAGATACAGTATCATGAAACTGAGAAGTCCCAGTAATGAGAAGTCAGATACTTTATCCTCTGCTCTGTATGAAACTTTTTAACTCCATGACATGATTAAACACAGACATTTACATAAAGATTTACAGTGGAGGTACCTCTACAGATCCTCCACACCAGGCCTCCCTTCCCCCCACTGATTGTCTTTTACATCACTAAACCTTCTGAACATGACAACAGCCACCACTAATCATATAGATATTAAATATTAATCACATTGCCACTTATCTCTGTGGCTCTAGATAAAGAGCAAAGCTGATTGACCTACATACTTTCCCAATGAATAGTTCACTGACAAAATCTGAGGGCTAAAAAGCTCATGTGAACTGCTGTATGTCTGGTGGATTTTAAAAAAGAAGAGGAGTGAAGAGGCTTCAGACATTACCATAAGATGAAATATTAGAATTGTGTTAGATTATATTTGTGTGTCACCCTCGTGGCTGAATATGTTTACAAAACCATAGCACTAGGGATTACATCAAACGTAAGAAACGGGGGAAGTGGTAGAACACAGGCTCGAATGGCAACTCTAATACTATGGTTATGGTTATTTGTGCATCAGCATACATGTTTGGCATAATGAAAGCCCTCTGTGTGGACTGGATGCCTCCCAGGTTTAAAGTCTGTTCTGACTGCACAGTAGAGCAACAGCAGGAACTTGGTTCAAAGGCTTTCAATAACATAGCATTTAGGGATGGATATAATTTGCGTTTCCTAATTAAGCCTGTAATTTTGTGCAATTTTATAGATTATAAACTGTGTTGATCTAGGCATGAAATTAATGTTCAAAACAACCCATCCCGTGTTTCAACTTCAAAAGCAAAACCTGTTAAAGATGACTATTTGATAACTTGAAATCAGCTCAGATTTTTCTAACAAAAATGACAAAACTGGCTGCCAAAGCTGTGTGAGCGCTGGCCAAAAGTGTCAACTACTGTTTCCAGTCTGCGCAGGGAGTAGATGAAGGGGATCAAGGTGTGCTGCTGGGATTGGAGGTTAGATAGAAATACAATGGCACAGAAAAATCCCACAAACTTTCACTGCTTGTTGTTGATACATGTGTGGAGGAGGGGCTGTTTAGCTTATATAAGAAGGGTAAGGGGCTACATGAGGTTGTCTCAGAGCTTCTGTGCTATTTCTCTAATTAACTAACATTTCAATCAGAGAGTTATTATTAAACCCGGGGCATAGGTTAGAAAAAACTCACATTAACTGAGCTGTTATCTAAGCTTCCTATATTAGCTTTTGTTGCTGCTTCTAGTTTTCAACACACTGTGCTTTAATGATCATAAAAGAACTTGAGGAACATATTTTAATTTAAAGCTGCCTTTATTAATAACAGTCAATGAATGAGGCTTTGTAGCAATTCCTATTATTTCAGTTTCTTGTTCATCTCCTGCACTCACTCACCAACATTTGTTAAGAGGAAGTTTTCACAAGATGGTTTCACAGAGGAAATTTTCTTTAAGACAGGTCAAACCTAAAAAAATGTCAGCGCTGTTCACAAGAACTCTGTTATGTATTTTTTACACTGTCAAAAAAATCTATTTACTTTATCACTACTCTCTAAAGCAGAGGTTTACAACAGGGGGGGTCCATGATCCCCTAGGGGATCAGCAGAGGTAGTGCAGGGGGAGCCTGACAATTTTGGTTGATTAGACTTTCTTTTTTTTCTTCTTCTTCTTCTTTTTTTGTTTTTAACTTAGATTTGTCTCTTCAAGCCTTCTGAGAAACTCAATGAAGAGAACCAACCCCCACTGCTACTGTGACAATACACGCTGGCTCTGTCAGGTTACCTGTTAAATTTTGTTCAGTCCCCAGCTGACTAAAATCCCACACATAAGGCGCTGTAATATTATTTGCAAAGAAGATACCTTTGTAAAATAAGTAAACAAGACAAATAAACAAACATCATTTTGCTAACGTGGGAACTTGTACTATTAGATCTAGGCATTTATGGCTAAAACACTGCAGCTCTTATCCACAACAACCAACCAACTACTGAAGTCAGTATATTACAATGCCAACTACATGGACATTGTCATAAGTGAAAATGGAAATTTTTAAAACTTAACAGAAAAAAACTCCATGAGCACAAGAGAGATCCAGGACCACTGGTGAAAATTCAAGTGTCAAGGAGGCACCTGCTGCTAATTTTGCAGCTGATAAGGCTAAGTGCAAAGAAGAAAAGACCCAAAAAATATCCAGATAATTATCAAAACTTTGACCTTTTACCTTTAAGTTGATAAATGTCATTGAATTACCAATGAGTGTCAAATGTATTGTGCTAAGTGACTGGTTTAAAAAGTGGGCTAATCGGACTTGTCAAGGATGTGGCTCTGCCAGTGATTTGAACGCCCTACATGCCACACAAGGAGTCACTTGTTACCAAAGACACAAGTGCCATATTGTCAGATGTCATGGACTTTGTCTTAAAAGTTGTTAATATAGTCAAGAAGTGGACTTTAAAAATGTGTCTCTTAACAAATCTCTGTGCTGATCAGAGAGAAGACATTGTGATACTTCACCAAGCTAGCTCCCCTTTTCAGTAACTGTGTCTAGGTCACTAAACTTGCATATCTTAATTCAATTTTCAGTTAATCAAACTTAACAATTATATACAAGGTCGCAAAACACATTCAGCTGTCTGATGGTCTAGGCTCCATCCATGTAATCGTTTAGGGGTCCTTGGCCTGAAAAAATGTTGAAGACACCTCCTCTAACTTCATCATTGCAGGCATGATTGCTGTCATTAAAGGGCCAAAAAGCGAAATCGTTTCACCGCAAGGTTTGCTGTTGTGTGCGGCCTGTAGAACCAAAACAAAATAATGAGCCACACCTCCCTCTCCCTCTATCTTTTTTTCAAGGTAATGTCAGTTCCTGGTTGTCTTCTGGTCAATGTTTCATACCGCTCTCTGCCATTTTGCTTCGAAATTACGCACTGCCATTGCACGCTGGCTGAAGCATTTTATAGGGAGGGAGGGCCGAGGGCTCAGAGAAAAAGGAGGAGGGGGCGATTCACATGAATGTACATGAACGCGCGGCCGGACCGGCTGGTAAACACGGGGCTGGAAGTTAACACAGTGAGACGGTGTGTTACGTCATGCTATACACTAGATGGAATTACACTTCTAGTTCTTAACATAGCCATTTTTTTATTCCTCCAATTTAGAAATGATTAATTTCCGCTTATTGCCCCTTTAATATCCTGCAGACTTGTTGGATAATTTAATGCTGGCCATAACCCTTGCAAAGATTGGACATGTTTGTGGTTTACCAAGTTTTTCACATATCGTAGCTGGATTAGAAATCATAGTGGAATTTCGCATCACAGCTGATCACCAGTGGAATACATGGCAACTTATGCGCATGTAACATAGCAGCACAGATGCTATTGAGGAAATATCACAAGGGAACAACTGTCTAATGCAATCATGCCACCCTATCTTAATTACTGTCATAACCATCTTCATTCAACAGCTGCGTGGAATAAACAGAAATGTCACTTTTTTCCATCATTTGACGGAAATGAGTTTACTTTACTTAAATCAAGTCACCCAGGTAAAACTGTCCTCTAGTGTGGACATGGCATATGGAGAATTTAATGGTGTCTGATTTTTACTAACTGAGAACAAGCATTAATTAATGAGAGCCATCATATTTTAAATTACCATCTATAATCACAATATCATACAAGTGGAAACAGTCCTGCTCTTTAGGAGCACCTCACAATTCCGGCATAAACGTTTCTTAGGACCGCTCTGAAGAACAAGTCGAAGAAAATAACTTATGTTAAAATAACATATTGATAAAGGACATTTATTACTTTGACTGCAGAATATGTAAAAGTTTAAATGTAAATAAAAAAAAAAGTAAAATCAGGTTAAATAGTGCATTTACTCCTTTCTTTCCATTGGAAACACGCAATAAAGATCAGAAAATGCTGATCTTATATTGATCTTAATGATTAAGCACAGTAAACACAATTTTTTTAAATTACTTTATTCAAAATTACTTGCTAATATCAGCAGCAGCAGGTACTACCCCTTCTAGGGTTCTGCTAAAGTTCTTCTTTCTATATGCAGGAGGCAAATCAGGTGAGTGTGTGAACCTTGAGATGAATTCACACTGCTTTAAAGATATGGCCACATGTAGCTCAGACCACCACTGACTGTGGTCTCCACTGGATCTCAGTCTTGCTCACTAAGTTCACTCCCACCCTTAGAGCTGTCTACTTGTAATCGATCCCGCTTAATGCATCCTAATCCCAGGTGTTAGCATGGCCAGACGGGCACCAGCACTGATTAGATATCGTCACCTCAGCTAGCTTTATATTGGAGAAATGCTCTACTGTGTTAACAGTGTAATCTCTTTCTGTTCGGTGATGGTCAGGTACAGTTACTTTATCAAAGCTTATTTTCTGGAAACAGCTGTGGCTGAACACACTACTGCTGAGTGTTATGAGAGCAAACCAAAAACAGAAAGGTTATGAACTGTGGATAATTATCAGCAGCCATTCTCTGATTAATTTAGTCATTTAAAAATAATAATTACAGCAGTTTTAACTCATCAGTAAGAGAAGCCTAGCCTCTAGCCTATACTCTTCCTGAGGAAGAGTATAGGCTAGAGGTGGATGTGGACGTGGACGTGAGGTTGTGGGATTTAAGAGGCTGTTGAGGGGGAAGGGTGTACTCTGCACCTCTCTGCAGAGGATTATGGTTGAGTATGTTTTCAATGTCCTCGGGGGTTGGTTGTTTCTTTTCCTACATTCCATCCGGAGCCTTCCCCCAACCATATCATGAGTCATTACTGACTGTAACATTCACTTAATATCAGCCGCTGAATCAGTGACAGCACCAAACAAGCTGAACAGAAATGCAGACACAACAGTAAGTGGGTCCACCAAAACTACCGCAGCTCTTTGTGCACAAAATGCTGCATTTTCACCAGGTTTCAATGCTCCCTCTTCTGGCATTACTGCTGTGATGTACTGTATTATGCACTGGAAATTAAGTCATTAGCTAATCTCAAGCTTATTGGAATTTTAAGAGTTGTCTAGAGTAGATTTGGGTGATTTTACCCAGGAGAGCAAAATATGCATTAAACTCTTATGAGAAACAATTTATTATCCTGTGTCATCAGAGATTCTTTTGAATCTGAATTCAACCTCTCTCTGGAGCACATTTACTATCTTAACTTGGCATAAACAACAAACTGCACTAATTTCCAAAAAGAAATCCTTTATCATGCTTTTCAGCTAATAATTGTTTTTAAATCTCTGCTACAAAAAAGTGACTTAAAGGCAGGAAAAGAGACAATGAGACTCTCTGACAGTTGCAACTAATTAAGCTTAAGATTCAGCTGCTTCCACAGGAAAGTTACTAAACATGCCACATATTATCCACTGCATAAAGTCTGTATTGTAAATGCTACACTGATCATGGTAGAGGAGTCTGTCAGTCATTCAACAAGTCAACAGAGATGGCTGCCCAGTCAGGAAAAGGGCTATCTGGAACATTATCTCCAGCAGCTGCTTAAACAAACAAGATTCATCGAGGTGAAGCTGCCTTATAAACAGACAAAATAGTCAGATGCTTTAAAGCTGGTAGCGTTCCATTTTCAAGTTCTTTCGGTGATACAAAAACTTAAATGTCAATAAAACAGCTGCTTACAACATTTGTAGTAAAGGACTCTTGATTTTGCCAAGTGATTAGGTGTGATTTGCCATCTTTGTTCATTTTGGTCTGCTTCTCAAGTTTGATTGGTGCTCCCAGGTCCAATATATGGAATTAGGAGCTAAAACTGAGTAATTTGATCAGAAGGTAGCAAAAAGTGGAACAGCACTGACAGTAAGAGGACAAATTATCCGTTTTATGAACATTAATGCCTATCAGTAGCAAAGTGATTGGTTTTAGTTGCAAAAATTGTTAACAGGAAAAATATGAACAAGAAAAAAATAATAATTTGACAGCAAAAGGTTTTAACCCTTTGATACATACATATATATATATATATATCTCAAATGAAATACTTTTGGAGTTCTAAATACCGGTACATGTGTTACTGGTGAAGAGTAAAAGAAGATGACGCATAGCAGTAATGGAAAGAAATTAAGGTTACCCTGAAAAAAAAAACAAAAAAAAAAAAACAAAAAAAAAAACACTTTTACTACTTACTTTTACTTCTATTAAATCATAGGTGACAATATGTGAACATTATGCAAAGCCCAACTCTGATAAAAAATTAATCTGAAAAAAATAGAGAGGTATTAGTATAGATAGTTCAGATGACGTCTCCAAAATGCACATCTTGACACAGTTTGGCACAATCTGTTCTCAATGTCCCCCAGTTGGGGAACCTCCGGTTTTAAAAGCTTTGGCTTATTGAGTTCTAATTTTGCACACATAACATTCAAGCCAGGTTAATTTTTAATATCAGTCTCTTCTTTACACCAATTTGTTTTTCATAATTGTTCACGGACTAAAGCACACTATTTAGTAAGGAATCGTTTTAAGAGTAAATGTTCTCTAAATGTGGTTTAGTGAGATATTTTTACACAGTTTTAAGGTATTGTGTCACCAGATAGATAAGTTAGCAACAAAAATAAATAAATACATTCATTGGTAGAGGCAATAAATAGATTTGGACTATTTTACTAGACAAAATATGAATTTTACATAACATAAAGTGATATTCAAAAATCAACATATTTAAACATATTAATGTCCATGTAAAGTTTGGACACCTTCTCTGAAGCATCTTCAGTAAAGGTGAGTCTGAAAGAATAAAATGTTGTTTTTACATATATATAATATTGGGAAGTTCTTCCCCTGAGAAATACAAAAAAAAAAAAAAAAAAAAAAAAAAAAAAAATTCATGACATCAAAGAGGATAATAAAGAGTCAATAATGTAGCTTTAGGTAAGAACCAGATTCTGCGTTGTGAAGGTTTCTTATGCCCTGTCTCTGGGGCCCCCCTGTGGCCTTATGAGTCACTTCTGCTCTTCGCCATGCACTGGCATCAACATGTGAGCAAAGACATGCTATAAACCCCCCCAACACACAGCTTGGAAACATCTAAACTTATATTTTCATCCCTTTTATCCCAGAGGCATCAGCTCCACATTAAACTCTCGGCCTCGTCCTATCCGTTATGCTTCAGCATTTTAGAAGAGTTTAGCTTCTTATCTGGACAGCTTGTCAAGTGAGTGACTGGAGGAAAACTGAATGCTTCTGCCTAAAGTGGAAAAAAAGGGTTAGGGTGGGGAATTAACTTTTCCATTCAATCTGATGTAAATAAGAGGCTTTTCTATTCTTTTTATGGATTATTGATTTTTGTTCAATGGCTGACTGCAGAGACTTACAGAGGGAAGGAGATGGGCAGAAGCACACATTAACAGCATTTCATACTACATGGCTCACGATAAAATCATTCCTCTAAGTGCTAAACGAGTGCTTGCTTACAGAAGTGTATCTTACTGAAATTAGAGCTTTTATGAATGAACAGAAAAGATGATTTTTCTATGGTCATTTTTACTTTTTTTTTTTTTTTTTTTAAAAAGGCACCTCATGCTGCATTGCCTGTAACAAGAAAAAAGGGGAAATATGAACAACTAACCAGAACCTTCCTGTTAGATCTCTATGTTGCAAGAACAATATTCTCATTCTGCAATGCAGGAATAGGGAAGGAGCAATTTTGAACACTCAAATCAAATAAGCTGCTTTTAGCCCAAACACATAGCCTAAACACACACCGCCGAAAAAAATCACATCAGTTCCAGAAACAGAAAAGAGACTAAAGAATCTGCACGCAGGGGTAGAGAAGGAGTGTCTTTTAGATATCTGCTTTATTTCTGTTTCATCTTTTGCAGTTAAATTGGAAGTGAACATCAGAACCCATAAAAAACAAGAGTAGACATGAAAACACCCTAACAGATGATCATATCCACACCATAAGGACCTGTTAGATCTTGTTCTTAGTCTCATGTAAACAGCTCAAGCTGCAAATGAAGCCTTTTAGTGAATTATATATTATGGAGGAGACCCGATCAAGTTTTCTATGTAAGACACTGCCAACCTCTTAGCTTAATGATCAAATGCACACTCTTAATTCCTGAATACACTCAGACAAAATAAACAAATCAAATCTTTAGAAAATGGCTCATGTTTGAAAGTCAGTAAATCTGTCTCTTGAGATGCTAAATGCTAACATAATTCTTTGGGAAAGACACAAAACAGTGAAACATGTGCAACCCCAGAGCAGAGGTTCAACAATCAGCCAAAAACTGCATCTACACTTTCAGAATACACCTTTACGCTGAATTCCAACGAATATTCAATCATGTGCAGTTTATTATGTCATCTGTGGAAACAGGAGACATCTCTATGTATGTAGGGGACTCAGCCAAAAACACATATTGGATGGGTGTGATCTTCTGGCCCTCAGGTGACAATGCTTTAAAAGCTGGCATAATTCTGGAATAGAAAATATAACTTTTTTTTTATTTTTTTTTTTCAAATCATAGATGCCGGGTCCTCAGGAATAAATACGGTGGGGGAAATCTGGCTATTTAAAGTGCTGACTTCAAAAGCCTGCATCTCTGTTGCTATGGGGGTGCATTAGAGTCTATGGAAGTGGAAACTTGCACATCTGGAAAGGCACCATCAATGCTTAAAAGGTATCCACAGGTTTAAGAGCAACTTATGCTCCCATCCAACATCTTTTTTTCAGGTAGGTCCTTGCATAATTCTACAAAACAATGCTAAACTACATACAGCAGCTAATATTGCACCATGACTTTGTATTAGAAGAGTCCAATGGCTGGACTGCCCTGCCTGCAATACAGATCTTTCACCTACTGAAAACATTTGCTGCATCTTAATTTGCTAAATATGTCAAGGAAGACTAATCTCATCTCAGGTCCCAGATGTTTATGAACTGCTGTTTAATGAAGACAGGACATTACATAGCATTAAACACGGCACTGTTTCAACCTTTTTGAGACATGTTGCTGCCATTAAGTTGAAAATTATTGTTATGATTAAATTTTCTTAATGTCAAGGTTCCATAGCTACAGAGAGACAGGTGGAGAAAGCTTTTGTCTTTATTTCTGGCATGATAAAAAAAATGTATTAATTTTTAAAAAAAACATGTAAAGAAAGCAAACTTAGTACCAATGATGCTCAGATCAGCCTAAGCAAGACTATTTAGACTTAGGCTGCAACCATTTAGGGAATCACAGACACACTTCACTGCACTTTAAGTCAGTAAGTATTAGGGCTGGGCGATATGGCCTAAAAATAAAATCTCCGATTTTTTATAACCAAATCCGATTTCCGATTTTTTTCCTTTTCTTGTACAAAACATAAATAAACTTATTAAAACATTCATTTGTTTATATAGATGAATGCTAGCAAAAATAAAGCATATAATGTCATAGCTCTTCCACCATATAAACGACTTCATATCTTACATTGAAATATGCGACACAATGCATCCGTGATCTCTTTCCATCTGGATCCTTATCGTACAGGATCCACTGCAGAAATAATTCCCCTGATGAAGGTTGTCTCTTAACTAGTGTTTGCAGCATTTCTCACTGCAGTTATACGTACAGCTAAATCCCAGGCGTGAGTGAAGGGTCACTTTACTGAAAATCTGTCAGACAAACAACGTTCTGGTGTGGAGGGAGGGCTGAGTCTGCTGCTAACTAACTATGGAAAAAAATCCCGATTTTCAAAAAAATTAATCTCCAGAAATGAAAAATTCGATTTATCGATTTTATCGATTAATCGCCCAGCCCTAGTAAGTATTTTACATGAACTGTTGGACAAGAACTGTTGACAATCATGTGCTCTCTATCAACCCAAGCTGCTTGCTCATATTAAAGTGTTTTAACTGTCGTCTTGTGGTGCCTTTTTCTCTCTTTCTTTACAACAGAATCTTACAGGATAACGTTATTCTTTTCAAGAAGCTAATATTATTTATGAAATGTGAACAGTGAAATGTCTCTTGTTTTCTATGTCATGTTTTGAATCAAATTTTGGTTTATGAGATTTTCAAATCCTCAAATTCTGTTTAAATTGACATTTTCCACACCATTTTAAATTTTCCTTTTGGGCAATTTCATCTTAATTTCTGACAGCTGTAAAGTATGAAGACGGGACATTACATAGCATTAAACATTGCACTGTTTAACTACATATGTTGTTTACCACTAGTTTACTGAGCTTTAAGTTGATTATCTACAATGCAAAGAACAAGAAAAAATCTATTTCCTCAACACTTAGTTTTAACCAGACAGGAAAGAATGATAATAAATGTGCAAAATGGTCCACCCTATGAATTATATGCCGCTAAAGAATCTGCTTGCTGAATGATATGAGCTTATTGTGGTCAAGCATCAGGTCCTGAGCAAATATTCTACAGGTTTATCAACCTGAAGTAAGTAATGTTACACTGATGACTCCATGTGCACCATCGCAGACAAACAGTACCCAAATCTATGCTCACAACGCATATTTCATTTGTGACCTTTCACATGTGAAAATGCCATTTGGCTAAGTGCTCTCAGGGGGATTGTGAATAATCTGTGTGTGTCTGTATCTGTATGTGTGCATGCCTGCGCGTAAACATGCTTGCCAAGAAAGTAGATATTCATTGGAGGTTTTTATGGCTTGAGTTGCTATATAAAACCAGCAGCTTTTCAAATGACAACTAGTAGAGATCATTTTACACATCACAAATATATCAGCTGTTTTAAATGACATCACAAGTTGTACATCAAACTGACACGACCTATCTGAAGTGAAGAGGTCTATAAATGTCTTAAACACAGATATAGGCCTGAATTATACAGTTTTATTTAAAGAATGTGATAATGAGTAACGAATTCTGTATCATTATTGCTTAACAGAGCCTGTTAAATTAATTTCAAAGCTATGTTTAATCTCTCAATCTTTATAACCTGTGTCTGCACAGGCACAGAAGATTAGGCCAGCCATGCATACAAAGATCCTCACTGACATCGAGTTTCTCTCACTTCTCATCCCAACCCTCCTCCACTGCAAAGGCAGCAGATATGACCAAATGACTGGATGAGAGCTGACATGCAGTACACATCTGAGGTGAATACACCCCTGTGCATTGTCACATGATACTAACCTATATCAACTCTCAACAATCATATTTCTAGCAGTTGAAAAGTTTCAATATTTTTTCTTATGAGCAATCAGGTAAGCAAATACACCTTTGATCACGGACATGTAAGTAAGAAAACCTGAAGCATTGAAGCAAAATTTACATAATCAATGACTTCCAGTTAGCTTAACTGTATGTTTCTAAAATGACTTATAAACATATTAACTTTCTCAGTGTAAGAGCCATAGGATGTTTTTGTTCACATGGAAAAAGAAAAGGAACAGGATTTTACGTATTTTAAATATTGTTAAAATTCACAGAAAAAAAAAAAAAACACAAACAAAAAAAAAACTTTTCATCAGGACAAAACTATAAGATAAGATTGTCCAAAGAACTTTAAAAGAAACCTGGCTAATATTGGAGCCCATGATTTCATCAGATGAGATCAAGATTACATTTTATAAATCAAAAGGGTGTGTTTGGTCTGAACTTGGACCAGGATCAAAGCACTGAAAGCATAATCCTTACAGTACAGGTGGGACAGTTGTATGAGACTTCTACACATAACATAGCAAACGACTGGTCCAAAGCATTCTGCAAAAAAAAAACAAAAAAAACAAACAAACAAAAAACCCCAGAAGATTAACTAAAGAAGAAACGACTTAACCTTTTCAAAATCTTTGAGGTATCTCAAAGAGAGCAACTCTTCCCCTCCAGAAAAAAATGTAGAAATGTTGTCTGTAAAGCATAATAAAGTCTCTAAAGAATCCTCCAAGATGAGGATGCTGGACTCAAAATGCATCAAAATGAAAAGTACTAAATAATTAAAAAAATCTGAATCTCAGTGATGAAATGCGCACTAATCTTTGCAACATTTGGGTCCTACCATGGGGCCTTTAACCAGAAAAATCTAAACAGTTTGAAAATTTAGATAAGAGCAATTACCTTCAACTTACAAGTATTGCAGTTAGGAGGTGATACATTTTTCAATTACCTGTAAACCACCAACATTTTGTTAATCCACCTCTACAGTCAACTCTATAAACAAGAATGTTTAAAACATGGGACAGAATCATGTGGTCTAAATGGCTGAAAGTGGCTCCTACTCCTTAGAAAAAGTATGTTCAGTGGTGTACATGTACTCAAAATACTATAAATGAAACATCCAGGATATTTTTCTTTTCATTGGGGACAAATAAAAAAACATTGCAATCTAGCCTTTAAGTTTCCTTGAGCATATCTTTGGATTTTCTGTAAACTTGCTGAATTTTGTATGAACTCTAATGAAGGCACACAAGTGTACAGACATGCAGAGAGATGTAGAGTGTAAAGGTAAGTCACACCAGGTGACATGTTGGTATGGGAGTGAAGAACCCACTCCTGTTATCTATACCTGCTAGTTAGTTTTAGCTAATTTCAGCTAAAAAATTGGTCAAAATTGTTGAAGAAGAGTGTGTGTGAGAACTGGAGCACTTTTATTTTATAGTCTATGTCAGTGGGTTTCAGCTGCTATACTGTTATTAAAGACTTTTTTAAACTCAAAACATCTTTAAAAGTTGGTCTTAAAAAAAGTCAAGGTGCAGGTTTATTGTTTGTTAGGTTGAGGAAAAATAGACAGGAACGTGATCTTAGGGGGTAATCTAATAAATGCATGCAAATACCATCTTGTAGGTTTGTGTGTAGGATTCCAACACTAAAAAAATCTTCAAAACATTTCAATTTCACATTTTCAGTTGAGTTTTAATAATTATTATGTATTTCTCTGCATGTGTACAGCTCCCAAAGTCTCGGCAGTGAATGAGAAACCACGAGGGGGCAAAGCGACACATACAGTGCAGTGACAGCCAACACCAGCAGCCGTGTCACAACACAACAGGAAGCCCTTCATTGATGCTGCACGTGAATGCAAGAGGACAGACATGCATACACATGTGCAATGCCACACAAACACAGAAGGCTTCAGTCAGCAGCAGAGATCTGCTGAACCAACAACATGATCTCTGCCCAGTCACATACACAGCAGAGATAAGCATCTTACTCAAAATAGACACTAAAGTGAAGAAGACACAGTATGAGAGTAAATGCTCAAAAAATGTGGGAATGTTAAAAGAAATCATTGGTAGAATTATGGAGGTAAAGATGCAGGACTGAATGGATAAGAGAAGGGAAGAACTAAGCAGTCATGTGACTTATCAAGGCTTGTCTAATAGCTCTGGTCTCAAGACAAAATATACAGATTCATTATAGTATGCTATGGCTGATATACCACAGGAATAATGGTCTCCAATTTTTATAGCTTCTCTTTATGGCAATAATCTAAATTAACAGTCCATGCTCCGAACTAGAAATAGCCCTGACTTGAAGCTAATTGTAATAAATTGCGTAAGAAGTAGCTCCAGGCAGTTGTTGACAGCACAATCTGTGGGAGACTAGGAGTTAACTCTAACTGTACAACAGGATACGCTTATTCACACGCTGCAACATGTGGAATTTATCTATTCAATCTTCTGCCAACTTTCAGAAGAAATATAGGCTCTTTAAGCATGCAGAAGTGAAATGCTTTGACATTTTCACTTGATATAAATCACTCATTTTGTGGAGCACTCAGTATTGCTGGTTTTCCACACAACCTCGAAGTGTAAGGACACAACAGTGGGTCTTTTGTTTTCAAGAGCAAATGCGTCCTTTCACCAGAGCACTAGCACACACATGTTTTTGATTGGCCTTCATTTTCAGAGTGAAGGTCAGGGGTCAGTCAGGGCCTAACCCCTTGTCTGGATCCAGCTTTGACCCTTTGCCTTCTTGCTGGTTTGTGTACACACCCTTTGTTGTTCATGTCCAGTTGAAACTGAGCTGGACCCCCCTCTTGGGTATGTTTCCTGTGTCGACTCGCACCCGGTCTCCCTAAGCACACTTCCCTAAGGTGCTGATGAAAGGACTTCAGGGGTCCGATTCATGTAGCCTCCTTAATGAAATGATGAACCTAGTCTGAGATGCTGAGATGCTCTGGGTGTCAAAGAGCCTGATTAAAGAAAGGCTGGAAGGTGAGGAAGACATTTATAGATGGGAAGAGAGGAGGAGGAGGGACAAAATCCTCCTCTTCTTAGGTAGCACTGCTTTTTGAATCTTTGCTGCCCCACTGCTCTGAGTGGAAGAGGGAGGGGGGAGAGGGGGCTTTGGCCAAAAACCCTAGAGTCTGATCCTCATTAAGAAGCAAAAAGAACATCAAAGACTAACCCCAAACCTTTATCAGTGAGGAGCACCCACAATCCCCCTGATATTAAAACTGGGCGCCATTCAGTGTCAAGTTCTGAGGCAGGCGCAGGCTCGGGTGACTCAGGGGTTAAGGGACTAAGAGGTCCTCAAGGTCAGTGGAAAGTTTGAGCTAACTTTTGCTCAGCTTAGTGACTACCCACTGTTACCCACTTAAATAAGCTTTCTGATGGCAGGAAAATGAGAGAAAAGTAACTAACAGCTGTGAATCTGCTGTAAAAAGTGACACAGATGCCTCAAATTAGAAACTAACAGTTCTTTGTTTGTTCATTATCTGGATTGTAAAACTACTTTAAATGATGACATGTTTTTATTGATTTGTGTAGCAACTGTTTAGTCATATTTGGTCAACTTTGCTAAGATTTATACACCTACAAAGTTGCATCAAGGTCAATTCTCTAAGTGTAATCCTATTAGCTCCTTCCAGACAGTTAAAAGTATTTTAAGTATTTTTTTTCTGAACCGTTTTATAAACCCACATCTGGGGTTAGTGGCTCTTCTCTTGAAAGGTATTGAGTATGCACAGCCCCTGATATTCATAGTACATTAGCTCTGTGTTCATTTTTATTAAAAATTCTAAATACCTAAAAATAACCAATACCAAGTAAGAGTGAATTAGAAAAATTTAGAAAAAGAACTTGAAAATCTGGTTGAGTTTGGACTCTGATCTTTCGCCTCGTAGTCTAGTTTGTGAAATTTTCATGTAATGTAAAACACATGCTTGTCACCATTTTTAATGCCATTTTAAAAGTTTGACCACTTAATCGTCAAACTGCCATGTTGTGGGCTGTGAGCCAACACAGCTCTTACATGGTCTGCTGCGAGACTGCATTGGCTTTCTAAATTGGCTTTCTCAGCAAATCTTACAGTTGAAATGGGCCCAAATAAGCTCTGCACTAGGGACCAGAGCAGCTATTTCTTTTTGATGTGAGAATAAGCTGCTTGTTAACACAGCCAAAATGGTTAAGATGCAAGCTATTAAGCCAACTCAATGTCTTTCAGAGCAGAAATATTTATTAGTGCAGTTTAATCTCAAAACTTCAGTTGATTTCACTAAAGAAAATTAGTTTTCATAATGCTCATCCTGATATTTAACAATTTTAAAAGAGATAAAACCACACCAGGTCAGCAGGGTTATAACAGAAACCAGCAAACCATGACTATCGGCACCATTTACATATTTAGGAGAAGATAAGTATGCATTCAGCCCTGGTGGTCTGAAACGGGCAGCTGGACTGTCTCAGATCATAACAACACAGAATGACTAAAAGGGCAGTTTCTATCAATGATACATAGGGGACCAAAAACACAGAAATAACTTGCGTTATATCTGACAGAGCTGGACATGCGGCCAAGACAAAGCTTCAAAATCCCCAAAGTGTTGATTCAATAAACTGTAGATGCATGCACAATGCTCAGATAAGCACAAATATGGATACATGCACTTTTGCTCCTACAAACACTCACACATTCCTGTGTGTCATTATCTAAAGTTAAAAAAGCAACTATGCAGTGGTTAAAAACCACATAATATTTTAAAAACACAATTCCCCAGAGCTGCATTAACATTTAAATGACAGTTAAAAATAAAGGACAAGACTAAAGATTTATGTCACGTATCATGTACTATTTGTACCTGTACAACCAACACAGATGAAAAAGATGTTTAGTGGTTATTTTTAACTGTTTTTAACAGTTCATTTCCTAAAACTGGAAAAGCCCCCACAAGCAAATGGCACTGAAATTTAATAAAAACTTTAATTTTTTTCTACTCAATTTAAACATCAAAAACATCACCAAGTTGATTTTGTATTGATTGGGCTTGAGCATTTTTGGCAATATAATGCACAGCACAAATCAATACTGAAAAATTATTCAAAGAGTTGTTTTGACAGATCATACCATGCAGCATTCAGAGGTAGGAGCACCAAATTATTATTTTGGCTGATAAACACAAAGTGATTGATTGAGAGTGGCAGAGAGTAAAGGCTTTCACTAACCTTGCCAAAAGGTCTGATGATTACCTCCCACACCCTTTAGACTCCCAGCCACAGCTATTAAATCTCTTACACAACTGCTGGCCTTTGCAGTGCCTTCTGACAGCCAAGCCCGCATCATCACAGAGTTTGGCTCCACTGAGAAGCTCCACATCATATTTGCTGGATTTGTCTGCCAGAGTGCTCTGATGAGCTGAAATTAAAGGTGTTAAGCTGTGAGGAGCTGAGGAATCAGCTGATGAGACAAATTCATCAAAGAAATCTGTCATGAGGAATAAACTCCTGTTAATTTCTACTTCTGTTTGGTGACATTTCTGCAAAACAAATAACTAAAAGCCAAAATCACTATGAGTGCTTTTTTCATTCATCAGAACAAGAAGCTTGACCGTTACATAAAGAAAGGCTGGATTTAAATGTAGTAAGTGGTTCCATATAAAAGAAAAGAATCTTAATCAAAGAAAGCCTTTGTCTTCAGATTAGAGTTGGGATCAAAGGATCAGCAGCCATTTGCTGATGCCTGCACCACACTTATTGGCGTCCCGGTATTTCATAGACCTTCCAGGGAGTAAAGTGGATTAGCCCAACTTGACCTGAATATTCAAAGGAGGTAAAGGAAACCAAAGCGTACACTGCAGGCACTAACATGCACAATATATTCATTTCCTCATTCTTACTTTGAAAATGTTGACGATAAAGGTTTTTATTTTAGTTTGCTGATAAAGCAATAGGTCGCTGCTTATTCTGCCATTCATTATTCTCAGAAATAGATGATAAGGATAACTGCTGTATGACTGCAGCTGAGGGAATTTTTCAACAGTTCTTGAGGAAGAAGTGGCTTCTTTCTACTGAACTTCTCAGCACTTTCTGAATGTATTCTTTCCTCCCACAGACCCTCACTGTGGCCGCACCCAATCAGTGGCATCCCATCCACTTACCCACACACCAACTTGTATCCTCACTTTAAACCTCCCATTTATCATGTTGACAGGAATGGCCTGTGGTTATTGACTGGGAGGGGATTCCTTTCCCATCCACAAGCTCAGTTATCAAATTAAATACAGAAGTAAATGTTTGGAATGCTAAATGAGAGGTGTCATTTGGTTTATAAGCTAAGTAAGTTGAATTATATGTAATCAGGAGGTGTTTATCAAATACAGGATGTTACTCAGAAATGGTGTTCAGGCATGTGTGTTCATGTTTTGGGTTTCCTCTAAAACTCAATAAACTATAACAAAGTGCATGTCTTAATTTGCACAGGCCATGTGTCTCAGCAACACAGTTCCCACACTTTATTATTGGATAGTTATACAATGTAGAAAAACTCTCACAAACACACTTTAGTTTTCTACAGTTATTTCAATCTTCAGTTCATGCAGGCTGCTAGCAAAGTGAATGTGACCAGAGCTGTCCAGTTCCAATCCTTGAGGTACATTGCCCTGCAGGTTTTAGACACATAAAATAAAACAAATCTTCCCAAAGGTTGTTGTCACATTCTGTTAATGATCTATTCATTTGAGGCAGGTGTGTTGAAGCAGGGAAATATAAAAAAAAATCTGGCCCTCGAGGACCAGAATTGTAGTGGTACTTAAAAGTAACCGCTGAAAAAGCATTTGACAATTAATCATGTTAATAGGCAACTACTGATGTTGCTGGCGTGACCTACAAAATAAAAAAAAAAAAGCATTTTTCTAAAAACATAAAAAGCACCAAAATAAGTTACTAAAATTCAAATAAAAACAAAATGGTGTCTGTAGTACTAAGATAAATTATAAATAAAAGTTCCGATTTTAAAACATAAACAAAACATCCATATCACCAAGGCAGAGTCGACAAATAAACTGTCTCCAAAATAACAGCAAAATTTTCTTGTCTGAACAGCAACTAAATCAAATGAACTGAGTCAATCAGTTGCATTTTTGAGTCTCCTTTTCCTGCTTACATGAGAAAACGGGATGCGCAGATGCCGCCTGAGCATAACAAAATGGCAACTGCCATACAAAGTATTTTTCATCCCCACCAGAATATGTCTTACTTATTTCATTAGAGTACGTCTCATCATCCATGAGTAGAAACACGAGTTTACTTACTATAAAGTTTGTCTTTAATTGTTGAAATGAAATCAGCGATGATGACTGGCTAATTGTTTTGGTAGCAGCTAAACTAGCATGTTGCGATACTGTGTTTTTTACGTGTGCAGAGGGTTGACACAGTGCTTGTCTCGTTCTGCTGACAACAAAGTTTCTTTTGCTAGTTACTGTTAATTTAAACACGATTTGTTGTTCACAATGTATCATTTTTCATGGGAAAAATTAGTGCATTCCCCAGGATGGATTGATAGTGAGTTTACTGCGTCTTTTCAGATTTTAAAGCATCAGGGATGCATGGACCTAGCAACATAACTGGGCAACATCTCAGTAACAGAACTGGGTGTAAAAAGACCACCATAAACAGATAGATTTATAAAGAATAAGCCCTGGGGAACACCTGATGTAACGGTGGAGGGGTGGGATCTAAAGGACTCGATTTGGATGAACTGAGTGCAGCCTGAAAGATAAGAGTTAAACCAGTAAAGAAGTGTTTGGGAGACGCCAATAGAAGACAGTCTTTTGAAGAGAATAGTGTGAAATTGTATTGAAGGCTGCAGTCAGGTCAAGGAGGATGAGGATAGTGAGTAAGCAGTAATCAGCAGCCAAGAGGAGGTCTTTGGTGATTTTAATGATAGCAGTTTCTGTACTGTGGCAGGTGCAAAAACCAGACTGGAACTGTTCATAGAGAGCGTTTTGGTTCAAATGGGTATGAAGTGGCAACTATTTTTTCAAGAATTTTAAAATGACAGGTAGGTTAGAAGTTGGGCAAAGATGATTGTAGTTGGGATCTAAACCAGGTTTTTCAGTATCATGGAAACAGCTGCTGTTTTAAAGAAAAGGGGAACAGTTCCAGTGGTGAGTGAGGAGTGGATGATGGTAGAAATAAGGAGGAGCAGAGAAATAAGGCAGGACTTAACCAAAACTGAAGGGAGGGGCTCAAGCTAACAGGTGGCGGGCTAGGACTTACGGATGAGGCCTAAGATCTCTGAGGCATTTGGGAGTTGGAAACTGGAGAATAACTGAGAGGGAGTGAAATGGTCATAAGACAGATGAGAAATCAAAACTGATGAGCTGGTGTATTTTTTTAAGAGAGCCACAGCTGTTGTATGAGTCCAGGTTGGGGGGGGGGAGTCTGACCCATGAAAACTGTTTTGGTGTTACCTTCATTTAACAAAGCTATTACTTGCCACCGTAAAAATCTGAATTTGGCATTATCTCCGCATAAAGAACCTTATGTATGATGTTGGTGCTTTGTCACAGCAGTGAACAGAATCCACCAAAAACCACTTTATCCTTCTTATTTATGAAGATTTTGACAGTTTTTCAGTCTTACATTTAGAGGATGCTGGAGGATGACTCATATGATATAACACACAATTAACCACTCAGTCGTTGCATCTGGTTCTCACTCCTTACCAGTGAACTGTAATGGGATTTATTAGTACTTGTATTGGTACTTGGTATCGGCAAGTACTCAAATGTAAGTACTTGTACTTGGTTTGTGAAAATGTGGTATCAGTGCATTCATACAAAATATGACAAAGAAGACCCATGCTTGCTACACTGCTAAAATTCTTTATCCGACAAGAATGGGACAGCATTTCACTCCATTTTAATCATTTGCTTTGTTTTCTGTCTTCTGTTCATTAAAATACTAACTTTGTAAAATTGTGTGCATGTGTTTGTCCAGATTCACCGTTATGGTAGTGACCTAGAACTTTTGATTGATTTGTCAGTTCTTTAAAAATCACAGTTGGTGAATAAAAGACTTGATGTCGTCAGCATGGAGTGTAGAGATAAGCCTTAGAAAAGTTCAATTATCAGGTACCGCCACACACAAACACACATGCTTTGTACAGAGCATCAGTGCACTGCCTAACACACACAAACACTGCTTCTTTTTCTCCCCTCATACATTTTAGATATTTCCTTTGAACATGACCTAACTGAACATCAAAGGAAAGACTATTTGACTTCTCACTCATCTGTGTCTAAATCATTTTTTGTGTTCCTGCAGCTCCTGAAAAAAGGAAAAAAAAAAAAAAAACAGAGCAGCTATCCTGAATCATTAGTGGTTGAGAGAGCATGCAGAGAATGTTATTACACCCTGTGTCCCAACACCAAGGCAGACTATCTCTAATCACTAATAAACATGAGCAGACATTTCAACAGCACTTCCTGTGGTGGATGAATGATAACAGTGTGGAGAGCTGAGGCACCCTTTGGGTGTCATCATTTCGAAGGTACACTCCCATCTGTGGGTTTTCAGGCTTTAGAGCCTTCAAGATGACAATCAACAACACAGATGTGTTTGTTTACTTGTCAGATCCAGAGGCAACAAAAGAGTAGTTGTGAGGGGTTTATGCTTGTTGCAAATGCTCATCTAGCATATTCATGACTTAATGGTAAAATTCTGATCTCAGGATCTGCTGCTCCTTCAGAGGACTGCGTACTTCATCATGTCATATTCAGACAGGAACGCATGAGTGTGTATCATTTAGAAAAACACAGAATTTAGAAAAAAAAGGGGAAAGCATCTGCTCCCTCTTCATAAAGCACTGTCATTCCACTGTCTGAGACACTGAGAAGTCAAGGAAAGAGGCATCGTTCATCCGGCATGCAAAGTTTCATGATGCACAAAAACTCAGACAGAGATCATGACTCAACCGGGAATAATTCTACCACAAAATTCTCTCACACATCGATGTGATTTTTCATCCTTTCTGTTTATCGTCTCTTTAAATTAAGTGTCTCTCTTTAAATTCATTTCTCAAGGATGACCTTTTTTCCAACTCTCATTGCTCACAGTTGATGGAAGAAAATGTCAAAAGCCAGGATGAAGTAAATAACGTTTTCTTTCTTTTTGTGCAGTTTTCTATTTTTGAAAATAAAAAGGCCAAAGAGAAAAAGAGTGCTTTCACTTTCTTGAGACTGTAACATTCGAGTTGAACTACATGAAAAGGTCAGTAAAAATGAAGACACTAGCGATCAGATAGATCACATGTTAAAAACATCTTGCTCTTCCATTATACTGGATCCTTCTGAAATGCATATTGACATTTAGACTATTTAGATCAAAAATGGCTTTGTGAGTCTAGTGAACAGTCTAAATATGTAACAACTAAGTCTGACTAACCCAATTACTTCTTTGCAACTTAACCTCTTGAATACACACTGTAACATAAAACTATGTCAGACTTCATGCCACAAAAAACAACTTGAATACCAGTTTAAGTTATTTTATCAGACCGACAGAGAGTTAAAGCAGGAAAAAGAACAGCAAATTACTTTTGGACAGATAAGGCCACAGCTCCACCCATAAATCTTTGTTTTGCACTCAAATGGAACTTAAGAACCCTTCAATGACATGCTTTTAATCCACTGTGAATACAGCCGTCGAGAATCATCTCAAGGACTTGGCTATCTCCAGAAGAATCATCTCAAAAGCCATCAAATGTGATCAGCCTACCAGAGTTTGGAATTTCACACCTGGCCTAAGCACCTCACTAAAAAATTACATTAATTAAAGCGGCTGAACTATCTATAGAAAACATGTCTGAGAATATTAATGCTAGAGTTCATCCTCTCACTCATGCTGATTTGATTTGTTTTCACAGAGAATTAGAAGCTGCTGGCGTCTATTTCTGCTGGAACAGGCGCCATCTGCATTCTTGAGCTGGAGAAGAAGCACAGTCTGTGTTTATGATTCCAGCAAAGCATTCACCATATTCCCCAAGCTATCACAGGGACCAAGGATATTTACTCTTTGTCCTGCACATTGTGACAAAGCAGGACTGATAAGTGGCTAAAACAAAGTAGTTCAACAAGAGCAAAGCAAGAAATAATCCAAACCTGGAATTAAGAGGTGGATGCAGTCAGCAGTACTGCATGGTCACCTTTTATTATAACTGAATCTTTAATGGTTGGTTTGTTTTCACTTTTGATTTGTAGTTCTGTGAACATTATTACGGTAAACAACATTTCATTGTTATATTGTAAGAGAAATGTGCTATTATTTCAAAACCTATACAGAATTAGTCAAAGAAAGATCAGAGAAGATATTGAATGTGCTCATGTAAAACATGTCAAACCTTCTACCGTCTTCACTGTGCTTGATTGTCTTTAGCAGGCAAAGATCTAATGAATGATTTGGATGTTAAAGACTTCCTCTCTCTCTACATAACAACTGTTAGAAGACTGTTGGAAAAAGCCCTCCAATCAAGAATGCTTATCTTTCTCTTCAAGCTGTTGACATTATCTGTAAATGATGTTGGAAACCTGAGATGGACACCATGGCTCAGACTGCAGCTGTCCAGGATGTAATGACACACATATTGCTCTTTTACGCACTGAAGGACAAGCTCTACAGCTAGTCCTCCACAGAGAAAAGTCCCTTCATCACATAAGAAGATGAACTACCAATCACAGCACCATTTAAATTTAAAAGACACTAACACATGAATGCCTGTGATGCTATCAGGGTCAACCACATACCATCAGCCAAGTTGAGAACATCTGCAGCTAGATCTAAAGAGAAAATGGAGAGAATTGGCTGCACTGCTTTTTTTGCTCAGAAAATGTGACTCAAACCCTTCACTTTTGTGATGAAGGCGAACAGTCAAATAGTGGTTGAGTTTGGAGCAGAAAGTGGAAAGATGGTGAAGAAGACCAGAAACAAATGCAAACAAATCAAATGCAGACAGATGTGTCTGTTGAATGAAAGTACAGGATATCATGCAATGGCATATTTTACTGCAACCTTACATTTGACTCCTCTGTAATTAACTTGCTTTTGGTACCAGATATAACTTTTACATCATTATCTTCTGTAAAAACTATTTTTCCCCACCACAGAATTTTGAATAACCACGATTGAATCTTTTGTTTTTTCATCTGCTATAGCTACATTTACTGTATGTCATCATGCAAACGTTCAAGACATATTTGATCATATAAAGGACATTTTATCCTTACCTAATAAAATAAATTCCAATTCACCAACATAACTAAATTATTAGGAGTCGGAAGGTTATTTCCTTATATATGTTGCTGTTGAGGGATAATGACAAACGCAAACACCCACAGCCTGTTCCAGTGAAGCAGGTGATATTAGCCTGGATAGGGCCAGCAATGGTCTCATCAAAAATCCAAATAGCTGCAACATGTTAAATAATTTGTTCACAATCCCCACAGTTCCAGTGAAAAATAAAAGGATATGCTGCACTGAATGCCAGCATTTAGTGTTGTATCATCATCAAGTTGTTTTTATTTTTTTTAAAGTGATTGGTGATGAATAAGAATATGAACGTAAGCCTTAAACATAGGCTGGAATAACCATAGCGCTACCAATCAAAACTGTTGCTGAGACAAAAAAAATACACTTTCTGCGTGCAAAGTGGCCATTGCATTTAGAGTGATTCCAAGTTGTGAAGTACATCTTTTTAATGTTGGAATAGGAGGAATCTTCGGTGATGGTCGGAGAGGCCGTAGGTAGGGATTGGCAGTCACGTTTCTGTCAGCCTGCCCCAGGGCAGCTGTGGCTACACAAGTAGCTTACCATCACCAGGTATGAGTGAGGAGTGGATGAATAATGGATACCAAGTAAGGAGCTTTGAGTGCCTTGAAAAAGGACTATATAAATCTAATCCAATAATATTATTATTACAAGATCAGTGCTGGAACCCTGAACAAGGTGGGACTTAAAGGCGATAGCTACAACTTTAACTCCTCCCCGCCAGTAGGTGTCGCACTCACACTCGTTTGCTCTCACTCCAACCTTAGGTTCTACTAGTTGCCAGATATGCCAAAAATCCATATGGATGAGCTAAAGCTAACCACATTTACTAAGCAGCAGCTTGAAATGAAAACAACTGCAAGAAGAAAAAACTCATCACAAACGAACTTGGCCAAACCTGCCGCAACACGCCTGTGCCAGTTTACAGTACCGGCTGACCATTAAAGACCATTAAAAATGTTACGGTAAGGCTGACCATTAATTAGCATTAACATTAGCAAAACGTATTACTTACCTGTCCAGAAGGAAAGTGGTAAGCTCCACGTGACTTTTAAGCCCCCTTTCTTCCTTCAGTCGGCACCAACACTCAAATGGTAGACCGATATTCACCCTTGTCCTGCTTGATTTTTGGTCCGCTTTAATTTGAGAAATGTAACAGTGCTATCGATCTGGCAACTCTGGAGCTCCGCCTCACGTGACATCAGCCTACTAATGCTACTGGCTTAGAATCCTTTAGTGTAAAATTTATATATTTTGGACCTGTCAAAATTTATAAAACAATTATTTATATCCTATAATATATTTTTTCATTCAAATGAATACTTTTATTCTGCACCCCTCTAGACGTTCTTTTGATGTATTATTTTTGGAAAATGTATTTTTTTGATGAAAAAGTTGTAGCTTTCACCTTTAACACAAATTGATACCAGATATTATCAGTTTCCAGCCAGCCATGTCTCATAGCATCAAAACATCTACCCATGTTCTGTTCAGACTCCAAGTTAAAAGGGTCAATAATCATGTTTCAAAACGTTTTTGCATTTAACTGTAAAAAGTTTACATCTAAAATCGTTGAAGGAAGTGTCACAGTTTGAAAAAGGTAATCAAGACAGAAAGACAGGAGATGAACTATTTAAAATTAAATGCAACATTGCCGTTGATCATGACATTACATAAAGATACTGACATGTCCATAGTGGCGTTTGAAGGATGGAGATTTAACGTTTGTGGACCCTGACCACTGCTGGTTGGGACATTGCAGGATGACAAAATGTTGCTCCATTCTCGTCTCTCCGGGACTGACGGAGCCCAACAAGCCTGCAAGCTGCTTTCACAGCAATGCAGACATGATCTGGCGTGTCTACAGCCCGGCGTCTGAGTTTCTGTTGCCACGGTTACCAACTACCGTTTAGTCAGCACAATAATTTACAACAATAAGGTCCAATCCCATTTTTCTTTGTTGCCCCTTCCCCTTGCCACTTGCCCCTTTAAAACAGAGCTAAAAGGGGTAAGGCTGAAAGTCAATCCCTACGAATTTCGACAACCTTCAACAATCACATACGTCATCAGTAGTCACTTAAGAACATTTTACACTGGAACTGGAAGAAATTTTAAATAATTAAACAAAAACAATAAATTGAATGGACTTTCAGGCTCATTAACAATGAATGAAAGCCAAACACAGCCAAAAACAACAAGTCTGATAGATAATAAAGTCTCTGTTCTACAAACAAAACTGGCTTTCAAAAACCGGCTAAACTGCCAGTTGTATTAAAAAAAGAAAAAAACTAGGAAAAAATATACATCATTGCTGTTTGTGAAGCTGAGATACCTCCCCTCATCGCTGCGTGTCTGATCTATGAGCAGTGAGCGAACCGCGCTGCTGTGTCTTTTTAACATATATGCCAGGACACCGGCCCAAAAGTAATGCGGCCCACTGAGAATCCTCTTGAACCTCTTCATTAGCTGGCATTGCTCTTGATGTGTATTCCAACATGAGAAATCTCAGCGTGAGAAGCCACTCAAATGTGTGAGTCTCACAGCCGATGCGTGAGAGTTGTTCAGTCGAGATGCTCAACCTGTTGTCATACAAAGTCTATAGTAAAGTAAGATAAACCAAAAAAAACTAATGAAAACTATTGCGGCCGGAAAACTTGTCGCTCTCATTTTTTCCTTACCGTGCAAACATTTGATTTATTACTTATCGCGACAGGCCTATATAGGACGTAATGTACAACTTTTGCGTGCAATTAAAATTCATTGTGTTTACGGGCATAATCTCTTTTTCTCTGTGGCTTTTTTGTGAGCGTGTGTTGCCCTGCACCTCAAGAAAGCGTGATGTGCGTAGAAACACTTGCTTTCTCGTATAGGATGGAATATTTTTCATACCCCTCCGTTTGAAGTGTGCCTCTGAAAAATCTTCGTTTGAAGGGGTATATAGCCCTACCACTTACCTCCACCCCTCTGTCATAAAAGAAATTGGGACACCCCTACCCCTACAGAGGGGTAGGGCTAAGTACTAGGGATAAGGGGTGAAATGGGATTCATCCTAAGTCTATTTGACCAGAACTTCTTTCATAGGTGTCATTATCACTTTTTAATGGACACCCTCCAGCCAATCAGAATCGAGTATTCACCCAGACCATGGTATAATATATATATATATATATAGATATAGATATATATATAGATATATATGTATATATACTTTGTGTATTTTCTTTCAGCAACATTTCAAATTTGCTTGAAACTTGGGGAAAGAAGTGCTAGTGACATAGCAATGATTTAATACCATTTCTGTAACAGCAAAAATAATTACAGCCAGACTACTTGACCTTTTCTTTCAGACCATACCAACACTAATCCTAACAATTATGAGAAAACGTTTGGCATCTTCGATTGATACTAAGTGCAAGCCAAATGCCCTAACTTTTCCAAAGTTTGCACTTATGTTCCTTCTTCGTTGTAGCAGCAGTTGAATAGTCAGGTATAAAAATGTGATTCTATTGCACAGGCTGCCTTTTTGAAGACTTCATCATGTTCACCTTTTTATCTCAAATAACTCCTTTTGTAGCAGTTTATATGAATAATAATCAGGAGCTAAATAATCAGAGGAGTGACAAAAACATAACTCTGGGAGTGCTTCCAGTTGTTAGAGACAGGCATTAAATCCATTATAGAAATACCACAACAACAACAGGATCTCTTCAGTACTGTCAAAACATTCAGTAGGTGTCTGACTTGACTCACTGAAACTGTGAAGCAAGAAGTCAAAGTGCTCCCTGAGTGCCAGTACCATGAGTAGACAAACTCATATTTCTTGTATTGTTTTCCTCTATGTGGCACAAAGGTCATTATGTGCCATAGAAACTTGAAAAAAAAATGGTGGAGTAATGGATAAGCTCCTGGTCTGTTGCTATGTACTGTTTTCTTATTTGATGTTGAGTTAACATGATACAATGAGTAAATGAGTAATGAAGCATGGCAATGTATTCTGGAGAGTAAGACAGGATGATAAGTCACCCAGCTAGATGATGAAGTAAGGATGCTTATGAGATTATTCATGTGACTGTATGTTGAATGAGTATGTGCATCACAATTAGAAAAAGAGACTGAAACTTGAACCCCCCTGTCACCTGCTTCTGGGCAGCAGGAAAGGTGGATTGGCTGAGTCAGAAAGTGCAGTTTGCTGCTGAAGCTGCTGTTGTGCCCTATCACACATCAACCCCACATGCCCTGCATACAATCTGAGCTTAACCTGCATGCAACATCAGCACTTCTCCCCCCCTGCAATCTACATGCATGTCACAAATGGTGCCAAAAAAAATAAATAAATGAATTGGGGGGGGGGGTAAACAAATTCAAAGAAAAGCCTCTATCCAAAATTCCAAAAATATGCACATGTGCTGTCATAGAACAAATGTGAAAAAATGCACTTCTGGAGAGGTTTGCAGCATTTCCATTGTGTCCTTGTTCACGTGTTCTGTCACTCAAGCTGTCACCATGGAAATAAGCTCAGTTTCTCTGTCTTGTGATGGATGCACTGCAGCACACAGCAGAGGATGCAAGCACAGCTGACACTGTTACACCTTGTGTGAGAAGAGTCACATCTAACCACCTTCTAATCTTCTACACCAACTAAAGTGCAGCACCTCATTCATGCAATCACTGAATCCACCTCAAGGTCAGCTTCACCTTACTTAACACAAAGCAAGACACTGAGAAGGGCTGCATAGGGAGCAAAAGTTAGCAACAGCATGTAAAGGGCAATTGTCACTTCATATAAGTGTATTAGGTGGGGAAGCAAATGGTATCACACCACTGACGCCCCAGTAGAGAGAATCACAGGTGAGGGGGGTCAACAAACCAGTCACGCATTAAGTATTAAGGGAAACGTGTATGAGTAATAATAGCTATATGTTGCTAATAGATTTTAAGATTTAAAAAAAAAACTGTTCGTGCTTAATAAGACCAACATATTTGTAAGCTGTATGTTTGTTTTTAGCAAGCAAATGGGTCTAATGTGTCCCATCTCCGAGCACAGCTGATACCATGAGTTGCACGTAAATTTTGGTTACAAAGAAAAAATGTGCCATATTTATTCAACTGGTAGAATTTTGAAGTATAGTACAATACATGACGGCAACTTGGGACGTCATGAAGTTATGTTAATATAAGGAAGTATCTTTTCTATTATTTAATGTTAAATTGAGATTAAATCAATGTGTATGTGTGTATGAATTTTTTCCCCTTACTGTGACATTTTGGACTTCCTTTGTGGTCACTCGAAGGAGGGTCTGCAAACTGCACCCGGTGTCCCGACATGTCTGAAATCTCCTCCGCTGGTCAAAACCTCCTCTCTGCCGCTCTTCTCTTGGTTTGTTTCAAAGTATCCAGTAACTTCAGTGCTCGAGCTTGAGCTGCTACGAAGGGACCGCGTCGCCGTCCGTTAAGCGCGTGGGAATCCTTCAGGCGGACTACACTCAACGCTGACTGTGTGCCAGTACTGCGGTGAAGCATCCCGCTCGGTCCACTCTCACCTGCCCTCTTGGCTCTTGACTCTTTGCTAGTAGTTTGCGGTCTGTAAGAGACACATTAGAGTAGGGAGAGCTCAGTCCTCCCCCCGTATGAAAAAAATATAAAACTTTTTTCCCTAGTGCTTCCGACTGCAGCGTTACGTCATCACTATAAAGCTTTCAGGCTTATAAAGATAAATAGACCTAGTATAATAATATAATCATATCAATTAGGAAGTCGAACAAATACGGATGTCGTATCAAAATATCTTTCTTTCAGAACATCTATGGGGCATACATTGACAATTTACCAGAAGAAGCAGACAAAAAGAGTTTAATAGCCTAGATTAGTAAGAAAAAAATAGAGGGTGTAATAATTCTCCATAGGCTATCATTTTAAACTTTCAAAAACACAATTTCGCCTTTGCTTCCAGCATTCACTGGTTAACCCCAAGGTTTTTCACATTTTTTCTCACCATTCTGCAGTAATTTAAGATAGCACTCTCGACAATCTCACCGAATTAAGTTTAGAAAAAGAAGAATAAATTCCACTACATTACGCTTTTGTAACTTTATGGGAACATGTTGGAGTCTACAGCGCCATCTAGTGGAGGGAAATTGCACCACAAGACCCTGTCAGAGTAATGGCAAATTAAAGCTGGAAAACAATTGTAAAAATTATATGTATTCTAGCATGGAGATAATTTTTTTACATTATTTATTTATTTATTTGCATTCTCTGTCCCGTTTATAATGAAAATCATTCAAAAAACGTGAAAATCTCACAGAATCTATCATAGTAGTAAACCTGGGTATTGTATGGCGTTGAATGACTTGTTCTCCTGAATATTAGGCAGTAAATTTAGAGCCTTTGCTAAATTAAACTTTTTGCATTGTCTTCTCATATAGAAAAGAATTATTAGCCAATATACAACTCTGTAATTGAGTCAAAAGTGGCCCATATTAGACCAAAATGTGTCATTTTGGGTTTGTATTAGTTTTTTATGCTTTTATTGGTTTGCTATATTAATTGTATTTATTATGGCACACATGTTTCCTAGTTCTTCTGCAAAGTCTACCCCATTGCATTCCATTTCAGCTGCAGTACAAATCGCTGCTTGGTAAATGACACACACAGTTTGAAGTCAGAGCTGATTCAGTTCCTTTGTGAGAAGCTATTAGTAGACTGGAAAACAAGTCAACTAAGTGACTAATGTCAGCCATGCATTTGTAATATTGGCTAAAAGTACTTAAAGTAGCATAATTTAGGGGGGAAAAATGCATACTGGGCTTTTTCGTATGTTTGTTTACAAGGTCCTACAAAGACAGAATTTTTCATTTGTTACGCTTTTGGAAAATGACACCATACAGACATGATTTTCAAGCTAAAAACCATGAAGGAAAAAATAAATAAAAAAAAGGAATTTTTTCCCAGTTTAAACACTCGAGTTTCAGTGTAAGCAAGCTACTTCTGTGGGATGTGTTTAGGAAGTAGGTTATAAAGCAGAATAAACCCATAAATTACAGTTAACATTTTTTTTAAATGTATACTGTGAACCTGCACCTTTAACTCTGGCATGGTAAAAGTTCCCCTGTGTATTAAGGCTACAGTTACTACATACAGCAGCCTAACTTGTTTGTCACTACATGCATTTATCACTGTAGGCCACCACTGATTGAAACACTTTATCTGACCACTTTAGAGGTGACATTCCAGTAAAACTGCATGCAGTCTTGCAACCACAAAAACATACACTGACATTATCAGTCATGGTAGCTAAGTTTTATGGAAATGCAGAAAAGAAACAAATACTTTGGCAATAAGCATGCAAATTAAATGAGGGCATTGTAACTTGGGTTTCATTTTTTAAAACTTTATTTGAGAATATTCTGTCAAAAACATAAAAAGAAGTGGAATAACTGAAAAAGAACATAACACAAATCAAAACTCTCCAAACTAGCCTGATAGGACTTCTGTGCAAAAGAGAGTAGGCTATACAGATTTCACACAATGTAGTTAGGCAAAGGGAAACAAGGCAACCCAAACTTCTCTGTATTAAAAAGTAGTTGGCAACTGTCAGCAAACAATTAGGAAAACTCACTTGTCTGCCAAAAAAACAAAGGTAAATAAATAATACATATGTTCCAAAAGCACTCGTCACTCACGCCAGCATAACCCAAAGCCATCAAGAAAATCAGGCTCACACCCTTTCAAATGCTAATATGCAAATTCTGGTACATTAAAAAGTATGTGCACTGCACTTCTTTTCACTCATGATAGAAATCTTATAAAAAATAATTTAAGGCATATAGATACCAAGCAGAAACAGATATCTGCATTTTTTTTGGAACAAAATACATCCATTGTCAAATTTCATCTCATTCACATAGAGCCATTTTGTTCTATGTACATCTTTGATAATGAGGCTGCCATCGACTTTGCCAGTTCCTCGTCTCGTTTCCGTTGCATCTGCGAGTGTCGACACCAGTCCTCATACTCCGGGTTAGGGAGACACTTGTCCAAGATGACATCATAGTGACCGTTGCTGAGCCAACTGAGCCAGATAGCTGGTTTGGAAGCATCCTCCTCCCCAAGATAGTGCACCATGGTGGAGACAGTGGGACTTTCCAAGCTGCCCCCAGTTGTAAGGTGAATGTTGACATTCAGCATTTGGCTCATGGCGAGAAGCTCGGGGTAACCCGCCCAGGCGCCGTCCTGTGCTGCATTAATCAGGAACTCCCCCACGTCGCCTTCAATGATGGGGTTGAACTCATCCAAGTGGTCAGCAATGTGGTGGACCGTCTGCTCCCGAAGCTCCCCGTGTCTAGCCTGATCCCCATATGTGGCTTTGCAGATGGCTCTGTACAAACAGTTGCCATCAGGAATGATGTGGTACCTGTATTTGTGCCTCTCCTGGAGGTACTTGTTCTGCTTCTCCACTTCAGCCAGGTACCGGGTGACTTTGTCATTGATGTCTCTTTTCTCTTGGCATCCCTGCAGGGGGGACTCCTGCAGAACGCTGAGCTCAAAGGCCCGTCTCTCATCTGATGTTTGAGCATCTTTGACACTGTTCATATCACTAAAATCTTCCATTTTGAAGTCTTGGTGTTGGGCTGCCCCTAGGGGAGCTTGATCCTCTTCATTTTGTGAGGTCCATCTATTCCTTTTACGGGCGGCAACTGTCTGTGAAGCGCCGTCATCCTCGCATGAATTTCCCCCCATTCTCTGGAGTTCTTCTGTTGTGGGTCCACTGATGTTCTCCCACTTAAAAACGTGGTTTCCAGACAGTTCAGGGCAGTCAGGGAAAACCGCGTCAGCCCCATTTCTCGTATGATCTATCACGTCCATCATCATATCAGAGTCACTGCCACTGCTGACAATGTCTTCACCGTTATGCAACTTAGGAGAAGGTGTTTTGGTTTTGGGCTCTCGGATGATATGAACAGGTACAGACCTCTCAACTCCATCCGGTCTGCGGATTAATATCTCAGCAGTCGAAGTGAAGTAAAGTGGTCTCATGGGTGAAGCTTCGTAACACGAAAAAGCAGGCATGTTTGCGGAAGACGTCTCTGTAGCCGGATCACCACCGCTGGTCGCCGAACTTGTGTCAAGTTGTGTAAATCCTTGTCTGGCTGTCTCAGGGGAACTTTGCGTCGTCCCGTTCAAGCGCCCGGACGCAGCTGACAAAGTTATTGTAACTTTGCGAGACGACCGCGGGTAGTGTGTCAGCACACTGTTGTACAGCTGCATTTTGAAACAGTCCTTTATACTGAACGCCGCAGCCGGGCCGTTACGAAAAGATGACAACAGCAGCTAAAAATACCCTCCATGTGATCAACAACAGCAAAGTTGTAGGCAACGTCTCCATGGCCATGAGTCCTTATCATTGACACGCAGAGACGACGAGACTGCCCAGTTTAACTTTCTTGCGTCATTTGCAGTTGGGGTGCCTCCCTAATTTTAGACTTCAAGCTGTAACCGGACCCTTCCAGCCCACCAGTCCCAGCATGAAATTCTACCCAAATAACATCCGTTTAAAACACTTCAAAATACAACCCAATGTCAATTTGATTGCTGAGTAACTTCAATGTTTAATTGTTTTATGAAACTTTTTAAAAACAACAATCAACCTATAAACACAATAATGTTAACTTGAAAACAAATCTCTACAAAATAACCTTTAAAAAAACATGTTTTTTAAGTATTTGGACTCAGACATAAAATCTCTCTTTCATGATGAGAAGAGATAGGCCTGACTATTCTGTAATATAACCTACAATCTGCAAGTTTATTGAAAACAAATGATAGTACTACTTCCATTAGATACTCAAATGCAAAATAAGTAAACAAAATAAGTCAATTGCTCCTTTTAATCACTTCTAAATCAGGTGCTAAAAAAGTCGCTTCTAAATTGATCTCATCTAAAAGAAATGCTCAATTTCACATTAATATATATTCTTCTTTTTACTCATCATTTCACATCATAATTTTCAATTAAAATAAAATGCATTTTGTATATGCTATTCACGATTCATGGATGGTTAAAAGCGGTGATACTGCAGGTATATAATACTGTTAATTTGTATGAAGTTAACACACCTACTACACCACCTGCTGCTTATTGCATCTCTTTGCCCAATGATCAAATACTCACGTCAATGTTCTTATCTTAGATTCAGTTTAAGCTGTGCAACTTCTGTCAAACTGCAAATAAATAGGACCGTATCACCACATATGTCCAACAAAAGAAAAATTACTAAAAGTACATCAATGGATAAATACATTTTTGTTGTAAAAAATAAACTAAAAATTAAAAAGAGAGAATAAATTATATTGAAAGCAAAATCCCCATTTCCGGTTCTGTTCCTTGGTGTTCTGTTGGTAGCTTGACGTAGCTCTGCTTACATGAACTGTGAACCACCTTTTATTTACAGTCTATCTATGTTTTAAATGAAGCCGTCCAGGATGCGTCACTGTCCCAATGCACGTGTGACGTTAACAAGACATGACATATTTAATAACTCATACATTTTACTAACTCTCCCTTATCAAGGTTTGTGAGTTATTTAACTCTTCAAATATGTTAAAGAAGCAAAACAATTGGTCTGTTAAGAAAAATGAACAATAAACTCTATTTTATTTCATTTTGTTAATATTTTATCAAAAAGAATACCAAATATAAAGTGTATGTTTTGTTAACATATATTATAGCCTCTGTAAACAGGCAGGACTATTAGTTTGAGTTCAGCGAAAACAAATTATCATTAAAAAACACTAACATTGGAAGAGATTGCTACATAAAAACAACTACAATAAATCTTATTGGAAAATGTGATTCAATCTCGGTTTGTTATCTCACAGGCTCCGGCATGCAAAAATGCTCATATGTCTATTTTTAACACTTTGTCTGACTGAGCTAGTGGAGTTTGCTGGGAATCTGGGCGCTTAATATAGACATAACCTCAGTGGAGTCACTTTACCTGTAACACAATTTTAAAAAGTAATAGTAATAACTGTATGTATAAATGTGTTCCCATGCATTCGGGTTGATTATTCTATAATTATCATTATTTTAAAGCCCAATTTTCCAATCAAAACTACTTTTTTCATCCAAACTTTGTGTCCTCGTGGCGCATCGGCACATGAACCACCAGAGAGAGCCAGATGATCTCATGTTTTCCGTGTTATGTAGCATTTCAACGCAGTACTAGCTATAAACGCTAGGAGGCGACATTTCGCTTCAAGGACAGGCAACAATACTTGTTTGGAACAAATGCATGCAAAGAGACATGCTACAGCAGCTGTCGCAAGGTTGTGCACCGCATACAAATGAAGGCATTGATCGTTACCCTCGCAGTACTGTTATATTTTGTAGCCTGGATTGCTGCACTTAGCTCCATTTGCTGCGAGGTAGATTCAACGTGGCTCTACCTCGACTGGATTTGGCCAGAAATTAGAACAGCACTTTATATAATGTTAACATTTTAGGTTAAGTGAGACGGGTAGCACGCGTAGAAAAATATCAGTCGGTTTCTTTATAGGTAAACCAAAAGGGAAACTGAATATTATTAGATAAATTCGAAATTTGAAGGTTTAATCATAAATAGGTTACAACTGGGATCTCCTGTTGTATAACGCTGTGTTTTTTGCAATGAATAAAGCACACTGCTAAAAAAGCGCACACCAATTTAGGAAAATAAAAAAAAATGTTACACTTGTTGCAGAATACAACAAAAACAAACACTGCAAGTCTCATATATGTACTGCTTTTAATATTAAATGATCTTTGTGTGTGTGTGGTTAGTTCCACAAGGTCCGCAGTGCTCCACCAGCCTTTTGTTTTGTTGTCATTCCTGCTGCCCGCCAAAATCAACGCCCTCCTGCATATCATAATATATGAAACACGTTGTTAATGTTTATTTAAGAAAGTCCGCAGCAGTTAAAGCTTAACAAAAAACAGTAACCATGTCAGTAGATCAAGCCATGCTGATGTCAGAGATTTTCTCCCCTGCTCTCCACGGTGGGAGGATCTCTGTGCGTTGAGTCACGCAGCTGTCAAAGATAGCTGTCACCCAGTTTCAGGATCAAACACACACACAGTCAATGAGGAAAGGGCTGAGGGACGAAGGGACGCGGAGATCTCAGGTAACCCCCCCTCTTTTCCATCAAGTCTCCGGACACGACCAAGAAGACCAGTACGTCTAAGGAAAAACCAAAACGGAGAAGAAAATAGTTTTGATGAATAAGGATTTTCGGATACACGCGGGGAGATATCTGGAGAAAAGAAGAAGAAAAAAAACACGGCACGAAAACAAATTTCTCCTGCGCTTGACAAGGAATTAGTGGGATTTTTCGGACGGAGATGAAGACGAAAAAGTGTAAGTGTGGTGTTTTGGAGAAGAATTTAATAAGAGGGAGTCGGGGGGGGCGTTAGAGTCAGTGTAGATAACGTTTAACTGTGCCATTTCCCTCATATGCAAACCATGCAGTCTATTGTTTCCTTTCCAGACATGACAGGGGGCTTTTTCTGCCATGTGCTGGCACGATGTCAAAAGTCGATATGGTTGTTTTTCACTCGTCAATTGAGATTCTCCATATATATATATATATATATATATATTTTGTGAGTTTGCCTTACTAACACGACTCTTATCAACGTGTGTTGTTTTTCCAGTCACTGTGTAATTAACCAAACTTTATAGCCTTTCTAAAAAGCTACACCGAACTAGAAGACGCTATGATATAACTGAATAAAAGCTAACTTGAGGAGCACACGCTACGTTTGAGGACGAAGTGACGAATAAAAGCTGAAGTTGGGCGACTGAGTTCGTGAGTTTGTTATATTCTCACAATGTGCGAGTTTTAAAAAATCGATACCCTGTATCTTTTCACTGTCTGTCACAAGTGTTAACACCTCCAGCACCTTTTGAATTTGAGTGAAATCCAAATGTAGGCTAATGTTCATCCTGACCTCATTGTGGGAAGTTGCTGTTGCCTTGTTCAAGGACCTCGTGGTGCAGCGCGCACACACACAATAGAAAGCCTCTCACGAGTTGTTTTAAACTTAAAAAACTAGCGACTTCGTTGGGTTTGGGTAGTTTACAGGCCATTTTGTTAACTTATAATATTTCAGAAAGGGGTAAGTTTACGATAAACTCGCAGTTTACGGGTGGAAACTTTTGAATTGCATACAAAGAAACACGCAGCCCTGGGTTCTTTTGTTTAGTCTGGAGACGCTGATTTGCAACAGGTCTCCCCTCCCCCTTTCCCCTCTCTCCAGCCTACGTAATTACCTCATCCTGTTGGCCGCTCAGACTTGGGAACTTTCTTACTCTTATCCCACTAGATTGTCCCAGTGCAAACTGTGTAAACAGTAACATGAAATATCTTATTTTCGCTGTGGACTGCTGCACAGAAAGCTGCTGGTGTTCAGGTATAAATGGTTACATCATAAGCATCTGCCAGGCATATGGATTTTTTTCTTTTTCTGTAAGCAGAAAAGAGCCAAACAACACGTTCTGCAATAGCTTGGCCCTTATGTTTTATTGCATTCTGGCCACCTGATTAATGCTAATTTGAAAAATGGGATTAAAGGGGCTTAAAGACAGTTAAACGTCTGGGCTAAACTATTAACATTCATAGCCATTCAGAATCCCCAAACCTCGTTTGATCATGAGCAGCTTTAACCTAAAACAGAAACCTGCTCTGTAATCTTTGCAAATTAACCTCAGCTGGTCTTCAAAAACAAAATCTGCCTTAACATGGCGATCGTTCCTGTGCTCTCAGTCTGCCTTGTGTTTGTTGAGGCAGGTTTTATAACTGACACAGCATCAGACCAGCCTTTGTGACGTCCCCCCCTCCTTCTTTCCCTCCTCCTCCTCCTTACACCCTCCCTAGCTGCTTATATGAATCACATGGCTGAACTTGACAGCTTGCTTCTGACACATCAGCTGCCTCCCAGACAGGCTGCTTTTGGCTGCGGCAACAGTTTATCCGACTTTAAAGGATCTCCTTTGTCCTCACGCACTCTCCCTTTCTCCCATCTTGTGCAGGTTTGATGATGCTGTCAGGTAGCGAGACAGATGATGAGGATAGTGTGGACACCCCTTTGGATCTGTCATCCAGTTCGGGAAGTAATGGGAAGAGAAAACGGCGAGGGAACCTGCCCAAGGAGTCAGTCCAGATCCTCAGGGACTGGTTGTATGAGCACCGTTACAACGCTTACCCATCTGAACAGGAGAAAGCCCTTCTCTCCAAGCAGACTCAGCTCTCTACATTGCAGGTATGGAAACAGATAAAGCAAACATATGATTGCCCAAGGTTTTCCAGCTTGTAAAAACTAAGAGTGTTAACAGACCACTGTGAAAGTCAAGAGGTAACAAGTACCAGCTTGTCTGAACCATTTCCTGTCTAGATGGCAAACAAAACATGACACATCAACAGTGAATTGAAGGTCATCCAGACCAGCTTGATGTTGCAACGTAAAAGTAAATGAGACAACGTGAGTAAACTCACTCCCTGAGTGCTCTGAGCTTGGCTGAGACACTCGGACAGGAATTTCCCTCCCTCCAGCCCCTTTCCATCCCAGCTGTCTGGGAACAATGCAGAGTCATTTACATAGTTAGAGCTACAAGCCTCACCAAGCCAGTTACGACTAGCCTGGAGGAGTAAGAAACAGGGAGATGACCGTGATTAGTGCGCTGACAAAAGAGATTCGTTCGTACTGAAAGCTTTTCAATAAGAACTTCAATAAGAAGCTCCTTTACAGATTTTTAAAATTAAAAAATTAAGTTTAAATTATACTTTGTGGAGAAAGTTACTGTTTAGCTTATTGTGGTTTAATTTTTGTAATTTCTGCAGTGCTAAAATGATCAAGTAATGGGTGTGATTTAAGTTTTTATTTTGATCTTCAAAATAAAAGTGGGGTGGGGATTTTTTAAAAGTCTTTTAAGGCAGAATATGCATGAACCAAGCAACTCAACTAATGGATATTTTTATTTCCAGGTGTGCAACTGGTTCATCAATGCTCGGCGGCGACTTCTTCCGGAAATGCTCAGAAAAGATGGCAAAGACCCCAACCAGTTCACCATCTCCAGGAAAGGGAGCAAGGCTGGCGACAGCTTCTCTGACAGTTCTCAGTCCCCAAAACATAGCAGTCCTGCTGCAGGCACAGAGGAGAGCTGCGACAAGCGCGTCCTCCACCCCTCCAGCTTCGAGCCCACCATGCCCAGCGTCCTGAGGAAGGCTGCATCCCCCTCCACACTCTCTCCAACCTCCACGTCTCCCTCTCCAGGCCTCTTTCCCACACGGCCGTCTGTCATCTGTCACACCACTGTCACCACAGCGATGCAAGCCAGCCCGACAGCTTCCCACCCATCAGTGCCAGCAATGAACTGCGACAAGGCAGCTGAGCTGTTGCAGTCCGTGCAGGCTCAGGCACTCCTCAGGTGCCGAGATGAAGGGCCAGGTTGCCAGCTGCTCCCCACCACTACCACCATCCTCAGCTGCACCAGCATGGAGGGCAACCTGAGCCCCCGCAGCGGGCTGTTCAACACCCCTCCCCCAACTCCTCCAGACCTCACACAAGACTTCAGCGGCTTCCAGCTCCTGGTGGACGTGGCCCTCAAGCGGGCTGCAGAGATGGAGCTGCAAGCCAAACAGCTGGTTTCCTAAAAGACAAACTGACAGCAAAGGAGGGAATGGAGACTGACTCTTTGTCTCGACTTTAGAACTCCTCAGTTCAGTGACTTGTCTGCACGTAACAGAGAACAAATCCACATGAAAGCCTGATAATTTCTATTTTTGGTATACCAATCAATATGAGGAGGTTGTTTTTTAATTAAAAGAAAAAAAAAAGAAAAAAAATGTATTAAGGTGCCTTGGCCGTAAGTTGTTTATTCATTTCATATACGTGCGTATGTATCTACATGTGTATTTTATTTGCACACAGGGACCAAAAATGTTGTCAGAAATGCTGCCTGTCCTTATGTCTTTCCATTATATTGAATATCAATGTAGAGAATGGAGCAAGAAGTAGAATCAATTACACAGATTGGTCAGATCCACACACATTTATGGTTTAACATTTCAGAGCTCAGTTCATGATTGGTCTGCCTGATTTGTTTGCACACTAAAAGGTAGAAGGTCATCTCAGTGTCTTAAACATACTGTGCTCTTGGCATCGATGACAAACTTATACACTACTGTAGTAAACATTTAAGTGTTTTAGTTTTGATTTTGTAATTTACTTTTAGCTGTTTTAAAAGAAAAAAAAACTATTCTTTCTTTTTTTTTTAAACTGTTATTTTCCCACTGAGGGATGGTTCAGATGACCAGTGTAGCAGGTTCTTAGACTGAGCCTTCATCCCATCGCTCAGCGAACACAACGGCCAGTGGACTGTAAAACAAAACACTACAGATGTTTTTCTGCATTTGCTGTTTTATGAGTTTGACAAAGCTTTTTTTTTTCTAATCACCAAAAATGCGCATTTTCATGTATAATAGGACCATGTGTACAGTCAATGTGACATGATGCCCAATGATGTGATTTTTTTTTTCATACTGTGCAATGTTTGTGGCAAATAGGGGTCACATGGGATTCAAATAAAGTTTTGTTTTTCTACATCTCATAGTTTTATCATTTTTATTTACTTATTCAGATCACTTAATACACATTTACCCCAGCAACATTCTTGTAAATCCTGCTGAACTTTGTAAAGATTAGATTTATCCCTCAAGGATAAGCAGAGTTTGAGGAGTTAGACCGTGTGGTAAATAAATGCTGGGAATACAGCAGGACAGAAATAGTGTGGTGCTCATGCCTTTCCACAAGCATTCAGAGGCATTCCTGGGTGCGAGAGGTTTATAACAGCTCTGGTGCATTAGCATAATCCTGCATAAATTAACATGGGCAAACAGCAGACGTCAACAGTTTCTTGCCTAGCGGGGGTTGATGTGTGTCTACGTCTCAATAGCTTACAACAGAGGTTGAAGGCAGCTGTTCCATTCTGGTCCTGCTGCAGTCCTAAAGCTACTTTATTGGCCTCCACAGCACTTGTTGGTTAATTATCTGAGACAGACATTCTTTTATTCATCATATTTACTTTTAATCTAAACATCATGTTTATGTTTTCTGATACAAATGCAGAAAAATCTTGATTTCATACAATGACAGTTTATTTCCTGATGCTTGTGATTTAGCAACAAATCGTTTTCATTTCAGGGAGAATGCTGCACATTTTACTTCATTTAACTAATGGCTGCTGTGGATTACACACTACTACAGGGGGCTGTAGTAGACATCAAGACATTGGAACAATACCAAAGAAATCCGTTAAAAATTTACCGTTTTGTCAGGATGGAGCTTCACACCTGTAAATCTGCCTTTGTTAGTCAACAAATGTTTAGAATGAATTGAATAGAGTTTTCCAGCAATATGCCTCATGTTTTCTGTCAAAAGTGACAGTGATTGTGGTTTGAGGCTGGACCATATGTGAGTGATGTCATCCCAGATCTTCAGGCGCTCCGTAGGCAGCTTCAGCCCACCATAGTAGACCATCTGATGGGTAGATTGACCCAGGGCCAGGCTACACACAAAGATAACAACCCCATCGCCATCACTGCACACCCCCTAACCCCAACTCTGACCACTGTGGACGACACGCCTCCCCTCCGCACAACTGATGTGTAAATGACAAATCACCAGAAGCTACATGTGCAGGAGAGTCAAGGCTAAAGCCAAGGCCAAAAGTGCTGTCTAATTAAGGGGACCCACCCCTGTGGGAGGGAACCACCCTAAAAGCACACCATGCTGGCCTTGTAATTTGTTTAATTATAATCCAACTGAAAACACATGTGAAAACTGGAAAGGAGTGAATGCAACAAAATTATGGCAATGATTTTCTTGATTTTTGTTTGTTTGTTTTTTTAATGCTGATCTCATACACGTGCCATAACATCAACAGTGTAATAACATTAATTACAAAATGTATATGGGCTTAATATGCTATTTGATCGTGTTTTTTTTAGTTTACATTTACATAGGGAAACATTCATTTATATACAAATATTTATCTGAATGTTTTTCTATTCATTTAACTACATCACAGACTTCAGAAGTGCTGGAGTGTCCACAATCCAACATTCTGGTTTCTACCTCCCTGCTATACCAGGAGTGTTATATTGATATGTTAATATAATAAACATAAATAGTCAATTATTTGACAGACAATTCAATGCAAATACAAGATCCAAAGTAAAAATACTAAAATTAGCTTTCTCTACATAAAATGGCATTAAATTTGAGCTATTGTTTATATGAAACCTAAGTAGTTATTGATCAGCTAAAGAAAATACAAATCATATTGTACGGTTACATCATCACTTCCTTTACAACCATACTTTTCTCAGTGAAAACTTCAGGTAGCCGTTCAACAAGGACAAATAGCAGGATAAGCTATATTTTTGCCTATCCAATGGCACAAAACATCAGATTAATACATAGCTGAACTACACAGCGAAATCCTGCAATTCTGTGATCAAAACAAGACTGTAAACCAGATCAGGATTGTCTCCACATTCAAGCAGCTGATAGAAATAACTTGTTATACTGAAGAAAGTCGGGCTGAGATGTCCAATGGGAACATTGTTTAGATTAGAAGATGACTTTTTCCTTTATTTAGGATCATGGCCTATCCTGATGGCAGGGGTTATATACAGTCAGAGACAAAGCCATGGGTCACATACAGTCACAAGTCAAACACTTTCTCATCCGTACAAACACACACAAACACACAACATGCTTTTTCCCCTGAGACTGCTGTTGTGCTCGACTATTGTTTTAGAAATTAAGGCTGATCACTGAAACAGAAAGGACAAAAAAGGTGCCTGTCATGTTAAAGAACCAATAAATAAATCACAAACACAGTATAAGGGCCTTGTTGTCAGTGCGTAATAATAATAATAATTATAATAATAATAACAATAATAATAATAATAATAACCACAATGTCAATAAACAGTCATTATTCTCCTAACCAATAAATTAAACACAAATACAAAATAGCATTTTTCTGTATGACCTTCAATAATTGCTTCATTTGGAGGCAGATAGTGCACACACAGTGAGGAAAAATAGTCCCTTTTCAGTCCTGTAGTCTCAATACTGTCTATAAACCTTTCTTGGTTAAAAACGACATAGTAAAATGTAGAGCAACTACCAGTATTGTACCAAATATCAGTCTTTAGCTTAGTCTGTTACGCAGAAGAGTTTGATCGCAACATGAGTTAGGAATAAATGTGTTAAAAAAGACAAAAAAATGTGTCAGCATGCGAGTCATGTCATTATACTCTGTGTCCTTTATACAAACATGAGACCAGATGGTTTGTTTACAGTTTTTTTTAAACTGCTACCTTAATTATCAGTTACAGCTAGGACGCTTTGGACCTAGAAAAATAGGAAGCACTTTTTAAAATCAGAATCAAAACACACACATACAGTGCACACTCTCTTTAACACATACACACAGATTATGTTTGTGGTAACAGTGATAAATTCAGTGATTCTCACTCTTTGCAAAGACCCAAAAGTACACTCATGGCTCACCAGTGGCTCTACCTCACCTGGAGGAAAACCTCTAACACCTCAACTTTCCCTTTTGGGTTGGCCTTGGGACACTGGGGTGAACTGTTCTCAAACAGATGCCTTGTGTCACCAGTTGATACTAAAATAGCCTTGTCAGTTTTTTTTTGTTTGTTTTTTTTTGCCATTGTGTTGTAATGTTTGACCTCATGTTGTAAAATTAAACTGTGAGATTATAGTACTTGGATATTATTTTTATCGTGAAGCATCACTGCTGTGCTACACCAGGATCAGGCCACTCAAAAGATGAGTTCTATTAGACAATTCTTTAAGAGTGAGGAACAGGTGGAGGTACGGGAAAGAAAGGGAATGCTACATCAAAGCTGGGAGGAGAAAATGACAGTAAAGGGGAGACATGTTAATAAATAAATAAATACTGTAAATATACATTTCTTGTTCAAACAACTCCCATTGTGAGTGACCACACAGTGATCTGAAACGTCAGCAAAAAAGGTGAGTGTGTTATGTTAGCACCCTAGCCTTACCATTCAGAGCTACTGTGTAATTATGGTACAGTGTACAGTATTAGACGTGCTTGGGTACATGTGTGCATGTGTCTCATAGTCTGGTCTGAGCCTCAGGAATATAGATCTCGATACTGTCTGCACTTTCGGTTGCAGAGCTCTGCCGCACAGACGCAGCACGTTTGGCAGCTAGCAGGCGTTTGCGAGCCTCCAGACGCTGACGCTCGGAGCTCTCCAGCGAGCGGTCCCGAGCCAGGGGTGGGTGGCCCTTCAGGGGCTTCTTTGGCACAGGGGGGGGCATCCTTCTCTCCTGGACAGGAATGATAAATAGTCTTAAAGACAGACCATTGGGATTTTAGGGCAGGCTGTGGGCTGCAGGTTAACACAGTGACACAACTGCAGCCAGTTTGCACAAGGATTAGCGAGAGATGTTGCCAGCATCATGTGAGAGCATGCAATTTTGAATGATGTTATGGTTCACAGTGGCAGCCATTTGCGTGGGGTAAAACAGCACGATGGTGGCCATTGCGTGAGGTAAGAGACCATTGGAGGTGGACAGGCCCCAACGGTGCATGGCAGGTTGAGTAGCTTCTCAAAAGCAGCTCACTGTCGACAAGACAACAAAACACACAATACAAGTAGCGGCGTCAGGCAGGCACCACAACAGTATGCAACACATAAATGCATGCAACAAGAAAACTCAAGTGTAAATCATTTGGACTTACAATTCAAAGTATACAGTAATGACAGCAGAAACCATGCGGGTTAGTGAAGCATTCCAAATTCATGTTCAGGTTAGTTTGATCATTTAAAATGAGATTGTGACTCTCATATTCGCCATTTGTGTCAGCACCTGAATTTCTGGGGGAGTCAGAGGTTTCCAGTTGTTGGCTTTGAGTTGGTGGAGTTCATCAAACTTCAGGCTAATGTTCTCGATGGACAGCTGGAGCATGTCCCAGAAACCTGCCAGGTCCTGGGAGACGGGCCGTGGGTGTGCATTTGGGTTCTGATTTACACATGAACACAAGCATACAAACACATACTGTTTATATGCTTAATCACTCATTTGTTTAATTTAGTTGTTGTTGTGTTTAGTATCATAAGTATAATTTTTACAGAATTTATAAGACACAAACCCTATATTGTCATACAAGGGATTACTGGGATCCAGTAAATGGAATTGATTTCTTCATAACCCTTTGTTTTGAATCATGCATGAATGTTAAAAAAATAAAAACATCCTACAAGAAATAAACCTTCAGATAAAGCAATTGTGGTCCACTGCAGGATGAATACATATAAAACGTACAACTTCTATTTTTAAATTTTAGATTTTACAAGAAATAAAGGGGTAAAAAACAATTTGTAGATTCCAAATCTGAATCCTTAGCTTCTTAATGGATGGTCTTATTGTCACATAATGTGTCAATAATGCAACAAAGGGTATGATATTATGACATGTGTGAATATGTATATATTAGTCATAATTATAGAATCTATGTTTGTCAGGCTCCATCTTCCACTCTGTTTTTATAAGGGAAAGATGGCAAAGATGTGATGTCTATACTAAATGCACAGTAAATGACTGCTAGCCTTGGCTGTCAGCATGATTTGTGCAGGATGATGTCAGCGTTAGAGGGAGGAAGAGGAGCGGGGGGCGGCTGGGAGAGAGAGCATGCAGAGGATGGGGTGACACATACCAGATTCTCCTCACATAGCTCCCGGAACTGCTGGAACTTCTGGGACATCAGCAGCTGGGCGCTCCCCACTGCACTGCGGATCTTCCCCAGGACTGCAGAAAGACAGACAGGCACATGCATGCACACACACACACACACACACACACACAATTCACAATGCAATTACTCAAAGAACTGCATACTGCAGGCATGTTGCACCATTCACAGAGGGAGGTGCATTAGTAATGCAACAAAAAAGGGATGTGCCACTATCTTCCCTTACATGTATCTTTCAGGAACAGAAATCATTTGGGGATGTGAAATATTTACTGAAATTCTATATTTCTGTACAAAAATAGAAAATCAATGAGCACACAAATTTTATGATCAAACCAACAGTATATGTAGATATCTGGTTGTAATCAAATGTAGGGCTTGTCCCAGGGCGAACATTTCAAAAAATGAATGCTGCATTGCGTGACCTGATTCTAGCGTGAAGTGCAACTGGCTCATATATCCCTGTGGAAAGCAACTGCAAATGCATACATCACACAACATGAAGCTTTTGGAAACAACAACTGAGAGGGAGAGTAATGAATCTGCAGCAAGTCTTCAGCCCTCTCAGGATGTTCGTCTGTGTGTATGTGTGTGCGACTGGTAGCGTGGGATTTGGGAATACATAACCTTGAGACACCCTCCATGTTCTGAATGGTTTGTGCAAGAATGTCTTGCCTGGAAGTAAAAGACTAGCTGCATAAGCAATGACATTTTCTGTAAAACACAAAATCAACTGCACAGTAAGGACAGGTATAAATGCAGTGCTTACTGCCAGAAGCTTGTTTGCCGAGTCTGGTATGACCATGTGAGTGTGTGTGTGTAAAACATCATTTGATATGAGCATACATCCAAACAAGCACTGCTCGTATGCTCCTTTAAGATCAAATAGCTGCCTCAAAGACGCACTGAGCGAACTCTGTGTGAGAGATCATTATACAGTCTAGAGGACACATGTGTGGCTCAAGCCAGCAGTGGCCTATTGATAAGTATGCACGGTATGTCTGTGGAGGCCAGAGGGCCTGAGACAGGAACAAGCAGCTATTGTGGTCCAATACCATGAATACCAGCACCCTCTGAATCGAGAAAGGAGAAGAAGATGAAAAACAGATCTAATATTTTTGTGCAACTGATTTTCTTGACTTCATATGCCATTAAATCAAAGCATCTAACTCACTCTCATCAGGCAGTTCATTCTCCATCTCATCTTGCTCCATTTGTCTGCACCAGCCCTCCATACGCTCCGTCTCAGCCTGCAGCAACTTTAAGAACCAGTGGCCATCGCGGGGGCACACTGATCGGCCGACGGCCTCCAGAGCCTCCACCTCTGGCTCTGGAATGCTATCCATCCAAGGATCCGGAGGAGGCAGGATGGATGGGTCAAACCCCACCTCCCCATAGTCATCTGCAGCACATGCATGGTAGTGGTTCCCAGAGCCCTGGATGCTGACAGTGGAGGTGGCAGCATCTCGGGAATGCTGGCGCGGCATGGTGGCGTAGTGACGCGGTGGCAGCTCTGGGACAACTGTCGGATCGTCCAGATCTGCCTGGACAGCTGTGGTTACACTGTTGGACCGGGTCATCCTGCGGTGACTAGGCAAGGAGGTGAGAAAAAGAAAAAAAAGTTAGGAGTCAAAACTGTACTTTTGGTTGGGCTCCTTTTAGGAAATAATATATTATTCACACACAGTTTGTGAATGTGTTCCCAAGAGTGAAAAATGGAAATCATGATCACAGTGATCTCATCACTGATAGCAATGAATAGCATTTGTAGTGCAGAACATCTTTTGTGTGTGTGTGTGTTTTGTCACCTGGCTCATTCAGAAGCAACAGAGTATGCAATCATCTGTCACACCACAAGCCCCGCTTTGGTGCTGAGACACACACACACACATTCACACACCTGGGACCCTGGTGCGCACTATTTGCCTCAGAGGCTTTGTCTTCCACACTATGCACAACACTAGACACATACACACACGCAAAGATTAAATCAATGCACACACACACACAAGAGTTTGCTATGTTCTAAAGAGCTGCTCACTAACCTCTTAATGAATGGGACACTGGAGACACGGGTGTTTGGTTTGCGAGGCGGGAATGGACAGGCCAGCTTACTGCAACATGACTGGACAAGCCAGCAGTCTAATCATTACCAGATCACAGCTTAACGTGCAAAAAGACTCAAAGCTCCTAATTTATTAGCACAAAAACATATAGTTGATCTTTGATTTACTTTGGAAATAAGCAATATGCTTTGATAAATACAACGGAGTGCAGAAAGTGCATTAGTGCCCACTAGAGCTCCACAGAGGTCCCTGTGATTACTCAAGACAAACCAAAAAAGAAAACAAAGAGTAAACTGCCAGCGGGTTAGATGCACTCTGACCCAAACACGACCACTATCCTCACCCACATAAACCTAAGCTTGACCTCCCTATAACATGGTTTACGCATACGTTCACAACTCCATCATGTCTACCTCTGCCCATCTCCGGATGCTCACTCCTCCCGAACCATTCATCTCTACTTCCCCTTTACTCATTCATCTCCCCTCTTCTGTGAACACAAGAAAGAGGGGAAGAACAAGGGAGTGGCGTCGGGTAGATCAAATGGAGTGTGTGTGCACTTTATGTGTGCATACCAGCAGTTTGGTGTGTGTGAATGTGTGAAGAGCAGTTAAAAAGTAACTCCTCTGAACAGGTGTTCAGTTCTAATGGACTCAGCCTGCTTTCTATCAGACTGGTAAAACTTCCTGTAGGCAAAGCCAAACACAGTACAGACAGATAGACAGGGTATCAATAGGCAGAAGGCAAAAGAACAAGAGGAACAACAGTGTTCAAAGTCGATATTTGGAAGAGAGGAGACTATAAAATATGAAGAAGATATGCAGGAGCAAGTAAAAACACATAAAGTCGGTGTTTGTATTACATCCATGTGACGGAAAGTTGTAAATCACCCCAAAGGTGGAGCTCTGCTTTTCCATACCCTTCTACATTTGGAATGCATCTTTTTAAAACTTTAAATCATTACTTTTCCTATCCTCTCCAGGAAAGTTAAATCAAATCACAAAAAATGTTTAAACTGAAAAGTATACAAGCAAAAAGCATCTGATGTTGTATTTAAACTCCAAACTCAGACATCTGAATGTTACATCTGCAGATGAGGCTTTTTCACATGTAAAGTCAGATGAAAAATCTTTAATCACTTAAAATGAAAACCAAAGAACTAGGAGCCTTAGCTAGCCTAAAAGTTAACGTTTCAAGATGGTGGTTGTGCATATGGTTTAGTCAATATAGGGACGTGACTGCAAAGCCATCTGGTGACCAACAAGCCCAGACAGGCACTTGCAAGGCTTTAAAAATCTAAATAAATCAAATAAAACCCATGAATTTTATTACAATTCTACATTGCAGTTTGTCTTTTGCATTTTTAAATGCTTGCATATATCTCAATCATCTATGCATATTTTTAAAGATAAAAAAATAAAGAATGAAGCCTTTATCTCTTACTGATTCAGAACCTTAATTGGCATTTGTTCATATATTTCGCAGCTTGTTTACAATGCCCCTCAGTTAAACCTAGTTCAAACAGAAGAGTGAGGTTATGACCTGCAGGTGCTGCATATAAACACACAAACACACAGGAGCAAGGCTGTAGGAGACTGGCACTCTCTCTGTCTGGGAGTCTAATGTAGGGGGCAGCATGCCCAGACCTCCCAGGTGCACACACATAAACATTCACACATGATGCATGCCAACAGGTAAACGGTTGAGCATGCACAACCACAAATAAAGTCCAACTTACACCAAACATTAACCAAAGAAAAGCACAAATCTCTGTGCAGTCTAGCACCCAAGCCTCAGTAGACTAGAGGGTGTCTTGATGAGTTAATATTTGGCTTGGTGTCTCATGGAACGCCGAGCTTGGTCAATCAGCTGAGACCTCCTATTACATTCCCTGGAACTGCACAAGGGTGTGTTTTTAAGTGTTGGACTCAGCCTGTGTGACTGTGCGACCTTTGATTAAAGCTGATCTCTCTTTGAATTCCAAAAACAGGCCTCGGCTATGGAGCACAAACCAACACTGTGGTATTAAATTGGTAAGATTTTCTCATCCAACAGAAGGCCCGGGTATTGACAGGGTGAATGGAAGTGGACAAAGCAGCCCAAAATGCCCGATCGTTCCACCGGAGGCCTTGGTAAACTTTGTACCATGTGTGTGCACACTAAACTGCTTCTCCTGAAACTGCAAGCATGCGGCAGTCAGAATGAGAAACTGCAGCTGACAGAACAGCGGTCTCTCTCAGAACCAAACAAACCCAATAAAACTCCATCCCCTTCTCTCTCTTTCTCTCTCTCCCTCCTACACATACACAAACACAGCCTCAAAGTAGCCTGAATCACAATGACTGGAGCAACAGATGGCTGTCAACTCACCCCTCCACCCTCTCAGCTCCACCACATCCTTTGGCCCAGCTGTCGCTTGGGGCCCCTAGCTGAAGTGACTCTGACGCCAGTCTCCCTTGAACTGGGGACAGCTGCAGAAGGGTATGGGGGGGGGTACCTCTTTCCCTCTTTCTGTCTCCATAAGTCCTGTACACTGCCTTATCCCACCATTCAGACTTATCCAGTTTCTTTTTTGTTTTTTTTTTAACCTCTTTTCCTCTTTGTGTCTCTACTTACCATCGTTCATCCTCCACCTGAATTCCTATCGACTGAAATTTAGACTGTTCCTCTGTTGGCCCTCCTTCCTCTGGGTCCACCTAAAAAACAAAAGGGGGGGCGGTTGCTGTCAAACTGCAGTCAGAGTCTTGGTTTAAAATTTTGACAGAAACCACAGCTCATCCACAAACCTGAATCCCTATGGAGAGGCACTTGCGCAGCGCTTCTCTTTGCGCCTTGGCGTCAGCGCTGACATGTGCGACGGCGGAGGTGGTTGCCGTGGCAGTGATTGTGATGGTGCTGTTTGTGACATGTTGGCTGGCAGGTCCATGCACTTGAGCATTAGCTGCTTCTATGGCTGCTGTCAGGGCCTTCATGCTATCGATGCTCTCTGTAGAGTTGGACAACCCCGGTTGGGAACTGATGCCCGTTCGCTGCCCGGAGCCGCCATCCATGTACGCATCCTGGGCAGACTCTGTGCTGCTTTGGGCTGTGATGGAAATAAAGGGTTTGGATGGGGTGGTACGTGGTGGAACAGGGGGAGGTGTCTTTTTGTAGGTGGTGATGCATGATGACACTGCAGAGGAGAAATAGAAAGAGCAAAAATATGACCAAATTAAACTTCACAACAATTTTAACACAGCCAAACCAGGCATAAGTTTGGACACACCTACTCATTCAAAATGAATGAGCAGTACTATACAAGCTTGGCCTGATACTGTGAAGAACCACGTTTAGACATTGCTCACTGTAATGCTTTTACTCGCCCAGTTTGTCCTTTTGAGATGCATTCTAATGTGTTATTTAAATGTATTATAGCCTCAAACAGCCACATAGTCCAACTCAGCTCAATTCTCTTCTTTTTAGTTTTCATTTATGGATATTACCAAATACTTTGTTGGACCATGGGTCAATCTGGGAGTATCATTGTTTGCATGTATATCACCAATATCTGGCAGAGCAACCTTCCTCTTTAGAGGTACACTCACTTAAGTTTGTGTTTTAAATTTTTGTTCAGAACAAAAACTTATTATTAGGCTGCTGGCTTGTCCTAACATGTTACAGTAAACTGGCCAATCTATTCCCATCTTGCAAACCAAAACATCCGTGTCTCTCCAATATCCCATTCATTGGGAGAGGGATGAGCAGTTCTTTGCACACAGAAATTTCATGCTTTATCTATATGACTTTGAGGCAACTTGTCATGCTGAGAACGTGGTTTAATTTTATTAAGTTGCAGTAATTACCCACACTTTAATAAATTACATGGATAATATAAAAAATAACATATTGTCTATAAAATCAATATTGTTTTCAGTTGTTTGAATTTATTAATGCTTTACAGAGATATTTACATCACTTCATCTGGAGACCTAAAGTTCATGTGCTGGAGTCAAATGCACAGTAGATTAGGGGCAACTTCAACAAATCAGAGCCACATCTTGTAATAGGATTACTATGTCAGCGACTTGACCCACTGATCTACATGGTTAAGCCCTCTATATATTTACTGTACATGTGTAGAACAATTTGATAGTGCTGACTATGTTCATGCCTGCTTAAAAGCCTTACTGTTATTTGCACGCATAATTAAACACAGAAGGTAAATGACACCACAGAAGTCAGTTAGAAGAGAACGCAATGCACTCTAAAGGCTTTGTATGAAATCCAATCAGATAGCTATTACAGATAAAAAAAAAAGTCATCATAGCTCTGCTCAATAACACACCCCTCTTTCTGTCAGCAATCTCCCTCTCATATTACAGCTACAGGTTCTGCACAGACAATGGAGGCTCTCAGACACACTGAGTCAGAAGCCTGTCTATAGAAACACATCAACAGAGAGTAAAAAAACAGCCTGTGTACAAAAAGAACAAAACAACCACCACCTAACAACATTATGGCTTGGAATCTCCTTCATGGGCTGGTGCTGTCATCAAAATTAGGTCGCCCTCTCTCTGCTCTGCAGCAGAACTAGGACAGCGGGTTTCCTGGATCTCTTTAATCCCTACAAAAGACAAACATCCTACCGTGGCGAGATCGGGGCTCTGTGAGTGACAACTGTTGCCAACCACACCCAGCACACGCAGCCATGTCTAAAACTATTAGAGCAGGATCTTGTTTTGCTTTGTGTCTTGAAATCTCAGTGACAGCTACAAAGAGGCCTTAACATATTGGAGGTGAACAGAGGACTGACTTCATCCTTTTGGTTTGTCAGAGTCATCCACCACATTCCACCCTCCCTCCCACTTCCCTCCTGCCTCACCAGCAGTGATTGGAAGATCAAGATTTCAGTTAGGTTTTGACAAGCTGGAAAATATTCAAATGGGACAAATGCTGCACTTAGATAAGATCTAATGTGAGAGTCTTTGAAGGTGGCGTAACAAGCCACAAGAAAGACTTCCTGCAATCACTTCAACACATGAATGTCGTATGTGTTTCTTCAGAAAGAGTGTGTTTAAAAATGACTGTCAAAGACATTTTGAGGCTATATTATGTAAGCATACCATGATATGTCTCAACTTCTAACAGGGAATATGATCAATTATCAGGACTAATCTTTGGAAAGGTCAGAAAGTACAACAAGGAACAAAAAACACACAGTGAACACACACATACAGAGGGAGAGGTCCTATCAACTGTAGAGGTTCAAAGGATAGAATGTCAGCCACTTTCAGAGCTTCTATCCTCTGAAGTCATCTAAAAGTCACACATGAGTGTGTTTTTCTGTGTCTATGGTGGATGACAGTATGTGTGTTCAAGCTCCTCTCAAGCCACAGAAGAATTAAAGGTTTTTATTCCCTCAACAAAGCACTGTATGAAACATGAGATGCCGCGGAGTGTCCCACCTAGCTGTCACTGAGAAAGCTAGACACTCCAGAGATTGGCTGGGGTTTCGGATGCCAAGACAGGTTAAGTAAACACATCCAAGAGTCAGAACATGCCCATGCACACATACATGTGCATACATTCTTGCAAAGGCACACATATAACACTGACACAGCCCAGATTAGTGTTTCAGCCTCTCCACATCAAGGGAGACCGCAAACTTCCTGCCAATGATTTGCTCTCCATCTATCAGGGGCTGTTGTCATCAGTGTACTGGCCTGTGCCAGGGACTTAGATGGATTGAGTTTAATGTTAAACAAACTGAAATATGATGAAATAAAATAAGTGACTGCTCCAATTAGTGCTCATCTGACTAATGTGAGAAGAAAAATCTGACAAAAACAACTGTCCTGATAAAGCAGAGACTAAGTTTCCAGTTCCTGCAGCAATGATAAGAAAAGAGTTTGATCCTCTTGTAGTCATGAAAGTGTTAGAGAGCTACACTGCCCTGGACCTCCCACACACACAGTCAAGGACAGAGCAAAGCAGGAATGTGACACAGGATTCCATCAAACCCTTAAGAAGGAATGTGGGAAACTCTTCACCAGCTACAGATAAACACTGGCAAGAACACACAAAAGTTTGTCTGTCGCTTAATAATACCAAGTTTATGCAGCTTTCAATCTAGGCTAAAAAAAGAGATGCTCCATATTTTCTTGTTTGCAGAAAAAAAAGAAAAACTTAATCACTTAATGGAACTAGAGTTGTGGAATTTCATCTTTTCCCCCCTCACAGAAGTAAGTGTAGCCTGCTGGGAGTATTGTCATCCCAAGGAAGAGAGGAGTTTGTGAATGACAAAAAAATTCTAGTGCCTCTCTGCCAAATCCCCCTTTGACAAATGCTTCAAAAGTCCCATGCCGGCAAGCTGGTGTGAAAAGCGGTTCTTCTTGGCAGACCACTCCCCCTACCCCTGGCCTTGATAATATCAAAGAAAGCCTTCTTCCCTCCCCTGAGACAAAGCAGTCTCCATTCATTTCTCCAGCCCTCAGAACAAAAACAGACCTGCTGCCCACTTCTCTCTTTGACCCTGCTGATCATGACGACCCACATGCGTCTGCATAGGTGTATACTGTTTCCTTTATTTATTTACTCTGTTCATATGGCCAGACAGACTGAAGGATGAAAGCTGCCTTGTAATCTCCAATCAGAATATCTATGTGATAGGCCACTTCAAAGAGAAGACTGTTTGGTCTAGGAGGCTAGTGGACAGGAACGAGCTCCCCCCAGTGGAGGCCAAGGGCAAATCCACCACCTTCCAAACAAATACAAAGGCTGGAGCAGGGGGCAGTTGGTAAGGGGGAAACATTGACAGCTGAGCCCAGCTGCACTGTGTTTGGCGTGAAGGTCTGCCAAAGGGAAGAGGGTAGAGGCTAACTAACAGAGATGAAGAACTGAACAAGACTGAGGAGGAGGAGGGACGGGGATGAGTTACTGCCTGGCTCCGTCTGCTCACTCTGTCCATTTGTCCGTCATTCTCTTTCTGTCGCGCTCCCCCATCATGCACGCTCACACACAGAGAACCAGCTGGAGTCTTTTGTGATAGTGTCACCATGGTGACATATAGCAACATGAAGTTTGCCAAGAAGCCTGCCGTTTTACAAGCAGCAAGTAGAGGAGAGATACTGTGGGCCATTTGTTTACCTTGACAGGAAAAACTGACACTCATTGAAACGCTAACCAACAGAAAAAAAAGACAAACAAACAAAAAAACACCAGGTGTAATGAGAGACAGCTAGCACAACTTTATCATCCAGTAAGTAGCAGGGACTGCTGTAAATGAATATCCAATAATCTTTTCAGCCCTGAGGTGTCAGCTTTGTGCAGCTGATTGCTGAACTCTACCAACCAGTTTATCTTGGATTCTTGTCAAAAAAGGCTGTCCCTGTGTTTCTGGGACAGAGTCATGGGAGACAGTAACTTCAAGAGGTTCACATTGTGTGACATTATTTCTGTGAAGAGCAGCACCACACAACAAATCCCAATTTCAACTCAATGTCGCCTCCAGTAGGCTACTATTAGATTATTGTAAAACTGGAAAAATAATTACAAAAAGCTTTTAAAATGCTAAAAAAATATTAGAACGGGTTTGTTTATTATCACTTATAATTTTTGGTCTGCAGAGGGACAAAAAAAGCCCTACACACAATATACAATGGCCCTTTAAAAGTCATCTGACAGCTCTCTGAGCCACCTGAAAGTCTCTCTGGAACCTTCACGTCTGTCTACAGCTCTCAGCCACCAAAGGTCAGAGGTCACTAGAGAGGGTTTTCTGCTCTCCAGATGCCAGAGCTCTCAGACACAATAGCTCACTGTGTACGCCTGTGTGTATGTGTGAGCAGGAGGGGAAGGTGGCAGACTGAGAGTGCCTTTTAAAGGAGTATATTTAGCATGTGTGAGTGCTTGTAAGAGAGGAAGTTTTTAGTGCAAATGGTACCAGGATTGTAAACATCCTGCACCAGATTCTGCATTTATATTGACTTGATTTTTTTCAGAGATAAAGTCAAGCATGCATATCAGCACAAAACATTTCTTGAATAAGCCTACAGTTTCCTCCACCCAGCAGTGGTATCAACAAAGCTGTGTGCTCAGCATGACCCTTCTGACAGAAACCCATGTCAACAGTGGGTAACTGCTCTGCCAGGCTTGCGTCTCTTGAATCATTAGATAAGAGTTTGTTTACAACTGTCAGCCACAATTCTGGCAGGCAGCTGCCCAGTTAAGCAATAAATTCACTTCACCTAACCTACTTTCCTGTGAACCAAGTTCAGTTTGAGAGCCTGGTTACCTGTATACCTTTTTTATGACTTGACATTGTCCTAACTCTGTCAAGTTACTGACTGATGTTTACTTGGAAATAACCATCAAGAGAGCATTTTTAGTAGGCTAGTTTATTTAGATTCTTACTACTATGGAGAACACCATCCCTAAAAAATATCTGCTAAAAGACATTTCTTGCCATACCAGCTATAATCACAGAGAAATTTGGTATAAATATATAATCCTGAAGTCCCTCCTTTTACAGTACTGATACATGTGGGCTATTCTTCTTGGGATTTGAGTTTCCTATTAAACCTGTTCTTTACCAGCTCCAGGCCTTTTCCATTGTTCTCCACTCTTCCCTGGCAAGGGCTTTTCCCCGACTAGTCCACAACCACATGAAGAGGCACATCAGTCTTTTGTTTTGTACCTAAAAATCCTGCCTGCAGGGGGCTTAAAGATAGAGCTCAGTTGCTCAGTGTAAAAAAGAAGAAGGGGAGAGAGAAAGAAAGAATAACAGAAAAGTGAGAAAGGGCAGGAAAAAAGGAGGGCAGAACAAAGGGTAAGTTTGCAATGCTGTTTCCTTCAGTTCCTGTACATTCCAGCTGCTTTGTGGGGCATAAACTTGAGTATTAGCGCAACACTAAAGCTAACACACCCACACATCTCACGCATGCTTTCACTGCACTCATTTCCCACAGCATTGCTCACCCACTGACTGATACTTTAAGAGTAGACTGGCTCACTGTGTGGAGTGACACATTAGATGTGCCGGCAATGACAGCTTGGGCAACTGTATTAAGTCCAGCATAGCTAGGGACAGAATCATATAGCTGAGAGAAATCAGTCAGTCTTTAAATGAAACTGGATTTGTGATTAGGCAATGTCTGAGCCAACATGAGTCTCAAAATCTGTAACTTGCTGAATGCAAATTAAAGACCAAGAGAGAGCAGACTATTGATGCTGACATTTTGTGTTTTTTTAAGTGGATGACACAGACCACTTAAACCAGTGTCTGGTAAACTAAAAATACTCAGAACAAGATGCCATGTTGCCACCATGCTGTTTCCAAGTGCTAAACACAGCTGTGTGATAAAACATGACTGAACTGAAAGCTCATGGAGCTGTATCATAAGTAGCAAACAAATCAGTAAAGCCAAACATATATCCACATACACACATACTAGAAAAAGCCTTGAGGACTGAAAAACAACACTGATGTCATGTCATTACATGACGGATCACTGCTTGCTGCAGCTATTTACATATAAATGCAGCAGAATGTGGTCAAAAGTTCACTCTTTCTTTCACTTCCGCTTGCAAAAAACACAAACACAAAACGCTCCACTCGAGTTTGCATGTTGCAAACTCTCTAGTGACCAACTGGAAAAGGCAAAAAAGTCCAAACTTGATTCATATAATGACCAGGCACAAAACTTAACAGGAAAGCTGGTTGGCAGTTTTTACAAGCGTGAGTTTGCTCTTTCAGGAATTCCATGAAACATCAGTGTCGGGCGTTGTTTCACAGTCCTGGCTCTACTTCTTTTTTTTCCCCCCTCGCATTCCTTCTCGCTTTCCCCCTGTTTGACGTTCTTTGTCCCGACCACATGCACATGGAGAGGAAAGGAGACACTGGCGGCCTAATCCACTGCCAGAGGCCATCTAGGCCTAAAACCAAACGTCAGGTCTTCTGTGTCTCCTATATGAAAGGAGTGACGAGGCAGGTGGGGGAGATGGAAAGTTAGAAGAGAGAAAGAAGAAAATGAGGAAAGAAAGTAGAGACAAAAAGGCAGGAGGTTAAAAAAAAAGCTGAGGGTTGGGGGGGATTTGGAACAAGAACCAGGCTACACTGGTGCATACTGTCTTTTGTGGTTTGCAGTCCTGACCCTCTGACCCTATACATCCTGTTGAAAGAGGTAGAAGGAGGAGGGAAAGACGAGATGGCAGCTATAGGCTCTTGCTGACTGTGTGTGCTTCTGTGAGTGAGAGCAAAGCATGCAGTTCAAAAAGCATGCCAAGAGGATAAATATAAATATCGGAAGATGCAACAGAGTTCCGTCTGTCTTTCAGGTGTGACTTTTCACACCCCTCTTTCCCTCTTTTCCTGTGTGTTTACATCCACTCCCTGCAGAATCTTGTGGGGGAGGAACAATGGTCTCTCCAACATTCCCACTCTCCTGCCGAGAACTCTCGTTTGTCTCCTGCATTCCTTTCCCCATTCATCTTTTTTTCTCCCTCTGCTCCTGGACAGAAAAAAACCCTCCTTCTACTCTTTACATGGAGGAGGGGCCTGAGTGAGTGTCTTCAAAACCTCTGAGTGGGATCAGTCCTCTTGAACCTCTCCCCTCCTCCTCCTCTTTCCTCTCTGTTTTACTTGGTTAGTGAAGCAGCAAAGCTTTAAAGAAAGGGAGAAGAAAGAGGAGATGCATTCTTTCTCTCTCTTGCTGTCTCTTGGTATGTACCAGGGGTGAGTTGTGGCTTATATTTAATGACTGGTTTAAGAAAAAAAATTAAATTGGAGGGAGGGATGGGTCTCTTACCCGCCGGCCGCTTGCACACAGACTCACTCAGTCACACACTTTACTGTAGCTCAGTCTGGGACTTTTACAGAGAGGTCTTTAATTTGCACTGGGGCCTTGCCTCCCACACTGCTCAGCCCAAACCACCCACTTACAGCCATGCACCATTCCTCAGCGTTCCTCCAACCTAGACGCTCCCTTCCAGAAGAGTGAAAGCAACATGAATTCTCAACCACACAATTTAGCTGTCAAGAAGAGTCTACAAACTTTCAAAATTTTTTGTCAAGACAGCACAGCAAAACAACATTTTTCCCCCTTCAACCAAAGTTCCAGCTCTTTAACTATATAGCTATATATCCTACTCTCTCTTGTGTTTTTCATTCCCTGGGGCTTTAAGTTTGCAGGCCCTGCCCTGCCCAGCTTTAGCATGCAGGAGCCACAAGGATCATCCACAGTCAACACTGAGGAAATCCTTTCAGGGCTTTGCTTTTCCTTTGCTCTTTCTGATGCCAAAACACAGGCAGGAAGCACAGAAATGGGGGGAGTGGGACAGTCCCTCCCTGACAGAACAGCCCCTGTCCACCTGATACGAAGCACCAAACTGCCTGTTCACATCATACTCGTGAGAGTAATCCTGAAAGTAAACTACAGATCAATTTAACAGGAAGCTGCTGTATGCGCTCTCACTGCAGAGTAGCGACAGCAGGGATGCACTGCCGCAACCATTCTTTTACTGTTTGCTGTAGCTCTGTCAGCTCCTCCCTGCGCCCTTTTCTACCCCCTCCCCCCCCAAACCCTCTCTTAACTTTTTTTCAAACCAAGAGCGGGAGGACAGGAATGAATGACACTCTTGCTCACGCTTCCTGTGTCAAAAGATACCCCAGTGCAATCCTTCTTCCTTCAATGGCTATAATCAAAGCATTCCAGACCCTAACAAATGTGGACCAATTAAGTCGTAAGTAAACATAAACACTCAGCAGCCATTCAAAGAAAAGCTTTAAGTCCTGCAGATATATCCTCTTGACTTTTGTTCTGAGTGAGCGTGCACAGGCAGGAAATCACTGCTGATCCAGGTAATTGAAAGACAATAATTACACATGACTAATATGGGGTTAAATAATTTTTGTACAAATATTCTGCATGTTCCTACGGGGAATACTCATTAGAATAGGTCACTTAGAATCATTACACATCAGAGCATCATTTAGGGAATATTTAGCACTGACAAGTTGGACCAGATTTAAAACATGTTACTTTGAAAATGTGTGCAAACAGATGTGTCTATGGTGACATCTAGTGAAACATTTCATATTGAGCATGAACGTTTTGATCTTTTAATTTTTCACATAAAAACTGATAGAATTTTTATTACACTTCCATCAAACAGATTTGTGTACCATTATTTGAGCAGGAAAACAAAAGAAAGTATTAAACACAACTACACAAGGCTAGAAAATAACAGAAGATGATAAAAGTTGTTTGAAGTAGAATCTGTTCCTCTGGATCTATTTATCTTCTGACTTACTTCATAAGTTGCCACTGAGATATATAAAAGAGATGCTGAGTGGGAATTTTTCTTTTTTCTCTCTCCCTCTAGTGTCAGCGAAAGAGCGACAGTGCAAGTTCCCACTGGCTTGCATTCTCAGACAGTCGTGACAGGATGAAGTAATTACTGAGTGGCTGACACACCAGCATGGCTAGGATTTATCTCCTCCAGGAAGAGAAATAGTCAAATCACAGTTTACCCACATTGAGCTCCCAGTTCGGGCTTGATCCCGCAGCTGCAAATGGAGAAACCACACACAAACACTTTGACACCATCACATGCGTGCACACACCCTCATGCTCAAAAGCAAGTACAGCTGCCAACCACAACTGAGAATGGTGTGTTTTTTTCCATTATATCTCATATGCATGCTATGCATGTGCTAGTATGTCACCACATGTCTTGACCCGGCCCTTGCTTCCTGTCAAACACACCTACCAGCCCCATCAAAGCATATGGAATGACAGCATTATGCAGGTGTGTGAGAAAGGGAGCAGCAGAGAGAATCAGAGAGACAGATGACACCAGAGTGGTGTTTAATTTACATCCCTCTTTGAATAATAATTCCACCTTAGAAAATGGCTGCTTTGATCCGCTGACACACAGGTGTAGTTCACATGAAGAGGCATATGCAGTTAAGACAGGGCTTTATCTGTCCCTGTAATTAACACCAGAGCAGGAAATAGAGAATACTCTAAGTAGGAGGCAGGAGGGATGGAGCTCATCCTGCTCAGCGTTGTTTAATTCCCATGTCTCTGAGGCAAATATGCATCAAGTACAGCATAAATGACAGCCATGACTCGGGGCTACTGTATCTCACCATATGACATTATTTCCTTTATCTCTGCCTGTCTGTCTGTTTCACACTTACACAGTGATAATGCTGATAATACCCAAACTGTGCTAAAAATTGTATCTAAGAGTGCTGTCATGACAAAACCTCAGGTGCTTCTTATCATGAAACAACCAAGATCATCAGGGTTTACTTTACAGACAGGAATACAGCTCCCTCTAGTGGTGGTAAAGTAGAGCTTAACTTAGTACAGTATTTAAGAGCACATATCACGTTTGCTTAACAGTCAAATCTGTCAGCCTTTTACTTTGGAAATAGATTGTGATGTTCACTTTTCTAGTTAGAAAGACAGCAGAACATTTGCTGCTATTAAATTCAATAACTTTCCACTCACATCAATTGACACATTTATGAATGTGCCACTAAACTGACACTGGGCAATTTCTAAACTACAAGAACAAAAATCATATCCTAAATTAGAGAGAACAAAGGTTAAAATCTATTATTTATTGCCTTTTTCTCTGGGAAATCTTCAAGTATTCCATTAATTGAGGAAAAACTTAGAACAGACTACATAAATGTCCACTTGTTTTGTTAGCTATTTACCTATAAATAACAAAACAGTCTTATCAGGATTCATCTGGTATTATTTCAAAGTCTATTATTTGATTTATTTGATTCAGTATGGCTGTACATCAAATCATAAATTGTCTAGATATAAGCAGCACTGATTGAAAAAAAGAAAAAGGAGGCAAAACATAAATGACTTTTGTTCCCCATGATGAGGCCAGATGAACACCTCTCATCTTCTGAAGCATTTTTCAAATACAGTATATGTTGGTTCTCAGAAATCCTTTAATGATTTAATTTTTGCTTATAAATTTTTAACATACTGTAAGAAAAACATGCAAAGTAAACAACGGATGTGTTCACAAGAAATTGGTAAGTAGAAATCCAGTCACCTCTAAAGCTCCACAGAGTTTCAAGACCTTGCTGCTTTAATGAACTACCATGATCTTACCTTGCATAGTTATCTTTTTGTTTGGTCAGTGTTTAACTTTTCAAGTGGATTGCCAGAAATCTAGAAGTAGTGTTTTAGAGTAATAAGAAGGATGACTGGGAAAAAAAAGAAAAGTTGAGGGTAGGATAAGAGAAAGCATTTTGGTTTGTTTAACACTGTATTAAGAAGCAAGCTGAAAAGAAGCTCAGTACAACTTTAGTAAGTACCACAACAAGTGGTAATTAGTCCCCTTGAATAGTCCAACTTCACCCTTAAACATCATCTCACCTCTGAACAGCTTTCTAAAGGCGCCACTCATACTCAGAATCTGTACGAACACACTTTGCACCTTTTATGTTCAACAGTCTTTATGTTAAAATTCTGAGCAACATAATAAAGTCAATTAATAGTTGATAGGTACAAATATTCAGATTACTCTGTTGTTTTTAAATCTGTGTTATAATCAGCCCCTGGACCACTACAAATGTAATACTGTAAAATAAAATGATTGGGTAAGTCTGAGATTAAAGTGGTTCAAAATAGAAGCCACTCTTTTTGTGCTCACATTAAGTCATATGTGGCATAATTATAGTGATAATGTATATCCTTATATAAATTAAACTGATATGTTTTCAAAGTTACTCTTTAGCTTGCAGAGTTTTTATTCATAAGATGATGATTAAGTGTCACTGTGATTAAGGCCTTTCCGTAAAATGTGTCAACAGCTGAATCTCCATTAGCTCATATTCATGATGCCCTCTGTCATTTACGCATAGTAACTTAATGCCACATGACTATAGCCTAGTTGGATTAAAAGGGCCATGTGCATACTGTATGTGTGTGTCCAAAACATGCTGTGCTCAGGAGGGGTTTTCTAAAAATAGAAAGCAGAAAGATGGCAGGTGAGCATCCAAGCAAAATAACAGGCGTGACTCCCATGACTCACTCAAAACACAGATGGTTGAACAAAAACATGAGGCTACAGACTGCTCATCTGTCAAACCGTAGGGTGTTAGTGGCCCTACATGTACCCTCGTAGGTTTTGGACTGGTAAGTGTCACACCACCTTTCTTTTTCATGAGGCCTGCGGGGGCTTTGCATCATTCTCTTCTGCCCTCTGGATGCTGACTTTAAGAGGTGTGGAAGTCTGAGATGAACCCCTGGGAATTTAAATTCCAGAGGGGCTCTTGGAGTGGCCTCAATAACTAGGCCCTTGCGTTGAGATGCCGTGCCATGTGTTTCTCTGTGCCAGTCAGGCCACACCTGTCACCCTGCCCTGTGATAAATGTACTAAAATAAACCTAGAGCTGGAAGATGCTCAACATTTCTCGGGTTCCATGTGCGGAAGATGATAGCAAACAGCAAATCTGACATGGTGACACACTCACATGGTGTCCAGTTTGGAGGGAAATGTAGTTTTAAGACACATCAAAGTTTATTTGATATGTATGAAAAGTTTGTAACTGCAGGCCACATGTAATATACATCTCTGCAGTAGTTCCTCTATTTTAGAAAATTAAGTTTGTTAATTTTTTAACATGTTTTGTATAAATCACATCACCCAGAAAGGAAAACGTTTCAGTCTGACTGGTCATTTTATTGACGATGGTTTTATTTATTTTTTCTTGCGATAACAGGAAAATCTGTTTATTTTTATGTGCGGCATGAATAAGCAGAAAGCATGGGATGGGCTGATGTCTTCGCGTCAAAACAGTCGCAGTAAAAAGACAACTTCCGGTCTGTGCTTTCACAGCTAATTTTACTGAGATCATTTAGCGGATATTGTGCACTATTTGATTGTGAATAAGCCTTGATTGTTTAACCTCTTATTATAAGCACTCTATTAACACTATATGAATTTCGAGATCGTTTAATTTCTACCACATTTTAATCAAATTCCGCCACCTGCGACAAAGCAAGCCTTTATCTTGAAGGTTTAACAGACTAAGTTCCGGTTTGTTCACTTTTGATGCTGCTCGCTCTCAGTCGTCATCCCGCAGTTAGACGAAGACACAACATAACAGCAATTTTTTCTTACTCACACAGACGTATCCAGTAGTCACACATGCCGAGCAGCGCGTTGTACAAACACTGAAGCAAAGTCATGAAAACGGCGGTTCACTGTGGCTGAGCGGAGCTGAGATAACAGGAGGAGTCCGGTCTTCTACCACTCTTTCCCTCTGACGATATTGGATCTTATGTCAGAATGTGGAAGCGCATCGGCCCCCTCCACCCTAGACGAACTCATTCAGGGTGGGACAGTCCCGTTTACGATGGTCGTGCAAACTTTCCCGAAGTCGCCCGTTGACTTCTCAGATGTCCGTGTTGCCAAGTAGTGACATCATTTACCCTTATATCCCTAAAATGAGGCAATCTGGCGCCTTTCTCTTTCTTACATTTATCTTCCCCGCATTTGTTGTCAGCATCGTTTGCCTGCAAATTCATTTACAGCCATAATTTGTTGTCTCTACAAAGTTAACTCTTACTAGCAGTGAATGTCAAACCTCAACCACCAGAATACCACCTTAAAAAAGTAGGTGAGAACATATTAAACTGCACCAAGTAACACGTTTAGAATCTCTAAATCCCTTGATAAATAACTTGACGCATTTCTCCATGTAATATCCAGAATAGTCCCTAATTCAACAAACCAAAAACCAGCTAAATTACACAATTACTTAAGTTTTATGTTTTCTTTCAGTAGCTCTACGCTTTGCTATACCGATTTAAGCTTACCCACCACTAGTTCTAAAAAAATAAAAAAATAAAACAAAAAGATAATAATAATAAAAAATCTCCATGATAAGCCTATATATCCCACAGCTGAAATGATTAACTCACAGAAACCAGTGGAAGTGATTTATCAAGATAACAAATAGCCACCACCTTTTGCTTTAGGAAAGAGTGTTTTACTTCATATCAGGCAGCAGCAGTGAATGTTTACCTACTGTTATGACACACATATATTTTTAACAAGGAGTTATTTGAAAATTTGCTATGATTGCCTTTAGTCTTTAACAAAGTCTGAACACTTTTAGACAAGTTTTCTTGTAATGTCTCCAAGTAATATTCAGGAATAGTTCTCCAGGCTTCTTGAAGGGCAATCTAAAGCTCATCTTTGGATGTGGCTACCTTCTTTCCTGCTCTTTGGCAAAATGATCCCACACTGCTTTAATATTGATGAGGTTTGGGAGGATTCATCACACCTTGAGGCATACCTCAATGTTTTCTCCCTGTTTCTCTTAAGAAAAGCTTTTTTATAGCCCCTTTTCCATGGAGACAATTACTGACACTACTTACATGGATCTACTGAATGCATCTCCCAGGTCCAATGTCAGACTTTTTTTTTCCCTGTGTCTTAATAATTTCACTTTCAGATACTGTTCACCTGCTATAGAGCTTTTTCAAGTCACTCACTTCTTCTTTTGTGTTCCACTTTGTCCAGTTAAAGACTTTAAGAAATCCTGGAGAACTATTGATCCCAACCAAATTAAAAGTGTTAAAAGTAAGTCTGGCTGCTTGAAAGCAAATTTAAATGAAATGAGGTGTAGTTGAAGACCTTTGTACAGTGCTCTAATTTGCACACACAGCCATCAGTCACATCACATGGCAATAATTCAATAATAATTAAAGGATGTTTACTTTTATTCTACACCTTGCTCTAAATAGACAGGTGTTCAAATTCACATTAAGGGGAAGGGTTTCCTCTTACTAACACTAACTCCAATTGACAGCAACACTACTCAGAGTTCAGTTTTACAATAGTTTTTCACCCATAACTCTTCCTTTAACCCATCTTGATATTGCATAACATAAGAGAACACCCATAGAGCCCAGGAGCTTTTTTTTTTTTAATTCTTCTTTTTTGCTTTTATATCATGTTATACCCTGAGACATGACAAACAAATTTCAGCCTTGCTCTCGGTTATTTGCGTGGGCTGGTGGTAGCGTGAGGGGAGATGTGGTTGAATGCTTTGCTTGATCTTGATTTGGCCAGACTTTAACGGCCTGTATCCCTGCCGCTTATATTTAGCATGCCGGGAAACCCGATGTTATTTATTCTCATAGGCTCTCGGAACGGGACTTCTGGAGAAGTGCCAGTGATGGCAGTGGCTGTTGTTAATTAGGTCAAGCTGTCTGCCAGTTTCTCCATCCACCCACTCACAACTTCACTTAAAAGAAAGGGCAGAGGTGCAGTGCTGTGTTACAATGAGCCCCTGGGGGCAGTGTTGTACAGGCTTTATTCTGGCTTGTAGTCCTTAGCTGTTTAATCAAGCTGGGAATACACAGCAGCACCGTGTTATTTCAGCACAGTGAAGCCTGAAAACATTGCAGCAAGATCACTCTTATGAAGTTACTGTTACAGACTAAACTAAGCAAGTTTTTACACAGTACATTGAATTTGGACAAAAGTTTAATGCATAAAATGGTTAGAGAATAATAAAAACAGGACAGGATAGCATTTAAAATTGATTTCTTTATATCTACTAAATGCCATAAATGCCAATTTCTCCTGCTATCTCTTTATTTAAATGTTTGATTATAATTCTTTTGGATGAAATACGGTACTACATCACATCCACGCAGTGTGCCAAGAGCTGCATCGGCAAACTAAATGAAGGGTTGTATTCCACTGAGTGTTTGACAAGACCATCAGCAATCTGAACTACAAGCATGCTTCAAATGCTTACTCGAGGAGTGCTTTATTCAGCACAATCCCCCTGTTTGGAGCTGTTGAAAATTCACACTCATTAAATTAAACATGGCCTTCTAATCTGTAGCAGAGAGCAGGCAGAGGAAAGCCACTCTTTTCAGTCAGTCTGTGAGCACTTTTGAAAAAAAGATGAATTGAAAATTAAATTGGATAATTACCAGCAGGTCAGTGAGTGACTGAAAGCAAGAATGAGAGAAAGAGAAACCATGACAAATATCCTAGACTTAACATAAGCATGAATGCTGTTTATAATTGAATGTCAAGTGTGCTTATTAGTGAAATAAGTTCATTGCCTGCACACCTAACTGCAATTTAGAGTAACAGAGGCCAAGGATGGGAAAGACAAGGAAAAGTGAAAAAGATGATTAATATGTTAACTGAAGATGAGATATGGTGAAAGAGCCACAGCTTAGCAACAGCAAAATCCTCATGTTAACTGCTTGATAGGGATTTCCCCAATCTGCTCTAGATTTTGTTAAACCGATCCAAAGTATCTGATGTCTCAGCCAACGTGTTGGTCTGAAGCAACAGTAATTCGTCTAAGTGATTGCTAGAGTTAGCATATGTGTGTGCATGTGCCAGTTTGAGTGGGCAGAGAGGGAGGCAACAGCAGCCACTGCCACTTGACGTTCAAAGAGAAGAGATCAAAGGACAGCCCCTTACTTTGGTCTCCTTCCTCAGGATTAAAAAGATCATCAATAATAATGGGCTGGAGCACAGTGGTGAACCAGAGAGAAGCATGAGCAAAAGCTGATGGATCTTTCCTGCCTGTGTGTGTGTGTGTGTGTGTGTGATATTTTGGTGGTTTGCCGTGGGGACAAATGGGAGCAGAAGCCATAAGTGTGGGCTGTTTTTCTGGAACCGGTACTTGAATCAGCCTTCAGAAACGTCATGCAATATTTACCACGACAACATCTTCCCTCCCAACTCTGGGCTCTCTGCCGACTTTTTCAGCAACGTACTGTGTTCTGTGTAAGCGTATGCATAAGCGTTTGTATGTGTGAGAGTCTGGGTGCGCTTTTCTTCTAGATCATGGAGCAACAGCAATAAACAAAACTGTAAAACCCGTGATGGTTAACATGGCAGGAAATTACTCTACTTCTAGTTCCATCTTGTTACCGTATACAGGTGTGTGAGAGCAGAGGGGCTGATAAATTTGAAATGTCTATGATGAATATGACATTATATAATGGAAATTGTTCCAGCTTGTACTTACAAGCTTTTTTCCTCATGGGTATTGTGCATGTGCACTTTGAGCTGTGAGCGATGAGAATCTAGCACTTCACGAAGCCCGTGAACAAGGATGTAACATCTCCATTATGTGTACATGCTGTACTACATCTACATCATGTTGGGTAGGAGGTGAGAATAAAATATTCTCATTGCACAGTAGTACACTATTCATTTGACCATTACTGCACGTTTTAGCTATCCTATAGACTTGATCTGATCCTAAAATGGAACCATTTTTTGCATCAGTTAATCAAAGTTGTAGCCAAAGGGCATCTGACGTCTCTGTATTTATTGATGAAAATTTTGGGAACTTATGGAAATATTTGAAATGCCATGTTAATAAATCTGACTTCCTCATGTGTTCACAATGTGGACAGTGAAAGAGGCAAAATGTATCCACACTGAGCTGCTATCATTCTCTTCCTTTCCTCTTCGGTCAAGAGCTTCCCCTCTGGAGCAGAAAAAGAAGAGGTAGCTAATTAATTACAGTGACTGAAGACCCAGTGCTGAAGATCCAAGCAAGTGATGAATTGTGCTGTAGTACAACTATGACAGTAATATGAAGCAATCTTCCACCTTGAGTACCAACCACAGTGAACAGCTCCTTTACATCACCTTGCAATTCATCACTCCAACTCCATCGCCCTGTCTCGTTTGTTTGGTCTTTGGTTGCAGCTGATTCAGAGGTGCAATTTGGTGGGTAGAAAGTGAAAGTCAAAGGTCAGAAGAAGTTAACATTCATCTCTGCAACCAATCAAGGGAAGCGGTTAGCACAATGTTGGATCACCAGTAACCACACAGCAATCTCACATCCTGCCTTCGCCTTTTCATGTTAAGACAAACAGAAGCAACTAATATGGATATTTGCTGAAGCTGTGACGCTTCTGCTACTGAAGTTTTATCTTTGTACCTGACATATTTTTAAAAATGGCATTTTCATGGTAAGATAAAGGGCATGCAACATGTAAAATTAGAGAGACTTCCTATTTCCTGTATCTGGTGTAGCAGCTGTGTAGCTTGAAAATTTGCTTTTAATCCTTACAACATTTCACGTGATAGATGGTCTTCATTAACTTGTTTCCTCTGGGGAGGGAGCTGTGAATGTCCATGTCTTTATTTCATCATTCTCCAACGGATCAATAACTGCCACTAGACAGCAGAACAATCAACTGAATTCTCCACTGCCTTAAAACTGCACTGCAAAAAGGCACTGTCCATTAAATATGATGACAGAAATACAAGGCTCAGCTTCATATTATGTCTAATTTTGCTAACTGGAGACAGAAATTAAAACCCTGAGAGAAAGTCACTTGAAGCTAATTTAAACAGCATTAAATAAATGTTTGGTCTGAGTTAAAAATTTATTGAACTAGTTTAGCTATTCTTCCAATTTGCAGTTAAATGTGTTTAATTAGGTGACTGTAACCCTTGTCAGCTAGGTTTGGAGAAATGCTGTCTTCTAATTGGCATAATTAAATGTGAGCTGAAGCGAGAGCCAATATGCGTCAGGCAATGGTGACTCAACATGCACAGTGTAAGGGAATGACGTTTTGGATTGCAGTGGGAAACATGGAGGCACCCAGTGCTGGATGCCAGCACCACTCAGCATCAATACTGCATGCAGTGATGCTGGAAAACCAAGCTATCCAGTCCATGAGGCACACAAGAGGGCTAAAATAAGATCCAGCAGTCACTAAGCTTTGCAGCTCAGATAAGCTCACTATGTGGGAAAAACAGTTCTGGATTCATCTTATTGTATCTGAGGAGAAAACTGGGTCAGATGGATAATAATACAAAAGCTATGGGTGTGTGTTTGCAAAGTCTTAACTGGTCCACAGTCAGCAAATCAGTCCATTTCTTTATGGAAGATATAAAGTGCATGACTAGTTTCGAGCTCTAGAGTTAAAAAAGACTGATTTGATGACCACTAATTAAACATAATCCCCTGCAGTAACTGCTTTATATAATTTAGAAAACACTGCACATTATCTGCAGTTGATTAATGTATAATGGGCTGTGTATTACGTATGTTCATGTACAGTCATGAGCACATGAGTCTGCATGAGTTAAGTACATGTTTGCACCAACCTGTGCTGCTCTGGATGGTTCTGACGGTGGTGGCGGTGCGTGGTGGAGAGTTGGTTCTCCTGTTGCTCACTGTGATGGCTCCCTCCTCTTCTTCCTGCGAGCAGCCTTTCTCTATGGCACGCACATAGCTGTGGCTCCGCATGCGGAAGCAGCCCGGCATCGGCAGGTCCAGGGCATCCACTGCCTGTGACTCCATCTCACTGAACACTGACTCACATACCGCCTCAATCTGCCCGTTCACCTCCACCTCGCTCACCTGCAGAGAAGGGGACATACAGCATGTGCACACAAACAAGCAGACCAAAGAAAGAAAAAAAAAAAAAAAAACCAAAACAAAACAGAGAAAAAATATACACATTAAAGCACAGGATAAAATAAAATGGAAAATGACACCAGAAAGTTGCAAGACAGAGAAGAATTGACAACATAGTACATTACAAAGGATTGATGCTGCAGGAATTATCACATTTGTTTCTGTGCTGCTTCACTGAATAAAGCATCACTAGGCAATTTTCTTATGTGCAAACACAATTAAAAAGGAAATTGTGTGCTGCAACAGAAGACATTTTTTTCATATTTACTATAAAATATTTACTTTGTGCTTCTCTGCCCAAGGAGAAACACTAAAAATAACAGTCTTTTAAACAAGAGCATGAGAAAGCTGTTTCTGTCAGTTTTGTTAACCAGTTAATTAAGAGAAAACAGACACATTATAAATTTGCAGTAAATAAATGTAATCATTTAGTAATAATAAAGAAAAACTACACCCCACAGAATTTCTGTGAGTTCAAATGAGGTTTTCACAGCTTTTACCTCAACACTGTCTTCTGAAGCTTTAAGATGCCACATTCATTCATAACCACAATTCCAAAAAAGGATTAAAATGTTAATAAGAACATAATGGAATGATTTGGAAATCTCATAAAGCAAATTTTCATTCACAACAGAACATGGAAGAAATAAATGCTGAGAGTGAGACATTTCACTCTTTTATTAAAAATATTGGCACCTGATTAATTTAATGGGAGAAACATTTTTAAAAAAATCGAGACGGGGGCAACAAAATTCTGGAAAAATTAGTGGGACTAAAAAGAAATGACTGGAGTGCATGTTTTAGTTACTTCAGAGTTTCTCAAAAGATAGGCAGAGGTTCAACCAAATGCAAAATACTGAGTCTACAAATCGTAGAGTAATGCCAGAATAATGTTCCTCGACTTCAAATATTTTTCGACAGTGGGACGAAGCTGGAGTACCCAGTGAGAACCCACGCATACACGGGGCGACTATTCAAACCTCCCCCCAGACTCGTACCAGTGGTCTTCTTGCTGTGAGGCTGCAGTGCTAACCACCACCCCACTGTGCAGCCCATGCACTAAAATGTCAATATTTTAATAAATAATACGCTATATTGTATTCTGAATAAAGCAGTGTGAGTGATTGTTGTCTCTTCGTTGGAACTGTCATGGATTGGCAACTGCTCCAGGGTGTACACCACCTCAGGCCTGATAGCAACTGGATTAAACAGGTATAGGAAAAGGCTGGCTGGCTGGCTGTTCTGGCTGGCTGGATGGATGGATGTGAATGAAACTTCCACAGATAAGATTTGCAAATCATTGCATTCTGCTTTTACTACATCGTACCTAGGGCCCTCATTTTTTTTTTTTTTGTTTTTGGAATAGGGTTACACAAAAGAAAAGAAAAAAAAAAAAGAAAAAAAAAAAACATACGTCCAAGAAAAAAGCATATCCAAGGGGTGCAGAGGGGGAGGAAACGCTGTATGATGAAACTTCAGAAAGCCAGACAACAGGGTGATATTCTACAAATGCTGTTGTTAAAGGTGAGAACAGGAAGTGTCAAAACAAGGACGATTGGGATTAGAGATGTGACTTGAGGAAATCTAACGCCAGTACACGGTGCTGTGTGGTGTTGGTGTCAAAAAAGGGTTAAAATGTAAAAAAAAAAATTTCTTTGAAAAATTGCTACACACTCATGAGATTGGTGTGTATAACAAATCGGGTAGTGTGAGGATACATAGTATAAAGCTCAATTTCAGTCTTTGAAGAGTGAACATGGAGCAAGACACAGGGTTTGGGCATTTGTCAGTAAGGAGAGTGTACAATCAGACAAGTGTGAGTATATATACTGCAGAGCTTGGAATCAGAAAGGATTTTGGACCTCGATTCAACTGTCTGATGTTAAGCACCTTCTTTGTGTATTACATCACACTCTATGCGATTTCTTGCTAAAATGTAAGATAAAGAACCAAAGCAGCACCTGTTTAATTATTTTTATAGATGCCGGGTCCACTGTGGCATTGTCCTCTGGGCCTGCTCCTTGCCAGGACTTAAAGGAAGGTCTCAAGGGTCCATCTTTCAGATGCTGACTTAAAGTGTTGCCTCTGGGCTTTGGATGGGAGTACATATTCCCATTACCCCAAGCAAAAAGGTATGTTAAGCTTTCCTGTACCTCTGAGTAATGCAGAGTAGGAAATATTGCTCAAAATCCAAAATGTCCAAAATCAAAAATTGTAGCAACCTAATAATAACAGGCCTGGACTACAAACACAGCAAATTCTCTTCTCTAATCTAAAAAGAATAATTACAGTCTGTCATTTTGGCTCCAAAAAATATTCAGAGAGAAAGAGATTATTAGGGTAAAGGTATCCACTGGGGGGAACCTTGCAGGCCCTTCTGTTTAATTATCCAATCTAGAAAGCAGTGTTCAGACCTTTACACTAATTAGGAGACTGGGGGTTTTCTTACTGTTCTCTCTTTGCAGGATGGTGAGTTGATTGTTAATTTGGGCCATTGAATGGCTATAGATAAGATTTCCTCCCACTGCACCACCTCCATGGACATAGATTTTGAGGTACGGGGGGTGCAGAGGCCAACAGCAGAGAGGCACAGGCCCCGAGAGAGCCACTAACCTGGCTGATGGTGCTCATAGCTCTCATGTAGCTCTCATTTCGGGAGCGGAATTTAGGTGAGGCCAGCAGCCCTGCCGGGTCCAAGCTGTCCAAACTTCTATTGATGGAAACCTCACTCACCGCCCGCAGATAGCTGTGACTCCGGATTTGCAGCTTGGGTGAGTGCTCTGTGGAAATCCTGCAGTAAGAGAAGAAAAACGGGAGAATAAATGGTAAAATGGTGAAAAACAGGAGGACAGAAGAAGAAGAAGAAATAAAAAAGAAAAAAAAAACAGTCTGAGAATGGAAGCAGTAAAATAAAACAAGGGAAGATGTTTGCAGTGTACTTGGCAGTCTGTATGAACCCAAAGATAAAGACCACTCTACAAATGCTTCACAGAAACACAGAGAAACAGTAGCTTACGTAATCTGTCCTTGAAAAACCTTGTTAATGTTTTCTAAAAGATTTAAACGTGAGACCACTCAAACAAACATGTCAGGAAAAGGAATAAAGCGAGTGTGTGCCTGCAAAGTTCTTTTCATTTAGTTATTCATACAAAAACAGATAACAGGTACACAAAAAGACCTACAGACTGACTAAATGATGCACACATCCTGTCTCCAAGGAAGATGAATAGGTGTCTCATTAGCTCTCACCTGCCTCCAATCTGATCGCTCAGCATGCTCCACACTTATGTGCATCCGGGTGTTTGTATAGGTGTGAACATTTGTGTGTGTCTGGTTACATAGCAACTGCATGGAAATGAAATAACTCATTAATAAGGAAAAATAAAACTAAACATCTGACAAATATAATGAATATAATGGCCCACTAATGCAACTTGCAGTTTTATACCACACAGATGTATACAGAAGTGTTCACACCTCTCGTTATTCTTCTCATTCTTTAAAATTTTTTAGTTTAACCCTTACATACTATTTATATTGTGTGCCTTCATAGTATGGCCCAGGTAAATTTTGACCCAGGCTAAGATTGTCTTCATAGGAAGTGTCTATACCTAATTTTAGGAAAAGTGGGAAAAACAATAATTGCAACTTTGAAGCATTACCCAAGTTAACATAAAAGAGTGATCTTAGTCTGAACTTACTATTACACAGTATCATGTCCTCTTTTACATAACATAAAAACATAAACGCTATTAAAATTGATATATTTTTTTACTTAATTTAATAATAGCATGAACTTTTTAGACTGTTAGAATTTAAAATATAACCATGTTTAGCCATTGCAATCTTAAAACACTGTCTCTGCTATATCATAAGAAATTGTCTTGCTCCAGTGGTCTTTGTTTTACAGTAAGTGTACAGAAAAGGGGGTCAGAAAAAGGGTGAGACATGCAGCAAAGAGCCTCAGGCAGGGCCAAGCACCTCGTCAAAGAGCTGTAGCCTCCATACATGAAGTGTCACTGAAACATGGCCTGTATAGTTTAACAGTTCCAAGTTCCACAATTTTCCTTGATTTGACCCACACTGGTAGATCTAAAATTCATTTAAATAGATACGGTCAAATATGACCCGAAATAACCTCAGCGTGCAAAAATTTGTCGCCCTTATAAAAAAGTATAGAATTTGAAAATATTTTCATTTTTATGTTTTGTGTGACTTTAGGAAATCAAATTTTAGACAAAAAGAATTATGTTTAGGGTCATTTCACTGCTGTCAAATGTCAAAATGGGTCAAATTTGACTCGAACACAAGGGTTATGAAATTAGATTTTTCAAAATAAACTTTTATTTGGAAAAGATTTTTAAAATAAAAGCCCCACCAAATCCATTTGAATTGACAGGTTTTTTTTATTATACTTTTATTAATCTCAATCTGGGGAATTCCTTCTCTGCATTTAACCCATCCTAGTTGCCAGGAGCAGTGGGCTGCCAGATTCCAGCACCCAGTTCTTGTTTCTTTTTCACCTATAGGTCTGTTAGAATATTGACACAGAAGAATACTGTACAACTCCTGCTCTCTGTCTTCAGCTCAGATCTGCTTTAATTATGCATTTCCACCTTAAAACAGACCACGGTTACCACAGGAAAGCAAACTTATTCATTCTTGGATGGAACATTGGAAGATAGAGGTGAAATGGAGGGATAGCAAACTAATATATGATGCTGAATGGACATTTATCAAATATTTAGAATTTATGTTCAGCTGTCATCCTGTCTTTTGCATATCAGCTTTCAAAAGCAAGTTTTGCTTTCAGTTTATTGATCTGTTTATTTCAATTTAATGTGAGGTTTTAATCAAGGTATTTGGATTATAGCTCTGTATTTTTAATGTACATCTGAAGCAACATTTCTGTCAGATGTCAAGCAAAAGTACAGTTTAACTAACATTCAAATATTGAATTCACCTGACAGTTAATGAGCTCCTTATGTCCTGACTTAGTCCACAAAGCCTACATCAATTTAGGATGAATATGGACAAAAAACTACTGTTGCACTCTTGGTTGCTCAGAAGCATCCCAAAGAATTAATAAATTAATTGATATGTCAAGCGAAAGGAAGAAGAAGTTAGTGAATGACAGAAAATCAACCGTATGAACTGCATCTAAACTCGGACAGCACATCCTCCATCACAGCCAGCCAGTTTTACATTAAAGAAGCTGATCCAAATCTAGACCAACATTCAGTGGGTTCTTCCTTTGCCCACAGTCATACTCACCATGCAACAATTAGAAAAACCAAACAAAATAACCTTATAGAAAACTAATATGAAAAAGTACACCACCATGCACAGGGTCTGTAAATAAAAACTAACCTTCTATCTTGATATTATTAACATTTAGCTTGTTTGAATGCTGATTATGATGTGCTTTCCATTTTTCTCCATTGTATATATATAAAAAAAATCCCAAATACTTGTAAATAATCTGGTGGTTTGCCATTTCTATGCTTTTTAGAGATTGTCCCTATCAGATTCTCATGGATTCAAGCAAAACATGCCATGATGTATATTTCAAGCCTCAGGGTTTGATGTGAATCATTTATATCTGGGATTCTGTGAGTGTGGGTGATACACGGAGGGATAAAGTCAAGCAGGAATCTACTCACATCATTATTCATATCCACGTCCTGTTCTTGATTTCCCTATGGGCTAATTATAGAACCAATGAAGTCTACAGTGGAATCTTAAATGATAGACTCTGCTTGTAATCAGTACCACCTGAGGATGAGTTGTCATTGTTTTTCTTTAGGATTTTTGGGCTCTAGTGGCCTTAATTTTAATAGAAGCTGGACAGGAAAGGTGGGTCGGAGAGAACCGGAAACGACCTGCAGCAAAGGCCCCAGGCCAGAACACAAGCCTGAGTCGGCTGCACCAAGGAGCTGTAGTCTCTGTATATGGGGCGGCTGCTCAACCAGTTGAGCTACACATCACCTCAAGGATTGTCATTGTTTCTTAAGATGTCTCTTTGAAGCGAGTGACATTTTTATATAAATTTTACTCTGCCGGTTACGAAGCAAGGCTGTCTAAATGCATTCCAATGCATTTCCAAGTGTGGTATTATTCTAGAATTGTCCTTTTTATACAGCCTACTTCTAATACTCTTTTTTCTTTTTCCCCTTCAATCTTCTTTTGGATTAATCTGCTATTACTGGTTGAATAAAAAAAGGCGTCAGTCCTGTGTTTGACTGTGGTTGCAAGGATGGAAGGATATAACGTCTCCATGTGACAGAAAGTAAAGGTAATCAAATCCTGACTTAGAGTAAAACAATTTCTGGGTAAAAAAAAACTTCTTTTTCATCCAAAAGCCAGTCTTCCAAGCCAATACAAATGCATGCTTTATCTGTGTACCATGTGTTTTAATAAAGACAAATGCTATTATTAGGAGAGAATAAACAGAACAAATTCTTTAGGATCAGTTCCAGGCTTGTCAAGGACAGAGTAGTCACAGATTGAGTTCTGAAACATATGGAACAATAAAGCTGATTATTCAATCACTGCAGAGTTTTGCAGACTTTAGCCAGCTCTCAAAAGCGCAATGTGAAAGCAAGATGTCAGCAGCTCCTGCCTCATTCTCTATCTCTAATGTGCAGCACTGCAGTTTTGTTTGTTTCACTGAGTTCCATCAAATAATGATGGCATTCCCCGTGCCACACTCAAGTCATTAGTGGGTCCCAAGCTGTGCGATTGTACTTACGTAAGATTGGGTATTTGTGTGTTTGAGTGCAACGTGTAACAATGACTGAGCTTACACTGGTGTTCTTATCATCTCTGGATATTACAGAGCTAATCAGTCACAGCTGCATGCTTCAACATAAGACTCATGTCTTTGGTTATTTCACTGTTTATAAAGAATTATGCAAATTACCCACACTTATGAGACAAAGTTTCTAGATGTACAGTATTTACAGGGCTCTAATTAAAAAACCAATACAATGCTTATAACTATTTCAGTTGTGTTGAACCACATGCACATAAATAATTGTACCTGTAAGGTTGCACTATTAGTGTTTATACAGGTAGCTCGTCTTAAAATTAGAATATCATGAAAAGTTGATTTCTTTTCAGTAATTCCATTTAAAAAGTGAAACTTGTATAATGTAAACATTCATTTCTTACAGACTGACATATTTCAAATGTTTATTTCTTTTCATTTTGATGATTATAACTGACAACTAATGAAAACCTCAAAAGTATCAGCACTCAGTTTCTTGGCAATGATAACCGAGTGGATTTACTTGCTGACAATGTTGTCAACTTTCTGCATATGTGGACTTTTTTTGCATAGATCATTAGATTCTTGATGGACTTACCATTGAAAACTTTATGAACTCATGCTGTAAAAAAATGCACTGCTGAGGAGAAAATACCTTTTATAAAATAAATAAATAAACAAAAGACTTACAATAAAAAAATGCTTTTAAGCTTAGATCTTATATAAAGATCAGCTCTGAGTAATAAAAAATACACAATGACCTAAACCTGCAACAGAATTATAATAATAGCAAATGAGGTATACAGCTGATTAAGAAATTCTAGTAGACAAACAGATGTGCATTTGAAACCAAGTCTCTGTCTGCTAAAAGTATTGTGTAAATATGAAGATGCACAGCTTCACTACATATACAAGAGAAAGCCCAGAGCCAGGTGCTGTGGACATATATTGGAAGTTACCAGTAAAGGTTCCAGATCTAAAGGAAATCTGACCTCAGTCTGTGGTGATAGAGAGACGTGATGCAACGTTAATGAGCAGATTGAAGTTGTTGTGTGACCTCACTATGACTTGAAACTCACAATCACAAGGTACTTATGCCAACGAGTGCAAACAATACAAAGAGGAGATGACACTGAAAGTCTTGTAGTCTGAACATATTTAAATTATAACAAGCAGGTTGTTCAGCTGAGACCACATCATGCCCTCACAAGCTGTACTGCAGCCAGGGATGCAGGTTACTACCACTAAGCAAAGATCTTATTTGAACATCATGATCACAGACTTGTACTCAAACACAGGGTTATGTTCATGTAAACAGGTTGAGAATTCAAGTGAAAGACCATGTTAATAACAATAGATAGATACTGAGATTAAAAAGACAATTTCATATAGATTAAGTGCAAAAAATGTGGACTGGCTACAGTTACTTCTTAGTTTAAATTAGAAATCCCAGGAAAAGCTTTCTGTTATGAGAGGGGCTTGGCTGCAAATAAGACGGCTCATCAAAGTCTGAAGGCTAATGGAAAAGAAAATTCTTCTGAACTATGTGCTACTTGCTGACACTCTTTTGTGTTAACTTGGGCAAAATTTCAAAGATGCAATTCTTGTTTTTCCTCTTTTCTTAAATGGTTAACTGCTGTGCTCAACTAGATCCAAACTCTGTATATTTTCAGAAGTGCACCATTGGGTCTTCCAGTTAGACATGATCTATTCTCACAGTCCAAGTGTATATAAATAAATATTACTTAAAACATAAAGAAACTAGAAACAGTAATTAGTAACTCCATTTGCTGCAAATTGTACTAGTGATAGATGAAGCGCCCTAAACCATCAAACATTTATTTCATTTATTCATCCTAATTTTTTCAATTATATATATATATTTTTTTTTATTGCTAAGAACCTTTAAGGTTAAAATTTTGAAAAACCAGACTGTCTTTGCAAATTTTATATGATTGCATTAGCTTGTCATAATGTGTGCAAAATACCACAGCACATACAGCGAATTACTTTCTCTGATTATAGTTAATCCTTGGTGGCCAGGGTTCATTTGCTAGAAAATACAGTAGTTTATTCAGCTAATATGTTTTCAAGGGCTCCATTAGATAAAAAAAAAAGTTTGTAATTCTTATAATTTGCTTGCACCCCAATCATTACTGCTTTACATCTATAATTAGAAATGTTATAATTATGGTAATTTAAAATGATCAGTTTGCACTTTAGGGCATTTATTAGGGCATTTATTAAATTACATTTTCAAATCATCCCCAAAGATGAACTTTTCTTTCTTAACACACACTCACTTGAGTGTAGTCATCTCTGTGAGCGATGGCTGCGTGGCCTTCAGGTAGCTGGCTCGTCTTGCCTGGACCTTGGGCGAAGGTTTTGGACTGCAGTCTGAGTCACCGCTATCTTCCTCTGCCATGGCCTTGATGTAGCTGCCGCTGCGCATTCGCCGACAGGGAATCTCATCATCCTTCCCAAGTGGGGAGAAAGCACTCCAGTCATCCTGAGGTACCTGTAGAGATGAGGTGCGATTAGTTTTTAGAAGGAATAAACACATATAGTCCCTCACACCTGGAAAGTCCTACTCTGACAAGGTTTCAATATGCAAATCTGTGCTTAGAGTTCAGCTAAAAAGGTTCAGCAGTAACAGTACAGTACCGATGCAAAGTCTACCTTGATCATACCATAAGCTTGACAATGCTGGTGGCCTTCTTTTGTCTGTCTTGTGATTCCAGCTGCATGTCAAATGCAGGGATTTAATCGTTTGGCAAAATGTTCTAGCAATGTGGCCTCTGCTCTCCTGACTTTTCACACGCACTAAAGACGGTGCAAATAAAAGAAGGCAAAGCCATCTCCTAGTACTAATCTAAAAGAGAGTGAGTCAAAGACAGCAGGCCTGGAGAGGAGGGGAGGGGCACAAAGGGGGTTTTGTTCAGCAGAATCACTGCAGTCCCAATGTGAGTGGCTGTTAGGGTACCAGCTCTGAAGTGCAAGAAATGAGATACAGAGTGAGAAAAAAGTGCACAAGAATCATTGAATGGATTGCTGCGTAGCTAGGAAACCAAGCTGACCTTCTATGTCAGAGGCAGCTACAGATCATGTTAGCATCTTGGTAAAAACTATATTTGCAATTATGCCAAAACGGTAGGCTAAATTATTTTATTATTATTAATAATAATTTTAATCAGCTTCATAGTAAAATGTAACATGTCAAAAATAACTTTCATTAACTTGTGACTGTTTCATGGACAGCACAGAATCAAATTAAAGAAAAAATAAATAAAAACATAAAAGCAACCCTGTCAGACTCTCTTTCTAGGCAAAAAATAAATAAATAAAATAAATGAATGAATGGATAGAAAAAAAACAAACAGTACTTGTAGTTTGGAAGAATTGTTGCTAGGCTGGAGCAACAACATCCCTCCTTGATTGGCTTGCTCAGTTGTCCAGGTTGTTAAAATGCATGGCCATACAGAACTTCCTTTTATGTTCCTTTACTCTAACTCTTCCTCTACTCACCCTCCTCTGTTGCCCTTATTTGCTCTCTTAGTGTACACACACTTATATGTACGCACTTCCCTGCCTCTATTCTCGCTGTTTTGTCTGTCCATTTCTCTCCTCAGGCTTATATTTGCAGCTAACACCAGTGCGAGGAAACTCATGAAATGTGAAACACTTTTTTTTTTCTAAAACAGAAAATGTCAGTTGTTATAAGGCAGGCTAGTGTGTCAGTGTGTATGTGTCCTTTTGTTGTTGTGTGAGTGTGTAACCACTGAGCTTAGGGACTAAGGCAGTTTTCTTTCAATTTTTGTCTGCTCAAGACTCTCTGATCCCATAATAGCATGATACAGTGACTGTGACCACCAAAGCGCAATCTCGACAGCTGGATAAATGTAGTTTAATATAACAATTTGACATTTTACACCAGATTAAGTTTGTGTTTCTAATCTTCTTTCCTGTCTACTGTAAAATAAAGACAGTGATGCTTAAACTTCGTATAAAAAAGTAAGATTACTGTATTATGTTTCTAGTACAGTAATGCTAAATAATCTAACTTGTGATCTCTGATATAGTGTATAATCTGTGCAATGGCATAAGCATATACACATGTGAACATTTCCATGCATGTTGGCACAAACACAGAATAGCAAATACCATGAGATGTTTAATCAAAATGATTTTTGATTATGATTATGCAAAGAATGAAATGATGGGTTTTGGGACACACTGTGTCGCTGATCAGCCTATCTAACTCACACAGACACACACAGACAAATGTCGATTACATGCATAAGAACTGAAGGATGAAGGAGCAGCTGGTCTTGGATGATGTATGAAGCTTGACATGCAGGGGTGGGGCTGTTGAAACAGTCCTACCTGTAGGAAATGGCAAGTGCGTCCCTGCTCAGCTTTCACAAGAGCTTTATCTAGGTTGACTGAGGCCTTCTGGTAGACCTCTCTGGCTCTGCTAACTGTCAGAGTAGAGGACCAGGAGCTCTTCTTTAGTTGAACTTGGCCATCGAGTGGACCCATCAATGGCAGAACTCCACTGTTGCTGTTGGAGCATGTTGAACATTTCACATCGTTGTTGCTGCGGGAAGTTTTCAGAGACTGCGCGCTAATAGTGTTGTAGGACTCCATGAAGTATTGCGACTGGGATTTATCTGGGTGGCGACCCATAGTCATGACCCCAGAGGGCATAGTTCCACCGCTGCCACCTTGTTGGTGGTGATAGAGACACACTTCCCGGTCAAGTGTGTCATCTGAGCTCCAGTAGCCTGATATGGCCGATCGCATTTTAGGCTCTGACTTGGAGCGGTCTTTGCTCTTACTACGCTTACTGTGCTTTAGAGTGCCAGAGCATGAGGGAGGATCATCAGGACTGGATTTGCTGCCATTCATCCTCCCACTACCTCCACCACCAGAACCAGATGGTCCCTCCAGAGAATGGGACTTTGTGAAAAGCTTCTGGACAGAGTGAACAAGGTGACGGATTCGACCTGGGCTATCACTGCGTTGGTGCTCTACAGCTGTGCGCTTGTACTGTAGAGTGTGGTAGCCTTCACGGCGCAAAGGCGCTTGGCTCTCGAACTGTTCCAGCAAGTTAGAGGGGATGCGATTGTTATTTCCTCCACTTCCCTTACTCCCCGTAGGGCCAGTGTAAGGCACCAGAGCGCCGCACTCCTCTTTCAGCTCATGATGAGAGCTGTAATGTCTGCGAGGAAAGGTGCAGCTGGCCAGATCAGGATAGGTACTGCACTCAGACTGGTAGGAGTTCCGCTGGGTGTAACAGGGATGGTCAGCAGAATGAGCCTCCCCGGGGCTGAGGAAGTAGGACCGACGATCGGAGTGTCCCAGGGTCATAGAGTCATAAGAAGGGTCACAGGTCACTGTGTGGTGACTGCGGCTGCTGGACAGGCCTTTCATCGTCATGGTGGCCGGGTCAGGATGTGCATCCAACTGTTGCCGCAAGGAGTCCGCACAGGCCCCAAATTTAACTCTATAAAGAAGCACATGGCCATAAGGCAAAACAGACAAACAAGAAGAGAGACACAGAAAAGAGAATTACAAATACTGCACATCTGTACACACTTAAAGCACATTTTAAGATTTTCATCTGCTTTAATTTGACAAAGATGCTTTTTAGGACTACATAGATGAGAAAACTTGAAGATGCTGACAAGACTTGAACCGCTTCTCTTTCACACTTTTATCTTTGTCCTTCAAAACGTCAAAAGGAAAATCTCTAAATATAAAAGCCACATGACATGTTGCCCCTGACACCTGAATCTGTCCTCAAGTTTCCTTGTGCATTTCAGCGCTGGGTCTGGTGGAATTCAGTAAAGAAGTGACAGGTGATCAAAGGCAGAGAAACACAAAACAGGAAAGGGTATCAAGAAGAGTGCAGATCTATTCCTGGCTCAGTTGTGTGCTATATTTGTTCAAGGGTAAGGTAAAATGAATCATCACAATAAATAAACAAAGATGTAACAAGATACTGAGGAAAGACTGTAGAGAAGCAGACAGAGCTGCAGGCTATACTGAGTCGTAATCTATCTGATAAGCTCCTAATAACAGCCTGATGTCTTAACTTTCAATCCAGTGCTTACACAAAACAATAGATGAACCATTTGGGTCAAACAGTGCATTTTATTTATCCCTTACAATATACCTACTCAGTGTGCATGCATGCACATCCACATCAACAAACACAACAAATAATCACTGCCTGATTGTACATGTTCCTTCAGTACCTTTAGTTCTCTTACAGGCAAACTAATAGGCCAGTAAAACTCAGAAGACAGCTTCTGGGCTGGGAGAGGAAACTGCAATAAAAGAGCTTTCCCTCACACAGTGACATGAAAACGACTGCATCCATCAGCACCCTTTAACTGCTTTCCGTACCCATCTGGGGCTGTGGCTGGATAGTTGCTGAACCCACACTGTTTGCTATGGACTGGAGGTGAAACTAACGAGACAATAATACAAGCCCACACACCCAGATGTAGCACAACCACAGCAGTGTGGCTGGACCTCAAAGTGCAATGCATTATAAGGATTTATAATACAACAACAAAACTACTGTGGTAGCTAAAGAAACACTCGCACACACACACACACACACACACACACACACACACACACACACACACACACACACACACACACACACACACACACACACACACACACACAAAAAATAAAATAAAATAAAATAAAAGGAAGGCAGGGTCAGAGAAAAGACATTATAGGAAACAAGGAAGTCAGAGCAGTTAGTCAAGTCTTTCCACAACTACAGAATATGGAGAATGTCAAATGCAATATTTATGTATATTCATGAATATACAGTGGTTTGACTTCATGAGTTTCTTGGACTGTAAATTGGCTGTGGGATTAATTGAAAAACTTTTCAATTATTCATGCAATTTCATTGTCTGCTCCAAAGCAGAGGATTAAATAACTCTAGGGAGGGAATTAAGCTAATGTTTAATATTAGGCTACTCTTTCATTGTAAGAAAAAAAGAAGGAAAATATAGTGTTCACCCCCATCCTCATCTGCAAAACACCCACAACAGTAAACTCACATTAAGTAAACGCAACATATCATAAAGACGTGCACAGCGTCCGCTTCTTGCGGAGCTCTTAAAAAGTGGGCTGAGTCCAACTAAAGGTATTCATTGCAGTTGACAGAGATCCCTTCTGTTGGCCGCTGAAGCACAGAATGTGACCTAAATAAAAGCAGCTTGCAGTGATCCACAGCAGTGTGTTTGTGGCACAGCTGTCTGCAGTGCTGCACTAAAGCTGAAAAACTGAAGTTGGGTCATGTGGGCTATCTGCCTGGGAGCAACACACACACATTTAAACACACAAACATACAAATACACAGCGTACCTGACAGGCTGCATATCTATGCAGAATTTTGATGCAGGTATCTTGTAAAACACAGTTTTTCAACAAGATTTGCAGGTTGTACTGTGTCTGTCAGGTATAAGGTATACAGTGATGATTGCTCAAAGACAGCAGAGGTGATGTTTTTATGATCTACATCCACTGTAACTGTTGTGCCTCTACCTGCCTGCTCCAACTAACCCACCTTCTAACATACAGACAACTAGACAGACCTCCTGAAACAGTAAAAACATATCTGTCAAAATACTGAGGTTTTTTCAGCGTTTTATTTCTGAATGCCATAAAATGAATTTCTGATACTTTTTCCCTCTAGCTTTTAAAATAAACTGTTCTCTATTTAATCAGCTATAACTTGATGGCTAATTAAGCTAACATTTCTGGCATGAGTTAATTGAATTGCCTAGTGAGTTTTTAATGTTTCAGTTTCTTTTAACACAAAATTCATGTCAACTGGGTCTTGATAACTCATCATGAGTGCAATCGAACAGAGAGACATACCAGGTCAGACGTCGGCATCAGGTAGTGATGAGAGAAATAGGCTACTGGAACACAAAATAGATGCCACTGGAAATGAGATGCAAACAAGGCACTATTGGAATACTAACCCTAGTGAACGGGGCTACATGAACAGAATGTAGGATATATGAACATTTGATACTCACATCCTACATTGACATCAAAATAACTTGTTGCTTAGTTTTCCAACATCAGCAAACGGCAACTGTTATCACAGAGATTGAAGAGATACAACATACTAAAGCTATGGCAAGGGGGAGCCAGGACGACAGTTCAGAAGAGGGAGTTGACATCAAATCCTGAGGTTCTGGAAACTGCAAAACAAAGACTCCAAGCATTGGCTGCACGACTGAGGAGATACACAAGAGAAATAGAGGCCAGGAAAATAAACTGGCTGCTCTCCACTAACCCAGCTAAAGTGTTCTCCCAGTGGCAAGGTGGTGGCATTGAGAGAGCTAAGATCCTGAGGGACTTCCAGATACAGACCAATACAGTAGTAACAGTGGTCATCAGAGCAATGGGGGCCATGTCTCCCACAGTGGAGAAGTGGCTCCAACAGATACCTGAGGAAACATCAGACATCTCCATCCAGAAGAGTGAAGTACTAGGAACAGCTAAAATACTGCGTAGGACCCTCAAGCTCCCAGGAGTCTGGTAGAGGACCCAAGCTTGAGAGAGGAGAGAGAACAGCTTCTGTAATATCACAAGATTTATTTCCATCCAGCGTGGCATTGATTGTGCCACCAAGATTTTGTATTGATGATGGGAGAGTCTGAACACTGCAAAGCCTTCTCCAGCACATCCCAAAGATTCTCAATGAGGTTCAGGTCTGGACTCTGTGGTGGCCAACTCGTGTAAAAATGATGTCTCATGCTCCCTGAATCACTCTTTCACAATCTGAGCCCCATGAATTCTGGTATTGTCATCTTAGAAAATGTCCTTGCCATCAGGGAAGAAAAAAAAATCTATTGATGGAATAAGCTGGTCAATCAGTATATTCATGTAGTCAGCTGATCTTGTTCTTTGGGCCCATAATGGTGGTAAACTCAGACATGACCAGATCATAGCACTGCGCCCACAGGCTTGTTCAGTAGGCACTAGGCATGATGGCTGCATCACTTCATCTCATCTCATCTCATCTCATCTCATTCGTTTGTGCGTTCGTTCATTCATTCTAATCCCGATGATCCCATCACTCTTGAACTGGGTAAATGTGGACTATTCAAACCACATGACCTTCTTCCATTGCTACAGAGTCCAATCTTTATGCTCTTTAGCAAACTGAAACCTCTTTCTCCAGCTAGCCTCACTGATTAGTGGTTTTCTGGTTACACAGCTGCTCAATTCCACTCCCTTGAATTCCCTCCACATTGTGCGAGTGAAATGTTCTTACTTTTACTATTAAACATAAACCGGAGTTCTACTGTTGTTTTTTTTTTTCGATTTGATTTTACCGGAAATTTAAGTAATCACCAATCACCATTATTCAGGATTGATTTCTGACCACATTTATTCTTTGAAGATGATGGTTTCCCACTATCACTCCAGTTTTTTAAAATGGGTTGGGCAGTTCTTAACCCAGTAGATTTTGCAATTTCCTTAGATTGTTTCTCTGCTTGATGCATGCCAATGATTTGACCCTTATTAAACAGACTAACAGGGTTAGGTGTGGCTTTTAACATTGTTGTTTAAGAATAGAGAACTCATTGCATTAGTTGGGGTTAAATAACTTGTCGCCAGCTAAAAAAGATAATTGCCCATGCAGTAATTATCCAATAGGAGGCTCCTACCTATATGCTTAGTTAAATCCTGGTGGCAACTTTATTTATTTTATTTTTTTGGCCATGCAGTGTGCATTCCACATTTTGTCACATGGTAACCACAAACTTATATGTATTTTACTCAGATTTTATGTGATAGACATAGATAGCCATACATAATTGTGAAGTTGAAAGAAAAAAATACATAAAAAAAAAATAAATAAAAAAAATCTAATCAAAATCTGAACTGCATGACATGTATCTGTCATCTGAAATCCCTAAATAAAATTCAGGGCAACCAACTGTCTTTAGGAGTAAGTTACCTAATTAGTAATGACCAGTGTATAATTTATTCTTAGTATAAATATAGCTGTTCAGTGAAAGCTGTTCAGTGAAAGCTTCAGAGGTTTAGTAGAGAATGAAAGTGTATTTATATTTATCTTGTTTATTATTTTTAAATTCTGTCTCCTCCTCCATCCAAACCATACAGTCTATTGTCTAAACATACTGCCCCATCTTTACTTGAAATGAACTGGTCACGTGACCCCCTTCATCCCGTCCACGTGTAAATGTGTAAAAAGTGTTTCCATTACACTTTTGCATATACTTCTATATCGACATGCCTGAAAAACCTCCTCACAAGAGCGTAAAACCTTTTTAGCAATTTTTTTTAAATTTAGGTGTTTTCATTACCAGTTTTTTGATGTGATATTTAGGTTTTGTGCAATTCTAGGGATAATGGAATCGCAGTGTCCTTTGACAAGACACTTCACCTGTCTTGTTTCCAGTGTTTGCATTAGTGGTGTATAAATGTGAATGAATGTTTAGTGGTGGTGGGAGACACCACTGGTGTGGATTGGCAGCCATGTTTCCATCAGTCCCACAGCAGGTTTGGCTACACATGTAGCTTATCACCACACATGCTGGTGGATGCAATATTTCTTTTGGCTCTGCTCTGATAAAAAGTGAGTATTTTTATGTATTTATTTATTTTGTTTAAAGAAAATATGGAATGCAGCCTAAAGGCCAATTTCCCCCTGATGCATGTCTGCTGTGTTACAGTTGTGCCGCAGCCTCCACAGCTTTTCATGGCCATTTTATTCAGTGGTTTGGTTCACACTGGGTGCATGTCAGAAGCATCCTAGAAGCGCTGTGTTGCAGTTCTCCTCTAAACATACACACCAAGTCAATTTCTGATGGAGCATGCATCAATCTCAGCAGTTCAGACAGAGCCAGACAGGAAATCAGACATGAGAGCGGTGTAAATGCTTCTGGTAATTTTCAAAATAAAAGCCCCTGTGAAGATTTGCACTCGCTGAACCATGTAAACATTACGTCCTTAATCGGTCAGGGTGTCTCAGTTTTGTTGTTTTTTTTTATTTTTATCTTGGACGACGAGACATTTATCCTGTAAGTGGAGAATCACAAGATTCTCCAATTCTCCTGTGATTTTGTGATCTTGATTCAGCTAGGCAGACTGCACTCGTGGGTGCGCCGCATCTGACATGCTTCCGGTGTGAGATGACCTGCTGCAGAGGTCAGAACAAAACCACACAGACGGAACGCAGCACACAACAGTGGTAAAATCTGTCCTTAATCATTATTAAGGGAAGTGTAATCGGCATGCCTTAATGTAGGAGAACAATTTTAGTTCTTGCTGACAAAATTACAAGAAGTCTGAACACCAGACTTTAAAGACAATCTTGTAAAGAGCTTCTCTAAACCACCTTGATTATTAATGAGTGACTCAGTGATGGTTACAAATGGTTAACATTTTACAACTATCCATTTTATGACAAACTGCACAAACACATATTTGCACGCAGAATTTTACTTGCAACATCCCAGATGTGATCATTTTTGTGTTCAAAAGTTCCCTATGTGTACAAATCATTAAATATAGGTGTGTCCCAATTCAGGGTCTGCACACTTCTATGTAGGCTACAGAGTGTCCTCCGTAGTCTACACACTTCGAAGTCTGCTTAACGTTTGTGAAATGGGACAGCCTACCAAGTCAACAAGAATTTCCCATAGCAACAACACAGGACGTTGAATCACTTAAACCTCTGAAATTACTCATAGTTCAGTGGACGCTGGACACGGATCGGCAACACCGACAGAAAAAAAAAAAAGAAAGAAAGAAAGAAAGAAAGAAAAAACACAGTTTGAGGCTTTGTTGTTTTCCAGCCGGTACACACTTAACCACTTAAAAGTCCTTGAATATCAAATATTACCTAATTTTAATGTCCCCATTTAACAAACATGCTTTAAATGTACTAGGTTTTGTAACGTTTATACTAAAGTGTAGTTCAAAAAAGCCTACTTTTTTTAAATTAAACTTTATTTAAACTTAATACGACTCTTCTAAGGTTGCTGATTCGCCACCGTCTTGTAAGTAATGAATTCTGGGAGAAAAGAGACCGTGAAGGATGCATCACTAGCAGCCTTCGTTTGAGGCTAAACAAAGTGCGGATTTGAAGGGAGGGTCCTTCATATTCTGTGAATTAGGACAGTACTTCGCGCACCGCGATGACGTATATGACCGACGAATCCGCACTTCCAAGTGTGCAGATCCTGAATTGGGACACACCTTATGTGTTCATGCATTGTCTGACACGCACAGATCAGATTACATTTGTGCACAGCTCCACTCATGTCATCAGTTCATGTAGGATTTTGGTGCCTTTCAATTCTGGTGGGAAGCGGAGTCATCTGGACTTTAATCAGATTCAGGTGTTATTTTCTTCCAGTTAATTCAAAGCGAAGAGGACACTTTCTATGACATAACAGTTCAGTGCCCATTGATTATAACAAATATACATGACTGTATTTTTTTTCCTAATATTTTTAAGATGCACTGTGCCTCTGTGTTAGTTTAGTCAGAAGCTTTTTCAAACCTAGCAGGCACTATAAATCTTTGCCAGCAGCTTTTAAATTGTTCCAGGTTTTGAGGCATGCTTGTTTTGAAGAGTAGAGGAGTCACTTAAAAATGACATTTGAAAAGGCTGCCAGAGATGCATCTTTCCAGAGACAAATGTTCAAGTTAACCTAAATAAGTCTAGATCTTGCAAAAACGTCTTTTTAATCCCATGCAATCAAAAGTGGATCTTTTAATGAATTAAAAATAAAAACCCAAAGGTCTTTGCTTGGCAACCACCCTTTCTTCTATTCTGCTGTAATTTTGGGAGAAAGAACCCTTTACAAACAAATTTAAAGAGATAATTGAGCTCCAGTTGCTGGAATAACCAAGATTATTCATGCTTCTGAGTGGAAGAATTAATGTGGCAGAAAACAAAATCCCACTTGACCTTAGTGAGCTATCCAAAAAGTATCAGAGGCTTTGTACTGTATGATAATACTGTAAGTACAGTCAGGTCCATATATATTTGGACAAGTTTTGTTATATTAGCTGTTTATCAAAAAATATTCAAGATACAATTATCTAATCAATATGGGCTTACAGTGTAGACTCCCAGCTTTAATTTGAGGGCATTCACATCCATATTGGAGGAAAGGTTTAGGAATTACAGCTTATACTGTAGCAGCCTTTTTTTCAAGGGACCAAAAGTTTTTTCTTTTCTTAAATTTAATTTCTTTGATATATTTGGTTGTGCTGTTAATTTAATTTTTTTTTTCTAAAATATATATGTTGACTCTAATAGCAGAACATATTTTTGTTTTTGTTTGTCTGCTCAAAATAAAGCATAGTAATCAATCAAAAAGTAATTAGGCCGTTAATTTTAAAGCTTTATGGACTATTCATGAACCAGTAGGTGAACCAGTATCGAAGCCTGCCATGAAGAAAAAACTCCATTTAAGACAAAACTTTAAGCAGAAAGACCCACAAATAGGCAACAACTACAGGAAAGTTTGGGGAAAAGGATCACAAAGAAGGAAACACAAATGTTTAGTGATATTCATGGGTTCCAGACTTCAGGCAGTCATTACTTACAAAGGGTTCTCAACAAAGTATTAACAATAAACATTTTCATTTATGGTAATGTTAATTGTCCAGTTACTTTTAAGCCACTAAAAGAAGGAGATTTCACATAAAATTTTTAAAATAATATTTTATTCCAACCACTTGAATTAAACTTGAAATTCTGCACTTCAGTTACAAACATCAGTTGTTTAATTTCAAACTCAATGTTGTGGCATGCAGAGCCCAAATCATGAAAATTGTTTCACTGCCCAAATATTCCTGGGCATAACTGTATTTTCAGACACTCTAAACTAGAAATCCATTTAAAGAAAATACAAAGAAATTTGTTTTAATTAATTAAAGCATACATAGAGTAGAGTCAGAGCTGTCAAGGAAGAAGTAATATGTAACAGAGAGGAAACAGTTATTAATATTTTAACAGGACCTTAAAAAAAAAAAAAAAAAAAAAAAAAAAAAAAGACAGGCAGTTGCAGCAGCTGAGAAAAATGGTTATTTCTTTTTATTTCCAGATTACGTAATAGTAGCTTTTGGGGGTATCAGGAGAGTCTGGGAAACTTTAACTTTAATGTGCCACCTCTTATTATGAGCGGGGATGTTCACTTTCAAACACTTACAGATTTTATACAAGTGTTTTAAAACTTTATAAAGGTGACATAAGGAGGTGGCATATTTCTACTGTGATTTGGGAATTTAATCCAAACCCAGATTGAAGTTTATCTTATCAAAATATTCTACATAACCTGCATGACAAACCCATATTTATAGAACAGTATTTTTAAAAAACGAATATGCTTTGATAGCTAATCAGCATCTTTCTGCTCTTTGTATTAACTACATTATGAAGCCACATGCCTTCGTGGATGGATTGATGTCCCTGGTTTTTAAGAAAGCTCTTTTGTCACAGCCAAACTAATTAGGCAGCCTGTCAGAGCTTTTTCTGAGAAATGGAGTGACTGTGCTGAGTTATAGCTTTGGACCCACCAAACACATTCCAAAGACAGATTTCTGTGGTGATGAAGTCTATTTGACCAAGGTAAACAAAGTAGCAAATGGATTAAGTCCAGAAAAACCCTCATGTTGTCACCAAGGCTCTCACTGTTTGTTTGAAGAACTTTAGAAAAAAAAGAAAAGAAATGCAGCAAAGGGAGCCAGTATGATATTTTAATGTCAGTATCCTGGGTTTTTCAATATATGTTTTATTACATACCTCATTACAAATACATTACCTTTAATCCCACCAATATCCATTTTTATTTTTCAGGCCTAATATTTACTATATTTAAAATATAAAATTTTGACTGTTAATGTTCAAGAAAAGACTTTAATCCTGAAATGATAACTCATAAAATTTTATAAACGTTGCAATAAAATACAGTATCTAATATAGAAATAGAAAAGTTCTATTCAAGTAAGTTCTATTTCAAAATAAAAAAAATAAAAAAAAAACATTACCCATATTTTTTCATTAATATAAATATATTTATTTGGGAATTGCTTGAACTTTAAAAGGAAAAAGATTAAACTAAGCAGCTCTGACACTTTGCTTTGAATCCATAACAAAAGGCCATAACTCCGCTGAGATTGCTTTTTGTATGGCTTAAGGTTGAATCCATCATGGATACAGTAGGAATCAAGGCAAACGATGGCAGCTAGATGACCTCTTTTCATTTTAAAGGTTACCTTTACAGGTAGATATAAAAATGTTCTTTTTAAAGTTATTTTTAGGCACTTATTTTATTTCTCAGAGCAATAACGTCACTTTTTAAAAACAAAAATTAGTCAAGCATAGGATAAAATTATACACAAATCCTGATGTTGCTATTATATTTTGTGCTTATAATATAATTTGCTTAAAGGCAGCATTAAAAAAAAATCATCAGCTTAAAAAGATTTTTTTCTTTAGCTTTAGAGAGGCAGTTTAATTTTCTTTTGGTTGACAACAAAGTGGAAAGTTATCACCAAGGGCTTTATTTTACTGACTTTATGGCAAAATCTTTCAATAAGTTAATTTTTCTTTTTCTATGTATTGTAAGAAGCCACACTGAATGAAAATAGAGAGATACAGATAAGAGCTAACTGACGTTGCCAAAAAGCCATTTTAGAAGATAATAATGCCATATGAAAAACATGTCACTTTGAGCCTTTCAAATAAGTAATTTCCATAAACCTTGACATAGCACTGTGAGAAATTACTGTTTTCTTTTTTTGTTTATCTTTTTTTTCTTAATAAAGTTCAATGCAGCTATCCATAAACAGCAGCAAAAGAAACTGGACAAGGAGGACAGCCTCGCCATGGAAACAAATGGATTTTCTGATGGAAAATAATGTATTTTCACCCCAGCTAATGAGAACTCATATGTACCAATCACTCTGGCATCATAGGTGTGGACAGGAAGAGCAGTTGCTATTTCTAATGCTTTATATCTCCTTGGTATATTTGAATCTACAGAGTGTGCAGAAAAATTGTAGACAAATTATAAATCACAGTCTGACAGAAATTTGGTGACAGAGATAGTCACGAGCCTTATTCCATTTTTGGGAAATAAATAAAAACAGTAAAGTCTCGAAAAGACTGAAATGAGGGAATATTTCTTTGAAAAACTGACACTGCTCTGGTGGCTACTTATTCTCATTTGGTTTCTCCACACATGAGATTCTTTATTCATTTCTCACCCATTTCCCCAAATGATTCCTCAGCTATTAGTAATTACATCTGTGGGAAAAGTCTCAATGCATTTTATCACAACTCCTCTAAGTGGGACACCACAACATTCATCCCCTTATTCTGAGCCTGCAAACAAACAAGCTGATGCAGGCATCATGCAGGTAAAAAGCATGTGCCTGTGTTTAGATAAGACACGTTTCTATCTGTGCACACACAGAGCCATAACATTATATTCTCTCTTAAGAGCCATAAAATCTGGGACGCCAAGTTCAGGACTACGTTGAAGGAAGTATATTGCTGTGACGACGATAACTAAATCAGTCCCGGAGAGCATGTGTGTGCATGTGTGTATGTGAACATCTCTGTGCATGGGATACAAAACACATTGTGCCCTCATCTATCAACAATGACCATGACCCACATAAGAAAAAGTTGCTAATGCTGCTTATGTCACTGCAAGGCTGACACTAGCTTCCTTCCTGGCATTTCTGCTGTGTACATAAACTTGTAGCTGATAAAAAGAGTGCATCTTTATTTTGACTGCTGTTTCCAGTCATGCAGCTGCTTAAGCGCAGCACAAATAAATCAAACATGAACAATTAGAATTAAGAAAACAAGCTGGATGTATATTCAGGTGCTGCAGCATTTCCCTTGCTTTACATATATTCTCCTTATTAGTTAAGGATGAGCTACATGGTATTACGTGACTTGTAAACACACAAGCTAAAAAAAAAAAAAAAAAAAAAATCAGGTTATGCGCATGCTCTTTGACTGTACAGTATGCACAGTATAGTCACTTGCCACTGTCAGGCAGCATTAACATCAAACTATGGCCAGAGGCAGCCACAGAGTCAGGTGATCTCAAACCACTGGCTCGATGGTTAATTATATATCAGAAAACGGAGCCGGACATAAGTGTACACAGCTAATGTGTTAATTACCTTTTGAGCTACTGTAGTCTAAATACCTACTAAATTTCTATTGCTGTACAATTTATCAGCTTTTATTAGAAAATGTATGCAGAATAAAGATGAAATGTTCTATTCATATTTTGCCAGCGAGGTTCAATATCTTTAATAAAAAAAATCTATGCAATATGCATGCACACATATTTTGCTGCTATGAAGGAAAAGAAAAACAATAGATGATGAAATGACTGTGGACAGTTGTTTTGATGAGATTATACATTTACTGTTCCTCCGCAAAGCTTGGTGATTAAGTTGTGAGGGCAGAGGTCACAGTCTAGTAATGGGAGGTATTTGGTTGAAAAATGAGAGAAAGCTTGATGAGTTGTGTTTCTCCTTTAGTGGTGGGGGGCATGTCACATTGAGGACACATTAACAGGTGCTTGACAGATCTGGGAGTGAAATCCAACTGAGCAAGATGGAGGGGAGGGGGCTGGGTCTAACCCACTGTCTTCTTACATGAGCTCTGGTGGAAGTATATCCATTGCGACACGCACATGCATGAGGCAAGCAATCACAAATACAGACACAAGCCCATGAACACACATACACACACACACACTGGTCACACGAACACACAGAGAGACTGGGAAGCATTCCTACAGCTCTCCCTGCACATTATGGAGATTTGATCCAAAACCAAACAAGCTGCCTGCACAGAAAGCAGGTGTCAGACCAGGTGATCCCTGTGTGCTCACAGCCGAACTCACATCAGAACTTAGCCACACAGGAATGGGATGCAAATAGCCAACTTAATGGAGTCTACAGAGTTGATGTCATCAAAGTGGACATTTGTCTCCTTTCAATGTCTATCAAACACTTAAGATTGAGGACCTAAGATGTTCAACATTTTGAACCATTTAGTGCAGAAATTCAGGTAATAAATAACGCATTAAAGTAAAAGAAGAGAAAAAAATGCAAAGACATTGTAGAGAAACTGTTATCCATGCATAACTGTTGCAGCACCATTTGTTTTCCAGATGAATGTTTAAGACCCTGTACATAATAACATTGGTATTTGGACACTGACAATGTTTTGCTGCTCAGAAAAATAACAAACACTTACTCACCATGTAACTCAAAGTTAGTACCACTTCTGGGATCTGTCCAGTTAGGAAGTATCGCTGAGTGCGAATCAGTTTCACCTGCTGTTTTACAAATGGAACGGATAACAGGTGGAAATGAGAGGCTATTAGCAAGAAAACCCCCATAAAAGAATGGTCCTGCAGGTGGTGGCCACAGACCACTTCCTTGTCTCCATCCTTTCTGGCTGACTTTTGGTCACATTTGCATTTTGCCATTGCCCTCCCCACTAGAGGTAACATAAGGCGATGTCTGCAATGTGCAAAAGCTGCTCAGGTAGTGCAGCTCATCCAGAATGACACATCAATGCGAACTGTTGGCAGAAGGCTTGCTGTGTCTCCTAGCACCAGGAGAGAGTTCAGTATACCAGGAGACAAGGGGGCCATAGGAGGACAGCAACCCAGCAGCAGGACCACTATCTGTTCCTATGTGCAAGGAGGAACATTGTCAGAGTCCTACAAATGGACCTCTAGCAGGCCACTAACGTGCATGCTTTTGTTCAAACTGACAGAAAAAGACTCTATGAGGGTGGTATGAGGGCTCGATGTCCACAAGTCGGGCTTGTGCTCACAGGCCAACCCCCTGAAGCCCAATGGACATTTGCCAGAGAACATCAGGATAGGAGATTGGCAGATTGGCACCCTGTGCTCTTCACAGATGAGAGCAGGTTCACAATGAGCACATGAGACAGACATGAGAAAGTCTGAAGACGCCATGGAAAACGTTCTGCTGCAACATCCTCCACCATGACCAGTATGGCAGTGGATCAGTGACGGTCTGAAGAAACATATCCTTGGAGGGCCACACAGACTTCCATGTGCTAGCCAGAGGTACCCTAAAGCTGGATTTATACTTGCGTGGCGTAAGGTTAATTACGGCATCACTGCCGTATGCTCAGCGTAGGTACGTGGAGACTAGATGTGCACCTCCTTCAGACCTAAAATGCTTCCCTGCTTGTAGTACGGTCACACAGAAGTACTCCCATGTGATTGGTCAGTTAGTGATTCTGTGTTTCCGGATTTCTGGAGCTTCTTGCTGAATTTGTGTGGTTACTGTGGAAGAGGAACTGCAACACAATGCCAAAAACGCGCGTATAAATCGAGCTTAATCGTGCTTTGGTGTATGAAATTGCCATTCTTAAGCTAGAAATAAGCCTGCAAAAACACAAAAAGCAGAGAGTCATTCCTAATTAAAAAAATATTCACTCAGAAATGTTCTAAACGTTCTGTTCTTTATCTTAAGATAAAACACAAAAGGTTCAGTATGAATTAAATATTAGGTACACATTTTTAAGTAAAAGTGTTATTTTCCAAAATGCTTAAAATATGAGTAAATATCTATAAAAATTCAGCTTATCTCCTTTCAGACATGAGGGAACACAGCATGGGCTAGTTTCCAGTGTGAGACTGAATATTAGTCATAATATTCTTTTAAATCTTACTACCTAATCCTCACTACGATTGCGTCGCTGATTTCGAAGTGTGCAAAATTCCTAGTTTGCATAATTTAAAAGTGTTTCCTCTGTTGCTCCAGAGCAGTCAAGTGTTTAGATCTGAAACAAAGCTGCGTTTGTAAAAGGTGATTTTCTGTTGAGTGTGTTATGGGAAGCCAAATGAACTGTAAAATGTGCTGCTCATTGAGCAAGTTAAATTAGCTTTCCATTTCATAATTTGCTCAGGTACACACAGATAACAGCTTCCAATTTACTGCTATACTGAGGTGACACACATTACATTAAAGAACATAAAATTTTTGCCTATTAGATGTTATCATTGGTGTCGCTGAAGATGAGAACTGCAGTCAAGGGTTCTCAATTCTGCAGAAAATCTATATAATCTTACATTAGACATTTAAATGTATTAAAAAAAAGGGATTTAATCAAAGTTTGCATATGTGTCATTATAAATGAATGAATGTTTAAAGATAAGGTCTATGTGAGTGTTACCAAGTGTTCTAGATTAAAATACTATATTACAGTGGTATAATAGTAATCACACCATAATCATAAATAAATAAAACATAAAAGTACTAAAAGCTTTTAAGTATTTAAGTAATACTTGAACTCAAACCTACCTTATTATCCTGATATGCCCCTAAAGTTATCTCTTAAGCTGCTCCTTACACATGTTTTTGTATCAGCAACACTTTCCTCAAAACACTGTGTCCTAAAAGCAACATCATCTGCAGCAGCTTATTTATGCCAGTGTGTGTTTCAAAATCTTCTTTGCATGCAGTGTCAAAAATGAATCACAACACCTTGATTGAAGCTCCTTAGCTGAACAAACCGGTCGCTTGCACAGTTATTGCAGTAGATTGTCTCACTTGGTGTTGTATATTTTCTTATCTGACTCTACGTGACAGGCACATTTCAGTGAAGATAGATTTTATTCTCTACTTTAGTCAAAACCCAAATAGAATAGGTTAGACTTAATAATTGATTTACAGTCAGAGCAGAGCGTAGATAAAAAGCTAAAGTGCTCCACAGATTTGAGTCTGCTATTGCAAAAACCTGATCTCTTCACTTTTTAAATCTAAGATACTGACACAACTAAGAGAAACTGACTGCTTGACTTGTTGTTATTAGGGTTGTGAATGTTGATAAGATCTTTCCATAAGATGGATGAATCCTCATAAAACTTTAAAAGTGAGCTGTAAAACCTTAAAATCAATCCACAAATGGACAGGGAACCATTAAAAGGATGCCAAGACTGGAGTAATACGTTCATGCTTTTCAAACGAGATAAAAGACAAGCTGCTGAGTTCTAAGCAATTTGCAAATGATGCAGAAACGACTGATACACACTGTCTGAATGTAGTCATGCTCAGAAGACGTAAAAGTCTCAATATCTTTCCAGGTCTCTGATGGGGAGGTAAGGAAGGTATGGAATATTGTCTGCTGTAAACAGATTCCACAGACAACATGTACAAAGTACAAAGGATCCAGAGGTACTCTCCTTTTGACAACAGAACATTAGACAGAAATGCTGCAGAGAGGTGTAAAAGCACCAAAACAGAAGTTCCTGCAAGTTGAAAATGAGATGAGGTGAAGATATCATGCTTATATGCTTTCAATTCTGTGTGCAATAATAATTTTAATGTCCAAACATTCATCTCCTAATACACACACTTGTTTTTCACCCCTTCTCTAAAACCAGTTTCTATTATTTGATTATTTATCTTGTACCTTTTCCTAACTCCTAACTACTAAATGCTTGTTATGTTCTGATGTGATTTCCTTTTTTTAACTCTGCCTGAGTTGCTGGCTTGTATTGTTACCTCTAAATGTTTTTTTTATTGTGTTATAATGAGTCTTTACCTTGTTGTATTTATTTGCTGTCTTTTGCAGCACTTTGGTCGACAGTGTTGTTTTTAAAGTGCGTTACAAGTAAAATTGGATTTGATAACCTGTATCAACTTAGTAGCTCTCCTCTAATTGGCCAAGATTTACCTTATCTGATCATTCTTAATAGCTAACTTTCTTGTTTCTTAAACTCTATAAACACCATATAAAGCAGCATGGTGTAGGAAACCAATAATGAGGCTTCAACAGTGTAACATCTAAAGTTTAGTATTTGGGGGGGGGGATTAAACTGAAAAGGTTCACAGCGCCAGCTAATGCCCATTTATCCATCGTCTACTATCCTTCCCTCTGATACACAACTCATTGGCTTAGAGTCTGCTGGTAAAGAACATTACTTATTTCAAATAGCCTTCAGTAATGACCCAAGCCAAAGCAGTGATATGCTTTCAAGTGGTAAGCTGTGCTTGTTGTAAATCCAGATTTCTGGCAGAGGCCTCAGGCTTTAGGGTTCATGGCTGGCTTGCATGCATGAGCTGAGCAAGAGATGGGATTCCATGTGTGATTACATATTACCTACTCAATGAAGATACACACTTCTGGTCTAATGTAGCAACAGCTGCTAAAATATGAACTCACATATTCATTGTGAAAATATTCAGGGATGTAGAGCAAGTCCTGGATGTAGACTGTTTAAATTTTGTCTTGTCAAACTGCAAATTCTGATCGTCATTCACTTATTTTATTTAATCAAGTTTTGAAATATTACTGAAATTCAAATTTAATGAGCTTTAGTCATTTACTTAAATGTGCTCTTCCGTACTGATATTTTGGGCATTTCTGTTTGCATAGTAAATTTGTAGTTATTTTAGATGATAGAGTAGGAATCAAAATAAGTAGTTGGTTGTTAATCTCACTAGATTTTGTTTATAATAGATGTATACAAATGATTGCATATGAAACTGAATAATACCTTATTTGGACATTCAAACATAATGTTCTGAAAATTCTATAAATTTTTTTTTACAAGTCATCCATTATTTTATGGTATCTGTAACTCTATTTACTTGTAAAATCTATTTTTTGAGTTAATAAAAAAATGTTTTCATGATCTAGATTCTACATTTCAGAAGCACTTGAATACACAATCCAGCTTTGTTTCTAAAAAAAGCTTAAGATTTTTCTAAAATTGAAGGTTTTTTATGAGGGTTTAGTTTATGAGGCAGTATTAAAAGCAATACTACTTATGTTTCCAAACTTAAAACTTTGAATTCTGACTTGTCTTTGATGGCACACAAATATTCATTATGTACACTCATGGAGACATCACTGATCTGACTACTGGCTTAACTGTCTTGCCTTTAATAGTCTAATAGGGAATATGCACCAACGTCATCAATGCACAGAATTGTGGGAGAAATAGCTATTTTGAGTGTACCCACTGTCTGTTTACATTAGTTTAGCAGTGACTGTCCTCTTTTTAATCTCTAGCTCTTTTTAATCTTTATGCAGAATTTCTGCCGAGTATTTCATCTTATCATATTTTTCTCAAGTTGTTTCCTCGGCTGCAGCAGCAGCTTCTTGATCAGCCACAAAAAAGGAAATTAACCAGTGCCTTTTCATCCTCCATTTCCGTCTCTGTGCAGTGCAGTGAATACGTTGGATAAACACATACAGAGAACATTGGACTTCGGCAGGTATTTTTCCAGGTGAAGTGCTTCTGACTGACCGTGGTTTGGATAAAACGGACAGTTTTGGCTTTATGTTAGCAGAAGATGGCTGCAATTACGTGTCAGCTATGAATGGGATTATGAGAGAGGGTGAGGCGGTGCCATACACCGTAGGATTCATGTAGAAAGGATTACTTGCTACAGAATGTGATTTTAAATGCAGCGGTACCGATGTGGATGATACTCCAATGTTCATTCTTTTCAGAGGAGAGTATACTTTCATATATTTACTGTTTCTTTTGCAAGATGTATTAAATCAAGTAATCCTGTATATTTATACATGTCTTTTTCTTTAATAATGCCCCAAATACATTAACTTATCAGCAATGAATTCACACAGATGAACAGATAATTGTTTTGATTTTGAAATAAAAATATCAGAACAATAAATGTTTACTACTCCACCATACTGAAGACCTATATGTTTACATCAGTTTTCAGTATGATGGTGTAGCTGCAGCCAACAGTTGTAGACTCGTAGGTTTTTATCCATCCATTTGTAAAATGGCTGCATGAACATTTAATGATCAGTGGTAATTAACATTCATGACAGGTGTAAGAACTTCCACCAAACACAAGGTAAACACTAAAGTCTGAGACTGAAACTGGTGGCAGCTCATCTAAACCTGAAACTGAGTCATTCATTGTTCAGCAGATCTAAGTTATTAATAATTAGTGTTTCTACATCATAATGACTCTTCACTTCTCTTGTGAGCTTATTCTGGTGAGGACATTTCTTTTGAGCGTGTTTTAGACATGTTTTTAAACACAGTTTACTAGTGAGAAACCTTAAAGTGTTGATAAAAACAGCAGTCGGGTGCCCCCGAAAATGGCAGAGAAAGCCATACATATTACATATCTCGTGTCTAAAAAGGCTATTAGGCTCTTAATTCAGTCATTAAATAGGGAAAATAAAGACGTCAGGAATGAAAACAACAGAGATTTCAGTCACAAAAAAAGTGTTCTGCTGATCAATGTCAACATTCATTTCTGTGCTCCAAATAAAAATTTTCCCGCACAGCTACATGACATAGAAAACAGAGCATGATCAGCTATTTGCATATTTTAGCCATCGTTTTGGAACTGTAACTTTCACGGTTGTGTTTTTCATAAAAATAAAATATTATTACTAAACTGGATGCATTATCATAATGTGTAATATCTTCAACAATAAAACAATAATTATGTTATTTTTTTTGTGTGTGTGTGTTTTAAAATCCACAGTGTGTTTTTTTTCTCTGCATAACATTGCAAGAGTGGTAAAGCTTATGCCTAGCAGAGAAAACATGTTTAGCACTTTTACTTGCCATCAAGCATTTTACACACTTTTCAACAGTTAATCTCACCACCGCCATCTGCTCTGTCACCAGTTATCTTTACACAACAAGAAAAACATCTTTACCCCAGAAGCCTCAAAGAAACTTTCTCTCTTTATTCCTCTTCATCCAATTTCTTCATCGTTCCTACATCCATCATTTCAACATGCCCCTGCTGTCATTCTCTGTGTTGCCTTTGTCTCTGTCTCATTTCTGCTGCCTCTGATTGTAGCATGTCAACCTTGACAGATGTGTTTCCACTTAGTGTGCACTATAAGGTTCTAGCCCCGGCACACAAAGCTGCACTCAAAAGGTCAAAGGTGAATTATGAAGCTGATGACTTAATAAAGTTGATGTTATATATGTCAAGGTGTTTCTTTACGGTGCTGTATCTGCTCAGCCTATGTTGAAAATGGTCCCTGACAGAGTGTAACTTACCTACTTTATTGTTTCATTTTAGGCATCTTCTCTCTTCTGTGCTCAATTCCACACTCCTTGTCTTCTGTGAGTGCACATTTCTCCACCTTAAATTGAATAGAGATGGAATCAGTGTTTAAGAATTCACCAGAACACATCAAAACACTCCTATAGTGACCCTGTGGCTAACTGGTGCTGGTACATGTGCTATGTGCTCATGCTGTGCTGTTGGTCTTTTTGTAAACTCACTTCAGATTGCATTATGTTTTATTACTGGTTTAATGCTGGTGGATGGTGCAGAATACGATTATTCAAAAGACAAATTTATCAAACTATTTCTGTTGAAGTTGACCCATGAAGAAAACATCATTTTTCAATCATCAGACTAGATGGATTAACCAACATTAAAAATCTGTGTACATAATCAGCTAAGCTGCATCTTGTTTGGCTGTGAAATCACAGCAGCAACTTGTTCATTTTGATCCTAAACCCTGTCTTCTTGGAAGCTCTAAACAGAACGAAAGGAGGGAGGAGATGTGCAGAATTCATTTTAAGCTTATTTGTGCTCACTAAAATCTAGCATGTCAAGTCCTCGAGGTGTTTTGAGAGAGAGTGAAACCAGCTTTTGTCTCAGTGCAATGATTTTTTACTGCTAAAATCAGAATCAGAAGATTGCTTTTAACCACCTCTGTTTCTCCTTAAGCTCAGATCAGTGGCTTGTCATCTTGCTTTTTCCTCATATGAATACATTGAGCTCTGAGATACATCTTAAATTAAACCACATTCATTACTATGCTCTTTGCAAATTAGGCTTTTCAAAAAGGATCCATTCCTCATATTCCGTGAAGGTGATAAGGAGAAGGTGGCAGGTAGTTCAATATGGGGGCACAGAACAGATGGTGGTCTGTCAGACTCATGCCAGGTAGACCTGAGTTGGAACAGGTTGCATACACACTTGCACACTCACACAGGTCAAAAGGAGGGCATAAATGATCCAAAAGGGGGTTTCAGGATGCAAGGAAAGAAAAAGTGAAATTAAAAGGTAAAGCAGTGTAACTCAAACAAAGAGTTAGGGCAGAATCTAACATAACCTACCATATGACCAAACTAACCAAATCACAGATGCAAACTGTACTTCTTGTAGGGCTCTTTCTACAACAGGACTTTTTCCACATTTTGACATTTATCCATAGATGTAGAATTAATTTGTTTAAGGCATCTGAAGTTATTGTCACATAGCAAGAATTTCTGTTATAAAGTATCAAAAGAATTTAAAAATTAATGGGATTTGTTTGTTTTTCAATTCACCTGGCAGCTCTGATGCAACTGTTTAATGAGCAGAAGATGTGGTGATGCACAAACTAAAGAAAAGAGAGCTGTGAACACTGTCAAAAGCATAATCTAAATTGAGATTAGCTGATTCTTATCTTGTTTTCCACTAATTTGGCTGTTTCATAACTATTTCACATTTTGCAGAGACTGGGCTAAAAAACTGCATTTTAGGGAAGATATGCAAATATAATGATTGAAGAATGATGTTTCCTAACCTAAATTTTAAAGTAATTAAAGTCACCACTCAGAACGTGGAAGAATTACTCAATGCAACATAGTGTTAAACATGCACCTGTCCCAATGATTATTTTCAGCTGCAAGTATTTTTACAAAGAAAGAAAACAAAAAAAAACCCAACAAACAAACAAACAAACAAACAAAAAAAAACCAAAACACTAGCACGTTGTCAGAGTTGAGGCGCGGATGAGAGGACCCAAGTGCAGGCTTATGAGGCCAGAGGCAGACGAGTGCAGGAACAAGGTTTTAATAACAAAAAACTAGACTACACGGACGAAACATGGAATGAAGACTATGTGAAGTGAAGACTACAGGCAAAAAGACTACAATGAACTGGCAGAGAATAAATTAAACTAAAGCCTAGTACACACATTTTTAATCTTATGAGATTTTTTATCGGTTCGTGAAGATAAAAAATCAGACATTAAGCAGTTTTGATCATAATGTGTGTGGCGTGCGCCGATAATCTAATCACAGAACAACACACACATAACGATGCTGTCATGCAACTCATCTACAATCTAGTCCTCCGAGCTGGAGAAACGTCAAAACGTAAAAGAAGAACCATAGCAACTGGCAAAAAACGAAGAAGAAGAAACATAGTAACAACTGGAAAACACAACATCCAGCATGGAAGGGGATATATAGGACGAGAGAATAATGGTGGTCTTGGGACTATTGTTAACAGAAAAAGCCAGAACTGAAAAAAAAATAACAGACTGGAGACGGCGTGAACACAGACTTTATTTACTTCCTTGTTCCCAAGCCAGCTCGCACTCTGATTGGCTACATTCCACACAACGTCACCATCCACGCAGTCAGAATGCACGAGTCGTTGGTGTTCCTCAGAAATCGGCTCTGAAATATGTTCAATATTCCTAACTGTCGGCTACGACCCGTTTCAGAGTGGATTATCAGGACAAATCAGCTCATAAGACATCACAGACCAAAGCAATAATTGGACAGGGAAATCTCATGATGAGTGGGTGTTTGCCATCCGAGGTCAGGAAAAGGCAAAATCAGGACAAAAACAGCCAAAAAAATGATTATGTGTGTACCAGATTTAAGGGGTGTATATGCACAAAGCAGAACTAACAAGAAACAGGTGAAGTGAGTTAGATAAATTAAACCAAGTGAATTAAGGTGAAAGCAAAACAAAACACACAAGGGAAAACCTACAAAATAAGACAAGGAAAACAGAACTAAATATGACAAGAGCAGAAAAACCAAAACCAAAAAATCATGACCCATATAAACATTTAATAACATTTGACATGTTGTTTTTGCAACTACCGTCACTAAATACAGTGTATAGATGAAAATGCTAATCCCTACAAACTGTTACACACTGTTTCATTGTGAGGTTATACTCTAATATAAATTATTTTCACTGGATGTTGAAATTCCCGTATTCTATTAAACTGTAGTTTACTTTAGATGTTTGTTATGCTTTAAAATGAGAGAAATTTAGAGAGGAACCTTTTTCAAAACCACTAAGATAGTAGACAGAAGGTCAGCCTTTTTTTGGAAAGAACACACAAGAAGGACATGATATTTTTACATCACACAGTAACACTTTTCTGTATGAATACTGCAGATGTATAAAGCAGTATTACTGTCTTAACTGTATTATCGGCATTGCTAACATCATATTTACATAAAAAGTGATTTCAGTAAAAGATGAACTTTCAGATCTCCTGTGTCCCCTTCTCTATGTCAATCATATCACCCTTTCAGCAGGAGAATATCAATTTCACAGTCTGCTGAGTGCCTAACACACACACACACACACGCACACACCACATAAACAGGTAGAGAAACAGCGAGACTAGAAGAGAACTGGCTTGTCAAAGATGGATCAACACATGTATTCATGAATGAGCAAACAGCACAAACATTAATTAATATATCAGACCCACTGGCAAACTCCAATATCATAGCTCTATGAAAGAAAACTGTACAGGAAAACATACACCAAGGACTTCCATAACATATTCCATTACATGTTTTTGTTGTATTCGTTAAAAAAATCTAACTTAAATGTTTGAGCTTGAAGTGTCCACTCAACTCTCATCTCTGCATTCCACTTCATGCACTGCCTGTAATCTAAATAATTTATCTACTCCCAACAGATTATCAAAAAGTAAAAATGACTGTGACCTACCATAAACAAGTGGGAGTCAGAAATGCATATTGAGAGCTTAAAGTGAGAAGGCAAAGACAAACAAGGGAAATGGAAACAGATACAAAAAAACACAGAGGAAATGAAATGGGAACTAAACAAATGAGAGAAAATATTCCCTCCTGTCAGAAAGAACTTTCATATACTAAAGTGTGATTCAGAAACAGCCTCCTTCATATTCATGTATCTCTTAAAGCACAATCAATGAGGTAAGCGATACATAAAAGATGAGGCTGAGTTTGACCTGAGCATGGAGAAGGAGGAAGAGGAAAGGAAGTGTTCTGCAAAACCTGCAAATGGAGGAGATGGCGATTTAGACTCTATTGGAGGATCCTTTGAAGTTTTGGCAGATGAGGATGGACTGTGGATCAACCCGTGGCCCTGCTGCATTAACCCCCCAAGCTCCAGCTATGCTTGCACTGAGTCAGCAGCAGTACCAACTGGCTGCCTGCCTGGCCAGAATGATGCATAATCTCCACACTAGTGTAGCACAGATCTATTAGACAGAACTGTTATTTAAACTTAAGCAGTGATCATTTCCACGCTTTATTATATTTTCAAAGCAGCATGACTTTACACCACTCAGCAGCAAATCTGAAGTTGACGCTTATTTTGGACAAAGATTAAATTTGTGGAGCAAGAAGCTTATAACGTCAACTCAAAAGTTATTCTGTGATCCCTTATCTGCCAGCGGACATATCAGAAAAAAGACACAAAAGAGCTTAAGCAAGATCAGAAATGACAGAAAATCACACTCACAGAGATGGACGTACACATAAAGAAACAGATTGTTTGTGCATTTTTGCCTGATTGTTTGAGGCATGCAGACATCCTAGTGATAAACAGAGGTGAATCACGTGAGAAAGAGGATTAAAGGGACTGTGAAAAGCTGAGAATTATTGACAGGAAAGACAGGGATTTAGATTTAGCTTAGCCAGCTACCAAATGTCTAACCCCTCCCCTCTCCCTTCTATGTGCCCACACTTACATGCAAAAAATTCAGTTTGACCTTCTAAAGTTACTTTGAACTGATGATGCTCGAGGCACTACTAGCCCAAGCAATGTCCTGCTCCAACTCAATGTTTTACATTCATCATTTCATCAATACAAACATTTTTTTGATTGTGCAGTATATCTCTCAAAAATCTTGAAGGCCATGCTGGTACAAGAATGCATGCATGTAGTGACAAATGAGAACTTTTATAGGATCTCATATATCTGCAGTAAAACACACTAATCTGATAAAAAACAAACAAACAAAAAAAAAAACAACAGTATCTGTCTGATTAAAATAATTCCAGATTTTGGAAAAAAAAAAGGTGGGTGATTAAACTAACATATTCTACTCCTGAACATTTGCAGTGTTATTTTGTTTCATTTTTCTTAGGCAACACTGGTGTTTGCATATATATATTTAACCAGGTCTAACCAGCGTCTAGTAGTTTGTTTGGTTTTGTAATGTGCAGAGGTGTTTCTTTTACAAGGGCACTAAGATATGTACAGTATTTGCAATTGAAATATGGGGTGTGAATCAGAGTCAAGGGAGGGGGATGTGGGGGTTGATGGCACCCCACCTGGCTGCTTAGACTTCCAAAGGGCACATTTAATGAATTCACAGCACTGCAATGTGAGAAGCACATGCTGATGGCAAGCAATCATTTATTAAAAAGCAGGTGTTTGGGGGTGTCTCTGTGTATGTGGGCATGTGTATGTGTGTGTGTGTGTGTGTGCGTGCGTGCGTGTATGCAGTTGATGCTGGCCTAAATGCAAGAAATGCTGGTTCGAATGTTTCTAGGAAAAGGCATGAAATTTCTAATGATTAAATTTTTATCTTAAAATATCTGTAAAAACAATGGTTACCTGACACTTCTGAGACGCAGGCTTTGTAGTTTAATTTTTTTTTTTTTTTTTTTTTGGAAAAAAAGACATTACAGATCACTTCATGGCACACCTGGAGGCATGATATGAAAAATGAAATAAATAAATACATAAATAATGATAATAAAAAGGTTGCATTTATTTTGACTTTTGTTGGCAGACAGCAGGAGGATGGGGTGTGGTGGTGGGGGGTGGTAGGAGGATGGGGGGGAGTGGTAGATGGTGCCCTAGTTTCTGGGGTGTGAGGCTGGAACATTGGTGGGGGGGTTGCTGGCCCATGCCGGGTGCTTGTCATGATGTGGGCCCTCGGCCTTGGGAGAGGTGAGCTGCCTCTGCTCTGGCCAACCTAGATGGGGGCTCTGGTTGGGGCCTTCCTCTGCCACCTTTGGGGTGGGTCTGAGGTAGTCTTCGTGGTGGGGTGGCTTGGGTTCGTGCTCTGGGATTGCTACAGATTGCCCGGGTCTCTTCCCTAGTTTGCCCCTAGCATTGCCTCTACAATCACACAATCCTCTCTGATCACTCCTCATTCCGCATACTCTGCATGCTGGCACAGTCAACATGCAGAGTATGCGGGTTTATACTCTAAGAGCTGCTCTTGTTTTGTTTTTTGTGTGTGTCTTTGGTACTTTGGCTCTCGTGATACATCTTGTTGTTGCTATCTTGGTTATTTTTTTATGGACACCTGATCATTGTCCACTTAGTTTACTTGCAAAAGCTGTAAGAAATTCTCTGACGTGTTTCTGTACAGGTGTAGCAGTTGGTTGTCTGGTGTTAGGTCGAATTTAAGGGTTGTTGCCATTTATCTACTGTTTCTTTGTCTCCTCTTCCTTTTTTCTACTTTCCTTTTTACTTTTCTTTGTTACTCTCCTTTATTTTTTCTGTCCCCTCTGGTTAGGTTCAACAAGATTACACAAATTCCATAATTCAAAATAAATAAGATATATATTTAAAGAAATGATAAAAAATCTGATTATCAAGGGGAGCCTTATACCCATAAAGCTCCCCTTGGCAAAGCAAATTTGTTTGGCACAACACAGAAGCCAGACCATCGTTCTGCCTGCTACCATGCTGGACAGGACAAGTTAAAAAAAAAAAGAAAAAAAGAAAGAACGGGTGTGTACCACAGGGTTTTTCCGGATATAACTATGCATTATAAACAAGCCCCTTCATTGATATTATGATTGCTAACCTTTGTAGGGTGCAGTGGTACAACATTGAGGGCACAAAATTAGATGTAACGACTTATGTGATAGTCCTTCTTTGCAAATTAGTATTTTTTTACATCATTGTCAGTTTATTTTAGATCAGATTGCAGGTTACATTATAAAATACAAAGGAAAAATGGCAGTCAAAATAATCAGATATGAGATAGAAACCAGGCAGCAAGGCCGAAGGACTGAATGTTGATGCAGGGGAAGAATAAAGAAGACATATGGCACATTATTCCTGACTGCGTGGCTGTAACTGAGCCTGCAAGTAAAATGAATACCAATGTGAAATCCTGGAATCATTTAAAGAAAATAATTTTACTACTTACAGACTGACTCATGGGATGTTGATGGCTCTTTCTGTGCTTTAACTCTCCATATGTGTTGTCATTTTCCCTGTTATTATTACCTACTGTTAATGCAGCTCACAAGATCAGCCCAGTTGCCAGAGAAAAATGTTGCAATTTAACAGTTCTTGAAACCATGGATACGTGTCACATTGACATTTCTTAGTAATAGTCTGATGTTTCTTCCACCCCATCACAGAGTATGTACAAAGCATTCACTTTGTAAGATGAATGCTGGGTTTGTAAAACCTGATCTCTTTGCTGAACCATTTTCCCTAACCCTAACCAGTTTCAGTGCCTTCACCTAACCCAACAACAGCTGGAATCAAATGTTTAGAAATAATATAAAGTTCGTTTATTATCAACTTCACCTTTAAAATTCTGATTGAATGAAGGAACAACTTCTACAACTAAAAAATGCATTCAGTTTTCCTGGTGAGACAGGTCTAGGAGGGTGAGATTACCATCTTAGAAATGCTCACTTGCAACAAAATCTTAAAATTCAAATTCTATTACGTCAGTCAGTGGATGACACATCCTGAATGCATGTTCTACACTTGAAACCCACATAGTCTGTGATCTTTTAATTACTTTTGAAAGCGCAAGACACCAACTTGAGCCTTAAGAAAAAAAAAACAAAACAATAACAACACAGTACATTTACACATAACAGTTTAAAGGAAAATAGAATAAAATCTAATCAAATGCACTCAATAGACACTTATCTCCAAGGTCAGAGCTTTGAGAGGTAGAAGCAGAGAGCACTGTTAAAGAACTGTCTTGTTATAGCTGTCACGTCATCTCCAATTCTGTCTGCTTCTCTATTCAAAACTGTCGCCCTTATCTTTCCTCTGCTCCTCTCTTTCCAAGCATATTGCTTCCAGAACCTTATTTCTGATCTTTTTCTCACATTCGCTTCCACTCCTTTGTTCTTTTTCATGCATAATCGGTATCCCTTCCTGCCCTCACGCTATTTCCCCTAGAGACAATCTCTTTCCACCTTGTTCTTGCTCCTTCTCTGACTCAATTGCTTTACTATGCTCAGTGATCTTAGAAGTAGTGATCTATCAGAACATTTTCTGGACTTGGCAGGGCATCAGTGTTACCATACCGCAACAAGACAGAGCTGTGATAATAACACCAATAAATCTGGTTTACACAGAAGAGTGTGTGTGCTGCAGAAGTAGATCCAACTACAGTCCAGCCCAGTGATTTTATCCAAATTAGTATTGGTGCCACAGGCTCTAAATGACTGGTATGTGCTGAGTAAAAGGGAGCATGCAAATAGAGGTTCAAGAGAAGGGTGTGCTTGGTGATTAAGTGGAAACACAAGCTCAGGACTCTAATCAGGCCAAATCAATGTGAACTAATCCTGTTCCAATTAAGAAACTGTGGTTCAGCAAGCAAGAAATAATTTAATTTCTTTTTGAGTTCCTGTTGAGAATAGACTGATTGAAGCCTGTGGACAAATGCCAGCAGGAGGAAAGAACATAGTTGTGGAGCTTTTTTGCCCCTTCGAGACACATAACTGTGGTATTCAGAACTACACTGACTGTGGGTCATACATTAAGTGTTTATATCTGGCCCTGCACATAGCACAATACTCGGCAGTACTCTGAAGAAATAAGATATTAGATCCAGAAAGAAAGGTAAGGTAAGACAAGTGAGATGATGACAGTGTACTTCTTTTTTTACCCTGATTATCCTTTGTCATCTTTTATTTGATCTTTCTCTGATAGGGTACCCTTTAACCCCCTTCTCATTTAACAGCTTTTAATGCATATTGAAAAATATATGTAGGAATCTCTTCTCTGCTCCTCTGCCATGAACACGGAAAAGAAAAAAAAGGAAAAAAATTATAGCATATTTATGATGCAGAGACAAAAGCAAAGGTGGGAGTTGATGTTTTTCTAAAAGCAAGAGACTGTGAGGAGAAAGGGGAGAAAAAGATGAGTATGCTGCTATAACTACCCACAATAGTAACTCCTTCATTGTGAAAAACGTAGTTAAATATAGCTGCTGGCACTGTGATGATGGGCTGCATATCACAAATTTCAGACTTCACAATCCTGAGATTTGTAGTAGCTGCTCAAGGTCTAAATTGTTGGTGTCTCTGTTAGTGTTCAGAGTGAGAAAAGTTCAGGCAGCAGACATTATAATAGAACATTTTCTTATGTACTCTTGATTTAGTAATATTAAGTGACTATCTGCTTAAGAAAATCATATAAAATAATATATTTTAGCAGAAAGAGCAAGTACATTTGTGTTTGGTTGAATATTTCTCCCCTTTAATAATATGAACTGGTGTTATATTATACACTGCCTGAATGCCTGATTAGTCACCTTTACAATGAGGTATAACTTATCAAGACTGTGCTTCTGTGAAATGAGCGACACAGCTAAATGTGTGGGTAGGGCCACCCAAAAATATGCCAAAATCCCCTGTATTGATTTTCTGTCAATATACAGTCTTGTTTTGAGACTCAAGTGCTGCCAAGTGTCTGTTAGTCATAGATGTATGACTGACACCTAATTGATAGAAAGACATATTGGAATGAGGAGTCAGACGTGACCCCATATTTCCACAACCTGGGACCTATCTCCATCCTCCAGATGTTGTCTTGGGAGTGAAGACAACATCCTATAGAACAAGTGACTGAGGTCAAGTTGCTTGGGGTGACAGTGGACAGCATGTTAACTTGGGACAGTCAAATAAAGGAAATATTAAAGAAAATGGGTAGGAGTATGGCTTTAGTTAAGTACTGTAGAAAATGTGTACCAAACCAAATCAGGAAAACATTAGTTGAATCAATAGTTCTGTCACATATAGACTATTGTTCAATCATTTGGTCTAATACAACAGATACTAATCTAAATAAACTGCAGATAGCGCAAAATAAAGCAGCTCGACTTGTCTTAAGCTGCTCATTTAGAACAAATATTAGTGAGATGCATGGCCGGTTAGCCTGGCTGCATGTGAAGGGCAGGATAAAATATTCCTTAATCATGTTCCTTAGAAATATAATTATAAGGAAAACACCTGAAATATTGTATAGAAAGTTGACATTTTTCAAGGATGTGCATGAATATTCTACACGACAGATTGGTGAGAATCGTTTTTTGTTGCCGATTTGTCGTACCAGCCAGGGTCAGAGAATGGTTCGCTATAGGGCCATGGTGGCATGGAACTCACTACCACAGTTTCTGATTTCTAATATGTATACAACTAGTTTTTATAAAACAGTGCGATTGTTTTTATTTACCTTAGAATGAATATCATTTTATACTATGAACTATGACTGAACTTGTTAGATGGTGCCATGTGTGTAGAGCTTATTTGAGAATTACTATAATGACCTTAGTAAAATGAATGGAGATATCATAAATTTGAAATTATTTTGGTTTATTTGTGTTTTCATGTAGAGCTTTTATGTATATTTTATTAGTTTTTGTGGATGATATTTTGTAATTATGGTTCTGTATGTATTGATTTTGGGAATTATGTTTGTTATAATTTTTGTTAGGGAGAATGTTGTATGTACATTGTTAAATGTTTTTGCATTTATAGCCTGCTGATGTAGACCCCAGGAAGAATAGCTGTTGCTATGTCAGTAGCTAATGGTGGATCTAAATAAAATAAACAAATAAAATAAACAAATAAGAGGATGGAATGACCCGCCAACTTCATCCTGGATCAACACAACCACACCGTTTGACCTTTTATTCCTGATTGAAGATATCCATCCTACAGCAAATGTGACCCAACTGGTGACTTGTGTCAGGAGGAGGTGCCAAGCTATCCTGGTTGAAAATGGATCTTCCACACGCTACTGAGGTCACCAACAGTGTAAAATGCACACAGTGTAAAAATGACCAATATATTTTGTTTTTTTTATTTAGCACTGTGGGAGAGTGCAATCATCCAATCCACCAAGCATCTCAAAACAAGACTGAATACCAACACAAGAATACTGCAGGGAAGTTGGGTGCATTTTTGGGGGGCATTACCCACACGTTAAACTATGTTGCTCATTCTACAGAAACACAATCCTTTCAAGTTATACCTTGTTCTGAAAATGACAAATCAAGCTTTCCATTGATGTATAATACAACACCAGATGGTATCAATAAAGGTGACAAAAAATTTCCCAAATGCATATTTCCTTACTTTTTGTGCTAAATTAAAGATAGAATGTATTCTTAAACATATGTCTTTAGCAGGAACAAAGCAGACTTGAATGAACTGAGAAACTAACAACATTAAAAAAAGGTGCAGCAAATGTCAAAAGTAGTGACTCTGTAAACAGATATATAAGAATTTTGATTTTAATGACTGATATTCTACTATTAAATTCCATTTGTTATTCCCTCATGTTATTTTTCTTCATGTTTGCTTTTTGCCTCTAAATTACTAAGAACACTGTGATTTTAGTGGGCATATTTCCACGTTATGATGCTCCTAATTAAAATCTTTGGCAAATATTAATAGCGATCTAGTCGTGAGCACTGTGGGAATTTTTGATGTATCTATCAAGGTTTCTAACTTGTTGTGAAAGACAAAAAGAAAGGACCAACACACCCAGAAAGAATCTGAACCTGACCATCATATCTGTGACTATTCTTATTACTCTTATTCAGCAATGTCACTTTGTTTGATTGTGTATTTAATTCTTTAATTGTGTATTAGAGCCGTAAGTCAAGCTTTTTTGCAGCAGATGGAGTTTATTCAGGCAGAATCTTCTTGCAATAAACATGATAAGCATTTTTGACTAACATTAACTTTAACTAAGCATCCTGGAGACTTGTACATACCAACCATTACAATAAGTCACATCACTAGTATAGCTTTTGGTACTACTGATGTGGCTGTAAGAAGTAAGAAAGCCCTTGAAGAAATTATATTGTTGGAAGAGCTCCCTGTGTTGTTCTCCTCGGGGAGTCTGAAAAACTGTTGTGTCTTAAAGTCCTTATAACTGAGATATTAAAGGTAAGTTACAAAAATACTCCACGCAGCTGGGTGTCCTCATGCTGCTCTTAAGCATGTTTGATCACTTTAAAGTTTGGTAGGTCAATGCATGTTATTGAAAGTAAGGGGACACTTTAAGAGGTCAATTAACCCCCCACTGCCTATATGTGTATATGGTGTAGGCTGGCAGTATTAAAATCAATTTAGTCCAGGGGCCACAGTTAGCACAATTTGATTTCCAGTCAGCCAAATCAATAAAATAACAGCATAAAAACCTATAAATCATAAAAACTTTACATTTTCCTTTTGTTTTGGTGCAAAGAAGTACAAGTACATTCATAAATTTAATTAACTTTTGCCACAGTTGCCTATTTCATTTTTATTTTGAATAATTTATTTTAGAATAGAATAGAATAGAATGGAATAGAATAGAATATCTTTATTGTCATCATACATGGAGGCATGACGAAAATGTAGGTAGCTGCCGTTGATGATACCCTTAAACACAGTAAATAATAAAATAAAATGTACATATAAAATAGTCATTAGACATACAAAAAGCCAAGATATATACAGTGCAATGAGGAGATATTGAGACAAATAAAACCAATAAAATAGAATAAATAGGTGAAAGCCACATTATTGAAAGTTAACTGTGTTGTCAATTTACTATAGTGTTTGAGTTCAGCAGCCTGATGGACCATAATTAAAAACTGTCTGTCAGCCTGTTTGTTCTTGATTTTAGGAACATATTTTTTTTCCAGATTTGTTTTTAGATTTTTTATACCTACACATTTTAAATGTGTATAAAAATACATATGAATTAAGAAAACAATTGGAATTTTATTAAATTTTAATCTATATAATTCATTGCAAATTATATTTTTAAATACATTTTAGAAATGTTTTCAACTCCACATATAAAATATATTCTATATTATTTTTTTTATATACTTTATTCTATTGGAAATGTTGCACTGGTTTGTTGTTTTATTATTAAACCACACCAGCCCAAACACAAAGCTACAAATGGATATGCTACCATTTATATACACTAAGTCATGTTTCGGGTTTCCTGGTATAACCTTGATAAAATAAACTAATTAGTTAAATATTTGTGTTGTGTTAAACTGACAGGTGGATATTTTAATACTTTGGCTGCTTGACTATAACAGTCTGTCCTGATATACTGTCCACATCTGTCCCTGTCCACATCTGTCCCTGTCCAACACACAAGACGTTGCACAGCTGTGAGAGTGGAGAACATTCCATTAGTCCAGGTTAAATGCTGATGAGGGAACTTTTGATTTAATCAGCATGTCAGTGTGTTAATCTGGACGTAAATAATGTGGCTGCAGCATTTTATGCTTGTTGGGTAAATGTTGATGTCTGAGGTTTTAGTTAAAACTTCATATGGAGTGTGTGTGGATGTGTTTCTGTTCCCGTGGTAATGACATGGCTTATTTTCCTGCATGAAATATTTGGTGGGTCCTGCGGAGCCAAACATATCTCCACAGATGGGCTGCTGCATGATAACGTTTGGGAACCCCTCCTAAAGATTTATCTGTCTAAGTTGAGAAGCCTTTTTAATTTTCTGATGTTATTTGAATCACATCAGGTGAACTTGCTGTTGACCACTTCATGTTTTTAGTAGTGAATATTGTTGTTGGTGTATTAAATGTACTACGGTAAACTTGCATCTAAATGATTTGTGGACAAAATGAAACAATCATGTTATTTATCTCAACAGAAGATCATCATTAATATAAGAGTACAGGTTTAACTTTTGTATTGAACCTTTTGACGAGAAGAGAGAAACATTGAACTAGTGATTTGTAGTTTTATGTGAATGTTGCTCTAGAATAATGAGCTTTGGTGATTATTAAGTCCATGTGTGTGTGTGTACACTTGCACAAGCGTGAGCATATGCATGCAGTATATGTGTTTGGGTGGCCTGAGTAAGTGTATGACTCCCGCCCTGACTTTGGGTCCCAGTCCGGCCCTGGTCTCAAGCTTATTCAAAACCTTCCAAGCAGTTAATACATCTTTACAGCTGTATAGTGCATGTTTCATCACTGACTGCTATTTCATTTACCACAGCACATTTACAAGAAGTTTGACAGAGATTTTAGAGTTCTCATATACATTGAGTTTCTTTTTTTTCTTCATATATCTTAACTTATTAAAGTTTGTTGCTACACTGCTGATGTGAGCTGTAAAGAGTTGGTTGCAAGAAAAGCACCCAAGAGTCAATTCCTTCAGAAAAAAGTGGCAATGAAAACTAGCTCAGCTGAGTTATTTTACAACACTATTAAGACTAAAGGCTGATCTGAGACGTAGGGACACATAGCGGTGGTCTTGCTGCTAAAACTAACATTTTCATAGCTTTTTTTTGCTAATACCTTCCAGCCAGTTTGACTGAAGATGCTTTTTAACTGAGAGATCATTACCCAGACAAGCTGCATGTCATCCGCAGCAGCAGTACAGAGGGCCTGTCACTTGGCTGAATTACTGCTGAGAGACACATGCATTGTGCAGTTCAGAGGACCAACAAAGGAAAAACAAATTAGACAGATAAATAAATAAATACATAAATAAAACAAAGACATTGTTGGACACAAAACACAGTCTGTGTGAAATTCTCTAGACACATGCCCAGATTCGGAGAAAGCCAGTCCTCATGTGACCAACAAGAGAGGATGATAATGAGTGTTTTTTACACAGGGAATACAGCTGTGTTGTTATGCTCAGTAGTCAGTCTGTAATATACTACTAACACTCGTTGAATAGCAATTTGTTTGGCTCAAGGATTTGATAGCATGTATTCACAATTCTCTGAGACAGCACTGACAGGCCATCACTGCCTGGTTCAATATAGCCTAATAAAGCATAAAGCATAACAGGCCCTGGTGGTATGCAAGGACTCATATATATATATATATATATATATATGTATATATATATAATCTTCAACACAAATATACATTTAAAACTCAAATATAATCCAAATAAATCATCTGACATGCCAAGTTTTTAAACAGAAACATCTAGAAAGTGGCTGCTAGCAAGTGAGGGAGGAGCAAACCAAACTTTTCAACTGAGAAAAGCTGCCAATGTTGTTCTTCAGCTATTTATTATTTATCTATTTGCATAATCCTGCAAACAACACTAAAAAACAACTTCCCCAGTGAAGGTACTGATATTTGAATATGACTCATGTTTGTGCCTCATTTAAAGAGAAATGCACACTACTGTCAACCAAGCAGATTAATAAAACATCAAGATCTGTTCTTTTACTATGATAAACTGTCATAAATATGCAGCATTGTTTGCATACTTTTTGCACTACCTTGCACATGTCCTTGCACAGTAGCTCATTTTGCTTAAGGGATCATTTTCCTGCTTGGGCTCCACACTTACTTTTACCTTTTATTCAACTCTCTTGAAATGTGTTTGGCTCAAAAAAAATATTTAATCAGGGTATGATCAGCTCTTCTTAACAGATTAGAGGAAATGGACATCAACACTGGCATTGGTTGTGATTAATAAAGGGTATAATACTTCTTTACAAAGTAATGAATTATGTTTTCAAGAATGAAAAGTCAGAAACACAATTTTTTAACCCTTTTTCATAATACACACATATCATAAATAAAGAAAAAACAATCGTATCTCCCTCAGGAGGTTTTTAATTTTTTTTTTCTTAAACTACATATCAATATACTACACATCAAAGCTCTGAAGTTTACTGTGATGCATGCCTGTAAACAGTCCATTTAATTCTATTTTTAGTTTACAATCTAGATTTGCAATACATAATATTTTAAAAGAGGACTCAAGATATCCATGTGGATTTCTGTAATTATTTTTTAATTAATTTTGAAAACAGATTTTTTCAGCCAAAGCATATTATAATGGGTAATAATGCACCCCTGCCCTTCCCATGCAGTCATTTAATTATTATAATTAGGGGAGTGGGGAAATTAAAATGACCATTAAGAAATGTTGCTTCCCATCACAGTGTGTCAGCTGAGATCCTTTCTACAGCATCTTTTGGGTCAGAAGTTATCTCATGAATCCTTTAGTTGTATTTGTTTTGTAGCTTTGCTAACCCACGTCACTTATAAAGGCACAACTTTTTACTCTCAGAATAAATTTTATGTAACAGAAAATAGAGCAATATATCTTCAAAATTCATGGACAAGATCAAAACACCTGCCCTTGTGTAATCCTAATGTCCTACTGCTACGAAGCCACAACAGGCCAACCACTCCATTTTGAAATTCAAGGCACTGCTGTGCTGACATCCCCTGAATCTTTGGTGCATCCAGCAACCAGATGAATAAAAGATATTGTTCACACAGACACGGTGGAGAAAAAAAAACACATTTGTGTAAAAAAACAAAAAAAAAAACAACTTAGAAACCCACAGACAAAACATTCATTCTTTATCTGTCTAAGATCAACTTGCTCTTTGTGGGTAACCCCATAAGAAGCATACAGTTATTAAATCAGTGTGTACACACTATACGCCATCTCCCATTACCTTGTTATTCTATGTGTAATTGTTAACAACAGTCTGAGTTATACAGTTAATGCAGCGTGGGATTGAACTTACATAAGAGAGGCTAATGAAAAAAACATTGCTCACAGTGATTAAAGATGCTTAGACCTCTTAAAGAGAAAGATTGGGAGGGTTATGTGGCTATATTTCAGACTTTGAACTTAACTATCTAAATGTGTAGAAGTAATGTAGATGAAGCTTCATTATCCAGAAATGTGTCCCCTCTGTGTTGACCTAAGAGCTCCTGATCTTTGCCTCAGCTAATCTGAAGTGAAGGTAGTCAGGCTATCATTGGGGAATTTGAGGGCATTAAAGATGCTTTAAAAAAATAGAGACTTACACAGAAAACTACACAACCTGGTGCATTTACAAGAACAAATAACAGGCACTACGAGTGCATTTACCTTTAATAGTTTGATTGTGGGTATGGTTAATAAGCCTTATGTAATAGCTATTGAGGACAATGTTAAAGGTTTTAAAGCATGAACTGGTAAAAAGACAGTGATAATTTTAAACTGAATTAAAAATTCTTACCAGATCGATTGGTGGTGTGGTTGAAGCTTATTAATAAAGTTTAAAAGTAAGCTTTGTGATCATAAGTAAGTTTTTATGTTGAAAAGAATGATTTCATGTATTGGGCAAAATATACCCCAAAAAAAAAAAAAAAAAAAAAAAGATAATCTAGTCTTTATCAGGTCTTCTTTATGTCGCTTTTGAGGTTTGTAAGCATTTTTTTCTGCAAGGATCTTTTGAGGTCATGTCACCACACTTCAATCAGGCTGGTGTCTGGCTTTAACCAGACCATTACAACACCTTTATTTGTTTATCTTTTTTAGGAATTCCATTGTAGATTTGCTGATAGGTTTGGGATCATTGTTCTGTTGCAAAAAATGTGACTATCAGGCAGATGGGTTTGGTGTACAGCGGAGCTAAAAACAAGGCCAAATCATCACCTCTCCAGCACCATGATTAAAAGTTGGTATGAGGTCTTTGTGCTGATATGTTTAGTTTTTACCTTACTCTTGTAAAGTCTGTTATGTAACTCATGGTGTTTTCACAGTTTCTTTGAGCATTGCATAGTCTGACCTTGGGGGGGAACATTCTGAGACACGTACTCCTGAGAAAACTGGCAGCTGTACTGAATGTTTTCCACTAGCAAATAATTTTTCTCACTGCTGAATGATGACCGCAAAATCATTAGGAAATTAACTTATAATCCTTCCCAAATTGATGGGAAGCAAAAGGTGCTTTCCTAAAATCAATGCAAATGTCTTTTCTCTTGGCATTATGTTAACACACACCTGGATTCTGGATGCAAACTGACAAAACTTCTGCTTTTACTGAAGTGCTCACACTTGATTAGTAGCACCTGGCTGCTTATTCTGTTTATCTTAGCTTTTCACACACTGCTCCTGCATTTTGACCTACAGTTTCTTAAATCATAACTGTATGCTAAGCAGATGCATTTAAATTCTGATAACTCAATGCCAAGGTCCTCTGTGCATTTCTGTTTGCACTATCCCAGCTAAACCAGAGTATCGGGGACAAGAGTCAACATGGGTCAAGAGCAGGTTATAGCTGGCAGCAAGTGTGGTGGTTTTTCTCAGACAGTACCTGTAGTAAGTGTCATTACCTGAGAAGAATCAGATGGACCAAAAGCCTGTAGCACTACCTACACTGAAAACATGTCGGCATGCACATTCACCTGTATCAAGTATCATACAGTACATAAACACAGACTGTCACACAATAATGCACTAAATGTATGTGTCATATGTTTAACATACAGTATGAGTAAACTATTAAATATGAATATAAGCAAACATACAAAGTGAAAAATACAGAATATAAGCTTCAGCAGTTTATACTTTTAAATACAATAGTACATAATATTTGAGGTAAATGAGCTTTGTTAAATAACAAATCAACAAAAGTCAGATGACAACATCTATGAGGAATTATTCTACAAAAAAGAAAAAATAAAGAAAAAAATAAAGAAAAAAAAAATACTTGCAGCTTTTTGATAAAACAACTCACCTAGAGATTGGGGATAAGCAATGCAAAACTTTTAAAAGAAGAACATGTAGACCAAACTGTACAACATTTACCTTCTTTCATGTACGTTTTCACACCAGTGATCATTCTTATTGACATTTGCCTGGGGCAATCTGACGATGTTGACAGATCAGTATAGTGTGGTCTTGCTCATATTGGGCCAGCAAAGACATCAATAGACCCATATTGATTATTAGATAGCTGTATTGCTGCAGGCAGACTTTTTGTTCCACGGGTTACTGTTAAATCATTAGATGTGGTGATTTTTTTTTCATAAATACAGTTTTTGGTTTTTCACCATCTTAATCATTTACAGACATCAGTGTGTTCATTTGCTGTGAAAGCACTGAGGCCCTTTATTTTCATGAGTGTTAAAACTATAATTATTTGTGTTTGGCAGTGAGCAAATGCCTAATTGGGATGTCTGAAAGCCTGCTGTAATTTTAACAGGATTTGTTCCAAGAATTTATTGCATGGATTTCCACCAAACAACATTTTTCTCATCAAACTGTTTAATGGTCTGGCGTTTGACAATATTTGAAAATACAAGAAAATACCAACATTGATAGGGCTTGCAGAATCAGAGTCATAATTACTGAATGACAGTTTGGGCCTGAAGGAAATCCATCATTTCCTCACATTTGAAAGTAAAAGAGAAATAATTTTTTTATAAACTGTACTGCACACTGACTGTTAATGATAAAATAATAAGCATCTTCTTCTTTCATCTTCTATTTTACACATTTTTGTCACTTTATGTCATCACATCAGTCAAACATTAAAGACAAAAGGCTTAATGAGGTACATGGAACAAAACCACTTCAAGTGACTGCACATGCAGCAAATATCAAAATAACTCTTAGTTCAATTCAACTTCAATTTAGCTTTATTTGTATAGTGCCACTTCACACCAGTGTCATCTCAGGGAACTTTACAGACAAATCAACTCGAGCCAATTCATAATAAAAGCCTAGTTAAGAAAACCAACAGATTGCACTGAATCTTCGATCCAATCCCCCATCCCGAGCATGCAAGGAGCAACAGCGGAAAGGAAAAACTCCCTTTTAACAGGAAGGAAAAACTGCTCTCACTGCATAAAAACCAGAATTAAATGTAAAAACTGCACCAAATAGGCTCAATAACTGTCTATTACATGACACCTTGTTCCGAACAGAAAAAATGCACACATATACAAATACCCATCCTTTACATATACCTCCCCCTCCTACACACCAAATCATTATGACAGTGACTGCTCATCCCTCCGGCTGCCTCATCATCAAAGCTGGCCCAGATTCCATCAGATTATACAAATGACATCATCAAGTGTGTTTGTGTCTGTGCATGTGCATGTGCATGCATGGCTGTGTTTTGGAAGTGTATCTGTTGCGCTGAGCTGTGTAAGTGCTGGTGTTTCTGTGCATTGCAAAGCTTATGAAAATGACCAATATACTAAAAGCAATACAATAATACAAACAAAAATGACAAACATGCCATAGTTTAGCACTCAATTCTAAACAACATCAAGTTTCATCAGTTATGCACAAAGGCTTTACAGACATAGCACGAAGCAGGAAGTACATCTGTTTTGTGTAGGTCGCTGATTCAATAGTCATGTGTGTATATCCACATAGAATGGAGCAAGCACAAGAATAACCTCACTGTCAAGACAACTGAAGGGAACGAAGGAATGCAACATACATATCATGACTTGGTTTGAGCTCAGCTGTGCTTTGCTGCTCCTTTTCAATGTTTTAACAACATTAAATCAGGATTTACGTTATACGTTCAAGACATACGCATTTTACAAAATAGGTAAGAGAGTTACATTTATTGGCATTATATGTAATAACTAGACAAATAAAATCATAGACATTTTTGCAGTGGAAAACTGTCAGCAAGATTTGATATAATTATTGCTTATGTCAGTGTTTTTTTTTTAATTAAAAAGGCTATTCTACATGAGTAAAGCTACTTTACTCTCAGTGTCAATGAATGAAAGAATTATTTATTTATTTATTTAGGGATTTCTCTGCCTAATTAAGCTTATTTAACCTGTTATCATTCCTGCTATGTCAAACCTAGCCATACTGGCCATTGCAGCACCACTGAAATTAGTGTCCTTTAAGGAGCTGTAATGTAATGCACTAGTCACTGCAGTTCTTGATACTGGTTTTGGTTTAGGCAACCACACAAATTTAGTTTTGGCATGCTACTATGGCAGGGTTTGAAAGAAGAGAATGGATTCACTAAAAATACACCATATTAGAAACCTTACAAATTGAAAAAAAAAAAAAAAAAAAAAAGCATAAGACAGTAGCTTGCAAATGCACAGCAGAACTTGCATTGTTTAAATAATATTTTTATTCATTTTACTCATTGTGTTTTACCAACATGATGATCAAATGACTTATTTTTAAAATATATTTCTCTATAAAGTGTATGATAATTTTGGCTGGTGGAGAGTGTGAGAAAAGTGTATGCTGGCAAAGCAGTGTCATGAAGATCTTTTCTTACTTAGTTTATTGGAGCCTGAGAAAATGCCCTGGTTTGTCACAGCTCTCCAAAGCTATTGGCTAGTGATGACCCTGACTAAGCCATTTTCTGCTGCCTGTGCACTTGTTTCTCTCTCTGGCAGAACCGCCAAGGAGATTTGAGTCTCACAGATGCCAGTATTTCATGCTTTCGACATGCCGGCTTTCACTGTCTGTCTCCCTGGCAGTGTGGAAAGCATTTGGGGAAAAAAAGAAGAAGTAGAAAAAAAAAAATACAGCTTCCTCTTCTCCACAACTTGCTAATCATGCTACAAAGGCTTGCTTGCCGTCCATAATGCATTGGATACATCTCATTGCAAAAAAGGGACAAAGCTATTAATTGATTTGCCTCCTGATCACAAATTAGTGAGTAAAAAGATGTCTTTCTGTATTTTCATCTTTCGCCTTCTTTTGATGTGGTAAACATGCAAGCTGAAGCAAGAATTTCAAAGAAGGAGGCCAAGGCTTTTAAAAGTATTATACAGGCTATGTCCGTCTTATCCAGAGTATAAAGTGCAAAGAAGTGAGTGTTTGAATACAGTCTGTGAAATGGAAATGCATGTTCAAGTACAGTGCAGATGAAACACAATGCAACATGTCCCCAGTTTGTCTCAACACTGTCAGGTCTGTGAGTGGTTAGTTCTATTTCATCTAAGCAACTAGACTTAAGCTTTGCACAAGCACAACCAGGCAAACCTCTGACACAAATAAATTTGCAAAAACACTGGCAGCTGAGACACACCAGTGGTTAAAAATGAGAAAAACATCCTTTCATTTTGGTGGTTGTCAAACACATAGTGAGAAAGACCTCTCCAAGCAGCTGTATCAAATAATGCATATCAATTGAGCAAATTAATTTCAGAATCAGTGATTAAAAAAATAAATAAATAAATAAATAACAGGTTATGCTAAATTAAGCTTGTTTCCTTTTGTAGATAGCATACCTGTGATTCTTAGAGAAACTTACCTAAGATCCTTGCTGCACTGCTGCAGTCATTAATTTAGAAATGTACATTCACATTTGAACCTTTGTGTGTGTGTGTGAGTGGGTGGGAACAGATGGAGTTTAGGGATAACAGATAATGGAGCATTGTGATATGCACGGAGGACAACGCTGTCCGTGGTGCTGAAGTCATTTCTCCAAGCTGCTAGTTTGCTCTCGGTCAGGGACATTCATTCATCTTTCTTTTTTTCTTTCTCTCTTTCTTGCCTTCTTTCTTTCTTGTTTTCTTTCTTTTTCTTTCTTTCTTTCTTTCTTTCTTTCTCTTCCTCTCTTTCTCAAACACACACTGGCACACATAAACACATCCTTATTTATTTTCAGCCAAAACATATTTTTGATCTCCCCACAAATCTGCTGCCTCAATCTCAATCCAAAATCACTTTTATTACGTATATCTAGATTATCTATACTAAAAATGGCATGTCCCTGAAGAGGCTCAACGGGAATGGTGACCTGAAAAATGGCAACCAATAACATGACGAGAAGTCAGCTAATTCCACAGCAGCCCCATCACCCAGTGTACAGGGCCAGGCTGATGTCTGACCTCCAGCTGTCTGTTCATTTAGTACTCAATTAGCAAAGAACTCTCCATGTCACACATGTGCAAAGATCTCAGTGCTTGTGATGTTTTTTCCCCCCCAATAATTAAATGACTAATAATTCCAAAATACTTTTTTTCATAAAAGAATAAATACAGACAAGAAAAGAGACACGGCTAAATTAATGTGACTAATCATTTTCCTATTGGCAAATCTGCAGGTTGAACATTTGGAACAAGGCTGTGTTCACTGTCACTCACTTGGCAGGACAATTTACGCTTATAAAGATGATTTTCTGAAATGTCACAGTAGAGTTCTTTCTTTTAAGTCTTTGGTGTTCGCTCTGGAACTGCAAAAAAATAAAATAAATTTTTTATTTTTCATCATATATTCCATTCTTTTCCATCTGCAAGCAGTACAAATCTTTTGGAATAATTTAAAAATATCTATTTATTTATTTATTTTGCTGTGTTGGTGCCTGAGCAAAGATAAAAAGCGAAAATGGATGTGACCAATGTTGTCTTCTTCCTAGGGGCGTGAAATGACTAACAGTGAGTAAATGTGCATGACGCAAATATCACAAAATTCTCACAACTTGCTTATTATGGTCTGTTATGTAGTGTGAGCCATTTTTAATTAAGTTGTTTAGGTTGTGATGATTAAATAATTGAAAGAAAATGGCCTCTTGTGAATGCAGAAAAATAAGTTTTAATACCTATGACTTTGCTGTCTAGGAAAAACCGAGAGAGTGAGAGAGAGAAAAAAAAATTAATAGAGGAGCTATCCAAATGATTGAATTCAAAATAGGGCTCAGTTCTTTAGCATTCATTCATGTTCGTTATTATGTTGAAAAGAGTTTTCCTTTTTACTTTTTATCATTTATGCTCCTCCCACCTCCTCTCATGCCTGGCACCTTGGCACCAGTCATGTTTTGGCTTTGTACCACAATTTTAGGCCCTCCCTCCTTTGCTTCCACTCTGCACATTTTCTCTTCTTTGCAGCCTGTGTGGAACACATTCACGGTACTTACCACACAAGCAACTGCATTTATTTCACAACATTTCATTGACACATTTTATAGCCAAACTGACACAGATGAAATAAAATAATAAGCAAAACTATACAAGGATAAAAACATTTTCTGACAGCATCACAATAATTCACTTTTTTTAATGCTACACAAATATTGAGCATATTTTTCCTAGACAGTAACCTTATGACTCATAACAGAATGAAACCATCTTTCAACTTCAAAGCCTTGCTGTCATCAGTATCTCCAAGTAGATTACCATATTTGGTTCTTCTTTGACTTGTTTCTGTACAAAAACAACCGTGAGCACTAACAACAAGCATTCACTCATTCACACACTGACACACACATACAGCCACCATCTGTCATGCTGTAACCTCCCCAAGCTTGCTTTCCCTCGCCTTCCCACTGGGACACATGCTCACTAATGATTCCTTAACTTTGTTACCACCTCATTATGGCAGTTAGTATGCGCCATAGCTGGATTTACCACTTTGTAACGGACTAGAAGTGTGCACTCATCTGCTTGACAGTTGTACTGATTCACTACACCATGATGAACAGACCAGTAAGACTGTGTGGTAGCAATGCCGACATCCACCTGCTCTCGAGTTACTGCCCTCATTATGTCCATCTGCCTTGTCCCCTTTTACATCTGATTATACAGCCATAATAGTTATGGCCTAACATTTAATGTAATATTATTTAACAAACATAGCTTAAATAGCTTTTTTAGTTGAAAAAGCTCCATTTGATACACACTGACTGACTGACACATCCTAGCTGTATACCACTTGGAAAAACTACCCATTTTAACAATGTTTCTTGCTATGGAACAAAAGAAAAAAAAAACATAGTAAGAGGTTTGAGGTTAAAAAGAGTAGAGATTTTGTGTCAAACTAGCTTCACAGTCAAACTTTCTCTGAGGATAAAGCATGAGGAGTTGCCCTGTATATTTATTATACAAGTCAGTTGGGCATGTTCTTTATACAATTTCGGGAGCTTACTGGAAAACCCGTGAAGGCACTTGGCAATGATTCCAGAAAAAGAAATACTCTCCTATTGCCAGGAGGTTTTCTTTGACTGCAGCCAGAACCGTTTCAACTGTTGCAGCTGCTTTGCATGTTTACTTCAACCTAGTGGGAAAACTCTCTGGAGGAGATTCATTAAAAAAACAAAAAGAGCAAGTATGGAGCTCAGTATGCTCTGCTTGAAAGAAAGCTACAGTGGTGAGATATAGAAGTATGGTGAAGTAGGACAGAAGGGGTTTGCCAGCACTGAAATTATGATGACCTTTTGGTCAACAGTTTGTCTTTGGAGTACATAATCCCTAGAAAAGTTGGTCTTACAAAATGAACCATAGACTCCCCTCTACTCACACACACAGTCAACATTAGTGCTGCACATACAATAGCATTTATTTGTATAATGGATTTTTCCCAAATTAACTGCCTTAACATGTTTGCAAGAGTTAGCTTTGTATATCTGTGGCACAAAGCAACCATTATCATTAACAAAGGTCTTGCTCATAGCACAGCTACATATAATGAAATATAAGCAGTGAAGATAGTGGTATAAAGGTGAAAGATTACCTCTGCATAATTAATAAATACAGTACATATAGCTCCAAAGGAAGGGCTCTGAAATTGAGGAAAACTGTGATGTGATATATGTCCATCAACAACATCATGTGTTGTTATGTGCCTCCATCGCACAGCACATTAGCCATCTCCTCCTTGTTCTCCTGCTTGTATTGCCTTCTCATTCATTGGCCCTTGTGCCTGATTTAGCCAGTGCCTTGGGCCAGCAGCAACTAGCGGTGGTATAGAGGGCCATGTAAATGTCACCATCTCAGAGGCTGTGCTCTGCAGAGCATGAAATGAAATCTGGCACAGTTTTAGGGCCCTGCCTTCCCTCACATGGACACTCCACAGTTCAAGGGCCCTGTAAAAAACTACAGCGCATGTTATGATTACATTACATTCTTTATCAATTATTTAAGTGTCAGATGTGTTGCAGTCACATTAATGTGGGAATAAATATTTTTCCAACATTATTGCTGTCATGTGATGTTAGCCTTGCTAATCCAAACTAATCCTATCGTTTATGCAGCCTTATCAAGATTACCGTACGTAGTATTAATGTACTTTACATGAACAATTGGAGAAGTACACATCATAACTAAATAATGAGAGCTGCATCTAAACTATAAATCAAACCACTCTGATGTTAATACCGTTACATTAAATTCTTAACGTTGAAATGCTGATACTAACAGGGGGTGGTAGAGTTACAAGCATTGCAGGCTGGAACAGAAGGTTGATGAGCAGTTCAACATTTCACTGCAGGAAAAGCTCCCTGTGGAGTGCCTTCTACTGGGAAGAGTGTCAGTATGCTTGACGGACTCCCTGTAAATTAAAATTAAGAACATGGAGGGGTTTTCAGTCTGCATAGATACTATTATGGATCCAGTACAACTGTATCAATCCTCCCTGGATAGTAAGAATCACCTCAATCTCTCATCCTCTTTTCTTCCCAACGATTAGATCAAAGGAGGCACATCAGCTGCCAATTTAAGACTTTAAAAAAATAAATAAATAAATAACTTGATAAAGACGAATGTGGTTAGTGCATTAGATGCCTTGTGCAACACGCAAGACACAACAGCAAGAAGTCTAGCTAGTGTTGTCAATGTTGAGATGAGCTGAATCAAAACCTCATAACACTCAATTCAAATGTGACCAAATCAATCAAAAGTGTCATTACTATATTTATACCCTTTAAAATACTCATTGTTGAAATTGCGTCTGCTGCTTATTACCTTTCCATCTCTAAAACTGGCACTTACAACCTGGCACCTACTTAGACTTACAAATATGTTCCTTTACTCCATTTAGAGGTGTATCTTGTGCAGCTTATCTTGTGTAATGGGCTCTCAAATAAATCGTATTGCTTTAAACACACATGTGAAGTGCATCGCTTAGGCTTTCATCAGTGTTTGGGCACATGATAATCTGAAGTTCACCTGGTCACTTAGCCAACAGGTTTTAATCATAAGGAAGAGGCTGCTTGGCAGTTTCTAATTCACTACAAAACCCCAGTGCATTGGCAATTAAATGAATCATGAGTTTCAAAGTAACAATGTAATTAGTGGACTGCAAAGTAGTTCATCAACACACAAAACCAGAAATAAAACATAAAGCTCTGCTTGACTGAACAATATGAAAAATATGTGCCATATTGGTGAATCTTCATGTCTATGAGCTTTAAATTTGAGTGATATAAGTGATCACACACTCTGTGCGTGACAGTGCCTGGCATCTCAGAGCAGTCATAGCTGGGAAGATCTCTGTCACGCCTCTGATTCATCGTCATCATCCCTCTCCTGTCACAGCTAGTGAGAGGCGGTCAGGCCAGCTGCTACAGGGCACTGCGGTGAGCTGTAACATGGAGGGATGCTGGCAGGTCAAGAGTAGCCCTCTCACTGCTCCAATCAGCCAATCTTCACAAACAAACTCTGTGAGTAACAAGGATGTGACTGATCCAGAGGGGATGGGGGAAAGTCTATATAGACAATAGAATACATAAAAGAAGCAACCTCTTGCTCAGTGGCAGCGATTATAAAAAAAAATAAACCAAAACAAAACCAACGTTCAATCAACAGATTAGCTGATGATCATTAAAACTTATGGATATCACTGCTAAAACATATTATTTAAGTACCATTACTAGTTTTAACTACATATAATCTTACACACAACATATTGTTTTACTCTACATCAGCTACTAAGTCCAACAACTATCTATCTCTGCATCATTAGATGGCTAAGAGAGGTGGGGATGACATGCTGTAAAGGGCCAGAATTTGAACTCAAGCCAACTCTGTCCAGAAACTGCAGCCTGTGTACTGGGGGAGCCTGCTCAACCAGTTGAACTAACTGGCACCACAAGTGCAGAATGCAGAGGAACAAAACATTATCAAATGTCGATGCAGTGATGGACCAACAGAGTTAGTTTCACTAGCTTTCATTTTCTGAAAATATATCATTCTCCTGGGTGGATGGTATGTTGATTTTAAGTTAAATCCAAAAGATTATCCTTACTGATGCTTTTTGGCCACATGCAATTGATAACCAATAGAAAAGTATACGGAAAACTAAATTCTTATGGCATTCATGTTTTTATTGTGCAACAAGAAACAAACCTGCATTGATTACAGGCTTCTTGTCAAAGTATCTGCTTGTTTAACTCTAAGTTGATTTGAGCTGCTTCTTTTAAAATGCTTTGTTCAATAAAAACATGAGCTGGTCGCAATTATGTTTGTTAATCAGCACAGTTTTAGGCCCTAACCTGAAGAAGTAGATACTCCTGTTGGTGTCGTTTATGATTTGCAATCACACTAATTTACCCATCTTAGTAAATCCAGGTTCTGATACCAAGAAACTGCAATGAGTAAAGACGTGAAATTTCATTTGTTTAGTATCAATTAACATATCTGAATTAGCTCCATTTGGCTTTCATTAGATACAAAAATTGTCTATTATTTGTCAAAAACAGGCAAAATGTAAATGTAGCTTTAAATATCCTGTTTCTCTTTAACTATTGAGTGCTAATAGCTTAAGCTCTAATCAGGATTATCTTTAATTTTTCCATTGATATTATAATCTCTAGAATCTTCAGCCAAGACAGTCAGATCTTCATAACATCTTTTGAAAAGAAGCATCAAGCCTCTCCTCTCATTACTGTCAGTCTAGTAGACAAGCCATCCAAAGCTTCAACATGCATACAAATGAGTCACTGCCTTTACTTTGTACATATGCTGGCAGACTGTGGTTCAAAGACATTAGCATAAACACTGCTACTGGCTTTCCAGATTTTGTTGTTTGGACTAAGAAAAAGAAATCCCATTTAGAAAAATCCACAATGTTGGTACACACATTAGCATATTGGTATTTCAGGGGTATCATTTTTATGTATAGATGGGTGTTATTTAATTATGACAACAATATTTTTTAATGGAGAGTCATTTTAATAATAAATTGACCCACTTACCTGAAAAAACCTGCTCTAGTGTGGCAAAGAGGGGCTTCACAAAAAATATGCTTCACAAAAAAAAGTGTTATAGTGTTGAATACTAATCAAACATGTGACCGGCGCCATTCTTTTATTATCACATAAATGCATGTTTAAGTTTTCCAGCATGCCTCTAAATCAGTTTCCACCAAGAGGCAACCTCTGCCCGTAAAATGTGAAGTCTATGCGGAAGTGCAAAAAAATTGCAGTTCACACCTCATACGCTAGGTGCTGGCTCCAAAACAGAGCAAATCCCCATAGACTCCCATGTTAAAAAGGCCAACTTCACAGCAGAAACAAACATGTTTAATGGCTGGTACAAAAATCCATTTTAGGATTAATAGGTCATGTTTACTTTCATGACAAGTGTGAGGGGGGTGATTTTTTTTCCAACTCATCCGTTTGGAAATGATTTAATCTTGAAATTCTGCATAATTAGGGGCGTGTCCTTTTGATTGACAGGTATCCAATATCTGTGACTCGATTATTGGTCATCTTCTCCAGGTTGTGCACGTTCAGGAGAAAAAAGGCACACCCACTTTCAGTGCTCAGTGTAAGGTGAAAGACATTGCAATAGACACTGCATTTTCAGTGTCAACATATCACGCAAGAAATGCTTCTTCGGCTGTGAGGGAAAGCTGCATTTGTTCGAATTCCCGAAAGGAAGAGTCTCATTCTGTGTTCCTGGCAGAAGTTGATCTGAGAGGATCGATATAAGATAAATAAAGGGTTATGTGAAAAATGCTGGATTGATTCCTGCCATTGTAGACTCACATGTGAAAATAAATAAGCCTAAAAATGAGCATAATAGAGCTACTTTAAGTTATAAATTTGATATTGTAGCGTACCCCAAATAGCAAGAGAAAAAGATTAGGTAAACATGCATCTGTTTATTTTCTATACCTAAGACTACTTTGAATGTTTAAGACTTAAACATTTAAGCAATGACTTTATGAACACACAGGCTTTAAAAATGTTTGTTACACTGTGCTATGAACATTTTTTTTCTTTATGTATCTGTTTTTCTGTTTCATAAAATGTTTCTACCCATTCACATATACCTAATACCTGAATGTTTGCTAATCTTTCTGTACACCTGGTTTAGCAATAAACACACATATTTCCCTCTGTACTGTACAAGAAAACATACACACAAAGTTAGTGCCTGAGAAAGACAGAATTTTTTTTTTATCATAAAACTTGAATAATGTATTCCACATAATAACACCAGGCTCTAGAAATTTAATGAGGAAACCAGCAAGTTCAACCCAGATATTTATTGTTTTTATAAAATACACATATTATACTTGTAGTTTAATTTCCTGCTGATCATCAGATGACTTAATGACTAATAATTGCAGCTTTGAAACAAACAAACACTGTTATTATACAGCAGCTTGATAACAGGCTGCTGAGGGTTCCACAATCAGATTAAATTACACTGCAGAGCACTACTGTGTGTACATATTTGATTTAAGCATGTGTGCATGCAACCCAAGACTATCTGACAGAGAAATGCATGAACTTATTAAATACCAAGAATCTAGTACTGGGTAGGAGTCCATATAAAATCCATTGTAACCCACTCTAACCACAAATCTACTTCTCACAAAAACATTATTATAGATATCAGTTCTACAGGAGACTGTGCACCCCACAATACTCCATTAAAACCATTCTGACAGAGTTATCTCTGGGATGACTAGAGGAGCTATTTGTACATATTGCTCTATACATCTGCTAACCTCAATAGTGAAGGAGAATTGTAAAATCTGCCACTGACAATAAAACTGTTTAAACAAGTCAGACAGACAGCAAGGAGATTTGTTCAGAATTACAACAATGTGTGTGGTGTGCACTATCACAGCACACACAAGTCCAGTAACATTTGGAAATTGCTTAGTATTCAGCTGCTGATTCCAGCACTGAAAGGGATCTGCATTTATATTAGGAGTATAGGAGAGAGTGTGCATAGGCAGTCCTCCTCAGTGTCTGGCCTAAGGCCTCCCTGGTGGATTATGTTACCCAACAATGGCAGTGGCCTTTCACAGTTGGAGCAAACTCCAGTAGCTGGAAGGCATACAAAGGTCTCTCTTTTTCTTTTTTTTGCTCTTCCACTTGTTCTAACACTGTCCCCTGACAAATGCACATCTAAAGTATCCCTTCATATTAACAAAATTTTTTATCTAGTTTGTGTTGCAAACAAAAACAAAAATGTAAACTTTCACAGCTATGGATTTCACTAGACTGTGATATGTGATGAATGGCATCAAAAAGGATCTGCATGTTTGTGGAGACAAAAAAGGGGACACTTCTACTGCTAGCATTCTAAAAAAATCAACATTAAAGCCTTGAGAAGACTACAGACTAGTGATCCTCCCTGTAAAATGTTATGTGTTTGAATGCGTCTGGAGATATACACTTTCAATACTGAGAGAAAGACAGCCAGAAGGATAGACTGTGGGCGTGAAAGGAAACTGTAATGCTCTTCAGATACTCAGTAGCTGTGACTTAAAAGCTGCTGCATGGAGTATGTGTTTTGAAAGTTGAATAAAACTTTATGAAACAAGACATTATTTGTAATGATCCTAAGAAAATAATGTTTCTTTAAACCTGAAACTTCCAAAAGGTGGATAACCTCAAGAGCGACATCGTTACATTTATGCAAGCACTGAGTATATGTTAATTCCACAATATTTACAGGAGGGCTTTTTTACAGGCAATGACACACATATTGCCCACGAGGGCCTACACGGCTCAGCTCAGCTTAAATCTCACAACCCCCCCCCCCCCCCCCCCATAAAAAAACAACAAATAAATAACCACAACAACAACAAAAAAATAAATAAATAAAAAACAACAGAAAGTCTTTCCCAAAGCTTACAACAAGAAGGCGGCATCTTCTCTTAAATATGAAGAAAGGGAAAAAAAGAAAGAAAATTCCACAGGCGAAAAGATGAAGAAATTAAATCGGTTTGCTGACAGCTTCCATACGACAGTGCGTAGTCTGAGATTACACAACTAGAATGGAAGCACTCTGAGAGTCCCCTCCAGTCACAGTTGTGAGTCTTCTCATTGCTAGAGTGAAATCCCGGAAATACAAGATGTCCTGTTCGGGTGAACCACCGAAAAGAGCAACAAGACAGTGGGACCTGACAGTGCTCATCTATGTTCAACAGTGCACTGTAATTAAAATTCAGTAAAGATGAGAACATAGCCTGGATCTACAGCACATCAGAGAACACAGCTATAGCTGACTCATCATTGCTGTCATGTACAACAATCATTACAACGCAACTGAGACTTCCGCCTTCCTTTATAAAATCTGTGGGTGGAGTATGAGGGTCATCACTGTGCTTTGCAAAATCTTCATTGCAATCATCATCTCTTATTTTTATTCCAAACCCTCGGGGTGTTGGAAAGCAATATTTGTGCAAATGCCTCCTTTCTGCCCACTGGTCCTATCAAATTTGATGGCTTTTTTTCATAATTTCATTTTCATTTCAAGGTTCTCTAGTTTTAAATATAATTTCTAACAGTGCAACACAGAAACAAGACCATTTGGTACAGTCTGCAATGACACATTCTCATCTGGACAACAGTATTTGCATAATTAGGACGAATGCACTAGGTATTGAAGAAGCATAAAATAATATACAGAGATTTTAATATATAAAACAGCTCTTACCTCCCCTGAAAGCATTCTTAATAATCCACTGTTAGAATCAACTAAAAGCAATGTGTAGATGTATTTTTTACTCAAGCAAACATTTCAACTAATCCGCAAAAGAAGCAGAGGAGCAGCAGAAGACGAGAAACAAGAATGAAGAAAAAAAAAACAAACAAAAAAAAAAAAACATTAAAAACAATACACTGAAGCCCAAATACAGAGATTAGACTTCAGCACAAAGTCTGTCATTCCCAGGTACAATGTTCCATCTTCACAGTATATAGTGTGAGGCATCTGCAGTCATATTAGTAAGATGCAGAGGGTCTCTAATAGATGAGATGGGATGGGAAGCAGAGGCTGTAGCCTTGTGAATAATAAGAAAAGCATGCCCGTTTGTTCTTTACGGAAGTCACCCAGGCAGCAGGGGAAGATCAACAGATTGTTGAACTGCTCACTGCTTCTTTGAGATAAGAGCGTGCTTGCAAAAATGTCTGCCTTGCACTTTTTCCCTTTAGCTTGAAATGGAAAAGAGACGATGATACAAAAGAAAAAATAAATCATTAAAAATCTTTTTCTTTTTTTGCATATTACCTTAAATCTAGAAGCCACACCTTTATTAATATTTCCATTCTTGCGTTATCTTAGAGTTTAATTCAGTTCGACAGAGTAGTAATGGCTTCATCATATTTCTTAGACCTCTTATCTTTGACTCTTGTCATCCCTGGATTTTTCGCTACTGCTGCACGAACAAGAACAACAGTTAAATTATTATTTTTTTTTTCACTTGGCTCTGTGCCCCTTTGCACACAAGATAGTCTAATTACTGGGTGTATTCTAATAGCATATAATTTCCATCTGCACTAGGAGCCATTAACACAGCTTTATTCTCCTAGACGGAATGGTTGTGCATTAACATCAGAGAAGTGATCCATTCATATCACAGCTGGAGTTAGTCTAGAGAATAATTTGCAGATGTAATGTTGTTCATTTTTTGCTGTACTACTCAAGGCAGTGTTTTAATGACTGGAATCACACATTAGTTCGCAGTGAAGATCTCATGCAGCAACAATTTCCAAGGAGACTGAGTGACCAAAAAAGCTGAATAAGTTAGACATGGATATGGGAATAATACATGTAGTCCCTAATATTCAGAAGAGCCTGGAAGGATTCAGTGTCTTAGGAATGAAGATGTGACCAGACTAGAATCTGACAGCCCTGGTTGTGGGGTGATAACTCGAGCTGCTCCTCATCCCATATGTGGCAGGAGCATTTTTCTGATTTAATGAATGCAAAAAAAAAAAAAAAAAAAAAAAAAAAAAAGAAGGAGAGAGAGAGTAATATTGTTACCGCGGAAAAGAAAAGAGAAATTTAGAAGCTTGTGCTCGTATTAGAATGCCAAATACGCAATTGCAGACGCGGTTCTTCCGTCAAAGCGCACGGATGGGGTGATTGGATATTGTACTCTTGACTCATTATCACTTAGATGGCAAGTGGCAGGGACTGCTGTCATCGTACCAACCAGGAAAACGCAGTCATCTAACTTTGTCAAGAAGAACAACCTAATTTCTTTAGAGGTTCAGGAATTATGAGAAAGTTATGGAAATCTAAACTACTAATGCAGTCAGTCATGTAAAAACAGACCACACGACAAAAAACATTATGGTGAGAGGTGCATTTGAAAAGCATCTGTTGAAACATGTTTTCATAAAAGAGATGGTCGTTATAGGACAACTGACAAGTGCAAACAGATTGTTTCTGCAGAATGAATGAAACGAAAGCACAATTTGCGCAATTGCCCCCTACCTTGTCAACGCAGCAGACTGACTGTCCGACAGTCTCCTCGAGAGTAATCCTGTGAATTCCACTGAAACTGCTTCTTCCCTTTGAGATTATTTCAAGTAGGGATTGAAAATCAGATGTCACTTAGATGGTGAGGTCCCACAGACTGTAGTATCTTCCTGTATCGCTCCGTCTGTGGGCTGCAGAGGCATCACTGAACGAATGAAACGGCGCTTCACATGAAAGGGAAATGGGAAAGTCCGACGTGGATTCTGCTTCCTGGATTCATAGCTTATCCGACTGTTTCTCTAGATTAACACATCATTTTGAAATAAATAAAAAACTGTCTGTTTTTCTAAATTAATTAGATAATTTTTGTCGTTAAGATATATTCTGTTCATTTCTGAAACTTAAATATCCAATAAGCTATTTATAGAAGGGGTGCATTTAATTTATTAATGAAAACCCCATACCTACCATAAAGTAAGCAGTTTTATAACTAATAGCTAAATGAGGCTAGTGATTATCAAATTAAGTTAGCCAAAGTTAGCTAGGCAACGTTAATTTAGTTGGCTAACTTAGTTTAGTTAGCAATTAAGCTAATTTCATAGGCCATAGAATAGGCTACAAAGGGCATACAAAGATTATGTCTAGTCTAAAATGAACTAATTACCTATCACATACACTTTTAGATTTCTGAATATGTGCTCCATAAAAATTTCCACACGGTTTTACATTTCTCAACATCATCTTCAATGTGGAAGCTAATTGCTTATGCTACATTTGATGATGACTCTTTCAGGGTTACTCTCAGATAACTTTCAGTGAAATTGGGGGGGAAAAATCAAGTAGCTATGTTCAAATTTATAATCTATATGAGCAGAAAATTACAGCACACACAACTGGCAACAATGCATATTGACCTGGTGTGTTCAATTGAGCATAAAAGAACAAAACATGTTGTCCACCGTGCTGAGAATGTGACTCAAGTTAATATCTGAGTGTCCTTTTAAGATGGTTATGAGTTCACTAGTTCTCAGAATACAACTCTAAGTATCATTGGGAATTTCTTTCTTTCTTTCTTTCTTTCTTTCTTTCTTTCTTTCTTTCTTTCTTTCTTTCTTTCTTTCTTTGGCATTTTTAAAAATGTGTATCTTCAGTTTAGTTGACACAGAAGTAATCATGTTGTTATTCTACTTTTTATGTGTTTTTTTTCCGCCTTATTCATCAAACATGTTAAAATTTAGCTCCAACTGCTCACATCAAAGATACAACATATATAGCTTCTCGAATTTGAAATATCCAATAATATCCATTGCTTGTAGAATTAGAATCAGAAATACTTTATTAATCCCAGGGGGACTTTCAAAGACGTATTACCATTCAATCAAACTTGTAATGCTTTTCTTTTTTTTTTTTTTAATGCTTTCTTTTTTCTTACCTTTGAGGTTATCTGGTGTTGGTCAGATGTTGCTGGTGGTTCATAAATCATAAGATGAGCTTCCTCAGGTGATGTTTTTAAATCTTGTTTAAAAACACACTTTTATTCTTTGACTTTTAACCCAGTATGAGTTTGACATGACTTTTACCATATTCAGAGTGTATTGTATTCTTTTTTTTTTTCAGTGTTTACATTAGTTGTGGGGTCTTATGTGGTTTAGTTCTGTCTGGTGTTTAACCTGTTGTATAGCACTTTAGTCAACCATGTGTTGTATTTTTTAAATATAAATAAAAAATGGTACGGTATCTTTTTGTGTGTCTGTCTAGGATGGATTAAAGCTTAATATATTGCAATTTTATCTGAATAAAGCCATGCTTAAAAGATGCATGTTTTAGTTTTGATGATGATGCTGATGTTGATGATGAAGATTATTATTATTATTATTATTTATTATTATTATAATTATTATTATTATTGTTACAACAACATCAGTGTTGTGGGTTTTCTTTATTTTTGAGAGCTTAAAAATACCAAATAATATTAATAGTTTTAAGATAATTATTAATAATTTTGAGTTCCATCTTCCCTCTTACAAAGTGCAAGTTTCAATCTGCCACGCAAGATAAATGATGTTACTTCACTTCTTTATAGGCTATAGATAGTATTTTATTTTTTTTAGGTAATTTTTTTCAATCGCTTCGTTAAAACAACATAAATTGAAACAAAATGACAAAAGTCTGCAATTCTTTGACATATGAGCAAAGTCATCAGGATGAATATCATGTGATAAGCTGAAAGGATTTATTACAACTATTAAAGGATCTTGTGGTTACTTTTTTGTTGTCTCCGGTTTCCAAGGTCAACTCTGACTTGTTAGTCTGTGTTAAACATTCATGATTTCAATTCACACTCATTAAGTCTTTCTAAGTTCAGTTAAGTGTGAAAATTTAGTGATCATTTCACAGATTTATAAACAAAATAATGAAATGGAACATTTAGAAACACCCCTAATGTATATTATTAGCTGATTTTTCAGCAAAGAATCCAATCACACACAAAAAGAGGTGATTGTGCCACACAGTGCCAAAAAGTACACCATGCAGATTTCTCTTATCAGCCCCTGTCTCTCTCGAGCAGTGATAATGATAAAAACAGGAGACTGCTCAGCTGGGAAAGACTCCGAACAAAACAGTCCAACCACTGCTTTATGCCTGCCAAGAAGCCAAGGTATATTAACAAAAATTGCATCGTTCAATGACTCAGCCCCGGTAACTGGAGCAGCAGCAGTGGCACCAGGCCTTTCTGCAGACTAATTGCATGCTAGTTGAGCTTTTGAATGATCAGGTTTTATCCAAATCAATTATGCATGCAGCCTACGATACATGGCCTCGGTTGAATGTGACACTGTATGAGAAATTATTTGTTCTGAGTCATTATTGTGTGGATTTGCCATTGCCTAAATCTTGTCATCAATTAGCAATCAGCAATTTATTTGTGGCGTTCGGTCAATAATAACATCCCCTGAGTGTCTCAATGAAATATATCCATATTTTCCACATGATGAAACATGCAACATAGAGAAAAAAAAAGAAGAATAAATTGAGCTATAAAGAATGTCTACACATGCTCTGTATATAAATAAGACTGATTATTTGTGTTACTGGTGGAGCATTATGAATTAACTAAGCTGACATAGATTTGTACACTTCACTTCTTATACCAAACTGTGCTAATTTCAGCTGTCAAGGTTGATAAAAATTTTCTCCCTTTGACATTTATTGTCAGTGTAATGATTTAATCCTGCCTGATGCCAGTGTGATGACTAATTTTTTCTTGAGGGAAAACAAAACTCTCATCCAAAGCTGGCTGCGGTAAATCATTGCAAGCTTTCCTTTACGATGCTCTGCTAAGCACACACAGGAAAAAGGAGAGAAAATTCAGTGCGTTTGGAATTATTTCAAGATTGTTTGTATTCTGTGTCTTTAAGGGATCTTATGTTGGTGCAGTCACTCCCTTGGGAAGTCATGCGTGTCACAGCATCTTGTAAGCACAGTACATCAGAGATGCTAGCCTACACATGAATAAAAATCACATGGTTTAGGATTGGGAGACTGAGGAATGCATAACTTATTGATACTGAGAAGTCTAAGAATGGTTAGGCTTATATATAAGAACTTCACCGAAACTGTGCTTTTTAAAAACTGTGGAAAACTAAACAGTAAATCTCTGTGAGTCACTGTGCTGATGATAGTTACATGCTTTTTGTCATGACATTTGGAAATTCCAGCTGTGGCAGGATCCAGTCCAGGTTTTACTTTATCATCAGACTCAGCTGACAACAGCCAGCTATTTATCAATAATTCATACCAAAAAGAGCTTTGCAAACAGGAAAAATGACAGGGATTGCAAGGTAACTCTTAATTACTCTGTAATCACACTTACATTTAATCATAATTTAACAGTTTGTCAGAAATTCTTTATACAAAACGTTTTCTTTGCTTGTTACTGTAAGTTATAATTCAATGTACAAACATATATAACGGTGTGGTTTTAAATATGTCAACAAAATAATCAAATGGCTTCAAATCCCATTTTAATTTATTGATTTAATCAAATTAATGGTACTGACGGATGAAGCACAAGCCACATTCTTGTAAAGTATTAATAACTTTCCATCATTAAAAACTTTGCTGATGCTGCCATTGCAGTGTTACATCCTTGTAACAGCGCAAATCTTAACGAGCATGTCTGGAAATGAGATCAAAACATCAAATAACACTCAAAAGACTGCTTGAAGTTATGAATATTGCATGTAGAATGTTTGTGGAATTATAAAAACCATGAGAATTGCATAAAATCTGAAATAAAAAAATAAAAAAAAAAACTAAATCAAAGTCTTATTTGTGGCAGCATATTAATCATAGCAGTATGGCTATGCAGAAGATGTGTCTGTCGTGTCTCCTCAAACCTCTTTCTCTGCTGATGATCACCCTTCTCCTCCTGCTTAAATTTAAAAAAAAATTTCAGAGAGATGAGCAGATCTTAGCTCAGAGGCTAGATGAAAAAAAGTTTGACCGGATAGGAGGCTGTAAGCACATTCCCACCCAGCACTTTTGATCGATACACATGAAAAGGCCCAGAGGGACTTCTGCGATCCTTTGATGTTGTCACAAACCCGGAGATTGGACTCAAAAGAATCAGGATTCCAGTGAAAGGTAAAAAGGAATTTATTTGAACAATGTAAATGTGCACTGGTGATCTATCCGGTCTCGTTCGGTCAGCTCTTCTGTGGGGGGGTATGAGAACAGGTGTTAGGAGGCAGGGAGTCTGTGATAATGATGCAGGATGTTACAAATCCACGTACCGGGTGCTGTAGTGCAGTTTGGTGAGATCGTACAGGCAGAACCCGGGAAGCCGGACGGGGAGTCCACTGGAGTGGGTGGATAACTGCTGGGTAAAGAACAGGTTAGTGGGGGAATAACTGGCGGGGGTCAGGGTCTCCAACCCACGGAAGTGGGTGATAATGAATATCTCCGTCTGGGCAGAGTAGATTATTCCGTGATCCAAAATCCACATCCAAAAACCAGTCCAGGGGTCAATAATCCAGAAATCCAATAACAAACAGAGATACCAGTCAGGGGGCAGGCAGAGACGATGGTCCAGGTCCAAAACAAGGTCAACAACAGGCAGGTAGGCAGGCAGACAGGTAGAACAACGGCTGGAAACGTGCAGGGTAGAACCAAGACGATCTGGCGAAGAAACGCTGTCACAGGCAGGTATTTAAAGGGCATCAAACAGGTGAAGCGTATTACCAATCAGAGTGGGAAAATTAGGTTGCGTTCAGGGAGGCTGGGAAGTCCGACCCTTATCAGACGGATCATTACAGTACCCCCCCCCCACAAGGGTCGACTCACGGCGACCCACCAGGCTGAGCAGGGAAGCGGCGATGGAAACTCGCCCGGAGGGCAGGGTCCACAACAAAACGAGCAGGAATCCAGGTGCGCTCCTCAGGACCATAACCAGCCCAGTCCACAAGATACTGCAGCGAGCGGCCTGAGCGACGCGAGCGCAGGATGCGGCGCACAGTGAAGACCGGCCCGCCGTCCACGAACCGGGCGGGAGGAGGGGGTCTGGAGGAGGGCACAAGCGGACAGAAGGAGACAGGCTTGATCCTAGACACATGGAAGGTGGGATGCACACGCATAGCTCCGGGAAGGCGAAGGCGCACAGCCACGGGGTTGACAACCTTGGAGATGGGAAACGGCCCCACGAACCGCGGAGCCAACTTCCGACAGTCCAGGCGCAGCGGCAGGTCCCTGGTAGCCAACCAAACCTTCTGACCCACCTGGTAGGAAGGAGCAGCCCGCCTATGACGGTCGGCCGCCGCTTGGTAACGCCGGGAAGCCCGCAGGAGCGCGGCGCGCGCGCGCCGCCAGATTCTGTGACAGCGGCGGACAGCCGCGTGCGCAGAGGGAACCCGCACCTCCGCCTCCTGAGGAGCAAACAGCGGAGGCTGAAAACCTGTGACAACGTGGAAAGGGGAGAGCCCCGTGGCCGAGGAAGGCAGGGAATTATGGGCATATTCCACCCAAGGCAGAGTCCTGGACCAGGTCGAGGGGTCGTCGGAACAGAGGCACCGAAGGCAAGTCTCCAGCGTCTGGTTGGCCCTCTCCGACTGGCCATCCGACTGAGGGTGGAATCCGGATGACAGACTGACCTTAATCCCAAGCAGGCGGCAAAACTCGGCCCAAAACTTGGAGGTGAACTGCGGGCCACGGTCAGAAACCACATCCAGGGGAATGCCGTGCAGGCGGAACACATGGACAGAGAGAAGGTCAGCAGTTTCCTTAGCTGTGGGCAGTTTGGGGAGAGCAACAAAATGGGCCATCTTAGAAAATCTGTCAATTACAGTCATTATCACCGTCATACCATCAGAGGGGGGGAAGGCCCGTGACAAAGTCCATGGCGATGTGGGACCAGGGACGACGGGGAATGGACAGAGGATGCAGGAGGCCCGCAGGACGTAACCTAGACGGCTTAGAACGGGCGCAGATAGGGCAGCCGGCAACGAAGCTCCGCACATCCCGGCGACAGGAGGGCCACCAGAAGCGCTGGGACAGGAGAAACAAGGTACGTGCCACTCCCGGGTGACAGGCCAGGCGTGAGGAGTGACAGAGAACCAGAGCCTTAGACCGCAGACGAGGTGGGACAAACAGGCGTCCCGCGGGGCAGCCAGTGGGGACGACAACACCCGCCAGCGCCTGACTGATCTCGTCCTCCAGCTGAATTCTGTTTACTCCCAGTCGTATGCGGGTAGGCAGGATGAAATCAGCAGCATCATTAGCGTCCTCCTCCGGGTGGGCAGTCTGTCGGGAGAGAGCATCAGGTTTAATGTTTTTAGATCCAGGACGATAAGCCAGAGTAAAACAGAATCTATTGAAGAAAAGAGCCCAGCGCGCCTGCCGGGGGGTTAGTCTTTTGGCTGTTTTCAGGTACTCCAAATTCTTGTGATCCGTCCAAACCAGAAACGGTTCTGCCGCGCCTTCCAGCCAGTGACGCCATTCCTGCAGGGCCAGTTTTACTGCCAGAAGTTCGCGGTTCCCAATGTCGTAATTGCGCTCAGCGGAGGATAGCGTTCTGGAGAAATAGGCGCAGGGATGCACCTTAGAGTCCTCCGAGCTGCGCTGGGAAAGCACCGCCCCCACGCCTGTGTCAGATGCGTCGACCTCCAGGATGAATTGTCGTTTGGGATCAGGTGTTCTCAGGATGGGAGCTGTGGTGAACAGAGTCTTAAGCTGCCGAAAAGCCGAGTCGGCCTCCGTGGTCCAGTTGTAAGGGGTCTTAACAGAAGTTAACTGATGTAGGGGTGAGGCTACAGCACTATAGTTCTTTATGAATTTACGATAAAAATTTGCAAAACCCAGGAATCTTTGCAGTTGCTTACGGTTCTCCGGTGTGGGCCATTCGCTAACCGCAGACACCTTGGAAGGATCCATCTCCACCCCACCTGCAGAAATGACATTCCCCAGGAACGTGACAGACGGGCGGTGAAATTCACACTTCTCCGCTTTGACAAACAGCTGATGCTGGAGTAGACGCTGTAAAACTGTTCGAACATGAAAAACATGCTCCTCCGGACTGTGGGAAAAAATCAAGATATCATCCAAATAAACAAAAGCAAACTTATTTAACATGTCGCGTAATATATCATTGACGAATGCTTGGAACACAGCAGGTGCGTTGGTCAGCCCAAAGGGCATTACCAGATATTCGTAGTGTCCATTTGGGGTGTTAAAAGCCGTTTTCCACTCATCTCCCTCCCGGATGCGGACCAGATGATAGGCATTGCGTAAATCCAGCTTGGTGAAAATAGTCGCTCCCTGTAACAGATCTAGGGCTGTAGACATTAGAGGCAGAGGGTAACGATTTTTAACAGTGATTTCATTCAGACCCCGGTAATCAATGCACGGACGGAGCGATCCGTCCTTCTTATCCACAAAGAAAAATCCTGCCCCGGCCGGGGAGGATGAGGGACGGATAAGTCTGGCTGCGAGGGATTCCGAGATGTATTTCTCCATTGCAACTTTCTCTGGGGCTGACAGAGAAAACAGACGGCCCCTGGGGGGTGTGGTGCCGGGAAGGAGGTCGATAGCACAGTCATAGGGTCGATGTGGAGGCAGAGAGGTGGCTCTGGTTTTATTAAACACTTCTTTCAGATCATGATACTGAACAGGCACCTGCGACAGACAGGGGTAGCTGGTCTCCTCTGCCTCCGGTGTGGAAATGACTGTAGGGGGAAGAGAACGAAAACAGGAAGTTAAACAGTTCGTGTCCCAGTTGATAATCCTGCCATCTCGCCAGTCTATGTGAGGGTTATGGAGCTGTAACCAGGTGATGCCAAAAATAACCGGGATCTGGGGGGAATCGATGACAAAGAAGCTGATGTTTTCATGGTGACATGAATCAAAAACAACTGGAACAGGTTCGGTTCTTTGGGTGACTTGGTGCAGGAGGTGATCATCCAGGGCTCGGACCTGCAGTGGTACCGGCAGGGGGGAGAAGCTAAGACCCAGCTGTTCAGCTACGTTTTTATCAATGAATTCTGAGTCAGAGCCTGAGTCGATAAAAACCGGTAAGGTGTTTTCCTGGCCTGCCGCTGTGACCTGTATGTGAAAAACTGGGCGAGTGACAGAATGATCTAATAGAGTGCGGCTCAACAGGGTCCGCCCGTTCCCTGCTGAGCCCGATCTTTTACTGGACAGGTACAAACTAAATGGCCGGGCTGACCGCAGTATAAACAGAGTCTTTCAGTCATCCTTCGCTCTCTCTCTGCTTGGGATAACTTGTTCCTACCCATCTGCATGGGTTCTGGTTCGCTGGAGTTGGAGGCAGTGACAGATCTCTCAGAGACCAACGACAGACCAGGTCTGAGTGAAGGTCGGGGGTCCTGTGGCACACGTGTCTGTCTTCTTTCTCTCCGCCTCTCCCTCAGCCGCTGGTCAATCCTGATGGATATGTCAATGAGGGCATTAAGATCTTTAGGCGGATCCCTAGCAGCGAGTTCATCCTTTATTCGGTCAGATAAGCCATTGTAAAACGCATCGAACAGAGCTGAAGCGTTCCAGGTGCTATCTGCTGCTACGGTGCGGAAATCGATGGCATAATCCGTTACCGATCGGTCTGCCTGGGAGATGGAGAACAGGGTTCTGGATGCTTCATGATCGGAACGGATAGGGTCGAATACCCGGCGCAATTCCTCCGAAAAACTACGGAAAGAGGCAATCACAGGCGAATCCCTCTCCCATTCAGCCGTTCCCCATAGCTTCGCCCGTCCTGATAGTAGGGACAAAACATAAGCCACTTTGGCCCTTTCAGTGGGGAATGACGAAGGCTGGAGCTCAAATTGTAGGGAACAATGAACCAGAAAAGCCCGACACTGACCTGGATCTCCTGAGTATCTTTCTGGGGAAGCCACGCGGGGTTCATGCCCCGGATTTACTGTTGGTGAAGCCTGTGGTGCATGAGACGTTCCTGAAACAGACGTGGTTAAGGTTGCTATTCCTTTGGCCAGTGTCTTAACCTGTGAAACCAACTCATTCAACCCCATTTCCTGCTGGCTGATTGCGCTCTCAACTCTGACGCGCCAATCACTGGAACCTGATGAGTCCATAGTTTGGCCAGATCGTACTGTCACAAACCCGGAGATTGGACTCAAAAGAATCAGGATTCCAGTGAAAGGTAAAAAGGAATTTATTTGAACAATGTAAATGTGCACTGGTGATCTATCCGGTCTCGTTCGGTCAGCTCTTCTGTGGGGGGGTATGAGAACAGGTGTTAGGAGGCAGGGAGTCTGTGATAATGATGCAGGATGTTACAAATCCACGTACCGGGTGCTGTAGTGCAGTTTGGTGAGATCGTACAGGCAGAACCCGGGAAGCCGGACGGGGAGTCCACTGGAGTGGGTGGATAACTGCTGGGTAAAGAACAGGTTAGTGGGGGAATAACTGGCGGGGGTCAGGGTCTCCAACCCACGGAAGTGGGTGATAATGAATATCTCCGTCTGGGCAGAGTAGATTATTCCGTGATCCAAAATCCACATCCAAAAACCAGTCCAGGGGTCAATAATCCAGAAATCCAATAACAAACAGAGATACCAGTCAGGGGGCAGGCAGAGACGATGGTCCAGGTCCAAAACAAGGTCAACAACAGGCAGGTAGGCAGGCAGACAGGTAGAACAACGGCTGGAAACGTGCAGGGTAGAACCAAGACGATCTGGCGAAGAAACGCTGTCACAGGCAGGTATTTAAAGGGCATCAAACAGGTGAAGCGTATTACCAATCAGAGTGGGAAAATTAGGTTGCGTTCAGGGAGGCTGGGAAGTCCGACCCTTATCAGACGGATCATTACAGATGTTTCCTTGAAGACTCTATTGCTTTCCGACTTGATTTAATGCAGACCTCTTTGTCTTGAAGCACATTAATTCCAGTCTGTGAAGTGATGTGTAAACATCAGTATCTAATTCTAACCTTGCAGTATACTGAATCATGTATTGTTGCTCATTTATTTACCTAAGTTATAATTCAGTGCAAGGAGTCATGCACATACTTGAATCTGTTTCACCACAATATTATGATTAAGGAACACGAAACTAAATTTTTTAAAAAGCTGTAAAAAAAAAGTGTGCTTTTTGTCATTAACTGTATGCTAAGATGTTTTTCTTCCACAGCCTTCCAAACACTAGTAAAAGTACTAAGAATAGAAATAGCACTGAAACTGAATTATTCAAATATAGGGGGCGGAATACACAATGAGTTTTTCCATGAGGTTTCAAAAATAAAAAGAATATAAGCCCTGGAAATTCTTATACCACATTAGCATACTGCTCAATGTGGGGAATATGGTTGTTGGTGGTGTATATCTGTGTGATGGGATTTGTTCAATTTTTGTGTGTAAACATTGTAAACAAGCTTGAAATTACACTTTAGACAAAAGTTAATATTAACACCCTCTATGGCTCAAGTTTATTTATTAGCACCTAACTGACTTATATATGATTAACTATCAGATGACAGTAAATAAAAACTAATTTATGAAACATTTTCAACACTCCTGTCCCCAAAGAAAAAAACTGTGGCTCAGGCAGACTAGAATCAGTTCTGACTCTTCCTCTTGATTTGGTAAACTCAACTATTCCTCGTCCTGTACAGAAGAAGTAACACTCAAACTTTTACCATTCCTCTCGTTTATATAACTGCCATCGCCAATCTGGCCTAAGCACCCCATTTCCCTCCGAGGGACTTGTGCTTTTCACACTTCCCTAAACTTTACAAAAGAAATTCATGGGGAAACATTAAATATTGAACAGCAGAAAAGAGAATGTTACAGCAGTCATCTGTTTTTTGCAGTGGATGAGTAAGATTTATGGATTAGTCACTTCTATCCTGGAGGCTCCAACACTGGGTCTTTGCTGTATTTGTTCTGAAAATTTGAAAAAAAAATTAAAAACTTTCTAATAATGAAATTCTGACTGAAGAGGTAGTGTGGTGGCTCTTTTTTTTTTTCTTTTTTCTTGCAGCATTTGTTCAAAATAACAAAAAAAAATTAATTCAATATTTCAATTAAGACAATACATTGTTCCATAAAAGTTAGGAAAATTTCCAGGCAAGTCCATAATTTTTTTCTTACTGCATTCATTTCTAACATGGCAGCTGTACATTAAAGTTCTTAACTTTAACCATCAAACAAACAATTTTCTGCTGTGTTTAATTGCATATAATTAAGAGCAGTGCTACACAGACTGCTGCAAATCAGCATCAAGCATGAACAAATGTTTAGCCAATGTGTTTTTCACACTCACAGTTCTGGTTTTTGTGCATACATTTGAGCTACTTGACAGCATGACTTGTTTTAATGTTATTACTGATGTACTTCTCAGCAAAAGATTCAATACCAGCAAAAAGCAGGGTTGTGAGGAATAGGATTAGTAAAAGCTAGGTGCTTGCTGGTGCTGCTGGTTTAAACATTTTGACAGGAGAGGAGACAACTCCAGATGAATATCAACAGCATAGGAGCTTCAGCACAAATTGAAGCATTGACCCTTCTGTTATGAGGACACCTTGGTCTCTTTAAAAGCCAGTATGCATCCTTGACAGTGCATGCTTCATACATTCTGGAGGGTTTTCATCACAGCAGAACCTTGGATTTCTGTGAGAGTATCTCCTGCTCCGGGGATTGAGCCCTTAATACTTGCACCGAGGCATTGTGTCTTTACTTTCTGTCACCATGTAGCTGCCATGTCCTTTTGGTTGGGACAGACAGGAGCAATTCCTGCTTGAACTGCTCACTGACAGGTAGAAGGTGCTGAGAGAGCCAAACAGAGACTACATTATCTTTGCTTCACTGCACCGCTTTCCCTTCCCTTTCCTGCTCTCTGCCCTCTCTGTCTCTCTTTTCTCTGACTCTGGACCACCTGAAGTGACAGGTGTCAGAGCAGCTTCTCTCGCAATGAATAAAGACTTTGACCTTGATAAAGAGTCAGCATGTGTCATATTCATTAGGACTTCTCTTCATTCACCTGTCCAGTCAAAAAAAAAGAATAATATATTCTGCTCCCATGAATTAATAAAAATATGAGAATTTAAAAGCTGCCTGCTTTCAATTAATCTCTCTCTCTCTCTCTCAATATATATATATATATATATATATGTGTGTGTATATATACATTACCGTTCAAAAGTTTGGGGTCACTTTGCCATGGGATTCAATAGGGATGTGACCCAAACTTTTAAACGGTAGTGTATATATAATATGATTCATTACAGCCATATTATACAGAATTTGCTATTATACAGGGCACCTCATTTTAACCAAAGTTCAGCATCATTCTTTTCATTAACTTAGAATTAGATATCTCATGGCTATTACTACATCATTAAGTACTTGTAGGAGCAATAAAAAAGGCTTTCTGAAGTTCATTCCAGGAAAGGAAAATGCCAGTGTAAGAAACAAACTGATGCAAACCTTTCTTGGAATCAGGCAGTTCAGCACTTGAGACACTCTAACAATGTCACTAAACCACCATGCATTCTGCTGCTGGGAGTTTATAGCTCTGACAGTATTGGATTCAGAGATGAAAGAGCGGGGGTGGGGGGATATGAAGTAAATCATGGAGGATGGAAAGAAAGAAGGCTGCTGGATGAGAGACAAGCTGCTGCAGGCAGACATGTATTGTTAAATGTTAGTTTGTAAATGCAAAGCTTTGGAACCAGGGTATCGGATAAAGGATCACTGCTCTAGACCTAGTTAATCACTGCGCAGTCCAGAGGAGTTTAGCTACTGCAAAACATACCTTTTCTTATCTTTCTTGAAGTTCATCTGTTTATACCAACTTTCCATCTTTGTGAGCCCCCTGTTTGCTTTCCTGCATAGCATTTAATTTAGCTTAATCTAGCTTTTAATCTAGTTTGGTTTTGTATAATTTTGTTGGGTAAACAGAAGTTATTAAATGAGAAGGTTTGTGCAGGCAGAAGTTAGTAGATTATAAAACGCCCACCCATTACTAAAAAAATATGTTACCAAATTACCATTACCAACAAAATTAACATTAACAATAAATTAGGAAAAGAATTATAACATCACCACCACTGATAGTAAGAACAACTTATAAAATTATTACCCACAACAAGATCTTTAGCATTTCATTTATCATGATAATTCTTTATTATATCATTAATGTACTTTTTTCTTTTTAATGATTTCAAAGTAGAACTTTTTTTTTTTTTAATCATCGGAGCAACTGTTCCACAGTTTGACACCAGTGACAGTTATACAATGCATCTTAATGTTTGTACATACCTTGGGTTTGCTAAACATTTAATTTCGTCTAAGCTTCTCACTTAGATACAGAATGTCATTTGATTAATATTAACTTTATAAATTATTTGAATTGTGTTGCAATCTACTAGATCTCCAAGTTTAAGTATGTGTAATTGAATAAATAGTGGATTTCTTAGTTCACAATACATTTTTTATGTCCTTCTTTTGCAGTAAGAAAACTGAATTTGTGTTTGTGTGATAAGTGTTTCCCCAAGTCCCCACACATATGCTAAACCAGCCTGAAGTGACTCAGTAAGATGATGCGAAACTCAAACCAACCAGAACAGAGTCAATGGCCTTTACAAAACCTCCTGGAGGGATGAAAAGATAGAAAGATGTTTCCTAATTGGATGATTTGATGATGGAGGTAAAATGCTGTGCTATTGATTCTGCTATTTTTGGTCTGTCACCTTTCAACTCAAAGCTAAGTCTGCCTGAATCCATTCATCACGCTCACTATAAGTGTTCTACTGGCTGAAATCTGTCTTCTTCCATGTTTTGTTTAAAATGACAGACATCAGACTAATATGCTTACAACGACAGTAGTCAAAGAAATATGATGTTTTGCAAACAGGGTTAGGGACATCTAGACCAAATTGCATGGTAATCTCTGAGGGAGAAACATCTTATCTCAAAAGAGATATATTGATCCACATGTCCTGAATCTTTAGATGACAATTTATGTATAGGTTTATGCTTTGTGATTATTATATTAAAACGATTTATTTATAGAATTTTTATAATGTTTCATCCAAAACTATGTGTACAGAAGAGTAGTGTTGCCATTTAAGGAAACAGTTTATGATGTGATAGCGTTATTGTCAAAACATGAAACATAACATAATCACAGTATGTTGTTGCGACCAAGATGTGATAGATATTCTTGTGAAGGAGAAATATTTCAGCTATTTTTGTCAAGGGTGTATGTAGGAGTGTTTATCTTGCTTACTGAGCAGTTTTGGTAACGCTTTCATATGCTGCCAAAGCCCCATAATTAGAGAGGGCAAATTCACTCAGGAGTTTATGAGAAATGGCCACTTTGTCCCAGAGTGGTGGAATTGATTGACTAATCCAGCTTTAGTACTCCACTTTATTCATGCCACATGCTGTAAGTTCTGTTAATAAATGAGTCAACAAAGACACAGTGGCATGTCATTTAACAATTTTAGTTTTACTTCTCTTTTGCTCATTTAAGTTATTCATCAAACTGATTTGTTGATTGTTATATTCTGATTTATTGTGCTCACAAAAAAAGATGTGTGACAGTTGTGTGGCACACGGCACGTCACCTGCCTGCGTGTGGGGTAATGATGTGTGTCTTTGTATGTGTGCTGCTCTTGGTTAGCATGCACCGGTGGTTATACCATATGTCCTAGCTGTTCCTGTAAACTATAATAAATAAATAAAATCCATATTGATCTGTATTTATCTATATTTAAACTGCAGGCAGAATAAAGTTGCCAGAACAAGGACAAAGTCCTGTTTTGTTTAAGGGTGCAACTATATCACATTGTCATCCAAGGTCTTAGCAGGATTTTGTCATGATTCAGCCCAGCAAGAAGTACAAAATAATTAAGTTTTGTAAATAAAATATTTCTCTGACCTGCTGTCTGTGCACTGTTTTCTCATTCAAATACAAACATCTCGCCTGTAAACTTTTGATGCATCCCTGCTGCAACACACCTGACTCAAATTAATGTGTCATTAGCAGACTTGTGAAAAGATTTGATTATTAAATACCTTTAAGTAAAAGACAAGAAAAAAAAATCATATTGCCAAACAGTACACTGAACTGTAAACAAGAAAAAGGAAGGCATTAATGTTTCATGTTATCCTGAGAGATGTCTGTGTGTGTTTTCCCTGCAGTGAAGAAGATGACAGCGGGAGTGCTGATTGTAATTCTAGGTCGAGGTGACAAGATGTGACTTAGGGGCTCTGCATCCTCAAATCAGATTGAGTCCACCATTCCCTGGCTTCACACTCTACTAACAACACCCAGGGTTTGACTGACAGGAAACTAGCAGCACTGAGAAGGGTTGTAATACTCTACACACCCCGAGTTCTAAAAACAACTAACTAAAAAAAAAAGGATCTATGTGGTGTGTCCAAACTTGTTTTTCAGTGCAGCAGGCAGCAGCAGTTAAAAGGGGAAATGATTATTTTGACAGCCTCTTGCAGACCAAAGTGTCTCATATATGGGGATTTATCTCATGTGATGGCTTGGCTGTGTTAAAGAGGTGGAGATATGAAGCAATAAGATTTAATGTGATCCCTGTGAAACTTCCATCAAACCTTAAAGGAAGGAGTCTGCAGCTGCTCAACTGATTTCAGTTTCCTAAAAATGGCATGTATACATCTGAGTAGTCAACAGTAGTAAAAGTAAAAACCAAAACCTTTTTTTTTTTTTTTTTAGCAAACAAGGCATTTAAGATAACAACAAAATAGATAAGATTACAAGAATAGAAATAACGATGTGCTACAACAAAGTTCAAGTACTACAACAAACAGAGAACATGATATTCTTAAGATAAAATGTAAACAAATGCATCTGCCTGCTCTTTTTTTTAAATAATGTATAAATATATGACATTATTATTGTAATTAACTTGTGTTTATCTTTTTCTTTCTCAGCAGGAATATCTGGCTTAGAGTCATGGTGCCATTAACCACTCTGTCCTGTTCGCTCCACCCCCAGCTGGTCGAGGCAGATAGCAGCCTTCCTGACTCCGGTTCTGTGGAGGTTTTCCTTCCTGATAAAAGGGAGTTTTACCTTACCACTGTCAGCCATCTCAGGACGGGGTATTGAACTGAAAAGAGTATTTGATGCAATCCATTGGTTCACTTAGCCAGGCAATTATTTTTTATGAATTGGCTTATATAGTATGAATACATTTGTTTTAATATGACTAATGAATATAATATAATAAATTTGTTTTAATCTGATCATAATTGGACTACAGTGAATGGATTGAGTTGGACTGTCTAAAATCTCAAATGTTGAGTTATACAACTGTCCCCCCCCCCCCCCCCCCCCCGTCCTGCCTTTATGGTATCGTTATCTTAAACTACAGTCATGGTTAAATTCACAGTGCGAACTGACTGCAACTCTCAGCCATCTCTTCTGTCTTCTTATGAGGACTTCTTTTGCAAGCACTGTTTATAAAGCACACACTCACCCCCCTATTATTTGTTTATTTTAGATTACTTGAGTATATTCTCCATGCTTGTATTCTTTTGTGCACTTTCTATTTTCAGCTAAAGTAACTAATGAAACCCAGTTGCTCCAGGGATCAACAAAGAAGTTTTGATTCTGAATCTGATATGAGTTATAATTCAAACAAAAAGGCTTAACACGGTCATTTAGATCTGAGATGCTATTTATCCGCTACTGGGTCACTAGTTTACATAAGGCTCCTGTGTATCATATTCAACTGGATGAACAAGGAACCAAAATGACATAAAGGTTGGAAGACTTATTGCAAAAAAAGAAGAAGAAGAAAAAAAACAAAACAAAACAAAACAAAAAAAAAACAGCACAATACAGAATTTTACACAACACAAAAAATGGAAGAAAACAACATTCATGAAATAGACAAAAATAAGAAAATGCCACTCAGAAAATTAACGGAAAGCTTTCTGTTTTGCGATTATGTTTTGTCCGATCCTTCCACCTGAGGACCCTTGTAGGTTATCTAAATCATAGTCTTAGTATTGAGAGTGGGTCTTGATTGTATTTAACTAATATTTTCCACTCTTACTCTCACCTTTATTGTCCTTTGCCATCCTCTTTTGCAATCTAGTCAGCACAGCTACCTCCATTGGCCATGGCAGTATTATTGTGACATTAAGAGGCGCCTTGGTTCCAGAGGGATCCATAAATGTCATGCACAAATATAGCGTGAAAGTCACATAGTCTGAGCTGCGAGGAGATAAACAGACCAAATACAGAGCTTGTTAGTCACGGTCCCTAATTATTGAACATTTCATGAAGGACTGTCCCAACTGTCCAATCTAGTCTGCGCAGAAATGATGCCAGGAAGGCTGTTGGCATTCAGAACCGTTTTGAGACCCAAACTATTTTCATTTATCTGAATCTTTGTCATTTTAAGGCAATTGCTTTTCTTGCAGTCTTCCAAAAACAAAACAAAAAAAGTGTGTTCATATTTAACTGTTTGGATGTAATTTCTGTGTGATGCAGAATTCAGTGCCAAGATGTACATGAGGCACAAAGTGAATCATAATGTATTACCAAAGTGACAGTGATCTTTAATAATACCCATCAATGCTCACATCCCTCAGACTACAAGTGATCAAAGATGGCGGGTGTGTAATTGGATATGATTTTGTTCATTAGATGATGAACAGCCAACAAATTGGGCCTTGTCCCCTGCCAGCACCGTGGGTCACAGTAATCAGTCAGCCAGCTTAAAAGAGTCATCCAGACTCAGTGTTTGATATCAACAACAGAACTGGAGCCAAATATTGTTTTGCCTGTGAAGCCAACAGTAATGTTAAGTGTTCTTTTAATATATTTAGCTTCATACACTGGGAAGAGCTTGTTGACTTGAGGGTCAAGAAGGACTACATCAGTAGAGAGCTTTTTGTATTCCTCCCAAAAATATCAGATGCTGTGACCTCCAGTAGCCTACTTCTGCGTGTTTGTGTTCAAAAAGTCCAAAAAGGCTTTAATCCAAGCTCCGCTGGAGGAGCTCTTCATTAATTATTGCAGACTGTAGAGAGGTGCACACCGCAAGGCAACATCTGGTGCTAGGTGAAGGAAATGGCAGGGAAGGTTTCCTGGGTCGAGCTCTCCGTCTGACATTAGCTGTGCTGCCATGTCATGACCTACCTGCACACAAGCAGAGGAACTGAATCATTTAGTGGCACAAACAGACTCAAAATGCTTTCTTTTAAGGAACATACTGGAAGAAATGATGTACTATTATGTTTTTGTGATTGGTCAAATTCATGTGAAATAAGATTTTGAATACACATCTTTACATACACTTTGTAACATTTTTTAAAAACTTATTGTACCTAATGCATCACTGAACATGAATAATTATGTCTATCTTTAAGGTCTACATTGAAATTTTCCTTTTCCCATTTAAATTTGTGCTTTTGACATAAATTCTGCCATTCTTTGTCTTAATAGTAATTTTCATCAGCACCAGATTTAGCACTCTCAAAATCACAAATGTTGTTCCAGGTATAGGCGACACAATATCAATTCCAGTGTCAGTGTTTGTTACCTTGTCTTTCTAGAATTTGTTTTAGTCTTTATTGTCCTTTCCTAAAACCCTTGTCAGAGTTGTAATTCAATTCAATTATTCAATTCAGCTTTAATTGTATAGCGCTAATTCACAACAAAGTAATCTCAGGACACTTTACAGACAAAATTAATTGAAGTCAATTCATTGTGATTCAATCTGTGTTCATGAAAGCCAATAAAAATAAATAAATAAAAAATAACAACAACAACAAAAAAATTTTTTTTTGACAAAGTGAAGTGTATCTACCCTGCCCATGAGTCCATGCTCCACTTCTCAGACATGTTTACTAAAATTTTGCCTGGTAGCTTTTCCTGGAAAATAGCAATGAACAAAACAAATATAAGGACAGAGACATCTGTTGGGATATCTGAGCTGTTAACAATATGCTTCACAATAAGCCATGTACGTCAACCAATGGATTAGTCACTTTCCAATCAAAGTTTATGCACTGTATCTTTGATTCACAAAAACCTGTCATTTTGGATCTGTAAAAGAAAAAAACAACTAGAATCTCAGTTAAGTATGATGTAGGCGTCATACTTTCTGATGGCGCTACCTCCGTGCTGCCACTGTTGCAGAATAGTGCAATGGTGACACTATGTGGAGGAGAGCTGCACACACAAAACCTGCAGAAGGTTAACTATGTAAAAGCGTTGCATAGAGTAAAATATAAATAAGCACAAAAATCCATTCATTTAAACTCAGTGATGCAAATTTTGTCAATAAATAATTGACCATTTACACTTTTCAAGTACCAGCTATTAGAAATGCAATAAAATGAAAAAACATATGTGAAAGTGTAGCTCAACTTTAATGCAAGTTTAATAAATTATCTAAGTTATTTAACGAAACGTTACCCAAATTAAGTAAGATCAATAAATTAGATTTGTGGAGAGTTAGAACCTGGTTAATTTTAGCCTTTGCAATCCAATCACCAAGCACTAGGCTGCCAGCTTGGAGAGGAGGTTTCAGCCTTCCAGAATTAAGGCTACATTTATAGACAATATCTTCACATAGGGATAGATTACTATAAACTCTGCGACAGCTTCTGAACCTGCATGGTGTGTTGCAGTCATCCAACTATGTCTTGTTCTGTTTTTTGTTGTTTTTTTTCTTCTTCACAAGCTGGTCTTTACTCATTACCCTGCTTTAAACGAACTATTTATGACAGGGAAAGATAACAGATGCTAAGTGCAGGGTCATAAAAAGGACGCACTATGACACGAGTTGGCATTCTTTATTCCTGAACTGTTGGTACCCAACTACATCTGTTATTACCGGACTAGATAACTGACGAACGATGTCCAAGGGTAGATTCAGAGTTTTGTTACTTTAAATTTAATTCATTAATTTTTTTTTGTCTGAACATCCTCTCTTGGAATTTTATGCTCAGACTATTATCATGGCAAACCCCAACCCAGCCCGGGTAGCGCTCATGTTTGTTGGATTGTTTACCTTAATAGCTGCAATTACTTTCAACTTTCTTTCAGGATTTGGAGATAGATCAGGTGAATACTATTCTGGTATATCACATCATTTGTTGAATTTCTAAATGATGACACGGAGTAAATAAACTCTCATTGCAGGTTTGTTCAAGCAACACACAGATGAAGTGACATTCAAGTACATGACACCTATTACTCCTGCTCAGTGGGCTTTTTTTGTGTGGGATTTCATATATTTTTGGATTTTTGCCATGTTTATATACTTTTTGACTGGACTCTGCAGAAGGTAAGCACCATTTGCCCTAGTTTTTACACATAATTTACATGAGTGCTTTATAGCTGCATCCCCCTGCAGAAGTGTGTCTGCATTTCTTAATATTTTTATCTCACCCATTTGTATCATTGCAAGCAGAAAATCACCTTGTCCGGAGGCAGTTTACTCCTTCTCTGTGCACTGATTTTCTCTTTACATGTTGCAGATGGCTCACACTTAGTATGAAAAAGGTGGATTATTTCCCCATAGGCACACTTTGTTTGCTGCAGTGAAGTATGCCTCCCAAATCCAATAATATTATCCTTGCTCCCCACAGGAATGCTTATGACTGGATGTACACCACGCCTGCAGTGCTGCCTTATGGATTTCATGTCACAACTATCATCAGCCTCTGCTTGAACATTAGCTGGTTGTTTTTGTATGACAGAGAGTAAGTGCACCGGAAGGTTGAAAACAACACTATCAGTTGTTAATGCTTTGCTGTTATTTCTGACAGTCTATGTGTCTGTTTTTTGTTTGCGTAGGTTGTTGCTGCCTGTGTTTGTGACTTCAGCATTATTTACAATCGCCAATTACATGATCCTGTTTTTTTCCTGCCATGGACTGATGATCTATGGAGCTTGGTTGAACAAATATCACAACATAGAGCTCTGGTTCTTCAGAATTCTGGTAAAACCATAAATATATAGATCCTGTATTGGAATTCATGTGTTTCATGACACTTTTACAGGGGTGGAAGTGCAGTGAATAAAAAGCTTGTAAAAGACCGTAATAAACGCACACATCCTGAAAACACATCCTGAAAACAAGGCATTTAATAGACTTTTTCAGGGTGATTTTTAACGTTACTTTTCTTTCATGTATTCCTTTATGCCCATGGGAACCCTCATAGACTAAAGTTTAAGTAGCATGCTGACCATTCAGGCACGTAACATGAACCGAGGAAGCAGGCACTGTTCAGAAATGTTGAGCTATTTTCAAGTCACATTTAATAAATTTATGAATAATGTTCCCTTTCCTAATGCAGTCTGAAGGCACTCTCTAAGGTTAAATAGGCAGGCCACAGATATGAAAGCTGCTCAATCACCCATGTTTAAAGAATGAAACCTTAGCAAAATAGTCCATCATTCTGGTGCTAAAAAGTCAGTGTGAAAATCAACTGTTTATGAGATTAGGTGGTCAAAAGAAGTCAAATAAGGTCCTAGCAAAAGCCAAATGATTGATTATCAGTCCCTTGCTTTGCAGTTGACACATTTCATGTGTATAAATAGAAGATGCTTTAAGGTAGAGGGACAGATCAGCATCTTTGCAGCAGCAGCAAGTTTATTTATGTCCTTATTAACAATTCTTCAGAAAGAATTCACTGAATATAAATACTAATACTAAAAATACTAATGCACATTAACAGAAAAATGAAAGCTGAATTAAACTGTATAAACCTTTAATTGAAAAGTTTATTTAGTATTAGGTTAAGGCTATGCTAAAGTTTAAACTTCCACACCCTATTTGAAATATATAATCCTTTCTTGGCTTGATTTATCTAATAAAACAATAAAACAAAATAAAAATGTCCAGACAGTTCACACACAATAATGACATTACCACAGTTTCATATGTTTAGTGTAATTTTTTTTTTGTTTTTGCAAACTGGCATAATAAGCCCAGGCTTTTTTATTATTCTTGTCCAAGCATTTAAACCAACAATGAAGAGTTTATGTCCTTAAAGGTGTATGTCTTATGCTTGCTCCCCTATTTGTTTTTCCTTTCCCTCTAACAGTTTGGAGATAAATTAAATACCTTTTGTGCACTGTTGGGGTCAAGGAAACCACACAGTTTAAATTCCTGCAAGTTATTGGTGCATTGTTTGATTTACTACAATCTAATCAAAGTCTGTCTCTTTTAGCTACCTTTTAGTGGCTCAGTGCTATATTCCTTTTGATTTTGTATCTGTTGTACAATACCTTTACTGTCAGGTAATATATGAAATGAATAAAAACATACTATAATAATAGTTATTATAGTTTTTAGGTTTGGACAGCTATCTAATAGCTGTAGCATTTTTTTTTTTTTTTTTGTTTTTTTTTTTTTTGTTTAAGCTATTCTAGCCACAGCATCCAAAGCCCAGTGAAAGGTATTACCACAGTCCAAACTGCAACCATAGCCATATTGTGACTGTAGTGTCAAATATTATTTAAATAGGCAAATATTTATTTCATATATCATTTATTACATTTTGATCCATCAAGTGTTTATCATTTTGTCTTGATAAAATTTAATATATCTTAAAGGGACCATGTAAAAATATGATGTGTCACCAGGCCACATGATATTTCTGTCTTACCTCAACAGTCAAGCTTTGTTTTATTGTGTTGAATCAGGTCCAAAATGGAATGGCAGTATATGCAACATGGGGGACTCTTTCCACCTTGCTGAACCTCACAATATACTTACAGTATCAGGCAGCGATAGCTACATGTGACTGTACAAGGCTGTCCTTGCTGCTGCTTCTGATGCAGCTGTTAGCCTGGTGAGATAGACTCCCTGCTGTTTTATATCATGTCACTATTGGTGCTTGTTGTCTGAAAACATGAGCAGATGAAAGGAGTCTTTTGTCTCCGTTTGCTTCCAGGTTTCTTTTAGAGAACTTTTACTTTGACAAGCAAGTGCGTTACATTCTGACCATCTACCCTGTGATAATCTTGTGGCTGACAGGCATCCTCTGCAACCCTACATCTCCTGGTAGTCAAACGTACATCTTTGCAGGTTTGTAAATTGGCATTCTACATCTGCATTTCTTTAACCTTGACTGGTTAAATATCATGATGGACCATCCGTTCATTTATACTCTGATGTTTAATCTCTTCTTTTATCTGCAGCTTCGATCCTGGTTGTTTCTTGCATCGTATTTGTGATACGCATAGCCCTTGTAACATGGAGACATCTCAAGCAGCCACTTTACAAAGACAGTGCACTCAGCATGTCTCCAGTGGAAATATCTTTGACACAATTAAAACTCTTTCTGTGAATAAAAGATATATTAAAAGATCGCATGTACATACTGTAATGACTAGTTTTTTTTTTCTACAGGTTTCTGTTAGATTGAAAGTCTTGTTTTTAAAAGGGGAATTGAAAGAATATAAGCATTACTGACATAAAAACTGAATGTACTGCTTTAGGATAATGAAAAGTAAGAGTTGAATCAATCATTTCGAAAGCAATTTTTCTTGAATAATGTCACAAGAAACAAGCTTACACTGAACACCTTAATGTTAAAATCTCCTTATAGTGAAGAATCCTTTAAAAACAATTGGATATAGGCATTGAGTGGATCATCCCCAATATCTAATCACTTGTGTCTTATTCCATTCCCTTAAAAGAAAATTCTTTAAAGTCCATCCATAACGTTTTGAGTTATGTTGCTGACAGACAGACCGACAAACCAACACCATTGAATACATGACCTCTGCCTTGGAAAAAGTAAAAAATAAGCAAATCCAGACTCGTTCGGACCCTGATCTTATGCCACTTTTAAATGTTTTTTTGTGTGTTTTTTTTTTCTTTTTTAATGTGATGTCAAATCCGAACCATGTATTTATTACTCACACATTATCTGTACCGCTTTGTTCATTATGAGTCGTGGGTAAGCTGGAGCCTAACCCATCATTTTAGCAGGTGAGAGGCAGTGTACACCCTGAAAAGGTCACCAGTCTGTCACAGGGCCAACACAGAGAGACAACCATTCACACACACTCCTAGGGAGAATTTAGAGCATGTCTTTTGATGGTGGGAGGAAGGCGGAGAACCTGGAGAGAACCCACGCATGGGGAGAACATGCCAACTCCACACTGACCCCCACGTTTGAACCTCCCCCAGCCAAGGTTTCATGGCCACAACAACAACCACCACACCAACGTGCAGCCTGTATTTTTTACTATTGAAGCCAAACCACAATATTTTGGTATTTCTGACCCTAAGCAACTGCAACTGACATGAAGACACAAAGATTAAAAAAGGGTCTAAACTTACCCCCCTTTCTTACTAACTCAGAATGAATGTTATAGTCGAGAATATAACTTTGATGACAGGTTTGTGCCATGTAAATTAGGCATGCTAGAATTTTTCAAAGAAAATGTAAAAATGTGATGTTAATGGAGCACTGAAACCAGTTATTTTACAATTTCAGGATATGAGTAACAACTTTACAAATGTAAAATCTAGCCATGTTACTATTTTAAAAACCAGGTGTAGGCATGCAATAGTTTTGTGGTCAGAGTGGTAATTTTATATTTTTTGAAACTTGAAACTGCTATATTTTATACACTGGACCAACACAGCAATTGCAGGTTATGAGGTGAGACTGAGTTGGCTACTCCTAGACCTTGAAAAGTCTAGGAGTATTTCTTATGAAGAAATAAAAAGGGTATAATAATAATTCAAAAATGATGCTTCTTCATCTGGAATAGAAACCATTCACGATGAACTTAGATGAAGTGGAAAACTGTCCAGTAATCTGCTTTTTTTTTTTCAAATCATTGAGTCACATGAACCCACATTGCCGTGTGACAGGTGTATTCATAATCCTATATCCAGGGGGGCACCTTTATAATCATTTCATGGATAATCTGCACATCTGTGAGGTACCATTCATGCTGTATAAACTGGCTTTATCTTTCTCAAAGAATGTCTCTCCTTTCTTGCCAAAACAGCATCGCTTCTTAGTGAAAGATGACAAACTGGACTGCTTACAATCTAGACCCACTGTCACCCACTGAAAACACTAAAATTCTATATCAAATGAAGCCATGATATTGTTCACACAAAAAGGTTTTTACTGGTAAATAAATTGTAACAATGACTGGATGCTGTACTGATAAAATTAAGACTGCATTATTTTCATTTCCAGCAAAATCATCAGCAGTGATGCTAATATTTTCACTTCTAAATCCATGTCAACCTAACCTAGTTGATTATTAACCAATGACTTTAGTGAGACTAGACAGTTTGCTGACTGATTGATAGTTAAGATAACTTTAATCACCACCCTCATGCAGAAGGGGATTATATGGAGACTTCTATACTTGAGAGATAGACAGATTATGCTGTTCTCAGCAATAAAAGTGACAAAAAACTTTCAAAGTTGCTTTCCAACAATCAATAGCATGTAGGATGTCACATGCTTAGGGAGCATGCATAAATCAAAAGATCAGATCCATAATTTAACTCATCAAATTGCATTCCTGTAGCTAAAATGCATCTAGGATAATGTGAGTGGGAACAATTATAAAAGGTTTGTCTGCATTCATTTATTTTTCATGCTGATTTCTAGACTTTTGATCAGTTTTGTTTCTTTTAAACACCTACACAGACACACATTACCATGTCGCTTTGTGATATCATGATTGCAGGGATTACAGGTCATAGTAGGTGTAGTTAAAGTGAGATCATAAAAATTGTGCAGGACATGCAAAGATCCAAAGTTCAATGTACTACATCCTGGTCTCACACACAGATTGGTGTCACACACCTTTGAGGTTTAGTCAGGACACCGTGGCGACTTGGAAAATGCCTTTTCTCTCAACAAATAACAGTTACCATGTAGCGATACATGCTGGAAGCATCATTTTTGCGTTCATCACTCAGGTGATGTCAGAAATCTTTTTCATCATGACACAGGAAGGCAACGTGCCAAACGGTGAGTAATTTGACCAGGATTTGAACAAGAGATTTAAGTTGTGGAATTCAGAGTTTAGGAAGACAGAATATGATCGTAGTTATTATTACAATGTCACAGCAAATAACCTGTGAAACTAATAGTAACACAGATGAGGATGTTTTACCAGTTCCTTTTTCCTGAAGGAACTTTGCCTCGTTGGTATCAAGCAGTGTTGTTTTCTTTGTGCCAGCTGTAAAGCTAGATAGAGGAACTGGAACTAACTTAGCCCTATATTAACAGGCTTACACACTCCATAACTCTGCTATGGTTTTCTGTGACATGAAATGAATTAATTGACATGATTGAATTAATTAAAACATTAATTAATATCCTCACTGCATGTCAGTTTTTTTTTAAAAAATACCCCAACCCCAGCTCAGTCATCTTTGTTTGGGCATTCAGCTTTGTTTCAGACCTCATTCAGGAATGTGTCCAAGACTTTCCAACTGGAGGTGACTATGGACTGGTGGTCTGAGAATTTCTGGATTATGATTGATTTGTGGTCTATGGCTTGGCTTACTTATGCAGTGGTCAGCCTCTGTAGAAGGTACAGTAACATGGATAAGGCTTTCAAATATTTAGTACAAAAATTATGTTTTACCGATGACATTGTTGTTTATTAATCTGTAGAAATGTACTTGGTCCTGAGTCTTGCAATCCAGAAATCCAGCCTCCAGTGTTCTATTTGATGTGGGCTACAGTTAATATCATAAGAATGTACAGCATGTTTCTGTGGGACCAACAGTAAGTTGTGTGTAATTTTTTTTTTTTTATCATGCAGCACTTTCACATGAGATATTAAAACAAGTAAATTAATGCCCTTGCTGCTTTCTGCAGCTACATACTTGGAGCTATGTTGTTCAGTTGGATTCTACCAGTCGACAGCTTCTACATGCTCTACATGTCCTACTCTGGACTCCACAAGCACAAAGCCTGGCTGGCTATCAACAATAACAGTGTGATCTCATGGACACGTTACCTGGTGAGGCTGTTCATTTACCAAGTGATTCTTGCAATAACATGTAATTATCAGTAGCTGTAAAGGAAATTTGGGACATGATACTCTTGTCACTTGTCGCTATGTTTTATCATTTGTGGTAGACCCAGAACGGGTTAGCAATGTTTGCCTGGTGGTCTCTCTTGAACAGTGTGGTGGGTCTTGGCATAGTGCTCAAGTACAACTCTGGTGTGTCAGACCCTTTGGCTAGCACTATTACCCTCTCCATTATCTCTTTATGCATCATCATATGGTAAGGACAGAGACTGTAGATCTAATTTCATGTTTAATTATAGTTGCAAACTAGAAGTATGAAAAGATTCCACTTGTTAGAAATGACTAATAAAGCATGTTCCTTCTCCTCAGGTTCACCCTGCAGAGCTTCCTGTTCAAGTACATGCATCACACATTTAGCATTTATGCCATTCTCATTCTGGGCCTGGGTGCAATGCTCACCAGTAGCTATCGTGTCCATGATCTCTCCGTAAACACAGCTGTCTGCGGTAAGATGTCAATGCATACTTATGTTGCCACAATCTATTAGCATATTATTATGGATGTTTACCTTGACCTCTTTGACTTTCAGGTGTCCTGATGCTCTTGATAACCATCATGAGCTTCTTCCATTTGCTCACTGCATGTGGATGCATGGAAAATTCGCGCAAACCTCTTGCTGTGGACCCGTACTTGAAATTTGATGGCTGTGAAACTGTGTGTCAACTGGAGGGCAACATCAAACAAAAACCTCTGAACTGAAGCCACCAATAAAAAGCAAGAAAATACATTTGATTAATGATTTTACATGTCACAAGATGAAAATATATTTCCTGGTCACCACATTGGACCATACTAACTGATTTGAAACTGGAAGTGTTTATTTCACATTGTGCACTTTACATTAGCCACCAAAAGGGGACAGTGTATATCTACTTCACATAAGAAATGTAAAATGGTAATCACACTTGTGTTGCACCAGGAGGTGGCACCATGGTGCAGGATTTCTTCACATTATGCACAAGCTGTTAAATGGAACTTTATTGATAAAACAAATCAAAAGCAACCTAAACAAATACAAATATTAACAACCAGTGTGGCTCACATTGCTTTGAGATTTTCAAGGCCATTTTGGATCTTTGTGAGACAAGAAATTCTCATTCAAAAGCTGAAGCAGGATAGACATCATGTTTGTGTATGCTTTTAAAATGACAACAAAATCCTCCAAATGAATTGAAGAAAAACAACAAAGAAAATCTCTGTGCCCTCTCAGCATCACCCTCCCTGTCTCTCCTTGTCTATGACGTTGTACCCCAGCAATTATCACAAATGCTCAAGTTCATGAGGGTCCTCTTTCTTGATGCTGCTTAAAGAATAGAATATCAAACATGCCCATTGGCTGCGGGGAAGAGCAGCCTGACCTTTGATGAGGACACAGAGCCATACAGAACTGAGTATCATATGAAAGCAGAGGAGGAAAATAGAAAAAAGGGATATGATGAATGTGTCCATGGCAGTGTGATTTTGTTCACTGAGAAAAATAAAGAAATTTAAGATAAATTGCATTCTGGTTTGTTGTTGACAAAGATTCAAATTTAAGAGGGAAAACGTAGTATGTCTTTTAGACATTTCCTGGTCACTTGTATTACAAACGATCGATTAATTTACAAAGAAAAATCTTCATGTGGGTGCATTTTTCCCCCCTGCTGCTGATGAAGTGATGTTTTGGTGTTAGCTTGCAAAAGTACCCCGTTGTGGTGGGTGGATGTCTTTGACTCTGATTATATATTCACATCTGCAATTTACTTGACTGTCTCATATGGAGAAAATTCTAAACAAGATTATCTCCAGATTCATATTGCAGAGCTGATTCACTTTCGGGGTCGGCGTCAAAAGAAACAGCTGCAGAGCACTCTAATTACAAATCACTAAATGTACTCCTGTGTACATTATTCTGTAAAGAAATCTGCCCACCCATTCATGCAGGAAGTGATTTGTAGAAATGATGCAACAGCTTTGTGGGAAGGATTCTATTAAAGTGTAATTTAAACCATGTTCCATCATGTGTTAAAATGACATAAAATGTTCTTTAAATGTGAACATTTTGTGAATTCAGAATATAACTGGAGGCTGTGGTGCAGGCTGGAAGTGCTGCCAGATATTAGTCATCAGATTAGGTGATCCTTTAATATTTTATGTTGACTTTGCTTATTTAATTTTTAAAGGTCATTTCATAGATTTCTTGCGAGTGGGTTCTCATACATTTATGCACTTGAGTGTGTGCCACAGAAAAGGAATGTTGTTGCTGAACTTTACAATTCTTTACTCTTGGACTGTTTTGGGGTTTGGTTCAATCAGTTTACACATCAGTGTTTGTGTGCATTATGACGTAATGTTAAACAGCACGCAGTAATTAAAAATGTGCTTGTATTATGTATACATAATACAACATTTTATGTTAATTTTACCAAATCTGAAAGAAGGAAAACAAATTAAAAAGTAGGATTTTCTGTGTCCAGTAGGTGGCACTATGACTATAACTAAGTCTTGTCGTGTATGTGTTCATAACCTAAATAGAAAAGACAAAATACCAATCAGTACAGTGGCTAAATTGCAAATGTTAATTAAAGGCTCATTTTAAATCCATTATAAGTTTTAACAAATTTTAAAATGTGCCTTGTCTCATTTTTTTATTACTGTTGCTTTAAGTCCATTACAAAAAATAGTTCATCTTTATTCCAGACTATAAAAATATCAATCTGTGGAGGAAAATAGTTGTAATTGAGTCACGTAATTTTCAAAGCTAGGTCAAGAAAATCAAATAAATAATATTTTATAATGAAACCAATACTTAGTTGTAAATTTACAGTCAGAATAAATGTTTAGCAATGGTAAAGTCTTGACAAAATAAATAAATAAATAAAAAGTAATAATGGAATCTTTTTATATAACTTTCTCTCAAATTGGTTGTTATGGCAGTTGTCCTATCTCTGATAATCACGTGCACTAACCTCAATGATTAAATACGGCATTGGTTTTTCCCATGGTATGCTCAAAGTACAGGGGGAATTTTTTACAACAATTATTTCTTTTTAAAAAGAAAAAACGACCAACATTAGGAGAAAAATTGGATTTCCCTTCATCATTTATCAGCCATTACCAGCTCGACAAAGGTCACATTTTCTTCAGAATATAATTCTCACTGTTCCTTTCCTGGAAAACAAATTATAAACACCTACCAGTAATTTAAGATGTCAGATGAAATCCATTAAATAGCTTCATGCATGGAACTCTTGCAGTACTGCATTATCACAGCTTCCCTTTGGAGCTCTGAGGCCACATCCTCCCTGGAGTAAAACACAGAGTGGAAAAGGCAGATGTGTGGCAAGAACTGGAGGTATTTTACTGTCTGGCAGCCGTGTAATTGTTTCTGTACTCTCCAAAGACCTCTTCGTCCATAAGAGAAATAACCTAGATATGCAAATGAGCAATCCCAATTAATTGAATTCATATAATTATGTAGAGAAAAGTGATTGGCCTGGACAAAAAAATAAGTCTTACTTTGTGCCAAGTTGTCTTCACGTTCAACCCCCCAACCACCACTTTACAGGGTATAGCTAAATTAGCTTAGAATACTAAGCATGGTCGGCTACACAGATGAGCATCATTTATCTTCATTCATTAAATTTCTATACCGCTTAGTCAAATGCAGGGTTGTGGGGTCTAATCCAAGCAATTAGCAGGCAGAATGCAGGGTACATCCTGGACAGGTCACCAGTCTATTGCAGGGCCAACACAGAAAGACAAACAACATCACACACTCACACTCACTCCCAGGGAGAATTTAAAGTGACCATTTGACCTAACACGCATGTTTTTGGACTGTTGGAGGAATCTAGAGTACCCGGACAGAACTCTTGCATACTTGGAGAGAAAATGCAAATGCCACAAAGGCCACTGCTCGAACCCCTCCCCAGCCAAGGCTTGAACTAACAACCTTCTTGCTGTGAGATCAGTGCTAATCACCACACCATCATGCGGCTTGTCAATTATCACAAACATAGCAATGAGTGGTCTTCAGCATTTGGAGTCAACAAACAGTCAGCTGCTGGTAGAAATCAATAAAAGGCGTTTAAATGCAGTGAGTAAGGCCAGAAACATGACCCCTAATTTTGGCAGATCTTAAATCTTTAACTCAAAATACAGTTTATTATTGTTCAGCTTGCACAAAGAGCTGTTTGGATAATAGCTTTTTGGGCAAAAGATGCTGGTTTGAACTCATGAAATAAGTGTAGTTTTCATGTGGAAAGAAGGGAAGAAAGTAGGTTGCTCATCTCAACATGAAAGTGAGAAAAATACAAAAAAAAAAAAAAAAAAAGAATGAAAATGGTTTTTGTGATATGAACACTAGTTTTCCAAAAATCCAAGCATGGAGTTCACCAGCGTATTTTTTCTTCTCTTTGTCAAACAGATATCAATGAGTTTCTGATCAAAAAATACATTTTTCATGTATCAGCGTTTTTTTTTGTGGGACTTTTTATATAATCATGAAAATGATAAAGCTAAAAAATCTCAGTGATGTTAAAATACTGTTGTTGTTTAACTATTCTTAAGATATTTCTATGATTTTTAGAAATTACAGTTGTAATAAATGCTACAAAGCACCTCCACATAAAATTGAAAATTATATTTTGCTTGGACTTATTATTTTTACCATAACTTAACCTAATATATGATCTTTGGTTACTTATTTTATGGTGGGCATCATCCTAATATAGGTCAACTTGTGTAAAAATTAAGAAATTTGCATTTGCAAGCAGACATGAAACACTCAGCAAATAGTTGTTGGGCACACCTGTGATAAGTTGTGCAATGTGGTGCAAAAACACAGCCATCATTTCTATTTTTAAAAAAACTTCTACATTTTGTTCAATTATTGAGTTCATTGTGTTAGAACAGTGGACTGCACCACACTTAATTATTTTGTCCACCATATTAACATACGTGATAAGAGACACTTTACATTAGGAGTACAGTGTAAATTCCCCCAAGAGGCACAAGTGCTGAATTTTCTTATCAGTCATTAAAAGACCCTTTTGTGCTGTGACACACGATAAAGGTCAGTGTTTCACAATATTAAAGCAAATCCTAAATATGTGTTCTACCATAGTTTAGCCAATGGTATAATAGATGTGGAGGACCTAAATGTAAACAAGGTTTAGATTTATTAACTTAACCAAAACAAAAAAGGGGCAGGGGGATGGATATGATGGATAAAAGATGGATAAAAAAAATCCTGAGGAGTCAAAGAAATTACACAAACACCAAGTGACAAAACAATTATGAATTTTTGTTGCGACAAAAGAAAAATAAAAAAAAAATTAAAAGACATATTTTCATTCTCTTTTCGCGATTAATCAAAATATTTTTCATATTATATTTTTCCTATATTTCACAGCCGATGACCAAAGATTGCTAAATATTATCCTCTCAACATACAGCAGATTAGAAATTTAAGTAATTCAAACAGCTCTGAAACCTAACACATTCAAGATATGCACTGACACAATACAGACTTCAGAGATTGGAAATAATGGGGTTTTTGTTTGTTTGTTATAAATAAATAATGATAAAGGAATCTCAGATAACGCATTTGATTATTCCCAAGCAATATTATAGTTGAAAAAAATCTTCAAATACTAAATGCAACATCACCCTAATAAGACAGACTACATATTGAACCAAAACCAAGGCTGTGATGAACAAACTTTGAATAAATGACTTTCAGTTTGCATTCATCTTGTGGTGTTCATACTTTAAAACAGCTAATGGGGCAACAACAGCATGCACAAGGTTGGCACATTTGGTTTTGCTTGGAGCAAACAAACTTCCGCAGTCCTAAATGTTGCAACTGTAGCAGGGTGATGCCAATTAGCTTGCTAAGACAATTACAATATATGTAAATGCTCTGAATTAATTAATCCCATGACACACATACACTAATTAGCTGGTAATCCCTGATTCCTTTTTCTCCATATTTAAAACAAACCCACCCAGTCCAGATATGGGGACAGTAGATACCAAAGTGTGAAATATGTAGGAATAATTATTCCTTTAAATTACTGTTTTTTTTTTTTCTTCTTCTTCTTCTTTTTCTCTAGATCTGGCTAATTAGTAGCGATACTGTTCTGCTGTTTGAACAGATGAGCATTGGCAGATGTCTTCTAGGACGCCGGCAAACCAACAAGGAGTATGTTGATATTAATCAAAAGATATAGACTTTAATTTACAGTTATAATTAAGGGGAACAATAATTATACAGAGCATGGCTCTCTTATGGTCTGTTACTGACTCAAAAAGATAGAAATATAATTCAACATGTTTATAACAATTTTGATGTGATGAACAGCTGAATATTAATTACATGTTTCAGCCACTTTAAAAACTTTTTGTAGATCATGTCACAATATGTCAATGAATCATCAGCCTGCACAGGGGGATCCATTTTAATTATCCATTTTTTTTTTTTTTTTTTTTTGATTATCCAGGGTCGTGTCAGGGGGCAGCTGCCTAACAGCATCCAGAACCTTAAGGAATTCCAAGCTGACCTTGTCCACCCTTGGGGTGTGACCACAGGTTCTGAGACTGTCCCTGAGTCCCTGGCTTGGTGGGACTGAGGAAGTCCCAAAAGTCAAAGTATTCCTTCCACCAACACACACCACCCCATCCCCACTGTACACAGTGTTGATGGTGCACTGCTTCCCCCTCCTGAGTCATTGAACAGTGGACCAGAATCTCCTCGAAGCCATCTGGAAGTCATTCTCCACAGCCTCTCCGAACTCCTCCCATGCTCGCGTTTTTGTCACATCGACTGCCAAAGCTGTGTTCTGCTTAGCTTGTCAATACCTATCAGCTGCTTCTGGAGAGCCAAGGGCCACAAAGGCTCCATAGGGCTCCCTTTTCAGCTTAACGGCTGGGTGCCCACCAACAAGTTTGGGTTTGACCGCCATGACAGGCACCAACAACCATACAACCACAACTCCGGTTGGCCGCCTCAAAAGTAGAGGCACAAAATACAGCACGCTCAATGTCCCCCGCCTCACTCAGGACATGGCTGAATCTCTACCAGAAAAAGAAGTTGAAACTGTTTTTTATGGGGGACTCCGTCAAACATTCCCAGCAGACCCTTGCAACATGTTTGGGCCTACCAGGCCTGACCAGCATCCCCCCCACCATCTAAGCCCACTCACCACCAAGTGGTGATCAGTTGACAGCGCCGCCCGTCTCTTCGCCTGACTACAAAATCTATCACCAAACTGTGGCCGAGTGCCCTGGTGCCAAGAGCACATGTGGACACTCTCACTCTTAAACACAGTGCTCGTTATGGAAAATCTATGATGAGCACAGAAGTCAAAAAACGAAACACCACTGGGATTTAGATCAGGGGGTTGTTCCTCCCAATCACGCCACCTCAAGGTCTCAGTGTCATTACCCACAAAGGCATTTAAGTCCCCCAGCAGAATGAACTAATAATTCAGCTGGACATTTGAATGAATTTTCTGCATGGTTGTCTTACTTTTATGTCTGTGTGCACTGAGTTTCTCTTTCTTGTCATATATTTACATATGTTAACTGTTAATAAAACTAAATAAAATTATTTTGATAAGGAAAATTAAGAACAGAAATGAGCATGCACACTCAGGGGTGTATAACTTTGGTACCAGGTGTTTAAAAGTTTGGTGCCAAAGTTATATAATCTAGTAACTTCTATAATGACAACCCTCCATAACAAGAAATTGCCATGCAAGTAACTTTTAGATATTTGAACAATTTTTCAGCCAGTTTAGCAAGCACAACATAATTGCTGCAATTTAGCCAATTTATTTTCTCATGGAAGTCATACTGAGCCTCCCCCCCGTTCTAGCAGGTTTTGTGCTAAGCAGCAGAAATACAAGTATTTTGTTTCTTAAAATGTCAAACCACTTGTTTGATAAATTTAACCTTTATACATGCCTTATGTATACTCATTAAAGTCACAGATTACTGTGGCTTGGATCTTACTTTTATCTACTAAAATGTGACAATAAATCGATGACAATCAATATGCGCAACAGAAAATTGACATTTTTTAGTTAGATTATGTTATGTAGATTAGTTATTAATGTTTTTAGAATTCTTGGTCAAACAAGACTTGCCTCTCAGTGAAGTAATCAGCAAAACAAATTTAGACCACAAAGCAACACTTTCCCAGCAGCAAATCTCTTTCTTGATTTTGAAACTAAGCTGCATAAAACATCATAATTCAAATGCAAAACAAGATCCACAGAGACAAAATTATGAAGACTTTAGAAGCTAGATGAAGACACATGAAATGAATTTCCCTCCAAACTTAATTTGTTTGACATGATGAAAGTAGTTTCAGTGTGAATGGAAATATAGCTGAAAGTAATTTTAGAAATGTTTTGTATACGTAGGCTGAGCTATTGCTATTTTGAAATAGTGCTCTGGGCTGTGTCACCACAGCACAGCAGTAATTTAATTGTGAGTGTAGAATAAATATAGAAATGCACAGTTTCACAACCATAGACTTCTTATCACTTGCAAAAAGCCTTTGCTGGAGTCCAGAAGATAAGAAAGGAGACACATTCCTTTAATAGAAGTGCCATTGCTGACTTAATAGCAATCCATGTTTAGGAAGAGAAAATGGGACAGTGTTCTGTTATGTTATATTCGAGAATGGATCAATTTCAAGTATATCATTCATTGTACCCCAAAGGTCCAGGGTGTCTGATTGCAGCAAATTACAGATTAAAGGACCCTTCATCCTGTTGCACAAGTGGTCCCGACACACTGGTTGATGTCTGAGATCAGATGTGATAACACAGGCTAGGTTGAGGTGTGTGTAGTGTGTCTGTGTGTGTTGTTGAAGGTCAGCAGGCTCTGTACTATTTATTTTTTACTGAAGAAGGTAAAAGAAGAATTGGAGCAAAGCAGAAAAAATAGACAGAAGTCATTTAGCCCTGACAACAAACTATTTGTATTAAACCCAAAGGGTAACTTAAATGAGTTTCTTGGCTGCAGCAAAACTAGTTTAGATGAGTTATTGTATCCTTTCACTTAAAAATGTATTATAAAAGATATATGAAGCTTCAGCCTGTTTTGTGTTGAATGGTCTCTAGGAGCAGATGGATGGTTCCTCTCACACTTTCATGTCTTATGACCTTGAGCTTTATTAATTTAGGGCAGCACCTCAGGCTATTCACCCAAAAGATGAGTCAGGGGATCAGTTGACACATAAGATCTGAAATTAGACAATTTCCAGTTAAAGGGACTTAAGCAATTCATTAACTATTTCAATTATACATTTTTGTTGAATAGTTAAATTAAAATGATTGAATTAGCCTTGATGCTTTTTTTTGTAATCTGCTCTTTCAATTACTCAAAAGACTGTAATTATTTAAGATATTTTGTGGCAGTAGTCTGGTTAACATCTGGTCCAATCATGTCAGAACTGTTTTAAAGGGACGCATGTGACTTCATCTCTCAACTATGCTAAACTGCTGCTTGAATTTAATTCCAAGTAGCATAGGCAGCCCTTTAAAAAGATAAATATGAGAGATTATTTTATGGAATGATCTCATTATGAAGTCAAGATGCTTTGAAAATGCTTTACACTAACTGTCATTTATCCACTTCAATTAAAGGCTATATTCATGAGGAAAATAAACTCTTCCAGAACATTCAGATTCTCTCTAACTTAATAAAATAGTGAGTAGTTTAGTTTTAGGATGAAATGATATGTTAGATACCATTTTGCTGTTAGGTGACCAAATATTCACAGTTCTTGCACTGACTCACTGTGTTTTAAAATGCATTGCAATCTATGTGTCATTGCTAGGAATGTGTGAATAAGACTGCAAATTATCTGCATCGTGATTATTGAAAATGCAAGCAGAAATACTGTAAGCTTCAAAATCCTTTACAGATTTATACACAGTGTAGCTTTTCGATACCTTTACATAATCCAAACATACAGCTTGTATAAATAAAGTACTTTTTCAATTATCAGGTTTTACATAAGAAGACTAAAGTCACTTGATCTTTTCTAGATTCTTAAGATTACCTACAACTTCAGCTGAACAAAGCGTCTCGTTTGCTAAATAAATATTTTTCATTTAACATGTACATATTGTGTTTATGTGTTCAAATCATTATTTCTTGTTGGTTCTATGCAAAATGATGAAAGTTTTATTAAGTAGGTTAGCCTTCTTCAATCCAGTGAAGGATAATTACTTCAACAGTTTCTTATGATTTGACTTAGTGATTCGATGTCCTGTGCTGAGGCTTAGACATGAGTGTCAAGTAATCTGGGGTGGAGTTTAGCTCAGTTGGTTGCATAGCCACCCCTTGAGACTATGGCTCTTCAATGCAGCTGGCCCAGGTTTAAAAACTGGCCTGGAGCTCTTTGTTTCATGCCATACCTCGCTATCTCTGAACCCCTTCATTTCAAACTATAAAGGCCCCTAAAACTCCTTTAAAGTGTGTTAAGTAATCAAGGAAGTATTTTTGCTATGTGCATATAAATGTTTGTATAATTTTAGTTAAAAGCATTTATTTCAGTTAAACTTTGCAAGATGAATTCAACAACTTTGACTCAACTTACTTAAGTAAGACATTTTGATTCAATGGAATAAACTGATGTAAACATGTAATCTGATTACATTTTACCAACAAATGTCAACTGTGTTCATTTCACTGTGATCGGATAAACTTAGCCATCTTCACGGTCCATGGCCTTTCCCCTAGAGGTTGCCTTTTGAACTATGTTCTACTGATGTCTATCCTACTTGGTGCTGTTTTAAAACAGATCCAAATGCTCCAGAGCAGCAGCTGGAGCAGCCAAAAGTTCTGCTTTTACATGCTCACACTCGCTAATGGTCAATAAAAAAGTGCATTTGATTAGCTGTGTTTAGCTGCTACATGCCCACCTAATTCCTATGGAAGTTATAAGGGTGTACTGATGTGTTCTACATGTTTCTGTATTATGGCTTAGTTTTTGTGAACAAATAATGAAACTGTAATATATATTGTTTTGTTGCTGTTCTTATATTGTATTCATCTAATACTAAAATGTCTTAAAGACTCAATTATTTTTCTTTTATTATGTTATGATATGGAAAATTTAAGAAATTAAAGAAGGGGGACTCCTGTGAATGTAAATAGCAGTACATCTTTCCTGATACTGTAAACCAGATCACTGTTTACATCAATGGTAAAATGATTTTAGATAGCTCTCTCAGTCTTATTTGTAGAATTTTCTGACCTTGTTCTCACTTTTGACTAATGTGAAGTGCATCCGCTCCAGGAATCCTGCCTGCTTATTTTTCTTTCAACAAAGCACTGCCTGACATTCTTCAGACATTACCTGCCCAAACTGACTTTTGTTGAAAATAATCCTCACTTCCAACCTTTCACTCTGCCTCACTGTCTACACTCGTATCCCCTGTTAATCTGAGAGATTCCCTTTAAAATACACTGCACAAGCATGTCTGTCAGATTCATATAATAAACTTTGTGCAAAGTAATGAATAAATAAACTAACAGGAATATTGACAAGAAGACATCACATAGCCTTAAGCTAACAACCTGACTCCTGTATGTTATTCTAAACAGTGAATAAGAAAAAAATAATATAAAGAGCCTTATTTTACCAACTGCTCTGAGTTCTAAGGTAATGTACGGTTGCAAGATTATTTTCATTCAAGGCATGTTCACAGCACCATATGGGGGTCAGAGCGATTTATCATTATGATAGACATACAATAAGGACGCCTATGCCCTCCATGTTTCAAGTCTGAGCAACAACCAGATCCCGTAGGTGATAAAAAGACAAGTATATCAATATGAAGTGTGAGGCTAGAGGGCAAATAATCCAAACAAGTAATAAAAATGTGTGTAAAAAATATCTTAGTGTGTTTTAATCCCTATAAGATTCTTTTCCAGGGATCTTTATAAAGATAGCAACACTCATAAAATCCATATGACAAACACATAATCCGACATTACATGCAACATTGGACACAGCACACGAAGACATAAACAAATTAATTAATGAAACACTTCTAAAGTAATCAGTGTCAATGATTAAAAAAAATATCAGATGACAAAAATAATTTCAGCTATTTTTGTTGATGATATAATGATAGGATATAATCAGGTAGTGAATTCCTATGACAGTTTTGGGTTTGCCTTGCCATTCAGTATCTTACACGATGCAGCTTTATGTGCTGCAAAGTGGCAAAGCTTAGTTTATTCCAAGGGGAGTTATTTTCTAGCACAGACAACACAGCTCTTGTCTGAAACACTTGTCTGTAATTCCGACTTTTCTTCTCTACCTTGTCAACATCGAGTTTGTTCTAACTCACTGTCACATAATGCCGCTGGCATCAAATACCAATGTGGAGAGAATCTCTTCGCATTGGTTTTTAGTGTCAGTATGGTGAAAAATTGAATGTTCAACTTTATCTACTTCAAACTTTAATTAACCAACAGCTTCTGTGAACATATAGCTGTATAAAAATGTTCTATAATGTTCTTACCAGAGAGCAAATTAACTCCCACGTGTCATCATCTGCCATGTGATAACGAACACGTCACATGTTGGTACATGTGAACACTGCGGTGATTGAACTTCACTTTCCTCCTCTGTGTCTCAGTAAGAAAAGCTACATACAAAAAAAGGGGTAAGACTAGAGTAAGTAAAGACCAAAAAGTAAGTAAAAAGTCCCAGATTAGTCTGAAATACATATATCATTATCTAGAGTTTGTGACTTTTTGTTCCAGAATGAGCTTAGCATGTTTGTTCTGTTGATATAGCAATGACTGGTGACTTGCAATTGCTAAGGTACACCCTGTGTGCATATTGGAGATGTTGTAGTGGGCTGCAACAGCACCATGAAACAGATTTGCATAACATTTGCCTATGAGGCAAGTCATCCTAGGCAGGGAATGAATGCTTGGGTCTGAAAAATCAGCTGAACAGGGAGAATAGACTGGACCTGTGCTGGGAGAGAGAGGTATTAAAGCGGAAGCTAAAATGAAGTGCTTCAGGCAGAAATTAGCAAGAGGTGCTGCAATGATGTACAGCATGAAAAAAACAATGGGCTTTTCAAATAATAAACCATGTAAACCTATTCTACCACTGACATAAAACACGGGTTCTTTAAAATAGTACTAGGACTGTTTTATGTAAAATAAAACAAAACTTTTAAACACATCCAGGTTATAACAAGTGAGCAAAATAAAGGGTTCCAATTAACCAAGTTGATTTAATTACAACGTGATTTTTTTTCTGGTATTTGGATTTGTTCCAACAAAGTCATCTTACAATCTGATATACTATACAACCTCTCTAACTACTGTAGATAAATCAATATTAAAAATCTGTCTTTCTAGTTTTCTGGATTATGCAGATGAGGGTTTGGTCAAACAGGGCAAGCAGCAAGCATTCAGAATCCTTAAATTCTCCAAAGCATCCAGCAACTCAGGTGTACTAAGCTGAATTCAGCAACTATTTCTTTAAAATGCAGTTTCAGTTTGGAGTATCATTTATGTGCAGGATTTTCTGCTCCTTGTGTCTTCTGCCAGCAGCCTGTCAAAGAGGGCTACCACTCCTCCATCTTCCTAATTTATTGAATCCCCTCTCTTTTCCTTCATCCACTACTGCTTCCCTCAGCACATCGCAGCCTAACACCTTGCCTGTCTGAACCCACTCCTGCTTCGCCAGCTACTGACATCCACTGATGCTGTAATTAGTCTGGATAGTAGAGTGTGGATATATACCATTAAGTCTCAAGGACAGTGAGTTTGACAGAATCAACTTGTCTTCAGAAGACAGGAGGGAACTGGTTTACATTTAATTTGTTTATATATTCTATGGTACATTGCACACAAATGTATGTTTATATATGTGTATATGTGTAAAACACTAAGTTGCCTATAAACAGTTCATGTAATGGTTCCCAAAAGGTGGTGGGAACCTGCACTTGAACCAATTACATTTCTGAGAGATTCAATAAATCAAGGCACTGCCCCTGTGCAGCAGTTCCTGTTCTGACATGTGACCTTGAGGTAACAAATAGAAGGCACTATAATGTGTAATTTTGGGTTTATCTGCATTTTACCTTCAATCGCTCGTTACACAAGCACTGTAAGTCATAAAGTCAGTGCTCACACCACAAAATTTATGAGGATGATTTAATAATAATGCCTCTGACCTGGGACTGTACCATATTTTCTCTGTGGTCATTTTCCTGGAGCTACAATTTAAAGTTATAGTTACTGTCAGCATTACATTCTGCACCTAATAATGTTAACTGATGGCTGGAAATTTATAGGGGCGAACAAGTACAGCAGGGCAAGATCAGGAATGTGATCCATAGGGATATGCCTAGAGAAATAGACAGAACTTCATCACCTTGGATATGGAAACAGATGAGAGGAGGTCTGACGCTTCCACTTTCATGATCGACATGAACGACAGGTGTTTCAAACAGGACACAGTGTGGTTTTCCACTAACAATGCACACACACAGATTGATTGATTGATTAGTGTTCAATTTTTTTTTTCTTCAAAAACAGAGACTGTATGCAATGGTATAAATCGGGGCTACTCAATTCGGTCCTACGAGGGCCGCAATCCAGCAGGTTTTCCATGTATCCCTGCACCAACACACCTGAGTCAAATTAGGTGACTCTAACAGCCTATCAGGTTCTACACAATGACTCATTAATTTGACTCAGGTGTGTTGGTGCAGGGATACATGGAAAACCTGCTGGATTGCGGCCCTTGTAGGACCGAATTGAGTAGCCCTGGTATAAATCCTTCTGATGTTCTTATGAACTGCAGTGTATTTGCATAATCTGAGGACTAATTAACTGAACACTTAAGATCCCAATCATCATTAGCCCGCAGAAACACTTTACAGAGTACGTTTAAATTAGATTGCTTTAAGTTTATGTTTAAGTTTAAGTGTAAGTTGATTTGATTTTTAACATCACATATATGAAGAAGCTAAAGGAAGAGGAAGAATAGAGGAGATGGAGGGGAGGATGTGAGGGGAAGGGGAAGCTGCTAAAGCCACTTAAATGTTTTCCTCGAGGAGAGGATGATGTGATAAACAGACATTGTGCCTCTGTGTGTGTGCAGCTGCATATTTCATGGTTAGTTAGCAAACCCTCTTTTGTCTCAAAGAAATCCCATGGATTAGAAAGAAGTAAGTGTTGGAGTGTTTGATCAACACACACTCTGAAGCAAAGGTGGTGAACAGTGTGTTTTTGTTTGAGTGTAGTTCAAATGCAGATGCATGCGACTTTATGTAGGTTGTGTTAAAAAAAAAAGAAACTTTTTTAAAATTAGCTGGTAATGACCATACAGTTCTTGGCACTGACCATGGTGCTGAAACCACAGCTGTTAGAGTACAATTATAATTGGAACTCAATATGTTTGTCAGGGCACAGCTCTGAACTCTTGTTATTTAACATTTATAGACAGATGGCTCTCCTTATAATAACAGTCTGACATTATAAAACTTGATAAGAATCATATTTTGTTGCAGCAATCTCTTCTACCCATCTATTTCTTTATATAGCTACAGTACTGTAACTGGCACAGGCTATAAGAAAACTAATTTTGTTTCTAAAATGACCTTCCATGAAACAGGTGTTTGGCAGATTGTTGGCCAAAATATCTGCCAAACATCTGTGCTATCATTAAATTAAAAAACATTTTCACAGAACAAACCAAGTGTCCCGCTGGATAATCAAAAGTCCAGCTGAAAGAAACTCAATTATAAGTTGTACAGAGCCACATTCTTGTTCACAAATTGGATTTGAATTATTTGAAGTATTCAATCACCTTGCTATTAAAACCTAAAAAAGATCTAGTGGTGCCACTTACCATCAGAAGTTGCATAATTAATTACATAAGGTTCACCTACTGTATGCGAAGTGATCTCATTATATATACACCTGCTTTAAAAGGCACCAGAATCTGCAATGCCACTGATCAAGATGCAGCAATAAGTAGATGATACCATGAAGATCAAGGACCTCTTTTAACATTTCATGAACTAAGTTGTGGAGAAGTAAAAATTACCCTGGGTTATAGAACATTATTAACAACTCAACAAACCACAGGGCAGCATACAGAAACTCAGTGGCCAGTAGGACATTTATCAGAGAGGCAACAAAGAGCTGTAAAGCTCCACAGTAGGTAGTTGGACGATTATCTGTTAGAAAATCATAAGATGGAAACTGGTCAGAACATAGGAAATTGTGACTGGTACTATGCAGGGAAACTATTGAGAAAAACCTGTTTCATTCATCCAGAGATTAGAGACTGGGATGGAGGTTCAACTTCCAGCAGAACAAAGATCATACACTAAAGTTAAAGCAGCATTAGTAATTTAAGATAAAATATTTAAATCTGTTGGTGTGAAAAACTGAGACCTTAATCCAACTGAAAATATGTGATGTGACTTAAAGATTGCTGTCTACCAGCAGGACCCATCCAGCTTGAATAAAATGGAACAGTTTTGCGAAGTTAGGCAAAAATCTCAGTGGCTTGATGTGTCAAGTTTATTGAGACAAATGCTCAGAGATATATTTTTTTCTGAACTTGATTTTTTCATCTCAGCTCACCAATGAAGAAGAAAAAAAAGGAAAGATAAAAAAGAAAGGAAAAGAAAAAAATAGGAAAGTCACAAGAGGAGTGAATACTTTTTGCAAAATAATCATCACATCACGCTGGCAGCAGATAGACAAAATGCCCCTGGGTTTCATAGCTGGTGGTACGGAAGGATAATCAATCATAAAGCAGCAGGATCTGCGCTCCTTAAGCAACATCTCATCACTGCATAGAAACACTAATTAGAAGAAGGGAAGAAGATTTTTTTTTTTCATGAGCACCACAAGCACCTTGACAAATCAAAGGAAATGTCTTCCCTCGCATACATGCTGCTAAAAATAAAGGTCCTGTTTTACCTGGAGTGCACGCCAAAAACACGCGCACAAATCTCCCTCATGCCCAGAAAACGCAACGTTTATCATGCACTTGCAGTCAGGTCCCCCTTCATAACGCTGCGTGGTTCGTTCCAGCGGCTCAGTATCTTCAGCGCGAGGTGTGTTTCTGCTTCCATCGTCTCTGAACCAGGCGGTTCAGCCACTCCGTTGAAAGATCAGCGAAATGAATTAGAATGGATCAACAGAACAGAGATCTCCTCGCACAAGTCCGCTTTATGTGTCACCGTTAATGGGGTGAGTAATTATTTACAGGTGGCCACCTAGTTGTATTTTGTTTTGTTTTGGGGGGTTTTATTTTTTTTCTTACACGAGAAAAAAAATCTTTTCTGATTGCTGTGAGGTTTAAAAGTAAGGGGGGCTTCTCTGAGATGCGGTGTAACAAGTGTCTTTGTTAGTTATCTATTAGCTGATAGAAAGCCGCAAGGGAAAAGTGTGCTACTCTGCTGAATCCTCATTACTTAAAGCTGTGAATTTAAAGGGGAACACTAGTTAAATTTCTTTAAAAACTGTTCAAATTATTAAGTAGCACTTGATGCAGCTTTCTCTTCCCCAGCCAGAAAAAAAGACAGTGCTCTAAATATGTGGCTGAAAAAAACAGACTGCATTGCTTCGTAAACGCGCTCTGTCAAACCAAAGATAACATGCTCAAACTGGTGAATGCTCAAGTGAATTAGCCCCCAGTGCAGAGGCTTTCCTCATGCTGCTTTGTGATTTCTACACAAGTCAGAGGACACATCTGCATATCCTCCCCCTGTTCACCAGCAAATGTCAGCCTCAGAGAACCTCTCCTTAGAGGAAATTGTGCAACAGCTGAGCATACAACCTTCTGATAATGAAGAGCTTTACACAGAGAGAATGCCATTCACACTCCTGCAGTTTTAATCACAAAGCTGGCTGTGACAGCATGTTTGGATACAATATGAAACGAAATTAAGATGTCAATTCTACTTTTTACCTGTGTCTGCAGCTGGCAAAACACTGTTGGAAATCGGCAGGCTGATTATACTAAAAAAAAGCAGAAGAGATAGAACTATAATAAAATGGAAAAATAAAACAATTATAATAATGGAAAATTGGTTTTCTTGCTTTGAGAAAATTGCTGATAGATCTTGGAAGCAGCCAAAAAGAAAAGCAGCAAAAGCAATTATCATGGAAAAACATGAAAAAAAAATATGTTTATGTTTGTAGTTGTCCATAAAATGATTTTGTTTCTGTGGTGTCTGGTGCTAAGTGGTTCTAATGCAAAACCCACATGAAGTTCAGGAAAGGTTCTAACTGCTGAAAGATTTTTGCTCATTATTTAGATTATGATAAAATACACTATAATCTTCCTTTTGCAGCCCTGTCATGATCATGAATCTCCCTCAGTGCTATACATATATATTCCACCTCTGTTCTCTTGCAAAAAAAAAATGGTGAATTGACAAAAAAGTAATGAGATGTAAATCACAATCCATTCCTGGTAACTGTGAGGCTGCTTGTTCTTTCCAGTATCAAGTAATGTTTTCAGTTATTATCCTGTTAGCTTTTATTCCTATATAGGTTTCTCTGGCTACCACTGTCTGCCTCTTCCATCCATTTGTATATTTCCATACGTTGTTTCATCTTGCGTGTTTGCCTTTCACATATCGAGTGACAGCTGCCTGTATAAACCTGGCCTGTGATGTCAGTAGATTTATTGCAGGATTGGTTTCCTGAATGCTGCACATTTTATTGCCTCTTCCCTTCATAACAGTTGTCCAATTTCATGGCTTGTTATTAGGCTTGTCGATGAGAGCAGGATGAAAAAAGAGCTTGGGGCATATTGGTCTGTTCTTGGCTGAAGCCTTTGATTAGAGGTAGGGATTTTGATGTTAAAAGACAGTGTCACATGTCATTTGCTTTCAACATCTGATCGAGACCTAAGCCTAGTTGATGAGGTGACTGATAGCAAGCAAATCCTTCTGGTCCAGCCTACTGGGTGGATAAACTTATGATAAAGAATGTCACCAGGATCACTTTTGTGTTTTAGCTCTGGAGTTCTGTCCATCTTGTTTTTATATAGTAAAGTTGTTGTGTCATTGGAAATTAAAATAAAATAAAATAAAATAAAAAAAGAGAGATAAAGCTGGGGTATGCCAAATTACACAAGAACTGGACAGAAAATCAGTGACAACAGGTCTTGTGGAGTGATGAATCCTGCCCAGAGCCTGGACCTCAACATTACTGAAAGAGTTTAGAATCATCTTCACGGAACAGAACAAAGGGAAGCAAACATCCACAGAAGAGCTTGAAATGTCTTTTAAATACATTCAAATAGTCATTTAAGCTTTTTACCAACTTTATTAACTAACTTTGAACAATCAGAAACAGTTTACTTGTTTATTTTATCTAATTTTCCAAGACATTACTGCACCCACATTTCGTTATTTTTATTTTATTTTATTTATTTATTTATTGTTGCAGAGTACAAAGAAGTGAAGACAGACTCAAGTTTCTAATCCACAAGGTTAATTTTTCAATAGTATGATTGACAGCCAGAAACTTTCATCTTGGTGATTAAATCATCTTGCCTGCATATGCATTCATTTCTTTCCCTATGTACAAAGTGCCTTGAGACATGAAAGGAATCTGATCAAGTTATCTCAGTCCTCTCAATGTCATTCAAGGAGTCATGCAAAATTAATGATAATATTTAATGTTTAACGTTATGTGTAAGACTCTTTGTGCTTTGTAGTCTGTAAATGCCTTAGAAGATGGTTTGGAGCAAGAATATGTTTAAACAGGTACTTTTTAAAGGATATATGAAAAAATAATGAGTCATGATTTAGATTTTAAATTAAGATCCTTTGAGATTATTAAATCAGGCACAACTTTCCAAGACACTCTACATTAATTTATTAATGCTCCCAGTGATGTTTGCATAATGCTAGTGATAACATTCTGTTGTGGGCAAAAATGATTGATTTCTAATGCTGGTCAAATATTTGAGTTGCTCTTTATTTAATTTTGGTCATTAATGTTAAAATTAACTAATTGAGCTTTCTCAGTATTCCTCCATTTGTAATGCGATTGTATACATTGGTAATACTTTTTTGTGGCAGTTACAAGCTGTAAAAATCAATATAAGACTTAGCAAATATTGAGCTGACTGACAGTAGAAGTGCTTGGTGATGAGATCTGTTGTTTCTGCAGTGTTTAACATCATGTTGTGTAGCATGCTCTGTCACTTTTGTGTATGTATTAATGCCATGTCAGATATTTTCTTGTGTATAGATGTTCTTATTGAAAGGAAGATGAGTGCATTCACGTGTAATAACTTAGAACATAAAACATAACAGGTTTTAAAAAGGGATCTCTAGCTGATACAAAAATTTCAAAACGAATCTACAATGAAGGCTCCATTGAAAACTGCTCATTTTGTAACACATGTCTGACTTGGATGCAAATGAAAGGACGGCAGTGAGATGATAAAACTGAATATTTATGGATTTTATCTGAACTAGAGATGTTCCCGAGTACTTTTGAGCCATTTTAACAGCAGATGAAATTGCACTTGAAAGTTGTAGGCAGGTTGCTTGACAGCTGAAATGAGAAACTCAAGTGCTTTTTACTTTCACAAGCAAATCACTAAACTACATCTCTTGTTAGTGACACAACGATGCGCAGTGGTGTGCATTTAAATGCTGGTATATAGCAGTAAACGTTACAAATTCTAAAACTAATGAATTATTAACTTTGAGTTTGTGTTGTTGAGACATATTAAGTCAATGCTTCTTTTTCTCACCCTCTCCTGCTGCAGAATGCATCAGCTGTCAGTACACACTGTCTCTGAATTGTCTTGGCCCTTGGCTGTGGGGTCGTGAGCAGCTGCCATGACGTACAGCAACACCAGCGCACTGACAGCCAACTTCAGTGGGGCTTTGGATGGCTATGACTCTGGGGGAAACATCTATCGGCCCTTCTCTGTTTTCAGCGTGCTCACTCTTACTTTACTGGCAATGCTTGTAGTGGCCACATTTGTGTGGAACCTGCTGGTGCTGGTGACCATCCTGAGAGTGAGGACATTCCACCGAGTGCCCCACAACCTGGTGGCCTCCATGGCCATATCAGACGTGATGGTGGCCGCACTGGTCATGCCGCTCAGCCTGGTTCATGAGCTCAATGGCCGATTGTGGAAACTTGGTCGAGTGCTGTGTCAGGTTTGGATCTCCTTTGATGTGCTCTGCTGCACAGCCAGCATCTGGAATGTGACAGCCATTGCATTGGACCGTTACTGGTCCATCACCAGGCATCTGGAGTATACACTCAAGACTCGAAAAAAGATCTCCAATGTGATGATTGCACTCACTTGGCTGTTATCCTCCATCATATCCTTGTCACCTCTGTTTGGCTGGGGGGAGACATACTCAGAGGGGCTGAAGTGCCAAGTGAGCCAGGAGCCATCCTACACCATCTTCTCTACATTTGGAGCATTTTACCTTCCACTCTGTGTGGTTCTCTTTGTTTATTGGAAGATCTACAAGGCTGCCAAGTTTCGAATTGGCTCCCGCAAGACAAACACAATCACACCAATGGCTGAGGTGATTTTTATATTTTTTATAACACATATTTCCTTAAAAGTAATATACTTTCTCATCCTTAGAAGTCACAATGTGATAATCCATTTAATTATTTATTAACTCTTTGATGCATAGTGTCCACTACAGAGGACACATATTTAAAGGCTGTTTTTAAATGTGTGCATGGGTGTGGACTGTACATTAGCAACTTCATTGGACATTGGTGAGTCACCAATACTCTACCACGTATAAAGAATAAATACATTTGATATAGTATATATACATACATTGCAATTACCAAGTTTGCCTCAGTGATAAACATGACAAGGAAATGATCCAGATGTTTTTATAGAAAATTTATATTATATTATTCATTCATTCATTTATTTATTATCTTGACCGCTTATTCCATTACGAGTCGCGGGTTAGCTGGAGCCTATCCCAGCATTTTAACAGGTGAGAGGCAGGGTACACCATGGACAGGTCACCAGTCCATTGCAGGGCCAACACAAATAGACAAACAACCATTCACACACAGACACTCTCTCTTCTCGGGAGAATTTCGAATAACCAATTAACCTATCATGCATATCTGTGGACGGTGGGAGGAAGCCGGAGAGGACCCACGCATACACGGGGAGAACATGCAAACTCTACACAGAAAGGCCACCACGCCCCAGGTTCGAACCTCCCCCCAGCCGAGGCTCGAACCGACGACCTTCTTGCTGTGAGGCTGCGGTGCTAACCATCACCCCACCGTGCAGCCCTATATTATATTATATTATATTATATTATATTATATTATATTATATTATATTATATTATATTAATATGACAAGATATTATTTTATAGATATTTTTATAGATCAAATAGAAAAATCAACACACAAGTAAAGGTTAAAATGAGATTAAAATACAGAAAAGCATCAATGTGCATGCCTGTAAAAATTAAATATTTTATTTTAAAAAATGTGGTTCTCTTTTGTAATAATTCATGCACCAGAGGGTTAAATGAAGAGTATGCCTTCTTTTAAAATGTGCTTATGCCCCTGGCATGTAAATATGTACTGCTGTGACAATGTTTATTATTGTTGCTAATGATCTGTTCATCAGTAATCAGGGAAACATACAAGTATGTAGTTTGAGCATATGAAAAAACAACTGAAACCATCTTGCTCATCACCATCAGCTTGTTGATGTGTGTAGGCTGAAGGTAGAAGGCTATAAATATGCTCTCCGACATCATTAATGTGCTACTGCACCTTCTAAGCTTTGCCGTTTATCTAATCAGCACATATAAAGGTCTAGATCTATTCCGCATTACATTAGCTAACATTTAATCAGGGAAGTTTCCTCTGTGAAAATTGAGTCACCCCTGACTTTTTATCCACAATTTTAGAGGCCCCACAAAACACACCGTTGGTTGTGATTACACTACATTTGTACATCTTAGAGAGGACATCTTTTTATGTTTTCTGTGAAAATCTGCTTTTTAAAATCAGTCAGCATGTGATAATCTTGTTATGTTAGATTCCCAGATGGAAGAAAAATTTCACAAAGAATGCACACTAACAGCTTGTTTTCCCTTCTTGTAATGTGTGTAAATACCCTCTTTGTTGTGCAGCTGTGGCATCAGGTGGCAACATTAGGAGCTCATGGTAAAAAAGGACCAATCACTAAATAAATTAGCCAAATTGGTTATTACTTTGCTTACATCAAGTTTCATTACACTGGCAATCAATCTTAGAGTGTGAGCAATTTTAGGAAATATGTTTCATTACTTATTTTGTTTTGCACTTCGTATTGTTAGATCATCTATGTCTCATTACAGATTTTACTTCCACCATTTCTGAGCATAAGCCTTGCCATGCAAGTTGTCGACTTGAGCTGTAATATGAGGGGTGGCATTGAAGAATATAAACCTCCTGCTCTCACTCATCAAAACACCCCCTCACACATTAAGACATACATACACATAAACAAACTGTGGCAGAACTAAAGTGTATTAGTAAGTATAATGCATTCCTGACCTACTTGCACTAAAAACTTTCTGACAGAGGCCATAAAATTGATATCTTCATAAAATTATTCAAGTCACTGTAAATACGCAAGATAAAAATATTCATATACAGATTTTTAGATCTATTTAGTAAAATCTGACTGATCTGTATTATTTAACACCGTGATAGAAAATAAATCTGAGGTTCTTTTTATATTGGAGCAAAACATTTGCTAAACAGTCTTGCTCCTTTCATCTCTTGATCCTTTGCATTCGTGAAGCAAATTCAGTCCTGTTATTTCTCAATCAGCTGAAACATTTTCCATGCCTGTGACTATTTTGCCATTAATTCAAACTAAACTGAGGTTTCTCCTGATTATCCAACAACCTCTTGGTAATGATCTGACTCCCACTGCTCCTGACACTTGCTCTTCAGAATGCAGTATTTTCAAATAAAACTCAATCAACTTTTCGTTTCGCTTCGTGTGCATAGACTGAAATAACGAGGATGAGATATAAACCTGTGAAATTGAAGGGATTTTGGACAGAGTGTGGGTAGTTGTTTCCCGCTGCTTAGTGTCACTAATATCATGCTACACTGAGCCTAATACGTCCTTGCTGAGGCTTCATACTTAAACCTCAGGGGTCTTATATGTATTTTTTTATTTATTTATTCCATTATTTTGGTGTAGTGAAAGTAAATAAAACATCTTAAAAAATTACAGAAAGAAGATGAAAAAAAACAAAAGGTGTAGGCAGAAGCTAACAGCTTATAAAACACCTACCCATTAACAGAACAATGTTACCAAATTACCTTTACCAACAAAATTAACATTGAAAAAAAGATTTACATTATCACCACAACTGATAGTAAGAGCAACTTGTAAAAATATTACCCACAAGATCTTTAGCATTTTTAAAAAAACTTCATTATTATATCATTTATGTACTTTCTTTTAAATTATTTCAAAGTAGAACTCGTCATCAAAACAACTGTTCCACATTTTGACACCAGTGACAGATAAACAATGAAACTTAACATTTGTCCGTACCTTGGGTTTTATTTCCTCTAAGTTCTTAACATTTCTCCCTCTTACGACCCCTGGCTTGTCAGCCTGCAGCCGTCATTGAGATGTTGTGAGACCAACAGGTGGACTGAATGGAAGCGGCCTTCTTTAAAACTGAATTTGTGTTTGTGTGTTTCCCCAAATCTCTACACAATAGGTCATATATGGAACAATCAATGACTTATATAAGATAAAAAGTGATTTCTGACACAGATAGTCCTTTACTTTGTACAGTATTGCAATAGAGTTTGACATCTTGGTTTTGACATAATTTAAATGTGATTTCCAGTTTAGATTATGGTCTACAATAAAGCCTAAAAACTTAATTTCTGTAACTATGTCAATTTCATGATTATTTATTTTATCTTTTTGTATGTTTTGCAAGTATAATACATTTTGTTTTGTCAAGTTAAATGTATAATTTGTTGACAGCAAACCATTGGTTAACTAACTCAAACTCATTTTTCACTGTATCCAGAAGCTGCTTTAAATTGTCTCTGTCACAAAAGTAAGTTGTATCATTAGCAGATAAAATGCACTTCAATAACTGGGAAACAAGACACAAATCATTAATGAACAATATAAACAATAAAGGGCCTAGAACAGAGCCCTGTGGCACCCCACATGATACCTGTAATAACTCAGAATCCGTATTATTTACATTTACAAATTGATATCGGTTCGCTAAATAACTTTGTAACCATTCAAGTGCAACTTCTCTGATTCCTTAACCATGTAATTTATCAAGAAGTCAAATTTGATTGACTGTATCAAACGCAAATCCAAACATACGCTAACTGTATACTCTCTTCTATCAGTTGCATCTCTTATCTGTTCAATAAAATTAATCAGCACCAGTAAAGTGTTCTGATTATTTCTAAAACCATATTGTTGTTCACACAGTATACTGTACTTATCAATGAAATCATTTAGTTTTATGGAAAATATTTTTTCAACATTTTGGAGAATTGAGCTAACAAGGACAAGGATCTATAGTTCAGCAGCAAGTGTTTATCACCAGTTTTAAATAAAGTTAGTGACAGATTGCAGATGTAAGTGAAAGGCTTTACAATACATTTAATACTATGTTTGATCAAGAATATACTGTGACCGTTCTAATTGGTTGATTTTTTATACTTGAATTTATCTACAATATTAATAATTTCCTGTTCATCAGTTTCTTTAATGAACATTGAGTGGTCATTCATGCTAATTATGTTTTTAACCACATCAGCATTGGCTGGAGCGCCGGTGGAGTCAGATATTTCTTTACCAATATTAACAAAATATTGATCAAATTTGTTAGAAATCCTACTAGTTTCAGAAATGACTTCATTTTCAAAATATAAATAAGGAATATAATTACAATTTAATTCACCATTAGTTATAATTTCTTTTAACACCTTCCATGTAGTATTCATATTATTTCTGGGTTTTTTTCTAATAATTTACTGTAATACTTTTTTGTTTCACATCTCAATGTACTTGTGAGTTTATTTTTAAATTTCTTTTATTTGTTTTCAACCGCCACTGTCTTGTTTAAGAAACATTTTATATAATGATTTTTTTTTATTATTATTTAATTAATTTTTTTACAAGCATTTGTTAGACCTTTGGTCACCCAAGGCTTGTCTCTGTGTTTGGTATATATAAATATATATATATGTATGTATGTATGTGTGTGTGTGTGTGTGTGTGTGTGTGTGTGTGTGTGTGTTTTAAGATTGACTTCCCCATGCTGCTTGTAATCAAGTTATAGAGCTGATATCAATTGAAATGTCAGATGAGTTTCTAGGGACATTGACTATCACTGAACCTAACTCATGTCAAACCACCAACATTTATGAACATGGTTTTGAAAGTCCTTCTCCCAAGTCTTGGCAATCACTGAAAAAAGAAATAAATATTCTAACCAGCAGACATCAAAAGATGTTTGTTTTTTCCAGAAAAACCCTTATTTTTTGTGTCCACTTTTATTAAAATCTTATTTATGCCCTAAAGCAACTCTGTGAGAGCTTCCACTGCTTTTTTCATTTTTTTTATTTATTGTATATAAATATTTATGTGTTTTCAGTGGATAGCACTGCTGTGTACATATTATGTTAACCTAAGTTGTGCTGTGGAAAAACACATGTATAACTTTTTGGGGCTTAATGGGGTTAAGGATGGGAACGCATTATTGCCCGTAGATGCTACTTGTCTCCTGACTACGACCACTGTTTTTTGTTACACAAGAGGAAACATATTAAGACACACCCCACACCTCTAATTTTGTAGAAAACAGAGATATATCCCCAAGAAGGGTCAGTATTTCTAGCTTTGAATATACATAATTGCATAAAATGCATTTGAAGTAATTATTCTAATTTTATATTTAAAAAAGTTGGAAGGTTTCACATATCCAGCCACTCCTTTCTGATCCTCAACAAGGTTTGGTTAATATTCCCTGGAAGTCTCCGACCTTGAAACTAAAGGTTATTATCCTACTGTTGAATTTTGTGAATAAATTTGGTCAAGTTAAATTTTTTTTAATGAATGTGTCATACAAATGAAATTGACTTAATTCTTACATTTTTAAATGAAAGGATTACTCCTTTCAGGATACATAATGATAACAAACTACACTAAAATATATTTCTGATTGGTTTCATTACATTGTGGACATTTGCAAATACTGAAAAAAAGTTTTGAGCTGCCGCGATGGAAAATCTAAACCTAAATTACTTGCCTTAAAACCCAGTCAAGGAGGGTTACCTCTCCTGCCACTGTTAATATAATGTGTGTATGTTTGTGTGTCTTATTGTTAGGGAGCCAGGTCAGTTGAAATAGCAGAGAAAAGAAAAAGGGACATCAGGCCATTTTTCAGTGCAGCAAAACATCAAGTAAGTTGAATGTCCACAGTATCAAAGACAGTTTGGTGCATCTTCATTAAGAAGGAGTGGATTACTGATAAAATGTTTTATCATGGTGTTATTAGGAGAAAGCAACTCAGAGAACAGAGCTTGGCTCAGAGAGACAGGGACAGCCAGAGAGGGGCAGAGAGTCTCAGGTAAGTTGATTAAGCTTTTAACATTCTCATGAAATTCAGAGCCTATTTACATTTACAATTGTAGCAACAGGTAGGCTGTAATTTACCTGCTGTGCTAAATAGTGTTTTAGGTACTTCTGCAAAGTTAAAATAACATCTGTTCTAAAAGACACACTCTTAAGATGCAGTGGGAAAAGCAGAAAGATTCGAGTCAGGGAGAAAACTTGAGACTTCAAATGACAAATGATGAACTGAATGATGATAACCTTACTGCCTGCAACAATGTCTCCGTCGGCTCTAGACAATGTCTTTTCTTATTTTCCGTCCTCTTCTTTCTTTTGTTTGTTTGGTTTTTTATATATATATATATATTGGCCCCCAAATTTGAAATTCAATTTCTACCCATCGTTCTGCATTTACTTCTGGTATATTTCCATGTCAGGAAGTAAAATATAACGAGTCCAACCATAACAAGAAAAATATATCCATAATGCTAAATGTAGCCCATATGCATGTCTTTCATGTCTATACAGACAACCATGGAGCTCTTGTATAGTTATCATTACAGGTATCAACCTAATAACACACAGTCTTGTGCAACAATCTTGAACCATGATGTACTTCTTTATATTTTGCCTCTAAGAACCCAGCCTGTCATGTAAATGGTATGGGCGATAGTTCTCATGGGCTTTCTGAAGGTCTTTCAAAGATTTTCTGTGGACCTTGACTGCTTTTTCACTCTTTTTTTTGTGTAGTCCTGGTACTTGACTATTTTCTGATGAATGCCTTTTTGATTGTTGAGCTATTTTATGTTAATCTACACGATATTTAAGCAAATGAAACATAACTTTGAAACATTTGTGTGTGGAAAAATACTGATTCCCAAAGAGCTGTTAGCTGAAAACCTGGCACATCTCAACATGATGTGCAGTGTCTCCTTGAAAAAATACATGAATAAATAAAAATAAGGAATCTAGGCAAGTGGATAGGAAATGAAGTGGCAGGCCTAAAAAAGCATTTCACGGCAGATTATTAATATTTAAAAGTGTGGTTTTAAAGAAATAAAAACAAAGATCTGACACAGGGCCTGAGAGGCATCTGACCGTTGCAGTTGATCCATTCCTTCATTGAAGCCTCATCAGACATATTCTCCATATGAGTGACTATGAAAGACTCCATTTCAGAAAGGTAAATTTAGAGAAAAGGCTGAGGTTTGCCCAGTTACACAAGAACTGGAATCAGTAGCAACAATTTTATGGAGTGATGAATAGCTTAAGTGAATAAAGAGTCTTAACATTAACATTACTGAAGCAGTCTGGGATCATCTGGACAGAAAAAAAACAAACAGCAAGCTTAAAAAAATAAAGAAAGCTTTGGAGACTTTTTGTCCTTGAAGAGGCCTGGAGAACTATTTCTGAAAGTTTGCATAAGATGTTTCAGGCTATGCTGAACGATAATACTGATTTTCAGTCTCATTAGAATTGTACAATCTTTAAAATTCAATATTAAATTTTCACCCATGTTTGCATAATGTTTTATTAAATCTCTGCACATATTCTCTGTTTATTCAAAGTCAATACAGAAATCAGGGCTCGCTCAAGGCTTTTACACGGTACTGTAGATATATCGAAACAATGTGGTCTTTAGAGATCTGAGCTGGCACGTAGATGTCCAGGCAGAAACATGGTTGGTAAAACACTTCATACTGCTGGACAGTTAAAAATGATGCTAAGAACAGAAGCAGCTGTTTTTTTACATTAAACATACAAAAACACTGAAGACCTTCAGAGATTTGATTCATCATTAAGGGTTTACTTTGTAAAAACTGTACAATCATTACTTTGTTAATACACCTCATTTTAAGGATAACATTCAAAGGATGCTATAAAAGCACATGTCTCTCCCTGATGTGAGTTTTGCACTATGGTTAGGAAAATTTAAGTTATGCATGCGCCATAGCAAACTTACTTAGGTCATTCCTTTACATTCCATAGTGCAATGAATTGGGTAGTTATAGTTTTGTGATAGTTTTTAGTTTACCTTAAAATCAGTCTTTGCTGGTGTTTTTCTTTTTGATCGAGAGCCAGTTGCAAACTTTGATTTCTACATTGGGAGCCATAAATTCTTATCTGTATCATTGACTAACAAGAAACATGATGTTTAAGTCATCACTTTTTTTACATCATTTCACACCATTTTGGTTCAGTAACAACACTGACAGCTCATACAAGACTGACAACGTTAGGTTGCACAAATTCGTCACCTAAAAGGTTATTAATTCTGTGCCTGGTCCTGTCTCCGTTAATTAGCAAAATGCTATTTTTAATATTCTAGTAGCAAACATTGAACTTTTAACCCACCCAATTTTTAAATTAATACAGTGCCTTTGGGTTTAAAAGTCAACGAAGCAGATTAGTAAGCTTAAAAGTTAAAAAGCAGACTTTGTCTTCAAATACTTGAAACAAATGTATCTATTGAATAAATTTCAGTTCTCCATTGTAATAAATGCAATGCGTGGCAGCCAGTGCAGCCAATTTCTTACTTGACTTAAAATGTCCCTTTAATTTCCAACCACCTTCTCATCAGCATTATGCTTTTAACTTCTAGTCTTTGCTATAATTGAATTTACCTAATCTATCTATCTTAGTGAATTCCTTCCAACCAAATGGACTCAGCCGAATTGATCCAGGCTGCTTATGTCCCCCCTGCATGTCAAGCTGCCCCCTCTGAGGGCAGGTTCTTGGTTAGGTGGTGAACATAACAGTGAGGAGTGCTGCAATCTGAACATTTCACTTCCAACAAGTAACACAGTTTTGTTCTTATAAAAACTGTGACCTGAGCAACTTCCCCAGATAAAAGAAACAGAGTCTGCCTTGAGTTAAGCCAAGCAATTTGAAGGGCAGGGAAGTCAGATGTATGTTGGCATTTTCTTTTTTTTCTTCTTCTTTTCTTTTTCTAACCCTGCTCAGTAAGTTAGGGAAGTGGCACAAAATAGACTGCTGCAAAATGCAGATTAAGACTGTTCCAGTTTTATATACTTTGTGTGTGTGTGTGTGTGTGTGTGTGTGTGTGTGTGTTTGCATAAAATGAATGAGCAATTTTTGGCTTGTTGATCTGCCTGTTGATTCACACTCTGCTCAGCAGCCTCTAATCCATCTTTTGTTGAGCAACCACATAATGTTCACTGCAGTTACTCCTCCTTGACCTACATTATTAAAGAAATTGCTTTTCCTTTTTTTTTTTTAAGCTGCCAGGTTTTTTCTTATTTATCAATAAAACTATAGAATAACTTGCGTTTTCTTTGATCACCTGCTTTCTAGGTAAAGGAGGAAGCACAGCAGCCACAGATGGTATTTACTGTGCGCCATGCAACCGTGACCTTCCAGACAGATGGGGACACATGGCGCGAGCAGAAGGAAAAAAAGGCGGCGCTTATGGTTGGCATTTTGATCGGGGTGTTCGTACTTTGCTGGATCCCCTTTTTCATCACAGAACTTATCGTGCCGCTGTGCTCCTGTGACATCCCACCAATCTGGAAGAGCATCTTTCTGTGGCTGGGCTACTCAAATTCTTTCTTTAACCCGCTTATTTACACTGCCTTTAATAAGAACTACAACAATGCTCTGAGGAACCTCTTCTCTAGGCAGCGCTGAGCCATGCTCCACAGCCTTGGCTGACACACCACACCAGCTTGTACAGTGTTATTCCCCAAAACAGGAAAGAACAAATCTGTGTCAGTCACTCCAAAAAAAAAGGGTGGTAATTAGTAACTGTGTCTCGAGTCTTATTAATGTCAGAGTTCTTTGTTGATTAAAGAAGTAACCTCCCAGCTGGACTGAGATGGATGTCTGAGTTATTTATTCTCCAAGAGAAGAACTAATTGGTCGTGTTGTGATGTTGTGGCAGCAGTTGATACAGTGTTGTCCACATGTTGGTTTTCTCTCTGTCAGGCTAATAAAGGAGCAAGGCTCACTAACACCCATGAAAACAGTTTCACTGTCATATATGGCTGCAAAAGGAACAAAGCAGAGCTGGGAGAAATTTTCCAAGAAAATTCTGACAGAAGCGAAGAAAATGAACCTCATTCATAATAACTGAGAACCAACTGTGGATTATGTACAAAGACATGAAATTTATCATCATAGATGACATTTCAACAATGTATTGTAGGATCTCAAAGCCCTCAAAGAAAGCCATGAGATACTCTGAGACTTTCAGAGTCTCTTTGATCTTAAAAATGAGTATAAGTTTGGATATTAAAGGAACGTTCTGTCCCCTAAAGTTGAAAGTAAAGCTATATGCTGTATTTCCCAAAGGTATTTTACTTTCACATGACTTTCTGAGTGTTTAAATGGCAGAACAAGTCATTATTTTCCTCATCTTTAAATAAACTGCTCTGCATAAACCATAAATGAAAGCACATAACTTCAGTTCTATTCAGATTTAGTTATATTTAAGATTATACAGAGAAATGCTGTAAAAGTTTTTCCTGCCAAAATTACATAAGAAACATGTATAGTCATCCACCTTACAATTTTAAAAATTCTGCAACAAAAACTGTTATTGTCCATGCTCCATCTTTCCTTTCTATTTAGTAAAATCCCAGCAGGTAATTATTTTTAGGGATCCTGCTGAAAGAGAAACAATATAACAAAGAGCAGTGAAAACAACCTCTCATCTCTTGCCATGGCAGAACAAAAAAACAAAGGAATAATAGATAAGATGGTCTGAGAAGTTAATAAGAATAAATTGGAAAATCCATTGTAAAATTAAACACGTCTGTATGTCTGACTTATGAAATTATAGAGAATATCCCTAATTGTCCCCAAAAGCAATTCCTATTTTAATGTCATGTTTTCAGATTGTGGAACTTTTTTTTTTTTTTCTTTGTTTATTTATTTGCTTTTATTAATTAATTGACACTTTCTTACTGAAAATGTTCACTGTTTAACTGTAGGATCAGGGAATGGATCATAATTTAAATGTGTTATATAATGTAATGTGAGAAGTTGAGAATCAATTCTCAGCCAATAGTTGTGCTACATGTAGTCCTGCATCATTAGAAAGCACCATCAAAGTATTGTGTTCGATTTGTTTTTGTAGAAAATTAAATGTATTACTTGAGACTAGCTAATGCTGCTGTCCTGTGAAAAATAATGTATGTTTTTATTTGATTTTTTTTTAATCATTCAAAATAAACTTTTTTTAAAAAAAAAACTGAAAGTTTCATTAAAAAAATCATTTTCTTTTGACATCTAAACCATCTAACAATGCCTTGATGGAAACATTAGCCATTGAACTAAAAAGCCAGCTCACATTGAATGGTATTCTAACATGGCCACAATAATAATTTGTAAATTTTTTGCTTTTTTTTTATTTTGGGCCATTTCTAAAATTATTTTGAATGCCAAGTTTAAGCTTCATCATCAGCTTAACAATTAGACTACAGGTCAGCCTGTGTTAGCTATGTTATCTGTAGGCATGAGCATTGATGTTTGTGAAACATTCCTTGCTTGCAGCTGGTAGCACTGCTGCAAACAGTAGCAAATGGAAGCAAAAGTTACTGTAAAAGGGGTCCTGCACCTTGTTATAATGCTTTTAATGTTTTATACACAGCACTTTGAATTATCTTGTACATTAAATGTGCTATACAAATAAACTTGCCTTGCTTTGAAAAAACAAATTAATACCGAACAATCACTTTTATTGGAATCACTACAACAGTGAACAAAGAGAAGATTGAGAGTTTTTACAGACTGGAACAGCAACATTTTACAATTTATGTTTATTTTTTACAGCAACAATATATTTAAGCAAATTAGTGTGTAAACACATACCATGGGCCACTCACAATTATGGTCTACACTAAGAAGGAACTTCAGACCACAGACGGTAAAACATGAAAGCTGCACACCATGTATGGCGGTTCCACCCCAAATCCAGGCTATACAGCGCAAAGAAGGATTTAGAGGACTAGTCAGCATCAGAGCCACTACCCAAGATGAAACATCTAAGCTCCACAAACATGAGGAAGATGGGCCGAAGAGATGAAGCACTTAGTGAATGTCTAAGGCAGTGGTCACTGGAAGAAAGGGAGTTGAGGGGACCATCATGAGAGGAAAATCCCCTTCATGGGATGTACCACTGACAGATAGCTGAAATAGCTGACATGAACAAATCCTACCAATAGATAGAAAGGGCTAGACTGGAGGCCAGGATAGAGGCGCTAATCATGGCAGCACAGCGGCAAGCCTTGAACACCGGGCAAAAGAGGCCCAGATATACCACACCAGACAGGATTCCATGCAGGCTGTGTAAAAACGCCCCTGAAACAATCAAGCACCTAACAGCAGGATTTAAGATATTGGCAGTAGAAGAATAACGCCATAATCAAGTGGGCATAGTGTACAGAAACATCTGTGCAGGTCACGACGGGAAACATCACCACAGGGGGTGGAGAAAGAAAGAGATAAGATCCTGTGGGACTTCCAGATACAGACCAACAAAATGGTAATGGCCAACCAACTTAACATTGTGATCACAGATAAGCAGCAGAGAAAAGCTGGAAAAAGGAACATGAGAAACTAGAGAAATAAGAAGGGCTAAAAGAAGAACTGCAGAAAGCCTAGAAGGTAAAGGCAAGAGTAATTATCCAAGCACTGGGGGCCATGCATCAGATATCTCAGTCCAGAAGAGCACAATCCTGAGAACAGCTAAGATACTTTGCAGGACCTTAAAGCTCCGAGGACTCTGGTAGAGGACCCAAGCTTGAGAAGATGAACAGCCACACCCAGAAATGCAAAGTGGGTCAGAAATATGATGATTACCATTCAGGTAAACAGTCAGGTTGGTTTGTATTTTTTAATGTTTTGTTTTCCTTAGAAACTTGTGGTCCCCCCACAGATAATGAAGATGATGAAATTCATGACACATGGGGCTTCTTGACTGCAGAAACTGTGAACTACCTCTAAAACAAACAATTCAGTTATTTATACTTTTTGTGCTTGTGGAAAAAATGTTATTTATTATTTATAATATTAGTGAGTGTGTCCATGTTTTATTCCAAAGAAGCCTTGAAATATAACATTCCCAATTAGTAACCACATAATGTATGATAAAAGACACCAAACTTGTAAATTACACATTAAAATCTATGACCAATCAAAACAATTTAGTGTTTAGTTTCAGTAAGATTTTTTTTTCTTGTGTTGATTACTCAGTCACAGGGGTCTTTTTTTTATAAATAGGCACCAGCATGTCCTAAATCTCTCTCTGGTGACACAGCCAGCAAGCACACTTCAGGGCCAAGAGTGAGTCTGCCACTGTTCAAAGTAGAACATCCATTCATATCCTAGGGGAAGGCAGCATGCATGAAAATGTTGTTTGGCTAAAATGATGTAGGATTAGAATTAGATGCTTCTAGCAAAGCAACCTTTACTTTAGCTCCTGAATATTTCAGAAATAGATGCAACCAGCCTCCACATGACACTTGAACAGGGATGCAGTAAACGCCCACCACATTACAGCAAAAATATGACAACATTTAGAAACATGAATACAGATATATGATGACTTTAAATAAAGACATTCTATTAAAAAATAAACAGCACATATTGCACGAGTGCAGATTTTATGACAGATGGACAACCACCTGAGATTTACTCATACACAAGTTAATCATCTTGTTAATAGAGCAGCAGCTTCAATGTGTACAAAAATAATGTTGTCCCTCTGAAAAGAAGGTAATCAGTCTGAATAGGCTAGCTCCTTGGTTTAATTCACAATTGTGTGCTTTAAAACAGACTTTAAAAAGATTAGAATAAAATTGAGGTTCATTTAATTTAGAAGAATTTCACTTGCTCTGGAAATAAAGTTTCATTGTATTTAAGAAAGCCCTTAATAAAGCTAGGGCCACTTATTGTTCATCACCGATAGAGGAGAACAAGAACTACCCCATAACCATGAATTAATCGAATTCTCAACTCTGGTGACTTCATGAGTTTTTTCACAAATAAAATTGCTGCTATTAGTGAGAAAATCAATTACATCCTTTCACTGTTGATGATCTTCCATCAAGAACAGGAACTTGCCCTGTGCTTATGGATGGAGGATTTAACTGAAGATAACATTTAATGCAATCTATTGGTTTCCTGTGTTAGGCAATTCTTGTTTTTTTGTTTTTTTGTTCTTTTTGTTTATTGAATTGGCTTATATAAATACAATTATGTCTACATGGACAAATGTGAATCACAGATTTGTTTTAATTAAATTTTAAATGACCATAACTAATTGTACTGAATTAGCTCTATCTTTAAAAGTAGATTGAGATGATTTTGTTAAAAAAAAAAAGAATTAATTAAAAGCTAATTGATGTGAAATACTAAGTTAAAAACACAGTATGAAAAACAGGTACACCCTTATTACTTCAACAGAAATTAAGAAGGTAAATAGCACCAATGTGGTGTTAATCAACTACTTGATCAAATGATCATCTCCAACTTCTTTTTGTGTTTTGATGTTTGTAAATGTGCTTCTCTTGAGTATTTAGGTGTTAACACCACACCTGAAAGGCATCAGATATGATTACAGTAAAGGGATAGTTGCTGCCCATCAATCTGGGGAGGGTTATAAAGACATTTGCAAACTATATAAGTCCATCATCCTACAGTGAGAATGTTTCACAAGCAGAAGACATCTATGACAGTTGGCAGTCTTCCCAAGAATGAATGTCCACGTTTACCCCAAGATCATAACACGCAAAACTCTGATGAATCACAAAAAAAGCTATAATCTCAGACCCCATGTATTTCAGCATGTTAAACATTAAACTTCATATACAGTATAGTGAAGAGTGACTATTAAGATATTCTTGAAACTCTACAAGAGAGCTGGCTCAGTCGCTTCCTGTCATCCACTGTCTCTTTTGCTGTCATACTTGTTATTCTGCAACAACTCAGTTCTTATCCAAATACAGTCAGCACAGCAGGACTCTGGAGAAGAGGATCCTGGAGGATACGTGTGTGTGATTCAAATGCATGTATTACACTCAGTCTTTTTGGGCTGCTTTCCTTCCAGATTCTCAGACTAAAATGGAAGTGATGGTATGGACAAAAAAGGGAAACATTCTAAATAATCCAGAGGAGATGATCTCTTTTTTTTCTCTCCTTCATTTGTTTCATTCCAAGATATTTTGCCCAATTGTTTATGGATGAATGGGAGTTTTTTCAGGTTTTATTAAGGTTTTTTTCAAGGAAAATGCACTTGGAGTACTACTGTGACACAAGGGGGACATTTTTGCATAGTGAGTTTTGAGAAGTTAGTCAGTTTTATGAATAATGACACAAAGAAGGACGAACTACTCTGTGTATGTTATTTATCAGTTCAACAATAACATTAACCAAATTTCTCCTTTAACTTTTCACTTAAAAATCAAGTATCAAGTATGAGCTTATGTATTATTTATTTTTCTAATCTCTTGATGCACCGTGCATGTTCAATTTTTTCAAGAAATGAACATTTTTCAACGTAATTAATATAAATTGAAAACTAGAAAAAAGCAGGAATTTCACATAACATATATCATAAGATATGAGCTTGCAGATTTTTTTGTGTTGCAAAAACTAACAAAATCCCAAATATGACAATGCATAAAAGTAAGCATAGTACAGTTGGCACTGAGGTTCTTTATTTATATAATTTACTTACCTGACCTGCAACAGGAGAAATGTCTATAAAAATTAGAGAATAATAAGACAAAGTCATGAGAATAATTTCTATTAGGACTTCGTGCATGAAAAAAATTTATACGATGTATATGTGAAACACAGCTAAAAAACTATATATTCTATTGGGCTGTTGAAATGAAATAAATAAAGCTATTTTCTGTGTTGCCTTATTGTCAATTGCATGCATTTCAATTTAACACCCCACTGAGCTTTTTTTTCTAAAACCAGGGAAGTTATAGTGAGACAGCAGAGAGACCTTTGAGATGTCTTGATAAAAGATATCTCAAAGAACTGTAAGAACTGCTAAAAGAGAGCTGGCTCCCTGTGAGATTTGGCAGACTTTCTTGTATTTTTGAGATCCCTTGAAATCACAAGCAAACCAACTGAGGTGGTGATTGCTCAGAGTGGGTAAGATGTAGTAAGCCTCACAATGTGTTCATCAGGAAGGTAGACACATACACATACAATACACATACAGAAAAAACAGATAGAAACCCACAGAAAAACAGAAGAGTCAAAGCATAAATGGGTTTTCATCCCTTGTCTGTAAAGATAACCCAAAACTGCTCTGTTGCTATCAAGACAGTTTTTTAAAGTTGTATTTGTAAAGATTCAAACAGGTTGTTTATGCTCTTGTTAAAAAAAAAGGCACAAGAAGTTGCAGTCATCTCCTGAAAAACAAAGTCCTCAAACATCTTCAGAAATTAGCTAAATAATCTAAGACAAAAGGTATGATCACCAAAGAAAGGCAGAGAGAGATAAAAGTAATTGTCTCTATTATGGACTTGTTATATTTCAATCATACCACTTTGTAATAATTTATTTTGCAGTCTATTCGGACTTGTTAGAGCTGGAAGGCTTGACAGAGCTTGAGCAAAAGTACAGAAGAAATTACAATTACACCTGACAAGGCATCACTCCAAAGTTCTTTTGAGAATAGTCTGTTGATAAGTATCAGCACGAGTACTATAATTCTTTCCACTCTCCACCTCAGTCAGCCTAGATGAGGTGGTTTAAAGGCCCCACTGTGATGTGTGATGATGCATCTGTCACTGCTGAGTTATTCACATAATACTAGATGTGGGAGCCTCGGCTTTGAATTCCCTTGAAGAAATATTACAATTTGAATGAGATCTGATGTGCAGGAAAAGAAGGTGGTTAATTAATCTGCCAGATGATGGGTCACTACAAAAGTAATAACAGCATACATCTATGTAGGATCTATGGACTTTTTTGTAAAACATGCAAGGTTTTATAGAGAGTATGCCCAGTGATGGGTGTGCAAATAAAGACTTAGCTGCCCTCAGAAGCAATTTCTGCTGCAACAAGAGCAAGCATACAGTATGTTAGAACCACAAGCCCCATGGAGGAAAACAAGCTTTGTTTTGCATTTCATTGTTTGAATTCCTCTGTTATGGCACACTGACACACTTTAAATCAACTACATTCCCATGAAGATCTTCATTCTGAGGCACATAAAAACATGATGTTTGTCAGTCTTTTCCTAAGTTAAGCATCACATAAAAACTGCAAAATGATATGAGCTTGTTGCTGTTGTGTTTTCTGAAAGAATATATCTGAATGCTAACCTAGCCTCTTTTTTTGTTGTACATGCATCATTAACATCAGTAATTAAACTTTTGCGATCAATCGAATGTTCACCCTATTTTTTACTTTTAATTAAATAAATGAGAAATTAATCTACATTTGATTAATTTCATGTCTCCCTATGCATATGAGGGCTGAAAATATTAACATAATGCAAACTATATCTATAGTATGTGGCAGTGTTTGCTGTTTTCATTCAAAATCATTTAGGAATTATGCATTTTTAAAATCTCTGATACTCTTTAAAGGATGGCAGGCTCCGTGACTTGTGAAGTTTTTGAAAATCAGATAGCATAAGGAAGTTTTGATTTAATATAATACATATATCTGTCAAAAAAACTATTCAACTAAATTGTAAGAATCACAGAATTTTTACTGTATATGTACAGCAGGATCCATGGTTAGTTTGATGTTCTACAGACTTGTGCATCATAAAAACAACCCACAGAAATGCAAGATACTAATCAGCTCATCATGCTCATTTTATTTTAATTGCTACAGCAACATTTTTCATCTTTTTATAACTGGAACATATTCTCCTTATAATGTTGGAAAATGCACTGCAGTTATTGGAAATATCTAATTGCAGGCATACTTCAAGAAGTCCATATTTAGCCCTGCTGTGCATCCCTGCCTTAGGTTTTTTTTATAGCTACATTTGGACCATGCCATACAATCAGCCCACTTCTCACTTAAAATGGGCTGCAGCACTTAGCAACATGTTCTTTTTGCCAGTCCAGTGAAGTTCAATATCACTTAAATCAAGGAGTCAAACTTAAAATGAACTGCACATTCTGCACTGGGAACATTCAGTTTGTGCACTATTCAGTTTGATTTTAAATGCTTTGATAGATTTATACCAAGGATCTTGTGAAAACACTGAAAAATTAGATGGTTGGTGACTGAGATTAAGAAAAGAGCATTATCACATTATATACAATAGCAAGAGTGCTGCTGCCTGCTGGCTTTCAGCATCTGCTCATGCATGACTGTATTATTGTAGCAGTTTCTAGTGGCTGTCTGCAGTGTCCATTAGCCATTATTGATTATTTGATCATACAGATCACATTGCTTAATAAGCAGAATTAAGAGGAGAGAGCCATCCCATTAGCTAAAGCTCTGTTGAGTCTGATCGTTGAAGTAACTGTTGTGTGGGCAGGTGCTGCTCAGATCAGTGGGAATTGTGTGTTTAAAAAAATCAAGCGTGATTATACAAGGGATGAAAAAAGAAAAATGTGCCAGAAGCTTCTCAGCTTTGTCGAAAAAATAAACTTCCACTATACAATGTGTTCTACTGCCAGCATCTAAACAGAGTCTTTCAACCCCTCTGCCCTTAATTAATCTTGAAAAGAAAATTGCATTATGCTACTAATCCATAGCAAAGCAAATGCATTACATTTCATACTTGATGCGGCTTCAACAAAGATGCTTGTGAACAACTTCAAACACTCCTTTGTGTTGCAGAACTGAAAGAGTGATCTTACAGTTTGGAGGGATTTCCAGCAACCATCCAGCAGCTGATGTGGTTTCAGTGGCTGCACACAGCCCACTACAGGTGTCATGTTCAGTTGTAAAGATGTAGCAGAGCTTGGTCATTGTGAACAGGAGGATTGTTTAACCTATTCGGGATTAATATTCTCAGTCAGAACATTTTTCAGTAAGGAATGTTATTTTATGAATTATAGCCCCACTAAGAGAACAAAGTAATGCCTCTCAGTATGTAGATAGTAAGCTAGTTAAGCTAGTTATGTTTATTGCTGTAGCTGTGTGCATAATTTTTCTATAATATTTATCTTATTAAACAAATGAGTACAAGTAACAGATGCTTTGTGCATAGTGGATATGGTTTCTGCTGTTGTCCATTTTTGTGTTTCAGTGTCCGCTGTACATGGACGTGAGTCATTTGTCATCATCAGGTCAGGAAGGTGCTGCCAGAAAGAGGGCAATCAAACCTTCGTCACAGCCCTCTGAATCTCAGAAAATGTATGCACGTGGCAACAAAGCACAGACAAGCACATGGTGATCTTCAAAGCACAGAGGTTGTCATCGTCTACCTGCTTTGAGGGCATTAACAAAGGTGTGTGAGACTAGGGTACATGCAGGGACTCCAAAAAGATACGTGCTAAATCTCCATTTTACTTTCATTTTACTGTAACATAGTATCAGCCTTTGCTGCTTTTCAGTACGATGTAAATGATGCTGAACTGGACACTCATTATGACCTAACAGATTGGTCATTATTACTGGCTAGTAATATCTACCCATATTTCATTTTAAATGTATATGAATATGCTGTAGCTGTTAAAAAAAAAAAAGAAATAAAATTGCTAATGTGCAGGTAGCTTCTGTTCTCCTGCCTTGCTTTTTTGTTTTGAGGCTTCTTAGTTTTGCTTCATACTCTGACGATGGTATAAAATAAAAAAGACATCATCTCTGTCTTTTCTCTTCCCCATTAGTAACAACCCAAGTGTACTGAACATTTAAAAGAAGAATCAGAGATGCCAACAGTTAAAATATTGATGAAAATTCAGCTTTCCTCATGAAAGAACATAAAATCAAAAATCTTCAAATGCTCCTTCCCACCCCTGGCCACCATGTCAAGCTCCCTACCACTGAGAAAGAATCTATCTCACTGACTATTTGCTGTTAACCTGTCAGAAAAATATTTAGCTAGTCTTTCATGGCTTCATACATCTGTCAGGTCTAAAGCCAACCCCTGTTGAGACAGCAGCTTAATCAGCCATATGTATATGTGGCTGTAATATGCAAAGAACTGCAACGGAAGGATTGATGGATGGAGGGACAGACGGACAGGATGATTTTTCTGAATGGGTTTTCCATTTCACTTTCCCTCTGCATTTTTTCTAAAAATGCTGCTTTCTCTGAAGTTAGCTATCTTAAATAACATCCTTGCTCTCTGTGTTCAATCGCCCTGTCTCATCAGTTATTCCTCACAATGTGTCATGACCTGCTATCGTGTGAAGACAATCTAAGGTATGAATTGCAGAATGGTTTTTTTTTCAGCAATTTAGTGTGTGCTTTCATCTGAATTACTGTCTTTGTGCCAGTGATTTACTGAATTAAAGGCAAGCCTGTGACAGTGATACGTGTTGTTAGATCTCTGAGCCAGTGACAGATTTGGAATCAATTTGCATGTATTTGAGAAGCAGGTGGAGATAAAAGATTTAAATGTATATAGCATGTAAAATAATTTCTGTTATTAAATGCTGCACTACCAAAATGATGGACTATGTAAGACCCATTTATGCAATGGCAGGTTTCTATCACTAGTCAGTTATTGGTAATTTTTTGTCATTAAAATAATTTGTTGAAATTTACATCAAAATAGACATAGACAAAGCCTATAAAACTAGAATGCAGCACGCTGACAGCAGACAGCGCAAAACAGAATTTGAATGTACCACGCATGTAGCAGCATCCATAGCAACCATGTTACCAACGATTTCAAGACCTGAGAGAATCTTTGTAAATAAAAAGACTGTTTAGGTTTTCTATTCAGTAATCTAATTTGTTCAAGGTCCGCTGGGAATAAGAAGCACCCTTTTGTTATGCTCAAAGTCAAAGTTGAAATTTTTTAATTTTACATTGTTTTTTTCTGAAAAACACCCATAACCAGCCTCAACGACTACCACCCGTTAGCACTCACCCCAGTCATTACCAATTACTTTAAGAAACCAGTTTTAAGACACATCAAAGCCTTTCCACCCCACTTCCAGGACCCACACCAGTTTGCATATCGGACCAACAGGACCACTGAAACTATTGCAATTGCACTCCACTCAGCGCTGAGTCACCTGGAACTAAAGGGGAGTTACGTCAGGATGCTCTTCATTGACTTTAGCTCAGCTTTCAATACAATAATACCAGACATTCTGATCCCCAAGCTAGCCAACCTGGGGCTCCCACCACCCACCAGCTCCTGAATAAAAGACTTTCTGGTCAACCAACCCCAGCAGGTAAAACTGGGTCCTTACCTCTCCTTCTCCCAAACTCTCAGTACTGGTTCTCCTGTGTGTTGCCTGTGTTGAGCCCACTACTTGACTCTCTCTACATGTGTGACTGCAGTCCGGCCCACCCAGAAAACATCATTGTAAAATTTGCAGATGACACAATGGTGGTGGGGCTGATTAGAGGGGGAAATTAGGCAGTCTACAGATATGAGGTCCTGAAACTTGGTGAGTGGTGTGCATCAAGCGTCTTTATGATGACACTGAACATCACCAAGACCAATGAACTCATCCTGGACTTCAGGCGTAACAGAGCAGTCCCAGCCCCTCTGTACATCAGCGGTGAATGTGTTGAGCGAGTTGAATCCTTCAAATTTCTCGGTGTCCACATCTCTGCAGACCTCTCCTGGTCAGTCAACACGACAGCGTTGGTCAAGAAGGCCCAGCAGCCCCTGAATTTTCTGAGGTGTGCTCAGGAAGGAGCATTTACACACACAGCTGCTGGTGACTTTCTACTACCATCGAGAGCTTGCTGACCTATGCTGTGACAGTGTGGCATGCCAGCTGCATGAAGGCCAACAGGAAGAGACTGCAGAGGGTAACAAATACTGCACAAAAGATCTGCCCTCTGTCCTCCCTGACTACCATCTATGACTCCAGCTGTCTCAGCAGAGCCAGAAACATTTTAAGTATTATAGTAATTGTGTGTGCACATTTATGAAGCTGCTCTTTCAATCTCATTGTACTGCGTATAATGACAATATAGGCTAATTTAAATCTAATCTAAATCTAAAATACAATGTAATGCTGAGGATTTGAGGTCTGTTGGTGGACTGGATTCAAGTCAGACAGGATTGGGAGTCTTCCTTTATCAGTGCTGCTGATGAGCAAAGTGGATAAAAGATAACGGCTCACTGTCCCATATAAATGGGCTGTTATAAAACGGGTGTTTCTCATCCTTAATTGTGATTGGCTGAGCAGCGTTCCATGCCGTGATAAATTGAGTGTAACCCACACATAGACCCGGTAAGACCTCATCACAAAATATTCCTGCGCCAGTGTCAACGGGCGTAGCATTGCCTAGCAACAAATAGCTCTGAGCGCAACTTACCTGTTCCGTTGTAAATTGTTTTTACAATTGCTAAAATAAAGCAATAAGCCCCGAGAAGCCGTGGGTTACAGGGATTTTACAACGGGATGCTGGCCTAGAGGCACGGCAGATTATGTCCGTGACGGGACATAAATCTGACAGTTCTCTCCAATCGTATTGGCATCCGAATTTTGACGACAGAAGATTGTGGAGCAACATCCTTGCCTCTGACAGCGGCACAACAGATACGTCCGGGCAAAAACGCACCTGTCCTGAAACACAAGCCTCCATCTTACCTCATAAAATTGGTCATTATTTTAACAACTGCACCATTGGAAATGTTCAGCTCAACATTAATGAGCCCAAATAAGATATATCACTGTGTTTTTTGGTTGGCCACCATCCACTTAATCTGACGTGAAGGAGAGAACACATAGTTCTCAATTAGTTTTATTAGCAATAAATTATTACTTAATTTTCCTCACTGCTATTTATTATTATTATATATATATTATTATTATTATTTTTATATTAAACTGCCAATAAATTGTTAAATTGTTTTGTGTATGTGTGTGTTTCTTTAATTAAATTTATATTTTATAAGCAATATGAAGGGTAACCGTTTTATAAAAGCTATTGGTAGTTCAGCATCCTACTACACTTCTTCCTAATTTTAGCAATTAGCCTAAATGAAATAGATTAGATTAGATTAGATTAGATTAGACTTTATTATCTCACAGTGGAGAAATTCACTTGTTACAGCAGCTCTTGTTATAGAATAAAGTGCAGAAAGACAGAATAAGGTGAACATGCATCACAGCAAGAAGGTGCAATATAAATTATTTACAAGAAAAAGTCTAAGAAAAGCAAAAATATGTACCATTATAAATATAAAAGAGATATATATATATATATATATACTATATATATATATAAAATATAACAACAACTTCACAGACTATATACATATTTACATGGTGATGGTGGGATATGAAGAATATGATGACATTGATAATGGGGGGGTATTGCACAGTAAAATATAAATAAATATTACACAGTATTATGACTATACAGATAAGTTGTACAGTCTGACAGCAGTGGGAATGAAGGACCTGCGGTAGCGCTCCTTCCTACACTGAGGGTGTCTCAGTCTGCTGCTGAAGGAGCTGCTCAGCCCCTCCACAGTGTGGTGCAGCGGGTGAGAGGTGTTGTCCATGATGGATGTGAGCTTGGCCAACATCCTCCTCTCACCCACCTCCTCCACAGAGTCCAGCGGGCAGCCCAGGACAGAGCTGGCCCTCCTGACCAGCTTGTTCAGTCTCTTCCTGTCCCGGTCAGTGCTGCTCGCTCCCCAGCAGACAACGGCGTAGAGGACAGCAGAGGCTACCACAGAGTCATAAAATGTCCTTAGCAGAGGCCTGCATACTCCAAAGGACCTCAGTCTCCTCAGGAGGTGGAGGCGACTCTGGCCCTTCTTGTACAGGGCGTCTGTGTGGTGTGACCAGTCCAGTTTACTGTTGAGGTGAACACCCAGGTACTTGAAACTGTCCACCCGGTCAATGTCCTTCCCCTGGATGTTCACCGGTGTGTGGGGTAGTGTCCTTCTCCGGAAGTCAATCACCATCTCCATGGTCTTACTGGTGTTTAAGCACAGGTGGTTGCGCTCACACCAGTCCACAAAGTCCATGATGACTGACCGGTACTCCAGCTCGTTCCCCTCAGACACACAGCCCACAATGGCTGAGTCGTCAGAGAACTTCTGGAGATGACAGCTGCTGGTGTTGTAGGTGAAGTCCGAGGTGTAGAGGGTGAAGAGGAACGGTGAGAGCACTGTTCCCTGAGGGGCCCCCGTGCTGCAGACTACCACCTCAGACACACAGTTCTGCAGACGCACGTACTGTGGCCGGTTGGTGAGGTAGTCGATGGTCCACGCAGCTAACTTTCCATCCACTCCAGCTCCTTCCAGCTTCCCCCGCAGCAGCGCCGGCTGGATGGTGTTGAACGCACTGGAGAAGTCAAAAAACATGACTCTCACGGCGCTCCCAGCGGTCTCCAGGTGAGCCAGCGCCCTGTGCAGTAGGTAGATGACAGCATCATCCACGCCGATGTTTGGCCTGTAGGCAAACTGCAGCGGGTCCATCGCGGTCCACACCACGGAGCGGAGGTGACCGAGGATGAGCCTCTCCATGGTCTTCATCAGGTGGGAGGTCAAGGCGACGGGTCTGTAATGGTTCGGTTCCTTAGCGTGTGATATCTTAGGAACCGGAACCACACAGGAGGTCTTCCACAGGACAGGGACCTTCTCCAGGCTGAGGCTCAGGTTAAAGATGTACCTGAGCACCTCACAGAGCTGGTCTGCACAGGTCCTGAGCAGCCTGGGGCTGATGCCGTCTGGTCCTGCAGCTTTCCTGTTCTTCAGCCGCCTCAGTTCTCTCCTCACCTGGGCCGATGTAAGGGAGAGGGGGGGAGGTGGAGGGCAGTGGGGGGCTGGTGGTGGAGTCCATTGGTGTGGAGTGGAGATGGGGGGTAGGTGAAATAAATAAATAAATAAATAAAATAAATCAACAAAACAACAAAACCAAAACATCGACAAAATCGGGCTCATGATTAATTTGCACACAACAATGAGAACAATGGAAGTTTTTAAACTTGAGTCAAAGACATCACTTTTCCCTCACAGAGTTAAAAGACAAGAACTTTATGAGAAATGTTTATTATGACGAGAAACAGAGTTTCTTCATGGTGGCTGTAGGCAGTTAGAATCCCATGAACCTCTCCTGAGGAGGAGACGGAGGCACGACGTCCAGCAGCCTAAGATTAGTGTAGATGATTTTTCTGTTAGTAATTTATTCCATTAAGTTTCCATTTCATTTATCAGTCAGATCTAATATTCAGTTTTATTATGAATAAATGAACATGCGGATTGATTTAAAATTCAGTTGAAGGGAATATACTTGAATTTTTTTTTAAAAAGTAACAGAATAAGTGCTGTCAAGAATGTTCAGTGTTCAACAACTAATTAGTTATTTTTATAATCCTGTAACTCCATCACTAAGTAAAGGAGTTACTGGTAACTAGAACTAGAGGAAGTAGTAACTACAATGAATTACGTTTTGTAATGTGCCCAACACTTCATTACATTTTATTCATTCATTTTCTTTGTAAGTCAAAATATCACATCTTTAATGCAAAGTTGCCCTGCAAAGAGCGATACATTCAGGAAACAAAGAAAGAGCTGCGTGAGGCAGATCGATAAAAGATGTTAAATAGGTACCAGCAAAACACAAAAACAAGAGGGTGAATCCTAATGTAGTATGGTCAACCATAGTAAACCACTTCCTAGAAGAGTTAGCAGGCTTTGCATCTTGCCATGGGGACATGCAACACTAAGGTAATATATATTCCCTGTTCTTTTTAATCTCTACAGTTTCATGTAGTTTTGCTGCTACAGTGGCGTTTTGAATGGGCCAAGAGTATCATCACCTCTAGAGTCTGAGCTGTGATTATAGCAAACCAAAGTATTCAGGCTGCTTCATTTGTTAGTAGGGTTAAACTACTCTTCCCTGCTATTACCATCCCCATTTTTGACCCCTCTTCACTTTGCATGTGGTTTGTAATTGTGATGTTCATGACAAAATAAAATCTATAGCCATCCATCAATCCATTGTCTGCCGCTTATCTGAAGTCAGGAAGTCAGGGTTGTGGTGCCAAAGAACGGAAACCCTGACATCCCTCTTCCCGGCCACATTCACCAGCTGATCCGGGAGAATCCAGAGGCATTCCCAGGCCAGCCAAGAAATGTAGTCCATCCAGCGTGTCCTGGGTCTTCCCTGGGGCCTCTTTCTGGTGGGAAGTACCTGTTCTTTTGGAACGTCCCCGGTCACTTTTGGTCACTACCCACAGCTCGTGACCATAGGTGAGGGTAGGAACATAGCTCGACCACACGGCTTGGGCTCTGGAACAACTGAACAACGTCATGAATTGACCACGACGAGCACCTTGTTCAGGCATATGAGTGTCAAGATATGCACTTGGCACCAGGACACTCTAGGCCGCAGTTCGATGGTCAACTTTGTAGCCGTATCGTCGGACTTGCGGCCGCATGTCTTGGACACTCGAGTAAAGAGAGGGGCGGAGCTGTCAACTGATCACCACCTGGTGGTGAGTTGGCTCAGATGGTGCAGATGGTGGGGGAGGATGCCGGTCAGGCATGGCAGACCCAAGTGTGTTGTGAGGTTCTGCTGGGAACGTCTGGTGGAGTCGCCTGTCAGAAAGAGTTTCAACTCCCATCACCGGCAGAGCTTCAACCATGTCCCCGGTGAGGTGGAGGACATTGAGTCTGAGTGGGCTGTGTTCCGTGGATCTATTGTTGAGGCGGCCAGCCACAGCTGTGGCCGCAATGTCATCTGTGCCTGTCATGGTGGTAACCTCTGAACTTGTTGGTGGACACCAGCAGTAAGGGATGTCGACAAACTGAAGAAGGAGTCCCATTGGGCCTTTTTGGGCTGTGGAACTCCAGAGGCAGCTGATGGGTATCAGCAGGCTAAGTGGAACGCAGCTTCGGCAGTCGCTAAGGAAAAAACTCAGGTATGGGAGGAGTTTGGAGAGGCCATGGAGAATGACTTCCGGACGGCTTCGAAGAGATTCTGGTCCACCATCCAGCGGCTCAGGAGGGGAAAGCAGTGCTCCATCAACGCTGCGTATAGTGGGGGTGGGGGGCTGCTGACCTCGACTTGGGACGTTGAAGGTGGAGGGAATACTTCGAACACCTTCTCAATCCCACCAACACGCCTTCCGATGAGGAAGCAGAGTCTGGGGACCATGGTGTTGGCTCTCCCATCTCTGGGGCTGAGGTCGCTGAGGTGGTTAAAAAGCTCCTCAGTGGAAGGGCCCTGGGGGTGGATGAGGTCCGCCCAGAGTTCCTCAAGGCTCCGGATGCTGTAGGGCTGTCTTGGTGACACGCCTCTAAAACATCATGTGGACATCGGGGACAGTTCCCCTGGATTTGCAGACTGGGGTGGTGGTCCCCCTCTTCAAAAGGGGGGACCGGAGGGTGTGCTCCAACTACAGGGGGATCACACTCTTCAACCTCCCTGGTAAGGTCTATTCAGGGGTGCTGGAGAGGAGGGTCGGTCGGATAGTCGAACCTCGGATTGAGGAGGAGCAGTGTGGTTTTCATCCCAGTCGTGGAACAGTGGACCAGCACTACACTCTCTTCAGGGTCTTGGAGAAGGCATGGGAGTTTGCTCAACCAGTCTACATATGTTTTGTGAACTTGGAGAAGGCATTTGACAGTGTCCCCCGGGGACTCCTGTGGAGGAGCGCCAGACCCCCTTGCACAAGCTGTCTGGTCCCTATACGACTGGTGTCAGAGCTTGGTCCGCATCGCCGAGTCATGTCGCTTAGTGGCAACTATCTTTACTGCCTTGGGAAAAATGCCTGATGTCAGTGAGCTGTTAACTATTTGTAGATTACTTTTATCTGAGGTTAAGTTTTTGAAAAGTCAGAATGTATTACCAGAGTGCACTTTGTTAATTTCAAATGCCAAACTTTTTCTTCTAGGATTTTTAAATTGACTATACGAAACAGGGACATGACGTTAAAGCTATTTCTAGGCTTCAGAAACAGTTCAGTTTTCTTTATTAGACTGAATGGTGTTAATGTGAACTCTAACTCTTTTTTTTCTCACTAAAAGTTTTAAAAAAATTTGTTTTCTCGGTTGAGAGAAGTTATGTGCTCATCTGGGCATACACAGGGATAAAACATTAATTATGAAAAGAAAATATTTCTGATGATTTTCACAATGAGTAGCACAGTCTGACTAAATTTCAGTCCATAATTTCACCTTAAGATATTCAGATACTTCTTGAGAATTGTGTTTTGTTTTGTTTTTGTTTTGTTTTGTTTCTTTTTTGTTGTTGTTGTTGTGGAAACATGTGGAAAAATTGAGAACACAGAGGCACTGAATATGCAGGGACTGGCCCCGGAGGAAAACCAATGTCTCTGTCAGCGCTAATGAGGTTGTTTGATGTGATCAACTGCAGGGCAATTATTGATATTTACCAAAGGCTGGAAACGATAATGATATGACCAATATGTCTATGATGAAGGGATGGATATATTTTGGACTATGTCACTCTTTTACAAGTGAATGCACAGTAACTGATTAGATTGTCATGTTATTGCTGATATAAATATTAAACTACAGCTATGATGTTGTGTGGCTGAAATTGTTACAGTCTTTTACAAGAATAGTTTATATCTTAAATGGCTAATAAAGTTAAATATCTTTAAATTTAAACATTTAGAGTTGAGCCAGTATTAATCAGTGATGAAGAGGTGGTTGTCTTGCACAGCTTTGCATTTATCTCTTAAACACAACATTGTTCCCAAATGTCTGCACAAATAAACAAATTTTAGACTCTCACTATGATTGGGTTTTTTTTATGAAATACTGTAGGCGTACCCCCTTTTTAATAATGGCATACTGTTCCTGTGTGCTGTCCACCACTATTATCCAAATAAACAGAAAAACCTTGAATAGATGGATTCCACCATATAGTAGCAAATGATTCAAAGGCAGAGAGCATTAGATAATCACAGAAAGGCACTCCATGGAGAGATCAAAAGTAGAGCAAGTCTGCACCTGCCAGTGACTTTGTGATGAGTGTCAGGGTTTGCCAGCTCATCGAAGAAAGAGATCATACACCTCCTGTCATGAAGGGGGCTTCACGAAAACACTAGATGGCTGATGACTGTGTGCAACATCAGGGCTGATTTATTAGGTCTTATTTGTAAGTGACTTTGTTTTTCAAGTTTTAGAGTACAGTGGGGACATATGGGAATGAAAACTGGTACTATTTGCCAAGGTGACAGGTGGAGGTGTTTCATTTGAGAAGAGTAATGGCTTAGTTCTTCTGCAAACAATATCATGAGTGAAAATTGCAAGATAGAAAGTGCCCTTTCATATGAGGAACAAATGTCACATTCTAGATCTTTACCGCTTGTGTAAGAGGCAAAATCGACACATATATGGATTGTTGCCAGCTGCGATAAAGAAGCTGGGATTATTTTCAGCTTGTGAATCAGTGTTTTCTTGTCTCATCATGTCAGGGTGTAGTCCAAGAAACTGAAGGAAACAAAAATAAGACCAGTGTTGAGTCCTTTAGATATTGGCTAAATAGAATCATCACAGCTGTGCAAGATGTAATCAAAACTTGGCGCAGATCAAAATGAAACTCTTGTTTAAAAAGGATGAAAAGGATGTGGTGTCACTCATAAGCACTGACTATTTCAGTAAGAAGGTAGCAATAGCAATGTTCAATAGAGCTGAACAAGAGCAGAATACACTTACTAAAATTATTTAAAATGTTTTTGCAACCAGTTTGCCACAATGAATTTGACAGGACATAAAATCCATGTTTGGGTCCAAATCATTTCCATTTGTTGAAGTTGAATTATATACAGGTAATGTAGATGATAGTACTATCCAACCCACTAAACAGAACAACATAAAATGCAGTGTTTTAATATAAAAACAGAGAATTAGATATAGTTTATGTGTGCGACTGCAGTAGGAACACATTTAAGATCAATTGGATGAAAAAGCCAAAAGGGAACTTTCTTTACGTTATTATCAAAACCATATTAACCAGAATACAACCTGGTTTTCACTGTAAATTACCCATGATCGAAGCCAGTAGAATTTTGATGCAGGTGCAGTTGTACAGTTCACTGCTATCCTGCTGTGTTCAGTCTAGAGATCAATATCTCCAAAACTCTCCTTAGCCTGTGATATAGCTTTTTTTCTCTTACTGCTTTGATTTGGTTTTACTGCTCTGTTTTGTTTGTCCTCTCCCTGTAGCATTCTCTTGTGGAGAAGACAAGCCTATATGTTTATGTTATTTTTTTATTTTCAGTTATTTCAGCTAGAGGGTGCAAGGGTTAGTTTATTTTTATAGATACTCAGAACAACAAAGATTTTATTGGCTATTATGCATTACCCTCATGTCATAGGTGCATGTGCAATATTTTACTGCAAAATACATTAGTAAAGAAAGTAACTATATTTAAAGAAATAATAAAATAAAATAAAATAAAATAAAATAAAATAATTGATTAACACTGACTTACGCCAAAGGCAAGAAAGTGCAGAGTAAAACCTGGCCTATAACCCAGAGCAATATTGATGTCAAAATGTTAATTTATTGTGAACGTCTGCTTTTATTGGATCCTGAGTTTGGGCAGATCTGAAGAAAACTGTCCTTTTTTTACTGTGGACCTTGGACTTAGAGACTTAGATCCATTTATATCCAATAAAAATGCAAAGGCATTATAAAAAAATCTGAGGAGGGGCATTATCTCTTTTTTAGAGACATTTTGATTGTGGATTCCTCCATATCATATTCTATGTTTTGACTTTCATGTTTTCTACATTTCATTTTAAGGATATTCTGAACGTAAAAAGACTTCTTATTATATAAAGGTCAAGAAAAATGTAGAAAGACTTGAAGATATGCCATTAATTTGAATTTCAGCCACCTTCAGAACTTATAGTTTAATCTTGAGTTGATTTAGAGTAATGAACCGAATGAATGTGTCGTATCTCCTGAACAACAAACATTCATTGCTAGAGAATCAAACTCTTCAGACTTTTTCTCCTCTACTTTAGTGTATGTAAAAATTTGTATATCTAATAACCCTATTAGAATTTATCCTTTTCACCTTAACTTTTTAAATCAAATGCACCTTAATGGCCATACACACCAGAAGTTCTCGTCTCAACCTGGTTAGACAAAGACTACACTGGTTCCATGTGGTTACTAAACTAGTGATATAAACAATCTCTATTTCTGAAGAATCAGAAACAAGTCCAGTACATGTAAATGTATTATATATCTGATACTGGTGTAAAAATCCATATTTAAGTGCTTACTTGAACAGCTATGAGAGTTTTGAGGTTTGAGTAGCTGTTAGTTTAGCTTATGCATCAGGATATCTTCTGATAAATATTGTTGTGAATTCTGGTGGGACCAAGCACCTGGAGGAAATAGACTTAAAAAGCCATGCTTTAGAATATTATTTATCAACAAAGGTCACAGTTTGATTTTAAAAAGATGACCAGAGGATGAACTGTTCCTGAAGGACAACACTCTTTGTCTGCCACTAAATTATTGGTTTGAATATGAGAGGTTTGAGGCAACACTCCAAATCCACAAATCTGCAAGTGGAGCCATTCACAAGGTGATCAACTTAAACCAAAACTGCATCTTATCACCTGAGGAACCAACAAACCCTTAAAGGGGGTGTAACTGAGAGAGTTTCAGACCCCCCTCCAAACCCTCTCAAAATTATCCTCATTTTATTTTCTCCCCCTGTTCTACCCCATTATAATTAACCGATACATTAAGAATTGCTGCAGAACTTAACCAAAGTATGCTTTAAATAGGATAGGATGCGTATAACTTTGTTTCAAAATAATTGTCCTCATTCAGTTTGACATGTTGTACATTATGCAAGTTGAAATATTTTTCTTATTTTGCACCAGAGTGAAAATGACATTTTCAGTTTTCTGCATTTGCCAGCAGGCCAACATGACAAAGAGTATGCAATATTGCTGTTTGTTGTTTTTTTTCGGGGTGTATCAGTATCAGTTGTCGGCCGAATGACTTGTAATATATTGGCATACTGGATTTTGGCCAAAAGTCCAATAACGTGCATCCCTATTTATGACGTTGCTTTATAATCACTTTTTTTCATTTGTTTTATTTCGATCTGTTTACATAATTGATCAACATTTTTACATGGTTTCTAACATATAACTTACAGATGTGTTCACAAATGTCCCAATCTGATATTCCAACGCAAGGAAATTAAAAAAAACAGAAACATTTAAGACAATAATCCAAACACTGATATTTCAATTTCAAGCTGTGTCTGATCTACCAAAGCTGCAAGACAGCATCAGCTCCCATTGGCTGAAGACAGTAAACCACGCCTCCATGCAGGATTGGTTCTGTAAGTTTAAACATACAAAATTTATGAGGTTCCATTTGTGCCAAAAATATTAAAACTTGTTTATATGCATACTGTCTATGTGTACGGACCATTGTGTATGTAGTTGGTAAACCTGACCACATATTAGTCCATTAGTGAGTCCATCTTGTGAGTATTTGCCAGTATTTTTCCTATCCACTGTCTTGCAACATCAATCCTGAAACTGCGTCTCTGCTATGAACATGACTGGTGTCACAAAAAAATTTGGTTATAGCAAATTACTCTTCTGATATTTGTCATTAATCTAGGCCTACCGCTTAAGTAGCCCACCAAATTTCGTTTAGTTGAATTCAGAAATCTTTTCTTCATTCTCTTTAACATTAATTAATTAACAACACAGTTTAATTAATTCATGCTTCATTTTCCTTCATTTTTACACTTCTTTATGTTAATGATCTTAATTACATATTTTCTGGTTATGTTTTAAATGCTCAGATGGTATCTTATATAGTTTGTACAATAGTTAAACAAATATATTATTCGTTGTCTATGGTTTCCTTGTGTGGTCCTAAGATCAATTCAAATGACAACTCTACAAGTAGCATGTGAGACTGATTTATTTAATGATATGAACTATATCATTTATAGAGGGTATTGCCCCAATTTTTATTCTGTAATAAAATTTGTTAATACTAAAATAAAGTCACTGTACTTTGACTGCTGTCTACTGTACTAATACTCATAGGTAAAAAGAAACACTAAAGCAATTGTTAATAAGATAAAAAGCTGTTGAAAAGATCAAAAGTGTATCCAATTTTAAAGTAACAGTTGCAAAAAGTTGGAAAAGAGATAATAAAGTTATTTGTTACTGTGCACAGACTCCTGAGTCAGAATAATTGGATGGTTTTCTTGTCCTTCCACTTAATTTAACACTGAATGCGGCTCACTCTCGCTGATTAGATCACTATGCTCGGGATAACATGATATCACCCAAATACAAACTAAAGGCAAGGATAAAAATGCTTAACATTCTCAGTTTCTGCTGCAACAAAACAGTAAGGTATGAGAAATGTGGCTGCACAGAGGGGTTATAAGAAGTATATTAGGGCATTATGAATGAAAACAGATGTGGGATAAGACTCTATAGAGGCTTTAACGCTGATCTCCATGCTCACCGTTACACCTTACTAGAATAACAGTAAACAACTATTCCAGTGGGAAGTGTATATGGTTCGACTTATTATATTCTTCTTATGCTACAGCTGTTTGTTGTGTAAGTGCAGTCAGTAAACATGAAAAGGACTTTTTAAGGAAATTTTGCAGTAGGTTTGAATTTTTTTCAACCATAAAAAGTTTTTTATTTTTGTTTAAATCTGACCTGAGACATAATTTCTGGTTTGTTTGTTTGTTTGTTTGTTTGTTTGTTTGTTTGTTTGTTTGTTTGTTTCTTTCTTTCTTTCTTTGTTTCTTTGTTTTTAACAGTTAAAAAAATTAAGCTTCTAAACTTTATGAAAAAAGGGTAAGTCAAAACTCAACATTAGACTGACTTTTACTGACTGGAGAGAACTTAGAGAAGAGACAGGATGCAAAACAAATACCAAATTAGCCTTTGTTGGGGGCGCCACAGTACAAAAATCTAACTTCAGTTGTGGGGCTTGACGGTAGTCACCTGACCTAATTTTTGGGGGACATAACATTGCTAACCCTAAAACTGACCAGACACAACTATAATTACTTAAAAAAAATACTTTGTATCTGTCAACATGTGCATATACCACATGGGTACATTTTGGAGAGGAAAATCTCTCAAAAGGTGGCACTACCACAAACATGCTTTAGAAATACTGGATGGTTCCTATGCTGTAGTACAGCAGTTTCTTTTGTTAATACAGACAGGCAACAATGTTCTTTTCATAGGGCAATTATTGATCAGTGTTCTCCTGACAGTGGACTAATGAATTTTACAGCAAGCTAATATGAGAGAGGCCCCGGATCTCTTTATGAGCTGATTATGCGTCTTGCTCCTGAAATGAGGGTTATAATAGCCTTAATTTTTCAATATTTCTGTTGTTCTTACTTAATTTTGTTCACTTTTAAAATACACAACTAGAAATACAAGTGCACACACAGGCTCAAACAATTGATTTCATGCTATTAATGTAAATTTATTAGTAATGGTGGGAAATACAGTAAAAGTGAATGTGATCATGTGGATGTATTGTCAGTGTGGATGTCAATATTGGGTGTCGCTGAACAAAGTGACTTTGTCTCAGATGTACACAAAGACAGAGTCTTTCAAAAGAATACACAAGGCTAGCAAACTTCAGTGAGTGCTTGTCAATGTATAGTACACAATGTTTGTTGACATCCTACTGGAGCTGACCTCCTTGGCACTGATGCCTTCTGAACTCTGAAAACAACACCCCCCATTGCTCTGAGGCACGGCAATTGAAATATGAAGAAAGAGGTTTTTTTTTTTATTGCAAAATATCATTGTTAAACCTTGATTGAAAAGCGCCTATTTTAATTAGCAGAGAATGAGAATCCCTTAGGACTTAACTTTCAATTTTCAATGACTGTTCTTAACACATTTAATCTCTTCAATCTGTTAATAACCTCTTATTTGATTAAAGAACATAATCATCTTTATTCCTTTTTAATCTATTAAAGTACAGTCACTCATTTGTTCAAACTTTCATCTGTCTCAAGGACTTTGATGGTATGTGCTCCCTTATGATGACATTTCTCAGTTCATCTTTCTTCTCTATTTGCTCAGGATGATTAATGACACACACTCACACAATTACACACAGCGAGCATGGCTGGTATATTTCTCCTCATGTACATTCAGGTGCTTCAAGTGGGTGTCAAATGTAGCACATCTGAGTCTCCACTTGACTTTGTGGATACAGCTCTTCCTTCAGGGCTTTTAGATTCTCCACGGCTCAACTCACAACCACTCAGGCATAGATGAAAGTTGTGCTCCTCTCAGCGTCTTACTGTAGTGAAGCACGATGTGGATGAACCAGCTTATCAATGGAACCCAAAGGAAAATGCCATGCTCTCAGTTATGAAATGTTTTTATTTTTTCCAGCATGAAAATGAAAATTTATGTTGCAGTAAAACCACAAACATAAGTGACTGGACAGGGTTAGGGATAAAATACTATCTCCCTCAAAGTGTAATGAAGTCAGCAGAACCACTTGATAGTCCAAGTAGGGTTTTTGATATGTATATTCACTGAAATTATCATCCTTGTTTTACTATCTCATGATTTCATTATCTGCAATTAAATGACAAGAGAACTTTTGTAATAATTGCTGCAATTACTAGATAGGTAGTGTCCATTAGCATTTTGCTTCTTTCATGATTTAAATTGCCCAAAAACCACCAATTATAATAGATCTATGAGGAACCATTATGTTTAAAGGGATGATAATGGCCGAATAAGGAGAAAACAATTTAGTTGCTACTGCAACAGCAACTATTGTGACCGCATAGCTTTAAAAGGAGGAAGGGAATATTTTATTTGTGGCATGCAATCCAAGATTCATGTGACAGACCTGATTTTGCATAATTTAAACCTTACAGAAAAAAAAGAAGAAGTCTTCAACACGGTACTGGTGTTTTTAAAACCAAGTTGTTCCTGAATTTCATTCACAGGTATACACTCTGCAGCCAACACTGGAATGGAAAGTCTCTTTTCTGTCACACCCTTTGGCTACCAGATGAGCAAGTAACATTTTGTCACCTCAGACTGCTCGAATCCTTGAAATAAGAGCTTGGCACAAAATTGAAAACGCATGCTTTTCCTTATTTTGAGAAGAATTATCAGTTTTTGGGAAAACGTCTAGAACCCCTCTCTAAGTGCCAGTCTTGCTTCTCTAATTTTCTGCAGCAGGCGAGCAAAATGTTTAATTAGCTTGTGTATGAGACACCAGTGCGTCTCAGGAGGTTTCCACTTCGTTGTCAGATTTAAATTAGCCTCACAGTTATGAATTATATTTCTTAATGTCTCAGACGAGCTAGAGTTGAAGGAGATGTGATTTCATCCTTGTCCTACAGCATCACAGTCTTGTATTTATTGTGGCTATGCTCTAATAACTTGAAACAGGTGTGAACCTCTAAATTTCACAATCTAAAATTCAACCATGTGATTAGATTACTGGGAGTCCGTAAGAAAGAAGAAAACGGGCTAAATAACTGTTTAATTACACTTTTACACACTGTGATGTGGGTGCCATCTGCTGGTTAATTATGTGCAATAAACCAACCCTGTATTTACCTACACCCAACCACTAGGAGGACACTACACTACTGAATATAGTATGCATGATCCAGCAGAAATATTAATCTCTTCTGCAGGACTGTTTCACCTGATAACATCTTGTGTTACGTTTCTATATTGTTACAGATAAAGCCACCCACTCTCCGACACAAACATAATTCAAACTTATCAGAGATGAAAGATCACACTAAAAGCAGTTTGCCCCTGTCCCACAGTGACCCTGCAATAACTGCTGCTCTTTATCACAGAGAGAAAGTTCAACACCATATAGGTATAACCAAGGGGGCAATAAAAACAAATGTTTTTTTGTTTGTTTGTTTTTGTTTGTTTTTTTGTTTTTTGTTTTTGTTTTTCTTTAAAGAGGTTAATCATTTAGTAAAACATACATATAATTTACATTTAATGAAATGTAATGCCTCTGAGCTTCTAACCACCTCTGTAAATACTGATTGTGTCATCTTTTATCGTCATTTCATCTGTTTGGGAGCTGAGTAAGCAATTTACATAATCTACATTCATTCATTCTTTGTGTTAGGTAACAAGAACGTGCCCATCCATAATCATAACAAGTGCGAATTTCAGATTCTGCTTCATAGAAATGCTTCTTTTGGACAAATAAACACAAGTCTTGTGATACTTGGAGATTACTTGAAAAGCTTTGAGGAAAAATACATCAAATATAACCACTTTAAAGATACCCCCGACCCCCCAAACACACTCCTTGGCCTTAAAAGTTGAAAAGCAGTGCAATGATTCAAGGCTGAAGATACAATTAAAACCTAAGAAACTCACACACAATGCATCAAGGCTTCAGCTGTGACAAGTGCAAGACAGGATAACAAGGTCAGTGGTAGGACAGTTGTACAGTATGAAGCATACTGTTCAAATCCAGTGACTTTTATAATCGTGTGAGTGGCAGAAGTGTTAATAAGCAGCATAATCTAATGGTGACATCAAGGTTGTGAACTCTGAAACACCAGGAGACCAGACAATCAGTTCAAACCCAAATCAAACTTTTTATCTTGAATTTCATAATATTTTGACATTATTATAACTTAAAAAAATGTATCATTGACATTATATTTATCCAGGCAGACATATATTTACAATTTCTTGAGTAATTGTAAAAGTGTGTCACACTTTTCTGAACTCTGATGGAATCATATTGTTTGTCTGCATTTCAGGAGGAAATCTGCTGAGAACAGTAAAGCCAGTTTACTTTTTAACTTATACTGTTGTTTTTCTCACACTAATCCTCTTTTGCAACAGATTGTTCTGCACTTCCCCCGATATCAGGTCACTACACAGAGTTAAACATTAAGCTGCAACCAGACACGGCCAGCACACAAAGAGGTGGGATCAGGTGAAAGTGGTACGATTGTTTTTAAAATTTGGTTGACGTAAGAAAATGGCAAATAAAATGTTTAATTTTGTATAAACTGCTATCATGAGTACTATTTAATACATATTATAAAAGTGAAAACAATCTTTTTAATACAAAGAAAATATTTTGTACAGCTGAAACAGTCATTTAACATTTTTTCAAAAATGTTTTTGTACTTGCACAGAATTTCGTTGGTTTCAGTTCTTTTAATGATCAGTGTGTTTCACTTGGGCTTCTGGGCAGTAAGGTTAATAATAACATTTATGTTGCCAGACTCAGTGAGTTGAAACTTTTAGATGGGAATGAGCTAACTATTACTTTTTAATACTTGTTTATAACAACACATTATGCAAAATTTTTCATGCAAACAAAGTAATAATGTGTTAGCAGATAGAGGTTAGACAAAACTGTGTGTGCAATTGATTTATTGTAAAATAAAATTGTTCATACATAGTTTTTTTTTTTTTTTTTTTTTTTTGTTGTTGTTTGTTTGTTTTTGAGGCTATAAATGGTGAGGTTCTTCTGATATTCCAGATTGGAAATTGGATTTTGTGGGGTAGAATATTCCATTTTAACTCTTCTTGTGGAAACTTTTTGTGAAACTTCTAAATGCACTGTTAAGAGACCACCATATTCATGGTCTTTTTCAAGTAGAATTGTCTAGGTCCTAGTAGTATAGTTCAAGTGGAACAACCCATTATTTCAGATTTCCAGTTCAGAAAGTTGGTAAAACCTTAATCAACCCTGGCCTCAAAATCCAGCATGGCTGGCTCACACATACAAATCCAGTGGAATTTTAAGTATTCTACTGTTTATTTGCACCTTTTTTCTAAAAATCACTCATGCACAAGCTACTTCCAAACTGGTATTAATAAAATGTCTTAATCTTATCTGGAACTTATTTTATTGGCTTATGACAAGTGTTTTAGTGAACGATCAATCCCACATTACCACCTACATGTTCTTGTCTGACACTTTGAAATTATTTGAAAAGACCAATAAACTGTCACTGCTGATCAAAAAATAACCAAAAACTTCTAGTCTTTCTCCACCTCATCATGCAGGGACATTTGGACAGTGTTTGTCCAAATAAAATCTATCATGGATCTTTTTAACAAGGCCAGGCAGGCTTTCTCACAAAGTCAGTTCATCCAAGAGACTTTTATAAGCTGTTAGTTACATACCCATCCCTTAACACTCACCCATGGGTGTTCTCATGACACGACATGGTGAGTTGTCCAATTATTTACAGTGTATGAAGCGCCCCCAGGATCTCTCTGTCATCAACATTATGACTAATTTCTGTCTCAGTGCAGCTTTGCTTTAGGACAAATGTGTGAAGAATATTTTGAGATCATTTTACAACTACTGTCAAACTCACTGGACTGCACGTACTATCTCCCTCCTTCCTTTCAAACACACAAATGCACCCACCAAAGGAGAAGCTGTGATTGGTCGAGAATGACATCTGAGTAGATGGCTGGGTATAATTTAGAAAGCCTATTGGCTGCTGGGACTGTGCTGCTCATGAGCACGTCTAGCTTTGTTGACTTGAATACAGCTTTTGTGTAAACATGCCACACAGATACAGACACACTGCTGATATGACAAACACAAGAAGTCCAGTACAAAAGCCTTGCAAGGGAAATGTTTAGTTGTTGTCAGAGATAATTCAAAATGATCACATGTTTTGCTTTTTCCACTCCCTCTATCACCATTTATGTCATTATGTAATTCAAAATGTAGAAATATTACTTTTCACACTGGTTTAGCTTATTTGAAGCTAAATTAATAATCTGAATGTATTTTTATTAGTATAATAAAAAGTCAACAGTTATAAGCTGAACTCCGGGAAGTTAACAAGTGGGCAGGTAGCTTATATGACAGGGATATAATGAGCTCTTACTAATACTGTGTTAAACATTTAGGTATTAAGCTAAGAAAAAACATGTTTTTAAAAAAGGGTTTTCATTCTTTACATTTATCTTGCTAAGGACAGTAAATTGTGACTCTGACTGTATTTTAGAACATACAACAATTTTAGAAAAATAGAAAAGGTAAAAAAAAGAAAGAGAACAAAGCAATATTAATGTTTACTTGTTAAGCAGTGCAACAGCAAAACAGCTGTGAATGAGAAAACAGCAGGTTTTGAGGAAAATTTGAAAAAAAAAAAATCTATGACAAAACACAACAAAATTCTAGAAAACACAACCACAAAACAGAAAAGACACAAAATACAAAATCATCAACAAACTAGGAATCCACATTTAAAGAAAGCTCACCATCAAAAAAGAAACAAAATCATTTTGAAAACACAAAACTTTAAAATATACAAAAACAGAAAACACACAAAACACTTCAGTGAAACAGAAGATAACTTTTCATAAAACGGAAAACACCAATTTTGACAACACGAGTGCAGCAGTGTTTTAGAAACCACATCAACAAAACAGAAAGCACAATAAAATTTCAGAAATCACAACAACACATTTCAGATAATACAACCTTTTTTTAAAAGTCTGTTTTTAAGGGCTTCTCTGTTGTTTTTGTGTTTCGTCATGTTTTATTGTTTTGATCCCTCAAGAAAAGAATTATTTTTCTTGAAAATAATCTCCTCTGTATACTTGCAGAAAATTTTGAAGTTGTTTGGCAGGTATGGTTACTGCAGGCATCTTAGAGATAGGAATGAAGCTCTTCTGAGTATTTAGAAAAGCTTAGTCCAGGTTTGATGCTGAAATCAGAGATCTCCAGGACCAGAACATCTGCTGCAGGACATCCAGTTCTTTATATCACTGAAGTATTTCCTCTATGAATGTAGTCGTATGTATAACAATTAAAGATAAAAACAATAAATAAATGCCCTTAAGTGGTTACTTTGTCCACACGTAAAATTAGTTTTGAGCTTGGCAGTGGAGAAACTCATCTTTTTACTGGGTTTGTGCTGAGGTATCAAAGCTTCTTTTATCTGATTTGTTGAATTTATACCCAGTGTGGCATCCAACAGATCCAGCTGTTTTTCTGTTGTTTAGTGTTAGCACCAGGTCCAGTCAACCATATTTTGCAAGAGAAGTAAATAAATGTATTTCCAAAAATGTCACTGTCGCCTAAAAGAACCACACTAATGGCGGGTTACCTTCTCTGAAATAACAGCCCTGAATCCGGATTTTCTTATTAACCCAGCATACGTTCTTTTTTTGGCATAAGACTCAGAAAATAAGCACACTGTACCGGAAAGTGGGTAGGATCTGTATATGAGCTGTTCTGAAACAATTTCAGAGCAGAGCACCAAAGAACAAAGGGATACAGAGATAGAATCCTGGTGCCACACCCTCAAGCTGCAGAGCCAGGGCCTTTATGGCAACCTCTGTAAAGCTGGTTGATACACTCTATACCCAAGAATCCCCTTTCATCTTCCATGGCACAGTGAAAGCCAGGGAACCCCAGAAAAGGCAGGGTATTCAGTGAGTACTTGCAATGAAGCAGTGGTACTGGAAAAGAAGACGAGAACTGGAGGACTTTAGGGAAACTGAGGATTATTAAACTAACAAGAAAAAAGGAGCAGATGCTGCAATTACCTGTGGTACATTTACATGAAAAGATCATCACTGAGGTCTTCCAAATGTGTCTCAGTACATAAGAGAGGAATAGATGCCATGATTTTTGACACATGAAGTAAGGGGAATAAACAGGATGAAGCTGAAACCGTTTTCATCTTAATCAACTCTCTGTGAGGGTGGATTAGGATGTTTCCATTCATAATTTCACACAGGATTGAGGAAAAAATTGTCAGGCTCGAGTTTGATAGATCAATTTGTAGCTCTTCCAGCAGGCTTTTCCTCTCCTTTCCTATTATAAAATCCCTCTGAGTCTAACAGCATAATCTATGACACGCTTGATCTGATTTTCATTTGAAGTGTCGTAGCATCCTGCTTTATCTCCTGACATGGTGGAGACCTCCTCAACATCAATACCAACATTGTTGGTTGCTAGGAGCTATTTGCTATGTGCAGAGTCATTTTCATGGCTATTATGGTGCCACATTAGCTAAAATAGCATTTCAGCCTTATTAATTCACATGTTAATGTCAGTAGAACTACTAGAAGTAATCTAGATTGCCACAGCATCTCTTTGTTACGTTTGGCTTTTTTAATTATTATTTTTAATGTAATTTAATATTAATGTGTTTTCTTGTGTAAATGTCATCTCAGGTCACACATAGTTAAAACTAAAATATTTTCTTGTGGAGTAACACACTGTCTCTGCTTCAGCAGAGACAGAGATTTGCACACTGACACACCCACACACTCACTGCTGTAGGCTTTTATCCTCAGGCACCTGGATAGCAAAGAATTACACAGAGAGAAACTTATTCATTTGGGAAACATACACATACCACTTTCCTGAGACAAGCCTTTAGTCCTGAGGCTGAGAGGAATACTATTGTTGGATTACTCTGATAGTGTGGTAGTTTGAGGCCTTGAGGACTCTGGTGCACCCATCTTTTTTTTACCTCCTTTCCCCCTTCTTTGTGAAACTGCAGGGCTGTGGTGATTTATCTACATTAACCACAATGTTTTCAGAAATTACGGAAGAGTAAACACGGCTGATGTTATTATCTATGGATTGCCACAATGTAATTTCAGGACTACAGCTGCGTTTTTGCAAAGATCTTCACGAGTGAGGTTCAGTGATATAATGCCTAAGTATATTTTAAAAGAAAATAACCTGTTATTTTTTCCTAAATTTCCTCTTTGATCATCCTCTCATCCTATAGGACATGTTGTATTTGTTCAAGCCTTCCATATACATAAGTATAACTCGAAGCACTCAGCAATGAAACCAGGAAGAGAAATGCAAACTTCTCAACCCTCAATATACTTTCACGCTTGACTTATTTGCTAAAAAATAGTGAAACAGCTCTAGTGGAGTGTAGCTGTGACATTTATATTTAACCACTCAGTTATCACTGCCTTTTTAGAAATGGCTTTTCTCATTCTATTCAAGTGAAACCAATTTAAAGTCGGTCAGTTTGAATGTGCAATCTGGAGCCGTAATGCTAACATTGAAAAACTCATTTTCAAGCTGTTTCAGTGGGGGTGAAAAAGCTGTTTTATCTTTTAAATTGTATGATGACATGGTTACAACACAGTAAGTGCCCTCTTCAATGTATTAGCCATTACTTCATTTAGCTCACTTAAAAATGTGTAATAACTCATTGGTCCACAGCCCAAAACCTTAACAGTAAGGTCTCTGAATAGTGACATGCTTGTTTCTTTGCCTGCTCTTTTTCAGATGTGTGAATCTGTGTCACATAACTATCATGTTTCTTTCTCTGCACAGAAGCACAAGAAAGTATTTCACTCAAGAGACTAGGGTTTGTTTCATTTTATTTCATTTTTATACTTCCTTTTGATTCCCTTTGCTGTTTGGTTTTGCTTTAGTCACAGCATAACTGTTCACACATAAACACCAAAGTCTTTGTCACATCAGCACAGCAGAATATTCTTCCTCATGCATCCTAAAAAACTGGAAAATTACCTGTTTTTATTCAGACACAGGCTCATTCTGAGAATTTCCAATTTTATTTGCTGGGAGCAAACTGGTTATACTGTAAAATAAATTTATGAAATTTATGTTGTCACTTGTCTCAGTGTGACTATAGTGCATAATGTAACACTCTGTGGTCTAATTGTTTTTCATGTCATCTTTTGGACTTAAATATGCTATCTAATGAATAAGAAGTTGTTTCTGTGTTGTTAAAATGTTGATGTATTGATGAATGTAATCGAACTTTAACATGATAACGCCACAGGAGATGTTTGCTAATGTTGCCAAGCTGGAGAAGCAAAAGTGTTTGAGCAGATTTGGGGAATGAACAGCTTCATGCCTGGAATACGTGATGGGATAAAGGTGGTAATATGCTGTTACAGAGCAGCTTGTTTGTCACCATATTAAGTGAGATTGGCACAGAGTTTAGACAAATAAAAGTTTAAAAATTGGAAAGATGACAAAATACATATTACATAATTTTTTGAAAATTAAAGAATGAAAAAAGAAAAAAAGTTTGACTAAATCTTGATGACGCAATTAAAAAAAGTGGCATGGAAAGTTATAGAACCCTCTGAAAGCCTCACCAGAAATGCCTCTCATCCACAGGTGAAGTCAGTTAAGACGATGACTACAATAAAGCCCATGTGTCACACACAAATCCTTGTATTGTCAATCCAGAGACAGTGTTCATTGGGAGGGGAATAACATTTTACATGTTTAAGTCCTTTCCAATAAAAACTGTATAAGTTTTCACTTAATTATGCGTCTGTAGGAATGTCTTTTTTTATTTTGTGTGTGTGTCTGTGTGGGTGTTGCATTTTCTTGAGAATAATCAGCTGTCCGAGAAGATGTATGGTATTAGCCAGCCCAATCAGAATCTGTGAGTTTTGTTTTTGGTTTAGTTCCGACTAGCGTTCTATTTCAAGTACTGTTATGTGTGTACTAATAGTTTTAACTGGGGTTCCTGGAGTTCAGGCTGTGTTTTTGTGATTTATGTTCTGTCCAGTTAATATTGTTAGTCTCACGTCTGGTTTTGTCTAGTAGGTAGAGGTCTCCATAGGTTTTCTTTTTCATGAATTGTTACATCTGAGGCAAAGGTAGTGTTTCTGGTGGCATCTACCTGCCTGCCTGCAACATAATTCAAAAGGTTATGGACAGATTTTGAAGATATTTTCAGAAAATCTCAGAAATGGAATAAGGAACAAGTGAACAAGTAGATTTTGGGAGTGATCCAAAGCACCGCCAGGATGCAAGATTTTGTTTAAAGTATTCTTTACTATGGGTAGACAGGGATAATTTAGAGCTTCTAACTCAAAAATAATTTCCACAATCATTGGCAAAAAATAAATACAATGGCTTGGCAGAGGTCTGTGCTCTTTGAGTGTTTTTAGTTATATTTACTTCTTCTTTCCTTGTTTCACTTGGTTCTTGGTTGCTAATTACCACACCACCTTCTTATTTAGTCATTAGCTCCCTCTGTTTTTATATCTTTGTTGATTTTGTTCATTGCTAGATCTTTGTTATGTCTTGGTATTTAGTTTTAGGTCAAATACTTTGTTAAAAATTTAAATATACAATTTTGAGCAGCTCATTAAAGTATTTAGAGTTCTGTTTCCTTCTACAGGGAGAACCTAAACAGCAATATTATGAGAGATTCATTCAGCATCATGGATCATGTTTCACAATGCACAGATTCTTTCATTATGATGGTGCCACTCGACAGACTACATCCTACTTCAGCGTTACTCAGTCCAGGTCCTCAAGACCCACTGCCTTGTATGTTTTAACCCTGCTTTAAAAAAACCTGAATAAAATGAATGGCTTGTTAACAGGCTTTCAAGGAACTTAATGAGTAAATTAATTCATCTGGATCAGGTGTGTTGGAATAGGAAGACATCTAAGACATGCAGGGCAGTGGGTCCTGAGGACCTGGATTGAGAAATGCTGTCCTAATCAAAGACAAACTGGGATGGAATCCTCAGTGAAAAAAAAACATGCAGGATTACTTTACATAAGTTCATTTTTGAGAAAGACTACTAGTGTTCAGCCACTTATCTTGTTTAATTTTGGGCAACTATCTTCAACACTGTAAAACATCAAGGAAACACCTGCTGAAGACAATAACCTAGGTTAGTGGTAAAGCAAAGCTATGTTACCACTAAGAGGATAAACCTCTGTAAAGTGCTTCTCAATAGGGCTCGTAAATGCAGACTACTTGTTTTACCTTTCTACTGCCACTTGGGCGATGCTCAAAACATGAAAACTTGAAACATAAGTGGCTCTTGGCTTTGTTTTTCATGTTGCTTTTTGCTCTAGCAAAATGAACACATTGTAAAACTGAGTGCTTAAAAGTATGGATAAGTGCTAGATGTTAGAGTGGATGCTTTGTGCCGAAGAGGATGGCACTTCTGGTACTTTCTTTATGTTATTTGGATAACGGATTATTCCAAACACAGGGTCACAAGGGGGAAGAAGTCTATCCTAACAGTTTAAAGTCCATCACAGAACTAAGAAAGGTCAGGCTCACACTCAATCCTAGCAAGAATTTAGAGACTCAGGTCAGCCTAACCTGCATGTCTTTGGACTGTGGGAGGAAGTCGGGAGAGAACCTACGCATACATGGGGAGAACATACAAATTTCATAGAGGTTCCCCCTAGAATCCTTCTTGTTGTTAATAACCACTACCTGACCAAAGAAAAAGTCCCCACCAAAAGAAAGGTCAGACTCTCTAATATTTTATTGGACCGCCTTTAGCTTGATTACAGCAGCATTCACTGTGACATTGTTTCCATAAGCTTCTGTAGTGTCACAAGATTTATTTCCATCCAGTGTTGCATTAATTTTTTATCAAGATCCTGTTTTGATGATGGTAGAGTCCAACCACTGTGCGAAGCCTTCTCCAGCACATTGCAAACATTCCCAATGGGGTTCAGGTGTGGACTCTGTGGTGGCCATTCCATGTGTGAAAGTTATGTCTCATGCTTTCTGAACCACTCTTTCAGAATTTGAGCCCCATGAATCCTGGCATTATCTGTTCAGTCCTAGTCCCTCGAGTTCCCTTCACATTGTGCGTGTGGAAATGTTCTTACTTTTACTATTAAACATAACCCTGAGTTCTACTGTTGTTTTTTTTCCATTTGATTTTACCAAACTTTTAAGTGATAGCGATCACGATCAGTCAGGATTTTTTTTCCAACCAAATTTTTTCCTGAAAGATGATAGTTCCCCACTATCCTTCCAGTTTTTAATAATGCGTTGAACAGTTCTAACCCAGTTTTAGTCATTTCTGCAATCTCCGTAAATTTTTTCTCTGCTTGATGCATGCCAATGATTTGACCCTTATTAAACAGACTAACATCTTTTTCATGACAACACAGCGTGTATCATTTGACGATCTTTCGATGATGGCTGTCCTTCAACATGAATGAGAGCTTAGCCATCATCTTCTTCTCTCCCAACACCTCAACTTGTGGGTCCAGGGGACATCCCAGTATTGAGCTGTTCTGTACTGGAATGTCCAGAACAGTCAAGCTGGCAATGGATGCACCTTGATGTAAGATTGAGGAACATCTTTTACTGATCAATACATGTGACTTTACTTTTATCAAGTCTGACAAAATCGGAAATTGTGATGTGTCTAATAATTAAGATTTGCCAATCACTCATTCACAGAAATTCACAGATACCTGTAGATGCCATGATTTGTTGCACCTACCCACTTGTCATGAGGTCTGTTATGTTTCTAATCAATGAAATCTGATGTAACACAGTAACCACTAACCTTTGAACCCACCTTAATCAACTTGTTATCTCAAGAAAACAAAGTTTGTTTTTCTCAAAATAACAATATAAATTATCCCATTATCATGATAAAATGGTCATTATTATCTCACTGTAACAAGAAAACTAATTCTTTATCTCTAACAATTTTAAAGAGAACTAGAAACACTCAGCCAATGATTTTGGAGCATTATTTTTTAATTATAAACTCTAATGGCACAATTATCCCTACCTCCCAATAATAAAGAATACCTTAAAAAATTCCTGGATCCAGGCGGTGATCCAGATTACTTTTTTTTTTTTTTTTAAACCCTGTAAACCCACATCTATTCAACAATATATAAAATTGTTGTTTCCTAACAGTCCAAACAAAAAGTAAAAAAGATATCTTTTTTCTGTTTTATTGTAAACTTATATGGGCGGCGTGGCTCAGTGGGTAGAGTGGTTATCTCACTTGAGGGTTGCCGGTTCAATCCTCAGCCTGTCGAGCTCATGTCGAGGTGTCCCTGAGCAAGACACTGAACCCCAAATTGCTCCTGATGGGTTGTGGTTAGCGCCTTGCATGGTAGCTTCCACTATAAGTGTGTGAATGGGTGAATGAAATGTATAATGTAAAGCACATTACATTATACATACCCAATCTTTGCAATATGAAGACATAAAACAACACAATCAGGTATAGCAAACAGTACAATCAATCTAGTGACTGTGTGAGTCTGTACTTGGACTTGATTAGCTTATTAGAATGCTATTATTTGTGCTTAGTGAAGACTAGCAAACCAAGCATAAAACATAAAATATTTAATGTTTTTATTAATAATCTTGATTAAATCAATGTTTATCTATTCACAACTTCCAACTTGTAAATATTAATATGCTTAATCAAAATCACTCATGGAACGCCCCGTATGAAAATTTATGAATGTCTGTATGGAAAATGATGTGTCATTTTATTGGAAAAATGTTAAATGTAGAAGGCTTGGAATCACCACTGGACACAGTTAATGTTCTTAACAAGTTCCATGCCAATGCATTCGATGCTGTGGATTAAACCACACCTACAGCCAAACCTTTAGTATGGCAAAGCATTGCCAGATAACCCAAATTGTTTCCATGTATGTTTTCATAAATATGGTCACGGGTTGTTTTTACACATATTAACAGTATCAGGGGCATAGTTTTTTTCTTCATGGCATAAAATCAGTCAAAGCAAAAATAAATTAATTCAATAGTTGGTTTAGTCATGAAGCTGAACATAGGGTAACCAGAAACCACTCCCTGCCTTACACACTTATTTGGTGCAGAGCTCATTCCCAGCTCTGCATTTCAGCAGCTCATAATTGCCATGAAACAATGAATACAACACCCTGAGACATCAGCAGCAGTTAATTATACCAAAAACAGGATTTTCAATTCAACTTAATTGAAAGAAATGCTATCTGATTGATACGCTTTCTGTTTTTGTTTACCAAATTGGCTGTAGGTTATGAAGCATCACTCAATTTTGCAAGTCAATTTGCATAAAAGAATATTCATCCATGTCATTGCTTTTCATGAACTGCCAGAGGCTAAGTGAATTTGACAGAGTTTGGGATGTGAAGTTAAAATAACTGTACGCTATTGTTTATCTCTTTGGATAAACAACTGAGAACTTTGCACAGCAGTGATCGGTGTCATTTTTAAGATGTAATTCCTTTTCAGTTATAAGTACCCTTACAAATTAAAAGGAAAAGGGAAATATGAAAGCCTAAAGAATCTATGTTTGTTCTGCTGTATGTATGCAGAGGGTTCCTGGTATTGTTTGCTTCCAGTAGGCACCAAACTGGGTTACACAGATTGCTGCAAAACATGTGTCCATGTAAATACTGGCCCTTGAAAGGCAGACACTGCACCATTCTCCAGTAACAGTTTATGATGACACCATGTTTTTCCAAGCCTCCCTTCAAGCCACACCTCCACTTGACTGACCTTAAGTTCAGTAGCTTTTTACCAGCATCAGAAAAAAAAAGTTGTTCCACTAACCCCATTTCCCAATACCTACCTATATATATACCTGTGAATGAATTTGGAGGGAGTTTAGGAAGGTGTATCATGCTGGTATAGTTCTAAGATCTGCCTTGTCTATCAACGAGGAAACAAGACAGAGCTCTGCATGGTAAGCGCATTTCCTTCATAAATAAAGAAATTGTAAAGCTGTATATTCAAAATATTAAGTTATTAAACAACACTGATATAGATTTTTTTTTACTCATATCTAATTTTAACCCAGTAACTGTAGCCGTATTCTTGTACTTTTAAATATATCTCTTCAGATGCTCTTTAAAGCAAGATCTGCCCATATTTCTCTGCCATTTATAGTATTTATAGTCTACTTTCACTTCAGCTGTGCAGTCTCCTGATCTGAGCGTCTGCACCGGACGAGGAGGCGGTCGGGTGGCGTCACGTCATATCATCCGCCGCACTGTGATTGGCTGCTGACTCTCACCCGACACAGCTGTGATTGTTTTCTGCAGGGGAAGCTCCTATCCATGGTATGAGCTCTTTGCAGTGGAATGAACCTACACAGTTTTGTTTTGTTTGTTGTCTTCTACTCTGTACGCGTGTTTACTAAAGATGATGTGATCGCAGTCCTCGTTGTAAAGCTCAGGAAAACAAAGAGGGGGATCCGGGAATAATCATTGGCCGAGGAGCGAATGAACAGGAGTAAAGGTTTCTGTTTAGATCACACACTGAAAGCGTCTGGGAGTCAAGGTAAGAAGCAAGAATCTTTACCCTTTCTCATAGTAAGTTTTCAGTCTTATTAAAAAAAACAACAGGGTATATATTCTGGTTAATTAAATATATTTATTTATAACTAACAGCCACAAAGTGCCAAATGCCCAGACTAGAGGACCACTGCTGGAGCTGCTCTTGTTCACCGAAAGCTGAAACTAAGCATTCATCTGGAGCTAACTGGTTTGCATCCAAAGCTGAAGAAATGATGTCCATCATCACCACGGTGCTCGGCAGTGCGTATGGCTCACTGCACAATGTCCGAACCGCCAACCTGATCCGTCGGGGTCTCGTCCTCTTCACGGTCGGAGTGTTCCTAGCCTTGGTGCTCAACTTGCTACAGATACAAAGAAACGTGACCCTGTTTCCCGAGGAGGTGATGACAACTTTGTTTTCGTCTGCCTGGTGGATCCCACCTTGTTGTGGTACAGGAGCAGGTGAGTGGACGATAAGCTGATAGCAAATGTTGATTGACGTTGTATATAGTTCTGGGAAGCAGCGGTTTATCAGTCGTTTGCTGCTAATTTTGGGACAAAGGGATGCAGAGAGGAGGGGGTGGTAGCGCAGTAGGTTTTCTTTATAAGGGGAGAATGAGAGTGAGAAATACAATCTCTTAAAATATGTCATTTATTTGTGTACAGTAATGGTAAAGCCCATCGATAATTACATGCTACACTGAACAGTAAATAGTGCAATTTTAGACTAAATGCAACAGGATAACGAAACATTTTGTAAATCGCCGCATTCACCAGTTTTTGTGATATCACATTGTGATATGTTATTCGGTTTTGTATTATTAGCTGTTATATAAGTCTTCTCGGAGAACACGAGTCTTGACGTTTTTGTATTGGAATCAGTTATCAAAAACCTGACTCTGTACAGATGGTCGAAAATCTAGCGCTCCGATTGGTCGCAACAAACCGGACACTACGTGAGCTCTGCGCTCATTGGCTGATGTCATAACGGGTGAGCTGAGGACCTCCCCCTCCTTTTTTTTAAACGGCAAGAACCAGGAAGCCGGGAGGCTCCTCCTCCCATGTGCTGTAGGGCAGAAAACAAACTGAAAAAGAAGAGATGAAGCTTCATGTTTTCACCGTCAGTTACCATTCACGTTAAAGTCTATGTCATGTAACAGCATGTTTAAAGATTGCTCAGAGTAGTTTAATTTTCATTATGTGTTTTTTAGATAAGAGTTGACCATTTAGTCTATAAATGCCACAAATGAACAAGATGTTTTAGAACATCTTGCTTTGTTTTCTGTTGGTAAACTATTCAAAATTTGGTTCTAGTTCAAAATCTGACAACAGAAAATGTATTATCACTGAAAAATGGATAACTACCACAGATATACTTGAAATAGTGAATCTACAAATTTTTCATCTAAACACAAACTCTTCATTTGGTTCAAAATCATGGTTCATGGTGGGTAGAGTGGTCGTCTTGTAGCCTGAGGGTTGCCGGTTCAATCCTCAGCCTGTCAAGCTAATGTAGAGGTGTCCCTGAGCAAGACATTTAACCCCAAATTGCTCCTGATGGTCCCTAGTTAGCGCCTTGCATGGCAGCTTCTGCCATCAGTGTGTGAATGTGATGTATAATGTAAAGTGCTTTGAGTATCATTCCAGGTATAGTAAAAGTGCTATATAAATACAGACCATTTACATTTTATATTCATTCTACAATTAAATATTAGTAGCTTTTCCTGAAAAAAAGGGGAAAAAAAAAAGTTTTTTATTTTATTTACTTTTTATTTTTAACCTTGTATTTATCTTTGACTTTTAATCTGTAACTTTGCAGAAAATTGTAACTCCTGTACCTTTTTTTTTTTTTTTTCATTTTTTGCTGTGATATCCTAAACTTTCTACTTGCTGTTACTTTATAATTTACTGCTGATATGAGGTAAAGGAGAACCGAAAATTGCATTTTTTTAAATTTGTGTTTCAAACATAATGCAGTTTGTTTATAAATGAGTCACCAAGTATTTAAACACATGCTCAGCAAATAATCTCTTGTAGAAGCTCTGTGACAGGGCTTGGCCTCAGTGGTTCACAGGATTTCTGCTTATCTTGTATAATTTCGGTCTGTTTGTTCCTTTTTGCAGCTGTTGTTGGCCTGCTGTATCCCTGCCTCGACAGCCATTTGGGAGAGCCACACAAGTTCAAGAGGGAGTGGGCCAGTGTCATGCGATGCATCGCAGTGTTCGTTGGCATCAACCATGCAAGTGTTGTATCCTTTCCTAATGGGCTCATCCGCTGGGTCCCCAAATAAAGCTGTTTTCAGTGCAATCTTACATTTAATATTAGTTTGATGCAGGTAAAATCAGCAACAAAAACAACAATAATCCGTCTCAGGTTAAGACTGTAGCAATGCCACAACCCACTTTTTCCTTTTGACATCAACTCTTGGTGGAACTTGTCGGTCATCAAATATTTGAGTAAGAACAAATCCCATGCTAACGTCACACTGTTTGACTTTGCCCTTAACTTACCGTAATCCAGAAACTAGACTTTGACAACAACGTGCAGCTTTCCCTAACGCTGGCAGCCCTGTCCTTGGGCCTGTGGTGGACATTTGACCGCTCCAGGAGTGGCTTTGGCCTGGGTGTTACCACCGCCTTCCTAGCTACAATGATCACACAACTGCTGGTCTACAATGGAGTTTACCAGTAAGTCTGCAATTTTTTTTGCAACAGCACAATGTACAACAACAGTTGTACAAGTGGGTCAAATTAAAGTACACCAGGCTCTGGTGGGATCAAACTTGAAAACACCTTTTCTGTTTATAGTTTGTGAAGTTCTGAGGTGTATCTAGGTGTTCTATTAACAGCCCCCCCAGGGTGAATCAGTAGCATTTCATCAAGCATATGCAGCTGAGATAATGGGGCCTGGTTTAAAAAGTAGCTGCAGCTATAATATGTACATGTTTTCAATCTGCCCGCAGGGTATGAACTAAAGCAACATACCAGAAAGCCCCTTCAAGAATTGACTTAGGACTTCTAGTTTTAACACCTGTCTAATATGCTGCTTAATCTTTTGCCTTTTCTACAGGTACACATCTCCAGACTTCTTGTATGTGCGCTCCTGGCTACCATGCATATTCTTCTCAGGCGGTGTTACTGTGGGTAACATAGGACGCCAACTTGCCATGGTAAAGTCTACTTCCGTCTTTAGTCTGTAATCTTCTAGCTCAGTGATTGCCAAACTTTTTCTGAAGGGCCCCCTTTTCATCGACAAAAATAATGTCATGCCTTTAGAAAAACAACTCTGCTATTTACAACAGTTAAATAATTTATTTCTAAAGTAATCAACAGGCTTTTCTTTGTGTTCAGGATGAGAAGTCCCCAGGTGCTGTTATAACTTGTTTGTCTTCATACTGTCAGATGCTGATATTTTGAAACAAGCAACACACTGTGGTACTTTCACAAATTTGTCCATATTTTATGCCCCCCTGGCAAAGCTGTGGGTCCCCCCTAGGGGGTCAGCCTGCTCCATTTTGGGAACCACTGTTCTAGCTGAAGGATCAGATCCGTGTTAATGTTTTTGTATGCTGCTTAAACAGTCAAACTTGAAGTAACACTCACCTCACCATGTCTAAAGAGTGTTACCATTCTGAGGTTGACCTGAATTAGTACCTCCACCAATAAAGTGGCTCCATCACAGAGACTAATTGGTATGTGTGAGGGCAAGCTGATGGCCACTCAGCTGATTCTGCAACCCTGCCTTGCTGTGTGTAAGCAGACATGTTTATCCTGTGTTGAGCTTCCTCTGTTTGTTTTGCCTATATTCACCAAAGGGGAACAGCAGTGGCTCAACAAGGACAGCTTTTTTTTTTTTGCTGATATGACTGCTGTGTGAAAAAGGCTAAAGCTATGACCGCAATGTCTGAGTTTTGTGAGTCATGTTCCACAGTCTATTTTATTTTGGAAAAACAACTCTTGTCACATGACAACTTTCGTCCTGTTCCCCCTTTCTCCTCCCCTTGGATTTACCTAAGAAAAAGACTCTCCTGTTGGGTAATTACTGCATGGGCGATTATCTTTTTCAGCTGGCGACAAGTTATTTTACCCCGACTGATGCAATGAGTAACTTCTCATTTCTTAAACAACCATGTCAAAATAAGTTTTCTTAAGCCCCCAAAAACCCTTACTTGAAAGGGGTAGAACTTTCTGAAAGTTCAGGAATTTTGGAGGTTGGGCGTGCAAAAATGAAAATTTTTATTTAGGTCCATTTCAGTCATAACACAATTCAGTTTTCAGTTTTTTATTTGTTAAAAATGTCAGTTCCTCCCTAGGGTTTGAGCATCCTGAATCTTCTTTTCTTTCAAAAGACACATCCCGAACTCAGGGTATTGTTCGATAGCGAAAGTAAGAACATTTGAACATGCACAATGCAGAGGGAACTCAGGGGAGTGGGACTGAAAAGCTGTATAGCCAGAAGAAAACCAGAAATCAGTAAGGCTAACTGTAGAAAAAGACTTCAGTTTGCTTCGGAACATAAAGATTGGACGACCGGTGCAACGGAAGAAGGTCATGTGGCCTAAGAAGAAGGCCTCTATCAGGTCATCAGATATTGTCTGGTGGCAACCGTGAGGTCTGCAGACTAAACCAAACATTTACCATAGTGCCTGTTTGTTTTCCCTGACTTTAATACACCTAAATCTGTTTTATATCTTGAAAATGATGGCATCAGATAAAACACACGAGCTCCAGATGCTCATGTTGTATCAGGTCTATGGACTACTTGAAAGCAGCTTGGTCATATAACTTACAGGACAAAATGGTAAACGGACTATACTTATATATCGCTTTTCTACTGTTATGTTGACCCTTCAAAACTCTTTTACACTACAAGGCACTTCTATTGTTACATATGTGTCTTCTATCACTCACATTCATACTCTGATAGACACATTGGGGGGCAACATAGGGTTCAGTCCCAACCTTTTTTTTCTTTTTTAGCTGCTGCAGGTTTTAATGGAACAAGTCACACAGATCTCTTGATGTCTATCCAGGGCCTTTTCGCATCTGCCAAGTTAAAATTCAAGGGTAAACACTGAGTCTCTGCGATGTTGTGAAAGGTTTTTTTTGTTTTTTTTTTTCCTCCATCCGTCATATTTCCACAAAATACCCCTTCACATGTATCACTATCAGCTTCTTCACCCTGCTACAAAAAAAACCCCAAAAACGATAACTTCAAAGGACTCCCGTGCACCACACATGCTTTATTTGCAATTATGCAGCTGAGCCACAGCAGCAGATAAGATTGTCAAATGGTTTAAATCTGTGCAAAGAACATTGGACGCCCCCCTTCATAATTATCCCATCAAGTGAGCTTTGATGTCTTCATTAAGCTTCTGCCCGGAAGCCTCACCTCATTCTGTCTGTAAAGTACGAGTCCCGTCACTCCCTCAGTTTGACTCAGTGAAAGCGTGAAAGCAGATTAAGAGCTGTTGTTTTTCACAGTCGTGCCGAGACACAGAGCCAGTCGGGACTCGGCTGACCAGAGGGTCATTTGCTACTTGTTGTTTTTTGTTTGTGATGAGGCCTGAGGAATGTTGGCACAAGTTAGGACTTGATGTTTTTGAGCTGTTTTTTTCTCCCCTCTTCTTTCGCTCCAGTGGGTTATTTATGAGAAGGATCAGGAGAAACATTAGACTTTTTCTTTCCTTGAAAGGAAAAAAAAATCCCTTTTTTATTTATTTTATTTTTGGTTTAAGCCAGTTACAGTGAAACAATCTGTTTAGCAGATTTACTCATGCATTAAAAATATAAAAAATGTCAAAACCCCACCCTGTATACCTCTGGAAGCTGTATGTTTTAAAGCATAAAGGCTGATTTAATTTAGCTATCTGAATATTTCAATTTGCAGTCAAATGTGTAGTTTGTGGGCTACTAAGATTGCTAAATTTTCTCATGTTATGTTTGAAAATTTCTATAATATTTTCGAATAGGCTAAAATGGGAAGTTGGAAGACAAGTGTGCTTTTTATTCTTGTTAAGCAAGCAGTATTTTCTCCTCTGGCTGTGTGTAATCTGCAGTTGCCATAGGGGAAAAACAGCACAGAGAAACGGGAACAGAAAAGAAAAATCATGACCTTGAATTGGTTCAAACTACCGCTACAGATCCATGGTTACACAAAGGCGGATGATTAAAAATATCTGGAAATTTTAAAACACTAAAACTTGAACATGAGTTGCCTAAGGCTGTTAAGTTTTATCAAACAAGTTATCCTGTCTGCAAAACAAAGTAGTTGCTACTTAGATTCAGAAATGAAATTTGAACAAGTTCATTTCTGCTCTTTTCATAGGTATTTGTTGGATTTCTGATCACATGACATGTTGCTAACGCAGGCTGTCTGTCTTCTCCCCAGGGTGGCGTCGAGAAACCCCACATGGACTGAACGCTGAACTGCACAAATGCAGAAAGATGGACACCAAGGTGAAGGCCAGCCAAAATAGAAATGGATTAGAATGAGAAGGATAACCAGCGGGGAAAAAAGAAGACTCATTGTTTTGACTCCATCCTTTGTTTTCATTTGTTATGAGAACAAAGTGCAGGTCAAAAAACGTCCCTCATCTAATGTGCCATGTCCTCTGCACCTCCTTGCGGCCAATCAACCTCTCCCTCCCGTCTGTGTCCTCCATTAGCATTAAGGCTTCCTTCACATTAGACGGGAGGACAGCATTTTGCCTTTTTTTGTGTTCTCATTTGAAGTGAACAGCGAACTGGTTTTGTTTATTGAAGTGGACTTGTGTGCTTGAGTGTGGATGTATTCTGGTCATAGCAGGAGAAGCATGATAGAGATGCTATGATGTGTGTTTGAGTTTTTCTTTATTAGCCTGAGTATAATATGATCATTAAAGGGAAAATTTGTCTGAGTGGGCACAAACGTGTCTTCACTCTCACATAGAAACTCTTTCAGTGGCCTCACTGTGGCACAGGGGAGATGTGTGTTCCCAATCAAACCAAATTAAGTATTTATTTTCTTTTCCACTGGCCCCAAACCAAATGAATGTGTGATTGAGTGATGCATAACATCTTTAAGGAAATATTTGGGAAATTGTTTGCGTTCTTGTTGAGACTTGTTGCACTTGCATACTAAAAAACTTGGCATTTTTAGCATCAGCAACATGTTAAAAGGATTTAATCAACAGCTATGTAATAACCCACTTCGCTGTAGCCAAGCTGGTAGAAATAATCCAGAAAACTGTTTAAGAACAATGAGGCATCATAAGGTGAAGGACAAGCAGCGCTCTTAACTGTACTCATGGAGGAGGGGGCTGACATTTTTTTTACTAATATAAAATTGGGTTGTGATATGACTGAGATGGACCAAATTTAAAATGTTGATTTTTGCAAGCCCCACCTCTAAAATTCCTGAACTTTCAGAAAGTCCTACTGCTGTCAAGTAAGGATTTTGGGGGGCTTAAGAAAACCTCTTTTGAACTTAATAATCACTGGCTCTAGATCTTCCCTCAGTCTGTTTAAAAATGTTTCAGTTCCCTTGCTCTTGTCTATAAGTTAATATGAGTAAATAATCAAATATTGGATAACTTATTTCTCGTCTTAAATTAGTTGCAAAATCAAGGTGATAAAAGATAAGTTTGCCCCCTATCTTTTACGATAGAAATTTCTATTTATGTGCCTGAGCAGAGCCTCTTGAATCTCCTGCCGTGGAAAAGGGCTTAAAGGTGTCATTAGAGGGCAAACGTTCTGCTTTGCAATAGATGAGAAAACCAGGCTTGTTTGACTTGAGTCTGAGCTCAGGGAACTGAGCTACATATTCAACTCAGAGTTGAGCTCGGTATTGAATTTTTGATCATTAGATGAACGCAAACGATTTCCAGAATAGTTTAATTTATTTGGAGGTTTTAATACGTGGATTGAAGATAGACAGGAAATATAGAAGAAGTTTACTACCAACCTTCCTTGTGAATATGAGCATTTTCACTTGTGTACCTGAGGCTTTATGAGACATACTGTAAGATATTTGGAGCACAAATGCAAACTAGTTGGGATCCTCAATGGAAAGAAGTATATGAATGGAATTGTATTTACAGTCACAGTACAAGACTACTTTGTTTTGTTTTGTTTTTTTTGTTTGTTTGTTTGTTTTCTTTTTCCTAGAAAAGCTGAGAGGATTATTTGTCAAGAGAAAAAAAAGTTTGGACAGAACACCACATACGCATTAGCCTGGAGTGAAAATATTTCGCTAATGTGCAGAGTAACGTCTGGTCACCAGTGTGGACAATGTTTTTGAAAGATTGTACCTGAATATATCCAGTGTATTGCACCATTTAGGATCTTAATGTCATGTAAAACAGCCCTTTGGTTCCCAACTGGACATTTTACTATGTGATCACACACAATTCCCACTTGTAGCTTCAAACTTTGGGAACATACAGGTGAAAGGGGAGGGCAGGACATTATAAAGATTTGCAATCTGTGATTGCCTTTGTACAGTAGAATCTAGTGCTTCTGTCACTATAACAGTCTAGTTTTATCATTTGTATAAACTTAATGACATTACTGCTTGTATGTATAATAGCTTGCCGATGTAATCAGACAGGTATTACCATAACAGACCCACAGTATGTTAGTGTTTGGGGGTCTAGAGGATTAAGTGCAATCACACAATTCATGAGCCGATTATTCTTTATTTATTATTTCTGACAAAGGCTTAAAAAAATCATTTGTAAAGCAGTGTGGATCATTCAGAAATGAGCAATAACATCTTTGTTTCCATTAAGTTTTTTGTTTTTTTTTGTCAGAGATCACATGCCTTTCGAGTCAAAAACTAGTGACTCACCAGAAAGAGGAGATGAAAAATGATGTGTCAAACTCTTGTTTAAATCTCATTTCATAGCATTATGGAAGGAAACCTGATTTATTATTTTTTAAATGATCTTTGAGGCAGATCGCGTCAGGTCAAGTCTGCTTTCATTCAGGTGTGCTAAACAGAAGAGGAAGCTTTATATTTTTTTAGGGGTTGAAGCACCTTTTGTTGTGATGTGTTAGAGTATCTGTGTGTCTGATATTTCAGCTGAGTATCATTTTTGCTACCTTGGATTTAAGTGACAAATAAAAACACTTGACAAAGATGTCTGTAGTTTTTACTCGTATACAAAGCTGGATTAAGCAGTTAACATGTTTGTTAATGAATGTGAGCATAATATTTATGACTAGAAAAATAACCAGAAATTCCAGCTTCCCATCTGTTCATGTTTACTGATACTTTATACTAAAGCAATTACAAGAAATGTAACTAAGACATACAACAGCTTCAGTTCAACACTAGCGCTCTAAAATGAGGACTTAAACACAGCTGCAAATCAACTAGTAGCTGGAATGGAGCTGTCTGGGATGCTGATGACGGCACTTGTGTCTGCTGTCAAGGATAAGTTGAATAGATGAGGACGCTCTTTTGTCCCTGATCTCTGTCAGTCTTAGGAGCCATCATAATGTGTTTGGCTGCATCTTCCCTTTCCTTCCTCTTGTCTGTAAGACACTCCCCAACCCACCAAAAAGCCCTGAAACCTCCCCCTCCCCTGTGTGTCACAGGGATCATAAGGAACTGCCCTTCCTCCTTCCTCTGCCTACCCCCTCTCTGAACACTCCTTTCTGGAGGGCAGCCTTCTATTTATACCTAGCGGGGGACTGACAGTTAACCTTTTGCACTGGGGGGAAATTTCTGGGAATGAGGCCAATATCTGTGGGCTATTTTGAATAAACTCCTTATTCTCTCAGGCTATCTATCTATCTATCTATCTATCTATCTATCTATCTATCTATCTATCTATCTATCTATCTATCTATCTATCTATCTATCTATCTATCTATCTATCTATCTGTCTATCTATCTATATATCTATCTATCTATCTATCTATCCTTCCATCCATCCATCCATCCATCCATCCATGCATCCATGTATCTGACGGGGTAACAATCCAGCACCACACGCCAGCTCTTCCCTCTCTCTTCTCAGAAAGAAGAATTGGCCAAGCTTCAACCTCCTTTCATTTCCAGCCACCACAAGCTGAAAGACTCCATTAGAGCACCTCCTTATTGCCAAAAGCACCCCTTCTCCTTCCCCTCCCTTCGCTTTGCCCCCTTCATCCTTCCTTCAAGGCAATCAGACAAACCAAGCAGGGCCCATCTCATGTATCGATTTAGGCCATCTGTAAGTTTGCTCTGGCAGACGTCTGTTTGCTGCACCTTTATGACTTTCTGTTAAGTTGGTTTCTAATATTTTGAACCGAGTCAACTGCCAGAAAATATGAAGACAGTGAAAGTTAAACAATGCTACGCTCAGCTGTGGTGTGTTTTGTTCACTTTAATGGCTTAAAATCTCTGTCTATCTTGAAGTGAGTTAAAATCTGGCTGTATAGTGATATATTTTCAGTCATTCAGATCACTGTAAAATATTTTTAAAAAGCAATTTTTATTGATTTCAGGGGGAAATATATCATTACCGTAGCAGGATAAGGTGTACACAAAGTTAAAAAAATGTATGTAGACTAAAACAACAATAAATTATAAATTAAAGCAAAATTAAAAACATATCAAGATACATTAATAGCAATTCCACAGAGGGAGACTTTCCCCTCCAAAACCCTTAGTCCATTTTATATAAGACATTCAAGGCTGACAGAAGTAAACATACCCTCAAATTAATTCTCATTTTTGTAGAATAACTTTGTTTTTTGGTTGTTGTTGTTTTGTTTTTGCCCCCCTCCTTTTCCACCTAAGCAACTATCTAACAAAACCTCAGATTCATCTTGTGATCCTTTGGGAGCAGCTAAAATCCAAAGCTGGGGGTTATTAAGTGGATTAAATTACAAAACTTTATGTTAAATATTGCTTGCTAATTGATGCATCAGTATTAATCTAGTTATGCAATATATGTTAATGACATTGCTGTCAAATTAATGTTTGGTCTCCCTTGGCTGCCTGAAATGAAATCTTAAGTTGTTTTGATGCATGAGTGCAGCAAAATAGGAAACTATCAAAATACATATATTTTGGAAAAGCACACTGCAGCATAGTACAAGACAGTGGTGTGTCCTCAGTAGTGATGGCCTTTGTTACCACCAGATGACAGTGTTTATCCTCTCAACTTGTTTAGACATGACATCCATGGACCCCTAGTGGAGGGACAGGGAACAGAAATGTCTTGCAGGGCCTAATCTTACAAAGCAGAAGTTTTACCCTTTCATCCAGCTACTGTACCTCCATGAAAATAAGTTTGAGTCTTTCAACAAATATTTCTCTGACCAACAAAATAAAAATATAAAAAACCTTTGAACGTAAAAGAATTAATGTTCAACTAAGGAAATCATATTGATAATTTAAAAAATGTATACACATTTTCTTTAAAGCCTCCTAAAACTACTGATGAATGGACACTCTTGGATTCAAAAATATAATTTATTAAGCAGTGGCAGGAATATTATTCTTGGAATATTTATCCCACACTGCAGTGAGCAGTCTGAGTCACATGCATCATAGAAAAGGTCAATGAAATGGATTGAGTGTGGAGAAAATCATTGCACACTCTTATTTCTCAGCCAAAAGGTCTTCAGAGTTATTAATGCCCTGCTCTCTCTCTGATAGATAATGAAAGATCGTGTGTGTGTGTGCACACAAGTGTATGTGTATGAGAATCGTTTAGGTCTACTGAGTCTTCATTACACCAGAGCGGGGTCCACTCCTGTCCTCTGCCCTCGCTCATTGCCTCTCCCAGTGCTGGCCAGGAATAATGAATTACAGTGGATGCCATGGGGGGGCCCCGAGTGACTGGCTCAGAAGTGGACTCCATTTTAGCTCAAATTACCTCTCAGATCCCATTCAAATGGCAGTCTCAGGCTGGTCTCTGCCTTCCCTGTGTATTCCAGTCTAAGCGGGGAAATGATCTGTTCATAACTCCTCACCATTTACTTATTTAAGTAGCTGTGATTCTCACTTGGTGGCCATTTATCATGTGCTCTAGGTTAAATGTTGGTATATAGGATAAATAAATAAAAAAAATCTACTTTAAAAAAATTTACACAATCAGCTTTAAAAAGTGGAAACAATAGCCATCATTATCATCTCCATCATGGGGGATTTATCAGTTCAGTCAGCATGATTAGCCTTGTGTGCCATTCCTGATGCTTCCTTCTCTTCTTTCTGCAGGACAATAATGAAACGACGGCATTAACCTCAGGTGATGGCACATTATGCATGCCATCCAAATAAATCCTTCCTGGTGTAAATTAAACACACCCACTGCATCTTACAGAACAGATCAGACTCTAAAATCGACCAGGGTAATAATAATACCAGCTGAATGAAAGGTAATGGAATAAATCAAGGTGAGCATTTCCATTGCAAGATCTATCATGACAGGCAAACAACAAGAACTCTGAATTTTGTGAACTCAAAGACAAAAGGCAAAAAGTAGATCTCAGACTAACAATTTGAGCTTATTCCACACTTTTAAAGAAAAAAAATGCACAATATATATATTAGAGGGTGCTCTTTTATTCTAGATTCAACATTGAAGAGGAGTTTTTGAGGAATAGTTGAGGAACTTTATTGTATAAACGAAGCACACTTAAAATATAAAGAATCATTTAGTGAGTAAAACTCCAAAGCCTTAAATGTGTGGTTTTAAAATCATAGAATATTTTATCACATCAAAGAAAGATAAGTCACCTGCTTTTAAGATATTTTCAAAGACTGTGTAGACTTCATCTGCACAAATGTGCACCAAGCTTGCAGCTCCACTTGCTAAACGTCGGTGTTTGTCATGTTTAATTAGTCTTCATTAGTAGTCGTGGGCATTTAGCAACAGGCATGCAGACTTTGCGCCTCGCTGCTGGGAAACGCACTAAGTTGGCAGACTAAAACCGTCCGGGAAAGTTACTGAGCCTGATATGTCCTCGTGCTCCTGATAGGTGACACATTCATGGCATGTCCGCTAAGTGGGGGGTAAAAACAACTCAGGTGCACAGGGGGTGAAAGGGACTCATCAGTCGCACATGGCGCTCTCTGGGGAGTCCAGCACTATTTTGGCGAGTTTAACGGCAAAGGGCGCGATGCCACACAAGATGAGGGGTCGACTGGCCGCTTATGAGTGACCTCCTTCCACTATAATTAAAGCCGCAAGCTGGACCCATAGACATACCCTAAATTGTTTGAGTGATTTCCTACTTGGAAAAGAAAAAGGAGTAAGAGAAAATCGGGTGTGGCTTACTTGGTTTTTGTGACTGACATATATATCTAAAACGACGAGAGAGAATCTAAACTAAGTTTGAAATTTTTAATTTCTTACCCATTTTTGGAAGATAAGCGACGTATTGATGCAAACCCTAATGTCCCGTCTTTTAACTTTCAGAGTAACATTTTAGAGACCTAAATATTAGGAAAGTGCACCTAACCATAAAAAACTTTATGGGTTCGCCCAATATCAAAACACTGAAGTGCGCAAAATGTGATTTCCTGAACTGGTTACAGGAGCTCTCAGGTGGGAAAAAATATTGTTTATTTTGCAGCAAGTGCTTTCCACCTGTTTCTCTCCCACTTGTTCCTCCTTTCCTTACGTCGGACAGGTGCTCGAGATATGCGGACTATCCAAAGCCCGCAAAGCATTCTGAATGACCCGCAAAGGAGAACGAAGGACTAAAAAACTTAAGAGGCCACCTTGCAGAGCGGAGTCAGAATCAGTGAACATCAAACTTTCAGAGACGCACCGCTGCTGCTTTGGTCCAACCTGCCTCCATTATAACTACTGACTTCTCTTGGAGATCTCTTACATATTTTTATGTCCATTTTTGATCCTCTCGAACTATAACCCTACATTATCGACCCCATGACGCGCAAAAGCTTATTTATTCTGTTTCACTGAGAATGTAAACCTACCAAACGTACAGAAATAGCCACCACGTGCAGCTCATTCCTTGCTGTCAGTGGTGAGAACTTCTTGACGTGTAAAAAGTTTTGCAGACCAGCTGCAAAACCAGCTCATGAGGAGTTCTGAGAGCCTGATACCAGTTGAGCATCATGCCCCATTCCCCCCTTTTCTTTCTTAATACAAAAATGCCTACATGCAGGAATACGTGGGCTTTGTGAAAATGGGAAATATCTTAAAGCCTGAAAAAAGAAACAAACTTTTAATCACTTTGACGCCTTTTCTAATTCTTAATCGTGCAACCTTCTTTTTGTAGTATCCGTTTTTTTAAATAAAAAAAATGAAATACGACTGGCAACACTAAACCTGAAATAGTCAACTTGTTTGCTCTCTTTTGTGCATTTTTTAACCTTTTTTCATGAATTGACAAAGATAAACTTACGCCCAACTCCGCTAAAGTCCCTGATTAATTCTTTAAGTGGCAACAAGAGGTTTTGAACTATATGAGTGTATCAGATGGAATTAGAAATGTAAAAGAGGGTTTGTATTTTATTGGACTTGAGTTTCTACAATAACTTTCAAAACTTTTGGAAGCAGTTTTTATCATTTCCAGACTGAGATACTTTAATTGATGTAAACTGAACACTTAAAAATCCACATCTGTTATTTCAGATTTCTTTTATTGTAGTTGAGTGATTCATATTCATGGTTATGTCTTCTCTGAGGCATCTTTGTCTAATAGTTTTTGCTTTTATTAACTAATCACGAAAAAAGGCAACTTTTTCACAAGGCAAAAAATTTACACTTGATCTACTATCACAGTAGCTAATGTCACAAAGTTTTTCTTTTAGCTTTATAATGATCTAGAATCTTGTTACTACACCAAACACAAATAAGTGGACAGAAAAGTTTTGCGTCTATTGTAAGAAAATACCATTCACAAAAAAAAGAGTTTTCTTTTACAAGATGAGGCATTTCTTGAATGAATTAACCAACTTTAAAATATGCAAAACAACTGCCCCGGTATTAAAAGTAAAACATAAAAAAAATAAATAAAGATAATTAGTGGCCATCAAATGGCTGCTTTCCTTACATTCGTAAAGCTTTCGAGTTTGCTGATGGGAACTCAGCTGCATTCAATTAGCCTTCATCTAATTTAGCTGAGGCCTTAATTGCGCTCAGGGTGGTGCAGTTGTTTGTGCTAGAACTCTGCTTGAGACTTCTTTGGAGAAAAACGAGACGCTCCTTTAGAACAATCCAAATTCAAATGAGACTTATCTACGCCACACCGATCAAACGGATTAAGAGTTATTAAAACCTATAAAGAGCTGAAACCATGAGCCCCAACGTTTGCCGCTGAGACTCCAGAGGATTTTTCTGTAAACACACCAGACCACGGTTTAAAAAAATAAAAAAAGAAAAGGGAAAAGAAATTATTTAGACATCATCTATCTGCAGTGGGATATTCGACGAATAAACAGTGAAGAGAAATTATAGCATGCATTTTTTTGTCAGGGGAAACATTAATCGGTATGATTTACTTGCAAAGCCAGCCCAAAGTTTTGTTTCGTTTTAGGTCTTTTGAATGAACAATCTCCAAGCAGCAACTGGCCAGTAAAATGTAGTAAAAGTAGACAAAGCTCCGAAGTAACATTAAAAAGATTTCTTATCTTAGTCTAAAATGAAAATTGTCAATAACTAAATTTGCTAAAACTTTTCTTTTTCCTCAGATCTGCCCTGATCATCGCTTTGTTTCAGCAAAACACTTGAGGAAACAATGGCGTACAGGGGTAGCCACAATCTCCCCTAATTTTCCCCCCAAAAAAACCAAAAAACATTTTAGGTCAACTGCATCTTTAAACTAATTGACTTTTTGCATTGTCCACTACATGCAATTACGTCCTCTTCTAATCTTTTCTAATTCGGCTGCCATGCTCTTGGCTGACCCGGGATGAAAAACAGGGGGCAGTCGGCTTCCAGACCCACAAAAGCGCAACAAAAAAATCATACAGGATCATCAAATAGGAGAGACGTGCTTTCAGGTTTTGAAAGGGACAGGAAGCTGGAGGATTTGGTTCGACCCCTGCAATGGTGACAGAGCTGATATCTTAGAGACCCCCATTCATCTGGAGGCAGAGATGGTGACCGGGAGGGGGGGTTGCTAGGCCTGGGGGTGCAACTGCCGAGGTCCCACAGCCCTCTGATCTGTGAGCTGGCACACATCACGGCGTCCATTCACAAATCCTCCTTCTGCGCGTCACCTTTTGTAGTACTCCATAGTACTGAGCGCTGGTGACGTATAAGACAATCCTACCAAGAAAAATACAGAAGGGGAAAAAAGAAAGAAAAAAAATAGGTTATAGGAACTCAAGGACAGAGCACATGCGCACAATACATGCAATCGATTTATGGTGGTAGGAGGGGTGTTTATGGACGCGTATGCACGTGCATGCGTGTTTAAGGAGGGGGGGGGGGGCTATAAGTGAATATAAAATAGACTCATGTTCCTTTATACATAAGTAATCAAACGTCAAAATGTGCACTCAAACCAGTGATTTTTTTAACCCTCTCTGGCCAAGCGCCTTTAAATAGAAAACGCAATAAAACAGGGGACTGGAAAAAATTCTTATTTAGTAGAACTTGAAAATAATCAATGTTCCCTGTTCAATGCACAGGAAACAGTATAATCAGACATATTCCAGTTTTTATCTAACAGCCTAATCACAATGTTCACAAGTGGCAATATGAGCTATATGAATGATTGGAATATCACAAATCGACAAAAAGAGTAATAATATTGACAAGAATCGACACCAACGTCACAATTTTCATTTGTGCTTTAGCGTGGGTTGGCTGTTTCGTGGGGGAGGGGGGGAGGGGGGTATGCACTATAAATAACAGCGGTAACTGGATATGATGATATGTGTTCAACATGTGAAATGACTGCAGACGAGGCCTGTTGTTTCACAAACTTGTTTTGCAGCAGCTACTGCTTGGTTGAATTTTGGACCACGTTTTGTTAAAATGTGAAGAATCAATATATGCACAGCTTTCAAAGATCATCTTTTTTTAAAAAACAAAAAAGGGAAAAATTGATCCTAATTTGTTTTAAATCCATTGTTACACGTTTAGTTACAATATCAGATGATAAAATCACATTTTAAAATGTATCTATCACTGATTATTCATTTGCCAGATTCTATTCGTATGAAGTTTCAATCACACAAGCATCCAGTTAAAATTGCATTGTCTCCTGGCAACAACAAATATCCCAAATCACCGCCAATCAGCATCCAAACAGACGATAAAGCGAAAGGCTACTGGTGTATAGCAAAACAGGCAAATAACAATGAGACAATGTTGACAATGTTCTATGAGCTTTATGCTTCGTTATTTTTCATAAAGAAAAATAGCATTCTTGTTGTTTGCTCGACACTTGAATAGGCTTTTAACAGCACCATTTTAACCCTTAATCACACCCAAAAATATATATATATTTAACCACAACATGAAAAGTGTCTGCAAACATGTCAAACCACAAATATATTATAATAAGTAATAATATTAGTAATAATGATGATGATGATGATAATGGCAGGGGTTGAGTAAAACAAAACCATCAAAACTGAGAACACAATGCTGCTTTTGTGGGTACACTAAGAGAAAAGCTTGTTTTTGTCTAAAAGCTTCAGAGTAAAATTTTTACTGTTTCATCCGTTTTCTATTTATTTTTTTCCCCAAAGGACATGAATCAGTCCTGACTTTTAGTCAAGCGTTTGCTCAAAAAGCCATCTTTACAATGACATGCAAGATGGTCTTCCTAAGAAATAAAAATAAATATGATTAAGGGTTTGATTGCAAACTGGAATGTTGAAATGTGTGGACCTGCAGTGCACAAAGGCTCTTATTATAATTCAGAGTCTGAAATGGTGTCATTTCCTCCAGACATCCCTGTTTTTGGTTGGAGGTTAGAGGCCAAGCCCAGGCGGTAGCGGCCTGTCTGTGAATCCATTGTCTGATGCTTATTTAGCGCTCAACATTAATCTGCGCTTCCCCTCACAAGTGAGAAACAATCGCAGCATGAGAGTGGCCTGTCTAATTACATCTTTCACTCTCAACTTTCACTGATTGGATTGGGCCCTTTGTGATGGGCATATGTGTGACAGGAGCAGAGAGTGTTTTTCAGGTAGGTTTGGACTAAAATTGTTTGGACAAACTACAAACTACAAATTTTTAAAAAAAGCTGCGTTATTATTTTTAAAATAAGTGAGCCGAGATATTTAAAGAGTCACTAAAACCACACGATGTTGCACTTTTGTGAGAGATTGAATATAAAACCAGATTAACATAAAAAAAAAAAAGTCTGTAAAATTCAACCACAATTCTTTTACTTTCTGCAGAAGTTGTATGTTTAAACAAAGTGAACATCTGGCGTGTCACACTTTAAAAAACGTGGTCAAGAGAGCTTAGGTGTGAGTGACAAAATAAATAAATGAACTAACAAATAAATAAATAAATTTAGAAGAGGTTGGGGGGGGGGGGGGGGTGTTGCTAATTAGATAATTTCATGTGAGGCAAGCTTTAAAAATAGACTAAAGTTGATATCTGAACTAATATTATAAGAAAACACGCTATGTGAGTTAATGTGGCTTATTGTATTATATTAAATTATTGTCTTTTTAGTTTATCACTGAGTTGTTTTTGTTTTTTTACTAGGAGTAAATGGGTGTGCACAGCCTCTGATGCATGTACGACTGCATTTTACTGATATCTTGCATGTGCATGTGAAGAATAAACAACTTGAAACTTTAGAAATGCAGATGCTCCACTCCCAGAAAGTTAAAGAAAAGACATTGCGTGTGTCTAATAATGAAGAAAAAGGAGGGGAAAGCAGTTTATGTTCTAACTAAACCATTCAAAGGCTTCTCACTCACTCAGTCCTGCTGCTCCTCTGCTCCTCCTCGGATCCACTCTTTATTTCCTCGCAGCCCCGGCTCAAACGCCAGCAGACAGCCGTCTGAGCCCTTCTTGCTGCCCGGTGGCGTCCTGGGAGGAGAAATGCAAACTTAACGCTGGTCAGCAAAGTTGCTCCAAGTTTTGTCTTTGGCGCGACTCTGGATCCAAAGCAGCGCGCACAAAACAGTTTGTTTGCATCACTGACTTCTTTTAAAGGGATATGGACCCAGCTCAGGGTCGACCGCAGCGTCACGACAGGCGAACACCAAAACGTGGAAATACTTAACACGCATCCTTGCTCGATTCAAATCGGACAGGGAGGCTTTGTTATTATTTTTTAGAAGTCACATGTTTTGTTTTGTTGGCAATTATGGGGTGTCTGGAAACTACACCACACCAAGCCAGCATACAAATCAAAGGTTATCATATTGTGCACAAATGCGCTGTTGCTATGGACTAAAACAGTTGTGTATTTGGCAATTAAATTTAAAAAGCACTTTTAAGAAAGTGCAGTTACCCTGTCTTTAAGTAAAAACATAAAAAAATATAAAAATAAAAAAGTAAGAATATTGAAATCAATCAATGGTGTTTTTACGCATGTAACCTTGCTGTAGGACTAACTGATTTCAAGTTATCGTGTGTCCTCTTGATCTCAGAGGAGTGATAACAAGGTTTAATGCTGAAAAAAAAGGTTGAATGATGAAAATATTAAACAAATACCTGGGGACCAGCAGTGTAATTTTAAGATTTTCATATCAAGGATCCCCAAACAGGCCAGTAAAATGTGTTTTTGTTGAAGCCTGTCGATCATTTCAGCAGATTTTAAGCTAATAACGAGTTATACGTAAACTTTAGTCTATATCTAACTATGGGGTTGCAAAAAAGTGTCTAATATTAAACTTATCATACATATATTTCGTAGTACATTAAAATAAAGGGGAAATGTGTTTTTCCCTTATGTTAATGGGAATGCCTGCCCTGAAAGCAAGGAACCCCGGGGGTCCTCGCAGCTCACTTTGACAACCGATGCTTCAATCTACCCATTGTTTTGTTTTTACGCACGAACTGATGCGCGTCCTGTTTCCATTTACTAAAAACTCAGAAGAAATACAGTAAAATATGTCACAGCTCATGTGAAATATTGGGAGTATCTGGGAACATGCACTGGATTTAAATTAGGCTTCCTCTCCGTTAGTCCGGGACTCTTTCTCTTTACTAACGCGAGGATGGGCGTTTGTAGACTGCTCTGGATTCTGCGTCACATGGCCTGGTTTCTGCCGTCCTATTGGCCAAAGGCACGTGTCTGGGAGGACGATGGAGGAACGTCACTTGGGGGGCTCGTATTGAAAATAAGAACAAAACTCCAGAGTGAGAGTATTAGAGCATCAGTTTAGGAGCCTCTTTATTTACCCCTAGTTTAGTTTAGGTGTAGGCATTACTGCGCACGCTGAAACTGGATGACACTAAACTGGACGGTGCGCAAATGGCAAATGTTTTAGCTGTGAGATCTCTGTTGTAAACCGAGATTGAAGGAATAAATGTGAAAAAATTATGCTTTTCTCAAAGGGCACTACTGCAAGGCTTTGCATGGTGTCCAAGGCACTCGCCAGTGTTTGAGGGCTTTCTTTTTTATTTATTTATTTTACTCCTGCAGTTTTTTTGCCAAGCTTATTTCCCCGAAGTTCTTCGCCAAATTTTATTGCTGCGGAGGGAGCGACAAAGGGGTTAACGATAGTAAAGCGGGGAAAGTGAATCAGTATGGAAGAAAATGATCACGGCAACAGAGATGTGGTGGAGCGGCAGGAGTCGGCGGATGAATCCAACAGAGGCATCCTTCCCCTCTTACAGGCGCCGGGTAACTTGCAGATCCCTCACCGGGTCACCAATTTTTTCATCGACAACATCTTGCGACCGGACTTCGGACGGAAAAAGGACGGAGTAGCAAACCGCGAGGAGAGTAGCCTGGCATCGGGGGAGAGCCACAACAGCCCAGCCGCCCCTCAGACCGAGCCGGTGGGGAGTACGGTGCCGGCAGAGGGGACCTCCACTCCACATACGGTAACCGGGGCGAAGAAGCCCACAGCAGCCGCCGAGGAGCCCCTAAAACCCCGCGGGGAGAATGGAGACCAGTGCCTAAGCTCAGACTCAGACAGTTCCCAAGCCAGCTCAAACCCATCCAAGTCTCAACCCATGCTGTGGCCAGCCTGGGTCTACTGCACCAGATACTCGGACAGGCCTTCTTCAGGTCGGTGGCATGCCTATTTACTATCCCGTATTCTCAGTAACCTGAAATACCCCGTAACACTGACCCCGGATGGCTTGACCGACTTCTCGCTATCACAGCGCGAACCGTGCCGCAGAGTGAGAATTTACTAAAAACATCAAATAGAAATCACTTCCAAAAAAAAAAAGTTAATATATATATATATATATATATATATATATATATATATATATATATATATATATATATATATATATATATGTGTGTGTATATATATATATGAGTGAACTATGAAAATCGTGCTTTTGTACAATGTAGAAAAATACCAGACGAAATTCCATTTAATTAGATTAATTAGATTTTCAGGTCTGAAAGGCAAACGAGAAATATTTGTTGTGAAGAATAAAACTTTTGAAATTTTTTATATTTTTAATGCTCAACAAAATATATAATAATGAAACATTTTGTAGAGTTTTCCTTACTGAAAAGCTACTATTTATGTAGTCTTTGAGTACATTTATTCGGTTTACAAAAGCTTTTTGGAGTCCTACATAAACACAGGGACGCTGATAAAACTCCTGTACAGGTCAGCAATAAAATATCTCGTGCACTTGTGTGGTTGTTTTCCGTTGCAGGAGTTGCATTTGGGATTATAGAAATCTGAATAAAACGATCAGTGTTGAGACTGTGCTGGATATGCACCTTGATGGTATTATACATTAACACGACTGTTTTTTTGAGTTTCCAGAGTGTATTTTTCTCAAGATCTTTGAAAAGTGGAGTACAACTTGTTCTCATGCATTATGTAACGCTATACATAGTGGCGTAGGCGACTACTACGAGTTGTAGAACTACAATTTTCATATGGGCTGCGTGAGAAAGAGGGGAAAGACGTGCACATTGATTCATGAAGTTTAGAGCACTATTGTGTTGTGTAGTTAATGTTTTTGCTTTGGAAGAAGACACCAAACAGGCCTCAATCCAGATGGAAAATTAATGTGTCTCTAATGTGTGCTGCTCAGATTCTGTTCACGTTTGTCCATTCAGGCGCTTTTCAAGTGGCCAACAAAAACTAAAATGCAAAGTAGCAGCACTGAAATTGATCCCGTTTTTCAACGAACAGTCAGAGACTGAGCTGTGTTAGCAGGCGTTTTTCCACTGTTATAGACGAATAATGCCTTATGATTATAAACAGTGGCAGTGTGTGTGTCTGTGTGTGTGTGATGTGTGTAAGCGAGAAAGAGGGATAGCAACAGGGAAGCATGGGTGATCTGGCTTCTTGGATGTTTTCTTTAGTGGACGTGACATCATTTGGCTCAAATTCTTTTTATTTTTCAGAGTTTTTAAAGAAAGATTGGCTTTATGGAGTCAACTAAATTTATTTTTGCTGTTGTTTTGCAGGCTATTAAAAGAGTAGCTGGAAAAAGGCAATGAAAAGCGATCCGTTTGCACGAGCCTATTCTTTTTAGTTTTAATAAGTTTCTGAAAATGTACATGCTCGCAGTACGCACTATACGCACGTGTTTTGGATACATTTTTTAGCACTGTCCTGAAGCAAAGTGAAATAAGATAATAGCCTAGAGAAGTGTTGGACTACCTTTCTTAGAAAATGTTGCTCAAAAAGCTGTTATTTAGAAGCAGGCTATTAACGTTTAGGTAGATAGTTAGATTGATAAGTATACTGTATTAATCCCGAGAGGAAATTTATTTCGTTTATCACACATACAAAGCTTCAGATCCATTTTTGAATCTTTGTTTTCATTCCCATCGTGATTGTATACTGATAAACCCATGTATATGTGTCTGTGACACCCCCCTACCCCAATCCCCCATACTACAGGGCCAAGATCCCGCAAACCAAAGAAGAAAATGACCAGCAAAGAGGACAAGCGACCACGGACGGCCTTCACAGCAGAGCAGCTGCAAAGACTAAAATCGGAGTTTCAGACAAATCGGTATCTGACGGAGCAGAGGCGACAGAATCTGGCACAGGAGTTGGGCCTGAACGAATCCCAGATCAAGATCTGGTTTCAGAACAAGAGGGCCAAAATCAAGAAGGCTTGCGGCACTAAAAATTCACTGGCTTTGCACCTGATGGCACAGGGACTGTACAATCACGCCACCGTCACGTCGAAAGACGAAAAATCAGACAGCGATTGATTTCCAGAGATGTAACAGCAGCCTCCTGACGAAAAAGAACCTATAGTAATCCTATGATAGATTTTTAAAATAGAGATATCACAGAAAAAAAACTCTACTTACAGGAATATTTAATGTTGCCACAGCAGATAAAACACTACAAAGTATAACTGTCACTTGGATGTACAATGGGTCCAGGACGCCCTAACAAATAAAAATAAACAAAATGGTCACTAGTGTCAAGAGTCCCACTGCATTAATTTTTAACGGTACTATAGGTCTCTGTAGGTTCCTATGGGAATATTATAGTGATTTTTCGTTATGTAGGAGGTGAAATCAAGCCTACAATGCAATAATATGACCGAATAAAGGGCCAGTGTATAGAGTATACCAGCATAAATTGTTTTAAAAAAAATAACAGATATTTCTGCAATATCACGTCTATAAAAGATGTTGTATAAAGGTATGTTTTCATTGTTTGTTGTCCCCGCCCCTTCCAGGAGGTACAGACGCTTACACCCTTCATTTTTATATACTGTAGCATCACAGATTGTCATCATTTTACATTTAACTAACTGGCACTTGCTTTGATCTGTCAGTGGAGTGAAAACAAACAAACAAACAAACAAAAAAAAACTAAAAACTGAAGTCCAAAGAATATTTTTCTGCTGCATCCAGGCTACTGTGAATTTAAATAAATGCTAACACGACTTTTATTGCCATGCTTGTTGGTTTTCTTGGTTGTGTTTGCTGTAAAAACGGACAGAGGAAGGTGTTGCGTGTCAGCTGCAGAGCTAATTAGGCAGACTGAATTTTTATACGATTTGTTGTTGTAAAATCACAGGAAAAGTTTGTTTTAAGTGACCGAGATACATAGGGATTTTTTTTAAATTAACTTAACTAAAACGCAAGGCCTTTGCTTCTATTATGGTAGTTTCCCAGCCTTTAAAGAAATGTGCGTATTCCCTTCGATTATGCCAATGCAACAGTGCAGCTGTTAATGTTTTAAATAGCAATATAAATCATTTTTGTAGCTAAATGAAGGCTATAATGCTGCCTTTTGAGCCACAGAAACAACTCTGTAGCATAAAGACAATGATGACAACCATTTTACGCACTCTTTAGACTATAAATGCAGGTTACTGGATGTTCTTGGTAAATCGTTCTCTATATACATTTTATTACATATCCATATATCATAAAAGAAGGCAAATCCGTCAGTGACTGTATTACAAATGTTGGAAATCTCTTATTGTTGTTGAAAGGACTTCATATGTGTATTTATATAGATTATATTGAGAAAAAAATCTATCCAATGACCAGTGTTGCTTTAGAGTAGATATCTGAGGTGTTTACACTGCTTGTTTATCTTGCAATAACTTCTTTTTGTTTTCTTTCTTTCCTTTTTTTTGTGAATGAAAAATTGTTTATGGGGCCTTTGCATGAAAGCTGCAATTTGTTGTACTTGGGCAAACAACTGTGTTTATAAACTTTGGTCTTTGTTGGCTAAAGTATGATGAGCTAAGTTTCATACTGTATCCATACCAAATTGTGGACTTTTTGCCTTTCAAAGTGTTTTTGTCGTGTAACTGCAAAAAGTGTGTGTGAATTAAAATCCACCAAACAAACACACTTTGCCTTAAAGTTCAAGTGGGAACTTTTTCTGAAACAGAACTGTGCCGAATCAGAGAAGCAGTATCACTTCAAATGCAGACTACTCAAGTTTAATGCCTTTATGAAAACTGCTGGTACGACATTATGAATTTACTCATCAGCGTATATCTATCTATATATGAACATGTTTAAATGAAATTACAACACAGAGTTGTAGAATACAATGCTATTTTTTATTTTATGTTGGAAGTATTCTTTGGTATAAATGTACATAATTTGTATCACGTATTAATTGTGTAATTAACTGCCTCCTGAAGACTGCAAAAGAAGAGTAAATAAACCTTGAAGATTATACACAAGTTTGTATATTCTTTGTGCAAAGCTGTTGATGTTACCCTGAAACTCTGAAGGCCTGACTGAAGATGTGACCAATGCTGAACTTTTGCAGAACTTTTAGTCTGCATAAAACTATTTTATTACTTGCTAAATTTGTTGAGAATAGAGAAATATGTTAAATATTCACAAATTCAGTTACAGAAACAAGTAATTTGCAATGCATAACAATCCTTTCTTTGCAAACATTCTCAGTCAGATTCATGGAGGATCAAATTCATTGGTTTTGAGATTAAAACATTTTCAAAAGCATTTAAACATTATGCTAGGGAAAGCCTTGAACAATTCCCAGGCATGTTTCCTCAACAATGCCTTATCTGCATTTCCATACTTGCACCACTAGTCTTTGAACGGCATGTCTAACGGCCAGTGACTAGCATTAGAGCAGATAAGGCTGCTCCCAGCACGGTCTTCGAGACGGTCAGTCTTCCTCGCCACCTCTGAAAGGAGCCTGTGCTTCTATCACGAGGCAGAAAAGGGAGTAAAGAGGAGAGGGGGGGGGGGGGGGGGGGGGGGAGGGGTGAGGGGGGGTGGGGTAGGGGTAGGGGAGGGAGAGAGAGAGAGAGAGCGAGAGAGAGAGAGCAATGAAGGTCAAAGCCCGTCATGGCTGCAGGTGGCTGGTTCCCCCCTCCCGCCCCTCAGTAACCCATTCTCCACACACAGCTTTCTCACTCTCTAACTCATACTCTCACTCTGCCTCACACACACATACACACACACACATATCTATCACTGCATTTTATTTTATTCTTGCCTTGCACACACATCCCCAGACTCCATTCATTTCTGTTCCTCCTCACATGCGCACACACCCGTTGTTTTGATCCTTCATTCAGTGCATCAATAGGAACCTTCATCAAAATATTCACAGGCAGAGGAGCTGCCTGAAGTTCAGATAGGGACACCAATGCATGAGCACTGAGGTGGAACAAAAGCTCTTATCTGAGAATAATTTGTCTTGTGTAAGTCCATCCAGTGTGCATCCAGGTGCAGGTGACCTCAAGTGGGGCTTCTGTAGGGCTCCTAACTCTCATGCATCAGAAAAGTCGTGCATCTGTCAAAACATAATACATGTCAGTATAAGTCATTAGTTGGCTGAAATTAAAGTCTCTGAAACTGAAGAAACTTTTAAAAAATGCCTGGAGTAAAAGTTGTTTTCTTGCTGACAGTTACCATGCTGTAAATATGGAAGTGAGTGCAGGATACATCAGGAAAGTATCAATGTCTACCTCCACACACAAAAGGGCCCCATCCTGCTATGACCTCTCCTACCATCCTCCCCCTCCCCTACTGTGTCATTTACCCACAGATTCCAAATGCTTCCTACGGCCAGAGTGGAATCTGCTCAAAGGTGCCTGGGCTTTGTGGCGGAAACATAATTAAAGTGGTGAAAGATGTAAAAGGTAAAGAATGGGGATGACATCAGGCCAATTTCACACTTGGCACTCGAATGGTTACGTCCAAGCCAGGACTCTTGCCTCGCAACACAGATCAAAGCCCACTGTCAACGCACCACTGCAGGAAAAAAAAAAAGAGGCAAAAGGACACCTAACTATGCTAATCCCCAGGACGAATATATTTTAATCTTGTTAGAATACAAGTTAATGCCGTGGCTCAGTGGCTGAACTTTTTTAGCAAGAATGAGAGGTGGACAGAACTACTTCTACCTTTTCTACATGAGGTGCCCCTGTCTGGTACCGCCGGATAAACAGAGTCTGAACAAACTTTCTTTTGGCCAAACCCGATGTATTATCGAGCCATGTACTGTACAGGCGGCAGATAACAGTCACAAGTCACTGACAAGGCTAGCAAAAGTTTTCATTAAGAAAAACCATGGGAGGAAAAAAAGAAGAATAAAAAAAGACCAGTAGCTGTGTCAGTGACCCCATCTGAATCCCCACTAGGGCACCTAACATGCAAAGGAAATGAGTATTTTGTGGACCGGGTTGTCCCCTCTCACATTGAGCCCTCCTTTCTCAAAAGCACCTTGGTAACCCTTGATCTCTCATGTATGGAAGTCAGGGCGCTGGGGCCTGTAGAAGTTGACTAGGTAGACAATAGAACGTGGATGCTTTCTGCTAAAGTCACACCCAGGCAACTTTCATTTCACACACCGTGTTTGAGTGACCCTTTAAACGAAAAGAAAAAAAAGATACCACACTTTTAAGCACAGATTCTTTTTGTTCACTTGAAAGAAATTCAGAAAAAAAAAAAAACATTTATGCACCATTTTTTCCTCCCCCAATGCTGCTATCAAACGCAATTTCTAGATGGATATTTACTGCTCAGTAAGAAGAGTTAGAGCATTTAAATTTCACAAAGTTGTTTATTTTCTCCACACTGGCTGATTCATGGATGCGTCACAAAAGGACAAAGAGCAGAAACAATTACAGAGGAGATGACTGCAGGAAATATCTGAGAGATGGCTTTTGTTGGTTAAAAAAAAAAAAAAAAACAGCTGACAATAGGTTTGATATGGTTACACAGGTTGCATCATTTCTTTCATTTACACTTAAGTCATGATTTTTTTTGCCCTTATGATGTAACATTTATTAAGGCTTTCGGATAACTGTTCTTTTACACTGAACATGGAACAGATTACAAAAAGCACTACAGATACTCTAAAAACTAACTTTAACTCTCAAAACTATGTCCTGACTTGAGTGTAATTATTTGCCAGTGGAAGTATTGCATGTGGATGCAGTTTTTTTATACAGAAGAAACCAATACATTTTTGTTTTAATGAAAGCAATGTCTCCAGATTCTCAATTTGAAGATATTTGTTCATGCAAAACCAGCAGCTCTCATTATTTTCATAACCAATTAATATCTTGCTTACATTTTCAATGAGTCGATAAAAAGTTCAGGTGATTAATACAGAAGTAAAAGTATGCTAATCTAAAAGATATTCGTTATTCATTCATTTAACAAAATTTCTACCCCGGCTTGCAATTTTCTTACAAATTTTTCCATCATTTTATTTGAACACAAGTTTTATTTAGTGATAATTAGATATTCAGGGATGGATTACATTTTACAAACCTTTTTTTTTTTATTCCAATCATAGTATGTGCTGAAATTAATTCACCTTCAAGTACTGAAACACAAAGTTGTGGCTTCTCTGCTTTTTAGCTCCACATCATGAAATACAGCAATCCTCAAAAAGGTTTTCATCCTTACCAGCTACAGCTTGCTGTTAGCTAAACAATATTGGAAGTTTTGTGGCAGCTTCCGTTGTGCAACATTGAATATGAGCCTAATTCTGATATAAAAAAAAAGTTCTGCTGGCACAAAATGACACAGACACCATACTATTCTGACATCTTTTTGAAAGTCCTAATCAAGCACTGGGTGTTGGGCGCTCCATATAATGCACTAAAGAATACAATGTTGAATAGCTTCCAAAACTCAGTTTATGTTTCAGGCAGGTTTTGTAACATGTTCAGTATTCTTGCAGGGAAAAAGTAAACAGAAAACCATCGGGTATCTTTTTATTATGTGATGTGCTGCTTTGAAATTTCATAATTCATAAGCTGAGGGAGTCAAAGCAACACACACACAAAAAAAGCAGATCTCTTGCGCAGATTGTTTGTTTCTTCCATTACATTTTTGTAATACATACTTAATAAAGATGTACAAGGTACAGTCATTCTGGTTCTACCCTTTTTCTTACTGAGTTTGTGTTGTTTGCTGACACACAGCCAGACAGGGTCAAGGATACATCTGACTCACCTCAGGCCCCCTGCTTCCCCGAGGACTGGCCTGTCACTCACTTTGTGGTTACGGATCGTGGCTGACAGAGGCACAAAGTGAGAGCTGGATGCTGCATCAACAGCAGCAACATCATCACCAAAACCCATCCTTAGCGTGACATCTTCCTCCTAGTCCACCACCAGCTCTTCTGCACTGGAGAAAGGAAAAAAAGAAAAAGAAAAAAAGAGACACATTCACATACCCACATTCAATAATAAAGTGTCATTCAGTTTGAGCAGGAAGAGCTAAAAATATGAAAAAAACATGGCTGTTTACCTTAAATTTCCCCACACTGTTGCTGAGATGTTGGATGTCTCACAATAGAGGTGTTAGGAAGACGCAGACAGTCCCGCAAAGGTTTAAAATGATTGGGTATAATACTTCATTTTAACTGGATATACACATCTTTGTTCTGTGAGCCACTTTTAAAGGGTTGGTTGGGTTGGTTTAGCACATAGCCTTTAATTGGTATTAGTTAGATGACATAATAAGCGGATACATAGAGCTGTTTTGAAAAGCAAAGGGTTTCAATAACCACTGATCATAACGCTTTGTTCTTTTACATTAAAGACAAATATAGACAGCAAGAACAAAAAAGATGCATTAGATCACTTCCGAATACAAAAGATGCAGTGACCTCAAACTAAGATATATAACATCATAGAAATAATTCTGATGTTTCCCTTTTCAATGACGCATGGACGAAAATTATGTGATAATCAGCAAGTGCGTGTAAGCCACTGCGCTAACCTGCATCCAGTGGTTTACAGAAAAAAAGTGCAATTTGCCAAAAAGCCGGGTAAGAGCCGGGTCTAATTTGACTGGTGAGGGGTTACAAAAACGGAAACAATTTTCAGAACTTTGCAATACAAGCAGCAGCGAATACCAAAATGCATATAATTTAGATTTTTTTTTTGTTCTTCTTGACTCTGTGTGAAACCAGCTGAATTTCAATATTTGTATCTAAGTTATTTAAAAAAAAAAGTACAAATTTAGCTTGTAGTTTGCTTCATAGCATCATTACAAAGTGGAAAATTGCACTCAGTTGATAAGTTGGTTAAACATATATGAATGTATGTACATATGTTCATACTTAGATATGGTATTATTTCCTATCAAATTAGGACAAGTTAGGTTATTTAGCATTCAAGTATTAAAGCACCCTGGTCCCCCCTCCCAAAAAAGACTAAACAATTTCCCCATCGGTGCTTGATAAAATCATTTGGCATCGTCAAATTATTTGTGTTCTGGTCATTGTCCCGTGTTTGGTTTCCACAGTGATTATGTTGTTTTGTGGTAATGTTATGTATCATGATGGAAATGTTTATGTTGTAATGTAAGGCATATGCAGCTTGTTAGCATACATTATTACAATGGAAATCTTTTTGTTGACCTCAGGAAGAACAGCTGCTGCAATGCCGAGGCAAACAGAATCTTAATGAACTAAACTGGAATTAAACCATCCTATAACGAAACCCCCATCATAATCATTATAATGTTCAAATAAGAGTTTAAACTGTTTGGGAAGGGTGACACTCAGCTGAGTGATTACTTTGAATGACGTAGAGGATATTGACATGAAAGTGGTCAAAATTACAGAAAGCGGTTTAGATGTGATGCGTCACAATTCAACACTGCCTCAGCAGCTCTCTCAATTAGTTAAAACAAAACAAACAAAAAAAAAAAAAGATTACTTACAGTCATTACAGTATATAAAGGCTTATAGCATCTCATTTAATTAACATTATGAAGCCAATATATAAAAGCAGGGTGGGTGTGTTAGACTGAATCAGGTTTAGCTCAGCAGCAGAAGTATACTTGCACTATAGAAATAACGGCTAGAAATAAATGTTGGAAAAATGTAAATAAATAAACTATACACTAATTTAGCATCTTTTTACTCTTCTATAGAGTCAACCTTGTTCTCAGTCACCGAATAAACCAAAAATATTAATCCCAGTTTGAGTTGGCATATGAGGCGAGCATACAGCTCAGTCGACCGTGCCTTAGCTCGCAGTAGTGGGCGTTTCCCTCTTTTTCCCTCTCACTCATTTTGCTGCATGCTGCCATTTTAACTGCTCCTGAGTGGCAGGCGAGAGGGCGGGGTTGGGTTTGGTGGCGGCCATGATGGCGGAATCACAACACCCACTCCTGAGGAGCAGCTTCATCATCAAAGTGAAGTTCTGCATTAGCCCATTCTGTGGTTCAGACCAAAACCAAGGACTATAAAGGCTGAGGGATAGCACTTTATCCAACTATGTCCACAGCGTGAATGTGCTCATTCTTTTCTGATCAACTAAGAACAAAAGAAATAAAATAAAATAAAATAAAATAAAACACTCATTGTTTTTACTTGAACAAAAAATTCCTGGCCTCTCAGATAGATAACAGCATTGCATTCCATTGTTTGTCTACCTTTATTCTTTGAGTTTACACTCCACATGTTTGTCATGAAAAGCTACCGCTGATATAAATTAAGTCTGTTCTGCTGCCACTTACTTTCATTAATAAAGTTAAAATGAAATTAAATAACATCACTACTTGATATAGATAAACTTAAGTAAAATAGTGCACAGCTAAGCACAGTTTTAGTCAGAAGCACTTTCTACTCTAAAAAAAAATAACACAAAAATAAGTCAAATAGTCAGGCACTTCTCAGTATTTCTTTGAAAGCAGTCACAAGTTGAACATTTTTAGTAGTTTTGTCTACAAACTACTTGTTGACTATACTGTGGAAAGATGACAGATCAAATGTAGAGGTTACTTACAGCATGTTAGAAGTAAAATGTCCACAAGTGTCCAGTTGGAACGCAAATATACCTCCTTGGATGTCCTATATCCTAACTGAAATGATCAAATAACACATTTACTGAAATAAAAAAATAGTTTTGCCAGTAAATTCATCCTTGTAGTCTCTCAAAGCAGCATGTTTTTAATGTGGGTCACTTCCATTCGCTGCCTCATTTCCCCACCTCCAACCTTGAAAATTAAAAAAAAAAAAAAAAAAGGAAAAAAAAAGCCTTTCTTGGATGGCCAGAGTAGCGCCTAACCAACTATATTTGAGGTCAAAGTTCATTATATCCCCTTGGCAACTCCATAGCGACAAGAAACAACGGTGTCTAGACAGGTCATGGTGCCCCCCCCCTTCCTCAGCAATGCCACCCCACCTCCTCCTGGCTCCTTCCGGAAGGAGGTGTCAGCAGCAGCCAAGTACAGGGTAAACAGGGCAGGGTGGGGGGGTGGCCTTTGGCCTGCATGGGGTCGGATCAGCACCTCCACCCTCCAGTGATCAAAGATGAGTATCCTCCATGCCAGGGCCTTGGTCAAAGGGGGCAGGGTCAGGAGATGAACTCTGGGTTTCTGTAATCTAGACGTGTCCAGACCCGATTGTCTTCTTTCACGGCCCAAAATGGACCCTTCCGGTGCTGCTGATTACATTAGGGAGGACAACCTCTTTTCACAGGGGCATCCAGACAAAAGAGGCGCTTCCGTGCCCCTCGCCATCTGGTCCCAAAATAACAGAAAAGGTCCCAGGAAAGAAAAAGCAAAAAAAAAAAAAAAAAAAAAAGAAAGGAAAAAAAAAAAGAAAAAAGAGCCCAGCCAACACACAGCCTTAAATAAAAAGAACACTGTTTGAATAGATGGGATGGCTGGACAGATAAGCAAACATACAGTAAAGCCTCACAATTTACGCAGAGATTGAAACCCAATCTACATCAGCAAATAAAGCAGCGTACGTGAGCTCTGTCTGATGAGTAAGCCTGCAAATAGAGAACTATGCCACACACACATATATCATTATTACAAGCCATCAATACCCAGAGGGTCTTCGTCAGTTTTTAAATTCATCTATGTTGTACCACCCTGGACCATGCAGATAGATTTGCGATGGAAATGAGATTAAAAGAATTATAATATGTGACGGTTCAGAGTTCTTAAAACAGTGCAATCAATAGAAATTGAGCTAAATAATTAAACAATAAGTATATTAGACAAAACTGGGACAGTAAAAGTCAATCTATGGGCAGCCAAGAGGATTTTCAACACATTATGTTGATTGCCAATTGATTTTTAACCTCAAATAATCCACACTAAATGTGTGCGCATGTTTATACTTCATTATGACTTTTGAATATAAGTGCCACAGCTTCACGTCTTTCATATATTTATTTGTAACACTGATGCAGTTAATTTGGGTTTCAAGCCATCTTGAAAACTGCTATTAATCCAACTGCTGATCAAAGAAATGCTAGAAACTGGAACTCTGTAGTCCATTTGTTTACACTGTGATAGGTTGATGTTCTTAATAAGATTGTTTGTATGTGCAGAGTTGATACACAAACCGAAGGAGGGTCCTTGCATTCGAATTGCATTAAAGCTCTCAATCACTTGGAAATCTGTGTTATAACAGACTATTTAGCTTGTTGAGATCCAACATGAGATGATTCTAACGTACTTTGAATAAATAGGTTTGAAAAAGAAAAAGGAAAACTGAAAGCCCAAAACTGTGTAATACCAGAAAATGTCTAATTTAAGATTCTTTATTGCACGCTAAAAAGATTATGCCAAATTTACACTCCTACATAGCTTTGTCCACACCGTATTAATGTGTTCTGCTCACTTCAGTGCCTCTTTGAAAGGTTTGCATGTTCAACATACAAGCGGGCACTTCAGGTAAGTTACCCTGTGTTATATTTTCATACATAAAATAACTTGTGACTTTTCCAGCTCTGCTTAGCTGATACTGATTATGTGCTCTACTATGCATGGCTTATGTTTGTCTCAGTTTGAGCCCTCAAGGATATTCGGTAAATAAACCACCTCATTAGTGGCAAAGGTGATGCTGTCCTTGATCTCAAATGGTTTTGTCATTGAGAGGTAAAGTTAGATTAAGCAGCCTGTCTGTATGGACCCTGCCAGCTCTCAGAGTCTGCTTTTAGCTCTTAACTAGCATAAACCACAGTCAACTTTGCTATGCACACAATAAAAGAGAAATGTGCCTTCAATGCATTTTTTGGTTACATAATTCTATGAGCAACAAATCCTGGAAACCTGAAAGTCTCTCAAAGCAAAACTATAAATTTGTGATCATCTGTCATCTCGTCAAACTCTGCCCATACTTGCACACAGCAGGGTTACTGTTATAAGTTACAAGCAACGTAGGAATGTAGTTTCAAATGAATACGACATTTTTAATGTTTTAGATGGACCTGTCATTCGAACTTCAGCTGCAAGAGAGATAGGGATTTAGTAAATCTGATTAAAAAGTACTACAGGAACAAAATGCTTTAATGAATCATGAGATATTTGCATATTACTGGTAGAACTAGGCCATACAGAACATCCAAGGTAAAACCCAAAGATGAGCTTTTAATAAAGTTTCTTGTTAGTTTTATTTGTGCTCCTTAGACATTCTTTAAAGCTGAATATAAGCATGCAATTGTAACTAAATTTCATGCAACTTTAATATTCTTTTTTTAAATTGCTTTTACAGTAAAGTACAGTACCCCAGGTCATAAAGAAAGCAAGGTAAATACATGGTGGTTAAACTCAGCAAGAAAGCTTCTGATATTTGACTTTTTTCTTCACTTTTATAAAAGAAAAATTTAATCTTAAAGAAAAAAAAAATCGATAGAAATACCTACAGAACTCACTTTAATGCTTCTAATCATCAAATAAATAAGTAAAGTATTAATAAGAAAATTTTAAATGCATGAACACCATCAAGTTGGAAATTTAATTTCACACTACATGTTCCACATCTATTCCAAAATGGTCAGATGGCACAGTTACACAAGCTGATTCATAAAAACAAACTGAATGCCAATAACTTTCTGCTGGTGGGATTCTTGACAGCTATATCCTGAGTGGAGTAGAAATTACCGTCAGTGTCTTAAAAGCCCTACTTCAACACCTGACAACAAGCTCCTCTCATCCCTGCTGTGATGCGGCAACATCCTGCAAGTGCTTTACATCTGATATGTTCATCTGTGCCATTTCCACAGGAAGCAGTTCACAACTAAACAATATGGAAAGAATGAACCACACAGGAGGGGTGATGTGATCTGGATGCTCTTTTGGGAAAAATGCAGAGAAGACATGTTTGTCTTTATTTAAAAAAAAAAAAAAAAAAAAAAAAGAGTGTGTGCCGAGTGTGCTGAATTTCATTCAGACCAGAGTTGGACAGTAAGTCATGGGAAACTCACTTGGTTTGCTTCCTTTAATGTGTAAAAGCCAAACCTTCAACATACTCAGACTCAAGTGGCTGACTTTGTTTTTCTGTCTTTACTTGAGGAGTAGTTTTTGGCCTTGCAATTATTGATAAAAAAAAAGAAAAACAAGGAAGCAAATACAGAATTATAAGGCTGCTGCAGCCCGAATGTTTGTGGAGGTTGTTTGGTTTTTAGGCAAGTGTTCTGCCAGATGATGGTTAGTAATATAAATACACTGCTGAATCACAAGAACATAAAGTATTTCATTAAATGAGTGGGAGTCTGACAGCTTCAGAAAACCGCTAAACGTGTTTGAACTTTCTCCAGTGGTGCAATACCTGCATGAATGTTAGAACCTTGTTTTCTATACGCTCAGGTGATTTTGCTGTTCTTATATTCATGAACTGCTTTGCATGATTTTTTTTTCCTTCTGCTTGAAAAAACTGGCAGTGTAAAGATACTCACATACAGCCACAACCAGAAGTGAAGCAAACTCCTCATATAGTATGCGCACGATCACACGCCTGCTGTCTACTTCCCCCCCAAAAATCTCACATTTTACATAAAAATGTGTGAAAACCAAAAGCTTTTCTACCTGCAGATGAAAATGAAACACCTGACGAATATCTTTAGTTAATCACAGACGTAGGATACTCCTACAGCATAAAAGACTGTATTTCCAGAACTTTCTCTCCAGTATTCTGCCTCTCTAAACTTTCCTACCATTCCACTGAAGATAGCAACAACAGTGAAAAGAGTTTCCTTACTTTTGCTGTCACTGAATCTTTCTTCATACACACATTAAGCACAAGTGCTTAATATCACTTGCTAATCATTTGCTAATGAGCAAAACAAACCAAAATAACAACAGTGTTATTAAGTCCAGCCTAACCTGAAGTCATTGCACATGCATCTGCTGGGGGTTGCAAAGGACTGGCAGACACCAGCTCGGTTTCACAGCAGAGGGATATGTGAAGCATGTGTGACATATAGAGGGCAGGTGGTGCCAGTCATGTGGAGTATATGAGCGCAGTCCCAATCTGTAGTGTCTGAACTCTGTAATTAGTTCTTTTTCTTCAGCTATCTCCAAATTATGTCATCAGGCCTTACAGAGAACTCATTATTCAGTGCAGCAAACAAACTGGAAATAGCATTCAATTCTATGGAGACATGAGAAATGCATTCCAGGGAGGGATCTGAATCGCTGTGTGAAACCAACAAGAACCAACATGACACCTGGCATTTTACAGCTAAAGTGGATTGTTGCACACTACTGAACACAAAGGCGAGACACGCTTCTTAATTGTACAGGTTTGCGTATACTGAGAATAGAAGAAAATCACATATGGTTGTCAACAAAAGGCAAATTTTTTTTAAGAAGCTGCTATATCATAGAAAATGATTGGGACATTTTAAATGCTTATCTGCAGTTAATAGTCACTTTAAATAAATGTTCAAAAAGCTTTAAAAAGTAGGAAATACAAAGAAATATTAAATAATTCTTAAGATGAAAAAGAAAATTACCAAAATTTCATGCGCACATGCAAATAATTCCTGAAAAGAATTTAATTCAGCTAAAGAAACAAAGAACTAACTTCAAACGGTGCTAAATTCAACACTATCCAAAAGTTCCTAGAGTGCTGAAAGGGCTACTTTTTGTTTTGGCACAAGTCACAAAATATCTCCTCTTTTTGGGGCAACAACTGCTATTAGTGCTGCTTTGCTGTCATGTTGGAGGAGTGGGGAAATATTCACAACAATCTGTTCAGAAACATTCAGGTTCAAAGGCATCCACTGTGATGTGCAAGGTGACTGAATAAAACAAAAAATATTAAGGTGTGAAACCGGCAGGCTGGACTTCACTTGTAAATCAGTCTTTTTAAGACCAAACAGAGGCAAGTTGTCCATGACTAAGTTACCTTTTACATAATTTACTTCCTGTTGAATAATTTTAATGTATGCAAATGTAAAAGCAGTTTGTTTAGACACCAATATTTGTTAGTTTACTCAGGATAAAAAAAAAAAAAATCTGGATCGAGCCCAAAAATTACTACAATTATTTAAAAGTTGGTGTAGCAAAGTCCTTTGGAAACTGACATAACACTTGCACAGGAATCAGGCGGTGTGTGAACTTTCATAAAAATGACATGTGTCCTTACTTAAAATTTTAAAGAGGGTAATTAGTTCATAGTTTGAGGCAGCAATCATTTAGTGATGAAGATAAAAGGACTCAAAGGACAACAATCTGGAAATGGGCTGGTACCATTCACATCACAGTCGGATTCCAGAGGTTATATGCTTAAGACCTGTTAAGAGCATCAAAAGCGCAAACACTGAGCACTGAGCACTTCTGCATGACTGTTTAGAAACACAGCCAGAGTTTAAGCACACAAACATGAAAAATATCAATTTCACATTTGGTTTAACACTTTCACACTTTGTGTCATTGACACCAAAGGCGCAGGGCTGTGGAAGACAAAACACAGCTCCTGGATAAGGATCATGTTAATGCCTATCAATTAGGATCAAAAAGGGATTAACCGGCATGGTTGCAGCGGTGGGATGGGAGCCCATGCAAAGCCACTGAATACTAGGGGTCGCACCCCCGACTTCATTAGGCCTGACCTTTCCACGCCATTGTGTGACAGGAGAGATCCTTCAGTCTGTGGGTGCAGTCTTAGCCACCTTAGAAGGCTTGTGGAGAGCCAAATACGAGACATGCAGAAAAGCTGTTAGAGATCAGTGAAATATGAAATATTCACTTTCAACGTCCAGAGAGACTTATTAGGTTACTACAACTTGGTGCAGGTGGGTATTTACTCATCAACCCCCACGTTCCCTGCAAAGGAAATCATTTTCTTTTTCACCTTAGAGAGAAGTGAGATTTACTAATTAGTCATGGTGCAGCCTCCCCTCACTATGGTGTACTGCAGGGTTGACGAGCTCTAACTCTGCCTCGCTGTCTTAATTCACAAAAGGTCAAATGGCAAAGTAAAAGCAGGTATTCAAGGTGTGTTAGAATAAGCCCCAATTAAGGAAAAATGCAAGTACGCCCTCAAGTCTTACATATCCCACTTTGGGGGAGAAACTTTTTGAAAAGCTCCTGCACTGGGAAAAATGTAAGGCAGCTGCAAGTTAAGAGCACTTCTTCAAAATATTCAAAATATTTCTAAAGTAATATAAAGTTAATGCAGCTTTTCCAAGTATCTTTACTGGTGAGTTGCCACAAGAATAAAAATAATAGCAGAATAACACCATCTGATACAATTCTAGTTCAATATAAGAACAGTATGTGCTTTAAGTTCAACCTTTCTTACTGGTGTTGAACACTGTTTACCATGTGTAAGTCACTAGTACAGCAAGGTCAGCCTAATATAAAACAATGAAAAACAATCTAATAGTTAACAAGAAAGCCCAAATATCCATGCATTGCATGCAAATTCTAAACTATATACTCTTATGAACAACACTGTGCAGTGGGCTTAAATACAGGTTAGGTGGGAAATCACAACTCAGAGTGCACTATTTCTCTTCACTGGCAAGGCTTCAATCCAGAAGCGAGTATTCACTTCTTACGTGTGGAGGAACTCAGTGAAACTCAGAGTTAAATGTGCTGAAGTTCTTCCCAGGTAGAAGTTTCTTTCCTGAAGTTAAGCACTTGTTCAATTTGCTGCTCAGATTAAGCAGGCGTATAGCCTCGCGCTGCAGTCAAACAGTGGTCACCCTGACCCTCTTTGTACCATTTATGAGGAGGTTATAGATGAGCACACCCCATGTAAAAGCCAGCGATGGATTTGCAGTCAGTTGAAAACAGGAAGTACTGCTGAAGCTGTCACTGCTACGCTGCTGACTGGGAACGGACATGCAGCATGTGCACATCTGAAGACTGGCTGGATCTCAAACAGTTAGGAACAAATGCAGGCAAATACACAATATTTACACTCCCACCGACAAGAGGGATTGCCTTTCATGAAGCTCAAAAATAGCAACTGACATTTAAATTATAGTCAGAGTGGATTTTCAGGCAGCCCTGTTTAAATGAGGACCCAATATTCATGTGATGCTGTGGCTTCAAATTAAATTCAAAACCTGTGCTGAGTTAGTTTGTGGCAATAGACAAAACGTCTATTACATCCAAGAAATAACGGTAATGTTTACGAAAAATACATTTCAGAACGTAGAAATTAAAGTAGGATAAACTACGTTTGAGAATCCACGGGATGAGAAAAAGCTATTTTTAAATTATTAAGGCTTCATGGACACAATATAAACAGAACACTAAACAGCGATTGGTTGAAGTATAAACGATTTAGTTTAACCAGAGGTTGTTTGTGTTTGAACAAATCTGCAAATTTAATTCAAATATGGAGTCGCAAATAGTTCAAATAATTTATTTTAAACAGTCTAAACTGTAACTACAAAATCAAAACAGCTTGCACAAGCAAAAGAGAATGGGATGAAGTTAACTTATTTGTCCCGTTCAATAAAAGTCAACAGGTTTGAGTGTGAAATAATAAAAAAAAATCCATTTAGTCTGACGTTAATCTATAGGTTTGGCAACTCCGACCTGCCTCCTTTCCTCATGACACCACAACACATGCACAAACCCAAAGGTGCCTTTTTTCTCCCTCTATTTTCGTGGCAACAGAGCAGAGGACCAGCTTAATGTTACTGACAGCCACTGTTGTGTTAACGTGGCATCAGAACACTGTCTAGGTTTCACATGAGGTCTTAACAGTGAAGGAAAGCAAGTATTCAAGAGGGCGAAGGTGACCTAAACCTTTCCGTGAGGAAAACTAGCACTCCCATGTCACAAAATGCAGTACTTTTAAATAATTTGATTATACTGATGTGTATTTGCAGCCCATGCAACTTCATTAGGTATAAACCTTCTTTTTCAATTCATATAACTTAAAACAGAAATAATACAGCATGTTGTCGCTCGATTTACTTTAATTCTAAGTAAACCTGAAATTCATTAAATGTTTCGTGACATTTTCTAGATTAAGAATATGTATAAAGCTTACATAAATAATAATAATAATAATAATAATAATAATAATTTTAAAATTGCATGCCGCAGAATTAAACAATTAATATAAAAAATGAGTGAAGAAATTTGGTCACACAAATCAGGAAAAAAATATTTAAACGTTGACTATATTAAACAATTCAATAATGCAACATTTGTTCAGTATTAAGCTTTCGATGCATTGGTTGAAATTAAACACCATTTTTAGTTATGATACATTTTTTTTAAATGTCTGAGTTAAATTTATAAAATAAAAATTTAACGCAGCCAAAACAATTTTTTTTCCAAAAAGTTTAATTCATGAAAAATTTCAAACTTAAACACGAGACAAAATATGTATTTACTGCTTTCGATTAATTCCTACTAAATTCATTTTGTCGCGTGTTATTTAATGAACTGATGGCTCATATTGATTTGCAACGATAAAAGTATAAATTGTGCATCACACACTATATTTCAAAATGTATAATTTCATATTTATATGCAATGTTATTTTAGTATGTTTAAATTCAATGAATGGTAAAAAGTTTTATTAACATTTTACCATTTCTATGCATTTCAAAAGCATAAGGATAATAAAAAAAAAACAATTATAAACATTATTAAAGTAAAATAAAATACTAAAATGAAATAAAAATTCTCTCTGACGCTGCAATAAAAATATATTAACCTATTAATAAAAGTTTAAATTCTAACGACTTGCATCCTTTTTGTGCATAATAATTTTCTAATTTCTGCTGTGCAAAAAGTTCGCTCCCTCTACAAAAGTTTTGTCTTTTTTTAACAGGAATTAAACTAAGATTGGATTCTCTTTTCTAAAAGTTAGAGTACAAATTCTCCCATTCGCCAAAACCTAAAATGGATGCTGATAGGTTTAAGTTTTTGATGGCTAAGACCAGCTAAGGGTAACAGCTGTGCAGCTGTGCTCTCGAGCAAGTGGATCCATGTGTTGGCAGACGGCCAGGAGACATTTTAAAATACAGAGAAAGCCTTGAATAAAAATATGGAACACCAGTATCAAATGAAACAGTGTCATCATGCAGCAGCGACTGCTGACATAAACATCCCTCCATTTACAGCAGACAGAAGCAGGTGCTGCTGTTGTACCGAGCAGAGCTTTGAAACAGGATCCGATTTTAAATTGTATTTGCACAGAAATAGACCCAAAAATCTTTTTCATTAAAGCCCAGGAAGCATTAGAAGCTAGACGAAAGCCTGTTTTTACCAGGCATCATCATGATGTTACACCTCGTGACCTCACTGTGGGTGGAGACAATGGACCAATAGAAAAACAGGATGGAGATTTCCGACTGCCTCTTGCATCAGCATTTTCCAGCTAAGCCTCAAGTGAAAGTTATGAGTTCCATATCCATGATTATGTTATGAAGAGATCAAAAATAAGTGTTAATAAAATATGACTGCAGCTGAGTGAGTGAGTGACAACGGTGAATTTGATTAGCCAATTCTCGGCATCACATCACGCAGAACTGGCATTGCAAGCTGGAGCTCAACCTCTGTAAATACTGCTGTGTGCAGTGGAGTGATATTTCCCTCAGGCAATCACATTCACTCACTGCAGCATCTTAAAGTATTCCTAGAATTGCTTTTCAGAACTTTAAAGAGTCCAAATGTGCTTTAATGAACAGGTCAACACAGTTCTTACCATTTGGGTGGGTATGCGCCTGGACTGAAGACATGAAGGCATGACAGGCAACAACAAACCCCGAGTCTCCTGTGAGAATGAAAGAGAAAAGTATGAGCAAACAACTGTGTTTCTCAGTAAGAGTTAATAGAAACATTGCAAAGACCAACTGTGCCTATATTCAAATATTCGTAAAAAATTAGGTCTTGTTTAGGCAGCAAGTATCACTGGGACAATTTGAAGTCAAATTGGAAATTATTAGCAGCAGTTAACGATCCTAAAAATGGTTTTAAAATAACAGAGATTAGTTGGTTGCTCAGATATTCATAATTTGAAACCCGTGCATTAGATATAATTCTATTTTTGAAGAAAATTAAATGATATGTCACTTTAAGTAATAATCTGCATTAAACTAGCAGAGATCACACAAATCCTTAATTATTATTGTGGTTGCCGTTACAAGTAAAACATATTACATTTAAATAAATGGACCACACATATGTAAAACAAAAAATATATCCAATAATATTTAAATAACTGTACGATCGAAACAAATAACTAACCAATAAACAGTGCGTTTTAACAAATATATTTATTTGTATTTGCCTATTTATTGCATTCTAACAACATTCAAACAAAGTTAATTCACAAGCCTAAAATTCTGCTTTTGCATGTCTTACCTTCTAAACTGAAATTCTTGTCGTTTTTCTTAGACACTGGCTCAGGTTTTGGACAGGCCTGTAAAAACACTGCATGTTTAAAGTGTGGCTGCACACTTCAGTGAAAACACAATCAACAACCTCTCAAAAATCATCAGGCAAAAAGACAAGATGAGATTAAAGGAGCAGTCTGACAGCAGGCAAGTTTGTACCGAGTAGCAGATAATGAAGAGATCTGTCTAGGCTGGTCAGTGATATGGCAAACAGGTAAACATCACAGACTTAGCAAGTGGAAGTAAGTTGTAATGTCAGAGTGAAGCTCAGGGCACTTTTAAAAGCCAAAGTTAATATCATCTATTGCTTTGTTCATGCAAAAAAAGGACTGAAAACTTATTTTTATTTTATTCATTATTATAATCATTTTAATTATGTACAAATCAAATTCCCTGTCACTATACCCTACCCTTTACTGCTTATGAAAGTAAATTTACACTCTAATAGAAGCAATGCTACACTAAATAGAAACTTGCCGCTTATAAAACAAAACATTATCTGTAAATAAGTCATTTTATTTTCAATCATGTTGCATACCATTGCACATTAATAATTGAGGCATTAAGATATATTTCACTGGTTCTTAAAACAGTAATGAATAAGATCTTAATTAATCAAGTGCAAAGCATCACAACACTTAAAATTAAATCTGCTACTGGCTGCCTCTAATACATCCTACTAGATTAGATTAGTTTTGAATGAAATTCAAGGTTAACTCCAAAAGTCTTCAAATAGTTACACACTGAAAATTGTAAAGCAGATTTAAAGCTCAAAATATATTTTAAAATGCTAGGAAATTAGTTGTGGGTTGTTAGCTTTACTTTTTCATTCGTATATGCTGCAAAGTAGTAGAGATACTCACTGTAAGTATGAGTCCAGTTAGTTCATGTAAAAATATTCGACAGGTGCAACTGCATTTTAAAAGATGCTTTGTTTCCATTTATGCTACATTTAAATACATACATTTACAAATATATCATAAAAACACAAATCTGAAGCCATGCATTTGACATGCAAAAACGTTATGGTTGATCTAAATGCTTCATGCCCTGCAAGACTCTGGCTTTGATTAATCAGACAAAATGGCTACCAAACGTCCCAAGAACAGACAGACATGCACCACTTGAGAAACGAGTGATACACACAAAAATAACATGTAGAAAATACCACTAAAATATGAAAACTGTTTTGTTACAGTCACCCAAGAATGCTAACTACTAAATAAATATTCCTACGTGGACCAAACAGAACAAATTTAAGTTAGAAATATCCATAGAAAGACTTTATATTCACCATCTTATTTTCTTTTTTTTTCTTTTTTTTGGGGGGGGGTACTCTATTTGCTTAGGCATTTGATCTTGCATTCTTTTATATGGACTGTACTGCCATCCTTCCCATGTTTCTTTGCCCCTCATTTTATCATATACGTCATGGGTAGCAATAGCGCTTTAGCAGCCATCTTGCCTCAAAAGAACAGACACTGGAAGGAGGGAGGAAGGCTCACTAAGTCATATGACTGCACTGTCTGCAGACAACTGCAGTGACAAGGCAAAAGCGTCTAGACAAGTCTGTGGCAGCAGCAGATCAGGTACATCAGCACTGTTGCACACAGTTTATTTTTATTTGTGTTAAATCCTTATTAATATATTTTGAGTGTTCACTTTAGCCTGAAATGTAAAGTATTTTCTTCGCAGAATGTATGATGATTTACCTTTTCAACCATGGACAGGCTTTGTTCAAACCAGATTAATTCATGTCCCAGATATTCCAAGTTAGAACAGGGGTGTATAAAACACTAAAGATTTTCAATTCGGTTTGATGATGCAGAGTTTTAAGTAAATTTGTAAAGTTTGGTTTGTGTGTGTTTTGAATACTGAAACGTTGTAGACATAGCTATATTCCTAATTCCTGGTGTTTATTACTTTGAAGTTACACCAAGAGAAGTTAAAAGACTTTAAATCATCAAGAAGCATCATACAAATAGCATGTTTTGAAGACATAACCAATCATTAAATCCAGCTCCTTCATACTAACCAACTTTAAAAGTGAGCATACGATTTCCAACAACAAACCTTTCTCCACAATGTTGTCTTCTGGATGGTGCACTTTTGAACTCCAGTGATGAAGGATGATTTCCTACAGAGCAAAAACACGAATGGGAAAAGAAAAGAATGAGATACATGATTCATATACCATAAACACACGTCTGTTTAGTAACCTAAACTTGAATCATGCTTGCTTTATATGCTTGTCCGGTGCTTTGTTATCAATATAGTTGTGATGGTGTGGCTTTAGGGCTAAAAACAGCTAACTGATTAATCCACAGAAGGCAGGTTTTCTCCCTCAGGTGTCTGCTGAGTTAACAGATTGCTTAAGCGCGCGTGGGGTTAATAATAATAATAATGAAAAAACTTCGCGTCAGCAAAGGTGCGTCACCTGCGCATCTTCCTGGAGTAGTGTGAAAGAGGTCAAGCCCACACAACAAATTAGCTATGCTAATATTTTAAATGATTTACACAAAAAACGACTCAATGAAATACAGTGCAAATTATTTCAATAGCGGAAAATGCATCGTAGTTCATTCAGGTTGTTGGACGGAATGAATTAAATTATTAGCCACAGAATTATTTTTTTACAGGACAGCCAACATTTACAAATAAACACCATTAAAACAGTGTAATGCAGCAGTATCCACTGTATTTTAAGCACTTTGCACTCTGGCGCTTGCCTTGCCTACCTGTGCATAAAGAGCTGTTTGCTGATAGACTGCAGAAGAAAAAACTTTCAAAGCGTTAATCTAAAAAATATTTATATATATATTTATATATATATAAATATTTCGCCTGAGCGTGGCGATTCGTGGGCGAGGGCGTCTGAGGAGGAGAGCAAAGATCCCATTTCCCACCAGGCGGGTTCCTTGTAAATGCGCAGAGCCATGTAAAAAACTCCATTTCCAATTTTATCAATTTCAGACAGACTCCAGACAGTCTCCTAACGGTTACGTGCCTGGTACCCTTGCGCGTGCACGCCGGGAATGGCGCGGGAAGCAGTGATAACAGATCGGAGGTGACAGCGCCAGCGTCCAATGGCAAAGAGGAATCGAATCTAGCACCCAATTATGGTGGCCGATAAGTGTGAGCTCCCGCCTCTCATCCTCCCGTCTGTTGACAGTGAGTTCACTGAATAAAACAACAGTCTGACTTAAGCAGTTCATTGCACTGAGATGTGGGTCACTGACTGCAGCTTATTCACTCTGGGGAAACAGCAGAGGTGAATAGTGTTATGTGTTACAGAGAAATCATATCGTAATTGCCCCAGTCATGCACATGCAATGTAATGTAACTAATATACTTAAATAGCTTAAGCACTATGATTCTATGGCACAATTACTTGCCTGCATGATAGATAGATGGATAGATAGATAGATATTCATTTTTCTGATGGAGTACCTAAAAATTGTTTAAACTCAAACCCCAAGTCAGTGTCAAAAGGTCTAATAGAGTTAGTTTGTCTGCAACATATAATAGGTATTTATTCTTCTAAAAGTAAAGTTTTTTTTCATTACCAAAAAAAAGAAAAAGTCTTGCAGGCCATTACGCTCTTACTCCTTCACTCTAATATCACTTTTTCAAGACAGATGCTGATCCTCAAAAACTGACATCAAAAACTTTTGTTTGTATCACACAAAACAATTTCCAAGTCTGAATTTAAATTATGTCAAAGTATACACAAGCCATACAGACAAGTTTGTTGTAAAGAACCCCTGTCCTTTGGATGGGAAATAACAAGTCTTGTCTCCTTCAGCTTTGCACCCTTTAATTTGCATTGTTATGGAAAACCGCTGGATTTGGATAGAGCACAGAATCATTGAGGTCACCATAATAGAGTGTGACAGCTCCCCTTTTCAAATCTATTTGGAAGTAAAATCAAAATTCCTGGGAAAGTAAATCCAGGGAGCATAGAAATATCACATACAGCTTTGGAAACAGATGTGTGTGAACATTTAATAAGTAGTGTGATAAATATTGATATGAATTGCACCTGCAGTATTCAAGAGGATGAAGGGTTTGGAAATATTTTACAGGCTACAAAACACACAACACTTGGCTCTTGTCATGATTAACTACTGCTGTAATTTATATAATATTATAGATATTGCATTTTTTTTATTCAGAAGTAACACTGCATAACATTTACAGGTCTGGATAAAGAAAATGTCATACTGTAAAATTGAAAAGGAAAACATGAGCCAGTTCAACATTTTGTATGTTCAGTCCCACAAGTCCATTAAAATTCAGTTTTTTTTTTCCCCAACAAAGTCCCTTTACGCTTTCTCAAATTAAAAATCTCATGGCTGATTCTCTCCATCACCCTGCTTTTCAGATATTGACCTTGTGGTGCTACAAAATAGCCTCTTCCTCACTGCAGGACCTCATAATGAGCCAATACAATGAGACTTCAGTTCAAGTTCACTGCTCACCTCTCTTTGGTGTCTCTCAGGGTCTTTGTTGACATTTGTCAGCCCGGGAGGAATTTGGGGGGTTAGAATTCTGCTGTAGCCCAACAGAAGACTCAGACAACAACTTTGACTCCCAGACTTGAGCACAAAAGAGGAGAAAGGTTTGCTTGGAGATAAACAGACTTTGACCCTACAAAAAAGAAAAACCAATGAGTGATTTGAATAAAAGTCAGGCCATATTTTTATTTTCAACCAAAATTATGGCAACATTGCAATTTTTTTTAATAAAAGACACCATTTTTAATGGCCAGAAAACATTTGCCTGTAAGTACTCTAGTCAATTTCTAATTCAACACAGCGAATATTGTTGAGGTAAACATTTGTTGATGGGAAAAGTTGCTTAAATCCCTTTAGTCTGTTCGGGCATGCTAATTGCTAGCTTGCCAATTGTATTGCCCATAGAAATTAGTCTTAAGCTAACAAATTTTTAAACATTTTCATGTGAAATTTTATGTTATTTCACTGAGACAATTAATGCACTTCCAGTAAGATACTGAGGTACTTTCTGTATGTTTGCTTAGTTTTCAAAGGTTTCAAAAAAGATTCAGCCGAGCTGTTGCAGCAGCTAGATCAGCCACACACGCAAGCAGCAGCAGAATATGTACATTACATTAATACAATCGATAATGTTCTGTTGCTGCATTGATGTAGAGTCAGCCATGTCCAAATCGCGATGCATCGTAGAAACGATTAAATTCAACACCTATTATCTGTATTGTCTTTTGTGTAGTTATGTGTTGTTTTTCATGAATAAGCCAGCTCCAAGACCAAGTTCTTTGTAGTTCTTTGAAGTGTGAAGAGTAAACTCCCATCTGAAAGAGCCAAATATTCAACAACTCCTGCTCAGCTTTGCTAAGAATCCACACAGGCAGAAGCAGGTCATCTATCTGTCTGTCTGCCCAAATCTTAAACTTGAATAAATCAGTAAACTGTACTTCTTTTTCCATCATCCACTGTTGAATTTATGGTCTATCGGCCATCCGGTGTTTGGGCTTGTTTCCCTGCCCAGGGAAAATCTCATCTTCTAAAAGCACTTTCATTTTATAGCTGATTTAGATTTTGTTTTCTTTGTTAAAGTCTATATACCTACAACAAAGCTTTTCAAACTCTCATTAAATAAATATTTATTTATTAATCATCTGATGCTGTAGCAACATCTGAATTCTCTGGGGCCACATTTATAAAACTATGCGCAGCAAAGCAAACTACAGGTGGTGTCTGCTGCGCAAAAAGGAAAATGTGGCACACTTCAACTTTCAGATTTATAAAAGCGTGTGCACGCACGTCCTACTCCTGTTTTTGTTTATAAAACAGAATCAAGTCTAAAGTGGGCGCACGTGAAGGAACGCCTTCCCACGCTCACATGGTGGCTATAAATGGTCAGGTGGACGCCTGTAATACATATTCATCACATCATTTCTATGATGGCTCGGGAGGGAAAAAGAGTGTTTTTTTCGGGGGGTAAGGTAGACATCCTGATGGACCATGTTGACAAACGTAAAAATGTTTAATTAGTGGGTATGGCAGGGGCATTACTTGTGTCAAAAAGGCAGAATTGTGGCAGCAGTTGGCAGATGCTATCATCGCAATGTCGGAAAGCAAGACACGCCAGAGGCATCAGAACATGCAGCTGGATATCTCAGTCGGTTGAACATCTGTCGGTCATGCGGGAGATCGAAGTTTGAATCCCACAGGGGTGAACAGTAACACGTTCCACTTAAGCAAGACGCTGCAGCCCACAGTAAATCGTTTTGGAGAAAAGCATCTGCTAAATGACAGTAAGGGTGCCGGTAATGTAGTCTTTTGTCTTAATGTTTAAAATAAATATGTACAGACACATTTGAGATTAGTAGCAGTTTATTAAGTGTTAAACAATATTTCTTTATAGTTCCTGGGTGTTCCAGGTGGGTGGGCAGTTCTGCGGTTGTGATTAGAGAGGGTGAGGCTAGAGACACAGCAGCCGTGTCCTCAGAGGACGCACTGCAGGTGAAGAAGGACACAATCAATGCTTTTAACAATGTGGCCAAGTAGTTGCAGGAAATGCAGATTGTCTTGACAGAAATTGGGAAACAATTACAAAAGGATTGTGTAAGAATAAATAAATAAATAAATAAATAAATGAATGAATGAATGAATGAATGAATGAATGAATGAATGAATGAATGAATGAATTACTTTTCACATTTTCTTTTACTGACTGGTAAATGTTGGCAGCAGACTCTCCACCTCATCATTTCCTTGATTTTTATTTTGTACCATTGGTGTTGCAGTTTCTCGTTTTCCCAGGTTTTGTGTGTAAACTGTAGTGGAATTTTTATTATCAAAGGTCACACACCAAGTGAGAATCAAACAAAGTATTTTTATTAAGAGCTGATCAGCAATGAGAATCCCACAGTCAAAGAAGTTTTGGCTGCACGAGTCTGAACAGATGCATTTGGGTTCGGTTTATATAGACGAGCATGAGCTGATCACATCAAGATAAATCATTAGTCCTCTGTCTCAAAGGAATGTTATCAGAAGATTGGAAGGGGAGATTATCTGGGTAGAAGTCATCCTTCTTCCTTAGTAAATCACAAGACAAGGTTTTGTAACAATACAAAGTGCAGACATGTGTATAAAATTTTCCATTACAATAACATGGTCAGAGTTTGCGTGGAGGTAGGAACATTCTCTTGCTAAGTTTGTTTTTTATAAATCCCAAAAGTTGATTATATTTAACATACGCCGTTTTTTGTACCTATGCCAGCTTTATAAATGAGGCCCCTGATCTTGGGTCTGCCTTACTGTTCTTTGGCTACAGCTGTTAATGCTGTTATTTTTAGAAACTTTGAACAAGCTTCTGATGAGTAAATGATAATAACTTTCATCACTGAAATAATGAATGGGCAATTTTCAAGAAATTCAGGGACAGATGACCTTATATACTAAAGAAAAACAATGGTCAAGACCACCAATTAATTTAAAACTTAGCAATTTTGCAGAGTTTTTAATATTTCTTCCTAATTTTATATATTATCTAACATACATTTTTTTATTTTACACATATTTCTAAAATGTCATACTTTTAAGTCATGATTATTTCAAGGTACACAGCAAATATAAGAGATTTTGAAGATAATTTGAAGCCAGACTGTGCATTCTATTTTTTAGTTACTGAATGCTTGTTCTTTCAGTCATTGTGCCACCTTTAAACCTCTATGATGGGCTACTGGTTGGACTGGTGTATTGCTAGGCATGCTATTATTCAGCTTCTGTTTTTACAGACTGAGTTCAGCTTTTCTTGTTATCACTATTGCTCTACAGTTTAAACTGACAAACCAAGTTCTGCTAAATCTGACATCCAGGGAAGATGCAGTTCCATGGTGAAGGAAGTGCAGTTAGCTAGCTAGTTGGTAGTCCAATGCTAATGCATTGTAGTTGCCCTGTTTATGACGTTTAAGTGTTGAGGCTGTAACAATAACAAATCACTTGTTTTTGAGGTAGCAAGAACAAAATAGTGCCATTCTGTTCTCGCAACCCCTCTTTGGGAGTTCTTGCAGCTTACTTTCAACACATCAGGTAGAACCTTTTTCTCATACAAGATTAAAAAAATATTGTGCTTGGTCAGAAATGGAGTGGAATAATAAACCATAATTTCATCACCACAGGAGGAAAGGAAGTATAGTATATATATATATATATATATATATATATATATATATATATATATATATATATATATATATATATATATAGGTCAATGACAAATAAAGCTTTTAAAAATATATTTTTAAAAATTATTTTCAAAATAAATGCCATGCATTCTTTTTTAGTCTAAAAGAATGTATTTAAAAAAGTCATGTTTGTTAAATAACATTTCAAAGTAGGTAAAATATTTTGTTTTTTTTCTTTACTGTATTTGTAAATTCTCTGCATAAAAAATGTCAGGTGGTGCAAGGTATTATTTACAATATTTTCTTATGATTTATCCTAAGCCAAATTTTTGGCAAGTGTCCCTTAAAGTGTCTACAGTGAGCAACACATTACCATTTTGTGGTTATGTTTTCTATGTATAATAATTTAAGATTATTGCATTTTAATGGTCAAACACATCCTTATTTCAGCATCCAATTTTACATTTAAAGACAGAAAAGTAATTTATAAATATACAAATGAGTGCATTCATTTTAACAGCTATTCCCATCATAGTTGTCAACCCCCCCCCCCCCCCCCCCCCCCCCCCCCCCCCTTTTTTTAACTGTAAGCTATTATTTATTGGTTTAAATTGATATTTTACATGGCCACACCGCCCAACAATTATTGGTTGCGCCACTTGACTAAATTAGTAAAGACAAGAAATATACTGAGTAATTGCATTTTTATTTGTTTCAAATACAAAAACGTGCTTTAGTCAACAGTCCAACAGATGATAGAAACATCAGCTTAAATCAATTTTAATTTAATACATCTAAATCCCTGCGATGGACTGATGACCTGTCCAGGTGTACCTGCCTCTCACCTAATAATTGCTAATAATTCCTGGGATATGCTCCAGCTTCCCATTGACTCTGATTTGGATAAAGCAGAATAAAAATAGATGGATAGACGTCTAAATCCAATTAATCAAAAGTATGACAAGATTTTAAAACATTAAATTCATTGTAACTGAGATGAAACACCAATCATATACTAAATAAAAATAATTAACAGCTGTGATTAACAAATATTTCAAAACATTTTGAAATGTTTGTTCAACAGCAGTTAAATTAGATACCCCATTAGATAATCCCAGTTTGCAGGAGTCAGATGTATGTGCCATGAATTAAGAGGTTCTAGCTCTGAGGCCACTTTGAGGACATCGGTTGTGCAGTAAAAAATTATATGTGCAAGATGGAGTCATAGGAACTTATTTTGGCCCAACTGTTGCATGTGGCTCACTTCAATCTCATCACCAAGTACCTGAAGTACCTATAGTACTTTTCAGGGAAAGTCAGTTGCGAATGAATTTACCTGCCCTCTACATTTACCCACATGGATAAAATTCACCAGTCACTGAACATGTGAAGACCTACAAAAAGTCTCTTGGACGTTCAGCCTAAATCAAACAGGATGTCGGCCATTTTTTAGGTAATTTTTGCCCTTTTCTTTGCATTGAATTTTAACAGGTTAATGGGTGTGACCAAGGCAGATGACCAATTTCAATGTTGTGCCACGACCCTATAAATCCTTATAAATCACTCATATTCATCTAATCATCATCAAACTGACAGTGCTTAATCTGGGTGAGACCCAGAAGAGATCCATAAACTATTTCCAGGTTATACTTGGCTCTTCCGACTTCCTGCACTCTGGTTGGTCCTACTTCTATATGATTAATCCCACACACTTGAAAATGCTTTACAACATGTCAAATCCATCATGATACCATAGTAAGCATCTCAAGTTCCTTCGCCAAACGTAACCATGGGAAGTAATGGTCCCACGCCATGAAACAGGAAGTCACCATAACTGACACACAGACAATGGCAAAACAGACTAAAGGGCGATACTGTACACCCTTGCATGAGAACATGTGGCTGCAGGTGAGGGCAAGAACATTGTGGCAGGGTTGTTGCCAGGGGACGAGGTGGTATAGGCTGGAGCGATGCCCGTGTTGTGCTGATTTCTCTTTATTTGACAAAGGCATCTAAAATTGTTTAAAAAAGTAATCACAAAAATAATTTAAAAGTGTATAACATCCTCAACTTAAGGTTTATGAACATTTAATAAATGTAATGTATAGTGTTGAATCTTTAAATAACATTATTTATGTCTTATTGTGACATTCAGTTGCACCACCTGACTTTTACAACTAATTTAAAATTAATTAGGCTTCTGCTTGGACTTGTACATTATTTGCTAGCATGATCAAGCATACATTTTTAAACTAAATTAAAGAGTGTTATGATAAATAACATGTTCCTAGTTTTACATTGGTTGTACCACCTGACACTGAAAGTGTAACAGTCTACCTATTAGTTGGAATAAAGCTATTTTATCAAAATTTGATATAGACTTACAAACCTTTTCATTCAACCATGAAGGCTGCTTGGTGTCCTCTGGCTGAGGCAACATCCTGTTTGCTGTTACTACCTCTTTATCTCATAATAAAATTCCTGTTTTTACGGTTGTGTTACCCTAACATTTTAGGGCATACAAATTGTTGGACAAAAGTTTGTACGTGATCTCAAAATCTTTAAAACTATTAGTATTTATAAATGTTGGCTTATTTGAAAGATTGTAAACACAAATTCATGCCATGATGTTTTATTTTGAATTATTAATCATAAATATACATTTTTTAAGACACATAAAGATAAGAGTCACAATTTTCTGCCTGTGTGTTTCCTTGTCTGCCAGACAGCTCTGGTGCAGCACATCGATCGAGGGACCTGCTGCTGTTTCTCCACCCACAATGCATCGTCGTAGCAGGCACGTCCCTGCCATGTTTGTACTTCAGTCGTGTTTGGAGATCGTTACCGCACTGAAGAGAAGCTATGCACATGCTAATCTTACGTTTTCAGCAGTAACAATGTTAAAGCACTGAAAAATAAAGGGACTCTTAAGTTTTGTAGTCTGACTTTAGCACGACGGACCTTGCACCATGTCAGCCAGCGCACAGGGTGAGTAGCATGGTTTTGTCGATGCTGGAAAGTTAGCTTTGAGCTAAATCTAGCTAACGTTGCTAGTTCCAATCATGAGTGGTTTGAAATATGCGGTCCAAGCTCGTTAGGCCGCACTCTGGACCTGAGCTAACTTTGGCTGCGTTAACGTTGCAACAATAAAACTTTAAAATGTTACATATAATGATAACAGATATCAGTCTGAGCAGACAGTATAATCTTAGATAAATTATTAGCGTGTTAGGACTGAAAGTAAAAAGCAGTGAGCCTCCAGGCTAGCAGAAACGACGCTTAGTACGCAAGTCATCTAGTAAAATGGCTAACCAGAATTAATGAAGAAAACATTAATAACGTTAATTCGCTTTAACGTGTGGTTCCCAGTTGCCTTATAACTCCGGTATTAAATTTGATGACTGTTACAATAGTGTCCTAAAGTGAACAATTACTCAATTGTGCCTGGCGTTTGTTTTCGTAAATAGTGTGACCCACAACGGTGCTTGTAATGTTGCCAGCTTGCTAACTTCGATTACACAATGTGGTACATTACAAGAAAATTACATCTTAAAACGTGTGGTTTCCGCCCACTTGACGTTATCAAACCTAGTGATACAACATATTTTATGGCCTTGTCGTTAGGGTTCGTGCCGCTCTTGAAAGTGCATGAGTGTATGTGTGCGAGCATCAGGGCAGACTGACGCAGTTTACGCAGCGTGTTTGCTTCATTTTATTTTAACATATGGGGTCCCCCTTCCCCCCAATATTATGAGGTTGTAGCGGTAATTGCAAAATGAATAGCGAGCCAAGCTGAAGTCATAATAAAAATATCTGATGAGGGCTAGGTAAAATCACGTCCCAAAGCTGTGCGCACAAATTTTCACCTACAAGTTGCATCACTGGTACATGTTTAAACGCACTGATACAGTTTTATTATCATGTGAACTGACCTATTTCATTAAGTTAAAGCTGTGGGGGCATACTAGTTCCTAAGCACATATGCTTTATAAGTTTTAAGTCATAGTAATTAAAAATGTCTTCGTTGAACGTGGAGGATGAATTCAGCAGTGGAAAGAAGCTCTGTTGATATGGTAGTGCTTTCTTATTCATCACTTGGCAGATGGCAACTGTTTTAACAGGCTGAGCTGGGTATTGTTTTTTAAGGACATTTTGGACTGTGCACAAACTTGTCACCAAAATTGCTGATGCTGTACCAGTCTTTGCACTCATTACATTATTAAACTAGTACTACTTCATTCTGCCCACACCTAGGACACTGTTTTCACACCTGTGATGATGTTTTGATTTAAGAAGGCTTCATAGCTGTCATTAATATTAATATCATACTTACATTGTCAAAGAGCTTTTTAGATAGGACAGCTTTTTGTATGCTGCAATGGACCAGCGACCTGTCCAGGGTGTACCCTGTTAATTGTACACCTGTTAATTGCTGGGATAGGCTTCAGCCTCCTGTGATCCTGAATTGGACTAAGAAGATGGATGGATGTGGATTTTTTTGTATGTTAAGGATATAAATGATTGCACCACACACTAAGGAGTTCTCTGGGGAAATGATTAGGAATGCATCGATCCGATATTGGTATCTGTACCGATACTGAAGAAATTTGTAGATCGGGTATCAGTGACAATGGGCCTGATCAGTAGGCACAGATCTGTTTAGTGCAGGGGTGCCAAGTCCGGTCCTCGAGATCTACCATCCTGCAACTTTTAGATGCAACTCTTCTCCAACACACCTGAATCAAATGACTGGCTCGTTACCAGGCCTCTGCAGAGCTGAATGACATGCAGATGACACCTGATTCAAGCATGTTGGAGAAGGGTTGCATCTAAAAGCTGCAGGATTGTAGATCTCGAGGACCGAACTTGGGCACCCCTGGTTTAGTGTAATTCTATGCTGTGTGCTTTGAGCAACATCATGTGCTAATGATGTACCACTCGGAGGCTCATATTTGTTCTCAAAGTGGAGCGAGCGTAGGGATCAGCCATATGGAAGTTTTTTTCACTACCTCTGCCAACATATTTAACGGCTACGTGCAAAACCTACGCTGTCAATGTTCCGAGAAGCTTGAGAAATCTGCTTGAGCAGGTCACTGACACTGCGTGGTATGTGTGTGAAAAACCTTGACAAGTTGGGACTGTTTGCCTTTTTTTTTTTTTTTTTTTTTTTTTTTTTAAACCAAACCAGTCAAGGTATTGTTTTATTCATCAGCTTTTGTTATGGATGTTTAATTTCAGAGCTGAAAGTATTCCGACACCATGCCGGATCTTAGGCTTACAGAGTTTTTGCTTGGGAAAAAAAAGACTAATAAGTTGATGTGCACTTATATGGGCTATTGTCCTGTTGAGTTCGTCTTTCAATGGCGTGAGATGAACACAGCTTTGCTCTCAATTAAACACATTAATAACCAATCAGAAGTTGAGCTGGGCCTTGGAAAACCTGTAGTTGAGAGACCCAGCTGCAGTTTAAACCTATGCTAGATCAAAGATTGGTACGATACAGCAGAGACGTTGATGAATAGCTGTATACGTTAAATAAAACTGCAATCAAACTACATTACATCAGTTTTATCTGCGGGATGGATGGTAAATTGGTGAAACCTGGTTATTATCTGTTAGTTACTTATAATCTGTTGCACATTGGGGCAGCGGATAATTGTGAGCGTGTGACCTTGTAGAGTCAGAAAGGGCATACCATCATTTAAAAAAGGTAAATAACTTCAGGCTGATTAGTTTTTAAACACCGGTGCTAAGCGTGGATTGTGATTGACAATAATTAAGAATTAAATAATTGCACAATGACACTAAACCATTGTAAAGAGCTGATTTCTGTTTATTTTGAATATCTAGCAACCAAGCTATTGGAGCAATTGTTGTTTTGTGTTTTTGCCTCAATTTCATCTCCTTTATTATTACTTATTACTATAAACCAGGAGAAGTTTTGTTATATTTTTAGGTGTTTGACCAAGCTTGTGAAGCTTCTATTTAAAATGATTAAAGTTGATTTAAGACCCTATCGGTGAATATTTCTGTCTAAAAGCCATCCGATAGCATGGAAACGGAATGATAATTCTTTGTTTCCCACCCAACACAACCACACACAGACACAGGAAGTTTTGCAATTTTGCATGACCGTTGTTTTAAGTTGGTAGGTGGAGAAGCAGCTGCATGAGCCATTGCTGTGCAAACATTTAGCATTAGTGGTTTATTAGTAATTTGGCATTGTTACTAGGGCCCGACCGATATGGAATTTTTGAGGTCGATGCCAATTCCGATATTTGGAAGAAAAAATTCCGGATAAGTGATTAATCGTCCGATTAATTTAAAAAATATGTAATGAATAAATTAACTTCCTTTTTGGTTCCTTAACACTTACACCAACAAAAATATGAAACATTTTACTGTTTCACAATATTTTGTCCTTTAGTATATATCTATATTTACAACAGAAGAATTGCCAAAAACATGTAACAAAGCATTAAATAAATGGGAAATTATATAACCTTAAAAAAAGTAAATCTATAAATGAATTGTATAAATGAATGATGAATTAATTAAATACACCTTGTTTTGTACTTCTTTCTCATGCAAATTAGAGGTAGGTTAAAGTACAGGTGGAAAAAAAATTTTAAGAAGTTGTAAACAGGTTAATGTTAAATCAACCAAAACATTAAGGTAACATTGTTTTCACAAGTCTCCTTTACTGATTCTCTTTATATTTAGACCACGGGTGTATAACTTATATAACCAACATGAGTGAAGTTGGCAAAACATTATTTGCAGCCTTCTGATGCCCTTTAATGTTAAATTGCATTTTCTTTACTCCAATATTTTCTTTGTCATGAAACATATCATAGCCTATAACATATATGAACCAAAATAAAAACCAGATATACTATTCTCAAATGTCAAAAAGATGTAATCTTTGATAGAGTTGTATTTTATATATAATGGTCACAAATGGTCTGGCACTAATTGTAACACATAGCGAGTCACTGTTACAGCCTGCATTCACATCTCTCTTAAAATACGCCTCAACCTGCAGCTGACGGAGTGATGAAGGGTCGTTCTGTACTCTGATATTTTTTACACTTATGTTATTTCTGCAGTTACTGGCTACTGAACCACAGCGATGTTATTGCTAACATAGACAGGGATCACCTTAAACTAATTTAACACAGCTTTAGCAATGCAGCGTAAATAAAAAGCTGGCCGACACAATGAAGCATGCGTCACTCGTCATTGCACATGGCAGACAGAGTTAAACTGAAACTGGAGACATGCTGAGTCATTAATATACAACATTGTTATAAACTTACCTGTCGGCAAGCTCCACTCAGCTCACTGCTGTAATGTAAACTGGCGGTAGCTAGCTACCTCTGTTGAAAAGACAGTGGGATGACTGTGGGATTGAATGAGTCAGAGTTCCATCTAGTGGACAAACGCTGCAAGGACATCAATCTGCACGACTCCTACACTTAACAGCATTTACTGTTTTATGAGAAATTAAGAATAAATCAGAGTTTAATTGGCAAAACAACGGCCGATATTGGCCATTTTGAAAAGGGCTGTTATCGGCCAATTTAATCGGTCAGGCTTTAATTATTACTCATTAGAAAATCCTGCTAGCAAAACAGTGACGTACCTAATATGCTGAAGTTTCCAGAGGAAACACAAATGCTGCAAATTAACTGGTGGCTTTATAAAGAATTTGCCATATATATATATATATATATATATATATATATATATATATATATATATATATATATATATATATATATATATATATAATCAGAACTGGGCACGTTGACGCGTTTATCGCTCGTTAACGCAACAATGAACACCTTTGCTGGCCGCTAGTTTTAATCACAGAAACATGCAGTCCACATGTCTCCCTTCCCTGCTGCAGCGGTTCGTCTGATGTAATCAGGAGAGAGCGGGTTTATTAAAATGAAGAGACGTTTTCTGTCTGGAACTTAAGAAAGAAGAAGAAGAACTGACATTTCTCTTTGTCAAATCCCATGCAGATGGCAGAACATCATGATTTTTGGATGGCAAACTGCTCCTAAAAGACAATGAGAAACATGCTTACTTACTTATTTATTTATTTTTAATAAATGCGGTTTTAATTTAGGCAAGACAGCAAAGGAAGACATACTTTCTGACTTTTACAAACGTGAAGCATAAATCGGGTCTTCTTCTGCCTCTGGTTCGGTGAATCTTGGTCATAGCGAGATAAAACTTCCAGCCGTGGAATCTGTGTGATGTGAGCTTTCAGTAGAGGAGTCGTTTGTTCATGGTAATGCCGTGGGGTGGACACGGGGAGACATCATCTGTTTAGACTTTGTGTACCTGGTACTTTAATTATTGTTGTCTTAACTGTGCTCATTAGTCATAGAAATTGTTTTGCTGAGCTGTTAGCTGAGATTCTGGACTTTCTGTGGATACCACACATGTTTACAATAACATCTACAGACCTGACGTTACACTCAGAAACCCGTTAACCCCTTAACTCCTGGTAGCGGATGCTGCAGGTGCAGAGGTGTAAAGCTAAACAGTCAAGCTGAGAATGAAATGTTAGAGAAATTATAGGCCAGAAATCTGGATAATGAAGCACTAAAGGTGCATGGATGGAAGTTATTGTGCATATTGTGAATATTTCTCTCTCCTCACCATCTAGAAGCTCTGAGATTCTAGTCCTGCTTTCTGTCTGTTCACCTGATGCTGATATTCATCACATATTGTTCCTTCTGTGTTTAGAAGAAAGCAGCTGCACAGCTTTAAATTCATCCTGCTGACATTTTAACTTTTAATTAGTAAATCCTGAACATTTCATCCTTCTTTGCCAGAAAAATTTGATTTTAGAAATATATATGAAAAAATATTTTAATTGTTGCTGTTTAAAATGCTGCTAAACCTGTTTCTGTCCAAAGAGCCATTTTTCCCTCAGCCAGCTAAATAAAACTGCTTTAGAGACGCAATATGAGACCTTTTCAAAAAGGCTAATGAGCCACTATAGGATATTTATTGTTTTTGAAGAACCACATTTCCATTTTTTGGTTTTAAAACGAAGAAAAAAATAAAACTTTGATAAAAAGCAGATAGACAGACTTTCTTCTAAGGGATGTAGATATTTGTGGGAAATGATGTAAAGTAAAAGAACAAAAAAGTCCTTGGTTTCCAATGTAATGACAAGAAAGATAGATTTAAAAACAATATTTTAGCCACATATTTAGTGCCATTGTGGAAGTTCCAGAGAGCAACTTACAGCTCTAGAGTCGCAGGCTGGAGACCCCTGATGTTGTTTGTAAACCAAAATATACAGCATTTTCTATATACAGCTGTAGGCCTTCATTTAAAGGAAAGAGACAATTTCCACGTAACAATGCGATTAATCATTTAATCGTTTCCCAGCACTAATTATATATATATTTGTGTGTGTATATTAGGACTGCACAATTAATCGGATTTTGATCGTGATCACGATTTTGGTGGCCACAATTAGATGAACCTGATCGTCAACGATATTTACATTCAAAATGCGAGCTCTTCTGCATGCATCTCTGATCACATACATTCTCAACCTGTAGTCTGTCAACCACCAGGGGGCAAACGCAAGGCCAAAGCTGCATTAAGCTGCCTGAATAACAAGGGCTTAGTGGCGCACCCCTTTTACAGTTGGCAGCTAGCTGTACTCAGTGTTGCCAACTTAGGGACTTTGTCGCTATATTTAGCGAGTTTTCACTCACCTTTAGCGATTTTTTTTCAAAAAACGACTAGCAACAAATCTAGCAACTTTTTCTAGTGATGTTGGAGACTGACGTGAAAAATCGTGAAGTTTACTCTTCAATTAGGACTGGGTGCTGCGCCGACCCCACCCCCGTCCAAAGCAATTAGAAGAGGCTTGTTCATCATGCTGCAGAGCTGCATTCAGAGCAGGAGATGATCGCCTCTGTTTCATGACCAGGCTGAAAATGAAACGTACTGAATGAATGAAACTGCTGCTGGATGATCCTGCGCTGGCTTACTGTCAGATATTAATGTTTATTGATGAAGAGTGTGGACATAAACATTTAAAAAGTTAAGTGTTGTGACATGTTGCAGACTCCTAATTAAAAAAAATTACTCTTAATAAATTTAAACTTAAAAAAACAAAGAAAATATTGACTGAAGAATTAAATTTTATTATTTTTTTATGTTCTAAACATTTTTAGGTTGTCTTTTCTTCAAATTGCCTTTCTCACAACATCCCTCTCCACAGTAGCATCCATTACAACTGTATGTACTAGTGATGGGATGATCCGGCTCTTTTGGCTCCCGAACGGCTCTTGATTTAGCATCTTTTGTAGCCCCATAATTTACATTAACTTCTCAAAAATGAATGGTAGATGGATTTGTTGCATTATTTATCATCTATTTTAATTTAAAGTTTAATTTTTCACAAAAAACTGTTGCCACATAGTTTGTTTTATAATTGGTGCAATAAAAGTACATGTTTTTCCAAACATGGGGAAAAAATTATGATTAATAATCATGATTACAATACTGATCAAAATAATCTTATTATTTGAGAACCACTGGTCTACAAGCTCTTACTTACTGTCTTATTCAGTTTATTCAAAGGAAACTCTTTGTGTTGCAGATTTTGACTTTGATGAGTATGACAAACCAGGTGCTGAGCGGTCACGTAGAAGGAGAGGTGAAGATGATACTCTCGAGAGGTAAGACATCATATCATCATATCTTTAGAGAAATAGTGCTGATCTGTGTACAGTATTGGAGTTTTAACCTTTACCTCTTTATAGAGACTAAATATACATAGTTTTTACTGGGTGATCACTCTGTTAAAACCAAGGATACATGTGAAAACTAAACTTTTAAAACAGTTAAAAAAAGCAGTTACTTTTCTGCAGAATAACATTTTGGTTTATTTAGCAGAAGAAATTAGATATATTTAAACTTTACTCCTTAGTTTATCTGAAAAATGTAAATCACTTATAAATATTTGTACTGGACAGTGACAAGCTCTTGTAATTTTATTGATATAATATGTGTCACATATTAGATATAAATAAGTCGCAGACCTCCATGTGGTCTGCTGTTGCGTATTAACATGACTTTTCTGAATGTTCTTGTTTGTCTTTTCTTCAAGTGATTTGGAAGATGAGTTGTTGGAGGAGGACTGGCTCTCTAGTAAAAAGGTGAGATGAAGCTATTACAGTTTGAATTTCGCTTGTTGGTTGTGTTTTTTCTGCTCTCAAGGAGGAAAATTATGGAAGACTGAACCTGCCAAAATAAACACATATTAAATATAAAACTGGCTCAAGAAATTGATATGGCAATAAAATATACAGAAATATTTTTAAAATCGTTTTCCATCAATAAACATATAAAATGTGACTAATTTATATTTAGTCATTTTCAGCTGTATTAATACTCTTATTTATTTACTTTTCCATGTAATTTTTTGCCTGTATTTATTTCTGTATTATTTTCCTTTTACATTTTATTATCCCCAAATGATTTATTTCTATATTTTATTTTCATCAGACATATTTTTTCATTTAGAGACGTTTTGCTTTTTGTTTTGTTTTTTTTCTTCGTTTCAGTCATTTTTACGTCTTTGTTAGCTCATTTAGCTCTTCAGCTCCTGTAGAGGACATGACGTTTTCAGTGCATCACCGGAGAAGGAGAAATACTCCGGACGCCCTTTGCAGGAGCGCAACTTCATTTCGCTGGGAGAGTTCTTTATATAAATAAATACAGTAGTCCCTCTCTATAATGCGGTTCACCTTTTGTGGCCTCGCAGTTTTGCAGATTTCTTTTAGTGAAATTTTTTTTGTGAATTTTTTATCATTTTGAAGTAGACACAGCTTCAGTAAATAAAGAATTGATTAGCATATGTGATTTCTTTGAGCTTGTATTTCAAAAAGTAATTCAAATACTTACTAGCTTACAACATTCACCAATCAGCTAACATATAACAAAAATAAATATTTCTTTTTAATTCATTTTTATCAATTACTTAAAGGGGGAAAGTAGAAAAATAAGCAATAATAAGAATGCAGGGCAGGTTTATTCTGGGATTGATGCCGCTCCAGTAGAGGACCCATGCATTCAGTGCAGCAATGTCCAAAACATTTTAAAACACCTATACAGGCCACCTTCTAGTTGCAGCTTGAAATTAATACTGCCTCGGCATCTTTTCAAGGATGTGTTCTCCTAACTTGGTCCCATAGTAGTAAGAAATACTGAGGATCATTTTTCCCCCATCTGAGTCCTCCTTATTCGTTTGTAAGAGCACAGCCGAAGCTTATTCTGCATTCATTCCTTTCATTTTTTTATTATGTTTTGTTATGCAGCGTTGGTTTGTCGGTCTATCTATTAGCAGCATTTTAGGGGTGATGCAGATCACCATCTGGATCAAGTTTTTCTTTTAAAGGATCCTTTGCTTTTGAGAGAAAGGAATCATGTTGCCATCAAAGCTTCTAACTCAACAGATAATGGCCAGAATAATTGGCAAATAAAAACAAATAAATACAAAATGACATTATGGTAGAGGTTTTACTCTGACATTATTTGATCCAGATTTTTAGCATAGAAATATAGGTGGTACTGGGTGGGCTGTTGGGTCTTTTGGGATTTTTCTCAGTGGCCCTAAAGCTTGGCGGAGGTCTTCATTCTCATTGCTTCTCGTGTTTGTATAATTTATTTCCATATCAATTTGTTTATTGAGCCATTTTTATATTTCTGTATTTATTTTTTATTTTGTCAATTTTGGTCCTTCTTAGAAAGTAACATCCAAAACATTAGGTGATTGTAATGGCAGGACATTTAAAATATAGTCGTGAGAAGTGCACTTGTAGCAGGTGGCGCCTCCACGGGGGAATTGTTGATGTGAACCAGGAGGAAGTACAGTGGACAAAAAAGTGCTATCTTGACCTGCCCAGATTGCCTTCACCACATGGGAATAAAGCATCCTTTGGGGTTGGAGGTGGCCCCCTGCCCCCACACCTTTAACACACACAACTGAGGACGAATAAAGCACATTGATACTATAACGTTTCTCTGTTTTTGTTTCAGAATCCTTTAGAAGTGTCAGATGAAGAGTTAAATGATGACCTACTTCAAAGTGATGATGAAGATATAAATACAAGGTAATTTACGTCAGTATTATGTTTCCAGGTTTCACTTTTTAAGTTTGTTTCTTTCATAATTCTGACTTGTTTTTCTCTGTAAGATTGAATGTTTTTTTTTTTTTTGCTGTTGTTGTCGTCAGTGGTCAGGATGTTTGCTTCGATGCTTCATACGGCATGGACCCATCCTATGACCAGCAGGACAACTCACAGGAAGCAGACTACACAGATGATGTCGTGAACCTGGGTGCAGAGGGCTGTGAAGGAGGGGATGAAGAAGAGGAAGAGTACCAGCAAGAGGGGGAAGAGGAGTATGCAGAAAAATACATTCAGGAAGACACTACAGAGATGGCTGAAGACCAAATCAATTACACTGAAGAGCTTGCTGAGGATGATGATGGCTACCAAGATGAAGTGCTAGACCTCCAAATCAGTGAGCCTATAGATGGTGAATTTCAAGTGAGTTCTCACATTTTCTCACTCTTGTTAAAACCCCTGCACAAACATGCACACACACATTCTCCCACTCTTTTCTATCCAACTCTATTGTGTCCAAGAGATAATGTCAGTTTCTTGTCTCTCTAAGGGGGCAGTCAGGATTGAAAATCTATTCAGGAGAAGGAGATGTTTGTTGGCGTTTTTGGACAGGGGGACGATTAGATTCATTATCACCTCTTGCCAGCAAATTTCTCCATCTTGCTGACAAAGTTTTGTTGACAGCTTGTTTGGCGTGAGGTAATGCTCTGCTGTCGTCTCCAAATCCATGTGCCATTGTGACCTTGGGTCCTGTATCTTTGTGTGGGGGGGGGACTGCTTTGTGTTGGGGAGATGTGCTGCCAATCGGCAGAGGTTAATGTGGGGGGCTTTTTTCTCTAGTTTTAGACTGGATCTGATAAAGTCTCATGCAGGTGAAAAGATTATTGACCTTCCTGAGGACACTCCATACAGTTTTCTAATGATTGATGTGAGTTTCTCTTTTATTCGTTTCCCTTTCCTCTTAGCCTGTGCTAAGAGGATCAAAGATAAGAGCAGATCCATGTGCAAACGCCTGTTATGGTCCATTTACCATGGCGTGATTGTGTTTGGCACCTGACAGAGATATATTAGCCTACCTCCTTTCTCCAAACACAGATAAGATTTTGACCTTCTTAGCCCAAGTGACTGTCTATTTTGGATTTTTGGAGATGTCTTGAGCTGTGGATGTGTATTTGAATTATGTGCATTGGCTGTTTACAAGGTCACTAAACTACTTGGCCTTGACATTTTGCTCACTGGTATTCATCAAGCATTATGTGGAACAGTTTAAAGGATTAAGCTGTTGTGTTCCCTTGGGGCCGTCTGTCCATTTGTCTGGTTTGCTAAGAGTATTTTTCCCCCCCTTCATTTATATGTGCTGCTGTTGGCAGGTTAAAAAAGTACAACAAAAAACACTATTGTGTGATACTAGGGGTGTGCAATAGCATATCATTCACTATAATAATTGTAGATTTTTTGACACTGGTAGACAATCCTTATTTAGCCATTAGTATTTGTTATTTGGAAATCTGGAATTGCTACCTACTCATTTATCAGATATCTGGAACAGTGTTGACTTTTCTGCAGTAGCAGAATAATTTATGTGTAATGTAAAATATTTTATGAATTGACTGCATCAAAAGAAAATCATGTTATAGAACCAAAAAAAAAGTAATCTCCCAGATTCTCTGCATCTTTCCCACATTTTTTGACACACAGTCATGAACTTACAGTGTGACCAATAACAGTGATTTGTGAGGAGTCAGTCAATGATATTTTCACCATCACTGAAGCGGGGCGGACTGTTTTTATCTGTGTCTGCATTTCTGTATATCATGTCAAACATTTACATCTCATTGAATTTCAAATGCTGTCAGGAATAGTAATGAAGCCTTGCTCCCACTGTTATGGTAATTTACGTTGGGAAGGGGTGGGGCTCCCTGGTGCCTCCCAAAAACCTCACCATAAGATTTTGGTGTGTGTGCGCTGTATGGTTTTTGCCTGTTCTCATATAGTTCAATATTTATGTCTAAAATGCAAAGTATATATTACTTCAGCCCACTTATTTTCAATTTAATCAGATGTTTTTCATGCTTATTTGCTTGTGTGTGGAGCAACATTAGAAGCATGAAAGGGTGTTTTTATTTTTCAACAGAATCACATGGTGATTTCTCTAGGAATGACTTAAATAAAGTAGTGCATTGTTAATGATAATTAGAGCACTATTGTAATTTAATATATACTTGCTTTGTAAATCAACTTTAAAGGATGAAGATTACCAAACCTCTTATGCTTCTGAGTCTTTTGATGAACATGGAGCCATGGAGGAACAGCATACCCAGGTTGCAGATGGAGGAGAGCAACAAGATGAAGAGGACACCACTGAGGAACCTCACATCTGCGACACAGAGGAGGTAAACTATAAAAAATTTTGTTTTGTTTGATGGCATTTATTTCTGAATACTCTTTTAAAAAAAAAAAATTCCATAAAAGAAATTAAAATTACCACTTGTCTTTGCCTGGAATTTAACCACGCTTTAGTAAATACAGATGTATTCAATAAAAATCAATACAAATTATTATGTAATGCAGTAAAGAGAAAACAGAATAAATTTTACTCATGTCTCTCACGTTTGAGAATTTGTATATAGTAAAAACTGTGGTGGAAGTACTTGGGCTATAGACTTCTGATTTTAACATTAGAATATGTCCCCAGGGTGAAAATGAAACTCTGCCTGAAGATGAAACAAAGGAGGAATCGAATGAAGAAGAGGAGGACGATGAAGAGTCTGGCCGAATGCGCTTCAAGTCTGAGAGGAAGGATGGCGCTATTTTGCGATTGGCAGAAGCAAGCAGCAAAAGGAGGAACATTCCTGAAACCCTTGGTACAAATTATTCCTGCATGAGCAAAATTTATACATGATTCACTGACAGCGAGAGTAAATCTCAATATTTATCACTGGTTTACATGACTTTTACATTGAATTAGCAGTTATTTTACTCAGTCAGTTTTTCCAGGCGACTAAAGCTCTCTTGTCCTGTTCCACATCCTCAGAGCTGTCAGAAAAAGCCAAGAAAGACTTGATGGAGTTTGAGGAACAAGAGCGACAGAAGAGGCAAAACCGTTACAGTGGCCGAGGTAGAGGAGGAGGGCGAGGAAGCAGAGGAAGAGGAGGTTTCCCTTCATTTGGAATGGCAGATTTTAGAGGAGGAAAAAGAGGAAGAATGCATGACCACATGCTCCCCCTATTGGGAAACATGAACATTCAGGTAAACTTCAGTACAGTAATCTGCTCTATTTACTATAAAAGGGATAAATAACATGTTTGACTCCACAAGCCATCAGTACTGAAGCACCTCACTTAAAAAGTAGAAAAATGAACATAAAGGCTTTTCACATATTTTTTATTTTATCACTGGGTGAGTCTTTAAGATTTTATCAAGGCTACAAATGTGAAATTTCACAACAAATGTAGACTACATAAATATTACAGTACTAGCTTTTTTTACTGTTTGCAAGAGATTATATGTACTCAAAACTTCTTGAGCACACTTTGAGCTGCTTGATAAGTTGTTGCAGATAAATTGTTAAGACATAAAGCAGACTTTTACATTTATAACATTCCTTTCATTTTGCAACACACAACCTATGTAGGCTTTCTTTAAACTTGTAGCCCAAGGCCACAGGTAAGGAAACAGTGTTTTTCCAGCTGTTCACAGCTGGAGAATACCCAGAGAGTTAAAGTATTTCTTCTCAAGGCCACATGGCATTTAACTCCAGCACTGGATTATTTTTGGTTTTTATTAATTAATGATAATAGGCTTTAAAATTCAAAACACAAACACTAGCTGTGAAAATTTAATGGCACATAGATGACATGCAAACAACACAAACATTCTCTTGACTGCAGTTAATGAGGGCGGACTTTTTGCGACATACTGTAGCTGTCAAGTTTACTACTTGACTAATTTGGTCAGTGGCTTGTTTGTTTGTTTGACCAATTATCCTGGACCAGTATGAAACACCACTTTAGTAAACAGGGTTCCAGACTAAGGTTTTATGTTGGCTGCACGGGTGCCAGTTTATTCCATTTTGTGCAGTGCCACAAAATTTAGTTGACCCTAAATTTCAAAGCGCCTTTAGAGCCACCACATTACATTTTAGGGTTCCCAAAGTAATTTTTCGTGCCTGCCATTACCCCACTGAATTGTGAAAATGCTGTGTGATTGCTAAGGTTGAGTTTTATGTTCATTTTTGTGTTTTTTAAATCCCAAGAAACTGATTTGTGTGATTTAAATTTAGTAGTAGGCATCTCTTCTTTGGCTGTATGTAAGTTATGTTGATCTTTACAGCATCTTTGACCCCTGACTGCTTCAGCTTCTCACTGCCTGGCACTGAAATCATGTTGGGAGGGAGGGCACACTGGTCAGACTATTGTCTCAACAGAGAATTTTCCTTTTTCCTTTTTTCCCTTTAAGACCACTTTTTGATGGTTTGATAAGTAAAGCTCTGTTATCAGTCTTGCTTTCTTTGGAACAGATGCAAAGCAAAACAAAACATTGGCTTTTGTATTGTACCTAAGCCACAGAAGCTGGGCTTCAGCGTTGGTGTCCTCGGCTGTGACTTGTGGTTCAGGATATATGTAAAAGGGTTTCACAGGATTTTACACTTTTCTGTTTTTAGGTTTCCAACATTCCGGATGAGATAAAGTGGAAGTATTCTGTAAAAGGCGGTATGCAGAGATGGATTCGTGCTTGATTTTACATCATACTGGACCTTGTAGAAATAAATGTCTACATGATCAAAAAGTGCACTAAAACACACTTAACTCGAAGGGGTTTCTGCAGAGGAACGTTTAGCAGAGTTAATGAAGGGAATCCTGCTTTCTCAGCGTACCTGTCAACCACATGCACGCTGCTGTATTGCGTGAACATGTGCACTTGGAAAGAAGGCAATAAAATTTATACTGTAATGTCAATCTACACAATTTACTATGAGGCTAAAAAAAAAAAAAAAAAAAACTAGAAGTCTCAGCCAGTGCAGATCAGACCTGCCGCACAGCTTTGTCTCATGTGCTGCTGGTGTCCAAGTCTTTTTTCCCTCTGCTTTGTCCTTCAGCCACTTTTAGACTCCTTAGAATAAAACAAAATTTCTCCTCTGCTCTCAGTGAAATTTTGGTTCAACAAAATTTTGTGGCACTGCACCAAATGGGATAAACTGGCATCCGTGCAGCAGACATAAAAAGCTACTCTAGAACCCTGTTTACTAAAGTGGTGTTTCATATTGTTCATGGCCTGATGCGCACACATGAAGCACATCGCAATACATAACATACATAACAGTGTGTCCGACAACAGCCTACTAAAGTCTCCATGAATCACATATACACACCTGTGGCTACAGGTGAGCAAACAGCTAATTTACAGAGCAGCTAACAGCTTCCAGACAGAAACAGCATGAATATTTTCAACGGGAGGAAAACTTGTAGTAGGCCAGTGATGAACTCTCTGACATCCACAGAAAGCTGGAAGTTATTCCATTAATGTGACGACTGGATTGAACTAAAAGAATCTGCATCAGGCAGAGCTCCAGAGAGTACTCTAATCCACTAACGTAAGAAACATGGAGCAGAGTAGTGATTAGGCTGCGTACTCCTCTGCACAAGGATAAAGGTCTGTCCTATTATCTGTTACTGTTATTGTATTACCAATACAGACATTAGAGCTTGTGACATTGTCATGTTTGAAGGGCTGGGTTTAAAAAATCGATTTATTGATTTTAATTGATTTAAAGGAAAAACAAGTACAATATCAATTTATAAAACTTGAAGATCGATATTTTTTTTAATGTCATTTCCAGTAACACGACCCTACTTTCACATTCACTTACCAAGGCTCGGCGAGATCTTAGCATATATACACACACAACTGGTTTCCTGTGTTGTCTCTGTCTAAAATCAGCTTCTCTTGCCGAGATGATGTCACATTCAGATGTTTTCATTCAGATGTTTTCATTCACCAGTGTGGATTACATTAATCTATAAAGTCTTTATTCTATTCTATTCTACAGTCATTTAGCAGGCGCTTTTATCCTAAGTGACTTACATTTGAGAGTAAGAACAACAAGCAAGAATTCAAACAAGATGGGACATCATAATTGCAGCAAATTACTGCTCACATTAGCAGCAAACGTTAAGACCACGGGCATTCATGTTAGCAACTAATGCTAATGGGTTCTGCTACAACAGGAAGTGATGAGTGTTCCTGAGTGGAACCAGGTTTCAGTTCCAGTCTCTATCGCTGTGACTTTAAAAATCTAAACAAGGTCACTTTCATTTCTACAAGTTCAGAAGAAAACACATAACTTTAGACAAGACTTAAGGGAAATTATTTTTGCATAACTTCACTCTTGAAGATAGATTTAATTGGCGCGTCTTCACATAACTTTAAGCAGTGATGTTAGAATCTTCAAGAAGAAATGTGTTTTGACAAGTGGGTTTTCCTCTTTATCTCTCTCTTTTCCCAATTAGCAGCCATCTTCTCGAATGCCTTCGCCTTATCATCAACAACTGCAGTCCCATCCACACCACCCTTCACGTCCAAGAGGGCCTCCTCCCTTCCAGGAGCATGGGCGTCCCATCCCTCAGCAGCCTCTTCAACCCCTCATTCCCCATCACATGGCTCATCGCTCCCCACCACTGCGACCCCAGATGGAGCCCCCACGAATGATGAGCTCACCACCACCAAACTTTCCTCAGCACCACCAGCAGCAGCCCATGCAACCCAAAAACATCCACATCAACCCCCACTTCAGGGGCCCTGCACAGTCCTCTGTACAAGGTAGGCTAGTCCAGTCAGATTTAGTTTTTAGCTAATTTAGAAATGATTTCCACTTTTTTCTAGATTGACTGTAGTTAAGGAATGTGTCCTTTAGCAAGGAGAGATATAACAAGCTCTCCACTTACTGCATCCATTGGTTGCTTTAGCGGATGACACAGGTTATGTTGCACTTCATGAACTGTGCAAACATAAATGTGAGGGATGGGTATGAGAGGTAAAAATGTGTTTATACCTAGACAATGTTTTCAGAGTTGTTACTGATGACTGAGTGTTTAATTACATTTGACAATTCAGCAGATTTGCCTGTTATCACTTGGGCACAAGCTGCATTTTTTAAATAAAAAGATTGATCTTCTACTCAAATGCCACAAATGTGCATGCATGAAAACAAATAAATGCATTTATCTTTTTTCCTTCATAAAAAAGCCCATATTTACTGTCACTGAACAACACTTTTGCAGCAGTACTTACAAAGATGCCATTTTTATTTGATGCTTTTCTGAGTAGTTGTCATCCTTAAACTGTCAGAATTAGTATGTCAGTTTGTTGTTTGCATGAGTGACGGGCAAAAGGTTCTCTTTGCTACTAAAAGGTTTTCCTCCAGTTTCAATTTTCATTCTGCAAGATGGGTTATCTGTCCAGGCTGCGATTGAAATTTTGTTAACAAAGCTTGTTATTTTGTCTAGTTAGGGTTGTGCTCCCTGGAGAAATATGTGTTCTGGAAGATCAGAGATTGCCTGTGGTTAGGTGTGTTGGTGTGCATTCGTGCATGCATTTGTGCATCTGTGGTATTTATTTACACATATTTATTTAAGTGAAACACTCCAGTTGAATTTTAAGCATTACAGCTGCTGACATAGTCTGTGTTTGCCTTATTATTATTATTCAGAAAGGTAGCAACATGAAAATCAAATTTATTGAATTACGTTGTGTCAAATGTTGTGAAGAAGCAGATGTCTTATTTATTTTTTAACAAATTATTCCCATGTATTTATTATTTCCTTATGCTCCCTGATCTGTAGCTAGCAGTATAAAAATGTGAAGAGTAACTCTGAAGTAAAATTTAACATGTATGCCTGAGAGCCTTCAGCTTGGAGATATCTCTTCCTCTCTACAATCACACTCTTTCTATGCCTGCTGCCTCTCATTTGGATTTTTCTCCCCTCCCCCCCTTCTTCTTTTGCTCTCTGTTTCTGCCCCTCTCTCTCTCTCTTTCTCTCATTGCAGTGCCCTTGATGCCTCCTGCTCAGAGCCAGCCCAGACCTGCTGTGGGTCCTCAGAGGTTCCCTGTGAGTAGCAGCTGCTCCTCTACCTCCTTTTTGCCTCATATTCTCTCAGTCTGTAAACGGTCAGCATCCTTTTTTGTGAGGCAGTATCATTACTTCAATTAGACTGTCTGCACTGGCCCAATAATGTTAAAGCAAATCTGTAAACACTGATAGGAGTCTGGATGCACAACTGGAAATGCATGATAGCAGCTTTAGGCAGTAGCCTTTTTTAAGGCTTAGGCCAAAGTGATGGGACTTATTTAGCAGCTCTTCATGGATGGTCTAGGGCTCAGACTAGCCTGCTTGGCGAATAATGGAATTGTGAATACAGGATATACTGCCTTTTAAAAATCACTCCCCACAACTTTGGGTCCCAAAGGCACAGAGACCTTTTCCGAATGCTATCTAATAAGTGAAACATGCTGGTAGTTTGACAGAGTTAGGGTGTGTTCCTTGCTTTTTATTTTTATTCTTTCTTTTTTTTTCTACTTGATATTCTTAAGTGTAAATTTCATTTCAGACAAAGGGATCTTCAATAAATGATTTCCTGTAAGAAAAGGTCTCTTATATCACTTACAAAGAACCCATCCAAGAGATGACAGAAACCTTTAAATTCCTGTATTGTGGGAATAGACTCAGTAAGCTGTCAGCCAGAGTGCCTTAAGTCGCTCCATCCTTCTAGTTAATGATGCCCAGGCATCAGGTGGTCCTGTTACTGACCAACATCTTTATGGAAAGTGCATTTCATATGGATTTATGCAAATAAGCCATCAGAAAATTGCTACATCCGATTGCATTCATGTGGATGCACAAATGACCCAAGCTGTTCCTCAAGAGTCAATCTTTATTTTTATTTTTAATTTATTTTTATTTCCCTCTTTGCCAACCTTCAGTGTCAGTACCATGCTATTCTTGTTCCCTGAAGTCTGCAATCATGCTGGATAGTATAGCACGATAGCAGGAAGTAGATTTGGCTCTTATCAGACAGGAGAAGGTAGAATGAGAAGGGTATGCCGACAACTGGGCTGATGAACAGCACAGTGTTGGATTCCCCAGCTGTCAGTCGCATTTAGACTGGTGTTGCCAAGGACACAATTTGAAATGCAGGTGACATATCAGCCTTCCATTTATCAGTGGGAAGCTGATTACTCATGATTATCATACATTATCATCCCATCAAATTTAATTGTTTAAAGGCCAGGCAAATTGGGGGTCATAGCCTCAAGTATTAGCACATTAAATTTTTTCTGGTGGAGGCTGGTTTTGAAATATTAATTTTACTGCCAATTAAAGTCATTATTAAGAATATTTATGCTGTTCACAATTTTTTATAAACAACGAAATACCTGCTTCTAATGACTATTTCATTGTTTGCAACTTATATGACTGATCCATAAAATAAGCAAAAAGTGAAAAATTCTTTTTTAAAGTTAAAATTAGTTAGCATTCTGCAAAAATACAGTACATGAACTTGCTGTTGTTTATCTTTAAGGCTACTTAAATCTGTTTTGAAGACATTGCCAAACTTTGCTACAGCATAAAAATGATCCAATTAACCTGCATGATGATCTGCTGGATAGTCTTGGCTGGCAGCCACCAGTAACCAGGCCTGCAGTGTTGGTGTTGCTTGATGCCGGTGGCAATGCAATGTGTGGGGAAATGTTAATTAGGCAAGAGTGGGGTGGAGCGTGTTAAGGCTAAAAACAAACCATGGCCAGCCTGCTAATCTTATTGCTATTCTGATGTCCAATGGTTGCTTGCCAAGAGTCTCAGCCATGGTTGTATTTGCTGTTTTACTCATTGACTATCTGTCCTTCAGCACAATTGAGCAGATGAAAGGATCATAAAATGTCTCAGAGAAAAATATGACTTCTGTTTAGCACAAAAACTTTTCACATGTGTGTAGCAATGGATGCCACATGCAGAGTTATTATGAGATCTTGGTTTACATAGTATTGTTATATAACAGAGTTTGTGAGCTTTGGTCCAACAACACAATATGGGGTTGTCTTTGACAAAACGTTGAAGCTCACATGTCTTAATATCTGTGGATGAGTTTGGGCCTTTTCACATTTATCAAAATGTTTTTAGCTCAAAAGTTTTACAAGATTCACTTTGACAATCAGAATGCTTTTTTTTGTCTGTTGTAGATAAAGAAGCTCAGTAAATATTTGCATTTTATGGAACTAGGCATACAAAGTTTTCAGATTGACTGTTAGATTTATTGTTTAATTATTGTTTTTTTTTACACTGACTGTTTTTAAGCATCTTCAGTTTCAGCTATAATCTTATATGAACAAAAATAACCTTTAAGGACCTTTGCCACCTCTTGTTCTTGACTTAGCTCTTCACCTTGGTTTTTAGAGGTGTATATTTCTTCTAAGTAATGTCTTCTCAGCATAGGTCTGTCACCGCATCAATTACATATTGAACAGCCAACACAGAGTTTTATCAAGGATTAGAAGTGAGAGGATGAGCTGTGTTATTTGAGAGGTATTATACGGACACCAGAGTCCTCATTGTGCAAACCTGGCTGCCTGACCTTTTCGAACGGTACGATTGTGTCCTCATTGTGATCCCCTGTCTTTGTAAGCCCCTTTGATTAACTTTATGTTAAGCAAGTTTTTGGGACTTTGGCCTTCTAGCCTTCTAACACTTCTGTTTAAATACCTTCATGCAGCAGTGGAATAAAGATGGATTAAACCTTGATTGCATCTTAAGTAATTTACAATAGGCTTGAAGGAGCCAAGCAGCCCATTTGTGGAAGTGCCACGTGTTGAATAGCAGGTTAATTTTTCAACAAAGATGGCTGTTTAAAAGAATAAAAGAGGCAGTTATGAGAGGGATTCAAATTCCAAAGAGGGATTAAGTGGTTGTTATCTAGTTTTCTTAGGTAGATAGATTGGGAGTATCGTGCATTTGATGAATAGAAAGCTGTTGAACATACGAAGTGGTTGAAACAAAGATGAGGGCACTCATCCCCTCCTGAAATACTCTTTCCTTGTTAGAGACAGGCTTTCGAGGAGGATTTATCAACAGAGCCTCAAGTAGCATTAATGCAGGTTTGCTCATGAATTCATGCTGAAGGGTTTCTCTGATATTGGCATGCATATTGATGTTTACAACTCAAGATTCTACATATCTTTAATAACCCCATCACTTCAATTGCCAGTGCTCCTTGCTCAACGCAATGCCCCAACAAATTCCCATTTTTATTAGTTTAATTTGCTTGTGATTATTGAGTTCCCAGAATGACCTATAATTCATGAGTTTTATGTTTTCTCAGGGACCGGGAGACTTCCAGCAACACATGCCAGGTAATTTTGGTCAGCCCCAGCGGCCCCCTCATCACATGGAGCCCTTGAGGAACCAGCCACCTCAAGGCCCCCAGGACAGAGAGCCCCTGTTTATGGGAGGTGAGTCTCACACCCAACCTTGACGAGGGTTACAAAGCTCTCTTAGCTTATTTAACCCTATTCATCACCTCTAGCGCTATACCTAGAGGGTATGCTCCTAGCTTTCTGGTGCTGCTCTATTAGCAGAACTCATGTTAAATGCATGTGTGTATACATACATCTGAATGAACCTTGGAAACGACATTTAACATACATATTTATGATTTTTTTTTCATTCACATTGTTAATGCAGAATTAATAACCTGCAAGGTTATTTATCCTTTCACCTTGATAGAGTTGTCTGAGTTTCCCATGCCATAACCGTATACATGTGGTAAGGGTGTTACAGGTACCGAAATGGGCTCTCAAGTAAAAGCACTGACAAGTCTACTGCGTGTTTGGTTTTCCCTGTGTGGGCATAGAGTGTGGAGATTCAGCACGGTTTCCAGGGCAACACATGTTTGATCACCAGGGCCCCAGCCCTCTGATGAATAGCAGCAACAACCTGCACCACCAGCAGCAGCTGTCTGGCCAGGGCCACATGGGCTTTGGCCCACCAGGACCCCCCTTCAACCAGCCTGGCCAGGGCCAACTAGGAATTTTTCAGAGAGAATCCCCAAGACCCAACCTGCCTCCCCACCAAGGTCACCAGGGGATGGTGAACTTGAATCAACAAGGTGGACCCCCCAACCAACCCAGGCCTTTCATGGGCCCTCGACAGCCTTTTGGCCAGCAAGGGAACATTTTCCCCTCTCCACCAGTTCAGTTTGGGATGCAGGTACGACTCAGAGTAAGTGATTTTTATTGACTTACGTGTCTGTCTTTGTGTGTTTGTGTTTTCTAACATTTATAGCTCTGCTTGAGTTGTCTCTTGGATTAGTTTTGTGAGGATTGTTTGTTTTTTTTTTTTGTTTTTTTTTGATGGAAGTTGCCATATTCACTGCTACTGAAGTGTTGATGGGGGGAAAATTACATCTATTTCCACCATCAACATGTTTATATTTGTCAAGAGCCATAGACAAGAGCTCCCTCTAGTGATTGAATCGCAGTTGTACTACTACTATGAGGACGCATGAGGACACATCGTTCAGAAATGGCTCTGTCTCATATTTGCATAGTGTTGATTAGAAACAGTAGTGGTGTTTGAATTAAAAAAAAGAAAAAATACTTTCATTTTTTTTCTTTGATTTTTCAGGGCTTAATGCACGGTCCTCCTGCCTCTCAGCTTCCACATCACGACCCAATGTTATCCCATCCCATGCATCAGCAGCAGCAACACCATCGGCAAGAGTTACCCCATCATCAGCAGCAACAGATGAATCTCGGTGAGCCTCGCCCTATGATGCGTCATGGCCAGAATCCCTTCCATGGACATGGTGGGCCCAGGCAGATGACTCCCCGCCCCCAGAACCCCCAACAGCGCAACATGTCAAACAGGCAGCGAATGGTAAGACATTAACATATTAGTTCACCTGTTTTCTGGTCACTGATTTTTTTTTTTTGTGGTTTTTCTATTTTATTAGTTGTTTTAATTACCATATATTATTATTTTATTGTTTGTTGGAAAGTTATGCCAAATGTACAATAAAATCTGATTGTAAACTGAGATAAAATTATTCTTTCCCTCTGTAGAACGCACCTGTCTCCAAACAGCAGCAGCGGAACAGCAACCTCCGGGAGCTCCCTGTAGCACCTGGTAACACAAGCATGAACAGTGCACGCCCATCCCTAACCTCCCCCACTGCCAACATCAAGCCTGTTGCCAGGACAACACAGGGGATGCGTCCTGGGCAGAACACTCAGCTGATGTCTGGTGGGGGCAGAGGAAGAGGCCAAGTTGCTGAAAAGACTGAATCACAGCCTGGGGGAGCAGGCAGGATGGCGGCTTACAAGGAAATGCAAAGCACACCGTCAAGTGTGACACCGCAGGTCAGCGTTTGAGATAAGTTTTTGATCTCACAAAGACAAGGAGAACATTTATTTTACTTAAATATTTTCTCAAATATTCCTCTGAAATCATAATCTAAACTGGCTGTCAGTAAAAAAGCCAAATAATAATGTCACTGATAATTTCTGTATTTTCATTCATTTGAAAGTTCAGTACTTTTGCATTGTTATAATGTTAGCTCAAAACTAAGTCAAATAGTTTAAATAAGACACAATGGTTCATCGCTATACTGTTCAATAAGAGTGACAGCCATGATTTCAGCTCATATTTTGTGCCACAGGACCCTGATGAAGATGAGGAGACACGGCAGTATCGCCTAAAGATTGAGGAGCAGAAGCGTCTTAGAGAGGAGATTCTGAAAAGAAAGGAGATGCGACGGCAGATGCAGGCTGGTGTCAGAAAGAAAGAGCTTCTGGAAAGACTTAATGTTCAGACGAGCACACACAGTCAGCCTGTCCAACCACATCAGCAAACACAACACCCCGAACAACAACCACCAACGACACAGCAGCCAGAACAAAAACGGCAGCAGCAACTACAGGCACAACAGCAGAGACAGTTTCCTCAGGGAACACAATCATTAAATCATGCATTAAAGACTTCTAATCATGGTAATACCATCACTGCCAGCAGTGTCACTCAGACCCTAACCCCACGTCCTAATGTGAAGACACGCCTGCAGATGGTTAAAAACAGCACAGAGCAGCAGCAGACTCCCAGTCCTGGTTCTGAACAGCAACAGCCTGAGCAGAATCAGCAGCAGCTACGTAGAAACAGCACCCTGCAGAGTGTTAACAGACCCAACACTCAGGTACAAGATGTCCCAGTTACCAATAAGAACACACCTGTGACTCCTTCTGTGAACCAAGGCCTGACTCAGGCTCAAGGACTCAAACCCGGGGCTAAAAGAACTGTGATGCAGCGAGCCAAGAATTCTGGCATCGACTCCCAGCAGGTGCCCCAAAAAGTCAGAGTTGTCAAACTTTCAGGACCGGTGAGCACATGATTTTATTTTTATCTGACACCTTCTTTTGTGTTTGACATTTATTTGATCCTCTTCTGTTAAGTTTTACCCACAAGGGAAACTACACAAGTTTGAAGGGAAATGCCACTGATTGCCCTCACCTGTCTGTTTCGTAATCTTGATGATATCTAACCTATGGGAACGTAACGGTGATGTCTGTGTCATTTTGGCAAAATTGATCTGTAAAGCCTTTCCACTTTTAAGCTTCAGGAACTGATATTTAAGTCACAACGTCTTTACGTACCTTTTACCTTTATAACACAGAAATGCTGGCGGTACTAAAGACAGCAGTTTGACATTTATCTGTAGATTTGGGGACACCTTATCACTGCTCTTAAAGGTTGACAAGCATTCTCTTAAAGATAGAAAGTAAAATAAGAATGCTAGTAACCCCAAAGAAGTCCAAAATGACTGCTGCTGGCTATTTTATACTCAATTAAGTCACTGCTTTGGCCTTAATTGCAGATTAATCTTTTATTGAAAAACCACAAAGGCATGCATGTTAAACATTAATACTTGTCACCGATGAGACGTGTTGCTGGGATGTGATAGTATTTGGAATAAGCTGCTTTCCAACTTCTTCCCAGAGGATCAAGCCGCTGCGCCAAAATTATAGGCTGGCTGAGATGAAGATAGCTGGGTGTCAGTATGTTAATGGAAACCTGTGCAGTTATCTGATTTACTGCATCCTGGAGAAAAAAAGTGGAGTAGGAAGTGAAGTGCAGAAAAAGGGATGGAAACAGAAAGAAGGCGCAAAGGCCCATAGCTGCAGCGAGACGATTTTGTGGTTCACATTGTTCTCGTCATCAGCGAGAGCTTGACAATATTATCTCTTCTCCGCTCTTATTTTTCTATCTCTCTTCCTCTCAGTATTTTTTTTTTTTTTTTTTTTTTTTTCTTTCCCAATCAAACCATCACCCAGGTGTGAGGCAACAAAAGGTGTCAATCCAAGACCCTTGTAATTAATCTTTCTTGGTTGAAGGTGGGGATGGAGGGGGGATAACATAATACCTGTGTAAGAAAGTTGCCACTTTTGAGGATTTGGATTTGTATAGCTTAGGAACACTGATAAGAGGCAAATTATATTTTCATCAGGGATAATACAAAGCAGTGCAAAACACAAAAGCTTGTGAAGGGGGTGTGTGAGAGGGGGATGGGGTACACATCGAGCGGCTGTCGTTCCAGTGTAATGCAGCTTAGCATTTGATGGGTGCAATCAGAAGCTGTGATTTCTATAGAAGGGATTAATCCATTTACTCTCAACTGGGGACAGGTCAGAGATAGTGCTTCTTTTCTTCCCACGTATTGATCTGTCACATCTTTCTGCAGAGTCGGGGAAGAGACGACCTTCAATTTCTACCTGCATGTCAACACAGCTGAGCTGTGACTTTATTTGATAATGAGACCATCACCTTGTTGGGTTGATCTTTATTCTCCACAGCCTCTCTGATAGAAATCTAGTTCCAGGGCTTGCTGAATTTCACTTTGCTGTGTAGAGTTTTACACGTCTTCCAGTCCTCTAAAAAACAACAACTTTGCTTTAATGCTTAACTTGAGCAGAAGATTTTGAAGCGTTCAAATGGAGATAGTGGCTAGAAATGAGTTTGTAGTTTTAATTTAGTGTTGTCCTCCATTATTCCTTTCCAGAGTGGAAAAGGGCCTGAGGACAGCAGTGGCCCAGTCCAGCAGCAAGGTACCTGGCAAGAATCTCTGCTCAACCAGGACGTCCAAAGGAAGGTTACTGTGATGGGACCGCAGCAACACGGACCAAACGGACCACCGCAGGATAGCCATGGGGGTATGAGCAACCCACAGCAAAGCAGGGTTAGTCATTAAATTTTCCCTTTGCTACAGTTTTACACCAGAAATGGACGGATTAAACAGGCTTTTGAAACACAGGTACACCTGCTAAAACAAACCATTACATTTTTTTTTAGATATTCAGGAGTGGCCTGTTTACTGCCGCTGCTGTCAAGGTTACAGCGTAATCACAGAACTAGAATTGCGTCCAGTAAATACTACTACCACCCTGTAGACAATCCTGTTAGTTAGGATAATATGAAGAGATGGTATTACACTGTGTCTCACAGAGTGTTTTGGGTAACAGTTTCTAATAAGTACAATTTTCTATGACTGGTCTGCAAATGTCAGTCCCACAAAGCAATACTCAGAGTATTCTCCCAGCAGTCTTTTTTTGTTGCTGTTAGTCTCCATGTAATTTGCTCTTTTAGTGGGCACAACTCAGTTGTTGTTCCCAAGACCAGTCGAATCACGCGCCAGGGTTACAAAACAGGATGCAGGATTCAAAGCTGATAAATCACTTTAATGCTGAACTTGAACGGGATGTACCAGTTGTTTGTGTTTTATGACAACTGATAAAAAAAAACAAACAAAATGTGTCCTGTAAAGTTGCCTGATCTTGGCATTTGGCTGCACGAAGACAGGACAGTATGCCAGGTGCAGGGGTATTGACAAGCTGAAAATGGTATAACACCGGGCTACACAAGGTCCCCTGGCCTCTCAGCACGCCTGTCACCATCAGGCTGCTGTCACAAATACTACACTCCCTGATGCTGACAGTGAAGAGCAGCCACCACTACGCTTGCATGGCTCCTCTCTCTCTTTATGCTTCTCCACCCCCAACACATACACACAAACCCATATCCCCACTACCTCCTCTTCTCTCTTTTTTGGGGTCTCCCCCCTCCCTGTCTCTGCAGCTGGGGAAACATACCTCTCACTCACAAGCTCGTATGAAGATATGTCATCCGACATGCATCATCTTCTGACGTTGACGGTCTATGTAGAAATATGATGAGTCAATCACGTGAAAGTCTTGGGTGCTGCAAAAGGAAAACATCCCATTTTAAATGCACCTTTGTGCTGAGAAACCTCTTCACATGGCTGATGCTATCAGCGTGCCTGGATTAGTTTCCTACTTTTTCTGTGAATTGTTCCTCATATTTTACCATCACATGGACAGTTTTACTCACACCTGCTGCTGTTGTAGGTAGTTGTGTCGGGGCGAGGCCGAGGTCGAGGAGCTGGTCAGCTGGGTCGAGGTCGAGGAGCTGGTCAAGTAGGCCGAGGTCGTCCAGTATCCACCAGGCAGAGAGGTGCAGACAACCTACGCTGCACTGTTTCCATCGAGGGCCTCTCCTCATCTACAACTGAATTTCAGCTGAAGAACCTCCTCAGGTCCATCGGTCCCATAGAGGTAGGTATCAAGTTTGAAAATTTCTTTATTAACTTCAGATTTGGATTTTGTTTTTGTTCTCCAGTTTGGCTTAAAGTGTTGTAAAACATGTAGTTTTTACTTAAAGAAGCTCTTTTGCATCACTCAGGTAAAGTGTTTTTGTCTTTCTTTTTTTCCTTTGTTTTTAACAGTCCTCAGGCTAAAAACTAAAACATAGATATTTACTTGCACCACCAATGTTGGAATAATTACATTTTCCTAAATGCGACCCAATAGCGCCCTCTGTTGAGGGGATTTGGTAGATTGGGTTGAAAAAGAGAATTGATTATTCACTTTTCTCTTCACCACCCCCGCTCCCTCTTGTGGAAGAGATGACTATCTAGTTGCATTGAGGTTGTCCTTGTCTGTGTCTGCTGCAGATGTTCAAAATGTTACCCCAGCAGAGGAAAGCAATTGCCACATTTTCCAATTCTCAGCATGCTGCAAGTTTCCAAATGAGCTTCCATAGGTAATCCGTGCTCTTACTTCCTTTCATTTTTCCAACTATGACAGTTGCATGAATATGCTCTTTGCTATTCCACATATTTACATTTTCACCAAATGATTCTGTGTTGTAAGCAATAGTATTTCAGTACAGTGGTGTAAACATTATTATCACGATTACCACACAGGCACATGATTGATTTGTCCCACATTGACGTGTCACTGATTGATGGATGAGGATCACGACAGAGCCAGGCTACAAGTCTGTAAAAAGGAGTCACTTTTTCCTGATGTGGGAGTGTCTCGCATATAACTCCACCCTGGATCAGGATTATTTCGCCTCCTCTTCGGTGTCGTTCATCGTCTCTGGAGAGTTCATCATTCGTCTTCAGCCAACTTGGACCATTGGACACAAAAGACATGGCAGGAGCTGCAAGCATACGTGTTTGATTTTGCCCTAAAAAGTGTTGAAATTTCCAATTTGGCACTGAAAAGACACTGGGCAGTGAATCCTTCTTTGACGTAGTTTGTGAACATTTCTTTTTTACTCTTTTATTTTTTGCATCTTACTATGACACTTAGAAGAACATAACATGGGGTAATGGTTGCTCCCCTTGTCAGTAAGTTAAGAACAAGATGCAAAATAACACTTAAACGTCATTTTTGTTTTGTTCTTTTTAAAATATAATTTGTGGTTTGGTGTTTTTGTGTAGAGAATGGTTGTGGCTGAAGGCGGCCCGTCTGTCTATATAGCCTCTGCCTTCGCAGTGTTTCTCCTCCTCTGTAGATGGCAGTATTTTAGCACTATGGAGAGTGTTATGTCCTCAGAACTCTAGTCTGCTTTCAGGTGGGTTCCCCAGTTGGTTTTCTGGTCAATGGCACTACCTAGTGGGGATGTTGAAAACAGGCTCTAAAGTAGCCTGCATGTGACTGAAAGCCATTTAGCCGACATATTGTAGATTCCCAGTGGTTTGGGGAGTTTGTAAAGGTTGTTTAGATTTTCTGGTGCTCTGCTAGTGCAGCTCCCTGGATTGAAAGTATGATTTGTTTAGTCTTTTGTTGTTGCTTTTGGTTCTGATTTAGTTATTTTAACTGTTAACTGGATGCGTTTTGCCTAAATCTGCCTTTTTATGTTTTTTTTTTTTTTTATATGACTAATTATGGAGTAATATGATTTTGATTTTCAGGTCTGTGCTGAGTGTGCATCGAGGAGATTATAGTTTGTTTATTTTTCTTTTGTTTTTTTTTTTTCTTTTTTCTAATAATTACAGCAGATTGGTTATCGTTGGGAACTGTCATTTTTGGTAGGTTAGAAAGGATGGCTTTCTATTCTGAGTATAATGGAGATTTTTGTGAAGTTGTGCTTAGATATATGCCTTCTACTCTAGTGAGGCAGTGTACCTGGGCGGGGGAGTTTTGATCATTTTCATTAAGCATTTGTTTGGACATGAGAGAAGCAAAGTAAAAGAAATTCAGCAGAAATGTTTGTCCTGTTGGTTAAATGTGCATCACCACAGATACATTCTTCCAACGCTACCAATAACTGATTCTCTTAAAGGCTCAACGTTTTAAAGCATGTTTGAGAAGGTAGTTGTTAAACTTCAACGTTGCACAGCACCTAATATGTCACTTTATTTCCCCGAGCATCAACAAACATTTTATGTTGCATCACTGAAAAACTGAAATTCTCCAAATCATTTTATACTCCTGGATTTCAGTTAAATTGTGTGAAAATTTACTTCACATGGCTCGAGAGTTAGGCACATTTAGCATTTTTCTTTAACGTTTCTTTGTTCTTCATTGTTGCGCAGAGTTTATTCTTGTTTTAAACATCGTTTATTTACTTTAGTCATGACTGAAGTTTGGAAGTAAACTTTGTGTACAAAAATAGAAGTTAAGGGGGCAACCATTATCTATGTCATGATCGTGTACATAAATAGACCAGAAATTTCACAATCCCGCTTAATTTTCTTGTTTTTTTTTGTTTTTTTTTGGTGTTTGTTGATGTTGTATCAAGTTGAGCATTTTTATATGTACGAGTATTCTGATGTGTCCGGACATGAATCATTTTACAAGTGATTTGTTTCCATTTTAGAACCAAATTGACAAATGACTGGACCACATTTCTGTTAATAAGACATTTGGTAAAAAGTATAAAGGAAAACAAGAAAATAATAAAAAACATGGCCAATATACCGTGAACATGCAGGTATGTGAAGCCGGTTAAACTTTAGCCTGAACTTGTGTGGTTGTGTGTGATGTCCATATGTCTGGTGCCATTTTGAATTATCTTTATTTGTGCTACATTTTAATCGTTTAATCTGTAAGTTAAAGGTATACATCTTGGAACATATATATTTATATATTTTTTAAGTATTACAGTTTAGTTTTTTTTTTAGATTTCTATATATAAGTTAAAGGATCAAGACATAATACAGTAAAAGAACAATCTCGCAACTGAAGGGAAATATCACTAAATTATAGCACTGAATTTATATAATAAGAAATAGTTGACATTTTGGCCTGAAAATTGACCTGTGATGACGACCTCGTGCAGCCTTGTGAACAAGCAAAGCTGCTTTTACATTCCTGAGATGTTACATGACTTTACTGTTTGAACTAAAGCTAAGTATACAAAAAGAAATGTTGGGGATTGCATTGAAATTTGTTCTATTTTCTTTTATAAAATAATCCCTGTGCTGCTGATCTGGATGACATCACAGATTGAGTTATTGATATTTGCAATACTTGCTGCTGTCCTTTCCACTTGTGTGAATTACACTCCAAAATTTTGTGGTATTTCCCTTATATTAACCATTATCTGAAATAAGTCCACCAACTTTGAAAATAGGTTTCATAAATGGGAATCTTGCCAGTAAAGTCCGTGTATATCAGTGGTAAGGAGACACAAAGGGGGTCTAAAAATGTCTAAGATTCCTCCTTGTACAACTGAAGGTTGCATGGTTTTAAGCTTTTCTTTTTGGATGTTGCACAGCTGTGTCTAAATTGACTTATTTATGTTTTCTTCCCTTTGTTTTGAGTTGTTGATCTATTGTGGAAATGTTTTTGTTTACTGACATTATTTACAGTGTTTGATGTTGTGGGTAACACTTCAGGTTTGAGTGCTGTGGTAAATCCTGTGGATTTGAAAAAGTATGGGCAATGCCCGTTAATGCGATAATGCTATAAGACGCTGCGTCTTGTAGAGCCAGAACAGATTCATATTGAATCTATTTGTACTTTAAATTGAAGAATTATTCACATTCATTGTACTGTGAATGTTATGGTGTAGTCTTTTTTAATAGGAAAGTTAAGCGTACTACTGTAGGCTGTTTAACTACAGGCTCATCTATACCTCAGTATAAAGCTGTAAGTTTAGTTTATGTAACTCAGACATCAGTGGGACTTAGCTGTCCCTCTGTTAGATGTTCTTATTATGGCTTGTAATGATAGATATCACAACTATTATACCATCTTCAGGTCAAATATCCAACTGGGCTGCGTTCTAGACGACACTAACAACTCTTTTCATCAGGTCTGTTTGGTGAAGGATTCAGTGGTTTTTACTGATCAGCTGAAATAATAACCAATAATTTTTCTTTTTTTCCAGGTCAAATCCACATAAACCGAGCATGGATTGCAAACATGTGGTTTAAACTTAAGAGACCATATCAAGGGTTAAGCATGCTTTCCTAAATCAACTAAGTGACTTAGAAACGGTCAGTGATTTGTTGCCGATAAATCATGCCTTATTTTTATTTTTGCCCAACTAAGTAACAGCTGTTTTTGTTCATGTTAGTTTGTAATTTTGGTAATCCGACAACCTTTATTGTTATTATGTTGTTTAGTAAATATTCTCCCACGGCTTCATAACAGTTTAGTATTAGTTTGGTGCTGTTTTTCCTCCACCAAGGCAAGAGCTGTGATGGAAGTATGTCATTATTACTGCTGCTCCGTTAGCAAAGCATGCAGAAACGACTAAGCTGAATTGCATGTAAATCCACTACATTAGGGGCAGGTCTTTGGTTATTATGACCACAATTACCCCTTTCTGTCTTGCTGCTTACAAACAATGTCTGCTGTGTTTCATACATATTTAAATTTTGTCCTCAAGTTCTGCTCAACATCCATGAAGCTTCAGGCCTTGTTTATTCTTGGTCTGCTTTACCCTAGATTAAAAGTCTGCCTTACTTGTCAAATGATGTGACAAAGTAAATAAATAAATTCAGGAGTTTAAGAGCTACAAAAAAAGGTTGAGGAAAAACATGCCTAACCACTGGTATGGTCCAACACTTGAGATGTAGTCACACTGTGTAGTTTCAGATGTTTTGTGCTGTTGTAGAAACTCGCCAGATGTGAGCAGGTGTTCCTATATTAGGACAAAGTCATGTCTGACATTAATGCCTTCATTTTTTTTTTTTTAACAGAGCACTGCTAAAGGAGAGGAGCCGAGCTGTTTAACCTCTTCAACTTTCAAACATTCACTTAACACTTTAGGTTTCATTTCAGCTGTGCAGTCTCCAGCCTGGGAATGAAACTTTCACCTAAGCTTCTCTCCTTAAACAGCCGCCGCTGCTCCTCCATCACTGCTTCTCCAGCTTTTTCCATTTTTCTAACTTACTGGACATATATCTGACTATTTGCCCGTCTTTTTCCTCCATTCTGCTGCTGTTAAACGAACTTTTGTATCAAGCAGGGTGGCCTGCCTGGATTACCATTGTTTGTTAGCCCTGTGGATGGAGGTTTCCATCTCTGTGACGACAGCCCGGGTCACAGAGCAGCCACGTAACTCTAAAGCAAGCTGCTTTATGACTTTCTTTGCACCAAAGTTCATCCCAGCTTCTTGACATTCATTGTTTTGTTGGATTTGGAAAAAGACACTACATTGGCCTCCTGATGTGGAACTGTTCGGTGCACCAAATGATAACTGCAAATCCAACCTGTTGAGTTTTGACTGAATCTGTTGACAAACCATCTTGTATTTCATGCTTCACACCAATGTGTCATATATGAAGTCATCATGTTTTGTGTTGCAGAACTCTAAAATCATTGTACAACCTGTTCTCATGTTGTCAACTGAGATTTTTTTACAATGATGTAAACACTTTCAAATACAAATAATCTTATGAAGGTGAAATGTTAAATTTTGGTAAACGAAACTGATGATAAATAAAATACATGATACACACAGTATGTTTTTCTTTGTTTTTATTGTGTAATTTGGAACTGGCCTCATTTTTCGTTCAAGAAGCTTAGTTGAAAACATTAAGGCTAGACAGGAATGAGACCCATTATAAGCCTTGTTTCTAAACCTTTGGTAATATAAAATTGAAATGTAAAGGGGTGAAACTACTATTTATGTGGGGAAAGTAAGGAAGGTTTATTAGAATTGGATCACCAGAAAAATATTTTAAAAAGATACAAACCATTATGCACAAAGATCTGCATTACGGTCAGTAAATCCAAACTGACCTCAAGACTGCGTTGAATCATCAAACAAGCAACATGGATAAGACTGTTGCAAAAATTCAGGTTGGTTTATGTAAAGTTAGTAAATGCATAGATTAAATTTAACGGGTAAAATATAAGTATATGATCAGTAAGTAAAATAGCTAAGGGGAGGAATTACCAATAAGCTATCATTTCAATTTAATGATGACTAAAATGAATCAGTGTGTTAAGGTCCAGCACTGTTTCCACAGAGGGCCAAACACTTCCCAGACAGAACCAGCTCTGCCATTTGCAGATCTCTTAGAAACTAGGAGTTTTGTTTTCCAGAAATCCAGACTGTTCATGTTTGCAAATGTCAACATTTGTAAAAGCTGTTGTTGAGCTCCAGCAGACTGAGGGCCCCCAGAGGGATTAGCGGAGGTTCTGTTTACCTGCTCTGAGGAATGCTGCCCTGCACGGACGCTTTTGTATCTGACAGAGACCCAAGGTCACAGCGGTGGGAGAGATGGGCTGCTTTGTCCTTCCTTGGAAGTTTCCACCTCACAATATCAACAGCAAAACACAATGTGAGAGAAGAAAATGGAATTCCAGCGCATGTTGCAACAGTGCTCAGAAACTCAGGTTCAGTGGCCTCCTTTACCTGTGTGATAAGTTGGCGTGAAGAGTGACTGTGTTGCAATTTTGTAATTTTGGTAATGGTTACACTTTAAATTCCCCTCATATGTATTTTAGTGCATGTGGAGACCTTTAATAGATCTGCTTCTCTATATACCTGAATACTCAGGAATTTTCTATTCAACTTTTAAACCCCATTATACTTATTTATTCATTAATTAAAACTATACTTACCATGCGTTGTACCTTTTAATTATGTTTAACTTTTCCAGTATTGTTATGAAGCTTTTCGAATCAACAGTACCGACATGCCACCACACGGTGTCGCTCTTGCACCGCGTAGCATCCTCCAGGTTCTATGGAAAACTGACGTTGTAATCAATTTGCCAAAGATGTATCATGGGGAAGACAAACACACAGCTAAAAGCTCACTATTAAGTGCTAAACGCACACTACAAGTCTCTATGAAAATACTGGAGGATTATAGTGATTTGTTCAGACTAACGGAGCTGTGATTTCATCTACAGTCTTTATTTGACCTGAAGCAGCAGACAAGGCAACGAGAGGCAGACTCGGGGCCAACAAACACGCTCCTGTTTAATTTGTCTGCGGGTTTGGAAGTTATTTGCGGAGGGCAGGCCTCGTTAAATTTTACATGGGCCCTCAACATTTCGCAAGCATGCAAAAGGTAGTTCAAAGCGCTATATTCTTTATTTTGCGATCGCCACCAAATAAGGCGAAATTGTTTGCTGGTCCTCCCAGCAGGCCAAACTAATTCAATTACTATGTAAAACAGCTGTCTTATGTTAATTATAACCACCAAAAGCTACTCCTCTGCTTGTGATGAAGGATAACTTACTCATTTATATATCATTTCATGAATTTTATAACGTTATTTGGTGAAAAATGCCTCTATATGTGGTGTTTCTGTGGAGCTGATTTGGACAAAGACATGTAACAACTGCAAGTTTGAAGATTTTGTTTATCTCATTTTGTAATAAACATATAAATAATAAACTCTAGACATTTTTGACACATTGCCCTGTTATGAAAGTTAACTGGTATGGTCTGGCTATATAGACTATCCAAACTGTGCATCTGCCGCATGTCATTTCTATATAAAACTATTTCCCTATTACAAAATATGAAAAGAAAAATAACATTTTAGTACATTTACATGAGTTACTTATTAATTTATTCAACGAAACTGTTTCAGTACTACTTAACAGTTACTGAATTGTCAGAATCTGCATTTTGATATTTTTCTCAAAAGAAAACAGTGAAAATAGAAACACGCACATACACAAAAATAAAACAGAGAATGCAGACATGAGGCAGAATATCTGTCCCTCTCCGACAACTTAAAACCAACAGTTTACAAAATAATAAAATTCTTAATAAACCAAAGCAGTACAAGATTTTTCCAATACTTTCCCAGCTACTGTATTTAAATTAAAATATATTCTCATATCTTACACTATTTCAAATAACGAAATGTGATTCAGTAGCGATCTGTCAAAATCTAATTTACAATTCTGTGTATAAAAATATAATTTATGGAACCCCGCGAAGTTTGTTCTCCCCAAAATATAACAGTCAGTCGCACACATTATGCACATATGCACATTACAACCGGTCAAAGTTAGCTCCTTTCTACATGATCCCCGTTCTCTTTGCTGTATTTTTTTTTCTTTTTCTTTTTTTTCCTTTATTTTTCATTCTTTTTTTCATTTGAGATATACAAAAATAGATTATGCACAATGTGCTGCTTGCACCGTTTCAGAGTCCATTTATGTGACAGCAGCAGAGTTCACATGAGAATAAATTATTCAAAGAGAAACTTTTTAAGGCTCCATTCATTCTTTGAAAGGGGACACAGCATGGAAAAAAAAATCACTGAAATAAATATCCCAACTCCGCTGGGGCCTTTGTCTCGTTTCTTCGTTTTTCTTTTCTTTTTTCTCTTTTTTAATTATTATTATTTTTTATTATTTCATTTTTTATCTACTGAATAGTTCACGTGTCCTACGTTAAAGTCTCATTCTGCTCATATCAGGGTTTCAACTCGGGTACACTGACATCTCGATTGAATGAATTGAGTGGCTGTCCAAGAGCCATGTCCCCAGTTGATAAAGGATTTTGGAGTACCAGTGCACTCCGTCGGTCTGTGCACTTTCTCGAGGCTGGGAGCTGAAAAGCAACGAGGACACCCAGTGGGCGAGCCTGACAGGTGCCAGGACCCAATGCGCCAGGTCATGGTCCTCGATCACTGCGTAACAGGACGCAAGGACCTGATCCACCACAATGGTCCCCTGCGTGGTCACCGGTGCAAAGGAGCTCTGGTGCTCTTGCGTGTAAATCCGTTTCACGTTCACCGGAGCGAGTCGACTTTGCTCGGCATCAAACACGAACACCTTGTCCCCAGGTTGTACGTGGCTGGCGAAAACTGCCGACATCCGTGGCTCCGCCTGCGTGATGTTGTCACTGCCGATGAAGATGAGATGCGTGGGGGTGAGGGTTATTCTCTGACCAGATTCAGTCTCGATCACGTAGAAGACCCTCTTGAACGTCGAGTCTCGGTCTATGAACATGACGAAGTCGGTGTAAATTAGGTTTCCGTGGCTATCAGCTGCCAGGACCCTGTCGCCTGTTCGGAGAGCTTGGACCGCTTTTTTGGTGCCATCCTGGAGGGTGACCGTGGAGGAGCCTGGGAAGCAACCGCCTGATTTTGCTGCCACTGAGTTTTCTGTTGAAATAAAATGTTATATTGAAGTTTTATTGAAGACAAAACAGCATCTGTAAAATCAAAAATGTTTAACCAGCCTTCAAAAGCGCATTCAATGCGTTTGAAGGATCCCAAGCATTATGATCTCTTTTACTTGTGTAATAATAATATCGCAGGTGGAACCTTTACAGTTGAACAACAAAAGCTCATTGAAGAACTCTTCTTTTTTCCCTATTTTTTCGGCCTCAACACGTCTTGGTAGGGCATATGCATTTTGCATATTGATGCCTGTCGGCTCCTTCATGGTAGATGCGTATTGGCTTGGCCCAAGTCGTCTGAGACGAGAAAACCTGAATGCCTTGGCTCATCTATTCTTAATTAAAAAACCCAATAAAGAGCAGGCATTGTTATTCTAAATTAGCTTGTGGACCGAGCTACTCTTGGTAAAGAACACTTACGCCTTTCCCAGCTTCTCTTCCCATATTTACTCAGGTGCAGAAACCTCTATGTGACAATTCACACAAATAGGCGACTCACAACTACTATTTACCCAGTGGAGCCACTTTTCCAAGCCTCTCGAGTTGTAGATTTGAATTTAAATGAGGGCCTGGACTCTTAAATGCTTTCTGTTGTGCAACATCAATGTTCCCCCCTGTCTACCACCTCTCCCAGCTTTGTTGTCAGTCTTGATGACAATAATTTTGGCCTTGGTGGAGCTCTTCACATACCAGTCTCTAGGATCACACTGTCCTGCACACAGAAAAAGGGGGTTTCCTACTCAGAATTTGGGGGCTTTTAATCTTCTTTTAAGATTCCCGAGCATGAAATAAGGTGACAACTGAAAACCAGATTTAGCCCGACCAATTCAACATTGTTCAGCCAAATCCTTTTGGTAAAGTCGCATGACCCCTAATGACACGTCGGTCTGGCCCATACTGTGATCTCAGAACGTGTGTGCGGAATGATAACTATGGGATTTATCAATAAAGTCTGAGCAAAGAAGAGCACCATGGTTCATCAGTCAGTTGGAAAACATTTTCTGAGAACCTAAGAGAACCTGTACTGAAGGCCTGAAGAATCTGATAATGAACTATTTAATGAGATATTTGAGAGGCAACAACAAAAAAAATCTTTAAAGGAGATTTTCCACATGTAATCGAATTTTAAAAAAATAAATTAATAAAGAAATCAATGTCGTTTGTCGCGTCGGTTACTTTTCCCATTGCAGGAGCAAATGTTTGCTTTTCTAGGTCATACCGAGACATTGGTCGTGTTTCCCACCAGGAGACGGTGTGGGGCGATGTAAGATCAAGGAAAAAGCTGCATGGAAAAAAGGCTCACAGCGACATAGACTGGGATATATACCCATACATCATACTTGGAAGAATCTATTTGCACTTTCTTGAGATTAATCTTATTTTTCATAATACAAATGAGCATTATTTTTGTATAGTATATATGCATGAACAAATATAGACATCTAATAATTTGCATTTCTGCTTTATTTGCACGTTCTTCCTGATTGTTGTCAGTTGTTTTTAGATGAAAATCCACGTTTATCTTTTCCCTCTGATATACATTTAATAAAATCTACACAACAGCTGACATGAGATAAAATAAAGGCAACATCTGCGGATTAGGTTATTTTTCTCTCCCTAACTAGCACGGCATTGTGTACCTGACAGCCATACCTGCTTTCACAGAGCAGTGGATGTGGGCTTTAGACTCATAATAGACCCAGTCAAATCCGGCTTCCACCGCCAGCCTGGACAGAGTGCCGTATTTGCTCTTGTCCCTGTCTGAGGTGGTGATGTCGACAGCCCTGCCCTCATAGTGAAGGGACTCGTCAAAGTGGTGTCCATCCTCGTCCCAGCCCTCAGTGACCCGCAGCTTCACCCCGGGCCACTGGTTCATCACTGAGATAGCCAAGGAGTTTAGCTTGTCTTTACATCTCTGCGGGGAGAGAGAAATAGATTAGTGTCCGGTCTTAAATAGTTGCATTAGCCAGCTAAACCTTTTTCATACTGACACAGTTTTGATGCCAAGACAAGCAAATAGAAATTATTTTCAGGATGGATAAACAGAAAACAGACATTCCCTTCCACATATAACCGCATACCACCCGTTTATATTTGCACGCTGTCTACAATATTTGCAATTGAATATTATATTTTAACTCACTGAGGCCTCGCCCACATCTGACGCCCCTGATTCCTCCCAGCTGAGGTGAAACACTGGAACTGAACTGCAGCACTGCAGCTCTGATCCTGAGCTTGCATTTCTCAGTGTGAGCAGCAGCGTCAGAGGGCACATCTCGGGTAAGAAAGTTGCTCATGAAATATTGATAAGGCACCGCATTCGCTTCACTGGCCTATAACATATGAGTCTTTGGTCTCGGAAGGTGCAAGCAGAGTCCCATTCTATCAAAAAGTGTTGCCTTAAAAACAACATTAATAGGCTACATTATAAATTTATGGGCTTGTATTAGACTTTGCAACGACAGAGTGCTTTGTTGGTTGAAACTTGTCGGTTTTCTTTGAATACATAATTGATACGCAGGTGTTATGAAGATGATCTTCTTTGAAATATATGGAGTTTGTTCCACAAATAAGAACCTCCCCCAAACCTTTTTGCGCTCTCAATGAAGATGCTTGGCCTTCTCCAAGACAACTATTCTCAACGCCTAACCAATATGTCAAATAAAACATCACAAAGGGTCTTTTCAGTCCAGAAGCGTTGGGAAACTTTCATTATTCTCCCCCTGCAAAGTCCTGCAAACGTGACATGCCTCCCTAAGTGGAGGTGTTTTGGCTGCTGACTGACAGACCTGAAATATCCAAGGACTGTGTGGTCGCACAGAATAGCGTCTATGTATGACATACTGTCTTTTCACTCATTTTTCCCTTATAGGCAACCTTAAGGTCTTAAAACAAGAATGCTCACGCAGAACTAAAAGCAGAAAAGGAGGTTCTACATATCAACCACTGTTTTATAAGGTTATCACACTTGTAGAATGTGAATAAACGCTGTAAAGAAGAAAAAACATACAGAGTAGAACTGCCAGAGTCAAGAGCCGTAAAGCTGCACCTATTTATTAATTCATTAGGTCGTGTGCCGCAAATCAAGCCAAATTCTGCTCAGCCACCATGAAGCCCAGCAGGGCGCCTTGGACCGACGCTTTGTGCTTGGGGTAAAGTTGTTCAACAGCCTGCCTCTTAATCTTTTCACAAATGATTTGGTTAGAGGAAACACTTATCAGCTAACTGTCAAGACAAACAAGCCGCCAACTCATCTCTTTTCCGAATCGTTTGCAGTGTGGGCAGAGACTGCAGGCTTTAACGTTGCTGCACTACAAAAATGCGCTTTTAAAAACCATTCAATCAGGTACTGGAGCCTAATTCCCTGAAATCAGAATGAGACAGCATGGCTCACAGAGATCTACAGAAAAAAGGAAATAAAGAAAGAAAGGCAAATCAAGTACTTTCTTAAATTAAAGGGCACTTTCTAATCCAGTATTGTTTTCCCCCGTTTTCTACAGGAAATCTTTTTAGCAATTGAAACTTCATTCGAAAACACTTGTGAATCGTAGCAATCTCATATCTACTTAATTTGAAACAAATACGTTGACATCATACTACAATATGTGGATTAAAATGGTGAAACTGGTTCCAAACTATCTGTAAAAAAATGTTAAACGCATCTGCTGGCAGCTTTCCTGGGAGCGAGCAGTGCATCGGCAGTAAAGCACTACTCCTCCAATAATATTAGTCCTGGCTAGACTTCAGTGACTTAATTCATTATTTTATTTTATTGCACACATCTGACAGAGCAACTGCAGGCACGTGCCTTGTTTAGTGTACAACACCTGCTTTATAAAAAAAAAACTGTAAATAGCGGAAGAAATCCGTCGTGTTCGTGCGTAAAATCCCGTGCGTAAAAACCCACTGGATTCACGCACAAAGCCGCGGAACAGAGTAAACAATGTTGGCACAGCGTAAATCCCCATGTGACAACGATTATGTCACTCGCAAATGCCTTCACACTACACGGGTTTGCATGCTTTAATTTGATGGCTTTGCAATGTCATGCACCATCACCGATCTAGCCTGTAATTTAGTCAAAGTTCAACTTGTGTTACATGCCAAGAAAGGGGCACCTGAAAGCTCCTCTATGTACACTTTACACTAGGAGTTGTTGTTTGCTGTAAACTCCCAGATACTGAATCAAAAAACTGTAAATCCTATAAAATTATGCATGCAAACTAAAAGAAACGCAAAGGACATCAAGCAGGACAGAAGCCCCCTAAAGCCCCATTTGTTTTGATGCATACCTGCCAGTGCGGCAGGTGGAACCATTCAGTAAGAGTTCATCTTTGATCAAGACAAGCGCGTCTCTATATATTCAGAAATAATACTGAAATACTGAAATTAAACTATTTCTCTTCTCTTCTTGAAGAGGAGGAACCACCAAAATCATCATCGGGACTCCCCAAATCCTCACTTTGTGTAGCACATTTTCACAGGCTAGTCATTTCATGATCCCAGTGCTTGAGAATCTATAGATGTCTACCAGAGGAGATGTGGGGAGGGCTGAGACAGCAAGCACAGTGAATATTTCATCGGAGCTCGTGCTCATGCATGGTGCGAGGCACGGGTTCAGAGACTCCGGCGCGCGCCTGGTCTTCATCACCACCAGCACCACCACCATCACCATGGGCATTTTATTCTTACTGAGCCAATATCACCCAAGCGCCTTGAATAATTCACCAAGATCTGAGTGCTAAAAGTCATGCTGAAGAGACGCGGCATCCTGCAGCCTGGAAAGAAATCAAGACATCGCTTCTCTGTATTGTGAGTCTCATTTTATCTGACCAGAGCCAACTGAGGTTTGGCAACGGGGCTCCAAGAGGATGCAGTAGAAAAAGATGTCATCCTCCATTTAAGTGCCCCATAAAAGGCACCATCAGCCCATGTGCGTTTTCCCATTCAGATCCCCCCACTTATGAAGACCTAACTGTGTTCAGGACACTCTCAAAGAAATGTCAATCCTTTCATGCACAGATGCACCCCACGCGGAAGCTGAATTACAGCAGCCTGGGCAAGAAAATGTCTGAGCCACGCCATGCCTGAATAAGCTCGGCTGTTTGAAGCGGTGCACATCCCCAGCTTTCAGGGTTGGAATTAAGAAAATTGGTTAAAACAAGCTGCAATGCAAATCTTAAATAGATACCAAATACCCAAAGTACTCACGAGATGCAATCTAACATGAATGCGCGCATGTAAAGAAACAAATTGGGCCTCATGGAGATACAAATATAGATATGAGGAGAGGGGCACATTAATATTTTAAATATACTGTCACAATCATGAAGGCCGAGTGTCCTGACTGTCCGCCTGCACATCACTTCTCCAGCTGGATTTCTATATGCGTTCCCAGCCTGCAGCGTTTGAAAACTCCCATGTTGGTGCATAAAGTGCATCTGCTTTTACAGTGAAGTTAAAAGGCTCAGTGTGAAGAGTTCAGCAGCGGGTAAAACAGACTTCACTTAAGGTGCGCAATCAGTCTGACAAGGAGGTTGTTGCAGTGCGCAGTGCTGGTGCGTTAGGAGTCGGGCAGTAGGGGGAAGAAACAAAAACAGGTTATTCTGTCTCCTTACCTGAGTCATTAGCCTGTCGGCACCGGTGTTCTCCTCATCCTTGAATATGATGTCTGTGTTATAATTGGGAGTCAGTTCTTTAAATCGCTCGGAGTTTCTTGTGATCTTGCCTTCGTATCTGCCGCTTGCCCCGAGGGTCTTCTCCGCCACGTTGGGGATGAACTGTTTGTACGCAAGAGGTGTCAGCTTCTTCGGGTGTCTTCTCCTGCCATAGCCCCTGCCCGGTCCGCATCCCATCCCAGAGGACACCAAGGACAGGCAGATGAAACCGATCAAAACGATTTTGGTCCGAAGCAGCATTTTAATTTTTTTTTATTTATTTTTCTTTTTGTCTTTTAAGATCTCAAACGAGTCACCGCGGCTGTCTCAGCCGTCTGCCTCTCCCAGCTCTCGCAATGTCCTTGTCTCCTCTTCTACCTCGCTTTCGCCTGGTCTCTATCGCGGCAGGTGCGGAAATGAACGCTTCTGACAAACGGTAATAACGGGGCACATCGAAGGAGGGTCTAAAAGAAAGTAGTAAGGGAATTGTGAGCCACGGGATCTCTAGACGAACTGCAGCCGCTTGTGTGAGCCGACCGCTTTTACCGCTTTGTATTATAGCACCGATCTATATAGCAGGGGAGGGACTTGATTGGCTCGCCTAGACAAACCCTCCTGATGTTATCCCACAAAAAAAATCTTACAAAGATTTCTCCTACCTGAGGGTTTGCCTCCGTTGCAGGGAGGAGGGACTCCTTCATGGGAAAACATCAATTATAAACCGTCCTTTTTTCTTTTTCTTTCTTTTTTTTTTACCCTTCCGTTGTTCAGCTTTCACAGGAGAGGAAGCACAGACAGGACAGCTCACACAGTGCTGGACTCAAATCCGAAGCACTGTATGAACTGATTTCACAGTGCATCTAGACTGCGTTTCCCAAGAGAATTGAACCGCTCGTGGACACGTATCACGCACACATGCGCTAGGTGATTTTGATGCCTCCAGGTCCACTCAAAATTAAGAGACGAATTAAATGAAAGAAATAGAATATAATAAAAAGTTAACTTGCTCTGGAACTTATTAGATTAGCACATTTGCCTCTTCCCTGGTTTTATTTGTGAAAGCACATGCACGCCTAAGTGTCAAAAGGCGCAAAAACTTAGCTGGAGACACTTGGTATCATTTGGGGGATTCATAGTCTCACAAACATATTGGAAGTTACACGTAGGTTTTATACTACTCACACAATAATACACATTTAGTAACAGATGACAGAATAAAGCTGCACTTAGATTTTTGCAGTGCGCAAACTTTGCGCCCATGTTGGCGCGATCTTTACGCATTTGGGCCACAGGATAGCGTTACAGTGCTAGAACAAGAAAGACTTTAGAAAATGTTTTAAATTGATATGTGACACATCCAAAGCCAAATATTACTGGAATTAGCCTACATGATGCGTAAATTGGGCCCATTTAAAAAAAAAGATATTCATGAGCTTACCATTTTATTATCTGGCTTGTGGACAACTACTTGTTAAATGAGCATAAATGTTTTGCTTCTGTGTTGAAATACATTTATTACCCCGTTTTAACCCAACACAGGGACATTTTGTAAATTTCTTTGATCAAACAAAGAATATTTAATGTTTTTCTTGCACCATCAGACCTAAACATCATTTGCTCACATTTAAGACACATGAGTTCAGATAATAATAACAATAATAATAATAATAATAACGTTTTAAAATGTTTCAGTAAGGAAAAATATTTGTCTGATAATAAAGAATAATTACAGACAGAGGCTGTTTTGGGGGCAACTTTAGCTCTCATCACACTGACAGTGTGGCACATGTGCTCTGAAGTGAGGACAGATACAGTATGCCAGCCTTTGGTGTGGCTTTACTCTCATTAAATCTCACTCTGGCTGACCTCCAGTCTGGTGTTGTTCAAGCCTGTGCCAGGCTTGTGGCAACCAGAGAAGGTGTGACTACCTACTGCTCACTGAGACCATGAGCATCAATTGTTGGCCAAAACATAGTTATGCACTTGGCATGTTGTTGTATAACTCTTAGCAAGATGATCTACTTTCAGTGATGGGAAACATTCTGCAGACCACTGAAACCACTGTCTGTCTTGTTTTTTTGCTGCATGCGATGGAGACTCTGAAGAGGTCTTCCTTACAGATTTCAGTGGCTGCTTCTAGAGGTGCTTTTCAAACAGAGCTGACAGCAACTATAGTGCCTCAAGGTATGGTGGAGATGCTGTTTAGCTCTGGGTCATCGTGTTAGTTCAGGTGTCGCAGCTCTGAGGTGAATCTTGGAGTGCAACACAAAATTTTCAAACCTACAGAGATGGAAAGAGGAGACAGTGAGTCTCCAGAGTCCCATGAAGGATACATGGATACATACTGATAATAAGGAAAATAATGGAAACTGAAAAGGGTTCTTCGTAAATTAACCAAGTGACAAAATGTAATGCCAAGTGAAATAAATAATGCAGAAATTGTAATGAATAATGTAGCCTAAAGACCAAGTAGTGCTGATGGGTTTGAACTTGAGTTTCTCCCGCAGAGGAAACCAACCATCTTTCAGCCAGTCCTGGGGCAAAGAGTATTTGCAAACATCACACTTCAGTGTTTGGTTTTGGTCTGTGCCATTGCCAAATGGGTGGAGTTTAAAGCTAAAGGAACGAAAACCACTACAGACAGTTCAGATGAGATACATTTGGGATGTGCACCTTTATTTGAGAATTTATCTTAATGGTGTTTATGGAATAAAATGATCAGACACTTTAAAGCAACCAGCTTCCAAAATTACAGTATAACAGTCAAAAGTTTGGACACGCTTTCCCACTGAATCTAATGAGAAAATGTATCCAAACTTTTGACTGGTACTGTATATTTGGTTTATCCTTACCCTTTAGTTTTCTTTTGCCTCAGTTTTACATATGAGCAAAATGGAGGTTCAATTAATGAAATAATTCTTAAGGGACTGAAAGTTGTTACACAATTTGTACTAAGAAGCCTGTTGCATGTGATGGCTAATCCAGCATAAGGCGTGAAAACGGTCAGTGAGTCATCAGTTTCTGCCTCCTTTTCTATTTGCAAAGCCCCCCAAACCTACAGACCTCACATGCACTCTTAACTGTTCCGATTCTTCCTCATCTCTGTTGCACTGACTTTCTTTAATTTGCCCCCTCTTCAGTCTGTCATTCAAAAGAATTAATAGATGTGCTTAGATTTGGGCTAATCCACACCCATGTTTGATTTCTTGTGCCACAGTCTTGATCAAGCATGAGTGGGATGCAAGTTTAACCAGTGTAAGTCCCCCCAATTACCGCTTTAAAGCCTCCTCCTGTCTGAATGTTTTGTAACATTGTTAGACGGATTAGGACTACAGAATAATCATGCACAAACATATAAGTAGTTTTCCTTTGCTGCAAAAAGGGTTTCCTTCCTTCCAGCCAAATAGAAAGCCGGCCCTACCGCAACTCTTTGTGGTTATTTTTCCTTGCAGGTGGGGTTCACATTCAAACCTTTATCCTGTTTTGGACTTTTGACAAGCAGTTTATAGCACAGACATGTTGCCATCTATCCCATGAACATGTGTACCCTTTTGTCGCACTAATAAAGTTTGAATAGTCTTCCTCTAAATGGTTTATCTAAGCCGCACGCAGCAAGCATTGTGAACAGAATCAGAATTCAGCTGAACAGATTCAGGTGCCCTCAGGCAAATCTGTCAAGTACAATGAAAATTTCACAATACAATATCTGGAATCACAGCCCTCAGCATGCCCTGGAGTCTGTAAAGGCATTTTATTTGCACTCTCCAGCCGCTCCCAATACTTAAACATTAAACGCCAAGGCGAGACAGGCAAAACCACTTTGAACTGCAAGGCAGGGTGAACTTCTTGGGAGGGGGAATGAGGTGAGTGAGAGGAGAGTGAGGGGCTGGTGCGATACTCCAGCAGGTGAGTCAGTGCTGACTGCCAGTCTTAGACACATGGTGACGAAGAAGGGAGGGAGTCCAGAGGTACTGACATTACATGTGTCAGTTGTTTCAAACATTACTGCGCTGAGAGTTTCTGATAAGACAATATCTAGACTTCAGATCTAAACAAGTTATTTGGTCTTGTTTGTCAGCCTCAGATGTTCTTTTTAATTTCCTTTAATTACACAGAAAGTTTATGTGGTGATATCAAAGAATGCACAGCTTAATAGGCAAGTCAAACACTCAACTGATATGTCTGTGCTAAATACGTCTCTTTTCTTTACTTAGCAATCAGAAAAAAGGGAAACAGTGGAGTCTGCTGATAGTGACACCCCTTTTCTGTCAAGGAATGGATGTTTCTGGCAACATTGGTTTGTCTGTTGTTAGCAACATAATAAAAAAAAAAGTAATGAACAAATTTAGATTAAATTTCCAGGAAATCTCAGAAATGGAAAAAGGAACAAGTGATTAGATTTAGGGGGTGATTAAGATCCCTACCTAGATCCAGGAATTTTTAAGGGATTCTTTACAGGCTTAAGGCAGGTGCAAACATCCTGGAACATGGGTGAACTTAATCACATCCTTTTGCCGGTGAAAACAAAAGGTTGCCAAACACTATTGGATTTTGACCCTCATAGATTTTTATTTTTATTTTTGTAGTTTCCTGTAAATATGCTGAAACAAATTGTGCTGTGGTTGGTTACCATAAATGTAGTTGTTCCACAGATAACAGGTGATCATTCTTCAAACTTCTGAAAAGACACAAAAGCCCAGAAAGATGTGATAACTGGCTAATGGCTATCAAGCATCAGTGCTGATGACGTTGGAGTCCTTCGAAATGTTCAACAATTTGTCCAGATCATTTTGTGACTGGTAAGTAAAACATTTATTATGATATTAAAACTTCTGATCGTTTTTGTATCGATGCCCAAAATACCATGAAACGGTTGGTTACAGAAACAATAACAGTTATCTGTTGGTTGTTTTTGTGAAGTTCTCAAAGTTTCTTGATAGCACCTCCTTCACAATGTGATGGTGGATAGACAGGAGGGCATTCATTCAGAGCTGCTGCCATTAGCTTTACCTCATATCTTATTCTAGCCTTGACACTGAGGTTATCAATATAACTAAATGACATTATGGATAATTTTCTATCAAAAACCGACTGAGAAACTTAAAACTATGAGAACAAGTTGCACTTTTCAACACAAACACTGCTATGATGCAGGGTTTGGTTTCAGTTGCAAGCTGTTCATGGTCACGTGACCACTGGGTTGTGACACAGGTTTGTTCCTGTCCATGAGGAGATCGGGATAATTTTGCCATTAGAGCTAACTCAAAAACTAAAACCCACGATCACTGGCCAAAAACATTACGATGGCTTGGCAGAAGTCTGTGCTCTGAGTGCTTCTAGTTTATATTATGTAAAGCACTTTGTGCTTTTCATGTACAAAAAGTGCTTTAGAAAAAAAACTGATTGAAATTTAAAGGAAGTTTAAAGGTCAGACTGGTCTGACTTAATGACATAATGAATAAATACCACTCTGCTTGGTGGATTTTAAGTGTCATCCCTTTTAATTATAATTTGCATGTCATTTTACAGCTTTTAATGGCTTGCAAATTGGTTACAGTTACTGTAGACGTATGCTTGACAGTATACGGGATACAATGACACGAACAAGAAAAAAAAGTTGTTTAATGATTAAACTGAGTTTTTATTCAAAATATATGTTTTTGTTTAATCTGTTTCATTGAAAAATCTGAGCTTGATTTATAAAACACCAAATCCTCCTTCCAGCATGCACCTGTCACTACCCATCCACGAAGGCTTCTCCCATGGCAACTGATGATCTTTTTTTTTAGTTTTTTAAAAATCTAGATCACTGATCTTTTAAATTTGCAATGATGGCTTCTTTTGTAAATGAATGAATGAATGATTTCTCAAGCCTTGCACCAAGGAATATCTCCAATTGTCCTTATCATTACATTAAAAAGTTGTATTTCAGAATGCATTTGGATCAGACAGTGTGTGAACTTTATCCTGGCAGTTATGAACCAGCTCAGTATGAATAGTGCAGATAATAATCAGGAGAATACACAGTGAGGGACTGTGTATACATGTTTCCATTATGCACTTAGTGTGAATTTAGCAGGTGACAGTAAAGAAGAGGGGATCTTTTAGTGTAAAAATATAAATATACATTGAGAATTGATATGATTGTGGATTTCTTGTTGTAGGAAAGGACTTATGCTGAAAAGAGCAAACAAATTGGAAATAACTAAAGGTGACTGCAGCACAATTTGCTTGTTGCCTTTTGCACAGTACTGGGAGTAGTGGGAAAAATAGTATTGAGAATCTCCTGTTATGTACTACATGCCAGACACTGTTGATGTTGTGTGAAAACAGCTTCAGACTTTAAAAAAAATTTCTCTAGCGCTGCAAATGCCATCACTGATCTTACAGGTGAAATAGTTCTTAGCATGACAAGTGAAATGATCTCCAGTTGCAAAATTGACTAGGTGCCAGAAAAGGTGGCAAAAGAGTAAGATGACCTCCTAATCTCAATAGTTTAGTTATCTGATAATGATAGCACATGGATGAAAAAAGAAACCACTTAGCATTTGTGCCAATTCTGATCACATCCAATAAAGTGCAATATGTTGAACTCACTGTTCTTCCATTTTCTGGATGCTGATACAAACTTTATAGAAAGCCCATGAGAGTAACAAAATTTCCACCCAATGGTCCTGGTTGAATCTAATCCTGTGAGCTCAGAATATGCTATTATATTAAATATGCTTCCACCACAATATATTTGATCTACACGTTCTTATGAAAGTGTTTCAATCAAAACACCACAATGATTTGAAGACATGCAGTTGCGAAACAATGCTTAAAAGACCAAATCGGGAAACTGATTCACAATCATCTAAAAGTACTGGTTGTTCAAATTTACATAGTAGGGATGAGCCATCTGCTTCAACACGAACTCCTCGGCTTTCATTAAAGTGAAGACACCGATTCTATCTCTCTAATGAGTCTTCAGCGATTCAAGCATGTGCCAATTTACCTCAGGCTACTAAAATAGTGGTAATGACTTCCTTTTGACTAAAATGAGAAATTGGAGCACAACAAACAGCTAGAAAGCTTCAATCATGCCCTGTTAGCAGGTTATACTACCCATGTTGGCCACAGTAACCACCAGTCTGTCTGAGTCATTTCAAAATGCTAACGCACTGCTCAGGCATTCCTCTACTCAATCAGCTCTTTCTCATTTGTCCTGATAACATCTACAAAACATTAAGTCTGTTATTAAATCAACATCCAGATGTTAATTTGTTCATTTCCAAGCTCAAATATAGATTATTTTCATATATCAGTTAAGTATAGACTACTTTATTTCTAGCCACAGCTGATTTCTTTCCCTTTTAATTTAAACAATCTCAAGATGACTTGCCACAGATATCTCAATTTAGCCAAAAGAGGAAGTGCTGGCATGCACAGTTTGTGTCCATTCAAAGTTGATAGTAATCAGCTCCACAGCAACTTATATCCTTCCCCATTTGTACTCTATTCAGACTTTACTAATCCAGGAAACTGCAGCAACCGATCAAAGTTATTGCTTAGAAGGAACAAGGAAGCTGAATTTAAGTGACAGTGCCTCATATCTCATCAGTAGTGGCCTTGGATGAACACAGATCTTTGTCAGCTGAATATTTGATAGTGATTCAGAGTGAAAGCAGCAATAAATTCTGAGTCAAACACTGCAGGATGTGTAATGATCAATGTGGTTAACAGGAGTAGCGGTATGAGTCAGTCAATAGGATTTTTCCCTTGGGGTATATTTTGTATCAATTGTACTTCTCAGCATTATTGATCTTTTTTCATTTTGCTTTCTCCAACTGAAAGTGTGAAAAACCCTTTTTATGTTATTTATCAATTTAAATAAAGGCTATTCTGCTAATTTAATTTGCACTTATACTAACCATAGATAATTAGACTGAAAAAGCATACTTTCCTCCCCTGTAATTTCTGTATAGTGCCTAAGTAAAAGTGATGCATCTATTGAGCTGTTATCCAAATAGAAAATGAAAGGACTACACACTCATCCTGTCAGCACAGTACAAAATCAATGTATCAGATCAGAGGGGCAAAGTGAATCTTCCAGACAAGTAGCAAAGCATCAAATATGTCAAGATGTGAAATCAAACAAACGCTCGACTGCCTCCAAGTTTCCACTGGATGTAAGTGAGTGTGCATACAGTATGGAAGGTATGTGTTTAACATCCATGTAGGAGCTAACGAGCCTGCCTGTTTCAACAGAGTATGGAAAACGGTCTGTTTGGGAGCCGAGAGTGTGAGTGAGCTCTGGCGAGGAGCTGGTGCTGATGGGAAATGCTAAATGCCGCACTGACTGACAAGTCTGATTTGCACCCAGACTGCACTGCACCTCATGATGACCCCTGCCGCTCATAAGCTGACACCTTGTATAACAAGATCCACCCTTAGACATCTTCGTTCTTTTTCTTTAACAAGCAGGAACTCTTTGAGAAAAGAATCATGAAAGGGCCAAATCTCTTTATGGTAGCTTCATAAAATGCTGGGCTCTCATACCTATTTTTATGATTTGTTTAGTTGGAGTGGTTGTGTGGGCTCAGGGTTAATTTACCTTGCATGGCAGTGGCTTCTGTTTGTGTCTCTTTAAAGAAGCTGTGTTGAACTGACGAGCACTGAAACTCCTTTGATGTACGATGAGTGATGGACAGATTCCACTGATAGACAACAAATAAAGCACTTAGAATGGTAGCTCTGCATCAACAAAGATGACTATTATTGGATATTTAAATTAAATTAATTAAAAACTTCACTGCAAAATATATAAGTCTAACTCAAACTTTTTAAAATCAAAACCAATTTCAGGATTGCAATTTTGATGGAACTGAATCTGATCTGATGCACATGCTTAAACTCTTCACTACATTTTATGAAATTACTAATCTAGAAACTATTATGGTCAAAGAAACAGCAACTACATTCCTCAGCTGAGGTAAGAGCCAAGAAGGAAAGCTAAAGCTTGTTAGCTAGTTAGCTAGCTAACACTAACTCAGTAATTTATTACTGAATAAAAACTTTTGTTGGATGGTCAGTTATCAAGACTGACATGCAATAGTTTAATAAAACTTACCATCAATAATCAGGAGTCTGTTTTAATTGGAGAAAAAGATGCTCAATTTAGCTAAATCCAAAAACATGAGGATATAAAAAGGACAAAACCTCTGGGCCACTAGGAGTTGAAGCACTGATGGAAAAACTGGTGGAAAACTATTCTATTCCTGCAAATGGAGAATTGTAATCTGTTTTGTTTGAGCACCATTTCTTAAAATGTGTGTCAGCTGGAGGGTGTGGCCAACACCACATATGCGTCTTTTTCAGATTGGGTATATCTCAACACGAGGTCGGGTAAATAAATATTTCTAAAATTGATATTATGACAGGATCTGTTTGAAACCAAGCCATAATGTTTTTCTATACTGAACCCTTTTTAATCCCTAAACCTAACCATGTGGTTTCAATACGCTTTTACAGTTTTACTAAATTTAGAGATTGCATAATCATTTGTATTGCAATTATTTCACTCAAAAGGGCAACAACTTTCAAAGATTTTTAAAAACAAACTTCCTCAAGGTTGACTTTGAAATGAAAACTGGATCACAGTTTAAGGAGGAGTTTAATGGGTAATCTCACAATCTATAGTTGGTTTGAAGAAAAGAGAAAATACAGTTTGATTATTACTTAATGCTGAATTGGCTTTAAAACTGCTCTGTAGATTATGTAGGTTTGAATCCATTTGTTGCTCCAAATCACCCTAAATTCTATTTTTATAGAATTAAATTATTATTCAATTCTAGGGCAGAGGTAAAAAAATAAATGTTTTTTTAGCACTAACCCTGCTAGGAAAGTACTCATATTATTACCTATGTCTACTAAGCATATAGGGTCACAGAAACTTTCAAATATACACAACTGACTTGTTTGCATTGGAAGGACACTGGGATCATTGTATAAACATGCTTACTATGCTTATTAAACATAGCCTTATTTTTATATTTTACAAAAGGAGGCTAAGAAAATCTAATTTGTCAGACCTATAATTGGCCTCATACCATGTCACCATCTGATCACAATGGTTTAAATTTGTCGGTGTGATCAAAATGATAAAGAAAATAGCCAAAACAATGAGGTGAACAATACTAAGAGTCTATAGCTGTAACTGCAGTTGAGCACCACCAACCAGTTCACATACATGTTTAATAGAAAGCACTTCCTTAATTTGCAGCAAATGATCACTGGTATATATTTAGAATTATAGATCATTTTCATGCTTTTAACTGCAGTTGTTGATTTACAAGCTAAGGCCAGGCACATTCTTTCACACTGCACCAAAGTTCACAAAGTCTAAAGGCTGCCTCTCCTTGTTTCGTCTGTGCACAGCTCAGTAAGCCTGAGCTAATCCTGTCCTGCCACCGCAAATAAAACCCCAAGCACTAAATACATTTCAAAAGTATAAACTAGGCACTGGAGCATTACTTTAGGTGGGATGTATGGAGAAGAAGGGGCTACAGGGGCATGTCTGAACAGGTCCTAAACAGCATATTTCTTTGTGGTATTGCTGAAGGTCAGCCTTCATTGGTAGCCAAACTGCTACACTAAATGTGAAATTTTACTATTAACTGGACAGGATAAGGTCTAAAGGAGTATTTATGTTTGGTTGCTTCAGATGTAAGTGAACTTAAACCCACTTCCTTTCTGCAGGTGGGAAAGTCCTCATCCTTTATCTTTACTGCCTAAGAAAACGGCTGCCCCATCAGGCGCAGAGGGAGGAGTTTACGGGTTGAACGTTTCTTTCCACTGGGCTGCTGCAAGTTGGAGAGGTTTATAAAAGGCTTAGATCACAGGTGAGGGGATCACAGAGCAGACAGCGCAGGTGTTTGCGGAGTGAACTGAAGACTGTTTTAGTGCCATGTACATTTGAACATAATCTCAAATTGTACATTATCTTTCAGCTTTGTGAAGACGTGCTCTTTCTGCAGATCAAAAGCACAGGAAACAGACTTGCTTTCACTGGAGATTCACTGGCATTTTGCAGTGCAGCCAATCTCACAGAGATTATCTTGCTCTGGGCTTTTATTATTTAATAGTAGCACAAATTGATTATTGTTTAGGGCTCCTCAAATTGATGTTTATGCTTTGTTCTTGCAGGAAAGGTGTTTTCCCATCTTAGATCTGCTCTGTTTCTTAAATAACCCCACCTCACACAACTTTGCATAAGTGCATTCCACTTTACGACCAATAGCTACATGGATATGCTTTATTTGCCTCTTTTCAAATGTTTTATTCAGTTTAGATACACTTCTGTCTTTTTATGATCTCACCAAACTATTAGAGGCCTGCTGCCATTGCTGGACATTTTTGGAGGGCCAGGACTGCTGTGAGACTTCACCACATCCTCTGCTTGCGCAGCTCCCTGAAAACTTACAGGACAGTGTGTAAAAACTCACCCACTCGCTACATTGTCAAAGAAGCTGCCAACCAGACTAGAGCTCAGCACTCAAAAATGTGTTGAATTTACTAACCTGAATGCAATTTCTTCAAATACTGAAAGTCAGAGATACAGAGAGAAGCACTACTGTCTGAGACTGAGACTGAGAGAGGTGTTAAAATATTTTCCGCTCAGTGTAATCTCAGAGACTGTTTGGTTTTAGTTTTTATCTTCATGAGTTGTATGTGATAGAGGCAACAATATCATGACAACAGCTACAAGACCTGCATAAAAAGAGTAAAAACAGATTTATACTGGGCATGTCCGCTGCCCATGCTCCTATTAGTGTGTTTGTCTGGCTGCATGTCTGGGTCAGAGTTGAAACAATGTGCAGTGTGACACACAGCAGATAGGCTGATCAGAGCTTACTCATTGGAAGTTTCTGATAGATTATATCCTTCCAAGCAGAACCTCTTTCTGAAGTCTATTTCTACTAAATCTTTCGAGGTTAACCTAAAGAAATTTGATGGCTGATCCTGACAAAGAGCAATTTTCAGGCTTGCCTATGGTAACTGTACTGTGACCTTCAGCTTTGGCTGTAAAAGCCATAAAATCTAAATATCATATTCTATCAGAGCATTTTTTATTTAAATAGCTGAACAATTGTAATCACAGTCTTACAAGGAGGCCTTTATACTTGGAATTCACCACCTGAAAAAAAGAGTTTGCTGCAAACCTTTTGGGAAATAGAAAATCAGACTGAATGACTTATTCAGCAGAATGACTAAAAGCAGCTTTATGTAAAACTTAAGGTGATAAATGCAGGAAAGTAGTCAATTTGAACATGACTGATTGCAAAAAAGGAGTTTGAAAGCTTTCACATGATGACAAATGGTAACATGCAATTCTGATCTTTTTAAAACTACATCAAGATCTTTATTTTGCATTGAAAAGACATTAAATGCATTAATATAAAAGCAGTAAGTCAATAAAAGTAGAGGTAATGGAGGTGGATCGATCTCTGAGGAAGTTTGCATAAAATTGTCTCCTGATACTCCCACTGCTGTTGACAAGGTGGCTGTTAACATCTGCAGTGCTTAAAGCTTTTACAGACTAGTAAGTGCACCACAGAAAAAGAAGAAATATTACAGTGAAAAAGGAGAAAGTGAGACGTTAATGAGGGTATGATCGGTAGTCCTGGTGGTGCTCTTGTCATATAAAGAGCCACAAGACAAGGTAGGCTAGAATATGGACTTCTCTTCCTGCTGCTTCCCATAATTTCATCAGTCAGCGCACCCTGTCTCCCTTCTGCTCCTATACAAACCACATCAGTTTAAAAAAGGGAAAGGAGAAAACAGGCAGATGAAACACCGAAAACAGGACAATACAAATTAAAGCATTAGATACATTTAGCTTATCAAAAAGAAAAAAAATCATACAAAGTCTTACATCAGATGATAATTTTCAGATAAATCATAGTTTCTCCTCAAGCTTGTTTCTCCTCATGAATGCAGAGGCTCAGTGTGTGAGTGGATCAACAGATGATTTGGGGGCCAACAGGGGGCACTGGGGGCCTAATCCAAAGGATTGGGATCAAGCAAATGAATTTCCTTTCACTTCCCTACTACCGCCCTGCACCTACTTTATAGCAGCAAATTAAGGCAGATAAAATCTTCACAAGTCTTATCTCATTTGCGGATATTAAGCTGGGTTAAAGCAGCAATCATTCTTCTGTGCTCTGTGAGACCAGTCACGGCTACTGCTGTCTGAACCATCATCAGCAAGTTACTGATGCCTAATCAGGACTTGATTGGAACCCTGGGTAGAAACGACCTGTGAATCAATCAGATGTGAAGTGCTGTTTCAAGGACTCAGTCATTTTTCTGCAAGCATACATGCTCCTGTTGTGCTTCTGTGGATTTCCACATGCATTTACTGCTGTTCCTTTTTCCGCATATGTACTTGGTTTAAGCATTTTCTTAGAATATCTGCTTATTATTGGAATGTATTCACCCTAATCAACAACTTTAAGAGGCTTTCTCTCTAATTATAAGTCTTTCAGCTTCTGTGATTTATTTGCTGTAGTGAATTATTATAAAGCACATTGTTTTCGCCAATTATCCTGGATAGAGAGACTGACCTGCTTCCCCTTTCTACCTACTGAGCCATGGTTACCAATGGAAACAGTGCAAGGCTAACATTTACTCTTTGTGTGATGTATTGCAGTTAAAAAAAAAAAAAAAATGAACAAAGCACAGAAGCATACTGTGTGTGAGAGCGAGAGGGAGATGAGGCTCTGCACAAACTTTCCCAACTAATGTACCTTGTGAGTCTGGTGGTGACAAAGATAAATTAGCCAAAGAAAAGAGCAGGGGATGCTTCAACAGCAACCGACCCTCCGACACCAATTAGCAGATTGATTATGCGCCTGAGAGAAGCGGACGCTTGTCAATCAGCGCCACACAAGGGGAGCGACAGGAAGGAGCTGGTGTGGATGTACCTGGAATGTTAAAGGAACAAGAGGCAGCTCCAGGGAACCTATACAGAGGCACTGATCCATAGGACTGTGTAGTGCTCAACACTGACACACTGAAACAGCAAAGGTGCAAATACCACTATGCTACAATGAAGCCTGAATACCCTCACTGGCTGCAAACTCAAATACCTGTATGACTGGAAGCACACAGGCCTGTTGTGATGGTTGGTCCTGCACCCAGATTCCTCTACTGTAAGATCTGAGTGGATTACTGCAAACTTTGAGCAGTGCAAAAGGTTTGCACACATGTGTATTCTTGTTTCTGTTAATGCACACACCCGGCAGCACACATCCCCACATTATCCATCAACTCCTGAGGGGCTGGGCAGTGCTGTCCTCTGGATGGTGACAGTCCTGTTCGCCTTCATTTAGCAAGGACACACCAGCAAGGACATAAGGTAAATAAACGCCAGACGCTAAATTTAGTGCAGCCTGACTGAAAGAAGAAGAGAGAGTTCATCTTTTTTAACTTGGATACAAGCAGACTGCAACTGCTGCTGTTTGAGGAGGTTCAAACTAGGTTACCTGCATGCTGTTAATAGCAGAAACAAAAATTGCTTCAGCTCAGTTTGTTATATAACTTCACGTCTTTAGCCTCATACTATAACTGCCTAAGTTTTATTTCGGCTAAATTGTGATATCTGTCTAACTATACTCTCATAATAAAAATTATTGACTGTGCATTATTGCCTATAAAACCTTAAAATATGACTTAGGCAATTATGCTTTGAGACTAACGATATACAGAAAGACACACAGGCAAGTCCCTCTGTCAAGTTAAAGTCCATCCAGCTCAATAGGCAGTTAAACTTGGACAAGGTAAAGGCAAAATTAGATTTGGCTGAAGGAGGAGAGACCATTAGGTCCTGATTCTCTGTCTCTCCCTCACAATATATGGTCCACAGTCACTCTTAAAAGGATGAGATGATGACATCACCTCCATATTCAGAATACCAACTGCATGAAAGAATGAAAAAAATGAGAGGAAACAGAAACCAATTTGTTAGATTAAACATTTCTCATGCTGCCGCATGATTTAGAAGGTCTGCTGACCGCAGTCACACAAGGCTTTACCTCCCCTAAGACACAGCATTCTGTCAATCCGGCCCAGCCAGAATTTCTAATTATAGGCTACAGACGCAAGAAGGTCAAAGGCTTATTAAAAGTCAAGATTAAAATTCCCAATGCATATTATAAGCTACCTCCTCCCCTGACTAGCAATTATTTGCTAACTCATGTCAGTATGGTGAGCAATATTTCTCAAGAGGAGCAAGTTACAGTTCGTGTAAGGTGAATATGTATTTATCTGTGGGGGATAATAGCATTATAAACAATGTTTTACAAGGTATTTGATATGGCTGACATCTGCCTGCTGTTGTCTACTTCCTGGTCATAAATACTAATTGCAATCAAATTACATTGTAAAAAGAATTTGTGTTGTCCCGTTCTTCAGAAAGTGTTAGTAGTTTGTCTTAATCTGGCCAAAGAAGGGAATCAGACAGATTGATCTCAATGAGGTGTTTTTAATGCCTGGATGGCTGTAGTATGTACAAGCAGTGGTTGCATTTGACAAGTAAAGAGTTTTTGCGTGTATCCTTAATACTTAACAGTATGAACGAAATAGTTTCAATTGCATAAAACATTTGCAGTGCAGTCACTTAAATCCAATTTTTGCATCCACGTTTGCAAGCTAGCAATCATATTCCTGGATTCCTTTAACCTCCACTTGTGTAAGCGAAACTACCACCAACTGTCCATGAACAGAACTGCATGAAACCATGTCATCTTGTTTGCCTACAACAATATACACTCAGACTTATTACAAATGGCCCTGTAGCTCCAGTAGAGGTCAAAATCATCTCTGAGTCTCTTTTACCTGTTGAGTATATTATCATCTAAATTAAAACTGCTCGCTTCACTTTTGTTTTTGGCATTTTGAAGCTTTATAAAAACAAGAAAAAAAGGTAAAAAAAAAACAAAAAAACAAAACAAAAACAGTATGTATTTATGTGCACAATAAAGGAAATAAAGGAAAGTAGAAGTACTATAAAAAGAATATGTATTAAATCTGTTCCCTTCCATGTTTCCTTAAGTCTTTGTTTGTGCCTTTTCTGAAAATCTAGCCTTGGAGTAACATGTTTTTGTGACGTGAAAGCTACCTCGCAGTGTCAAGCTGGGTCATCACAATAAACATCTTTTTCTCCCTCTTTTTCAGAGAGACTTCTTTACACACCCTCTTTAAAGAACCTTCTAAAAGATGTGCAGACAGACGCTTCAGTGGACCAGCTAAGCTGTTGCTAGCAGACATGGTCTGTTATGAACCAAGGCCATTTCCATCAACAGGATCGATCTTACTTAGAAAAAAAGTCCCTCCCTGTGTTTTTATTTTTTCTTCTTTGTTGGATTGCTTCCAGCAGCATCTAATCACCTCGTTGCTCTGGTATAGATCTAAGTTTACCTTCCATTACAGCATTATAGCGCCTTAATCATAATTGAAAATTTGATTAAAGAATAATGACGTGACACTTGTTTAAACAGTTCACTTGGAGCCAAGCAAATAAACTTACACATGTGCATGCACACGTTGTCTGGTGTGTGGATAATGAAAGCTACAAAGTGAAAAGCACTTTATCAAATGAATGGCTGAAAAAGTGCCGACCATAGTTATTATCAGTCCGGGCTGGAGGCTGAGACTCCTGTGAAGACAGAGATGCAGCTGAGAGTAATCTCTAACTGGATTTAATTGCTAGGTAGAGAGCAGCTATGGGGAGGGGGGTAAGGTGGGTGATTGAGGGGGATTGCCATATTTATGAAAGTAAACATGATACCTCACTTCCATGTTGGCTCCTCACATGTGGTTTCCCAATCTCAGGTCATCTTCCCTGCATCTGTGCCTTATGAAGGCAACTGCAGAGGAAAAAAGTATTAATTATGGCTGTGTGGTTGAATGGTGTCTAGGGGTATCGGTGTGGCACCACATTTTAAGTTTTGCCCTTCATAATTCCTGTAAGTTTGTGCTCAGACACAGGACTGGGCATGTTTATGGTCTATGTTGATGCATTCAGGGTCTAAGGCAAAGTCTAAAGAAAGCCATCCATTTGCATTCATGTATTCACAATACAACAATAACCCTCTCTGTGGCTCCAGAAGGGAATAACACCAGCTATTTGACATCCACACCATGATCAATTTACTCTGCCACACAAACATGCTTGTTGCTGACCCCCCTCTTCTTTCTTTGTGATCTTTTGGTTTTGGATACTACACAGCAGACACACGGCATCTCTGAAACCTATATTAGCTGGCTTATCTACATTGTAATAATAGGGTCACTTGATATTATGTGGTCATCAACACTGCTTCAGTCATGGCATCTGCACAATTAAGGGAAAAACTAGCATTTTCTATGGTAATTTACAAGACTCAGTTTTTGTTTCAAATTACTGGCAACAGCTTTATCATCTGCAGACTCACCTTGTTTTTAGTTTTCATTTTAATTTGCTTTTGATGTGTTTTTTTTTCACAGAGAGGAAGTTTAATGCCCAGGTATCAGTAAGAATTACAGGCGGGTTCCTGCACACTGTCAGCCACACTTTCTTGTGGCACACTAAGTAGAGCTGGCGGTTGTCGAAGATGAAGGGCCACTGTGAAGTTTTACATAAATGATCATGGATGATTTTTTATGTTCTCTGCTCCAACCTTTGAACACAGGATGTGTTTCCAATGCAAGTAATTAACTCGGGGCATGGCCATTTTCATCCACAGTCTGTCAAACACTTTGACGGAAAGTTCCCAAACTTTGAAAATGAAAAATCAATACTTTGCAATATTACACTCCCAACTGCATTATTCTAAACGTGTGTGGGAGTCAGTTGCAGTGATTACTTAAATTGTATAATGAGGTCACTGAAGCAAACTTAATTTGAGCCAAGTTTTAAAACCAATTTTGCTTATCTCATAATTCAGAAACCCATTGCTTGCTCTGCATTTCCAAAGAGGATAGTGTATTTAAGATTATAGATTTCTAAATAATAAATTAAAAACAACTTCTTACTCTGCTGGGTCTAACTCCAATCCAGTCCATCTTTTGTAATTAATCTAAGTATCCTAATGCTGTTTACATCATTATTATTATTGTCTTGTCTGCTGCTTACATCCATAATTTTTTCATTTCCTGTGACACAGTGAATGTGGATAAAAGCAGATGATAGTTGGGAAGTAGAGTAAGGGAATTGTACATATTCAAAGGCTTTATTTGCCAGAACATTCAAGGGTTTTCACAGTGTCTGCTTGCTACTGAAGATGATGTGTTTTGATACACTTTGGACAAAAGCGCTAAAAGCCATCCACATACCGTTTTTCCCCTATCTTCCTCCCACACACTCCCACAATGTGCAAGTTGGGATTTCTCATTATTTTGATAAATTGTCTTTCAAAATCAGAGGCATGGAAGAAAGCTTTGAGGTCCTTAATCAACTTATTTTCATTCACTTTAAAATAACTGCTATGTTTAGTAGAGCTATAAAAGTTCTTTTGGCCTTGAAATGAAGATGAAGACGTGTTGATGGCTTGTAGATGGTGGTGAAAATCATTTTACCCTCTCATGTAATGAAAAATCAAAAGACTCTCTCTTTATGTTCATTTGTTGAGGCAATACGCAAAAAGCTTAGAAGGCATGTTTATAAAATGATTTGATGCATGTCGATAAGGTTGTGTACAGCCATTAGAAACAGGCAGTGTAAGCTATGTAATATGCTTGAGATCTGCAGGAATGTTTTCAAGTTGACATGTAATGTATTACTTAATATGTTCTGTTCGATTTTTTGCTACATCAGCAGTTGTTTTTTTAAAGATGATTTTGTTTCCTTTAGTGCTTTAACATTTCTTTAAGGTAAAATCAATAAACTGACATGTCAGTTAACTTGTTTTGCAGGACTCTGTAGTAAGTACTTTGAAATTGTTTGGAAAAGGAAGCAAGATTCAAAATATTAAACGGTCACGAATAAACTACATCGAGTCAGATGAATTTAGCTGTACACTAATAGCAGGAAAATAATCAGGAATATAATGTTGGTCCATGTTGTGGTCAGAAACAAATAGCTCAGAGCCTGGCAAGATAAATACAATCATTTATATTTATTAGAAAAACATAGCAACCTCATAAAGATTTTGTACAACATTTTTGAAAATTTAAATGCAAAAACCTTTTAAACACTTTTAAATGCAACACTAAACTACTATAGTTTATAGGGTCCAATAGTTTTAGGCTGGATGGATGCATTCTGCCTCCACAAACTGATTCTTGTACTGCAGACGTGCATTCAGCCCTACGCATCCTACCCTTTAAACCAGCCATG